>NC_141875.1:506444385-507694385 GCF_056163025.1 Triticum urartu | reverse complement strand
CCCCCCAACAAGCACTATAGTTTTATGCCCTTAGCTAGGCATAATATTTCAACGATGCTCACACAATACATAATAATTGAAACACAAAGTCAGCATCATGAAACATGTGAAAAACACATTTAAGTCTAACATACTTCCTATGCATAGGAATTTTATAGGAAAATAAATTATCAAAACAAGAAACATGTAGCATATGCAAAGGAGAGAAATAAAACATTGACAATCTCAACACAATGAGAGGAAATTTTATAACATGAAAATTTCTACAACCATATTTTCCTCTCTCATAGTAATTATATGTAGGATCGTAATCAAATTCAATAATATAACTATCATATAAAGTTTTCTCTTTATGATCCGCATGCATGCAACATTGACACTCTTCCAAAATAGTGGGATTATCATCAAATAAAGTCATGATATCTCCAAACTCACTTCCATAAAAAAATTCATAAGGTTGAGCACTCACCAAATATGTGGGATTATTTTTAGCTAGATTTGACACCCTTCCAAACTCACTTTCAATATTATTGCAAACATATTCATCATGAGGCTTAAATAAATTTTCAAGATCATAAGAAACATTATCACCCCAATCATGATCATTGCAATAAGTAGCAGGCATGACAAAACAAGCATCCCCAAGCTTGGGGTTTTGCATATTATTAGCGCAATTCACATTAAAATAATTTATAGTAAAATTATTGCAATCATGCTTATTATTCAAGGAGCTATCATGAATCAATTCATAAATTTCTTCATCACAATTTTTAGATTCACGATTCTCAAGAAAAACTTCATAAAGATAATCTAGTGCACTCAACTCACTAGCAATTGGTTCATCATGATTGGATCTTTTAAAAAGATTAGCAAGTGGATGGGGATACATATCAATATACTTTTAGCAAGCGAATATGCAAGCATATAGAAGGCACATGGAAACACAAGAAAACAAAAGATCTGACGAGAAAAAGGCGAACGAAAAACGGGGCGAATAAAAAGGCAAATTTTAGTGAAGTGGGGGAGAGGAAAATGGAAAATAATGTAAATTGAGAGGAGATGAGATTTGTGATTAGGAACCTGGTTATGTTGAAGATCCTCCCCGGCAACGGCGCTAGAAATTCCTTTTTGACTGCTCTCTGGTTGTAGCGCTAGAAAAGCTCATGTCTGCTAGGACTATGTCGGTATTTCCCCAAAGAGGAAGGGATGATGCAACACAACGACGGTAGGTATTTCCCTCAGTGAAGAAACCAATGTTATCAAACCAGTAGGAGAACCAAGCAACACAACGTAAGCAACACCTACACACAAATAACAACACCTCGCAACCCGACGTGTTAAAGGGGTTGTCAATCCCTCTCGGGTAATGATACCAGAAAATTGTAGTAGATTGGAATGATAGATCTCAAATATAAGTTGCAGCAAAGTATTTTTGTATTTTTGGTTTAATAGATCTGAATAAAAATGCAAAGGAAAAGTAGATCGCAAGCAAATATATGAGGAAGAAGAGCCGGGGGCCGTAGGTTTCACTAGTGGCTTCTCTTGAGAAAGATAGCAAACGGTGGGTAAATGAATTACTGTTGGGCAATTGATAGAACCTCAAATAATTATGACAATATCCAGGCAATGATCATTACATAGGCATCACGCCCAAGCTTAGTAGACCGACTCCTGCCTACATCTACTACTATTACTCCACACATCGACCGCTATCCAGCATGCATCTAGTGTATTATGTTCATGGAAAACGGAGTAGTGCAATAAGAACGATGACATGATGTAGACAAGATCCGTTTATCTATTGCATAGATATAGATCTCGTATTTTTATCCTTAGTAGCAACGATACATACGTGTCGGTTCCTTTTTCTGTCACTGGGATGAAGCACCGTAAGATCAAACCCACTACCGGGCACCTCTTCCCATTGCAAGATAAATAGATCAAGTTGGCCAAACAAAACCCAAATATCAGAGAAGAAATACGAGGCTATAAGAGATCATGCATATAAGAGATCAAAGAAAATCAAATAACTTTCATGGATATAAAAAGATATGACTGATCATAAACTCAAAGTTCATCAGATCCCAACAAACACACCGCAAAAAGAGTTACATCATATGGATCTCTAAGAGACCATTGTATTGAGAATCAAGAGAGAGAGATGAAGCCATCTAGCTACTAACTATGGACCCTAAGGTCTACAAAGAACTACTCACGCATCATCGGAGAGGCACCAATGGAGGTGGTGAACCCCATCCGAGATGGTCTCTAGATTGGATCTTGTGGTTCTGTACTCCGGGGCGGTTGGATGAAAATTTCGTCGACTCCCCTAGGATTTTGGGAATATTTGGGTATTTATAGAGCAAAGAGGCGGTCCAGGGGCACCCGAGGTGGGCACAACCCACCAGGGCGCGCCTAGGCCTCCTGGCGTGCCCTGGTGGGTTGTCCCCTCCTCGGGACTCCCCCCAGGTGCTGACACACACAGTACTCGAGGATTTATAACAGAGGTAAATCACATGTAAAAAGTAACATAAATACTATTACCTCAATCCAAATAGCGGAAGTAACAAGGTTGTGGATTCCCATCAACACCAACGACAAAGTTGAGTGTAGAAATAGTAACCCTAACGTATCACTTACTCGTTGTAAGATTCCTGCAACATGAGACGTTGCAGCCACAAGGGGTCAGTACATTGAATGTACTGGCAAATTCACACCATAGAGAATGATGAATAAAGGCCATCACTACATGCATATTTGGCTGTTGGAAAAGCTCTATGGTTATAAGGTTTTGTTGTGAAAAGCCAAATTTTCCCTACTACAAAGGAATAAATTTTATTTAACTATCATGGTGGTTGTTAATCATTGAGAATGGTTGACAACATTCTCAATCCCAATTAAGTAACATCATTAAACCCAACAAAATTATTTAAAGTCACAGGATGATATTCACATGATAATCCAAGTACTAGATACTCAAAACGTCCATAACCGGGGACACGGCTAATCATGATTAGTTTATACACTCTGCAGAGGTTTGCGCACTTTTCCCCACAAGACCCGATCTCCTCCGTTGGATTTCTCGCACTACAAGGTGTTTGAGAAACGGATGACCGAGACATAGTCTTTCAGAAGCGTTTACACCTTACGATGGGTAGACCGTTCCACCTACAACCCCTACATCTGCTAGTCTACCACTGTAAGAGTTCACACGACTAAATCAACTATGCTAGAGCGCATAATTGCTTGTGGCTGCACACGGAAGTTTGTAGTATGAGTAATCTCATGATCCCTTTGAACCTGGGTGGCGGTCCATAAAAAAACAGGCAATCCTGGTGTCGGTGTACTAAAGTAGGGGTACCCTTAGTACCCCGAACTTGTGCACGGGCAGTCGCAGCGTCCCGCGGCAAGGCCTGCCAGGTCACCGCCAAGATCCTCCGTGGTTCCTCTGAAGACCATTCAAGAACAAAGTACTCAAGACAAGACCCCGGCAAGAGGAGCTTGCCGGGAAGAAGGCAAGACCCCGGCAAGAGGAGCTTGCCGGGAAGGCCATCATAAGCGTTCCAAGGCCCCGGCAAGAGGCGCTTGCCGGGAAGGCCATCCAAGGCATCCCAAGGAACTTGCCGCGGCGCGCTACGCGCCCCGACAAGGCCCAGTGAGCGACAAGCTCCACAGAAGCGACAAGTCGACGGCCGCGGCAAGGCGCTTGCCGCGGCAAGCCCCCACTCCACGCCCGCGCTCCAGCACATCCACCCACGTGTCGCTCCGGGGCCCCTCCCGAGCACACGTGGCAGGAGGCTGTGCAGCTAGGGGCGTGCGGTGGCACGCAAGCGCTGACAAGACAACCATCGTGGCAAGACGGTGGCGTCCCTAGCGGTCCCTTTCGGTGCTGTCTAGGCGACACAGACGGACATTTAATGCCCTTGTCCCCTGCCGTCAGGGTTAGGTATGATAACACTGTAGCAGCTAGCTGTGCCTACTACTGCCCCTAGCTGTGCCTACCACCACTTTTCCACTTTTGCCCTCCGTTGCCCTATGTCGGTAACCCCTTGAGCATATAAAAGGAGGCCCGGGGCAACGTAGAAGGGGGTTCTGCAATTCCGCACACTCACGCTCGGTCCTATTCGCCGCCGGTGTGTACTGTAGCACTCCGCGCTCCCGAGCTAGAAATCAATACCAATCCACAAAGCAGGAGTAGGGTTTTACGCATCCGTGTGGCCCGAACCTGGGTAAATCGCTCGCGTGCTTCGCCTCGATTTATTCTTCGCACGACCAACCGCCTGCGTGCTTCGCCTCGATCTGCTCTTTGCGCAACCTCCGCCCTCCGCCGAGCCGAAAGGGACCCGGTCCGCCGGTCCCATAGGTGCCCGTGGATCAGAAACCCCGGCATCTCTGGCGCGCCAAGTAGGGGGGTCAAAGTTGTGTGAATCAGATCCGGCGTTCTTGCGGGCTAGATCTTCATCATCTTGGAACAGATAAGTTCTCAAAGCCTAAGCAACCAGATCTCTAATTTTTGAGTTATCTCCCCTGGACGGCCGCACTTTGTGTGGAAAACCTGTGCGCGGAGGAGCCAACTCGTAGCTGGCTGCGCCCTTGCATTGTTTCAAGCTCGCTCAACAACATTAGGTGAGCTGCGGCTAGTTGCTACACTAGCCGCGCCCTTGCATTGTTTTGAGCCTGCTCAACAGCGTAAGTTAGCTGCGGCTAGTTGCTTCACTAGCCGCGCCCTTACTTTGCTTCGAGCCCCGCTCAGCAACTTAAGTGAGCTGCAGCTAGCTGCGACGAGGTTTCTTGCCGGTAGCGGCACTGCCAGCAGCCTGCTGATGTTCCGCACTCAGCGCTCGCGGCCCTGGTGCCTGCGCCGGCAAGTTCCCTAAAAGTGTGGGGTAAAAACATACAAAGTTGACGCCGAAATGGGAAGGCCCTTACCGGGTGAAACGAGTCACAGGGCCCGGCGCTGTCCTCCTTGGGACCGAAGATAACATCCCAGTGAGTAATTCCTGGAGCATCGAGCATCTTCGTAAGTTTTACCCGTAAGGCGCGTTTGTCGGAACCCGTTCCGGCAACCACCTCTTGTACAAAGTCTTGCCGCTGTTGCATGTAATCCTTTGTACGAGGCCGGGCGCAGATCCCGTGCACAAGTAAAGCTCGCGTGCCCCGCACATTTTGTCGATTTTATGCTTTCTATTTTCTGGCATATATGATCTGACATTTGTGCAGCACCAACCCCACGGTAAGCGATAACGAGCCGCAAGGCTCTATATCTTTATTTTCTCTTCTTTCTTTTCTTCCAAGGAAAGAAAGGTTCCCCCGCCCACAAGTTTGCCGGGGAGGAAAAGAGAAGATGAGGGTATGGGCCAGACGCCGTTTAAGGAGATTTCGCCTTGCCGGGAAGCAAACGACAGAAAAGCTAAGTTGCCAAAGTTTGAGTAGCCAAATATTTTAAATTTCAAGTTATCTCCCTTGAACGACTGCACTTTGTATGGGAAACCTGTGCGCGGAGGAGCCAACTCGTAGCTGGCTACGCCCTTGCGTTGTTTCGAGCTCACTCAACAACATTAGGTGAGCTGCGGCTAGTTGCTACACTAGCCGCGCCCTTGCATTGTTTTGAGCCTGCTCAACAACGTAAGTTAGCTGCGGCTAGTTGCTTAACTAGCCGCGCCCTTACTTTGCTTCGAGCCCCGCTCAGCAACTTAAGTGAGCTGCAGCTAGCTGCGACAAGGTTTCTTGCCGGTGGCGGCACCGCCAGCAGGCTGCTGACGTCCCGCACTCAGCGCTCGCGGCCCGGGTGCCTGCACCGGCAAGTTCCCTAAAAGCGTAGGGCAAAAACATACAAAGGGAGGAGTCAAGTAAAGGGAATAACATTGCAATGGCTACCCAAGATAAAGTTATATTACAAAATAGCTTGTCGCGGCTCTAACAGATGTTTTCTATGACATAGCTAGCAGCGACAAGGAAAGAAGGAAGCAGGCGGCCTAGTCGACGCGGTCGCCCTCAACCCTCTTGATCCCGCTCACCTTGTCCACAATGGGTGCGACAAGGGCCTTGAGCTCTTCCTGATCGATATCAGGCGGCAAGGATCTGAGGACGTTATGGAGGCGGAGGCCTGGATTGCGGAAGGCCACCTTCATCAGCACCTTCTGAAGGGCTCCCGCACAGATCTCGCGCGACTCGTCGGCCAGCCGCTTTGGGATACTATCCCGGAGCCGCTGGAGCACCGTCGCCACGCCCTGGAAGAACAGAGTGAGCTTGGCGCTAGGTTGGAGGTTCTCGTCGGAAGAGTACCCAAAGTCCTCCACCCCCAGCTGCGCCAGCTCCTTGTCGATGTCCCCGGTGGCGTTCGCGAGGCTCTCCGTCCAGTGCTCCACTGTATCCCTAAAGGCGTTTTGGGTGGTGGCGGCACTCTCCAGCAACGCCTTGTCGGCATCGACCTCCTTCTTCAGGGCCGCCTCCCGCTCCTTGGCGCCGTCCAGCGCCTTGGTCAAAGCGGCAAGCTTTGACTCAAGAGCGGCGTTGGAGTCCTTGGCGGCGCTAAGCTCTTCGCCATATGCTTTGCGATCAGCTTCCAGCTGCACCACCTTTATTTTCAGCACCTTTTTGGCGGCCTCAGCAGCGGCGGCAGCATCCTCCGCTTGCTTGAGGGCTCCGCCAAGCTTCTCCTCGCGCGCGGCAAGTTCCTCCTCGTGAGCGTCGAGGTTGACCTTCCGCTGCGCCTGCTCACCCTCTTCCGTGGCTAGCTTCACGGCGGCCAGTCCCTACAGCTCTTCGGCTTCGGCCTTCTCGAGGAGAAAGGCCTTCTTCGCTTCAGCGAGCTGCTCCCGCTCCTCCGCCAGGGATCGGAGAGCTTCCCAGTGGAAACCCCCGAGCTCGTCTGCGCGCTTCTCAATGTCTGCTCCCGCCTTCACGACAAGCGCCTCGCGGGACTCCAGCTTGGCTTGTCGCGCGCGGTAGAGCGACATCAACCTGCGCAGCAGCCGCTCCTCTTCGGGCTCGTTGCTGCTGCTGCTCGGCGCGTCGACCAGCTTCAGACCCGCGGAGGCAAGCACTTCCCCGTCGAAGACCTCGCCCTCGACCGGCGCCCTGGAGCTTGACGCCCAGGGGAGGTTGATGAAGACGCCTTCGCCGGCCTTCAAGTAAGCGCCCGGCTGGGGCTCCTCGGTACTTGGCGCTGCGGCTTCGGCGGATGGGTTGGCGGTCAGCGTAGCGCCTGGCGCTCCTGCGGCCCCAGGGCCGTCAGTATGATCGCCAGATTCCTCGCCAGTTGCTGCGGCACCAGCCTTGGCGGCCTCGGCGCCGGCGGCGTCTCCACCACCGGCAGCTTCATCGGCGGCGACCTCTGTCTCCGTCTGCTCCGCAGCGGATGGATTTGACGGCCGGCAAAGGGGAGAAGAGTCAAGCAAAATCCAGCAAGAACTCGAGAAGATCAGGAGAAGAAGAACCCAAGGGGAAGTTTTGAAGCAAGAAGATTACCTGCGCTGGGCTCGGCGGCCATGGTCTCTGCCGCTGGGGGGATGCTGGTGCCGTTCCTTGGCAGAGAGCTTCCCCTTGCCGGAGAGCCGCCCCTTGCCGGAGAATTTCCCCTTGGCGGCGTAGTTGTAGCAGATGGCATGCCGGGGGCTGTCCCCGGACGCTCCTGGTGGGGCTGCTCTGCTCCTACACAAGTCAACAAGCAGATATCAGCAAAGACAAGTACCCATGCGCGCCTCACCGCGGAAAGTAATTCACACACTTACGCTGGGGGCTACCGTGGAGGAAAGTCGCCAGCTCCGGCAAGGTCGTCTCGGACGCACCACCTGTTGTCGCAGTGGGCTCGTCCTCGATGATGACCATCGGGGCCCTAGCTCTCTTTGCCGCTCTCTGGGCCAGAGTCCTAAAAAGGAGCAGGTTCAGGGAAAAGCAATTGAGAAACAAGAACAACAGCAAAAACCGAAGAAATGCAAGTGCAGCAAGAGAAGCTTACTCTTCTTCATCCTCCTCGTCGGAGCTCAGCGCAGAGAAGTCGAAGCCCGGCGCGCTCCCCGAGCGAGGAGGCGGAGGAGAAGCTTCCCTTGGCCGCTTAGCGGGAGCAGTGGTGGTGGTCTGAGAAGACCCCGCCCCGGCTGTCAGCGCGGCACGGGAAGCGGCAGGGACCGAAGCGTGGTCCGGCTGGACCCCGCCCCAGTTGCCGTCGTAGCATGAGGCACTCCCGCGGCAACGGTGTTTGCCGTGGTCGAGCGCGTCATGTGGCGTGGCGACTGTTGACCCGCTTGCCGCTCCGCCACATCGCCAACCTTGCGGAGACGCCTTTTGGGCGGCGTTGGGGGCTCTGATTCTGGTGGGCTGTCCGGAGGCAAGGAGGAAGAGGAGTCGATTTGCCGCGAGCTGCCCGTATCTTTGGTAGGCTCGCTCGGCTCAGCATCTTGCCCGGCAAGTCCCTCTTTGCCGGCAGGCTCCCCTTGCTCGCCACAGCTCGCCACTTCTGCCGCGTCTGCTTCCGCGGTGGTGAACCCAAACTCGCCCGCGGCTGCGGCTTCCGCCGCCTCCTCTAGCCTGGTGGCGATGCGCGCCATCTCCGCGTCGGTGGTGTCGCGGGTAAGGCCGTCCTTCTCGTCGGCACGAACTGCCACTTCCACCAAGTCGTCGAAGAACTGCTGCACGACCTCGTCGGCAGGCTCCTGCCAAGTTAGCACAATCCCGTGCGAGTCGCATTCCGGCATCACTGCACGGATGCGGTCGAGCGCGGAGTTGTTGCACAAAGGCACGACGCCCCCCGGCAACCTGAACACCTCGGGATGCTGGGGGTCATATCTGAACAGCTCCTGCAGCATCGCGTGGAGCTCCAGAACTGTGAAGTTGTAGTTGAGGCCCGGCCGCAGCCTCACATGTCTGCCGCGTTCTTGAACTCCCAAGTTGGCCTCCCCCGCTCTTGCAGGGGGGCGATGCGGTGGCGGAGGAAGTCTGTGCCAACCGCGCCGACAGTGAGCCCGGCATTCCGGAGGCGCAGGATCCTGGTGACGGCGATCTCCAGCCTGTCGTCCTCCAGGACCAGGTCGCTCCAGTCGTCGCCGCACGCCACCGGGGTTTGGCGCCGGGCAGTGAAAGGCTGCGGACTCTCCTCGACAATCCAGCACCAATCAGCCCTCCACTCCTCCCACTTGCCGCGGAACTCTCCCTCCAGATAGGTCTCCTTCTTGCCCGTCCTCGAGATCCAGGCGATCCCGCCGGATAGAGGCTCTCCTCTCTCTACTCGAGGAGTGAAGAAATGGCGGAAGAGGGCTACGTTGGGAAGAACTCCGACAAAGTTTTCGCAGAGATGCGCGAAAACTGCCATCGTCAGAACGGCGTTGGGGGTGAAGTCGAGGATTTGGAATCCATAGGTGTTCATGATGTCGCAGAAGAAATCAGAGAAGGGCGGGCAGAGCCCGCAATAGAAGAACAACGCGAAGAAGGCGTACCCATTTGGAGCAGTCTTACAGGCGGCGGCGGGGAGAACCCTTGTGCGCGGATGTGCGCGCGTCTCCGCCGACCAGAACAGAGAATAGTCCGCCCTCAGCTCCTTCACGCCGAGCCTGGGGGGGAAAACGGCCCGCGTCTTCAGCAGCACCGCGAGCCGCTGCGCCTCGGTCGTCTTCACGGTCTTCCCCCTGTTGGCTTTCGGAGCCATGGCGGAAGCAGTCGAGGGGGTCGACGGCGTTGGTGGTGCTGGCGGTGGTGGGGGGCGAAGCGCTGCTCTCTGTTTCTCTCTGCTTTGGGGAGGCGAGGAAGCGGCGGAGATTTCTGAGAATGGGAACGGCAACGGACGAGTGGCCCAACTGCCCCTGTTTCCCCTGCTTATAAAAGGGGAGGGGGGGCGGACGTTCCGCATTTCCGAGTAAAGAAACCCCACGACCTCTCCCACAACGCCGCATCTGACGCGTGCCGTTCGGGGAGGGCGTGGTGGAAGCGGAGGGACGTGCGGCGTGAAATAGGCCGCGCGTGCCCGTGCACTGTTTTGGGCCTGACCCAACAGCGCTCGGCACCGTGTCTGGCCCAGGCCCGGGGGCTCCTGTCGGTGTACTAAAGTAGGGGTACCCTTAGTACCCCGAACTTGTGCACGGGCAGTCGCAGCGGCCCGCGGCAAGGCCTGCCAGGTCACCGCCAAGATCCTCCGTGGTTCCTCTGAAGACCATTCAAGAATAAAGTACTCAAGACAAGACCCCGGCAAGAGGAGCTTGCCGGGAAGAAGGCCAGACCCCGGCAAGAGGAGCTTGCCGGGAAGGCCATCAGAAGCGTTCCAAGGCCCCAGCAAGAGGCGCTTGCCGGGAAGGCCATCCAAGGCATCCCAAGGAACTTGCCGCGGCGCGCTACGCGCCCCGACAAGGCCCGGTGAGCGACAAGCTCCCGGAAGCGACAAGTCGACGGCTGCGGCAAGGCGCTTGCCGGGGCAAGCCCCCACTCCACGCCCGCGCTCCAGCACATCCACCCACGTGTTGCTCCGGGGCCCCTCCCGAGCGCACGTGGCAGGAGGCTGTGCAGCTAGGGGCGTGCGGTGGCACGCAGGCGCTG
The DNA here is from genome assembly GCF_056163025.1 of Triticum urartu. Classification (NCBI taxonomy): domain Eukaryota; kingdom Viridiplantae; phylum Streptophyta; class Magnoliopsida; order Poales; family Poaceae; genus Triticum; species Triticum urartu. Next base: position 507,683,861 of record NC_141875.1, on the reverse strand, counting down.
ACAAGACAACCATCGTGGCAAGACGGTGGCGTCCCTAGCGGTCCCTTTCGGTGCTGTCTAGGCGACACAGACGGACATTTAATGCCCTTGTCCCCTGCCGTCAGGGTTAGGTATGATAACACTGTAGCAGCTAGCTGTGCCTACTACTGCCCCTAGCTGTGCCTACCACCACTTTTCCACTTTTGCCCTCCGTTGCCCTATGTCGGTAACCCCTTGAGCATGTAAAAGGAGGCCCGGGGCAACGTAGAAGGGGGTTCAGCAATTCCGCACACTCACGCTCGGTCCTGTTCGCCACCGGTGTGTACTGTAGCACTCCGCACTCCCGAGCTAGAAATCAATACCAATCCACAAAGCAGGAGTAGGGTTTTACGCATCCGTGCGGCCCGAACCTGGGTAAATCGCTCGCGTGCTTCGCCTCGATTTACTCTTCGCACGACCAACCGCCCGCGTGCTTCGCCTCAATCTGCTCTTTGGGGAACCTCCGCCCCCCGCCGAACCGAAAGGGACCCGGTCCGCCGGTCCCATAGGTGCCCGTGGATCAGAAACCCCGGCACCTGCAATACCCAGGTGCCTAGACAGGCAATTGCTGGAATACCCAGGTGCCTCAATCCACCCAGATGTGTCTTAAAGTTGCCACCTTAAGTAAACCATTAATTAACAATCTCACATCTGTCATGAAATACTCTCAAACCCAATCCACGTCTATGAGCATAGCATGGCAATATAAGCATAATGTAATAGTAACTCCCAAGGTTTGAATGCAGGGCAATAGGTTCCTGCCTCATCAACTACTTCCCAATACCCACATGTTATCAATCCTACTCATGCCATGTTTGAGGTTGAAACTAATGCATAAAAACTGGGTGATAAAGGGGTATCATCAAAGTGTGAACTTTCTTGCAATGTTGATGAAGATGATTCGCACTCAAAACTCTTGATAGTTCTACTCGTCACACTCCGGTCAATCTATCGTAAGCAAGCAATAGAACCACACATAAGCAATCACTCAACAGATCAGAAATAACGAAGAAGACGATTCGGAAAACACCAAAACCAAGCAAATAACTCTTCAACATAAAACAATTTCTAACAGTACCAAAATTATATGAATTTGGCCTTATCGGAAGGTTTAGGTCAAGAGCTTCGAGTTGCAAAAAGAATCAACTCAAACGGAGCTACGAAACTGAAGTTATGATCAAATGAAGTTTGAATCTAAATCTGTTCTAATTCAAATTTTAAAATTTTCAAAAACCTGCTTGAGTTGGATTACTGGATAGAGGAGATCATAACGAAGAAGTGGGCGTTGGTTTCACTGGATTTGGACAAACGAGCGAAAAGATGTGGTCGTTTGAACCACAGGGACTAATCTGTAAAAGAAACTTCTAAAAATAGGTCCCTAGACAGAAAACTAAGGAAATAAAAGAAAAAAAACTAAATAGTGAACGTTCGTTACCGATCGCTAACGAACGACAATCATTCGCTACCGAACTCTAGCTAATGAACGTTCGTAGAATAAGTTAACCTAAAATAATAAACCATTTTTTTTTGAAAAACCGAAGTAAATCTAAACCCTAAAAAAATGGTCCGAGCGGTTTTATACCGGTTCGCGATGGGTTGGCGGTTTTCGGCGAGAAACCGGTGGCGACGATGGCGTTCTCCGGCGAGGCAGGGCGAGGCGCGGGGAGCGGCGAGGGGAGGCATCGAGCGGCGGATGCGGCAGAGGACGGCGCGGCGGCGGCGCGATGCGGGGCGGAGTGCGGCGGCGAGCAGCAGGCGGTGGAGCGGCAAGGCGACGGTGACGAGGCGCGACTGCGGCAGGTCTCGGCGGCGGCGGCGGTTGCGGCGAGTCGAGGAGTGGTGGTGGCGGCGAGTCGAGGAGCGGTGGCGTCGGTGAAAACGGGATCCAGGGGCCCCGGGCGCGCTATATAAAGGCGGAGGGAGGTGGTGGCGTGGGCGAGGGGCAGAGGAGGAGGCCGGGGCGAAGACGGCGGCGCCGACAGTGTCATGCGGGAGCTGGACTCCCTGCTGGAGGTTGGGGACGAGCGCGGGCGCGCTGGGCCGCGGCCTGGCTCGGGAGCTGGGCCGGCCCAGTCAGTGAGGAGAAATTTTTTTATATAAAAAAACATTTTCCAGACAAATAAAATAATAACGGCAAAAATAAAAATATTATATAGGCATATAATCTATCAGAATTTTCAGAAAAAGATTCTCTACGACATGAACATTTTTATAATGCCAAATAAGATCCACCCAAATTCAAATAATTCAAAGAGTGCTACTGGTCTAATAAAATCCAATAAAAATCATTTTAAAAATACCAAAATGATTTCAAATAAATTTTTCTCCAATTTTCTGTTGTAGGGAATCATGTTACCCTATTTTCCATGTATTTTGTTTTTGGAGAAAAATAATTTGAATAAAACTCAAATAACCCAAATTGAAAAATAATTATTTCAAATGGATTTTAAATTTGAGTTTCTTTGAAACTCCCAACTCATATTTCATAAGTTTTGAAGAAGACATTTTATCTTCGCTCTTAAAAATCATTGAGTTGCATGAAGTTTATTAATTTGAAATATTTGCAGATGAAATTCAAATATTTTCAACACCCCTTCGCATTTAAATAAATGGAAGGAGTCATGTCATCTTCTCTCCAAGGTTTTGTGATGAAAAGAACTTGAATTCACGGGGATCAAAATGAAAAAGGTGAAAGTTTGGGAAAGTCCTTTTATTCCCTCTCATTTAACTTTCAAAAAGTTTTGCATTTCACTCAATCAATCACACAACAATTAAACAATAAATCAATCTATCTATTTATTATAACATTCCAAAAATTTAGAATTTTGGGATGTTACAAACCTACCACCCTTAAAAGGAATCTCGTCCTCGAGATTCGGAGAGGCTAGAAAGAAATAGGTTAGGTTCGGGGTCTCTTCAAAATTTCATCAATCGTCTCCGGGGTCTGGGGTGCTACCACCCTTAGAAGCATGGTTACGGTTCCATCAAAACTCATATACTTCATCCATATTGTTAACAGTGTCGGTCTTCTCAGATCTTAAGGATAATTCCTTATCTGGGCTCTTTCGGTAGTGGCATAACCTTTTCCTCAATTCTTCTGTCATTTCCTCTTGGTAAGGTTATTCCGAGATTGGGTCTTCTTAGCTGATGGGTCTGGCGCCAATACTAATTAACTATCGATATCTCATGGTGGTTAACAATTTAGGGTTTCTCCTGCATGAAATGGGTCTGGTTGATCCTCACCGTATAACCTACGGTTGGCAAAAGCTTCCTTGTACAAGGGAAAATACTTATACCATTCTAAGTTTTAAGCAAGGTTTTGATCGTCGTCTCTCTACTATAGGTAAGTCACTCAGATTAACCATCCCATATAGCAAGGCGAATAATAAGAGTAAGTCGGTATGGTGATCAATTCATCCCGCACCCAAATCATTACCTTGTATACGGTTTAGCAAATCTCGCATTCTATCCCTCGGTCATCCTCACAAGCATTGCAGAATTTCTCTTGTTGACGAACCAAGTTCAGATATATCCATAGATTCTGCAAGCCAAACAAACATCTATCGTTCCTTCACAACTCTCAGGTTTTGCGTTACTCCTATAATTGTCTGCCGATAAACGTATATCCTCTTCCAGGGTTTTTCCTTCAGCAAGACTGTGCTTGCTTCTTGGCAGGTCCTGGGCCTGTGGGTTATGGTCCATCTTATCACTTGTAGTCCTTGAACTTATCATCGGGCAACTGATCTTGTTCCAACTTCCAACTTCCTAGTATTCTTAAATCCATCCAATTGTACTGTCTTCCTTCCTTCTATTTGCACCAAACTAAGACGTGATTACTCAAACTCATCTTGAAATTTCCCTTGATCCATATTTCCTACATCATACCTCCTTTATATTCAATAGTAATTCATCTCTTCATCCTCATGGGATATCCCACATACCGAGATAAAAAATTATACTTATGAAGTCCACATTCCACTTCGTGGAACATCATTATCCTTTCCAGGGTCAAGCGTCTTTGCAGGGAAATGTTGGCCATCTCTGCATGGCACTTCTTCAACTGGGAAAACGTGAAACACATCATGAACTCCTGACAGTCCTTCGGGTGACTCCAACTTGTTGGCCACTTCTTACATACGCTCCAAAACTCGGTATGGTCCTACAAATCTCGGGGCTAACTTTCCCTTAACTCCAATTCGTTTAACTCCTTGCAGAGGGGACAAAGACATGCTCTGTCTCCAATCTCATAGACTACCTCCTTGAGTTTTTTAGTTTGCATATCTCTTCTACCTAGACTGAGCTACCTTCAGTCTGTCTCGAATCAACTTAACATTTTCTTCTGACTCCTTGATCACATTTGGTCCAAACAACTGACGGTCTCCAACTTCATCCCACACACTCTTGGGGCATCACACATATTGGGACAAAACTCGTATTCATTTTATCCGAAATCCACTCAGTGGAGTATCCTTATCTTTTCCAGGGGTCAAGGGTTCTTACAGGGTACTGCCACCCTTAAAATGCACAAATCTTCCATGGACCATATTTCTCATATCGTCAGAAATGGTCAAAATCCTTCTTCATAGAGTAACAACTCATAAAATCCATATCAGTACCAACGATGCTAACTTTATTCATTCTCAATTGATTACAATCTCTCGCTTTTCCATTACATGTCTCAACTCAACACCTCAATATAAAAGAAAATGTTCTCACTACTTCTACTACTACTACTACTACTACATTACTTCTCACAGACACAACTAATTATCACAAGTCTCCTTCTTCTTGGGACAAGCCCTGGCAAAGTGCCCTGCTTCATTACAACGAAAACATATTACTTGTAACAACTCCCGAGGTTTCCTTGTGATTATATAGCCTCCTTGGGTCCTTGGCTTCCTTTTTGGGAAATTGCTGAGATAGTGCCCTGACTCCTTGCACCTATAACAGGTGATATGACTCAGGTTCTTCCTGGAATCCAATCTTCTTCTCTTCCTGGACCTTTTCATTCCAGTCAGGGCTTCTATTTCCTGTGGGTCGTATTCTACTTCCTCTGTCGGGAATTCTACTAGATCCCCATTCAAACAATTTTGGGAGATGTGTCCTTCTTCTCCACATGAATAGCAAGACTTAGTGCAGGGTTTACTCGGGTCTTCTTTAGATGTGTCCTCCATCTCTTCCTTCATCATAGCTTCTTCTAAAATTTCCATGAGGGCTCCTTTCATTACTTCTTTCTTCTGCTGGATGGTTCGTTGTACCATGGGGTAAATGTGACACTGAGCAGGATAGTGGGCAGTCCCTTCACACAAGAAACAAGTAATCTGCCTAGTTGGGCATTCTTCAACTGGGTGACTTCCTTCACAATTTGAGCATTCATCCTTGTGTTCTTTATGGTTGTGTCCTATTTCTCCACAAAGCTTGCATGCACAATGCTTCTTCACATCATTTTCATAGGGCTTTAACTCCTGGGACACAAACCGAGACTTCGGCAAAGTCAACTTAAATTCTTTCCAAGTGGTTACTCTTTGCCATCCGTTGATGGTTTGGTACATCCTCCACCAAGTAGCAGCACCTCTTTCAAAGCACTGAAGAGCATGCTGGGTCATATCCTTTCCGACTATAGGGTTATTCTCCATGTGATCCTCCATGTTCTGAATCCATCAGTCTGTCTCCAACTGACTCATCGGTCTAGAAAATACGAGCTCATCTCCACTCATCCTCTATTGGGTCCATGTGGGTTTGGGGTAAGATAAGAGAGAGGGAGAGGGATACACACAATACAAACAAAAGTTTTGAAAAGACAGATTTTATTTGTGTCCGTCGGGAAAAACATCAAACAAATGACAGCTCACAAATGTCCCATCTAATGTAGGTATATAACAGGGCTTTGGTCTTCTAAAGGTCACTAAATATTCAACGTCTCCAAACTCTTCAAGCCTTGTTCATGCCTCCAATGGCTTCTTCCGATCATGCTTGTCTTCTCAAGTTCTTTTGCCATATCATCTCTGTTGACATGAAATCTCTCGTAACATCCTTTAATATTCTGTAGTTGCATTTCAAACTTCTAGGTTTCAACATCCTTGGCATGAACCATGGTCTAGTTCCCGACGAATCTCCGGTTTCTCGAGTTTTTGCTCCTCCAGCTTGGCTACTCTCATCTTTAGGGTCTTGAGTTCCTCATGAAATACTTCCTTGTCAAAATACTGCTTCTTGTAGGTCCATCTTAACTTCTTGATGTAACACTCCAGATCCTGGTGATACACTTAGCTAAGGTTAAAACTTCACCTCTTGCTGATAGATGCTCCATCAGCCTTCTACCATCCAATCCTTCCATGCATATGCATGCTTAACTCAGCACGGTGACAATAGCATAAGCGGGCGATAATCTCATGGATATCCGTGGTTCTGCTCTTGTCATTTCCATGAGCTATCTCTCCATAGTTTATATCTCATGCCTTAGGGTTTTCCTTGACAGAACCTTGAGTTTTTAACTCTCCGTGCTCCGGTCTTTCTCCGATACACCTTGATCTTGGGTATTGATAACTTCCATAGTCTGTCAAGTTCCATCAGGGGAGTCTTACTAGGTCATGCAAATCTGGAAATTCTTCATAGCCTCCAATTCTCCTAGTCTTCGGAGTCTTCAGCTGTTGTAGTCTTCCATTATCATAATGTATGATAAAATCCTCTTCATTCCAAAGTGGTCTTAGTTGTCCGGTATCTTGTACTTCTTGGAGTGGTCTTATCGGTCGAGTCCTCGAGTGGTCAAAAGGGAAAAAGGGTATGGTCTCACTAAAATGGAATATTTGAATAATCTCACAAGAGAAGAGAGGAAAAGATCTTTTTGAAAATGAAGTTGTAGAGAAAAATCTTTCCTATGGGCTTGCCAATTTCTAGGGTCACGTCCTACAGTCAACATGTGCTCGGATACCATCTTGTAGCGACCTGACCTCAGACGGTCAAGTCTCTGTGCTTAAGTGTCATCCCTGGATCGGTATGCTGACACACACAGTACTCGAGGATTTATAACAGAGGTAAATCACATGTAAAAAGTAACGTAAATACTATTACCTCCATCCAAATAGCGGAACTAACAAGGTTGTGGATTCCCATCAACACCAACGGCAAAGTTGAGTGTAGAAATAGTAGCCCTAACGTATCACTTACTCGTTGTAAGATTCCTGCAACATGAGACGTTGCAGCCACAAGGGGTTAGTACATTGAATGTACTGGCAAATTCACACCATAGAGAATGATGAATAAAGGCTATCACTACATGCATATTTGGCTGGTGGAAAAGCTCTATGGTTATAAGGTTTTGTTGCGAAAAGCCAATTTTTCCCTACTACAAAGGAATAAATTTTATTTAACTATCATGGTGGTTGTTAATAATTGAGAATGGTTGACAGCATTCTCAATCCCAATTAAGTAACATCATTAAACCCAACAAAATTATTTAAAGTCACAGGATGAGATTCACATGATAATCCAAGTACTAGATACTCAAAACGTCCATAACCGGGGACACGGCTGATCATGATTAGTTTATACACTCTGCAGAGGTTTGCGCACTTTTCCCCACAAGACCCGATCTCCTCCGTTGGATTTCTCGCACTACAAGGTGTTTGAGAAACGGATGACCGAGACATAGTCTTTCAGAACCGTTTACACCTTACGATGGGTAGACCGTTCCACCTACAACCCCTACATCTGCTAGTCTACCACTGTAAGAGTTCACACGACTAAATCAACTATGCTAGAGCGCATAATTGCTTGTGGCTGCACACGGAAGTTTCTAGTATGAGTAATCTCATGATCCCTTTGAACCTGGGTGGCGGTCCATAAAAAAACAGGCAATCCTGGAATACCCAGGTGCCTAGACAGGCAATCGCTGGAATACCCAGGTGCCTCAATCCACCCAGATGTGTGTTAAAGTTGCCACCTTAAGTAAACCATTAATTAACAATCTCACATCTGTCATGAAATACTCTCAAACCCAATCCACGTCTATGAGCATAGCATGTCAATATAAGCATAATGTAATAGTAACTCCCAAGGTTTGAATGCAGGGCAATAGGTTCCTACCTCATCAACTACTTCCCAATACCCACATGTTATCAATCCAACTCATGCCATGTTTGAGGTTGAAACTAATGCATAAAAACTGGGTGATAAAGGGGTATGATCAAAGTGTGAACTTTCCTGCAATGTTGATGAAGATGATTCGCACTCAAAACTCTTGATAGTTCTACTCGTCACACTCCGGTCAATCTATCGTAAGCAAGCAATAGAACCACACATAAGCAATCACTCAACAGATCAGAAAGAACGAAGAAGACGATTCGGAAAACACCAAAACCAAGCAAATAACTCTTGCAACATAAAACAATTTCTAACAGTACCAAAATTATATGAATTTGGCCTTATCGGAAGGTTTAGGTCAAGAGCTTCGAGTTGCAAAAAGAATCAACTCAAACGGAGCTACGAAACTCTAGTTATGATCAAATGAAGTTTGAATCTAAATCTGTTCTAATTCAAATTTTAAAATTTTCAAAAACCTGTTTGAGTTGGATTACTGGATAGAGGAGATCATAACGAAGAAGTGGGCGTTGGTTTCGCTGGATTTGGACAAACGAGCGAAACGATGTGGTCGTTTGAAGTACAGGGACTAATCTGTAAAAGAAACTTCTAAAAATAGGTCCCTAGACAGAAAACTAAGGAAATAAAAGAAAAAAAAACTAAATAGTGAACGCTCATTACCGATCGCTAACGAACCAAAATCATTCGCTACCGAACTCTAGCTAATGAACGTTCGTAGAATAAGTTAACCTAAAATAATAAACCTTTTTTTTTGAAAAACCGAAGTAAATGTAAACCCTAAAAAAATGGTCTGAGCGGTTTTATACCGGTTCGCGACGGGTTGGTGGTTTTCGGAGAGAAACCGGTGGCGACGATGGCGTTCTCCGGCGAGGCAGGGCGAGGCGCGGGGAGCGGCGAGGGGAGGCGTCGAGCGGCGGATACGGCAGAGGGCGGCGTGGCGGCGGCGCAATGCGGGGCGGAGTGCGGCGGCGAGCAGCAGGCGGTGGAGCGGCAAGGCGACGGCGACGAGGCGTGACTGCGGCAGGTCTCGGCGGCGGCGGTTGCGGCGAGTCGAGGAGTGGTGGTGGCGGCGAGACGAGGAGCGGTGGCGGGGGCGAAAACGGGATCCAGGGGCCCCGGGCGCGCTATATAAAGGCGGAGGGAGGTGGTGGCGTGGGCGAGGGGCAGAGGAGGAGGCCGGGGCGAAGACGGCGGCGCCGGCAGTGTCGGGCGGGAGCTGGACTCCCCGCTGGAGGTTGGGGACGAGCGCGGGCGCGCTGGGCCGCGGCCTGGCTCGGGCGCTGGGCCGACCCAGTCAGTGAGGAGAAATTTTTTTATATAAAAAAACATTTTCCAGACAAATAAAATAATAACGGCAAAAATAAAAATATTATATAGGCATATAATCTATCAAAATATTCAGAAAAATATTCTCTACGACATGAACATTTTTATAATGCCAAATAAAATCCACCCAAATTCAGATAATTCAAAGAGTGCTACTGGTCTAATAAAATCCAATAAAAATCATTTGAAAAATACCAAAATGATTCATATACAGGACGATGATATTCGGACACCTGAAGGGTTCTTGGAGTACAGGTACATATCGAGTCACCAGAAAGGGTTCCGGGCACCCCTTGTCAACTATATGGGCCTAATGGGCCAAGAGGTGGACAAACCATCCCCTGAGGGGCTTGTGCACCCCCATGTAGGCCAAATTGGGAGGGGAATGAAAGAGTAGAAGAGGGAAGGAAGGGGATGGATTCAGCCTCCCCCTTCCTTCCTTCCCCCTCCGGTACTTAGGGAAGGGGGGAGGCTGACTTGGGGGAGGCGCCCAAGTAGGATTCCTCCTACTTGGGGCTCCCCTTGCTGCTCCCCTCCCTCTCCCACCTTCTGTAACACACAACATTGATTCCTAGCCGTGCGCAGAGCCCCCATCCATAGTTTACCCCTCTAGTCATATTCACATAGTGCTTAGGTGAAGCCCTGCGCGGTTCACTTCACCATCACCATCACTGATAACCCACAAGTATAGGGGATCGCAATAGTTTTCGAGGGTAGAGTATTCAAACCAAATTTATTGATTCGACACAAGGGGAGCCAAAGAATACTCTCAAGTATTAGCAGCTGAGTTGTCAATTCAACCACACCTGGAAACTTAATATCTGCATCAAGGTATTTAGTAGCAAAGTAATATGATAGTAGTGGTAACGATAGCAAAAGTAACGGTAGCAAAAGTAATATTTTTGGGTTTTATAGTGGTTGTAACAGTAGCAGCGGAAAAGTAAATAGAGAAGTACAATATAGGAAAAGCTCGTAGGCAATGGACGGGTGCTGGAGAATTATGCTATATGCGATCGATAATGTAATAGTCATAACATAGGGTGACACAGAACTAGCTCCAGTTCATCAATGTAATGTAGGCATGTATTCCGAATATAGTCATGCATGCTTATGGAAAAGAACTTGCATGACATCTTTTGTCCTACCCTCCCGTGGCAGCGAGGTCCTAATGGAAACTAAGGGATATTAAAGCCTCCTTTTAATAGAGTACCGGACAAAAGCATTAACACATAGTGAATACATGAACTCCTCAAACTACGGTCATCACCAGTAAGTATCCTGATTATTGTCACTTTGGGGTTAACGGATCATAACACATAATAGGTGACTACAGACTCACAAGATAGGATCAAGAACTCTCATATATTGATGAAAACATAATAGGTTCAGATCTGAAATCATGGCACTCGGGCCCTAGTGACAAGCATTAAGCATAGCAAAGTCATAGCAACATCAATCTCAGAACATAGTGGATACTAGGGATCAAACCCTAACAAAACTAACTCGATTACATGATAAATCTCATCCAACCCATCATCGTCCAGCAAGCCTACGATGGAATTAGTCATGCACGGCGGTGAGCAGCATGAAATTGGTGATGGAGGAAGGTTGATGATGATGGCGACAGATTCCCCTCTCCGGAGCCCTGAACGGACTCCAGATCAGCCCTCCCGAGAGAGTTTAGGGCTTGGCGGCGGCTCCGTATCGTAAAACGCGATGAATCATTCTCTCTGATTTTTTCTCCCCGAAAGTGAATATATGGAGCCAAGCTGGACGTCGGTGGAGCATCAGGGGGCCCACGAGGCAGGGCGCGCGCCCCCCACCCTCATGGAAAGGGTGTGGGCCCCTTGACGTGGATCTTTGTTCCAGTATTTTTTATATTTTCCAAAAATAATCTCCATTGATTTTCAGGTCATTCCGAGAACTTTTATTTCTGCACAAAAATAACACCATGGCAATTCTGCTGAAAACAGCGTCAGTCCGGGTTAGTTCCATTCAAATCATGCAAGTTAGAGTACAAAACAAGGGCCAAAGTGTTTGGAAAAGTAGATACGACGGAGATGTATCAACTCCCCCAAGATTAAACCTTTGCTTGTCCTCGAGAAATTCAGTTGATAAACTGAAAGTGATAAAGAAAAACTTTTACAAACTCTGTTTGCTCTTGTTGCTGTAAATATATAAAGCCAGCATTCAGGTTTTCAGCAAATATTATGAACTATCCACATTCGCAATAACATGTAGGTCTCATGTTTACTCATATCAATGGCATAATCAACTAGCGAGCACTAATAATAAATCTCGGACGACAACACTTTCTCAAAACAACCATGATATGATATAACAAGATGGTATCTCGCTAGCCCTTTCTGAGACCGCAAAACATAAATGCAGAGCACCTTTAAAGATCAAGGACTGACTAGACATATTAATTCATGGTAAAAGAGATCCAGTCAAGTCATACTCAATGTAAACTAACAGTAATGGATGCAAATGACAGTGGTGCTCTCCAACTGGTGCTTTTTAATAAGAGGATGATGACTCAACATAAAAGTAAATGGATAGGCCCTTCGCGGAGGGAAGAAGGGATTTGTAGAGGTGCTAGAGCTCGATTTTGAAATAGATATGAATAATATTTTGAGAGGTATACTTTCATTGTCAACATAACAACCGAGAGATCTCAATATCTTCCATGCTACACACATTATAGGCGGTTTCCAAACAGAATGGTAAAGTTTATACCCCCCTCCACCAACAAGCATCAATCCATGGCTTGCTCAAAACAACGAGTGCCTCTAACTAACAAAAGTCTCGGGGGAGTTTTGCTTGCAGTTATTTTGATTTCATTTGCATAAAGCATGGGACTGGGCATCCCGGTGACCAGCCATTTTCTCGTGAGTGAGGAGCGGAGTCCACTCCTCTTGAGAATAACCCGCCTAGCATGGAAGATACAGACAACCCTAGTTGATACATGAGCTATTCGAGCATACATAACAGAATGTTTATTTGAAGGTTTAGAGTTTGGCGCATACAAATTACTTGGAACGGCAGTTTGATACCGTATATAGGTAGGTATGGTGGACTCATATGGAATAACTTTGGGGTTTATGAAATTGGATGCACAAGCAGTATTCCCGCTTAGTACAAGTGAAGGCTAGAAAAAGACTAGGAAGCGACCAGCTAGAGAGCGACAACAGTCATGAACATGCATTAAAATTAATCAACACCGAATGCAACATTAGTAGGATATAATGCACCATGAACATAAATATCGTAGAGGCTATGTTGATTTTGTTTTCAACTACATCCGTGAACATGTGCCAAGTCAAGCCACTCGAGTCATTCAAAATAGGATACCACCCTATCATACCACATCACAACCATTTTAATAGCATGTTGGCACGCAAGGTAAACCATTATAAGCTCCTAGCTAATTAAGCATGTCATAAGCAACTATAATCTATAATTTTCATTGCAAACATGTTTCTTTCATAATAGGCTGAATCAGGAACGATGAACTAATCATATTTACAAAAACAAGAGAGGTCGAGTTCATACCCGCTTTTCTCATCTCAATAAGTTCATCATATATCATCATTATTGCCTTTCACTTGCACGACCGAATAGTGTGGAAAATAATAATAGTGCACGTGCATTGGACTAAGCTGGAATGTGCAAGCATTCAATTCAAGAGAGAAGACAAGGTAATATGGGATCTTTGTTATATCAACAATAATGCATATGAGAGCCACTCAACATTTTCATTATGGTCTTCTCCTCTCGACCCCCAAAGAACAAAAAAAAGAAATAAAACTATTTACATGGGAAAGCTCCCAACAAGCAAAAGAAGAACAAGAAATCTTTTTGCGTTTTCTTTTAATTATTACTACTATAGGCATGGAAAGTAAACTAACTAAAAGCTACAATTATTTTTTTGTTTTTCTTAAGGTTTATCAAACACACAAGAAGAAAGCCTAAAAAGGGAAATAAACTAGCATGGATATTACAATGAAAAAGTATGAGCACCGACAACTAGCATGAGTGTGTGAGCATGAATGTAATGTCGGTGAGAGATACGTACTCCCCCAAGCTTAGGCTTTTGGCATAAGTTGCTCTATGGCCACGGCTGGCCTGATGAGCTGCAGCTTGGAGGCGAGCTGTCTTTGCCCTCCTCTCCTACTCGGTCGCCTCCTCCCTAGTTATAACATATCTCCCCTTTGCCTGAAAGTCAAAGAAAGTAGGAGAAGGGGGACCGACATGATAGGTGCATCGTCTGTCAAAGATTAGTCGGTACTGGAGGAACTGATCATTCCTCTCAACAAACCGATGACGAACCATAGCATCATAATCTAGATAAGAAGGAGGCAACTCAATATCATCTCCACGTATGGGTATCTCAAGAAAGTTAGCTATACGAGTTGCAAAAATTCCACCAAAGAAATCTCCATGAATACGATTGTTATGCAACCTATGTGCAACAATAGCCCCCAAGTTGTATTGTTTATCTCCTAAAATAGCGCTCCTGAGAACGCTAAGATCAGGTACACACTTGTGACATGCCTCATCCTTACCATTTATGCATCTACCTATGAAGAGAGCAAAATAATGTACAGTAGGAAATGAATGCTCCTTATTGTAGCTTGCGTTATATCTCTAGATTCCCCCGCTGTAATACTAGCAAGAAAATCTCTAAATTCATATTTGCGAGGTTCACTAACATTACCCCACTGTGGGAGTTTACAAGCAGTGTTAAAATCTTCTAAGTCCATGGTATAAGATTTATCATAAAGATCAAACAGGACATTTTGAGAATTGCGTGATGATGAAAATTTAAACCTTCTCACAAATGAATCAGTTAAATAGAGGTATTGACAGCACTTATCTTCCTCGAAGCTCTCAAGATCAACATTACACACATATGCTTCCAATTCCTCCTTGATTCCTGCTCGAGCCATGAAGTCCTCTGACGGACATTCACAAGGCCGCACTTGAGCATCCCTTGGTGGTTCCTCATCCGCATCGCGTATTATGGGTCTAGGTCCTTGCTTCCTTCAAGAACCACATTGGTACATTTTCCTAAACATATTTCTTCCTCTGAAACAATTCTGAAATTTTTAGTAACTCAAAATAAAAGTGAACCAAACTCAACAAAATTGATAGCAACTACTCCTACAAGTGCCTAGAGGCAATATCATGCATTAAAACTACTTTTGACCACATAAATTTGACATGCAAGCTCAAGAACAGGGTCACCTAAGCAGCAAAAATTCGCAATAAAGAAAGCACTAGAACAAAAACTAATTGGACCATTGGAGGAGTCACATACCAAAGAACAATCCCCCAAAGCAGTTTTGTGAATGGAGCTTTGAGCTAGGAGATCGAAAATGGCAGCAATATGAGCTAGAACTCGTGCTTGAGTTGGTTGGTGATTTTTTCTTGGGAGGAAGAAGGAGTGTGTGGTAGCTAGAATAAATGGAGGGGAGCCACCATGGGCCCACGAGGCAGGGGGTCGCACCCAGGGGGTGGGCGCGCCCTGGACCCTCATGCCCAGGTGCTTGCTCCCCCTGGTGTGTTCTCAGTGCCACATATTCTCAAATATTCTAGAGAAAATCATATTTAATTTTCAGGGCATTTGGAGAACTTTTATTTTTGGGGTATTTTTTTATTGCATTGATAATTCAGAAAACAAATAGAAAAATACTATTTTTGCTTTATTTAATATAAATAACAGAAAGAAAAAAGAGGGTACAAAGAGTTGTGTTTTCTAAATTCATCCATCTCATGCTCATCAAAAGGAATCCACTAACAAGGTTGATCAGGTCTTGTTAACAAACTCATTTCGAATGACATGAAACCGGAGAATTTTCGAATAACACTAGGTTACCTCAACGGGGATATGCATGTCCCCAACAAGAAGAATATCATATTTCTTCTTGACAGTAGGAAGAGGAAATTCAAAACCTCCAATAGTAATTGTTGAAATTTTTCCAATAGAATTGATACTGTGGACTTGAGGTTGTTTCCTCGGAAAGTGTACCGTATGCTCATTACCATTAACATGAAAAGTGACATTGCCTTTGGTGCAATCAATAACAGCCCCTGCAGTATTCAAAAAGGGTCTTCCAAGCATAATAGACATAATATCGTCCTCGGGAATATCAAGAATAACAAAGTCCGTTAAAATAGTACCGTTTGCAACCACAACAGGCACATCCTCACAAATACCGACAGGTATAGCAGTTGATTTATCAGCCATTTGCAAAGATATTTCAGTAGGTGTCAACTTATTCAAATCAAGTCTACGATATAAAGAGAGAAGCATAACACTAACACCGGCTCCAAGATCACATAAAGCAGTTTTAACATAGTTTCTTTTAATGGAGCATGGTATAGTTGGTACTCCTGGATCTCCAAGTTTCTTTGGTATTCCACCCTTAAAAGTATAATTAGCAAGCATGGTGGAAATTTCATCTTCCAGAATCTTTCTTTTATTAGTAACTATTTCCTTCATATATTTAGCATAAAGATTCATTTTAAGCATATCGGTCAAACGCATACGCAAAAAGATAGGTCTAATCATTTCAGCAAAGCGCTCAAAATCCTCATCATCCTTTTTCTTGGATGGTTTAGGCGGAAAAGGCATGGGTTTCTGAACCCATGTTTCTCTTTCTTTACCATGCTTCCTAGCAACAAAGTCTCTCTTATCATAATTGATTATTTGATTGTGGGTTATCAAGATCAATAGCAGGTTCAATTTCTACATCATTATTATTGCTAGGTTGAGCATCAACAAGAACATCATCATTAACATTATCACTAGGTTCATGTTCATTACCAGATTGTGTTTCAGCATCAGAAATAGAAATATCATCAAGATTCTCAGGTGTCTCTACAACAGGTTCACTAGAAGCATGCAAAGTCCTATCATTTTTCTTTTTCTTCCTCTTAGAAGGACTGGGTGCATCAATATTCATTCTCTGAGAATCTTGCTCAATTCTCTTAGGATGGCCCTTAGGATACAAAGGTTCCTGGGTCACTTTACCTCGTCTAGTTGCAACTCTAACAACAAAGTCATTATTCTTACTATTCAATTCATTGAGAAAATCAAGTGTTCAATCATATAAGCATTATGTTTCAATTGTCTGCCAACATAAGCATTAAAATCTTCTTGCTTAACCATAAAGTTATCAAATTCATCCAAACATTGGCTAGCAAACTTAGCAGGGGGGTTTTAGCTTTATCATATCTATAGAGAGAATTTACCTTTACTACCTGTGTCAGGTTATCGAGACCGTGTGTTTCTTCAATAGGTGATGAATTAAGACCATGTATTTCTTCAACTGGAGGTAAATTCTTAACATATTCAGCTTTTATACCTTTTTCTTCCACAGATTTCTTTGCCTCTTGCATATCTTTAGGACTGAGAAATACAATACACCTTCTCTTCGGAGTTGGCTTAGGAGTTGGCTCAGGAAGTGTCCAATTATTTTCATTGGTCAACATATTATTCAATAGAATTTCAGCTTGATCAACTGTTGAGGGAGTCCTGGATTAGGGGGTGTCCGGATGGCCAGACTATACCTTCAGCCGGACTCCTGGACTATGAAGATACAAGATTGAAGACTTCGTCCCGTGTCTGGAAGGGACTTTCCTTGGCGTGGAAGGCAAGCTTGGCGATACGGATATATAGATCTCCTACCATTGTAACCGACTTTGTGTAACCCTAACCCTCTCCGGTGCCTATATAAACTGGATGGTTTTAGTCCGTAGGACAAGATATAGAACAATAATCATACCATAGGCTAGCTTCTAGGGTTTAGCCTCTCCGATCTCGTGGTAGATCTACTCTTGTACTACCCATATCATCAATATTAATCAAGCAGGACATAGGGTTTTACCTCCATCAAAAGGGCCCGAACCTGGGTAAAACTTTGTGTCCCTTGCCTCCTGTTACCATCTGGCCTAGACGCACAGTTCGGGACCCCCTACCCGAGATCCGCCGGTTTTGACACCGACAACTGTTCTTTCCCTGAAAACACAACCAGCACAACTATCTAGGTAATCTCTGGAAGCATTGGTTAGTCCATTATAAAAGATATCAAGTATTTCATTTTTCTTGAGAGGATGATCAGGCAAAGCATTAAGTAATTGGAGAAGCCTCCCCCAAGCTTGTTGGAGACTCTCTTCTTCAATTTGCACAAAATTATATATTTCCCTTAAAGCAGCTTGTTTCTTATGATCGGGGAAATATTTAGCAGAGAAGTAGTAAATCATATCCTCGGGACTACGCACACAACTAGGATCAAGAGAATTAAACCATATCTTAGCATCACCCTTTAATGAGAATGGAAATAATTTAAGGATATAATAGTAGCGAGTTTTCTCATCATTAGTAAACAGGGTAGCTATATCATTTAATTTAGTAAGATCTGCCACAACAGTTTCAGATTCATAGCCATAAAAAGGATCAGATTCAACCAAAGTAATTAACTCAAGATCAATAGAGAAATCATAATCCTTATCAGTAATAAAGATAGGTGAAGTAACATAAGTAGGATCATATTTCGTTCTAGCATTCAGAGATTTTTCTTTTAGATTAGCTAATAGTTTCTTAAGATCACTTCTATCATTGCAAGCTAAGAAGTCTCTAGCAGTTTCTTCATCCATAACATAACCCTCAGGAACAACGGGCAATTCATATCTAGGGGGAGAATCTTCATCATCACTTTCATCAATATTATCAGTTTCAACAATTTCATTCTCTCTAGGCCTAGCAAGTTGTTCATGAAGAAATTCACCAAGTGACACAGTATTATCAAGCATAGAAGTAGTTTCATCATAAGTATCATGCAAAAGCAGAAGTGGCATCATCAATAACATGCGACATATCAGAATTAATAGCAGAAGCAGGTTTAGGTGTCGCAAGCTTACTCAAAACACAAGGTTAATCAAGTGCAGAGCTAGATGGTAGTTCCTTACATCCCCTCATAGTTGAGGGAAAAATCTTGGTTCTTTGATCTTTCAAGTTATTCATAATGATAAGCAGATATAAATCCCAAGTGACTCAAAGAATAGAGCTATGCTCCCCAGCAACGGCGCCAGAAAATGTTCTTGATAACCCACAAGTATAGGGGATCGCAACAGTTTTCGAGGGTAGAGTATTCAACCCAAATTTATTGATTCGACGCAAGGGGAGCGAAAGAATATCCTCAAGTATTAGCAGCTGAGTTGTCAATTCAACCACACCTGGAAACTTAATATCTGCAGCAAGGTATTTAGTAGCAAAATAATATGATAGTAGTGGTAATGATAGCAAAAGTAACGTTAGCAAAAGTAATATTTTTGGGTTTTATAGTGGTTGTAACAGTAGCAGCGGAAAAGTAAATAGCGAAGAACAATATAGGAAAATCTCGTAGGCAATGGATCGGTGATGGAGAATTATGCTGGATGCGATCGATCATGTAACAGTCATAACATAGGGTGACACAGAACTAGCTCCATTTCATCAATGTAATGTAGGCATGTATTCCGAATATAGTCATACGTGCTTATGGAAAAGAACTTGCATGCCATGTTTTGTCCTACCCTCCCGTGGCAGCAGGGTCCTAATGGAAACTAAGGGATATTAAGGCCTCCTTTTAATAGAGTACCGGACCAAAGCATTAACACATAGTGAATACATGAACTACTCAAACTACGGTCATCACCAGTAAGTATCCCGATTATTGACACTTCGGGGTTACCGTATCATAACACATAATAGGTGACTACAGACTTGCAAGATAGGATCAAGAACTCTGATATATTGATGAAAACATAATAGGTTCAAATCTGAAATCATGGCACTCGGTCCCTAGTGACAAGCATTAAGCATAGCAAAGTCATAGCAACATCAATCTCAGAACATAGTGGATACTATGCATCAAACCCTAACAAAACTAACTCGATTACATGATAAATCTCATCCAACCCATCACCGTCCAGCAAGCCTATGATGGAATTACTCACGCACAGCGATGAGCATCATGAAATTGGTGATGGAGGAAGGTTGATGATGATGATGGCGATGGGTTCCCCTCTCCGGAGCCCCGAACGGACTCCACATCAGCCCTCCCGAGAGAGTTTAGGGCCTGGCGCCGGCTCCGTATTGTAAAACGAGATGAATCCGTCTCTTTGATTTTTTTTCTCCCCGAAAGTGAATATATGGAGTCAAGGTGGATGTCGATGGAGCATCAGGGGGCCCACGAGGCAGGGGGCGCCAAGGGGGGTAGGGCGCGCCCCCACCCTCATGGACAGGGTGTTGGCCCCCTGACGTGGATCATTCTTCCAGTATTTTTTATATTTTCCAAAAATAATCTCTGTTGATTTTCAGGTCATTCCGAGAACTTTTATTTCTGCACAAAAATAACACCATGGCAACAATTCTGCTGAAAGAAACGTCAGTCCGGGTTAGTTCCATTCAAATCATGCAAGTTAGAGTCCAAAACAAGGGCAAAAGTGTTTGGAAAAGTAGATACGACAGAGACGTGTCAATCACGACGTCGTCGTGCTAATGAAACTCACCCTCGACACTTTGCTGGATCAATAGTTCGAGGGACGTCATGGAGCTGAACGTGTGCGGAACTCAGAGGTGTCGTATGTTTGGTGATTGATCAGTAGGAACGAGAAGAAGTTCGACTACATCAACCGCGTTGACAAACGCTTCTGCTTTCAGTCTACGAGGGTATGTGGACACACTCTCCCCCTCTTGTTTCTATGCATCTCCTAGATAGATCTTGCGTGAGCGTAGGATTTTTTTTGAAATTGCATGCTACATTTCTCAACAACTTCTCCGTCATATCTATAATTTTTTATTGTTCCATGCCAATATTATACAACTTTTATATACTTTTGGCAACATTTTATATTATTTTTTGGGACTAACATATTGATCCAGTGCCCAGTGCCAGTTCATGTTTTTGTATCGTAGAATATCCATATCAAAAGAAGTCCAAACGCGATAAAAATTACGGAGAATTATTTTGGAATATATGTGATATTTGGGAGGTGGAATCAACATGAACGAAGGCCTAGGGCCTCCACTACCCACCAGGGCGTGCCGGGATCCCCCTGGCACGCGGTAGTGCCTAGTGGGCACCCCATAAGTCGGTTGGGGCTCTTCTTCGGCCGCAAGGAAGCTTATATCCGGGGGAAAAATGTTAAAATTTCAGCGCAATCTGAGTTAAGGATCTCCAGATATTTAAGAAATGGTGAAAGGCTAGAAAATAATAACGTGAAATAAAAGAGAACAGGGAGAGGGAGAGAGAGAGACAGAGATCCAATCTAGGAGGAGCGGGAGCCCCTCCGCCGCCAGGGAGGCCATGGACCGGAGGGGAAACTCTCCTCCCATCTAGGGGGGCGGCTAGGAAGAAGAAGAAGGAGGGGCACTCTCCCCCTCTCTCCCGGTGGCGCCATAGTGTTGCTGGGTAAGGATCGTGACGATGAACTAGATCAACAATCTTGCTACCGCCAACACCAACTCCCCCCCTCTATGCAGCAGTGTAAGACCTCTTCTCCCCGTTGTAATCTTTACTTAAACATGGTGCTTGCTACTTCTTGAGCTTGCGTTGATTTTTCCCTTGAAGAGGAAAGGGTGATGCAGCAAAGTAGAGATAAGTATTTCCATCAGTTAAGAACCAAGGTATCAATCCAGTAGGAGGCACAAACAAGTCTCCAATCTATGCACCTGCACAAACTAACAAACGCTTGCACTCAACACTAAAAAGGGGTTTTC
Organism: Triticum urartu; assembly: GCF_056163025.1. Lineage (NCBI taxonomy): Eukaryota > Viridiplantae > Streptophyta > Magnoliopsida > Poales > Poaceae > Triticum > Triticum urartu. The sequence continues at coordinate 507,662,650 of NC_141875.1, read as the reverse complement.
AATCCCTTCACGCTCTCGAACAAGAATGAGATCTAATAGAGATAGGTATAAAAGATAAATAAAAGACAAAATAAAATAAATCTAAATAAATTGCAGCGAGATATTTTTGGGTTTTTTGGTTTATAGGTCTGAAAATATATGGTGGAAAATAGACCCGGGGGCATAGGTTTCACTAGAGACTTCTCTCTTGAAAGAAAACATATGATGGGTAAACAAATTATTGTCGTGCAATTGATAGAAAAGTGCAAAGTTATGACGATTTCCAAGGAAAATGATCATGAATATAGGCATCACGTCCGTGTCAAGTAGACTGACTCCTGCCTGCATCTACTACTATTACTCCAGACATCGACCGCTATCTAGCATGCATCTAGAGTATTAAGTTCATAAGAACAGAATAACGCCTTAAGTAAGATGACATGATGTAGAGGGATAAAATCAAGCAATATGATGAAAACCCCATCTTTGCAACAATACAATACATGCCTCGCTACCCCTACTGTCAAACTCAAAAACAAGGAAAAAACAGAAACTGACACTAGGCTCTATGTTAATAAGTTACTCCCAAAAATAATATAAAATAGCATATTAATGCATATAAAAAATCTAAAACAGATAATATAATACTCATTGATCTTCACTTATGTCTTTCGGAGTAGTTTGTCATTTGCTCTAGGGCTTCACTTATATCTTTTTAGAGCACGTTGGTGATTTTATTTTGAAGAAATTGTTGAACTCTCATGCTTCACTTATATTATTTTGAGAGTCTTAAACATCATGGTAATTTTCTTAGGTTATGAATTTAGTCCTAATATGATGGGCATCCAAGAGGGATATAATAAAAACTTCGATATAAAGTGCATTGAATACTATGAGAAGTTTGATTCCTTATGATTGTTTTGAGATATGAGGATGGTAATATTAGAGTCATGCTAGTGAGTAGTTGTGAATTTGAGAGATACTTGTGTTAAAGTTTGTGATTCCTGTAGCATGCACGTATGGTGAACCGTTATGTGATGAAGTCGGAGCATGATTTATTTTTTGATTGTCTTCCTTATGAGTGGCGGTCGGGGATGAGTGATGGTCTTTTCCTACCAATATATCGCCCTAGGAGCATGTGCGTAGTACTTCATTTCGATAACTAATAGATTTTTGTAATAAGTATGTGAGTTCTTTATGACTAATGTTGAGTCCATGGATTATACGCACTCTCACCCTTCCACCATTGCTGGCCTCTCTAATACCGCGCACCTTTCGCCGGTATCATACCTTCCTCAAAATAGCCACCATACCTACCTATTATGGCATTTCCATAGCCATTCTGAGATATATTTCCATGCAACTTTCCACCATTCTGTTTATTATGACACGCTTCATCATTGTCATATTGCTTTGCTTGATCATGTAGTTGACATCGTATTTGTGGCAAAGCCACTGTTCAAAATTCTTTCATACATGTCACTCATGAGTCATTCATATTTTGTTCTAAGTATCAAGTTGTAATTATTGAGTTGTAAGTAAATAAAAGTGTGATGGTCATTATTATTAGAGCATTGTCCCATGTGAAGAAAGGATGATGGAGACTATGATTCCCCCACAAGTCCGGATGAGACTCCGAACGAAAAATTAAAAAAAGAGAAAAAATAGGCCATAAAAAAGAGAAGGCCCAAAAAACAAAAAAATGTGAGAAAAAGAGAGAAGGGGCAATGCTACTATCCTTTTACCACACTTGTGCTTCAAAGTAGCACCATGATCTTCATGATAGAGAGTCTCCTATGTTGTCACTTTCATATACTAGTGGGAATCTTTCATTATAGAACTTGGCTTGTATATTCCAATGATGGGCTTCCTCGAAATGCCCTAGGTCTTCGTGAGCAAGCGAGTTGGATGCACACACACTTAGTTTATTTTTTGAGCTTTCATACACTTATTGCTCTACTGCATCTGTTGCATGGCAACCCCTACTCACTCACATTGATATCTATTGATGGGCAACTTCATAGCCCGTTGATACGCCTAGTTGATGTGAGACTATCTTCTTCCTCTTTTTGTCTTCTCCACAACCACCATTCTATTCCATCTATAGTGCTATGTCCATGGCTCACACTCATGTATTCCGTGAAGATTGAAAAAGTTTGAAAACATCAAAAGTATGAAACAATTACTTAGCTTATCATCGGGGTTGTGCATGATTTAAATATTTTGTGTGATGAAGAGAGCATAGCTAGACTATATGATTTTGTAGGGATTACTTTCTTTGGCCAAGTTATTTTGAGAAGACATAATTTCTTATTTAGTATGCTTGAAGTATTATTATTTTTATGTCAATATTAAACTTTTATCTTGAATCTTTCGGATCTGAACATTCATACCACAATAAAGAGAATCACTTTGAAAATTATGTTAGGAAGCATTCCACATCAAAAATACTATTTTTATCATTTACCTACTCGAGGACGAGCAGGAATTAAGCTTGGGGATGCTTGATACGTCTCCAACATATCGATAATTTGTTATTGTTCCATGCTATTATATTATCTGTTTTGGATATTCAATGGGCTTTATTATGCACTTTTATATTTTTTTGGGACTAACCTATTAACCTAGAGCCCAGTGTCAGTTTCTGTTTTTTCCTTGTTTTTGAGTTTTACAGAAAAGGAATAACAAACGGAGTCCAATTGACGTGCCAATTTTTGTGGATTTTTGATGGACCAAAAGAAGCCCCCGGAGTAAAAGAGTTGGGCCAGATGAGTCCCGAGCCGTCCACGAGGGTGGGGGCGCGTCCTACACCCCTGGGCGTGGGCCCCTATCTCGTGGATGACTCGGAGGCCCCCTTGACGTGAGACCTACGCCTATAAATACAGAAACCTCCAGAAAATAACCTAGATCGGGAGTTCCGCCGCCGCAAGCCTCTGTAGCCACCGAAAACCAATATAGACCCGTTCCGGCACCCTGCCGAAGGGGGGAATCCCTCTCCGGTGGCCATCTTCATCATCCCGTTGCTCTCCATGATGAGGAGGCAGTAGTTCACCCTCGGGGCTGAGGGTATGTACCAGTAGCTATGTGTTTGATCTCTCTCTCTCTTATGTTCTTGATTCGGCACGATATTGATGTATCGCGAGCTTTGCTATTATAGTTGGATCTTATGATGTTTCTCCCCCTCTACTCTATTGTAATGGATTGAGTTTTCCCTTCGAAGTTATCTTATCAGATTGAGTCTTTAAGGATTTGAGATCACTTGATGTATGTCTTGCATGTGCTTATCTGTGGTGACAATGGGATATCACGTGATCAACTTGATGTATGTTTTGGTGATCAACTTGCGATTTCCATCACCTTGTGAACTTATGCATAGGGGTTGGCACAAGTTTTCGTCTTGACTCTCCGGTAGAAACTTTGGGGCATTATTTGAAGTTCTTTGTGTTGGTTGAATAGATGAATCTGAGATTGTGTGATGCATATCGTAATAATCATACCCACAGATACTTGAGGTGACATTGGAGTATCTAGGTGACATTAGGGTTTTGGTTGATTTGTGTCTTAAGGTGTTATTCTAGTACGAACTCTATGATAGATCGAACGGAAAGAATAGCTTTTTGTTATTTTACTACGAACTCTTGAATAGATCGATCAGAAAGGATAACTTTGAGGTGGTTTCGTACACTACCATAATCTCTTTGTTTGTTCTCCGCTATTAGTGACTTTGGAGTGACTCTTTGTTGCATGTTGAGGGATAGTTATATGATCCAATTATGTTATTATTGTTGAGAGAACTTGCACTAGTGAAAGTATGAACCCTAGGCCTTGTTTCCACACATTGCAATACCGTTTTCGCTCACTTTTATCATTAGTTACCTTGCTGTTTTCATATTTTCGGATTACAAAATTCTTTATATACCATCCATATTGCACTTGTATCACCATCTCTTCGCTGAACTAGTGCACCTATACAATTTACCATTGTATTGTGTGTGTTGGGGACACAAGATACTCTTTATTATTTGGTTGCAGGGTTGCTTGAGAGAGACCATCTTCATTCTACGCCTCCCACGGATTGATAAACCTTAGGTCATCAACTTGAGGGAAACTTGCTACTGTCCTACAAACCTTGCACTTGGAGGCCCAACAACGTCTACAAGAAGAAGGTTGTGTAGTAGACATCACTGATGCTGAATAAAAACTTATATAGTTGACACAATCATATAGAACATCATAGCACACTGAACTTGCATAAAAAAATTTCACGTAGGCGGCACAATCAGGATGGAAGCAGTGGATCGCTACGGGTAGGGCTATGTTGAAACCAACGAACTCGTACATAACGGTTCATCATCTTTATCAATGACGGGGTAATATCTTGAATGTTGTGCAAAGAAAATAGATAGACAACACAATAAGTTCTGCTAGCACATTAAGTTAACGTATAGCCCCTCGAAAAAAATTCAGGTACAAAATTAGAACAGGTCGCAATCAAATGTACTGGCACATCAGTTCTTCACACCCATAGCTCGGATTTAACTAGTATTTGACAATATTCAGTTATTACCTCAAATTAGAGCACATCCAGGCAGCCAGCCCTGCTTCTTCTCCCACATAAGCAGTGGCCTCCACCGCGTGATGGAGTAGGCCCTGTGCCATCCATCGTTCCGAGCAACACGGGGAAAGTCTGACGTTGACTCCTATAATGGACGTCGTCGACGGACCCTGGCACCAGCGGCGGCGACATGATTTCGATTGATGGATTGACCACTTCTTCGACATGGACGAACACTCGACACAGGTACATCCCTAACGTGGTCCGCGGCGGCCTTGGTGGCGACGAATAGTATAACCCTGGTTCCTGCACCGATATATCAACACCAATCACCTTCGGTATGGTGGACGACTTCTTCATCCATGCCATAACCGTCAGAGCCCAGCTGTCTGGAGGAACAAACATACTTACGAGCTCACCTCTAAGGTCATTGATAAGCTCATTCATGGACTCGCTGTTCCAAGCATGTCGAGGCATGCTGTGGAAGGTAAGATTTGTTAAAAACTCAAGCTCAGAGGGCACCGAGCCCCATCCTGGGTGCCACCGATCAAAGCTCACCAGCACGCCATCGCAGAACAAATGCCAGGAAGATTCAAACACACGACTGCAGTCGAAAGTTGTCCGGTACCTGATGAAGAAATCAACCGGTGGCGGACAGACTTTGACGAGCAAGTCACTTATTTGGATGCCGTGCACAATGCTGAGAGCTTTGATAAGGTCGTCCAGCAAGACGGGAGATCGGTCGCCGTTGATGGTTACCATCAGCATTTTGCCGGCAAACTAGTCGTCAAGCGCCGCCAGGCCACTGTTGAGCGACAACACGCAGCGGCCGAAGGCAGGGCGGACCTCAGGATCTCCGGCTCGGAGATCCACGTTGATCGGCGACATGATAGTGCGCTTGAGTACAGGGAGTACAGGAGGGGGATTTGGGGGAACTGGAGTACGAATCAAGATTCCATAGGTGGGGGAGGGGCGGGAGATTGGGGATGAAAAAGTAGCATGAATTTCGAAAACGCGCCAATATACACTCGGCGCGCAAGCGCACGAAAACACTGGTGGCGCCTACATGTCGGCCTAAGAGTCCTTATTCTTTCTTTTTTGGAGAGCCCGGCTGAGGGAGTCCTGGATTAGGGGGTCTCCGGACAGCCGGATTATATCCTTTGACCGGACTGTTGGACTATGAAGATACAAGATTGAAGACTTCGTCTCGTGTCCGTATGGGACTCTACTTGGCGTGGAAGGCAAGCTAGGCAATACGGATATGGATATCTCCTCCTTTGTAACCGACCTTGTGTAACCCTAACCCTCTCCGTTGTCTATATAAACAGGAGGGTTTTAGTCCGTAGGACAACATACAATCATACCATAGGCTAGCTTATAGGGTTTAGCCTCTCTGATCTCGTGGTATATCTACTCTTGTACTACCCATATCATCAATAGTAATCAAGCAGGACGTAGGGTTTTACCTCCATCAAGAGGGCCCGAACCTGGGTAAAACATTGTGTCCCCTGCCTCCTGTTACCATCCGCCTTAGACGCACAGTTCGGGACCCCCTACTCGAGATCCGCCAGTTTTGACACCGACATTGGTGCTTTCATTGAGAGTTCCTCTGTGTTGTCGCCGTTAGGCTTGATGGATCCTACTATCATCGATGGCGATGCAGTCCAGGGTGAGACTTTTCTCCCTGGACAGATCTTCGTATTCAGCGGCTTTGCACTATGGCCCAATTCACTTGGCCATCTGGAGCAAATTGAAACTTACGCCCCTGGCCACCAGGTCAAGATTGGAAGCTTAAACTACACGGCCGATATCTGTGGAGACTTGATCTTCGACAGTTTCGAGCCTCTGCCTTGTGCGTCATGCAGTCACGATGAGTGCGGTTTAGTGCTACCATCGGATAGTGTTCAAGCGATCGCATAGGCAGCCGCTCCGACCCTCAATTCGGAGCCAGGTGCGCCTTCCGCGGATGGGTGGATGGACCCCGCCACGAAGGCCTTACCCCCAGCGGCGATCGAGCCAAACATCGAACTTACCTTGCACGAGAGTTGTGCTGTTAAACTGCCGGATCCTTCTCCGGCCATGGACTCCGAACCGCCTGTGCCCGTTCCTATCGAATCCGATTGGGCGCCGATCATGGAGTTTACCTCCGCGGATAATTTTCAGCACTCGCCCTTTGGCGACATACTGAACTCATTAAGGTCTCTCTCCTTGTCAGGAGGATCCTGGCCGAACTATGTCCGGCAGGACTAGGATGCGGACGATGAAGAAATTCGAGGCCCACCCACCACCCACTTAGTAGCCACTGTCAATGACTTAACCAACATGCTCAACTTCGACTCTGAAGACATCGACGGTATGGACAACAATGCGGGAGGCAGAGAGGAACCACCGCCCACAGGGCACTGGACAGCCACCTCATCATACGATATATACATGGTGGATACACCCAAAGAAGGCAATGGCGACGAGATAGCGGAGGATGACCCCTCCAAGAAGCAACCCAAGCGCCGACGTTAGCGGCGCCGCTCTAAGTCCCGCCAAAGCAAAAGTGGTGATACCGGCACAGGAGATAATAATACTCCGGATAGTGCTGAACACAACCACAATCCCCTGCAGCAAGATTTAGAGCGGGAGGATGGAGGAGCCAGCCCTCCTGAGAGAGCGGCAGATGGAGAAGAGGAGGATGATAATTACATGCCCCCTCCGAAGACGAGGCAAGCCTCGGCGACGAAGAATTTGCTGTGCCATAGGATCCCGTCGAACAAGAGCGCTTCAAACTCCGGCTTATAGCCACGGCAAATAGCCTTAAGAAAAAGCAGCAGCAGCTTCAAGCTGATCAGGATCTGCTAGCTGACAGATGGACCGAAGTCCTCGCGGCCAAGGAATATAAACTCGAGCGCCCCTCCAAGAGTTACCCAAAGTGCAGGTTGCTACCTCGACTGGAGGAAGAAGCATATGATACGGCTGATCGGCCACCTCGTGGCCGTGATAGAGAGGCATTCCAGCCAAAAACTCAGCCTCCACCCCAACGCCATTCAAATAAAAAGGCATGGGGAGATACGCCAGACCTGCGAGACATATTGGAGGACAAAGCAAAGCATGCAAGATCGATCTACGGATCACGAGGGCGCGCCACTCTGCGAGACGATAAACGTCATGCCGGATACAGTAAAAGCAAATCCGGCCGGGCCGAACACAGCGGGCAAGACCCATTCGAGCTGCGTCGCGATATAGCCCAATACAGAGGTGCCGCACAACCCTTATGCTTCACAGACGAAGTATTGGATCATCAAATCCCAGAAGGTTTCAAGCCTATAAATATTGAATCATACGACGACACAACAGATCCCGCACTATGGATCGAGGATTTCCTCCTCCACATCCACATTGCCTGCGGTGACGACTTACACGCCATCAAATACCTCCCACTAAAGCTCAAGGGACTAGTGCGACATTGGCTTAACAGCTTGCCAGCCGAGTCCATCAGCTGTTGGGAAGATCTGGAAGCTGCCTTCCTCGACAACTTTCAGGGCACTTATGTGCGGCCACCAGATGCCGATGACTTGAGCCACATAATTCGGCAGCCAGAAGAATCGGCCAGGCAATTCTGGACTCGGTTCCTAACAAAGAAAAATCAAATTGTTGATTGTCCGGATATAGAGGCCCTAGCGGCTTTCAAACACAACATCCGAGACGAATGGCTAGCCCGGCACCTTGGTCAGGAAAAGCAAAAATCTATGGCAGCCCTCACGACACTCAAGACCCGCTTCTGTGCGGGAGAAGACAGCTGGCTGGCTCGTAGTAATAACGTATCAAAGAACCATGGTACTTCAGATACCAAGGACGGCAATAGCAGGTCACGTCGCAACAAACATAAGCGCTGCATTAACAGCGATAATAACGAGGATACGACAGTCAATGCCGGATTCAAAGGCTCTAAACCCGGTCGGCGGAAAAAGCCATTCAAACAAAGTACACTGGGACCCTCCAGCTTGGACCGTATAATCGATCGCTCGTGTCAAATACACGGCACCCCAGAAAAGCCAGCCAATCGCACTAACAGGGATTGTTGCGTGTTCAAGCAGGCCGGCAAGTTAATTGCCGAAAACAAGGACAAGGGGCCACATAGCGATGACGAGGAGGAGCCTCGGCAGCCACACACCGGAGGACAGAAGAGGTTTCCCCCACATGTGTGGACGGTGAACATGATATACGCAACCCACATCCCCAAGAGGGAGCGAAAGCGTGCGCTCAGGGACGTATATGCGTTGGAGCCAGTCACCCCAAAGTTCAACCCGTGGTCCTCCTATCCAATCACGTTCGATCGCAGGGACCATCCCACTAGTATCCGTCATGGCGGATTCGCCGCACTGGTTCTGGACCCAATCATTGACGGATTTCACCTCACTCGAGTCCTTATGGATGGCGGCAGCAGCCTGAACCTGCTTTATCAGGACACAATGCGCAAAATGGGTATAGACCCCTCAAGGATCAAACCCACAAAAACGACCTTTAAGGGCGTCATTCCAGGCATAGAGGCCCATTGCACAGGCTCAATTACACTGGAAGTGGTCTTCGGATCCCCGGATAACTTTCGAAGCGAAAAGTTAATCTTCGGTATAGTCCCGTTCCGCAGTGGTTACCATGCACTGCTCGGGTGAACCGCATTTGCGAGATTCAATGCGGTACCGCATTATGCATACCTCAAGCTCAAGATGCCAGGACCTCGCGGGGTTATTACAGTCAATGGAAACACAGAGCGCTCTCTCCGAACAGAGGAGCACACTGCGGCCCTCGCAATAGAAGCACAAAACAGCCTCTCAAGGCAATCCAGTAGTTCGGCGTTTCAAGACCCGGACACCTTCAAGCGCGCTCGGAGCAATCGGCAAATAGATCACCTGGCGCGATCTGAGCTCGCATAGCAATGCGGCTCCCACCCCAGTCCCATCCAAATGGCGAAGCTCGTGCCACGCGTACATAATTACGCATTAAAAATACCATGGGCACTGGTGAGGAGGGGGGCACACTACGGCATGCCCCAAGACGCGGCTTAAACCACACTAGGGGCTTCCCGTTTGGTTATTTTTCTCTTTTTTCAGGACCTTAATCTCTGGAAACCCTGTACGGCAGCACTATTGCCGAACACATGATGCAGCAACCAAGGAGGCAGAAAGCTACGTCACACCACAGAATTCCCAGGTGGATTACAATAATGAGCGAAATATTTGATTTAATACTATTCCTCAGCTTGCCCTTGGAAGGGACATAGTCCCACTCTTTGCTTATCGCACTATCTGTATCACTCTGCTTTAACGCACCTTTTTGAATAAACAATGCATAACATCATGACTATTATTGCATTCTTGTTATATATATATATATATATATATATATATGTGTGTGTGTGTGTTCATTAACGACACCTTGCAACCGTACACTTTGGTACGGCCAATACACCAGGGGCTTACGTACCCCACAATATGGTGTGAAAAGTCCGAACACTTTCACAAGTGCGGCACCCTGAACTTATAGCATTATATGCATTAGCTCCGAATCATGTCTTTGGTCAAATGTTGGGTTTGCCCGGCTCCTATGTTTTGGTACCTTACGTTCCGCTCTATCGGCTAAGGTAGCGCTAGGAGAACTACTGCGATTGTGCCCCGGTTCTGCCGGGCTTAGCACCTCAGTAGAGAAAGCTAAAACTAACTGTCATGATAAGGCGAGAGACTGGTTGCTGTTCGGCGAGGTTTTCGAGTCCCTAAAGACTTATGCTGCTTAGGGCGAGGGGCCGGCCCTGTCCGGCTTAAAGTCGTGTATCACGCCCCGAATTCGGCCTTCCGAATACCAAGGGCTTCGCCGAAATTTAAAATTATAGAATTCTATGGCTAAGTGAGAGTGATAAAGCATTATTAGTCTGGTTGCCTTGTTCGTTGTGCCGAGCACCTCCCTCGAAGGACCCAAACATGGGAACAAGAGTGCTCAGGTTTATCAAGAACACCCCAGCACTCGTGGCATGGGGGCAGAAGCCGAGGACTAGCCATCTCTCAAATTGGATAAACAGCCAAATAGACGGTAATATTTTAAATTCACACAATTGTTGCATAGCACATATGAAACAAGTTTTCATCATACAGGATCACACGAGCAAGTTTACTCAAATATTACATCCTTGGAACATTCGTCCGCTACAAGACGGGCACCCTTCAGGACACCCTCATAATAAATTTCGGGGGTGCAATGGTCCTTGCCCTGCGGCGGCCCTTCCTTGATCAGCTTCACAGCGTCTAGGTTGGCCCACTGCACCTTCACACGGGCGAAAGCCCGGCGTGCACCTTCGATGCAGACGGACCGCTTGACGACCTCCAGCCATGGGCAGGCATCCACAAGCCGCCTCACCAGGCCAAAGTAGCTGTTCGGAAGGGCGTCGCCAGGCCACAGCCAGACTATAAGGCCCTTCATGGCCTGTTCGGCCGCCTTGTGCAGCTCGACCAGCTGCTTTAGCTGGTCGCTCAAAGGCATCGGGTGTTCGGTCCCAGTATACTAAGACCAGAACAGCTTCTCCATTGAGCTCCCCTCGGCCTGGTAAAACTGTGCGACATCCGACATGCTGCGGGGCAAATCTGTGAATGCTCCTGGAGAGCTCCGAATTCAGGTAAGTAATCGGTAATTTACTTTTACATGCTTGCTTTGCATATAGAATGCCTTACCCGCCGCTATTTTCTTCATCGCATCAATCTCCTGGAGGGCCTTTTGGGCTTCAGCCTTGGCACTTTTTGTGCTCTCAAGGGCCGCGGCAAGCTCAGACTCTCGCGTCTTTGAGTGAAACTCCAACGCCTCATGCTTCATCACGAGAGCCTGGAGCTCTTGCTGCACCTCGCCCACCCGAGGCTCTTGCTTTTCCCGCTCGGTACGCTCCTGGGCCGCTTTATCTTGGGCCTTGGTTAGCGCTTGCTTCAGGGTGGCCACCTCGGTCGTGGCCCCTGGCAAATATACGATGATCCTGTCATTTTGCAATCGTGTATTCTTTTATATATATATACATATCTACAGACAGGGCATTACTTACCCTTGTTCTCCTCAAGCTGCCTCTTGGCAGGGCCGAGCTCTTTCTTGGACCCCTCGAGGTCCTGCTTCAGTACGGCGACCTCCGCAGTCAGTGCGGCGGACGCCAGCAGCGAGGCCTGCATACGCATATTGACATACTTATATTAGAATCCTGCGATATTATTTGATCCTCTGTTCGGCTTTTCTTTGTGAACACCGAACAAAGCATCAGGGCCTACTGTCTATGCGGTAATATTTTTCCTATATTTTAAAACACTTACCTCAAAGCCTGTTAGAAGGCTGGCACAGGCTTCAGTCAATCCGCTCTCGGCGGACTAAACCTTTTGGACCACCGTACTCATAATAGTACGGTGCTCCTCGTCGATGGAAGCGCTGCGGAGCGCTTCCAGCAGATTGTCCGGCGCCTCTGGATGGATAGAGGTCACTGGCACAGGCGTCTTGCCCCTCCTAGAAGGAGGCCGCCTGCCCGAGCCCAGAACCACTGGAGGTTCCGGCACGGTGTCTAGCTGAGGGCCGAACTCGGAGCTTTCAGGGGCCTTGTCCCCTCGACTTCCGGAGTCCGGGAGGCCGCCTTGAGGCGCCTTCGGGACTGTCTCCCCTCGACCCGGTGCCTCATGAGACAGCACCTCGGCGTCATCTGCAGGATAGGGGGAGGTGGCGGTCGGAACTGGATCGCTATCCATGTCCGACGAGCCCAGGGAGCCATCCGATGATACATCGATACGGGCTCGGGGCGGCCTGCATAATCATATTTCGGCGTTAGGCAAAGTAGTGCGACAAAGGAATACTATGACTTACTCTGGTATCCGAATATTTACGACTTCCCAGGGGCTTGGCCCTGGGCAGCCACTCGTCTTCGCCGTCGGCGGCGCTGGTAGAGTAGTCCGGAAGGAGAGTTCTCCCCTTCTTGGACCCTTGGGCCCCCCAGTTGGGACGGCCTTCCTTTTCTTGTCTCCCCCGCCTGGAGGGGGAGCATCTTCTTCTTCCTCCTCGTCTTCGGGGGAGGAGTGTGCCGCAGAGTTATCGGACGATGAGTCCGATAACACCTGACGCCGGGAACTCTTTCGGGTTCCCTTGGCCTTCTTGGTCTTCTTCGGCACCTTGTAAGGTGCCGGAGTCAGCATCTCCATTAGGAGAGCGCCCGCAGTGTCTTCGGGCAAAGGGGTCGGACAGTTAATCTGCCCCGACGTCTCCACCCAGTCCTACCAAAGGCATGGAGATTAGACCCCGCATATAATTAAGCTAGGGGAAATAAATGTTCTACAGGACGTATTGAACTCACCGAACGCGCTAGGCGCTTTGCGCTTAGTCCGCGGTCCTCGGCGAGAGAAGGAGGGACCTCGGCGCCCTTGAACAGCACCTTCCAGACGTCCTTGTGCGTCATATCAAAGAGCTTGCTCAGAGTCTGGTGTCGGGCCGGGTCGAACTCCCACAAGTTAAAATCCCGTTGTTGACACGGGAGGATCTGGCGGATGAGCATAACCTTGACGATGTTGACAAGCTTGAGCTTCTTGCATGCCATACTCCGGATACATTTCTGGAGTCCATCCAGCTCCACCGATGAACCCCACGACAAGCCCTTCTCTTTCTAGGAAGTGAGCCATGTAGGGAATCCGGATCGAAACTCAGGGGCTGCCGCCCATTTGGCGTCGCGCGGCTCGGTGATGTAGAACCACGCCGATTGCCATCCCTTTATTGTCTCCACGAAGGAGCCTTCAAGCCATATAATGTTGGGCATCTTGCCAACCCTGGCTCCGCCGCATTCTGCTTATTGGCCTCGTACCACCTTCGGCTTGATATTGAAGGTCTTCAACCACAGGCCGAAGTGGGGTCAGATGCGGAGGAAAGCCTCACACATGACGATGAACGCCGAAATGTTGAGGACGAAGTTCAGGGCCAGATCATGAATGTCCAGCCCGTAGTAGAACATGAGACCACGGACAAATGGATGGAGGGGAAACCCCAGTCCGCGGAGGAAGTGGTGGAGGAAAACTACCCTCTCGTGAGGTTCTGGGATAGGGATGATCTGCCCCGCGGCGGGCAGCCGATGCGCGATATTCGCGGCTAAGTATCCGGCTCCGCGCAATTTCTTGATGTCTCCCTCCGTGACGGAGGAGACCATCCACCTGCCTCTAGCTCCGGACATGGTTGGAGAAGGTTGAGGTGGGAAGTGCGGACTTGGGCGCTAGAGCTCGAGTGTGCAAAAACGGATGAGCAAAGGAGGAAGAAGGCATGGATGAAAAGAAGAATCCGTATCCCGTTATATGGGCGGACGAAACTAAGCGTCCCCACTAGCCTGGTAAAACTCGCTTATCCCCCAAGCACCGTAATCGATGGCGCGGTTGGGTTACCCACGCCCGTATTTATGAGAATCCCGTGATAAGGGGACACGATCTTTTCTTTGACAAGACGTGTCGAAAAACTGCCTCGCATTATGTGCGGGGCTAGTTAAAGGAAACGGTTCGAATAATCACCGGGCCATGGCATAATGTCGTGTTGCCAAAACAAGTCAGCAAATTAGATTTGTGAAAATATTATTCTCTCTCGGTGGTATGTGGAACTTATTTTGCAGGGTCGGACACTATCCTTGTATTCAAATTCTTCTATGATGTATTCGGAGAAGAAACCCGCCTTGCAATGTCGAAGACAATACTGCGCGCCGGACTCATGGTCATTGAAGCCTGGTTTAGGGGCTACTGAGGGAGTCCTGGATTAGGGGGTCTCCAGACAGCCGGATTATATCCTTTGGCCGGACTGTTGGACTATGAAGATACAAGATTGAAGATTTCGTCTCGTGTCCGGATGGGACTCTACTTGGCGTGGAAGGCAAGCTAGGAAATATGGATATGGATATCTCCTCCTTTGTAACCGACCTTTTGTAACCCTAACCCTCTCCGGTGTCTATATAAACCGGAGGGCTTTAGTCCGTAGGACAACATACAATCATACCATAGGCTAGCTTCTAGGGTTTAGCCTCTCTGATCTCGTGGTAGATCTACTCTTGTACTACCCATATCATCAATAGTAATCAAGCAGGACGTATGGTTTTACCTCCATCGAGAGGGCCCGAACCTGGGTAAAACATTGTGTCCCCTGCCTCCTGTTACCATCCGCCTTAGATGCATAGTTCGGGACCCCCTACCCGAGATCCGCCGATTTTGACACCGACACCTGCCTTTTTTTAGGATCTTTTGAGAGGTCGGCCTGAGAGTCATAATTGACATGTTTGGCATTGCATTACTACTCGGCCCATATTCAATGACACCTCACTAGCCCAAACGTGTGTACATCATCGAAAAGACACTGAGCTCAAATTATATAACTTGAAAAAAAGGAGATACACTCTGAACACTGGAGAATGGTGATGCCCTCATTTAGCACACCAGTAGTTCGAGACAATAAACAGTTCGAAACAACGATATATACAACATTCCAACACTGACTAGTGACTACTACTGACATAAACAGCAAGACATGATAGTTCATAAGAGGTCTTGCTACACCACCAAAATGCACCCATCTGCAGCGCTCAGACTCTCATGATCCAGATGAGAATGACATTCTAAACAGAGGCAACTATTACATAGTAAGAGTGACATAGACGAGGATGACCAAATGACAAGCAATATGCATAAAAAAGAAAGAACTACCCATCCAGAACAAGCAGCAAAGACAACAAAGTCATTCGAAGAGATTATCCAACACCATCATAATTTGCAGCCCCGCTTCAGCGGCCATTGATCCGGAGACTCCAGTAATCCACCCTTTCGACGCAACAGTCCAATTACCAATCAACCTGAAGGCTTGAACCACATCACTGCCTGTCGTAATTGAGACATCCAAAGATCAAAGTTAATCCGGATGCCTTTGTCATTCTCACCTTCTTTTGGCTGCAGGTTGTATCATTGACAATCAGGAGAGTTTGCTCCCGAACTCTGAGGGCTCGCCGTGTAGACATAGTTTTCCATACAAAATAGAGCTTCTCTACCATCAAGGTCTTTGCCAACGGTGATCTCCTGGTTAATCGGATAATTGAGTCCGAGAAACAGGGAGTGTGAACCAAGGCTGTTTAGCCGCCTCCAACTAAAAAATCCTGAAGGCCCCAACAAGCTGGTATCCTTCTCACAGACATAACAACCACTGTCCGGATACTCACGTATTTCACGGTGCTTGTATACAGTGGGGTTTTTGCAATATAACTTCTCCGGCTCATGTGTCCGAATGATCATCATTCTTTTGTCGTCGTCTGATCGAGGGAGGAACCAGTTGTGCTTCCCTGTTTTTGGCAAAGGTGGTGTGATTACAAAGGGCAGTAACTGTAGAGACACTTCATTATATAAAAAAGGACAGGCATTGTTAATGTAAGATCAGCATTGTTCAGAGTACGAGTAGGATAATGCAAGAAACAACATTGATATGTCCCTGTTGGAACTGGGAGGAAAATACGGGGAAATGTATACTGGGTTCGAAAATATAGAAGTGCCATGCATGGTTATACTCATGTTATCTCGCAATCGATTCTTCACAGGTAGCCACCATGTCATGATGTTATGTAATCATGTTTTGTCCTCACAAACAAATTCTTCAAGGTAACTAAAATACCATGCATTGTTATATACTCATGTTCTGTGGGAAAAAATTGTGTGAGGATATTATTCTAGCCATTGATTGTTGAAGGGCGAATATAGGTATGTACACATGGTAAGCATTCCAGGATTTCACTACTTCCAAATATAGAGTTCTCCATATGCACATTTACTTCCCTAATGTATGGTTAGATGAAACAGACAATGTGGTGCATGTTTCTACATCATGAAAATGAGGAAACTAACATGGCCATTGATACACACTCATATTTAGTAGTAGTATATAGATTACTATAAAATAAGGAGAATATCCATATATTCCTAATCGTTTGATTATTGAGGGGTACAAATTGGTTGTAATTACATGGTCACAATCGCATGAATTAACTCATTCCAAATATAGCTGATTTACGGCGTCTCTAATACATTGCCATAGTTCTACTCAAATTCTGCTCAAACAGGGATATGCCAATCATCACAAAAAGTTCAAACAGTGTCATGGCGTCATCATTAACATAAGACGGAAACAACTTACACGCGCCGTCCCAGCAATTCGTGGTGCCATCTGCTTTGTCGATCGCGTAGATGATGCCATTGTGTTCAATAGCATCACAGAAGTGTGTATCAGCTTTGACGATGATCCACTGCAAGCTGAGTTGTCTCCAGCTAAAGAAAGCACCGGCATAAAGATAGGTGAGTCCGTGGTCGAACAAGACAATTAGGTTGAAGTCTGCGTAATTCGCATGTCGTGTGGGCACTTGGCAGATTACAATCTTCTACAAAACAAGGTCCGTCCAACTGACGTTGTAATCTAGATGACTTGGACCCTGATGGTAAAACTCTATATAATCCAACGGAGGAAGGATAATCTCATGGGAGGTCTGTAAGTTCACGAGCACCAACTTTTTACCGTCTTCCCCTTCTCTGAAGGCAGCCATCTAGTGGGAGTTCATGCCGACCCAGTACATACCTGCCAAGAAGTTTCGGGCAATGGTGATCAGATCAAAGTCAAGGGAAATGATGTATGGCGACCCACTACATACCTGCAAAGAAGTTTCGGCTAATGGAGATCGGACTGAAGTCGAGGGGCATCATGTACGCATCCGTATCATGGTGAGCCAATCTCGCAAGACCAGATAACAGCAAGCAGGGTGTCTTGAAAAGCTTAAGCCTCGCTTCAACGATGGTCATGTGCATGTCCCTCGAGCATGCAGCCAGCCGCAGGGCGCTCAACATATCCATACACGAACAGCATAGGTCGAGGATGTCACTGGGGAGATTGCTCCAATCGCGGCTCATATGGATGCTGCGTGGTTCGCGTTCGGCCATGGTGGAGTTTGGAAGGTGGGGGTTTTGGGGCGGGGCTTGATTTACGGGGGAGAAGGCTGTCGGTGCGAGCGAGGCGATGGTACACGGGGGCACAGTGAGATGGATACAGAGATGGAGATGGAGTGGTGCTATGGGAGGGGAGAGGGAGACGAGGCGAGGCATGATAATGTGTTGTACAGCGGCGGTGACAGACTGCATAGTGCACAGGGTGAGGCTGAATTTGGTAACCCGAACACGCCGCCTGGACTAGTGTCAGGCGCAGGGTGTTGTCACTTCACTGTGAGGACCGGATGAATAGTATTTTGACCATCAAGTGTACCATAGTTGTACTACTACTACTAGTAGTAGTAGTAGTAACATGAGTACTCCAGTACTGTATAGTGGAAATAGGTCTCCCGTGCTAGCATGCCTATTCACTTCATCCTCTAGGTATCATCCATATTGCGAGCAGAACAAAATTCTCATGCATGCGGAAGCGCAAAGATGGGCCTTTTGTTTTTTGATGAGAATAACCGTGTATTCCTTAACCAGAGAATGTTGCGTCTCCCACGCACGCGCCAATATCCATCTGAACCAGCTATGACACATTTTTTTATCTGTTTGCATAGGTCCCACCTATCATGAAGGATGGGCAGGTACACGAACATGTATGACTCCTCAGTCTACCCGCATAGCCTTTTTGTTTAGTCTACCTAGCCATCTAATCAACTGCCTGCACGGCACTTCTCCCATTTACTTCTCCATCGGGAACCGATTTTCCTCGGCTTCTTCACCTCCCCTTCGTCTTCATTTGCATCCAAACCCCACTGCGTTCACATTGTTTTAACCTCTTTAAATAATCATCTACTACTTTAGATAGACTAGCCATCTAATCCTAATTCTCCAAACCATAGCCCTCCGTTCCAGCGGTTCCAAATGGCGAAAGAGATCGAGATGCAGGTTTTTAGCGTCCAACATGTCCTCGTCGAAGGCTCGTTGAGCATAGTTGCCACCGTCACCGTCCACCCAAGGGTTGTTCGGAAGTGGATCAACAATGTATCCAACTCCCTCAAAAAGGTAGAGACGAGGGTCATCGGTCTTGACGCAGAGTACACGGAGCGTACCACTGGGAAGATCCAACGCGCCGCCGTCCTTCAGTTGTGCCTCGAAGATGATATTTTGGTGTACCACATCATACACGCGCCCTCCATACTAGGTGAGCTTCACGATTTCTTGTCTCGGGAGGACATATACTTCTGTGGGGCAGCTATCGAAGGGGACAAATAGAAGCTGGAGCCATACAACCTTGATTTGAAAAGCATCGCTGACCTACAAACCAGAATCAAAATTCCTGTAGAAGATTGTGATAAACAGACACCATCCCTATTCGACGTAGCAAATTTTGTGCTCGGTACAAATCTTCAGAAGGGTGACGAGATGGTGGCATTAAGGTCGTCTGGATGGGAGAATTATCCCTTGATGTACGAGCGGATAAAATATGCTGCCCTTGATGCCCGTGTGAGTTTCAAGATAGCTGCAAGGTCCAAAGAGCTTGTTGCAAAGCCGTCTCCCACAGAAAATGAGAAGAAGAAGAAGAAGAAGAAGAAGAAGGAGAAGAAGGAGAAGAAGGAGAAGAAGGAGAAGAAGAAGAAGAAGATAAGGCTGCACCAACAGCAGGGCATTATGGATGGATGAACTATTTCCTCTCTTGTACAAAAAAATTATTCCCTCTAGGTGTATATTGATATAGACGGACTATTTCAATGGTGTGCATGTCTTTGGAACAAGTACTTGTAGCGTGGGTCCGCTTGACTATAAGGAACTATTTATCCGCCTAGCTTTCTCTACTACTCCTTCCAGTGATCGGTATGCAATGCATGTGTCCGTAGACATGACAGCTTGTCCATGGAAGTTCAACTACGGCGACCATCACGTTTCATCCACTGCCACTCACGATTCCCACGACGCCGCTCCAACCCACGGCACCACGTCCCCGACGTGCGCCTCACCCCTCTCGGCCGCACCACCCTCTGCCTTTGTGTGCATGACATGTGGGCCACCTTAAATGGGGCGAGCATCAAGTTTCTACCACAGCTACATGCGATTCCCACGACGCCGCACGAACCCATGACACCACACGTCCCCTGACCTGCAGCTCACCCCTCTCGACCCCACTACCCCTCTGCCTTCGGGAGCATTACATGTGGACCAGCCACATATCGGGTCCACATGTTATTGACTCAAAGGAAGGTATAGTAAGGCGCTGAAGCTCAGTCCCGAGGGCCCTAAGAGGGGAATGTAACTCCTGCGCCAGGCTAGTGCTACCGCTGCACGAACTTGTGCCAAACTCGAGATTTGTTTCTTTACTATACATGCACGCAACGATTTAATGGACATTGCAATCTCAACATGTGATGGGGAGCTCTAAATTTGAATTTGAAACTTATAAAACGAAAAGATTCAAAACAAATAAACTGGGAGAGATGGAGTATATCATAGGATGTGTCCTATACGAAACAAGTCCCCTGGTTTGTCACCGTGAAGATGCGGTTAGAAAGGAGCACAGCATCTTCGTACTCGTACGGCAACAAATCGGCCGCAGATAGCATGGTCCACCTTTGACCGCCATGTGCAAGGTTCGTGCTAACTTATTCAATCTCACCGTGGTTCCATCGTACCAATTCATGTGGTGGCCCGTTGCATGGCTGATCCCAATGTTGGACAAAGGTTCTAGGGAACAGTGTCACCGTTGTAAATGTTGTGCAAATTGATGTTGGTACCCTCCCGTACATATGCAAGCCAATCTCCACTCGCACCGAGCCTAACCTGTGAAACAGTGGGCAGGGGGAGAATTAGGAAATGGACACGGAAGTAGTCTTTAGAATGCATTTACTATGTGATCAAACTTGTCTTACCTGCTCATCTTAGGAAATCCGAGTGCCCCTCAACATCGGCATCTCAAGCGGCGTCAACTTGCAACTACGGCCACGCCGCGCTAGAGAGACCCCCAAGGAAACATCCTCGTGCGTTCCACAGAACATCAAGATGCATTTGTATGAGTAGTTTATCTTGTGAAAGAAAAGGATGAACGAGGGAAGGCCTCTAGAGATAGAGATAGACACTACTACTACCAATGTGATGGCCCATGCGTTGCAATGAATCCAAAGTAGTAGAATAATACTTGTTCACGTGCTTGAAATATAAACACTCCAGTTTTGATATACATGTGTCAGCAGACATGACAGCTTGGCTATGGAAGTTGAATCACGACGACCATCACATTTCTTGTTTGTACCACTGCCACACCCACATGCGATTCCCACGATGTCGCTCCAACCCTACCTGTAAGCACGATGTCCCCCTGACGTGGCTATCACTGCCTTTCCTTTGCTGACAGGTGGGACCCACATTTGGGGTTCCTACATGTCAGTGAAAGAATGGTAGGATTGTTCATGTTAGGGGATCCTCATCCCCCCTACGTGCGCCTCATCCCTCTTGCCCCCACCGCTCCTCTGCCTTTGTGTGCATGACATGCGGGCCAGCTGAACTGCGGCGATCATCAACTTTCTACCACAGCCACACCCGATTGGACGCGGTTTGCCTGCTCCGCTCTTGTGCTCCGATTCGTACTCCCGCGCCATCGAATTTTCATCCAGCGGCTATGACACATTTCGTCCCGGGCATCAATCCTCGGCTGGAGTACTTATGTACTACAGGTAGTACCCGCCGGTGTGGCAATCTATGCCTCGTAACGCCCCGACGCCCAGCTGTGGCACCCTCGCCACGGCCATGCCACCACCGGCCGGTTCACCTCGAACGAGTGAGTTGCAAATCACACCACCACCATGAGAATGACTTGTGGGCCAGCTGCATTTACGGTCCGCATGTCATTGACTCATAGGCCGGGCACTAAGCTACTGAAGTTCGGTCCCGTGGGCCCCGAGAGGGAAATGTAACTCCTGCGACAGGCCTTGTGGTGCTCCCGCAGTACGAGCTCGTGCCAAACCCGAAATTTGTTTGTTACTACTACTCCCAACTACTAGTAAGGTACACGTGCATTGCACACATGAGATTCTGGTGGTTTGTGCATTATGCTTATACATGTGGACTCTTCTAGACTCTACATGTGGCAAAATATGGTGGAATGTAGATGATATCCAACGGCCAGTAGTGCTCGGATTTGCCATCTTTGTACCATCGGATTGGCTTCATCCAACGACCAACTTTCAAAGTTATCCACACACTATATAGGGGTATAGATGTTCGGTTTGCAGCCTAAGGTTGCCACGCCAAAGCTTAGGCGTGCCACAAGTGTGTTTGGTTGCGTTCTCGTCTCAGCATAGTTGTTCCCTCTTCATGCATGCTCAACTCAACACCCCTCTTCATGTATGCTCTCTTCATGCAT
Source organism: Triticum urartu (assembly GCF_056163025.1). Taxonomy (NCBI): domain Eukaryota; kingdom Viridiplantae; phylum Streptophyta; class Magnoliopsida; order Poales; family Poaceae; genus Triticum; species Triticum urartu. Next base: position 507,640,752 of record NC_141875.1, on the reverse strand, counting down.
GCTTCTAGTGTATTTGTGCTAAGCTAGTGTGGACTCATGCACCCTCCATACACTCTATCAAACACCCAAAAGTGGGTCGAGAAGGGAACTCTTGGGATCATGCACCCTTCATACACCCTACCAAACACACCAGGCATGTGTTTGGTTCATTGCTACACTTTTGGCTTGCCACACTTTTCTAGCTACATGGTCCACATGTCATAGACTCAACTTCTTGCCAAATCTTTCCACACTTGTAGTGGCCATTTTGTTAGCCACATTTTTTATGGCAAACACACTTTTCCTAAGCTTAGTTGTGGCAAAGTTAGTCATGAATGAAGTTCAACCATGGAGTCTTCTAGATTCTACATGTGGCAGAATCTGGTGGAATGTAGATGATATCCAACGGCTAGTAGTGCTCGGATTTGCCATCTTTGTACCATCGGATTGGCTTCATCCAATGACAAACTTTCAAAGTTATTCACACACTATATAGAGGGTATAGATATAGATGTGACGGCCCGTTGCAATGGATCCAAAGTATATCTATTTAGTGGAGTGCACTCTAAACACATTATCTAGTTATTTTTCTCTAACCTTTCCTAGCCATGCAACCAAGCCACATAAGCTTCATGGGTGCCCCCCACATCATATTATTCATACTACCTTGACTGAAAAAAAGATAAATCACCAAAACCAAGATCTTCCCATTTTTTGTTCCTACGATGTTGTGCCGTGAATGTGCCTACTAGTTGTATAGTGGTAGTACTAGTTGTATAGTACAAACTTGGTACTAGTTGGAGTAGAGTAGTACGGAATGCTCCTACTCTATCAACGAGCCCCATCTGACACCAAATTTCTTGGCTTTCGTGCTACAACTAGATCTTCCCCATGTTTCCGTTTTCCAACCCAGCGGCGGGCGGGGTGCGGTTTGCCAGTAGTCGGTTTGCTCAACGGCAGTCCCACATGAAAGTGAAAATGCTAGGCAACACGACTTCCTTAAGCTATGTGTCGTGCCGGACGGGCCGTGGAGTACTCCCGATTCCCGAGCGTGTGGGGGGAGTGTGACGCGAATGCGGCAGGCCTTTTCCTTTTACTAGCAATGTACCCGTGCGTTGCGACAGATCCAAAGTAGTAGAATAGTAGTACTTGTTCACAAACTTGAACGAAATCACTCTTGTTTTGATATACTCCTAATATATTGCTCCCTCTGTTCCTAAATATTTGTCTTTTCTCTTGTTTTGATATACTCCTAATATATTGCTCCCTCTATTCCTAAATATTTATCTTTTTAGAGATTTCAAATGGACTACCACATACGGATTATATAGACATATTTTCAAGTGTAGATTCACTCATTTTGCTCCGTATGTAGTCACTTATTGAAATCTCTAGAAAGACAAATATTTAGGAACGGAGGGAGTACTTTTCACTCAAAATATATTTCTCAGGCTGTTTTGATGAGGTGAGGGAGGGATGTGGTTGTTTTCAAGATAATAAGGGGTTTTCTGCAAATTCGAGCAGGGAAGTGGGCTATTGTTGCAAAAATGCCACAACTTACCTCACAGTCGTTAGATGCAGATCTAATGGTCAGAAACGATGGATGGCAGATACACCACCATCACCAATTGAGTCTTCTATAGGATTAGGAGTAGTGAAACATGTACAAATTGTAACATTTTGGTTCCACTCCTTGGCACGATCGATAGATAGAAATAACGATTGGAAACGCTAGGGCGGGCCTATTTCCGCCAGATAAGCAGGGTACGTAGTAGCTAGGTTGGCGCATCGTCGGTTTGGTCACACGCGGTCCGACATGTTCTAGTGTTTCTAGCAAAATGCTCGCACATTGCACGAAGTTGATGGAAAAGGTAAGCACAACTTATAAATTGATGGATGGAGTACTAGTTACAGTGATGCATATAGTTAAGCAAAGGGATCGCACATGTCGGTATTGACTGGAACGAGAATGCAACAACACAATGATGATGCAATCACGGTGGTGGTTACAGAAGGCAAGAAGAAAGATGCATCCATTAGTGTACGACCTCCTCCTCCTCAACTTAGTGCGTCGGGCCACCGACCGGCGGCTAAGGAGCGGCGGCTTTTGTGGCGAGGTCGAGGTGCTTCTCAGCAAAGGCATCCAAGACTTCCAACCGGTTGAGGAAGGCCAACATTGTAGTGTCCTCACTGGCCTTGTAGATACCTATGTACACGATTTGCTCGTTCACGTGGATGTGTAGGTCGACGAATTCTTGCAGGGAGAGGCGCCTCACGGCGAGCGCGACCTCCAGGTAGACATTCTTTGTGGCGTCGGTGGGCAGTTGCAGGGCCACCAGTGCTTGAAAGAGGTTCCGGCCATGGAGACCGATTAGGGTGGTAGGCAATGAGGAGCCCGGGCGCGCGGGCTGGAGGAGTACGGTGATGTCGTCCGTGAGCTTCTTGAGGATGGTGAACTTGTTGGTGGTGGCAATGATCATCTGGTCCAACTGAGAGTTGTAGTTGGCGTCGACAGCCGCCATCCACCAGTCGGTCACCAACACCGTTTGGAGACGATCCTCGGCGCCATGCCGCAGGCCAGCGTCGTGGACCATCTGGCATAGCCGCTGGCCGCTCGCGCGCATCGCCGCCATGGGTCTGGAGCGAGGACTTTTGGGCATAGTGTAGGTGCTTAGGCAAATGCTTAGGTGCGTACGATGTGGTAGATGCATTGGAATGGAGGGGCGCCTTTATATGAGGGCAAACTGCGTTGCATTCACATCGTGCAGCCTCTTTTCCCGGTCTTCCTCCCATTACTTCCCTCATGCATTAATTGAAGGAGGATGCATTGGCGGTCAACATTCCAGGAACCGCTACTCCCTCCCTTGTCTGCATTAAAGCCGTATCGGGAACTGCGCCGCCCGCTGTCAAATCGAATAGTACTGCGCCGCCCACTGCACGCCCGGCTGAACACGCCTCCTCGCCTCCATTAAACCCGCATGCAAACCGAGAAACCTACTCCAGCCACATGTCCGTTCATGAGCGGGCCGGAATTAAACGCAACACCGACCGAGCTCCTCCCGTTCGCCCTCAGTTTAAACGAGGCCAGACGCCAGCCAAGCTCCTACCGTCTGCCCTCTATTTACACGAGGCCAGACAGACAGTGGGCAAGAATCGCACCCATCCACCGCTCCCCCATATCCTTCACCATTTTCTCCACTCTTCCGATGGCTTCCGAGGAGCCGTTCTCCGGCATATTACCCGGCTGGGTGGCCCGCCGAGCCCTCCGGATACAGGCGAGGCCGCTCGGTGCTTCACCAACCTCGCTTGGCCCGACGGAGCCAATTGCCACCCCAAGCAGGCGCATGGTTCAGCAACTCGCCGCTCCAGTTCAGCTCGATGAGGAGTGGCGAGTTGCTCCATGCCGGCACCGCGGCGAGCACACCGGTACGGGCATCGTCGCTGTCGCGTCGTACCGCACCACCAGTGTCTGTGGGCGCGCCTCCCGTGCCTGCGGCAGCGCCATGCAGGCAGAGACAGAACGATGAGTCGGTGGCCGGCTTCTCCGTGTTCGTCGCCATCATCAAGGAGAGTAGAACACGGGAGGCCGCCGCCACTTGGGTCCCATGAAGTCCACCGCCGAGGCGACGACTGCGCATTCAGGTGGTTTCTTTGCTGCTTCGTCGACCCCACAAGTGTCTGTCGGACATGAGGAAGACAAAGGGATCCGAGGGCGGCCATTTAGATTATGTACTCCCTCTCCAGCTGGCGGGAAATATTTGTTCTAAGAATGGATAAATTGTATGTATCTATAACTAAAATAAGTCTAGATACATCCATTTCTAGGACAAGTATTTCCGTGCGGAGGGAGTATTAATTATACCAAGAGAGCCAGATAGGCACCGCTTAGTTCTTGTAAATGTAATGAAATCCATCATGTTTATATGAAGATTCGGCTTTTTTATATGAAATCCTTCATGCTTATATGAAATCAGTCTGTGTTTGCACGAGTTTCTTCTGGTTGGTTAGGGTTGTGAAAATGTATGCCGCTGGCGTTTGATGTCGTCCTCCGCGGAAGGAAGCGGGAGGAAATTTGCCGGCTGCCGTTGGAGACGCTCTTATGCTAGAAACAATAGAGTGACATCCAATCCATTTGAGTTAATTGCATGTATGATTGTCCCTCTATAAAAAGTTAATTCCATGTACAGTGTACACGTGACTTGCAGGGTGGCTACAGCTTCGTACAGAAAGTTAAAAAGAAACAAGTCCATCCGTAATCTTGTATTCTAAATACTCTGTGGGTTCCACTGTCAGTACAGTAGCGAAAGAAGTATATATTAAATAAGTAATATATAATATAGAAATCTAAAGTTAAAGACAGAATTCGAACTCATGTCATCGCGTTGCGAGCATCCGGCGCTAACCAGTCCAGCACATTTTTGTTGTAGACCATGCTGGAGATATATCTCCATGTCTACTCTTAAATACTCCATCCGTTCCTAAATACTCCCTCCGTTCCTAAATATAAGACCTTTTAGGGATTCCACTATAGACTATATACGGAGCAAAATGAGTGAATCTACACTCTAAAGTATGTCTATATACATCCATATGTAGTTTATAGTAGAATCTCTAGAAGGTCTTATATTTAGGAACGGAGGGAGTATTTGTATTTTTCAGATTTCAAATGGACTACCACATACGGATGTGTATGTAGACATATTTTAGAGTGTAGATTCACTCATTTTGCTCCATATGTAGTCACTTGTTGAAATCTCTAAAAAGACAAATATTTAGGAACGGAGGGAGTAGAAAACAGAGTTGGTGATGATGGTGTGCGTGCCATCCTGCAATATAGGCCATCGGATTTATATCTAACCGATAGGAAGGAAACTATGGCAATTTTGCAAAAATATACCCACACCCCTCTCCACGTTTGCAAATACGGCACTCCCTCGTTCATCCTTTTCTATCACAAGATAAACTACTCATACAAATGCATCTTGATGTTCCGTGCAACGCACGGGCATCTAGCTAGTTTCATTTAAAATAGTTACTACAATAATTGGGTTGAAGTGATATATTTTATGTCTTCCCCGAATGATTTCAGAATCACTAGTAGTAACAAAGAAAATGTTGCCTTGTTAATTAACAGAAAACAGGGCGAAAACTATCACATGAGGCCGGTAAAAATGAGGCACATTGGGTTCAGCGTCCTCGTCACTACAGCTGTGCGCGCGCGAGAAGTCTACATATCGAGGGGCTACTGAGCGAGGCACAGAGACACAATGTTCGAGAGAGAAACCAATTAACAGATTACGATCAGATCGAGTTGTCACCCTTCTGCTGTCATTGTTGGGGTGGGGGGAGGGGGAGAGAAAGACGTATCGAGAGTGTGCGCGGTAGGCACAGAGGCTCAACTAGCGAGTGTGTGTGTGTGTTTGAAAGAGGAGTAGATAGATTACAATCAGGATCGAGGTGCCACCCTACTCCTTCGGTGTTGGGTAGTGTGTGTGTGTGTGTTTGAGAGAGAAGCCAGTCGATAGATTAGTATCAAGATCGGGGTGTCACCCTACTCCTTCGATGTTGGGAAGTGTATGTGTGTGTGTGGTTGTGCGGGTGTGGGTGTGTGTGTCAGGGGGGCAGTGACACTTACATATCTCTACTCTTATAAAAACAAAGTTGGTGATGATGGTGTTCCTGCCATCCTGCAATATAGGCCATACGATTTATATCCGACAGATAGGAAGGAAATTATGACAATTTTGCAACAAGATACCCACACCCGTCTCCGCATTTGCAAATAAGGCATTACCTCGTTCATCCTTGTCTCTCACAAGCACTACAAAAAATACACTTCCGTGATGATACGTGTTTGTCACAGTAGGTCACATTTTCTGTCATGCATGTACATCCATAACAATTTTATGACAGAATCAAGATAGTCATACCTATGCTGTCGTAGAAGTGTTACATGACATTACCAAAATTATCATCACGGAAGTGTCCACTTCCATGACGATAAATCGCGCGTCACAGAAGTGCTTTCGTCAAGGGTGACCGACACATGGCATCCACCGTAATGAAACGCTGTTAAGTTATCTGGTCCGGTTTTGGTTCCGATAACCTGCTAACAGCCTCGACCAATGGGGATTTTCCACGTTTAAAATCATCATTGGCTAGAGGAAATATGTGTCAGCTCACCGTTGGGAAAGATGTCATCCACTCATTGGACCGAAGGCGCCTATGATACGTCGACACGTGGCACGGCAGAACAGAGGCCCATTCCTGTGAAAAGGCCGGCCCGTTTGACTTGGTTAAAAGGTGGCGGGCCAGCCCATGGAAAGCCCGTTAACGGCATGTTCGCATATAGCCCATTTACAGCCCGCTAACCCAGGGGCCAATACGACCTATCCGAATTGGGCCTAGTAGTGTCATCTGGGCCGTCCAATATGATTCCAGCCCATTTTAAGTTCCGGCCCATGTATGGCCCATGACGTCTTACGGCCCATATGAGGCCCTTTGTAACTCTTGGCCCATTAACGGCCCGTGGTTAAACTGGCCCGTACTGAACAATGTATCACTTTATATCCATTAACGGCCCAATAATCCATTGGGCCTGTTGGGGATATGACTACTGGAGATAAACCGGCTAGGGGTGGCAGGGTTAACTCCATGAATATAGAAGCCCATAAAGACGTGAGGATGGTGGCGCTTTACGAAGGCCCAAGGCCTAAAGGCGGGTAAAGGCATGTAGATGTAAACCGACTCTTTCATGTAACATGTATTGTAACTTAGACGGAACAGAGACCGAGCCGGACACGTTTATGATCCGGCCTCGGGACTCTGTAAACCGGCGGGCGTCAACCTATGTATATAAAGGGATGACCTGGCAGCGGTTTAGGGACAACAGACAACAACTCGAGAGCCAGGCAAAGCGGATTTGCTCCCTGGTCATCGAAACCCTAGCAATACCAACACAACTAGACGTAGGCTTTTACCTTCATCGAAGGGGCCGAACTAGTATAGAAATCCTCGTGACCCTTGTCCAGTTTAAACCCTTTAAGCTAACCCGTAGCGATGGCTCCACGACTAAGTCCTTTCACGAGGACATCTGTCGTGACAAAACCATGATAGTTGGCGCCCACCGTGGGGCTCTCGCACGATGGTTTCGAGTTCTTGAAGGGCAACTTCGAAGGGCTCAAGGGATACGTTGTGGGCCAGATGACGAAAAGTCATCACGGCAAGCTCTACATCGACAACGCAGGATGGGGTCCCAAGGCCGGTTCAATCGAATATGGGTACCGGGTCCCCTTTGGTGGCATTCATGTCTTCATCGGCAAGATCGGTGAACCGGGCCCTGAGCTGGACACCTGCACCGACATCATCGAGACGGCTCAGCGTGCAAGCCCTGCCCCGGTTCAGCCCGCAGCAAGGCATGTTTTCATAGGTGTCATCCATGGAGCGGAACATGAGGATGGACCGGCATCTAATGGAGAAACCGTTGTCTGTTCTGATGACGAGTCTTCAACCGGAGAGACCGAGTCGTTGTATCAGTTGCAGGACGGTCGGGTTAGCGGAGGTTCCGATGGGAACAGTATTCCGGACCCCCTCGATCTGCCAAGCCGGGTCGCTATCTTCATGGCCAGTACACAACCAGCGCAGCACTCTTCTACCGCTGCGGCAATGCTCTCCGGTTCAGCAACAGCAACGCCAGCGGGAGTAAGGGCTCTGCGCCGCCTCCGGCTCAAGTTTTGTCTGATTTGTTCCATGCTTTGGCAACATTGATGGCAACAGAAGTGGACGCCGCAGCCCGAGATCAGCACAATGCGGAGATTGCACAGGTGAAGGATCAGATAACTCAGGCTAAAGCGGACCTGGCAGCAGAGAACGCCAGGATGGCTACAGGACGGGCCGAGTTGGAAGCTCAGGCCTACCGGCTTAGGCTGGATTAGAGTGCCTCAGATGATGTCATGAGAAGGAGATACCGGTCGCACCTTCGGTCGGGTTATGAGCCAAGATATCTCTTCAACACACCAGGAGCAGGAACCAGTAACCAGCCGGTCGGAAACTGGACTGGGGCACCGGGAACAGGAGTGCCGGTTCAGCCGCGCATGATGGACCCCCCTCGTCAGAACAACATTGTGTCACAGTACGTTCCGACGCCTCCGGGTCATTACTCCAACCCGTTGGATGATGTTGTGGCTGCCGCTTCATGGTTGGCAGCCCTCCCGATGGACGGCGAATCACCAGTGGCGATTGAGACACGACGGGCCAGAGAGCTCCTTCAAACAGCTTTAAACCAGCAGCAGGCTTATTCGCATAGTCATGAGAAGATTCACTCTACCCCCCCCCCCCCCGCCCGAGTCGGAGCTATAGTAGGCATGTTGAGGACGAACCGACCCTATCAAGCAGTGCACGTCACCGTAACTCGCCGCGAGGGCACAACCCGGCAGGTGGTGGTGCTAATGCGCAGGATGTGGTGGATCATGGTCGTGCACGTCGAGAAGCCGAGTTAGCAGCTCTGCATGCAGCTCATCAACCTACTCCGGTTCGCCCTACCGCTTCAGTGAATCCAGGCATGGTCTTCAGTTCTTTAGGGGTGTCGTGTCTTACCCCCGCTTTACGTAATGTACGACTACCCAAGGATTTTAAAGGCCCTCGTAAGGTGCCCAATTACACCGCCGATTTGCAACCAGATTCATGGGTTGAAAGTTATGAGATGGCAATGGAGATGTTGGATGTGGATGAAGCGGTGTGTGCTAAATACTTCACCATGATGTTGGAGGGGACAACTCGTACTTGGTTAAAGAGCTTACCAGCTAACTCTGTCGGGTCATGGGCCGAGTTAAAACACCGGTTTATCCAGAATTTTAAAGATACTTGTAAGCAGCCTATGTCAATTGTGGACCTGGCCGCTTGTGTTCAAGAGGATGGGGAGTCTACAACCCATTGGGTGAAGCGGGTCTCAGCTATTATGCATTCGTCGGGTCGCATCAACGCGGATACAGCAGTGTTAACGTTGGAGGGCAATTGCCGGTTTCTACCGTTAAAACTGAAGTTAGGAAGGCTCAAACGTCACTGCAATGACATGTCAACGCTTATGGACGCTTTGGTTAAATATGCCAATTTAGATAGTACCAAAGACCCTGACTCAGAGGAGGACAAACCAGGAAAAGGGAAGAAGAACGGCAACACCAAGGGACAGCAGCATAACCCGACAGGTCATGGGAACACTGGTAAGCGCAAAGCAGACAATAGTTTGGACTTTGTGGCTAACACCAATGCTTAGGATAACGGTTAGCGTCGTAAGGGCAAACAGCCCCGCAGGGGCGGAGGGTTAGGCCCCAATCTGGAGCGCATGTTAAATCAACCTTGTCCAAAGCATGGATCGAAGGAGAGGCCAGCTTCACATCTTTGAAAGGATTGTTACATCATGCGAGAGTTCTAGAACTCCAATATGTTTCAATACGACAATGGCCCGCTCGGCGGTTCAGGAGGTGGTTTTCATGGGCCGAGTTATGGAGGCAGCAGCTCCGGTTCAGGATTTCAAGGCAATCAAACCGGGCATAGCAATCAAGGGAACCAGGGCAACCAGGGAGGTTATAACCATAAGGGGAATCAGCAGCAGCAGCAGTCGGGTTATCAGAGCAATCCGAAGCAGTTGAATAGTGGGCAGTATCATGTCTTCACCACTAGCTTGTGCAAGCGTGATCAGAATCTTCACAAGAGGGTCGTGAACTCTGTTGAACCGGCAATGCCTCAGTATTTGCGCTGGTCTGAGCAACCAATTTTATGGAGTCGGGAGGATCACCCACCCCGGGTTGATAATCCGGGTCATCTGGCCTTAGTGGTGGCACCTCACGTTGGGGGGTATAAGTTCACCAAAGTGCTCATGGATGGTGGAAGTAGTATCAACATCCTTTACTATGATACCTTCCGCCGTATGGGGTTGACAGATAAGAATCTTAAACCATCGAACACCGTTTTCCATGGTGTTTTGCCCAGAAAATCTGCGTATCCAGTGGGTAAGATAGCCCTAGAGGTGGCCTTTGGAGATGATCATGATTCAAGGTCAGAAACATTGACTTTTGAGGTGGTGAAAATCAAGATTCCATATCACACCCTGTTTGGGCGACCCGCTTATGCCAAGTTCATGGCGAGGCCGTGTTATGTTCATCTGCAGCTTAAGATGCCAGGTCATAAGGGGACCATCACAGTACATGGGAGCAGGAAGATTGCTTTGGAATGTGAGGAAGGTGATGCGGCTTACGCTGAGTCGGTTTGCACCACAAAAGAGCTGATGTTTTATAAAGATAAGGTTGATCCGGTAGACATGACTTCTTTGAAAAAGCCAACTACGGAGCACGATCCGGCATTGAAGTTTAAATTGGCCACATACACTAAGATGGTTGATTTTATTCCTGGCAATTCATCCAATCAGTTCAGCATCAGCGCTAACCTAGATCCCAAATAGGAAAGCACGCTCATCGAGTTCATCCGTGAGAACCGGGACATCTTTGCATGGAAGCTTTCTGACATGCCAGGTGTACCGAGGGAACTCGCTGAGCACACACTTAATATAGATCCTAAGTTTAAACCGGTCAGGCAGTTTCTCCGCCACTTCAACAAAGAAAGATGTAAGGCTATTGGTGAGGAGGTAGCTAGGCTGTTGGCTGCAGGGTTTATCGTGCAGGTTTTTCACCCCGAATGGTTAGCTAATCCAGTGCTGGTTCTTAAGAAAAACGGCACTTGGCGTATGTTTGTGGACTACACAGATTTGAAAAAAGCTTGTCCAGCACATCCCTTTGCCCTCCCTCGCATTGATCAGATTATTGATGCTACGGCGGGTTGTGACTGTTTGTGTTTTCTGGATGCTTACCCTGGTTATCATCAGATCAAAATGGCAGTTAAGGACTAGGAGAAGACAACTTTATAAATCCCTTTGGAGCCTTCTGCTATGTCTCCATGCCCTTTGGGCTCAAGAGTGCCCAGGCGACTTATCAGCGTTGTGTTCAGAATTGTCTTCATAAACAGATTGGGCGCAATGTTCATGCATATGTGGATGATATTATGGTGAAGTCCAGGAAGAAGGAAACATTGATAGATGACTTGAGGGAGACTTTTGACAACCTCCGGGTTTATAAGATGACGCTGAATCCGGACAAATGTGTCTTTGGTGTTCCAGCAGGCAAGCTCCTGGGTTTTCTGGTATCAAATAGGGGCATTGAGGCTAATCCGAAAAAGATTTCAGCAGTCACGTCCCTGGCCAAACCGGCATGTATCAATGACGTTCAATGTTTAGCCGGCCGGATTGCGGCTTTGAGCCGGTTTATCAGTCATCTCGGGGAGAAAGCTATCCCTTTATATTAGATGCTAAAGAAAATTGATGACTTTGTCTGGAGTGATGCGGCTGATAAAAGGTTTGAGGATTTGAAGAGGCAGTTAGCTGAACCGCCTGTCCTTGCGGCTCCGGGCTGTTAGTGTGACTATTTTTGTGGAGCGCAAGGAGGCTGGAAAGGATTATCCGGTTCAACGGCCGATTTATTATATCAGTGAGGTGCTTATCGAATCAAAGCAGAGGTATCTGCATTGGCAGAAGCTGGTGTATGGGGTGTTTATGGCAAGCCGGAAGCTCAAACATTATTTTCAGGGTCATCCTATCATAGTGGTCAGTTCAGCCCCTCTGGGAGATATCGTTTAAAACAGAGAAGCAACTGGCCGGATTGCCAAGTGGGCTATTGAGCTTGGACCTCACGGGCTCAAGTATACACCTCGCACAGCGATCAAATCTCAAGCACTTGTGGACTTCATCAATAATTGGACAGAGTTGTAGGCACCAGAGGAAAAGCCAGATAACACTTATTGGACTATTCACTTTGATGGGTCCAGGCAATTCGAGGGCTCGTGGGCTGGAGTCATATTAACTTCCCCACGAGGTGACAAGTTTTGTTATGGTCTTTGCTTAATGTTCCCTTGTACTAACAATGCAGCTGAGTACGAGGCCTTACTCCACGGTCTTCGGATGGCTAAGGAGATGAACTTAAGCCGGGTTAAGTGCTTCGGTGACTCGGACCTAGTGGCTCAACAGGTATCTGGCACTTGGGATTCTAAGGACCCACTCATGGCTGCATATTTATGAGAGGTGGACATAGTGGCTGGTCATTTTAAGGGTTATCAAGTTGACCATATAGACCGGCGAAAGAATGAAGCGGAGGACGCTTTAAGTCGCCTAGGATCTCAACGTAAAACCGGTGCCACCTAATGTCTTCCTCGATGTACTGCATAATCCGTCGGTCAAGAACCCACAGAGGAGGAGTTGGCTATTCCTGACCCAGAGGCCCAATTGGTGGCAGCTTTGCATGTTATACCGGATTGGACAGTCCCGTACTTGGCTTACATGAACCAGGGCGAGTTACCGGAGGATGAAACCTTGGCCCGACAGATAATCCGGCGATCGAAGTCAATGACCATTAACAATGGGGAGTTACATCATTACAGCGTTACAGGAGCAATTCAGCGTTGTGTGTCTCCTCAAGAGGGTTGTGAGGTTTTGCGAGAAATCCACGAAGGAGATTGTGGTCATCACGCCGGTTCAAAATCCTTGGTGGCTAAGGCTTTTCATCACGGCTTCTATTGGTTGACAGCTCATGCTGGTGCTGAGGATTTAGTCAAAAGGTGTGACGGTTGTCAAAAATTTGCACGCCGCGCTCATGTTCCAGTTCAGGAGTTGAGAATGATTCCAATCACTTGGCCTTTTGCAACTTGGGGGCTCAATATGGTTGGACCCTTTAAGAGATCCAAGGACAAAAAGACCCACCTGTTAGTGGCAGTTGACAAGTTTACCAAGTGGGTGGAAGCAGAGCCAATCAGTAAGTGTGATGCAGCCACGGCGGTTCAATTCATCAAAAAGGTGATATTCCAGTTTGGTTTCCCACACAGTATTATAACTAATAATGGTATTAATTTGTCAAAGGGTGAGATGGTGGAATTTTGCCAACGTGAGCACATCCGGCTTGATGTAGCGTCAGTGGCTCACCCCCAGTCTAATGGTCAAGCAGAGAGGGCAAATCAAGAAATTTTGAGAGGTATCAAACCCCGGCTTATGGTTCCTTTAAAGCAGACATCGGGTTGTTGGGTGGAGGAGTTACCTTCTGTGTTATGGAGTATCAACACCACACCAAACAGATTGATGAGTTATACACCTTTCTTCATGGTTTATGGAGCAGAGGCGGTTCTTCCTAGTGACATCCGTCATGACTCGCCCCGTGTGGCGGCTTATGTTGAAACTGACAATGAGAAGGCACGTTAGGACTCACTGGACCTGTTAGCTGAGGAGCGTGATCTCGCAGCGGCACATTCGACGATTTATCAACAAGATCTCTGGCGTTATCACAGCCGCCGGGTTAAAACCAGAACTTTTCAAGACGGTGATCTGGTGCTCCGGCTCATCCAGGATCAAACTGATATGCACAAGTTCTCCCCACCTTGGGAAGGACCTTTTGTGGTCAGCAAAAACCTACACAACGGGTCATACTACCTTATCGATGTTCGAGAGCACAAAGACTCACGTAAATCACAGGAGGAGACAAAGCGGCCGTGGAATATAGCCCTTCTTCGGCCTTACTATACTTGAGCCACAGGCTCTTCTTATGTACATCCTTATGACAATGTATATATTATCTAATAAACCAGAGCCTCGGCTAAAGCGGGGTTTATGTTCTTTTTTTACATCATGTGTGGTTTCACAGGGGTTTCTACTGACAAAGCGGAGTTTTATTAACCCGTCCCATAAGGCCACACAGATATAAAGACAGTCACTAGGGGGCTTGGTCGTATTCGAACCATAGCTACACCTCTTGATCGGTTTAAAACCAAAAAGGGATATCACTAGGGGGCTTGGTCGTATTCAAACCATAGCTACACCTATTGAGCGGTTTAAAACCAAAAAGGGATATCACTAGGGGGCTTGGTTGTTTTCACACCATAGCTACACATCTTGATAGGCTTAAAGCCAAAAGGAAAGTATGTGGAACCAAAGAGAGTTTGTTGCATCAAGCACAACTCAAACATAGGTAACTACTGAGCACGGCTCAAATATTACCTGGGGGTTCCATGCTTCTCAAAGAACAACGAGCTTGCACCCTTGTAATAGGCTATCAAGCCAGGCTTGGAAGCCAGGTGTATTCGCCTAAAACCCCGGGTTATCCTACCTCTTTAAGTAAGCCACTCCATCCAGGTAAACTTGGTATGACCCATCGATCGTTTGACAAGTCAATCTCATGGACCCTGAACTTGTCAAAGTTAAAAGGTGATTGGTTAAAGATTGAGGTCCATCTTAAAAGGCTTTGCAAAATGGTTTAACTCAGCGGCCTGGCAGCCCATGAAAAGCCTCGATTTAGGGCCTGACAGCCCATGAAAAGCCTTGTATATTTCTTTTTGATTTGCTGTTTTTAATATTTTTTGATAAGGGACTTATGAATATTTATGATAAACTGGTGTTTATTATAACCCGGCATGGCTTTCAACGCTCAGTTGTCAGTACATGATCAGTTCTAAACCAGCAAAAAATTGCTCCGGTCTGGATTTGGCTACAGGTCACCAGCATTATACGAACAAACCGGTGTGGTCTTACATGAACCGGCAAGAGGGAAAGGAGTCATCAACCCTACAGATGGGTATTTTCACTCCTATTATACCAACAGTTGGTGATCCAACGAAGGTATATCACAGGTATCATTTATTTTATATCTACTTAATACAAATCTTGGTTATCCATCCAAGTTATGTATATATTTTTTGGGCGTCATGACCCGTCCAGTGGTAAACCACTAGGACACTTTCAAGTTCTTATATGTAGGAACATAATGAACCATGCATAAATAGATCCCACGGGCAGGACAAGTTTTCAGTATTAAGCCACACAAAACATGCTCGATGGCATGGCAGATAAGGTGTTCATGCTATCCTATTACAAGGTGCTTTCAACACCCCAAATTGAATAAGTGTTTTCAAAAGAGTGGCAGACTGTAGCTGATAAACCGGCCAGCGGTTTAAGATTCTTCATCAGGACGGCTTGATGATTGAGGGTCATCTTGCGCGGTCATATTCTCTTCATCCCTCCCCAGGTGCTGGAAATCGACCATTGACCAATCGATTCCGGTTAAGGCTTGAAAACAGCCTCTTTAGGGATAAGATTGGAGGGGTCGATGTCAGGAGCATAAGTATGCTTACGGATTGGTAGCACAAGATCTTCAACATTATGGATCAACGTGGGCTGTCTTTTTCCCTCAGCATCATAAACCGGTTGGAAATGAGATAAATATGTGTCCTCCGCCAGTTTGCTTGCTATTGGTCGCGTCTCCTTTGTCAGCCTTCGAAGATTGTCGTTATTGAAGTCTGAGTCGTCTTCTTTCATGCCAGGATACCATTTGATGATATCAGCCGGTTCAAGATCCGGAATCCATGCCTTGGCTCGGATTAGCGTGGTCAATGCTCCTGATCTTGCGGCTGATCTCTTCAGTTTGTTGATCCAGGCAGGTAGCATGGCCAGCTTTTCAATAGATTCCTTTATCAGTGATGGCGGAGGCTTGTTATAAGCTGTAGTGCAAATGGCTCGCTGGGATCCAGAGAACAGTTATTCTATCAAGGTGTAGGCCGCTTTAAGTTTCATCTGCATGTCAGAGCCTAGATGAGCAATGCGGGTCCCTATCATGGTTCAGCATCAGTAAACCGGTCATTGATAAGATCTTATGAATTAGACAAACTGCACGAGAAGGTACTTACCAAACACAGCGGAAGTCATGGCATTAATCTGCCGCTTCAAGCCGGTCAGTTCGTCAACTTGGTTAAAACGGCCCTTCCCGTCTCCCAGTCTGCACGCTCTTTGTCAAAGGTTTCTTTCAGCTTCTCCATAGCTGCTAAGGCATTGGTCAGCTCTTCTTTGGCTTTGCAAGCCTCTGCTTGTTCAGATTTAACATTCTCTTGAAGGTCCGCGGTTTGAGCATCCTTCTTATTCAGCTCAGCCTACAAAGGTGAGATATATCATCAAAACAGGTTATGAATTACCAAGCATATAACAAGTTATGCACTTTGTACTTGGGGGCTAATGCCTATTTGCTCTATCGTCAACATATTTTTCACAAGTCTCAAGTACAATGCAAGCATTATCCTTAACACTTGGGGGCTAATGTACATCTGTTCAAAGCTGACGCGTTGATTCAAGACCCAGTTTACCTCGCAAAGCTAAACTGGCCCTTGGGGGCTACACAGGCGAAAAACTATAGGAATACAATGATCACGTCTGATGTACTTCAAAAGATCAATTGGTATATGGAGGACAAGTTTGCAAGAGTTAAGGTCTTATACAGTCCCGGTTTATGATTGCCATCATAAACCGACCCTTGGGGGCTACTTGGGTTGATGCTTGTACTTTGGATTCAAGAAAGGAAAGTGATGAAAATACCTCATAGCGCTCTTTCATTAGGTTCACCAAACCGGCTTCATAATCACGGTTTGAGTGCGGACGGTTTAGAAAACCGGAATGGAGTTCTTGAGCGCTGAGATGGGCGTAGCTTGACAAGTCAGTGCTCCATTTTCCTTTTTCCATGGCAGCGCGCTCTTCCTTGGCACTATGTTTGGCCAAGATTACAGGATGGCCAGGAGAGGTGTGACCAATACCAATAATGATAACCTCGCCTTCTTTGTCTCCAGTAGCCTTTTCCGGAGTTGATGGAGTGTCAGTAGCTCTCACCGGACTAGAAGACCTATCATCAGCCCGGATTGGATCTGCCGGTTCAGCATCAGGCACAGCAATGTCAACTTCTGGTTGTTCATCAATACTGTGATCTTGAGGGGGTGGTTCATCAAAAGTAGCTTCAGGATTTGGACCCTCCGGTTCAACAGTTTGTTCCGGTTCAACCTTTGCTCTGGTTCAAGAACCACGTGGTCTTCGGGCGGATTGTTCACCCGAGCCTTTTTGCTGGGTTTGGCTTTAGCTCTAAAACAAAAAAAGATGCGAAAGTTAGGCATAGTATATAAAGTATGAAAACATCAAAAGAAGGAATTGAAGTGCTTACCCAGCTACAGTTTTGAGAGGAGGAAGTTGGGTCGCTGTTGACTCGCCAGAGGATGAAGGAGGTGTCACCTGATAATTTGAATCGGACGGATTAAGAGGTTGTCGGAAATAGCCTGCCTTGGGATAATAATTGTCAGAAGTGAATGAGACCTCAGATCGGCGCTTTTGAACCGGGGTATCAGGTAAACCGGCCGAAGTGACCTTTTGGCCGCTGTATCGGGTTGTGCGGCGAGCCTCGTGATGCTGCGTCTTCAAAATAAATGTTGGATCCAAGTAAGCAAGAGGATGAGAAAAGCTTACTTTCTGGACCGCTTGACGAATTTTTTGCGTTGGCATAGAGTCTGAATCGGAGGAAAGGATAATTACCTCTACATTGTCAGCTTGGCTGCCCTCAATGTCCTCCTGATAAGTATCATTGTCAATGAGATGCATGAAAAGTGAACCAGGTGAATCAAGTTCTACCTCAACTTCCGGTTCATCCGGTTCGTCATCCCATTCCATACTAATGCGCTCAGCTGCCTTCCGCTTTGAGGTTTTCTTGACGGCTTTTGTTTTAGGATGGGAAGGCTCTGCCGCTTTCTCCTAAGGCTTCCTTTTCCAGAACGGATCATCATCCTGTTTCAAAGATGGGCAAAGGATATTCAAAGCTTGTACAGTACAAGGATATCAAGTGTAAAGTGGAAGACAATACTTACAGCAGGCAGTTTGTTCTTCGTATAAAAGGGGTTTAATCCGGTTTGGCGACAGACAGCTTCCGATTCATTCAATATCTTTTTAACAGACTCTATTACTTCTTTGTCTGTTAGCTGAATGTTGATATGGCGTTGGGAGTCTTCTATGTTGCTAGTATACTCGCACATTAAACCGATGCGGAGACTTAATGGCAGGATGCTCCAGGATATCCAACAACGAACAAAGTCGACACCTGATAAACCATTGGCCATAAAGGCTTGGAGCTTGGCGAGTTGAGGGGCTTATGAGGCCCGTTCCTGGGCACTTAGATGTTGCAGCAGTGGATGAGTATTGGCGAGCCGGTGAGCACGGTAACCCGGCAGACGGTTCTCATCTTCGGGGGAAGTGTCTTTACAATAGAACCAAGTTTGGTTCCATTCTTTGGGGTGACTGTGCATCTTAGCATGAGGAAATTCAACCTCTTTCCTTTTCTGAATGGAGACGCCGCCAAGTTCAGTATTGGGACCGCCTACAAATTTAGTACGCCGGTTCAGATGAAAGAAGTCTCGGAACAACTCAACCGTTGGCTCTTCTTGTGAGTACACTTCACAGAAGACTTGGATGTTGCATATATTGGATACCGAGTTGGGTCCAATATCTTGAGGGTGGAGCTGAAAATTGGCAAGCACACCCCGGAAAAACTTTGACCCGGGCGGTTTGAAACCACGGCCTATGTGATCAACAAACACCACTGCCTCACCCTGCTTAGGGGTGGGAGGATTTTCCGGCCCAGGAACTCGCCTACGGATCTCATACTTCTTTGGTAAGGTGCCGATCTTAACCATACCATTCAGCTTCTCCTCGGTAACCCAGGAGGGAGCCTAGTTGCAGGAATAAAACTGCTTGGCCATTGCAAGCGGAAAGCTGAAAAGAAATGCTAGTTTACAATTCATTCATGGTAAGGCATAAGGTTCAACAGGATAAAGAAATCCACATATGTGAAATTGGTAAACCGAAGGATGATACAATTATGAATGACAATGCAATAGGTGGAAAAAGAGATATACACATATTATTAAACCGGAGTATGATGACGGACACAAAGGAGTTGCCGGTTTACAAGGGGACTAATGGTATATAATAGATTATTTTTTACAAGGGTAAACCATCTATGTGATGCACAAGGTACGGATCTAAGGCAAGAATGAATAAGTAAGGTAAAACAGGTTTCATAAGACTGCGTTGAAATTTTGGATTTACCTTAAGACAGGAAAAGGAAAAATATTGAGACTCAAAAGCTTGGTCTAGAAGCAGTTCACGAAAGGTCCAGATCAAGTTACGATTGGATCAAATGGTTGAGATAAGGAGTTTCATAGCTACTATGCGGAATATATCAAGATCAAGTTCTACTGGCTATGGGTTGACGAAGAACACGAAGAGAGGAACAGGAACCCGCATGAACCCTAACAGATCTACAGGGAAAAGAGGGGAAGTTTACCGCAGCGGTCCAGGTAGCGGTGATGCGCCGTGCTTTTCTGATGCAACCAGGTTGATGCAGCAGCCAACAGAGAGGCAGAGGCGGAGCTCGACGACGGCGGTAGCACTCGGGTGCAGGGTGTCGCAAGGAGGAAGAAGAAGCGAAAGGGACGAAGGAGAAAAAGAGAATGGCCCTTGGTCCTATTTATAAGGCGAACCAATAAGCGACAAGTGTGTGAATCGAGGAGCTTAAAATGGATAGTTAATAAGGATGTCGCCTCAATCGTTGCATATTCATTAATGAAGGGTATCTTCGGCTTCAACGAATAGATGACATCATGGCGGTTTACTACGGATCTAAAGGATGACATCACAATGGTTTACCAGATCCATACGAAGGTGCTAGGGCAAGAATTTTTCTAAGTATTGAAGATTGACATGAACAAGTTCAAATCAATCTGGGGCCTAATGTTGGGGATATGACTACTGGAGATAAACCGGCTAGGAGTGGCCGGGTTAACTCCATGAATATAGAAGCCCATAAAGGCATGAGGATGGTGGCGCTTTACGAAGGCCCAAGGCCTAAAGGCGGGTTAAGGCATGTAGATGTAAACTGACTCTTTCATGTAGCTTGTATTGTACGTTAGAAGGAACAGAGACCCAGCCGGACACGTTTATGATCCGGCCTCGGGACTCTGTAAACTGGCGGGCGTCAACCTATGTATATAAAGGGAACACCCGGCAGCAGTTTAGGGACAACAGACAACAACTTGAGAGCCAGGCAAAGCGGATTCGCTCCCTGGTCATCGAAACCCTAGCAATACCAACACAACTAGACGTAGGCTTTTACCTTCATCGAAGGGGCCGAACTAGTATAAAAATCCTCGTGTCCCTTGTCCGATTTAACCCCTTTAAGCTAACCCGTAGCGATGGTTCCACGACTAAGTCCTTTCACGAGAACATATGCCGTGACAAAACCACGACAGGGCCGTTTGCAGCCCATGTTATCTTTCGGCCTTCTCAGGGCCCATTTATTCTTGGGCTCATTTCCAGCATTCGGCTACTTACGGCCCGTTACTGCCATTTTCGGCTTGTGGGCCAAATTCAGCCCGTGGTTACAGTCGGCTCGATTGTGGCCCGTTAATACGTTGGGCCGTTTTCATAGCATCATCAAATACGGCCTATTAACGATGGCCCATTATGGTTGGACCATAAACGGACGACTCCAACTCTAGCCTGTTTACGGCCATAATGCGGTCTGTTTTTGGCCCATGTTTGGCTAATCAATCATACGGCCCGTCTAAGGACCATTGATGGTACGGCCCGTAGAAGGCCCATTGTTTCTACGGCCCGTAGGAAGCCCAGTGTCACTATAGTAAATATGTAGCCCATGGCCTGTTAAAGGATGGAAACTACTATAGGTTTAGACCTGCTAATGGCCCAAGATGATTATAGGCCCACGTTTTTTCGCATATGAGTAACGGGCCGGCCTGAAGACCGACAACACTGAGATCCACTAAACCTTCCAGCCTAAATTACAGCATACCGACCAAAGAATAAACCTAGACTATACAACAAAGAAATTACGACATATTACATCCACTGGGAATCAAAGTTTGCTACCGGTGATAATAAAGCACAACATGACCGTGGATTGCATACACTGGGCATCAAAGGTCACCACCAGTGCATATAAACATGCCGACAAAAGAATATACAAAGATGAGAGCACTTCAGAAGACACTAGACCTGGCAAGCTCGGGCCCCGCAAGCAACCGAACAAGCTAATGAGACCTCAGTTGTGTCAACGATAGATGCTTCATACCTAGCTGTATGGAACCATAGTGCACAAGGCAGTCCCCTGACATCTTCATTACATCTTTGACTTCAAGTCGGAGCTGAGCTGAAGCAAGCCTTTCCGCTTTAAGTTGAGACTGAAGAAGTCGAACTAATTGAGGCAGCGACTACACAGAGGTTGTCTCACACTTGCTCGTGAGTAGATTCAACTCACTGTCTTCATCAAGACAGGACCTTGGGGTCATCTCGCTGTCCTCAAGATGGTTTGGCTCACTATCTTTCCTAAAGTTCTGCCTGGCATAAGAAATACGACTCTGAAAGAGAAACAAGGATACACGTAACAGGTTTCACAATTATAAAAGCAAATAAATTGATCTGTTCTGCATAAGGAACATGTTTTTACAACTACAATTTAAAACTGGTAATTGTTGCAAACATCCAATCAGATGTAAACAGCAGTGGAGGAAATGATGCATATCCAAATCTATACTAGAACAAAGTTTGAAGGCTTGAGAAGGATGAACTTACATTACATGTTAACACGGGTTGGACAAAGCCCTTCTCCATGTTGATGGAAAGATAATTCAATAAATTCCCCAAAGAAAATTCTTTATAAGCATTGCCATTATTCTAAATTTTGCAAAGAGTAAATATAGATCAAATAATATTGGAAGAAATAGAGGATAATGAAGCTCAGGTGCAGACTGATGATACATAATCAAATAGCAATTAATTAAGTACAGTGTTACAAGGCAAAAGGTACTGACAAGAGGAATGTAGACATCAACGTGTGCAGTAGCATTGGCTTTATTCAACATTTTGGTAAGAGTAAATGTAGATATGATAATTTGGAGAAAGTGGAGGGTAGGGCAGATAAGATGCCGAGTAATGCTAGACAATCAACTATCTCGTGATGCACGTACAGTAATACCACCACCGTCCGTTATTAGTTGTCGCTCAAATGGATGTATCTAGCACTATTATGTTATAAATACATCCAATTGATCAACAATTAATTCGATACAGAGGGAGTACATGACAACATGTACTTACATGAGCAATCCAAAACTTCATAACCATTGTGTTAATTCTACATTTATCTAAGAGTAAATATAGATCTTATAATTTCAAGCAAAGGGAGGATAAAGAAGCGAACATTTACAGTGATGCTACATAATCAAACAGCAATGAGTGTAAGTATGCTGACAAAGGGCAAGAGGTACTGACAAGAGCAATGCAGAGCCCAGTATTGTTGTGAGATCCTATGATCCTTTGGGAAAGGAGATTCATCTGAAATTAGTTTTCATACAAGAGAGAAGGTAAGGCACATGCAGAAATTTAGGAGTTCATATTTTGAATTGATATCATAGACAGTACCTGATGCTGGGCTGTCAGCAGTTCTAATAGGGGTTTGGCCACTGGAGTAGGGGTAAAGTCTGTTATAGTTGGGCATGTGTTTTCTGTGGCTGCTGATCTATCTGATTTAACAGGTATCACTACCTTTTCCAAATACCTTGTTTCTACTCCTTGAGGATCTGCAATCACCCTCTTCCTTTTGGACATCTATTTCGAAAGAACAACATTTGACTGGAAAAACATAGTATGACGACACATGGAATAGGTACATAAAATGTATAGGTATGGCATATACTCATATATGATGCTTAAACTAAGCAGATGGTGTAACAAAGTAGAAGTAATGCAAGAGGTCAGATGCAAAATATGTGCAACCAATACAACCTTGCCAAGTTAGAGCATGCACCTTGATGGGTGAATAAGATAGGCCATCCTCCACCATGCCAAGTTTGTTAGCCAATGGATTGTTCCGCAATATTACTCTCGTGCGCCCATTCTCATACTCATTTTGATAATGTTCAATACCTGACATGCATGAAAACATAAAAACAAGTGAGATTATCTTTGTAATGCAGAAGTGATTATAATCCAATACTTCCTCCCTGTAAACCCCTTTGTGCTATCTCTGCAATTCTTCTAAGAGGTGCCATGCATGTTGTAATTTGGTGTGTGCATTAATATAATGTGGCCTACTACTCAAAATATGAGAGCTCCAGAAGTGATGATACTTCGTAGATGACAGCTTCAACATATAGTAAAGAAGAACAAGTCGACCTGACCTGACAGATTCAAAATATACTAAGGGAGAATAACTCGACCTGACCAGTCGACCGCAAGAGAAGAGGATCATCTTAAATAAGAGCAGAAGAGCAAGTAGATTGAAGATATTACAAGTCTTTCTATACAATGTCAGTTGGCCACCCATGATGAACCAGAGCGCATAGAGAAATACTACTCCTTCCGGTATCTCCATATGTGGCTCACATGCATTTCAAAACTAAAGTAGGAACATTTAGCTGACCAATTAAACATCTCTCAGTTTTACTAATATCACCATAATATCATATTTGAATTTGTACAACTAAGCTTGTTTAGCTCGATGGGTGGAGCAGTCCTATTACGACACGAACCACGTAGGCTGATCGTGGTCATCATAAAATGGGGAAACCGTAAGCATGATGAGTATAGTGTTGACTGTGGCAGTGGGATGGCAGATCTGAAGCTGCAAACTGCGCAAAGGGCAGTTAGCAACTGATATTTTCTTTGAAATAACAACTAAGATTTGGTATGGACAAGAAAGTACAGTCAACAAGTGACAAAGAAATGCAATTGTGTTGTCTCTCTATATGCCGCGACGTGCATTTGGAAACTCAAGTGGGACCTTTAGCTAACCAATTAAATGTGTCTGTTAACTATATTAGTATCATATCACAATCATATTTAAACATACAAGCTTTGGAATTTTGAGTGTTGTGTTGTTTAGCTTGAAGGGTGGAATAATGCTAGTATGACAGAAAGCACCTACGCAGATCATAGTAGAGTAGACAAAAGGGGAAAACCATAAGCATCAAGAGTAAAATCAGGAAAGTGGAACTAGCTGGACCAGTGGGTTGCGCACATGCTTTTCGAAACGAATATAGGAACATTAGGTGACCAATTAAACGTTCTCTGTTTTAGTAATATGAGTGTCATATCATATTCGTATTTCAACATGTAAGCTTTGGAATTATGAGTGGCATGTTGTTTCGCTTGATGGGTTGGGGTCTTGAGGAGCAGTGCTAGCACAACACGAAGCAGTGAAGCACCTACGATGATGGTAGTGAATATAAAGGGGGGAAACCATAAGCTTTACGAGTATAGTGACCATGACATGGTGGATCTGAAGGTGGAAACCGGACAAAGCTACTTCGCAACCAATGTTTGCATTCAACTAGCCACTATGATTTGGTAGACAAGAAAAGTACAGTAAACAATTTAAGATCTATTTTTCGGGTGAGATCAATAACTTAAGCACATATTGAAGAGTACCACCTATCTTGCGACGCCGTGTAGGCCCCTGGTGATACGTTGGGGGTGCTGTGGGTGCGATGGCTGTCGGCGGCGGGGAAGAAGACTTTAGATGGCAGACGGCCAGGTTGGGGGATAAATCCTATTGCCGTGGACGAGGCGGTCGTAGGAGTGGCAACGGCAAAGTGGACGACGGCGCCGATGAAGCGAGACGACGCGATGAAAGGATCCTGGTCCGGCGCCATGGATGAGAGACGTCCATTTCTTGTAGTGGACGACGGGGTAGGGGTAGCGGCTCCGGCAAGGTGGAGGATGGGGTGACGGATGGAGGAGGCTGGCTGAAGTGGGGAGGTTGTCGTGGTGCCGACGGTGTATGAATGGGGAAATGGAGGGGGTGGGGGATCTCAAACTTTGGGACGCGCTTGTCTAAAATGTGGGAAAGTTATGAACTTATCCCCCATTTAAAATTTCGGACATCACATCGGTTGGGGATAGGATGGTAATCTCGCATCTCCCAAATATTTGCCGGTAACGATTTTGGGCGAGTAGAGGGTGTTTTGCCGCCCACGGTTGGCGCCCACGGTGTATGAACGGGGCTGACAGGTAGGGCGGTTGTGTCACGTCTGAAGGAAGTTACCCATCTGCCCCTATTTAAAATATTAGCCTACATCGATTTCAGACGAGGAGAGTTTGTTTTGCCGCCCACCGTGGATGAACGGGGAAATGGAGGGAGAGACACATGTCTTTCGGACGAGCTTGAATCAAATGTGTTTTGCCGCCCACGTTTGGCGCCCACCGTGTCTGAATGAGCTCAGAGTCCAACGTGTCACGTCTGATTGAAGTTACTAGTCTACCCCTATCGACAGCAGTGTAAATCCGGTCGATAAGGATGTCAAGTGTTAGGGGTAGACAGTAATTTCCATCTCGAAAACACTTGCTTCGGGCAGCCCACAAATGATAGTGGGTATTTAGCTGCTTCATTCAAAACTTGGGAGAATTAGCATTCACGTTTGCCCTGGGCCCTGGCAACTAAATCCAAATCCAATTTTTATTCGATTACGAATATCCACAGATAATTCTATGTTTTGTTATTTATTTCTTCAAAACCACAACAAAGATTTATTCCACCTTTATATATGATTATGATTTAGAAATGTCGTGATATTTGAATTTAGTAGGTTGGATACACTTTGAGTCAAACAGTTATTTCATCCAATACAATATGCTCACATGAAAAACAGTTCACCTTATGTCAATCATATAAGTTCTGAGGATTACCTCGCCTAAAAAATCCGGATCATTACAACACATGGACAACACAGGGGGTCTTACAACATAATCCATTCAGAGACATGACACAACATGCAAGTACAATAATCTAATGACAATTTCAACTGCTATCTAAAGAAGAACTGGGATTACCCTGGGCTTCAGATAGCAGAAGCAGCAGGACCTCCTCCGTCTTCAAATGCAACATTCTTAGTTCCTCCAATTCTTGGGTTGCTTGCATAATGCGTGCAGCTAATTCCATAATTTCCAGCTTCAAGATCGAGATTACCTCATTCATGGCAGCCACACCATCTCTTTCTGCCTCCAGTAGAGCCTCAAGAACTATAATATCTATGCTCAGACTGCTCTCCGGTGGTGTTGCCTCTGAACTGCTACCATCTGGTAACATGGATGGCGCACTGCTTCCACAAATAGATTCTGGGGTTGTACATTGTGTCCTAGTGTGAACGGCATCCTGAAAGGTTTCCGCTGGACATAAGTAAGAGATAGTTATCGCATGATCCAGGCAGTAAGCTTACATGGTAAACAACATACAAATTATTGCCGAGCATGGCAAGCTATATTTAAATGGTTCGAAGCAGCATCAGCCGAAAATAAATTAAAATGGTAAGATGAAACTAGGGATGTAAGTGGCAAATAAACGACATCCACTAGTCCCATCTAGTTAGTTTTTGCTAGCTCCCTGGTTCATTTTCCTCAAAAAACAAAAACTCTTTTGAACTATCATACCACTAGTGGACTTTAATCGGGATTAAACGGGACCCAGTTGACATCCCTAGTTGAAAGGGAGTGTACCACCTCTATATTTAAGTTGCCAAGGCATCTAAGCAGTTGAAATAATCTGAGAAAGCACTTAACAGTGTGGCCTCATATAAACTACGAAGATAGTCTTGTGATGAAGTTCAGAGGAAAAGTTAAGGACTCAAATGAACTAGGCATGCATTTCTTTACGATAGTACAGCAGGCACTGCTGACATATTGGCCAACTCAGGTATAGCGTAACAAGTAACAAACAAGAATTCAAATCAAGCAATACAACAAAGCAGACAACTAAACTATTTGTTATTCTGTAGGATTACAGGTTGAGGGCACAAGCCAAGAAAGCAGCCCACACGCATTACATTTCACATGTACTAAAACACACTAGCTTACCATATGTTGCTGTGAAGCCTCGCTGCTGTTGCAATGTTCTTTAAAGATATCGTCAGCATCTCGTGGTTGCAAATCTACTTGTTGCTATTCTGCACCCTCTATTTAGGTAAAATTAATTTTAATCACATGCACTGGTTCGAATTTATCATCAATGGTTCATATAAACTAATGAAAGAAGCGTGTGTGCATACACGACAATATATCTGCTTCCCTCTATTTTTATGCTTGTTCGAGCTGCCAGCCCCAAAAGAACAAATAATTTGCTTGATGGGGTTGGAAGCTCCATAATTAATAGAAGAATCAAATTAGTCATGCAACTTGGGAAGATCAAGAACACACACAAAATTAATGAACAGAGGCTCGTAGCAGTGATGTAATAGCTAGCATCAGAAAATGTAGGGTAAAACGAACAAAAACCAGTGGAACCACATGCTAGTTTGTTGATGTGTAATTAAGCATAGAGAACATGAAGAAGTCTGATGGAACCAACAGGTGGCATCAGAACAACACCATTATCATAAATATAGCATACAAGAAGTAAAATAGTAGGCAGTGATATCTAGGAAGTACAATAATACTTAGGACAAAACTAAAGCATATTAACTATATGTGCACTGGTATGTAATTTAGCACATGTAACATGTTCATTGCTAGAGTATGGCCCTACAGGTGCAAGCAGAATAACGCATCTCACGAAAAACTGAATGATGCCCTGAAGAAATTCAAAGGTGCGGTGCTTATGCTAAGAAAGTGAACGTAGGCTCCGACCGTTGGATAATAGTACCTGATTCTTGGCGGCGTATGGGTATCGTTGGCATACTTGATAGCTAAGGATTGTCGATGGTGCTCGTGTCGCGGTTGAGTTTGGGCCGGCTGTCGCTATCGCTGAAGCGGCTCCGGTGCTACGGTTGCGGCGCCTGTCGACATACAAGAAAGCTCATCTGTGGTAAGTGAACAGTTGCACGATAAAGAGAAAAACACAAGGAGTACAGATTGAAATAACCTGATGAGGCTGTGGCATCCATAAAGCAGGGCCGGTGGAGTTGAATATGGCGTCCGTGGTGCGGGTCCGGTGAAGTGGACGAAGGCTTCGGCGGGCGCGTTGTACAGTGCTTTCGGTGAGGCGAATCTGTTGCGGCGGACGAGGGCTTGTATGAAGGGCCAGCAAAGGGACAGACGAGGGAGTCAGTGAAGGGCCTACACTGTGATGGACGAGGGCGAAGGTTAAGCAGATCCGTTGTGGAGGACTATGATGGCGGTCAAGGAGATCTGGAGCGGTGTACAAGCCAGTCGTTGAAGCGGCTCCGGTGAAGTGGTGAGTTGGCAGTTGGGGGTTCCAAGGTGCGGGAGGTAGATCCGTCGGGGTGTGAGGTCCATCGCTGCGGCGGAGGACTAGATTCGGTGGCTTGTCATGGTTGGGGGAGTCGAGGAGGGGAAGGGGAGGGGATCTGGGGAAGAATGTTGGGGGAAAAGAGGGGAAACCAATGGAGTTACCAAAGCAGCCCTTTTCCATTCATGTGGCAGGGGTAAAACAGGAATATCGTAGGGCTAAACTTTCGGGCGCGAGATATTTCGATGTGAGCGGAAAGTTTGAAAGCTTTTGGCGCCTAAAATTATATTCTGCTCTTGTACGGCCGACTATGATATCATGGCCGAGAATTTGTTTGTTTTGCACGCAAAAAAAGTGCAAGTTTTGAAAATCAATGTCTCCAACTCGAAACTTAGATTGTCCATTCAATTCAAATATGGATCATTGAGCTACTACGAGCAAATACCATCATATGGTCCAATTCAAATGAAATTCCAAATGTGTTTATCCTAAATATGATGACAAAAGCAAAAATGTGTATGTGTATGAATAAAGTGGATGATTATAAAGTTTGAACATGCCCGTATGTGTATATCTCTAGGTTTGATATATGAATTTGAAATCACGAAATCTCGGCTTAAAAATGTACCTCTGTTTAAATGAATTACAAAAGCTAATGCTGGAGTCGAATTCCAATCTTAGGTTTGTAATTCTGGTACATCAAAGTATATCATGCATGTTCAAAAGTATCGTTATCTCATAGTCCAAACTGTGAAACAAATTGATCAACCTTGAGTGCACACACTATTGACCATGTATATCTCAATTACGCTAAAGTCCCTCAAATATAGACACCTCACTCTTTATCTGAAGCCAACCCCCC
Organism: Triticum urartu; assembly: GCF_056163025.1. NCBI lineage: Eukaryota > Viridiplantae > Streptophyta > Magnoliopsida > Poales > Poaceae > Triticum > Triticum urartu. The sequence goes on along the minus strand of NC_141875.1, from coordinate 507,611,775 downwards.
CCCCCCCCCCCCGCGTTGCCCCCCCACACACAGAGAGAAGTTGTTCTCTCCCCCAAACACCAACACACTAGCACATTAACACCCCTCTCTCTTCTAAAGTCCGGACCCCAATATAGGTGTCTATCACTTTGTCTCTTGGGCATGCACACATCTCTTGCCCCACTCTCTAGCTAGGTCTCCCGGCATCTCTCTTTCCCAAGCACATGCACTATGTAGAATGTATCTTGCCCATGCACACAAAACGTCGCCCCCAAACGTCTATCTCCCTAGTTATGTGGTTCTCGCACACTCACCTCACACACCACCCCCACTACAAAACAAGCACATTTTGTCTCCTTGTTCACCACTCTCCTCTTTCCATCTCTCCCACATGCGGACCCGCCGCAGCTCCTCCCTATATACATATATGTCGTGACTATTTCCATAGCTCCCTAATGTATCATCATTCTCGATCTCGCACATTGTTCTCTACACCATCTATTCTAGATCTCTCATGAAGTCCCTATCGCACACACGATTACTCGCTTCCCTTGCGTCTCCGTACATAGGCCAATTTTAAACAACATCAACATTGCTCCCTATCTATACACCATTTATGGACACAAACGCCCCCTCTCTCGCACCCTCTCTAACTCTCTCTCTCCATCACTAGCTCTCTCTCTCACTCGCTCTAACACTCCTCTCCCACACACAATCGATGTCCCTTCCAAATAGTCTGCTCCCCCCGCCCGCACCCATGCTATCCTGCTACTACACATGTCACACCATTCCCCCTTCCCTTATACTAGGTTTACATCATTAGTGGTCTCTCTACTCCACATACACACACTCCCTCTCACATACAAACACACGCACAAACACCCATTAATCTGGATCATCATCTCTCTCCATGTCCACATATGTATCTCGCACACTCACTCTCTAATTATGTACATGTCTCTCTCTATCCTCCACACACATAGACACAAAGAATCTGTTATCATTGCCTCAGTCTCTAGACATATATCACACACATTGTCTCTCTCTCTCTCTCTCTCGTAAACACGCTCAACAAGGGTTTCCCCGTGAATAACTTACCATCTATTCATCAACAGTCGTGGCAGTACGGCAAACGCGAGACGTGAAAAAGAATAAATCTACACGTGCTTAGACCACCTAGTATGATTACTAGGACTAGAGCAAGCCAAAAAGCATGCCGCCGTCACCCCCTCCTTATCGGCAACGGGAAAACCTTTGTTTTACACAGTCGAGAAGTCATTGTGCTAAGGCCTCACATGCTGAGGCATTGAATAGAATGTAGATGCTAGTTTATGGAAACAAGTATCAATAATATGTTTGTATCTCCATACTTATATTTCTTCTCTTATAAAAAACCGAGTTGGTGATGATGGTACGCGTGCCATCTTGTAATATTGTCGGATGTGGGGTTCCGGAAAACCCTTAAGGTTCGAACACTGGGGTGCACGCGAAGTCTTCCCTCCTACCGATCTATGCTCTAGCTCGCTAAGATCTTGCAGATGAACTCTACGAACTCACAACACAGAAAGACACAGGGTTTATACTGGTTCGGGCCACTGTTGGGGTGTAATACTCTACTCTAGTGTGGTGGTGGTGGATTGCCTCTTGGGCTGATGATGAACAATACAAGGGGAAGAACAGCCTCCTGAGGTTGAGGTGTTCTTGTGCGTATGAACTTGTGGTGTGTAGATTCCCTCAAGCTAGGATGAGATGGCCCTACTATGGTGGTGGCTAGTCCTATTTATAGAGGCCCTGGTCCTCTTCCCAAATATTGAGCGGGAAGGGAGCCAACAATGGCGGGCTAATTTGAAGGGGGACAACTAGTACAAGCTATCCTGACAAAAGCGGTCTTCGCCTGTGAAAGGCTCTGGTGGTGATGCCGTCTTGGGCTCCACGATGACCTCTGCCTTGCCGTCTGCCTGGTCTTGGTCTTGTGCACCGAAATGGCACCCTTTGCCTGAGGCCTCGGTACTCCCCGGCTGCGCTTGCCTCCTTTGCACCAAAGAGGAAACAAGGACGCTGTGCGCGCTGACGCCCGCCTGGCACCGTTCGTCATGGCTCACGTCACGAGAGCCTCGTGAGGTTTGCCCTGCCTTGGTATCTCCGCTCCTCGTGAGCCTGCCAGACCAGGCCACTCCCACTACTAGAAAAAGGGCTGCTAGTGGCGCACCTGTTTTTGCTACTAATGGCGCACTACAGGTGCGCCACTAGCACCACGCCATTAGATTTTTTTACTAATGGCGCACCACACAGGAGTGCGCCATTAGTAGCAATTTTTTTCAAAAAAAAATTTAATTTTTTTATTTTTTCTTAATCTTGGGTCAAATCACACTCTGTGATCAAACTTCCCGGAAGGTCACCCATCCTCACACTACTCCAGCCCGAGCACACTTAACTTCGTAGTTCCATCCAACCCCAACACCACCTCACTTCACAGGCACTTGTTGATATATGTATCATATCAATCCTATTAAACCTTGATGATGTCTAGGACTTTGTTCATGAGCATGATGAAATTTTGAAAAAATATTTCAAACTTCCCAGTCATATTACGTATCATATTTTGAAAAATAATTCAATTTTTTTTTGAAACCAATTTTTTTCTGTTACTAGTGGCGCACCTAGCATACGGTGCGCCACTAGTAAGTTTGAAATTTTTTGAATTTTTTTGCCTCCGGATCTTAAAAGCCCCATAACTTTTTTTCTATTAGTTTTTGGGGATTTTGAAAATGTTTAACGGGGTTCGCCCCGTTAAATTTGGATGTAACTTTTCGAGTAGATGATTTTTCATATAGAAAACTTTTTAATCCGAGTTCGTATGCAAAAGTTATGCCCATTTTACAAATTAACAAGAGATTTTGCAAATAAAGTCGAAATTCATCTTTGTAAATTTTCCCAACAACTAGACCACATGTCACATGGGAATTTTTTTTATTTTATTTTTTGAAATTTCCATCAATTTCTTTTATTTTTTTAACTGAAAAGGCGGTCCGGGGGGGGGTGTGCATTCGGTGGAAGTTTTGGACCAAGTTAGTAATGGCGCACCGTGGGAGTGGTGCGCCATTACTAGTTAAACTAGTAATGGCGCACCACACCCACGGTGCGCCATTACTAGTTTTGAAAAAAAAAACAAATTCTGAATTTTTTTTGAAAAAAAACTTAGTAATGGCACACCAGTTCACAGTGCGCCATTTCTAGTTTTAACTAGTAATGGCGTGCGCCATTACTAGTTTTGAAAAAATAAATAAAAAATTTGAAAAAATTTTACTAGTGGCGCACCGTGGATGTGGTGCGCCATTACTAGTTTAACTAGTAATGGTGCACTATCCACTGGGGCGCCATTACTAGTTTTGAAAAAAAATGTTACTAATAATGCACCGTGGATGTGGTGCGCCATTAGTATTTGGACACTAATGGCGCACCTATACATGGTGCGCCATTAGTTTATACTAATGGTGCACCACATGTCTGGTGCGCCATTAGTGGCCATATCATCTATAGCCCTTTTCCTAGTAGTGTCCAGAGGAGGTCTTGCGTCGTCCGCCTCGCGAGGCTTAGCCCCTCACGAGGGTCTTGGATGCTTTGTTGGAGAAGATGGGCCGTACGGCCTGCTGCTTGGCCATGCCGTGGGCCGTAGGCAGGCAAATCTGGGGACCCCGTTCCCATAACGCCGACAGTAGCCCCCGGGCCCAAGGTGCGCTCAGGCTTGGCTTCGCGGCGAAGCCAAGGGTCAAGTTTGGAGCACCGCGGGCCCCAAAAGCCTGCGGCCTCGGTCGGCGCGTGGCGGTTGATTGGACGTGGGCATCTCCGCTTGCCCACGCTGCCCTTGAATCCGCCTGGCTATGCGGCCCGGCTTCTTGCACAGTTATTCTTCCCTCGCCGCGCCCGGCTCTTCCAATCTCCCTGCTCCTTCGATGTCCTGCTCCGCCTTCCCAATCCAACTTGCGCTCCACCCGCTTCACCGCCATGGCGCCGAAACAGGCCGGGAAGTGGAAGAAACCCTTGTCCTCGCCAACTGCGCCTCCATCCTTTGAGCCGGCGCTCGGGCGGCCTCGGGTGCTCAACGACGAGGCCATGGGCAAGGTGCGCCCCATGCTCACCTCTTGCTTCAACGAGTGGGGAGAGACGCCGGCCTGGCCTGCGTCTCGCTCCAGCATGGCTCGGGCAGTCACCGTGGTTCCGATCTTCATTGGTGCCCTTTGGGCTGGCCTGATTCTTCCTTCTCCGCCTTCTTCAACGCGGTGCTCGAGCACTATCCGATCCACATGCTCCATCTCAACCCTCAATCTGTGACCCTTCTTGCCGTCTTTGCTTTCGTGTGTGAGGCCATGGTGGGCATCACCCCCTCCGTGGCACTCCTCCGCCACTTCTTCTCACTGCGTCTCACCGGTGCCCGACAGAGCTCAGGGTGTGTGGGCTTCCAGGCCGTGGCTGCGATAGCAGGCATGGGGATCGACTTCGAGCTCCCTTCATCGCGCGCGAGTTCCGCACGCGATGGGTGTTTGTTGATGCCGGCGTGCTCAACCCTATGCTCCAAGCTCCGGTGGGGCCTGCCATTCCAAACTCCGGCTGGGGTCACCAGAGGCTCGCGAGCCCCTGTCTTGCCCCCATCTGGGCCAGGCTGCGGTGGTTGAAGGACCTTGGTGTGACTGCGCCCATGGTGGTGAGGGAGTTCGTCAAGCGTCGAGTCGTTCCACTTCAGTGCCATTCACGCCCGATGTGGGCCTTTCTTAGCGGATAGAACAACATGAGGTTTCAGGAGGAGGGGCTTCCTCTCGCTGCGCGGCAAACAGTGCTCACGGTCCTATCTGGTGTCCCTCTGCCGGACGAGATGCCCAGGAAAAGCTGCATGTTGTACCGCTGCGAGAACAAGGTCACGTTTGCCGCGAACATGCCTTCCTTTGATGAGTGGGCTGCGCCCAATAGGCTTGGTGGGGCCCCATGAGAATCCCGTCAGCATGGTCCACGTCTTCGCCACCGGTGCCGGGCTCGCCCCAGGTGATGATACGGGCGAGCGAGCGGCGACGGTGGCCGGCTGCTCAGATGTTGAGGAGCACATGCCGAGTGCTGATCCAGGGGCGTCGTCCTTGGGAGCTTGCGACGCCCCTCCTGAAGCGTCGGTCGCTGATGAGATGCGGCATGCGGCTCCCGAGGCCGAGGCTCCAGGAGCCTCGGGAGGTCGCAGCGAGAAAGAGGCGGGCTGTTCGCCGCAGCCGGGCTCCCCTGAAGCCATCCCTCTTGGTTCTTCTTCGGCTCTGCCGCGCTCCGGCCGTCATGTCCAGCGCTTCGGTCGCCTTTGTGTGGACTTCGAGGAGCTTCGCAAGAGGAAAGGATCCCCTAGCGGCGGTAGCATCTTCGGACCATTGAAGCGACGGAAGTACATCGCTATCGATGAGTAAGTACCTTATCTTGGTGATCTTCTATGTGCCACCTTCCTTTCCTGACGATTGTCCCCTCAGGTCGCCTTCTGCTAAGGCCGCAAAATCTCCAGAGAAGCAGCTCCCTCTCGTCCCATCGCACCCGCCAAGCTCCAGCGTTACAGGCTCGGACGCTGCCCACGGCGTGGGGTCAGCCATGGGAGTTGGTCCGTCATCAAGGCGTCCCGAGCTCACGCCTTCACCGTCCTTTCTTCGCGGCCTTGCTCGCAGCATAGCAGGTATGCCAATGGCTCCTCCCCTGGTCATGGTTGGTAGTTGGCTAGCCTCGATCCTGGAGTCTTCTTCAAGCAGCGGGCCTTGTTCGATTCGGGCCCCTCGCGAGGGTCAGCTGGCGCCTGGGGCCATGCTATCCCCCAACCCCCAACCAAGAGGTGGTGCGCCACTTGATGCTCCACCCACAGCCCCCGAGGTGGAGGACGAGATGGGCCGAGCGTTCGAGCTCAAGCGCGGGCGCAGCATGGTCCGCCACGAGCTCTTCCAGGAGGCGATGGGCGCGATGAACTGCCTTGGTGAAGAGCTTGCTGGTGTCGACTTGCGTCTTGAGGCTGAAGGTCTTCGGTTGGTGGAGGAGCGGTGCAAGCTGCGAGTGTCCATCAACCTTGGTCGTTATCATCACGATCTTGAGAACGCGAAGGCCGAGGCGTCCCTCAAGATTGTCAATGAGGCCCGCTCGCGAGCTTTGGAAGAAGATCACGAGGCCGATCGCCACCGCGAGGCTGCGGAGGAGCGCGCATGGGAGCTCCAGGCCTGGAGCGGGTCCCTTGAGCAGCAGGTCGAGGCCCGCGGGGCCGCCCTTGCGTCAGTGAGGGGGGCGCCTGCGGAGGAAGAGGAGGTCCGGCAGCGCGAGGAGACGCTAGCCCTGGAAGCCGTGGAGCGCAGCCTCGAGCTCGAGCGACTGGAGACGAGGGAGCATCAAGTCGCTCAAGATGAAGATGCCGTCGGGGCCCGCGAGGCTAGAGTCGAGGAGGAGATCAATCGCCGGGTGGCCGAGGTTCGCGCAGATCTGGAGGGCAGGTACGACTTGAAGCTGAAGCTCGCCGATCAGGAGGGTGCGGGCAGGGCCGCCGCCCTCAGGCCCAGGTTGGACGAGGCTGAGAGGCGTGCGGAGGCCACAGCTGCCGCCCTGGTTACGACACAGGCGGACTTGGCCTCCGCCCGCGCCGAGCTGTCTTCCCTTCGGAAACGAGTTGATGATGCCGAGGCTGTCGCACGGCAAAACAGGGAGGAAGTGCTTCAACACCGGACGCTGGAGCGCGAGCATGCTCCTATGCTTCAAGACCTTCGGAACAAGGCCAACACCGCCCTGGGTTACATATGCAACAAGAACTCCCCAACCCCTCACTCAAGTGACTACGCCAGCCACCTGACCTTCTTCACCGAGGTGGTAACGCACCTGGAGGCTCAATCTGCCAGAGCTCGGCAGTGTCACGCCCCGATACCGATGCGCTAGGTGTCTTCTAGTTATTCGCTATTGTTGCCTTGTCTTTCGCTTGCGTATTGCATCTTGCCATGTCATCATGTGCATTGCATCATCATGTTTTAAAAACTTGCATTCGTCCGGGTTGCCCCGGTTCTTTTCGTTGTCCGTTCTGAGCCCAGACACACTTGCACGCACCCGTGGCACCTCTGAAATATTATTTTATAAGTGGCCAGAAAATGTTCTCGGAATGGGATGAAAGTTGGCATGTGGTCTTATTATAGTGTAGACAGACCGCCTGTCAAATTTCATCGCATTCGGAGTCCGTATGACGCCCCAACAGATAACTATAGCGACAATATAGTCGGTCAAATCGTCGGACGTTTTCGGTCTCCGAAAACTGTTGCCAGGCTTACCCTCTCTTTCCTCCCTAGACCATCTACACAGTCCACTACCTACCACCAGACCCAACCTAAGCTCTCTCGTCAGCTCGCGGACCTCCTCGCGCGCGCGTCTGAAAGCTGTCCCCGGACCCGACCCCGGTTGTCGTTACCGATGGGTCCGGAACATCCCCAAACATCTACGAAACGTCTCCGTTTTTCTTTTTGGGCTACCTAACCTATTTTTCCTGTCCGTCCAATTACGATCGGAGGTACCTAACCGCCCTAAACTGATTTCATCTGCTATAAATATAAGGTCCAACCCTAGATCCTAGGGGTATTGTCCCATCGATCCCACCGCACCGCCACTCCACCTGGTTTCCTCGGGATCCCTCCCGGACCAACCAGCAGCTTCATCCCTGATCAAAAAAAACTTCCTCTCTCGTTTTCCACTAGCCAACCCAAATCCATCCCCTCCTCGTCGCCTTGGAGCCCGAGTGCGCCACCACCTGCCGGCGACTCCGCTGGCCCCGTCTAACCTTGCCGCCGACTACCACCTCCATCAGCAAGGACTAGCCATGGATGGCCATGGAGCACCAAGCTGCTGCCCGATCCCTCCTCGCCAGAAGTCCCTCGCCGGAGCATTCCACTGCTAGCGTCCTCGACCACCAAGCCGTACCTCTAATCCCTCTCCCCATTCCCTTTTCGCTGAAGCCCTCTCTCCCCTTCCCTCACGATCTCTCTCTCTCTGTCTTCAACGCAGCGCCGACTTGGAGGCTGCCTGAAGGAGCACGGCCGCCACCTCGCCAGATCCGCCGGATGCCGCCGGGAATGCAGCCGCCTTGCCGGATCTGCGTCCTTGCCTTGCCCCTGGTCCGACCGTCGTCCTCATCCGCAGGAGGGCGCCGTCTTCCCTCATTCCAGCGTAGCCGCTGCCGGCCTCGCCTGAGTGCGAGCGAGACGAGTCCCTCCCTCATCAACAACGACCCTGAGCTCTCGCGTCGACCCCTCTCCATCCCAGCCGCCGCCGGACCAGCATGTTCCCTGCCTGCGCCAAGCCGCCGCCGTTGTCTCGGCCTTGACAGTCCTCTGCATCTCGTGTGCGTGCGAGCGCTCTCCTGTGCCCGCTCGAGGACCGCTTTGTCGTTGACCGCGCTTCTGTGCATGGGCCCGGCCGCACCAGCGCCTCGTCCCTGCAGCCAGCGCCCTGCTTCGCTCGAGTCAGCCGTGCGTTGACTGCATCGCTGCCTCAAGTGGCGGCCCAGCTCCAGCTCTCCTTTGCTCTGGCCCGAGGCCTTTGGTGAGCAGCCCAACGCCATTCCTCTGTATCTCGCCGCGAGCCTCATATTGTAATATTGATCTTGCTTCTGGTTTGGCCCAACTTGCACCAGATTCGGCCCGCTACGTTTTTTTCATCTCTGTGAATTTGTGTTTTTCCACTGAATTGCATAATTACAAAAAATGCCATTTTCTTGAATTGCTCATATTTAAATAACCATGCATCGGAATTAATTAAACTTTATATGTAATATGCTTAGAATTTCATCTAGTTTCACAATATGCAACTTGCATCCATGTTTAAAATGTTTAAAATGCTGTTTGTTTAAATTTGCTCCAATGCCATGTTAAAATGATTTAATTCATAACTAAATAACCGTAGCTCCAAACTTAACAAACTTTATATGTAAATGGGGTAGAAAAATGCCTAGTTTAACATGGTGGCATTACTTTGCATGTTTAACAACTCTAAAATATGGGTTAGGGCAGAACAGTACCAAATCTAAGATATGCACATGAGGATTTTTCCGGACTTGTTGCTTGTTGTTCCGGCGTCATTTAAACTTGCCTAGATAGATAGTTTTCTTTTGCTTCACCTCTTCCCATGTTAATCAACATTTAATATTGTTGGGTACCTAAACGAGAGAGAAGTAAACAAGTCACGTGGTGTTTCGTCAATATGCAACGGAGTTGCATATTGAGATCCACTTAATTTGTAGGATTGTTTGTGCATTTTGCCATGCCATGTTTCATTAAACCGGACATGCATCATACTTGATTGTGCATCATGCCATGTTTATGTGATGGTCGTTTACCAGGTTGTTTGCTTCTTTCCGGTGTTGCTTCTTCGGGTTAGTTCCTGTAACATCGTGTTTGTGAGGATCCGTTTGACTCGTCCGCTTGTCTTCTTCACGGACTCGTTCTTCTTCCTTGCGGGTGTAACGCCCACCATGCGGCTATATCTCCCACGTGTCGAAGCACGACTTAGAGGCATAATCGCATTGTAAGCAATGTCGCAAGTGGGGTAATCTTCACACAACCCATGTAATGAATAAGGAAAAGAGGTACATAGTTGGCTTACACTCGCCACGTCACACAATAGCATAAATATCATTACATTCATCCAGATACAATCAAGGTCCGATTACGGAACCAAAATAAAGAACAACCCCAAATGCAACAAAGTCCTCGATCGCCCCAACTGGGCAATACAACTGATCGTCTGGAAACGAAACGAAGTATCGTCTTGAGTCATCATCGAACACCCACTTGAGCTCAGTCGAATCTCCTGGAATGGTATCATCGGTCCCTGCATCTGGTTTTTGATGTAATCTGTGAGTCACGGGGACTCAGCAATCTCACACCCTCGCAATCAAGACTATTCAAGCTTATAGGTAGGGTAAAAAGGTATGAGGTGGAGCTGCAGCAAGCACTAGCATATATGGTGGCTAACATACGCAAACGAGAGCGAGAAGAGAAGGCAAAGGCACTGTCGAGAAACTATGATCAAGAAGTGATCCTAGAACAACCTATGTTCAAGCATAACACGAGACCGTGTTCTCTTCCCGGACTCCGCCGAAAAGAGACCATCACGGCCACACACTCTGTTGATTCAGTTTAATTAAGTTAAGTTTCAGGTTTTCTACAACCGGACATTAACAAATTCCCATCTGCCCATAACCGCGGGCACGGCTTCCGAAAGTTCAAATCCCTGCAGGGGTGTCCCAACTTAGCCCATCACAAGCTCTCACGGTCAACGAAGGATATTCCTTCTCCCAAGACAACCCGATTAGACTAAGAATCCCCGTTATAAGACATCTCGACAATGGTAAAACTAAACCAGCAAAGCCGCTCGAATGTGCCGACAAATCCCGATAGGAGCAACACATATCTCGTTCTCAGGGCACATCGGATGAGCGCTCCGTACAACTAAAACCAAACCTCGAGTTTCCCCGAGGGGGCGTTGCAAAGGGCTCTATTTTGGACCAACACCCAGAGGAGCACTGGCCCAGGGGTTTAAAATAGATGACCCTTGAGTCCGCGGAAGCCAAGGGAAAAGAGGCTAGGTGGCAAAAGGTAAAACCAAGGTTGGGCATTGCTGGAGGAGTTTTATTCAAGGCGAACTGTCAAGGGGTTCCCATTATAACCCAACCGTGTAAGGAACACAAAATCAAGGAACATAACACCGGTATAACGGAAACTAGGGCGGCAAGAGTGGAACAAAACACCTGGCATAAGGCCGAGCCTTCCATCCTTTACCAAGTATATAGATGCATTAAAATAGACAAGGTATAATAATGATATCCCAACAAATAAACAGGTTCCAACAAGGAACAAACTCCAATCTTCACTTGCAACTAGCAACGCTATAAGAGGGGCTGAGCAAAGTGGTAACATAGCCAAACAACGGTTTGCTAGGACAAGGTGGGTTAGTGGTTTGACATGGCAATATGGGAGGCATGATAAGCAAGTGGTAGGTATCGTAGCATAGGCATAGCAAAAGAGCGAGCATCTAGCAAGCAAAGATAGAAGTGATTTCGAGGGTGTGGTCATCTTGCCTGCAAAGTTCTTCGAGTTGACGTTAGCTTGATCCTCGTAAGCGTACTCAACGGGTTCCTTGATCACGTACTCGTCTCCCGACTCTACCCAAGGAAGAACACAAGAAAAGGGATACACAATCAACCACGTGCAATGCACAAGCAACATGATGCAAAACATGGCATGATGTGTGGGATGTGATATGCAATGCATATGCATGTTTCAGAAAGGAAAGATAGAACCTGGCCTCATATTGGAAAACCAAGAGTGCCACTAGAAAGATGGGTTGATTTCGGTCGAAATCGATATAAAGATCACCGGAATCGGATGCACGGTTTATAAATGGCAAGCAAAACAATAATGGCACAAAGCTGCGATTAACATCACGAGGCCATCTAAATGCATCAAGAACAACAAGCTACTACACTCTAACATAACAGCAATGCACATGGCAGGGATCCACTCAAGATTCTTGACAAAAGAGGAACACTGAGCTACGGCTAAATCACTCAATAGCAGGTTCAAACAAGCATGGCAAAAGAGCAAAAGATAACAGTTTACAGACTTAGTGAAAATAACATGTCAGGAATTTAACATCAGGAAGCAATGTTTAGAGCAAGATAACAACATGCTACAGGAACATATCATGGCAAAGCAAGGCATGGAATGAAGCTACTCAAAGCATACAACAAAAGTCCCTTACTGACCATAAGCCAAAAGGGATCAGGAAATACAATGGCAACCATGTGAACATAGCAACTTTCGTTAACAGATTCAGACTTGGTAGAAAACTGGAACATGGCAAAACAGATATTAAGTAGGCATGTTTACGAGCTCGATGCACTCACCACAGGGCATTGCATGACAAACTAAGCATACACCCAGCAAGTAGACATGGCATAGAAGCTAAATATGGCAAGAACAACCTCATAGCATGCATGGATCAACTACAATAACCTCGGCAAAAATGCTTAACACATAAACATTATGCCAGGAACATTTTATAGCAAAAGTAGAGCTTGATTGAGTAAAGCTAGGGTGCTCCATAATTGCAAACAAATACATGGATGGATAGAGCACAATAATATCTACAAAACATCCTTACTGATCATGCTCAAAAGAGGCATGAATCACTCTGTAGCAACATGAATACATGGCATAAAAATATTAACAGGGAAAAGACTTAGAAGATTTCTAAGTCCCTGGAATCAGCAACATTACGAGAGCTACTTTGCATGCTTGTGCTAGTCACCACAGAGATCACAAAAATACATGGCATACACCCCTATAAAGATGGCATGGCATACTTCGAAACTCATGTAGGGCTCAAGTTCGTAGGAAGCACACATTAATCATGGCAAAAATGACAAATGTCCAATTACTGATAAGAATCTGAAACTAATATAAACTAGCACTCTTGCAACAGCATTTAGGGCATCAAGATGAGCTCAAATGTACATGGTGCAATGTAATGAAATGAAGTACTCGTCAAGACGAACAATTTGATATTCTACACGCCCAAAAAGGAGCCACGGATGCAGAGTTATGATGCGATGAAATATGCATAAAAATACTGGAACAGGGCAAAAGTCAACCCTCTCTCAGATCTAGGGTTTGCACGCGGATCGAGACGCTCGCCGGACTTGACGGAGAGGGGCGGTGCCGGCGAGGAGAGGGACCCGGGGTGGCGGACAGGCGCCGGCGGGGCCAGATCCGGCGGAGGGCGGCGGGCGGCAAGCGTTGGCGGCACCGGCGAGAGGCGTGGCCGGCTGGGCGGCGGGCGGCGAGGTCGCCGGACGGCGATGGCGGCTCGCGGCGAGGCAGCAGGGGACGGCGATGGCGGTGGCGGCGCCGGGCGATGAGGAGGGGGCGACCGCGGGGCGCGGCCCGAGTCGGACGCGGGGAGGACCGGCGATGGGCCAGGCAGGCCGGCGGCGCTGGGGCGGCGGCCGGGCCACGTGGCGGCTCCCGATTGGGCGCGGACGGCGGCGGCGAGGTGTCCGGCTAGGTGGCGGACATGTCCGGTGGCGGAGGAGCGGATTTTTAGGGTTACGGGTGGAATGATCCGAAATTTCGAGGGGGGGTCTAAATTTATAGGTAGAGGGAGCTAGGAGGCTCCAAATTGAGCATGGTTTTCGGCCACGCGATCGTGATCGAACGATCTAGATGATGGAGGGGGTTTTGGTGGGTTTTGGGGCACTTGGAGAGGTGTTGGGCTGCAACACACACGAGGCCTTTACGGTCCCTCGGTTAACCGTTGGAATATCAAACGAAGTCCAAATGGCACGAAACTTGACAGGCGGTCTACTGGTAGTAAACCAAGGCCACATGAAAGTCTCGGTTCAATCCAAGAACGTTTAACACCCGCACACAAAAAGAGGTAGAAAGGGACAGCGGAGGACATAGGAGCGCCGAAATGCAAAATGGACAACGGGCAAAAGGCTCGGATGCATGAGACAAACATGTATGCAAATGCGATGCACATGATGACATGATATGAGATGCATGACAAAGACAAAAACAACACAAAGACAAAAACCCGACAACAAGGAAATATCATAACTTAGTGCCGAAAATGGCAAGAGTTGGAATACAAATATGGCAAGTTACAAACGGTGTGTTACAGCGGGATTTCAGGCAAGATGACCATACCCCCGAAATCACTTCTATCTTTGCTTGCTGGTTGCTCGCTCTAGAGATATGAGTATGCAGTAACCCGAAAATTTTTCAGAGTCCCGGATGAGATCTCGGACGTCACGAGGAGTTCCAGAATGGTTCGGAGGTGAAGAATTATATATAGGAAGTGTAGTTTCGGCCATCAGGAGAGTTTCGGGGGTCAGCGGTATTGTACCGGGACCACCGGAAGGGTCCCGGGGGTCCACCGGGTGGGGCCACCCATTCCGGAGGTCCTCATGGGCTGAAGTGGGGTGGGAACCAGCCCATAGTGGGCTGGTGCGCCCCCCTTGGGCCCCCCATGCGCCTAGGTTTGGGAACCCTAGGGGAGGGGGCGCCTCCACTTGCCTTGGGGGGTACTCCACCCCCTTGGCCGCCGCCCCCCCTAGGAGATCCCATCTCCTAAGGCCGGCGCACCCCCCTAGGGGGCCTATATAAAGGGGGGAGGGAGGGCAGCCGCACCTCAACCCATGGCGCCTCCCTCTCCCCTGCTACACCTCTCCCTCTCGCATAAGCTCGGCGAAGCCCTACTGCGATCACTGCTGCATCCACCACCACGCCATCGTGCTACTGGATCTTCATCAACCTCTCCTTCCCCCTTGCTGGATCAAGAAGGAGGATACGTCATCCGCTCCGTACGTGTGTTGAATGCGGAGGTGCCGTCCGTTCGGCACTTGGTCATCTGTGATTTGGATCACGGCGAGTACGACTCCATCATCCCCGTTCTCTTGAACGATTCCGCACGCGATCTACAAGGGTATGTAGATGCACTCTCCTCTCGTTGCTAGTTGACTCCATAGACTGATCTTGGTGAAACGTAGGAATTTTTTTTGTTTTCTGCAACATTCCCCAACACTTATTTGCGTAAGTTAGCCACCATATATTCTTAGTGCTTGCTGCAGCTTCACCTCACTACCTTTCCTACTCATAAGCTTAAATAGTCTTGATCTCGCGGGTCTGAGATTGCTGAGTCCTCGTGACTCACAGATACTTCCAAACAGTTGCAGGTGCCGATGATACCAGTGGAGATGATGCAACTGAGCTCAAGTGGGAGCTCGATGAAGATCTTGTTCATTGTGTTGTTTTCGTTTCTGATTGATCAGTAGTGGAGCCCAGTTGGGACGATCGGGATCTAGCATTTGGGGTTGTCTTCTTTTATTTTGGTTCCGTAGTCGGACCTTGATTGTATTCTGGATGTTGTATGTTTAACTTGTATTGTGTGAAGTGGCGATTGTAAGCCAACTCTTTATCTCTTTCTTATTCAGTACATGGGATTGTGTAAAGATTACCCCTCTTGCAACAAACCTACCATGCGGCTATGCCTCTAAGTCGTGCCCCGACACGTGGGAGATATAGCCGCATCGTGGGTGTTATAAGTTGGTAATCAGAGCCATCCCCGACTTAGGAGCCCCCTGCCTTATCGAATCGCTAACGTTGTC
Organism: Triticum urartu; assembly: GCF_056163025.1. Taxonomy (NCBI): domain Eukaryota; kingdom Viridiplantae; phylum Streptophyta; class Magnoliopsida; order Poales; family Poaceae; genus Triticum; species Triticum urartu. The sequence goes on along the minus strand of NC_141875.1, from coordinate 507,596,594 downwards.
GAGTCTAGAACAAAATGTTTTGAGTCTTAGGATTATATATATCGGAGAGTAGGATTCTTTTTATTCCTCAGTCCCTTCGTTGCTCTGGTGAGGCCTCCTGACGTAGAGTTTTGACTCTTCTCTCCTCAAATTTCATGATTTTTTATTTTTTTAGGATCACGCGGGTATCTTGGAATCGTTCCGATGGTTTTGTGACGAGAACATTGTTCTTGGTGCCTCCTAACATTTAGGGGTTGTGGCAGTGTCCCGGGGAGTTGAGCTCCGAGGTGTTGTCGTCACAATTTTATCATTGCAGTTATGGAATACCTGAGTTCGCCGACATCGAAAATCTCTTTTATGCAGTTGTTGGTGAGATAACCTCGACGCCACCCAATACTGGGGCGGGAGTTCGGCAGTATTGCCATAACTCGTATAACGGATGCTTTTCGAAGGTTCAGGTAAATGATTTTCGAAGGTTTCTTGGTTATGTGTTGAAGGATGGATACAGCTGGATGTAGGATTTGTTAGTTTGGGGTGAGATATTATGCTTCCCCTGTATCCCCAACACCTAATTGCATAACCAGAAAGTTTCGGGAGTTTATAAGTGGGAATTCAAGTAGCTCCTAGAATATCTTTCCAACAGACACATGATACGATACAGGATCTATCATATGCTTGTTTCCGGCTTATTCTGCAAGCCAAAACATTTCTTTTGTTTTAAGTTGTGGTATTTGAGTTGCTTCGATGTCAAGTGTTGATTCCATACCTTTCCTAAGCAGTGTTCTCATATATCTATGTGGATGCTAATCCTTCATGATAATCGAGATTGTCATGTCAATTCTTTCCAACCGGTGTGCTTCTCTTCAAGTGGATCTGATCATTTTCAACATCCGCAAGATCAACTCAAAGTCTGCTCAACGTTATTTGTTTCATCCATCCCAAGTTTCCTTTGTTTTCCCGCCCTCCCACCCTTTTTCTTCAAGGATTCAGATTTCTTAATCATGTATGCTTTTATTTGTGAGAAGTCTCTTCAGTCTTTTCTTTTAATGTTTTACCTGATGTTTCTTATGAAGATGCTAAGGGAGCTTCAAGTTCGTCACTCTTCACTCATTTTCTTCTCCGGTGGATTCAAGTCAAGCTTTGTTGATCATATCTTTTCCTCGTTTCAAATGTTTTCTCATGCCGGTGCACCTATTAATCGTTCATCTCTCTTTATTCATATCCGGAGTGCTGAAGATATCTCAGGAGATTCGTGTTTTCGTTCCTTATCTGTTCAAGATATCTCGAGGCTGTTATCTCTTTTGAGCCATTTAATTAAACCGGCGCAACCCCTCTTTTAAATCATTCCAACGATGTTTCTCTTGAGTGGGCCCTAACCCACAGGTCTTTTCCCAGGATCTTACCTGACTCTTCTACTTTTCCCGGAGTTATTCTTAAATTCATTTCAAAGTTTGACATAAGAATGGATTATCATCAGTCAAATGTATTTCACCAACATCTTTCAAATTCTTTTCATCATTGGTTCAACCTTTGTAATTTTCATCCCGGAGTGCCTCAACAATTCATGGTGGTGTTTCTCATCATCATTATCAACATTTGAAGACCGAAGAAAAGTTCCTCTTAAATCTTACCCGTTTTCCAAAGATGTGTAGTTCAAGCCTGATGCCATCCTCTCTTAATTGCTTTTGATTGTGAGAATTCTTTTCACCCATCTGGAGAAATTCAGGAGTCTTTTCAGTTTGATTCTCCAAAGCCCATCATTTCAGAAGATTTATTCATTCAAGCTTTCAGCTCTCGTTCTCCAAATCTGACCGGTGCTTCGCTCAAGTATTCTCTAGTCAGCTCGTGATTTCTTCATTCTCTTGGATCTAAATTCCCTCAAGTATCTTCGTTCGTTTTCAAATTCTTCCCGTGTTTATTTATTTTATTTTTCTTCCTTCTTTTTCAATTCTTATGATGGTTTGCTCGAGATTCTATTCCATGGTTATCATATTAATTCATTCGTTGTTTCAATCCTACCGGTGGTTCGTTGAAGTCCTTCCCAAGTTGACGCTATATCTATCTTAATCCTTTCTACGAGAATAAGTAGCATGCCAAATCCAATGTGGGTCATCAATTTAATTGATGATGGATAAGCATAATGTAATTCTTATTCTTGCTTCATCCAAATGATGGATTCATTCTTCTGGAGTTTGTTCATGATGAATAAATTCTCGTTTTCAATTGTTTCATCTTTTCTTTTCCCGGAGTTCCAAGCTCTCTCAACTATATCGTCGCGAAGATCAATCTAAATCATTGCAAGGTTTCACCTTGTGTTTTCAACTTCTCTTTCCTTTCGTTTGATCATTCGTTTATTACCGAAGTTCTTCATGGAGGCTCTACATGATGGTTCATCAAGGATTTAATTCCTTCCCGAAGTTTTCGTCGAGATTCTTTTCAGAGGAGTTCAAGCATTCTTCATCTTGCATCCCAAAGTCCAATTCGTTCTATCTTATTTTTTGAGGTGGTGTTATGTCATTGTTGATAATTTCCCTTTGGGTTTCATGATTCACAAGTTTACAAGAGTGACATATCTAAATCCATCATTTTTTCTCTTCGCTCAAGACATCTTTTCAACCAATCTACCTCTTCATTGGAGTTATCTTGGGTTATATTTCACCTAAAGCCTTCCCTAAGGATTGTTGCTATTTATGGTGCTTATAAATGACCCAAGTTCTTCATTTATCCTCCCAGTGAAATAGTTTCTCGTCTCCTTGTTGACCTCAATCTAGTCTATTGTTTCCGTTAGTGGCAGAATTTCACCTCATAGTTTTGAGATGTTTTCCATAAGCCCACAACAAGCTTATCCTTTTCGTTGTTGGTTTTCCAACAACTCCGTTATAACTTTCTTGGAAGGGTGATCTCCAAGCTCACTTGTGGCATAAGTTGGCCTTTTCTTCTCTATCCTTTCATTTCAACGATCTATATTCTTTCTTCTTCCGGTGGCATTGTGATGTTTCTCTCTTCTCTCATCATCTCAAGTTGTGAGGATCGTGTTCTTTTCGTGCTTATCCATTTAACCACAGTGTTGTGGCTATAATTCCTCTTCTAACCAGACTCTCATCCAATTGCTTTAATTTTGCCAAGCTCATATTCTTTACCTTTCATTTCCAACCGGAGTGTTGTCGTAATTGATCCTTATCATTTCTTGTACATCTCGTTTCAACCCGAGTGCTTGCATGTACTTCTTATCCATTGTAACCTTTTCTTATGTCTTTCAACCTAGAAGGTTCTCGTAATGTTCCTTGTTCCTCTTTTCTAACGGAGTGTTTTCAACTTTGTTCATCTCCGTTGTATTCTTTTCTCGAAATGGTTTAACCTCTCAAGGTTCTTTGGTTTCACTCGTTTGTCAAAGAAGCAACTTAGTTTTACCTCTTCTTTTCATCTTCCATTTCTCTCCGGTGCCATCCTAGATCTCGGGATGAGATCCTCTTGTAGTGGTGGAGTGTTGTGACGCCCCAAGACCGATGCGCCAGGTGTCTTCTAGTTATTCGCTGTTGTTTCCTTGTCTTTCGCTTGTGTATTGCATCTTGCCATGTCATCATGTGCGTTGCATCATCATGTTTTTAAAACTTGCATTCGTCCGGGTTTCCCCAGTTCTTTTCGTTGTCCGTTCTGAGCCCAGACACACTTGCACGCGCCTGTGGCACCTCCGAAATATTATTTTATAAGTGGCCAGAAAATGATCTCGGAATGGGATGAAAGTTAGCGTGTGGTCTTATTATAGTGTAGATAGACCGCCTGTCAAATTTCATCGCATTCGGAGTCTGTTTGACGCCCCAACGGATAACTGTAGCGACAATATAGTCGGTCAAATCGTCGGACGTTTTCGGTCTCCGAAAACTGTTGCCGGGCTATCCCTCTCTTTCCTCCCTAGACCGTCTACACAGTCCACTACCTACCGCCAGACACAACCTAAGCTCTCTAGTCAGTCCGCGGACCTCCTCGCGCGCGCGCGTCTGAAAGTTGTCCCGGACCCGACCCGGGTTGTCGTTACCGATGTGTCTGGAACATCCCCAAACATCTACAAAACATCTCAGTTTTTCTTTTTGGGCTACCTAACCTATTTTTCCCGTCCATCCGATTACGATCGGGGGGACCTAACTGCCCTAAACTGATTTCATTTGCTATAAATATAAGGTCCAACCCTAGATCCTAGGGGTCTTGTCCCATCGATCCCGCCGCCGCCACTCCACCTGGTTTCCTCGGGATCCCTCCCAGACCAACCAGGAGCTTCCTCCCTGATCCAAAAAAACTTCATCTCTCGTTCTCCACCAGCCAACCTAAATCCATCCCCTCCTCGTCGCTTTGGAGCCTGAGCGCGCCACCACCTGCTCGCGACCCCGTTGGCCCCGTCTAACCTCGCCGCCGACAACCACCTCCATCAGCAAGGACTAGCCTTAGATGGCCATGGAGCACCAAGCTGCTGCCCGATCCCTCCTCGCCGGAAGTCCCTCACCGGAGCATGCCGCTGCTAGCGTCCTCGACCACCAGGCCGTGCCTCTATCCCTCCGCCCGTTCCCTTTTCCTTGAAGCCCTCTCTCCCCTTCCCTCACGATCTCTCTTTCTGTCTTCAACGCAGCGCCGACTTGGAGGCCGCCTGAAGGTGCACGGCCGCCACCTCGCCAGAGCCGCCGGATGTCGCCGGGAATGGAGCCGCCTTGCCAGATCTGCGTCCTTGCCTTGCCCCTGGTTCGGCCGTCGTCCTCATCCGCCGGAGGGCGCCGTCTTCCCTCGTTCTAGCGTAGCTGCTGCTGGCCTCGCTTGAGTGCGAGCGAGACGAGTCCCTCCCTCATCAACAGCGACCCTATGCTCTCGCGTCGACCCCTCTCCATCCCAGCCGCCGCCGGACCAGCATGTTCCCTGCTTGCGCCAAGCCGCCGCTGTTGTCTCTGCTTTGACCGTCCTCTGCATCTCGTGTGCGTGCGAGCGCTCTCCTGTGCTCGCGCGAGGACCGCTTCATCGTTGACCGTGCTTCTGTGCGTGGGCCCGGCCGCACCAGTGCCTCGTCCCTGCTGCCAGCGCCATGCTTCGCTCGATTCAGCCGTGAGTTGACCGCGTCGCTGCCTCAAGTTGCAGCCCAGCTCCAGCTCTCCTTTGCTCTAGCCCGAGGCCTTTGGTGAGCAGCCCAACGCCATTTCTCTGTATCTCGCCGCGAGCGTCATATTGTAATATTGATCTTGCTTCTGGTCTAGCCCAACTTGCACCAGATTCGGCCCACTACGTTTTTTTCATCTCTGTAAATTTGTGTTTTTCCACTGAATTGCATAATTACAGAAAATGCCATTTTCCTGCATTGCTCATATTTAAATAACCATGCATCAGAATTATTTAGACTTTATATGTAATATGCTTACAATTTCATCTAGTTTCAAAATATGCAACTTGCATCCATGTTTAAAATGTTTAAAATGTTGTTTGTTTAAATTTGCTCCAATGCCATGTTAAAAATGATTTAATTCATAACTAAATAACCGTAGCTCCAAACTTAACAAACTTTAGATGTAAATGGGGTAGAAAAATGCCTAGTTTAACATGGTGGCATTACTTTGCATGTTTAACAACTCTAAAATATGGGTTAGGGAAGAATAGTACCAAATCTAAAATATGCACATGAGGATTTTTCCGGACTTGTTGCTTGTTGTTCATGCCTCATTTAAACTTGCCTAGATAGATAGTTTTCTTTTGCTTCACCTCTTTCCATGTTAGTCAACATTTAATATTTTTGGGTACCTAAACGAGAGAGAACTAAACAAGCCACGTGGTGTTTCGTCAATATGCAACGGAGTTGCATATTGAGCTCCACTTCATTTGTAGGATTGTTTGTGCATTTTGCCATGCCACGGTTCATTAAACTGGACATGCATCATACTTGATTGTGCATCATGCCATGTTTATGCGATGGTCGTTTACCAGGTTGTTTGCTTCTTTCTGGTGTTGCTTCTTCGGGTTAGTTCCTGTAACATCGTGTTTGTGAGGATCCGTTCGACTACGTCCGCTTGTCTTCTTCATGGACTCGTTCTTCTTCCTTGCGGGGTTTCAGGCAAGATGACCATACCCCTGAAATCACTTCTATCTTTGCTTGCTAGTTGCTCGCTCTATTGCTATGCCGCGATACCTACAACTTGCTATATCATGCCTCCCATATTGCCATGTCAAGCCTCTAACCCACCTTTCCTAGCAAACTATTGTTTGGCTATGTTACCGCTTTGCTCAGCCCCTCTTATAGCGTTGCTAGTTGCAGGTGAAGATGAAGTTTGTTCCATGTTTGGAACATGGATATGTTGGGATATCACAATATCTCTTATTTAATTAATGCATCTATATACTTGGTAAAGGGTGGAAGGCTCGGCCTTATGCCTGGTGTTTTGTTCCACTCTTGCCGCCCTAGTTTCCGTCATACTGGTGTTATGTTCCTTGATTTTGCGTTCCTTACGCGGTTGGGTGTTATGGGAACCCCTTGACAGTTTGCTTTGAATAAAACTCCTCCAGCAAGGCCCAACCATGGTTTTACCATTTGCCTCACCACCACCTACTTTTCCCTTGGGAGTCGGGCTCCCGAGGGTCATCTTTATTTTAAACCCCCCAGGCCAGTGCTCCTCTGAGTGTTGGTCCAAACTAGAGCCCCTTGCAGCGCCACCTCGGGGAAACTTGAGGGTTGGTTTTAGTTGTACGGATTGCTCATCCGGTGTGCCCTGAGAACGAGATATGTGCAGCTCCTATCGGGATTTGTTGGCACATTCGGGTGGCTTTGCTGGTCTTGTTTTACCATTGTCGAAATGTCTTGTAACCGGGATTCCAAGTCTGGTCGGGTCTTCCTAGGAGAAGGAATATCCTTCGTTGACTGTGAGAGCTTGTGATGGGATAAGTTGGGACACCCCTGCAGGGTTTGAACTTTTGAAAGCCGTGCCCGTGGTTATGGGCAGATGGGAATTTGTTAATGTTCGGTTGTAGAGAACTTGAAACTTAACTTAATTAAAATGCATCAACCGCGTGTGTAGCAGTGAAGGTCTCTTTCCGGCGGAGTCTGGGATGTGAACACGGTTCTTGTGTTATGCTTGAATGTAAGTAGTTTTAGGATCACTTCTTGATCACTTATAGTTCACGACTATTGCTTTGCTTCTCTTCTCGCTCTTATTTGCGTAAGTTAGCCACCATATATGCTTAGTGCTTGTTGCAGCTTCACCTCACTACCTTTCCTACCCATAAGCTTAAATAGTCTTGATCTCGCGGGTTTGAGATTGCTGAGTCCTCGTGACTCACAGATACTTCCAAACAGTTGCAGGTGCCGATGATACCAGTGCAGGTGACGCAACTGAGCTCAAGTGGGAGCTCGATGAAGATCTTGTTCGTTGTGTTGTTTTTGTTTCCGATTGATCAGTAGTGGAGCCCAGTTGGGACGATCGGGATCTAGCATTTGGGGTTGTCTTCTTTATTTTGGTTCCATAGTCAGACCTTGATTGTACTCTGGATGTTGTATGTTTAACTTGTATTGTGTGAAGTGGCGATTGTAAGCCAACTCTTTATCTCTTTCTTATTCCGTACATGGGATTGTGTGAAGATTACCCCTCTTGCGACAAACCTACCATGCGGCTATGCCTCTAAGTCGTGCCCCCACATGTGGGAGATATAGCCGCATCGTTGGTGTTATAGGCAGCTTGTGGAGTAGAGGGGTCATGGCCTGCTTCAGCGTGCCTTTTCCCATGTCTTCAGCCACCTTCTGAATGCCGACCCCAACTTCGATTTCGATGCCGCCATGGCCCCTGTACCCATGGCCGTCCGAGGCGACCTGGCGCGTTGGGTAGAGGACCATGTCGACGCGTTGGTCAGGGCCTTCACCTCGGAGAACGATGGGGTGTTGGTCGTTGCAGATGAAGGTGACATGGTCAACGACGGCGATGGGGGCGTCGCCGACGGCGGCGACGATTCCGACGAAGATGATGACGATGCGAGTGACGCGTCCATGGACGATGCAGCGAGCGATATCTCTGGCTGATCCCATATTCTCCTGTTGTTTTATTCTGCACGCAAAACTTGGGCGTTGCCCTTGGAAAACTTGTAAGAGCATTTTGAGAGGGGGAGCCCCTCGTGTAAGAAAATCGCAATTTTTACTTTCTTACGTGGCATGGGTATGTGTCCTCGTGAAATCATGAAGCCAGGGGTGTGCTCCCCAACGCGGTTTACCTTAACCAGCGCCAGCTTAGGGCTGGGTCGTGAGGCGACGGGTTCCTGAGGATCCTGCAGAGCTTGTCGCCCCGTTCGAGGGGGCCCCGTAAGAGGTGAGCGCCAGGCGCAGTGTTAGCACGTGCTTGACGAGCGTGCGCTCTGCGTGATCCGGCTCGCGAGGAGCTTGCGAGGGAAAGGCGATGGACGCGAGTCCCAAAACAAACAAGATCCAAAAGGCAAGAAACAGCTCGAATGAGAAAAGGACCCCCCCCCCCCCCGCGCGCGATAAAAATTCAGCTTCAACTTAAATCGAGATCCAGAAAGCAAAGCCATAGAAAGAGAGATCCAAAGCAAAAGGCCGCATCCGGCACCTAGTCTAGTCTTTGGGACTTCAAGTCTTCTCACCAGCATGGAGCTAAGTGTTGCCACTAGGCGTGGGAGGGAGCCGCAGGGCCTGAGGCCGGCACCCCTGAGACTCCGGGGCATGTACAGCCCCAACTCATTATTACGTGAGAGTGTCACGGGCGGCGAGCTTCACAGGCACTGGGCCTTCTTCACAGGTACCAACCTTGCTTCATATCGCCAGACGAGGGGCCTGCCTTGCGCCACCCTTGACCTCCTTTGGGCCGACCGGAGACCAGGACGACACAAAGGAGGGAAAGAAGACGCCAGCGGTTCCCTCGGCGACCACGGGTCCTCTGCCGGGGGAAGGGTTGTTGAAGCCACCCCGGCAGAGGGCCTACCTCCAGGTGTCCCCTGGTTTCGCGTGCCTTGGGGATGGGCCTTGCTCCTGGCTCCCTCCCGGCGGCCCCCAGCGTGTCTCCCTTGTTGAAACGGGTGCCGCCGTGCCAGGGTCGTCGATCGATGCTGCAACCTGATTCATCTACAGCCCATGGTTAGCAAAGCCTATTCCTGAGAGGTTAGCGGTACCCTGTAGTTGCCGCTGCTGGCGCGATCGTTGTGATTCTCCGTTGGCTCTTGGAAGGCTTCAACTCCCAGCACCCCTTCTCCCCAATCTTCTCCAACAAATGAGCCGATGTCATCCTCTGGTGCGTACCCTTGGTCCATCATGCGGGTCACGTAGGCTTCCGGGGCCGTCACCCCGAACACCTCGCCGTGGTGCCCCACGCTCCATGTTGCTCCGCCCATGATGGCGTCCTGGGGATGATAATATGGCATCCGGCCGGGACCATGGGGGTGACGCTTGCGCTCATGCTTGTCGAGGGCGGCATGGGGGGTTGGAGCCCCCTACGCCGCCGGCCGTGCTGATGTTGACGAAGCCCCCGGGCATAGTCGATGGCGCGCAGATGTGGTGAGGCTCGCCGCGCGACCTTGCAGTGGCCTGGGAGGGTCGATAGCAGAAGGGTGGCACTCCCGACGCTGCTGCGTCCAGCAGCTCAGCAACACGCTCAAGCAGCGTGTCCCGGCCGCTCTCCATCAGCCTGCATCACAGCACCTCCCATGCCACTGTGAGTGCCGCCCGCATGTTCGCTTGCTCCTGCCGTGAGTGATGCGTTGTTGCTGCGGCGTGACTCACTGCTCTCGCCGCGGCTCGTACTTGCCGCGGGGTGAGGGTGGATGACGCCTGGCCGTGCTGTCCACGCCTGGCGGAGCTTGGTAGCGCCCGTGCCGCTTGGGATGCGGGGTCGAGACCTTCATGGGAAGGCGGCGCCGTCCTGACTGGCCAGGCTGCCCAGCGGTCAGAGCCGGCCCTTGGGTCGCCAGACATCATAGCCGGTGAACGTCGGAGAGCTGATTGGCGGAGAAGAAGCTCCGGCGCACCCCTACCTGGTGCGCCAAATGTCGGATGTGGGTTTCTGGCAAACCCTTAAGGTTCGAACACTGGGGTGCGCGCGAAGTCTTTCCCTCCTACCGATCTACGCTCTAGCTCGCTAAGATCTTGCGGACGAACTCGACGAACTCACAACACAGAAAGACATGGGGTTTATACTGGTTCGGGCCACCATTGTGGTGTAATACCCTACTCCAGTGTGGTGGTGGTGGATTGCCTCTTGGGCTGATGATGAACAATACAAGGGGAAGATCAGCCTCCTGAGGTTGAGGTGTTCTTGTGCGTATGAACTTGTGGTGTGTAGATTTCGTCAAGCTAGGATGAGATGCCCCTACTATGGTGGTGGCTAGTCCTATTTATAGAGGCCCTGGTCCTCTTCCCAAATATTGAGCGGGAAGGGAGCCAACAATGGCGGGCTAATTTGAAGGGGGACAACTAGTACAAGCTATCCTGACAAAAGCGGTCTTCGCCTGTCAAAGGCTCTGGTGGTGACGCCGTCTTGGGCTCCACGATGACCTCCGCCTTGCCATCCGCCTGGTCTTGGTCTTGTTGCACCGAAATGGCAACCTTTTCCTGAGGCCTCTGTACTCCGCGGCTGCGCTTGCCTCCTTTGCACCAAAGAGGAAACAAGGACGCTGCACGCGCTGACACCCGCCTAGAACCGTTCGTCATGGATCACGTCACGAGAGCCTCGTGAGGTTTGCCCTGCCTTGGTATCTCCGCTCCTCGTGACCCTGCCTGACCAGGACGCTCCAAAGGATGTCTTGCGTCGTCCGCCTCACGAGGCTTGGCCCCTCGCGAGGGTCTTGGATGCTTTGTTGGTGAAGATGGGTCGTACGGCCTGCTGCTTGGCCACGCCGTGGGCCACAGGAAGGCAAGTCTGGGGACCCCCGTTCCCAGAACGCTGACAAATATAGACCGTCTCATCTATATCTGACTGATGGAAATTAAACTAAAAGATACCCGCACCCCTCTCCACATTTGTAGACAAGGCCTTCCCTAGTTCATCCTTATCTCCAACAACCTCATTGTTGAGCAATTAAGAAAGGAAGCCTTTGGAACAAACTGGCCTGGTGGCCGCTGCCGGCGTCATCAATCCCCATGCCTCCACTCAGTCCGACCACCAATCACCACCACGCCCCACTCCTCTTCACCTTATATCCTATTTCTCGAGATATCATTAGTTTTTACACATGGGATTACTCCCGCATGGGTCAATCACAGTGTTTTTATAAAAAAAATGCATCTTGATGTTCCGTGCAATGCACGGATCTTGCTAGTACTCATATAGAAGACTAAGTTGGTGATGATGGTGTGTCTGCCATCCGTCGTTTGTGACCATTAGATCTACATCTAACAACTGTGAGGTAAGTTGTTGCCTTTTCTCACAAACATCCCACTTGTCTACCAATTTGCAGAAAAACCCATAATTAGTATCTTAAAACCAACCACATCCCTCCCTGACCTCACCAAAACAGCCCAAGGAATATATTCTAATTGAAACATAATATATCTCTAGTGATATATGTATATCAAAATTAGAGTGTTTTGTATCAAGGTTGTGAATAAGTATTATTCTAATTATGATTCGTTGCAACGCACATGAACATTGCTAGTATTTCCAACCATGCAGAAAAATTTCCCTAGTATTCCATAGTTTCGAGTTTTCCATCAAGATAGTAGTAACTCATGGTTGATATTTACTTTCAATCATGTACACATATGCACTATGTAACTAGCCTTGCTTATTGGGTTCCAAAGATTAACTTTCACTCCTACTTACAATATGTAGAGTATTTAACAAAAAACTACCACATTCAACCAGCCCTAGGAAGAATCTATTGTACAAAAAATAGCAAAAACATACCCAAAATTTCTTAATCCACGCCGAAAACTACTACCTACCGATTAGGTTAGTTTAAACCCATTTATGACAGGGTTGGCCGACACGTCCGTGCTGACGAGGCAGCTTAAACCAACACATTTTGTTTGACCATTGACACGAGGGACCCACATCTGACCTTCTATCCTGTTATTCACCCTCAAATCATTATTTTTCTTGAACATTACATCAAACAGTATTGATGCATGTTCGTCGATGGCGCCGGTGATGAGCGAGTTGGTCGCCGCTCCGCCGGACGGGCCGGACGCCGCGCTGGCCTCCATACAGTTTGGCAGGCTGGCCCGAGCGTGACTCACGAGCGAGCAAGCTGAAGGAAATATGCCCTAGAGGCAATAATAAAGTTATTATTTATTTCCTTATATCATGATAAATGTTTATTATTCATGCTAGAATTGTATTAACCGGAAACATAATACATGTGTGAATACATAGACAAACAGAGTGTCACTAGTATGCATCTACTTGACTAGCTCGTTAATCAAAGATGGTTATGTTTCCTAACCATGGACAAAGAGTTGTTATTTGATTAACGGGATCACATCATTAGTTGAATGATCTGATTGACATGACCCATTCCATTAGCTTAGCACCCGATCGTTTAGTATGTTGCTATTGCTTTCTTCATGACTTATACATGTTACTATGACTATGAGATTATGCAACTCCCGTTTACCAGAGGAATACTTTATGTGCAACCAAACGTCACAACGTAACTGGGTGATTATAAAGGAGCTCTACAGGTGTCTCCAAAGGTATATGTTGGGTTGGCATATTTCGAGATTAGGATTTGTCACTCCGATTATCGGAGAGGTATCTCTGGGCCCTCTCGGTAATGCACATCACTTAAGCCTTGCAAGCATTGCAACTAATGAGTCAGTTGCGGGATGATGCATTATAGAACGAGTAAAGAGACTTGCCGGTAACGAGATTGAACTAGGTATTGGAATGCCGACGATCGAATCTCGGGCAAGTAACATACCGATGACAAAGGGAACAACGTATGTTGTTATGCGGTCTGACCGATAAAGATCTTCGTAGAATATGTAGGAGCCAATATGAGCATCCAGGTTCCGCTATTGGTTATTGACCGGAGACATGTCTCGGTCATGTCTACATTGTTCTCGAACCCGTAGGGTCCGCACGCTTAAGGTTACGATGACAGTTATATTATGAGTTTATACATTTTGATGTACCGAAGTTTGTTCGGAGTCCCGGATGAGATCACGGACATGACGAGGAGTCTTGAAATGGTCGAGACATAAAGATTGATATATTGGAAGCCTATGTTTGGATATCGGAAGTGTTCCGGGTGAAATCGGGATTTTACTGGAGTACCGGGAGGTTACCGGAACCCCCCGGGAGCTATATGGGCCTTAGTGGGCCTTAGTGGAAAAGAGAAGGGGCAGCCCTAGATGGGCCACGCGCCCCTCCCCTCCCTTGGTCCGAATAGGACAAGGAGAGGGGGCCGGCCTCTCTCTCTCTTTTCCCCCCTCCGTGAATCCTATTCCAACTAGGATTGGGGGGGGGGAATCCTACTCCCAGAGGGAGTAGGACTCTCCTGGCGCGCCTCTCCTAGGCCGGCCGCACCCCCCCTTTAGTCCTTTATATACGGAGGCAGGGGCACCCCAGAAACACACAAGTTGATCCACGTAATCTTATTCTTAGCCGTGTGCGGCGCCCCCTTCCACCATAGTCCTCAATAATATTGTAGCGGAGTTTAGGCAAAGCCCTGCTGCAGTAGTACATCAAGATCGTCACCACGCCGTCGTGCTGACGGAACTCTTCCCCGACACTTTGCTGGATCGGAGTACGGGGATCGTCATCGAGCTGAACGTGTGCTAGAACTCGGAGGTGCCGTAGTTTCGGTGCTTGATCGGTCGGGCCGTGGAGACGTACGACTACATCAACCAAACGCTTCCGTTGTCGATCTACAAGGTACGTAGATCATACTCTCCCCTCTCGTTGCTATGCATCACCATGATCTTGCGTGAGCATAGGAAATTTTTGAAATTACTACGAAACCCAACAGTGGCATCCGAGCCTAGGTTTTATGTGTTGATGTTATATGCACGAGTAGAACACAAGTGAGTTGTGGGCGATATAAGTCATACTGCTTACCAGCATGTCATACTTTGGTTCGGCGGTATTGTTGGATGAAGCGGCCCGGACCGACATTACGCGTACGCTTACGCGAGACCGGTTCTCCCGACGTGCTTTGCACAAAGGTGGCTAGCGGGTGTCAGTTTCTCCAACTTTAGTTGAACTGAGTGTGGCTACACCCAGTCCTTGCAAAGGTTAAAACAGCACCAACTTGACAAACTATCATTGTGGTTTTGATGCGTAGGTAAGATTGGTTCTTGCTTAAGCCCGTAGCAGCCACGTAAAACTTGCAACAACAAAGTAGAGGACCTCTAACTTGTTTTTGCCGGGCATGTTGTGATGTGATATGGTCAAAACGTGATGAGATATAAGTTGTTGTATGAGATGATCATGTTTTGTTAAAGTTATCGGCAACTGGCAAAAGCCTTATGGTTGTCTCTTTATTGCATAAGATGCAAGCGCCAAATCATTGCTTTACTTTATCGCTATGCGATAGCAATAGTTGCAAGAGCAATAGTTGGCGAGACGACCGTGTGACGACACATTGATATAGATCAAGATGATGGAGATCATGGTGTCATGCCGGTGACGATAGAGATCATGACAGTACTTTGGAGATGGAGATCAAAGGCGCAAGATGATGATGGCGATATCATGTCACATATTTTGATTGCATATGATGTTTATCTTTTATACATCTTATTTTGCTTAGTTTGACGGTAGCATTTTAAGATGATCTCTCACTAATTATCAAGAAGTGTTCTCCCTGAGTATGCACCATTGCGAAAGTTCTTCGTGCTGAGACACCACGTGATGATCGGGTGTGATAGGCTCTACGTTCAAATACAACGGGTGCAAAACAGTTGCACACGCGGAATACTCAGGTTATACTTGACGAGCCAAGCATATACAGATATGGCCTCGGAACACGGAGACCGAAAGGTCGAGCGTGAATCATATAGTAGATATGATCAACATAGTGATGTTCACCAATGAAACTACTCCATCTCACGTGATGATCGGACATGGTTTAATTGATTTGGATCACGTGATCACTTAGAGGATTAGAGGGATGTCTATCTAAGTGGGAGTTCTTAAGTAATATGATTAAATTGAACTTAGATTTATCATGAACTTAGTCCTAGTAGTATTTTGCAAATCATGTTGTAGATCAATAGCTCGCGTTGTTGCTTCCCTGTGTTTATTTTGATATGTTCCTAGAGAAAATTGTGTTGAAAGATGTTAGTAGCAAAGATGCGGATTGGATCCGTGATCTAAGGTTTATCCTCATTGCTGCACAGAAGAATTATGTCCTTGATGCACCGCTAGGTGACAGACCTATTGCAGGAGCAGATGCAGACATTATGAACGTTTGGCTAGCTCAATATGATGACTACTTGATAGTTTAGTGCACCATGCTTAATGGCTTAGAATCGGGACTTCAAAGACGTTTTGAACGTCATGGACCATATGAGATGTTCCAGGAGTTGAAGTTAATATTTCAAGCAAATACCCGAGTTGAGAAATATGAAGTCTCCAACAAGTTCTATAGCTAAAAGATGGAGGAGAATCTCTCAACTAGTGAGCATGTGCCCAGATTGTCTGAGTACTACAATCGCTTGAATCAAGTGGGAGTTAATCTTCCAGATAAGATAGTGATTGACAGAATTCTCTAGTCACCATCACCAAGTTAGTAGAACTTCGTGATGAACTATGATATGCAAGGGATAACGGAAACGATTCCCAAGCTCTTCGTAATACGGAAATTGATGAAGGTAGAAATCAAGAAAAATATCAAGTGTTGATGGTAGACAAGACCACTAGTTTCAAGAAAAGGGCAGAGGGAAGAAGGGGAACTTCAAAAAGAACAGCAAGCAAGTTGCTGCTCAAGTGAAGAAGCCCAAGTCTGATCCTAAGCCTGAGACTAAGTGCTTCTACTGCAAAGGGACTGGTCACTGGAAGCGGAACTACCCCAAGTGATTGGCAGATAAGAAGGATGGCAAAGTGAACATAAGTATATTTGATATACATGTTATTGATGTGTACTTTACTAGTGTTTATAGCAACCCCTCAGTATTTGATACTAGTTCAGTTGCTAAGATTAGTAACTCGAAATGGGAGTTGCAGAATAAACAGAGACTAGTTAAGGGTGAAGTGACGATGTGTGTTGGAAGTGGTTCCAAGATTGATATGATCATCATCGCACACTCCCTATAAATTCAGGATTAGTGTTGAACCTAAATAAGTGTTATTTGGTGTTTACGTTGAGCATGAATATGATTTGATCATGTTTATTGTAATATGGTTATTCATTTAAGTAAGAGAATAAATTGTTGTTCTGTTTACATGAATAAAACCTTATATGGTTACACACCCAATGAAAAAAGTTCATTGGATCTCGATCGTAGTGATACACATAATCATAATATTGAAACCAAAAGATGCAAACTTAATAATGATACTGCAACTTATTTGTAGCACTGCCGTTTAGGTCATATTGGTGTAAAGAGCATGAAGAAACTCCATGCTGATGGGCTTTTGGAATCACTTGATTATGAATCAGTTGATGCTTGCGAACCATGCCTCATGGGCAAGATGACTAAGACTCTATTCTTCGGAACAATGGAGCAAGCAACAGATTTGTTGGAAATCATACATACTGATGTATGTGGTCCGATGAATATTGAGGCTCGCGATAGGTATCATTATTTTCTGATCTTCACAGATGATTTGAGCAGATATGAGTATATCTACTTGACGAAACAAAGGTCTGAAACATTTGAAAAGTTCAAACAATTTCAGAGTGAAGTGGAGAATCATCGTAACAAAAATGAAAGTTTCTACGATATGATCGCAGAAGTAAAATATTTGAGTTACGAGTTTGGTCTTCAATTAAAACAATGTGGAATAGTTTCACAAACTCATGCCACCTGGAACACCACAGCATAATGGTGTGTCCGAATGTCATAACCGTACTTTATTAGATATGGTGCGATCTATGATGTCTCTTACCGATCTACCACTATCGTTTTGGGGTTATGCATTAGAGACAGCTGCATTCACGTTAAATAGGGCACCATCTAAGTCCGTTGAGACGACACAATCTGAACTGTGGTTTGGCAAGAAACCAAAGTTGTCGTTTCTTAAATTTTGGGGTTGTGATGCTTATATGAAAAAGTTTCATCCTAATAAGCTCAAACCCAAATCGGAGAAATATGTCTTCATAGGATACCCAAAGGAGACATTTGGGTACACCTTCTATCACAAATCCGAAGGCAAGACTTTTGTTGCTAAATTCGGAGTTTTTCTAGAGAAGGAGTTTCTCTCGAAAGAAGTGAGTGGGAGGAAAGTAGAACTTGATGGGGTAACTGTACCTACTCCCTTATTGGAAAGTAGTTCATCACAGAAATCTGTTCCTGTGACTACTACACCAATTAGTGAGGAAGCTAATGATGATGATCATGTAACTTCAAATCAAGTTACTACCAAATCTCGTAGGTAAACCAGAGTGAGATCCGCACCAGAGTGGTACGGTAATCCTGTTCTGGAAGTCATGTTACTAGACCATGACGAACTTGCGAACTATGAGGAAGCAATGATGAGCCCAGATTCCGCGAAATGGTTTGAGGCCATGAAATCTGAGATATGATCCATGTATGAGAACAAAGTATGGACTTTGATGGATTTGCCCGATGATCGGCAAGCCATAGAAAATAAATGGATCTTCAAGAGGAAGATGGACGCTGATAGTAGCGTTACTATCTACAAAGCTAGAATTGTCGCAAAAGGTTTTCGACAAGTTCAAGGTGTTGACTACGATGAGATTTTCTCACTCGTATCTATGCTTAAGTCTGTCCGAATCATGTTAGCAATTGCCGCATTTTATGAAATCTGGCAAATGGATAAACAAAACTGCATTCCTTAATGGATTTACTAAAGAAGAGTTGTATACGATGCAACTAGAAGGTTTTGTCGATCCTAAAGGTGTTAACTAAATATGCAAGCTCTAGCGATCCATCTATGGACTGGTGCAAGAATCTCGGAGTTGGAATATACGCTTTGATAAGTTGATCAAAGCATATAGTTTTATACAGACTTGCGGTGAAGCCTGTATTTACAAGAAAGTGAGTGGGAGCACTACATCATTTCTGATAAGTATATGTGTATGACATATTGTTGATCGGAAATAATGTAGAATTATTCTGCAAAGCATAAAGGAGTGTTTGAAAGGAGTTTTTCAAAGAAAGACCTCGGTAAAGCTGCTTACATATTGAGTATCAAGATCTATAGAGATAGATCAAGACGCTTGATAAGTTTTTCAATGAGTACATACCTTGACAAGATTTTGAAGTAGTTCAAAATGGAACAGTCAAAGAAAAAGTTTCTTGCCTGTGTTACAAGGTGTGAAGTTGAGTAAGACTCAAAGCCCGACCACGGCAGAAGATAGAAAGAGAATGAAAGTCATTCCCTATGCCTCAGTCATAGGTTCTATAAAGTATGCCATGCTGTGTACCAGATCTATTGTATACCACACACTGTGTTAAGAGAGGGAGTACAATAGTGATCTAAGACTAGATCAATGGACAGCGGTCAAAATTATCCTTACTGGAATAAGGATATGTTTCTCGATTACGGAGGTGACAAAAGGTTCGTCGTAAAGGGTTACGTCGATGCAAGCTTTGACACTGATCTAGATGACTCTAAGTCTCAATCTGGATACATATTGAAAGTGGGAGCAATTAGCTAGAGTAGCTCCATGCAGAGCATTGTTGACATAGAAATTTGCAAAATACATGCGGATCTGAATGTGGCAGACCCGTTGACTAAACTTCTCTCACAAGCAAAACATGATCACTTTTTGGGTCTTAATCACATAGCGATGTGAACTAGATTATTGAATCTAGTAAACCCTTTGGGTGTTAGTCACATGGAGATGTGAACCAATCACATAAAGATGTGAACTATTGATGTTAAATCACATGGCAATGTGATCTAGATTATTGACTCTAGCGCAAGTGGGAGACTGAAGGAAATATGCCCTAGAGGCAATAATAAAGTTATTATTTATTTCCTTATATCATGATAAATGTTTATTATTCATGCTAGAATTGTATTAACCGGAAACATAATACATGTGTGAATACATAGACAAACAGAGTGTCACTAGTATGCCTCTACTTGACTAGCTCGTTAATCAAAGATGGTTATGTTTCCTAACCATGGACAAAGAGTTGTTATTTGATTAACGGGATCACATCATTAGTTGAATGATCTGATTGACATGACCCATTCCATTAGCTTAGCACCCGATCATTTAGTATGTTGCTATTGCTTTCTTCATGACTTATACATGTTCCTATGACTATGAGATTATGCAACTCCCGTTTACCAGAGGAATACTTTGTGTGCTACCAAACGTCACAACGTAACTGGGTGATTATAAAGGAGCTCTACAGGTGTCTCCAAAGGTATATGTTGGGTTGGCGTATTTCGAGATTAGGATTTGTCACTCCGATTGTCGGAGAGGTATCTCTGGGCCCTCTCGGTAATGCACATCACTTAAGCCTTGCAAGAATTGCAACTAATGAGGATGCATTACAGAACGAGTAAAGAGACTTGTCGGTAACGAGATTGAACTAGGTATTGGAATACCGACGATCGAATCTCGGGCAAGTAACATACCGATGACAAAGGGAACAACGTATGTTGTTATGCGGTCTGACCGATAAAGATCTTCGTAGAATATGTAGGAGCCAATATGAGCATCCAGGTTCTGCTATTGGTTATTGACCGGAGACATGTCTCGGTCATGTCTACATTGTTCTCGAACCCGTAGGGTCCGCACGCTTAAGGTTACGATGACAGTTATATTATGAGTTTATACATTTTGATGTACCGAAGTTTGTTCGGAGTCCCGGATGAGATCACAGACATGACGAGGAGTCTCGAAATGGTCGAGACATAAAGATTGATATATTGGAAGCCTATGTTTGGATATCGGAAGTGTTCCGGGTGAAATCGGGATTTTACCGGAGTACCGGGAGGTTACCGGAACCCCCCGGGAGCTATATGGGCCTTAGTGGGACTTAGTGGAAAAGAGAAGGGGCAGCCCTAGATGGGCCGCGCGCCCCTCCCCTCCCTTGGTCCGAATAGGACAAGGAGAGGGGGCCGGCCTCTCTCTCTCTTTTCCCCCCTCCGCGAATCCTATTCCAACTAGGATTGGGGGGGGAATCCTACTCCCAGAGGGAGTAGGACTCTCCTGGCGCGCCTCTCCTAGGCCGGCCGCACCCCCCCCTTTAGTCCTTTATATATGGAGGCAGGGGCACCCCAGAAACACACAAGTTGATCCACGTGATCTTATTCTTAGCCGTGTGCGGCGCCCCCTTCCACCATAGTCCTCGATAATATTGTAGCGGAGTTTAGGCGAAGCCCTGCTGCAGTAGTACATCAAGATCGTCACCACGCCGTCGTGCTGACGGAACTCTTCCCCGACACTTTGCTGGATCGGAGTCCGGGGATCATCATCGAGCTGAACGTGTGCTAGAACTCGGAGGTGCCGTAGTTTCAGTGCTTGATCGGTCGGGCCGTGGAGATGTACGACTACATCAACCAAACGCTTCCGTTGTCGATCTACAAGGTACGTAGATCATACTCTCCCCTCTCGTTGCTATGCATCACCATGATCTTGCGTGAGCGTAGGAAATTTTTGAAATTACTACGAAACCCAACACAAGCCACCACGCTGGCCTTCGCTCGAGCCAGATGGCTGGCCTTAGCACGGCGCGCGCGAGCAAGCCGTCGCACCGTCGTGCCAATCTATCTAGCAAACCTTGTAGACAAGCAGCAGGACAGAGCTATCTTGGCTAGCTAGCGGCCGCGAGTGCCGAATGGAGATGACATCCGGGCTGCCGCAAGATGGGCTCCGCACCGCCAGCGTTTTTGACCTCGCCTTCTGCAGGCGACGGTAGCTGCGTCCCATGGCCGAGGATGACAAGGTGGACGGGCTGGAGGTAGGAAGTCACTCGGGGATTTTTGTGCAGACTGACATGTAGGTCCCACAAGTCATAACGCCCGGTCGAATAGAAGGCGTTGACTTAATGGCTGACATGGGCCCTGTTTGGATACTCTAAGTCAGAGGTTAGATTCTAACCCCGAACTAACTCTAACCAAAGTGGTGTTTGGATGGCAGGGTTAGATTGACAACAAATGTATCCAAACAGGGCCATGGGTTGAAACGTGCCTACAACGACACTTTGTAGTGTAGTCGTTTCTTGGTAGGGATGGTTGGTAAGAGCATGTACAATGGTTGATAAGGTAGTCTTATATTAAGTCTGCCACGTATGCAAGTGGTAGTAGTTTCTTGGCATTATTACTAGTTTCCTGCATTATTAGGGGTTTCTTGTAAGGAACAATGTACTACTAGCGACAAAAGGTGATTCTAGGTTGCGTTGTACTCCAGCGAGTACTACTAGTGGTCGCGGGAGTGTATACCTCGTTTTGTGGGTTCGATCCCGGCCGAACACACATCGGCCTTTTTCTAAATAGTAACTTCACTATGAGCCAATATTTTACACGGGTAGTTTGAGTTTTGAAGTCAAACGGATGTGCGGCACCACAATCTGGGTGCACTGGATAGCCTAGCCACGTGAACGGGTTTTCCTTCCTAGCATCTCGTGCCTCACGTGCTCGCCCTAGCTACACCTCGCTTGTAGCTTCCTCATCAGCTAGTACTAGCATATTTAAACTAGCGCCTCCCAATTAAGCCCGAGGAGCCGGAAAAGCCTGGCGGGGCATTGGGAACTGTGCAATATGGCTCTGTACGTAAAGTCATCTACTACTACTCTGTAGCTTGTGGCGTTGCACGCATGGACTTCACTCCATTATCGGCTGTACTATAAAAGAAATTCCTCTTGACGTGTTTTCTTTAAACGGAGGCGAAAGCTTTGCTTCATCTCATTCATAAAGAAGGAACTACTAACAAAGTTCGACGAGATCCATTACACCTCCACAAATGGAAGCGAAAAGCCTAGTCTCACTGTATCAAATAACCCAAATATTCTGCCCCCGTAGTAACCATCGCTGATAAATAGGCTGCTAGTGTGTGCGTGAGAGGAGCGGCTGAGTAGGCTAGCTATGTGAGAGGAGCGGTTGAATAGAGCACTGAGAGTACCCACTAGGCCACTACGTAGGTGTACTTTCCCTGCATTGATAGTACAGCGATGGTTCTAGAGAACAGTGCATAGTACCCTCCACTTCCAACTATAGCTCCTTGGCCCTGAGATTCAAGAGTTCAAAACTGGTGCACTATACTAGAAGTACAGTACATCGCACTACTAGTTGAGAAAGTAGTACTAGTACTGATATAGTACGAGTACGTACTCCTCCGTCACATAATGCAAGAAGTTTTTTGACACTAGTTGGCGTGTACAAAAAATAGCAAAAACATACCCAAAAGTTCTTAATCCACACCAAAAACTACTAGATAGTGCCAAAAATTTCTTACTAGTGCTATTATTTACAGTGTAATGCAATCCCATAGCGTCCCATAATGCTAGTACTAGTAGTAAATAATAGCCTCACCCCTTCGCTAAGGACCGATCTACAGTTGGAAGGGACGAGGCCCTGCGATTACTACGCTCTTATCTCCTCCTCACCAGTTCCCCTCCCCCCGAAGAGAAGGCAGTTCGTCACTGCTCCGATGGATTCGCCAGGCGGTTCTCCTCCTCGTCGGGGCTGGGAGACCTTGGATGACGATCCTCTGGGAGAAATTGCACGCCGCTCCGACGTCCTCACTGCCGCAAGACTCGGTGCTTCCTGCACCAACTTTTTCAAGACGGTGCTTAAAAAGGCTTGGGAAAAGGCCATGCTTGTTGGTATTCCATGCATCCTCGAGGAGAAGGTTCTTCTATGGGACAATCATTCGAACAGTCCACCGCTCCCTGGCCATGGTTGCACGTTGACTCCGCTAGAGTTGCCGACGTTGAGAGGAAGTCGGATTTTGTCCGATGAGCAGGTCAGTGATGGAGTTTGATCATGTAGTACTTAGTTATTCCATTTCCATCCCATAATTTCTCCGCTGCCCATCGTCTTATATATAGGTCTGGGTCGGTGCCAACGAAGATTGGCTTGCATACCTCCGGCGGGATACCACCATCATTTTGCACAACATCCACAGCAGTGCGGCCGTTCGGGTAGACCCCTTCTCCCGCATTGGGATCGGTCTTCCGGACTGGCTGGGCTTGAATATGTATGATGATGCCTACATGAGATTGAAGAAGATAGAAATTGCGGACCCGCCGACAAAGCGACGCGACTACAATGACTACTATCTCATCGCGGTGTTCAACATAAGGATTGCCATCAATGCAAGAGGCAGTAACGGCAGAGGCTGACGCATGTTGGCGGCGGCAGATTTGTACCCCTACACGTTCGAAGACGTCGTGCACCATCTAGGCCGCATCTTCGCGGTGACAAGCCAGGGGACGTGTTTCATCTGGTTGCCATCCTACGGTACGGGAGATTACAAACGGAATGCACAAACCATCATTTTCATCCCTAACGGTACTCCATTATTTTGCAGGGACCAGTCATCCCACGATCAAAATAAGATCGCCGATCCTGGATGTGCATTTGCATGCGCAATTCGGTCGAACCCAGAACCTTGTAGCTGACTTTGGCATATTGGGATCAACTATCTTAGCAGTCGTTACCCATGGTACCACTGATGTGCCACATGGTCACACATTCTACCACGATCGGACCGTCCCCATCTACCCAGGTACTCCATTTTTTAACCCTCTCGCCTTCTCTTTCATTGTTGTACTAGTACTCTACTTACGTACTAGTAGGAGTACTTTTTACCTTGGAGTACCTTTTACCCACTAGCTGCCACCATTTTTGTTTTTCCATGTCTTGCTATCTCATCCATGTAGCCAAGAGTGGCTATATATAATAAGCCAGTTATTTTACTTCCTCTATACCGGAGTAGTACTATTTGCTGCAAAGTATTACTGACCGCCATATTTGAGCACAACATTATTATGCATGAACCTTGACTATGTACGTCACCATGTGTCCAGATCTAAGATGCCGCGTGTACCAGATGAACGGTGCCGAGTTCAACCCCCGTGATGCTACGTGGGTGCCGAGGAACACTCTTGGAGAGTACTCGCTTTTCATTGGGGACAACTACCCCATTGTGAAGCGGATGCCACCTTCCGTGCATGACACGGAAGGCATGCCGTTCTTGAAGCATGGTTGTGTCTTCAGTGCGCACCGCCGGATGAACGACATGCTGGGACACGCTATCCCTGATTTATGCCGCTTCACCTTGGATGAGTCTCCATCGTGTGGAACCGGACTAGAAAGCCGCGACAATGATTCCCATTGCCCACCGCTATGGATCGTGCCATCTGTGAAGAACACCTGGGACTGGAACCTAGAGGAGGACATGTAGCCCATCTATAATGTGTAAGTGGAGTACGGTAAATTGTGAACGGTGGCGCTGTGAATATATGTAGACTAATCGTGCACAAATTTATCACATGAATTGGAGATGAACTTGTGTGGCATACTGGCATTTGTCCTTTAGAATTTATTACTAGTAAATGTGTTATGTGTACGTGCAACTTGTGTGGTTGTTGCACGGGCTCCAACATGCTCTTTGAGAAAAAACGGTAGCACAGCTTTGGATATACGTGACGTGGCGGCATCATACAGTAGCATCGTTCGCTATAGTTGTAGTACACTCCTACTAGGACGACAACTCCTATAAAACCTTGCGCTTGGCTCTTTGCCTCTTCGAGAGGTTCAACAGTTCGTACTCGTGTGAACCTTGCACTTGGCTCTTCGCCTCTTCAGAAGGTCCAACAATGATGATACTACAGTACACATTATGCTTCTGGCAATCTGACACCGATTGAACTGTTGCACGTCCACCGTGAGGGCGAGGGCTAGGGAGAGGGAGAGGGACAGGGCGCTGCGAACCACCACGCGCGTGGGCGAGGGAGAGGCATAGTAAGCAAGCTTCTCCTCGTTATGCGAGTTGACGGGACACACCAAAGCAGTACTAGTACTAGTCCATATTGCGTCCTTTCCGGTTAATATGGCTTAATTTGAAACGAGAAAAATACACTGGCGGTCAACGTATGTAACAATACGCTCTTTACGGTCACTATATATAGTTTTGTGGTGATTATACGATCACTAGCTCATCGTAGAGCACCGTATTACACCCTACTAACTGGCCACATAGTCGACGTGGCACTTTGTTGATTGGTTAAATTGTCACTTGGTTTCTGGGTCCCACCTGTCAGTTGGCAGAGCAAAGAAATCGGCTAAAAACAAAGAGTGTAGTACATCTACACTTCAAATGCATTTAGACTTTAATCTAAATCGATATTGATTGACTAATGCACCAACTTGTGCTCTAGGTATAGGCTACATGTCTATCCTTAATTACAGCATGCAACGACCTTCATTTAATCTTCTTCTCTCAATGGTCGCATGCACACATAAGTCTGCTACTTTTGGGCATTAATTATGCCCTGGTCAATGTGTAAATCTCTAAATGTACAGTTTTTCACGGACCTAGGGAGTAGGTTGAGCACTTGAGCATGAGCGTGTGTGTTGCGTCGTGTGCTGTGTGTCGCATGGGTGCGTGAGTGTTGCATGCGTCCATGTGTACGTGTGAGTGTTGCATGTTGCATGCATGCATGCATGCATGGGGCTTACTCCCTCCCATTGACATGTTCATATTTCAAGCTTCCTCTGTTCCCAAATACGGAGTAAAATCCTCCCTCTATTCCCAAATACGGAGTATTTGTCTTTCTAGAGATTTCAACAAGTGACTACGTACGGAGCAAAATGAGTGAAGTGAGCATAGAGGCATAGAGATAATGTCGAAAGTAAGTCTTCGCGATCCATTATTCCCCATCTCGGTCGGAGAGAACTATTCAACTAGTCTTCTTAGTGAAGTGACAATACATGCTGCAGCAGATGGGACACTTAATTAATAAGTTGAACCAGTGTGTTGGTGTTACTAAATCAGCCTTACCCAGTACTGCCATCATGTTTGCTAGTAGAGCACGCTTCTGTCCTCCATTAACTGACATACGGGCCCTCTTGTGGTAGACACATATGTCATTGGTGTAACTATTTACACTCCGAAGGACGGTATATCCTGGTAGTAGTAAGAGAATTGAGATTTAATGCACTTTCTTCCCCGTCTTCCACTCTTCTTCCTCCTCTCTTCCCCATCGTCGGCTGCACACCATTTCCCACCGCTCTCTGCTCGCCCGCCCGCGCTATCTTCCTTGGTAGCTCGTGCGTACCATATCCCCCCGCTCACTGCTCGGCCACACGAGGAGAAGCTTCTTCGCTCCCCCCCTCCCAAATCCACTTCCCCGCTGGCTCGCAGGCACCGAAAACCCCAATGGCAGAACCGACTGACATGCAAAGCCGCGATTGGAATTTCCTCCCCGATGTTCTCTTGGAGCAGATCTGTAATCATATGGACCTACTCAGCACCGTCTGTCTGGCCGCATGCTCAGTATCTTTGTACCGTCTACTCGTCTGCAACCGGCCGGCTCTTTTCAAGACACCCTGCTTGCTGATGCCCGATCCTCGCAGGTGACCCAGACACCGACTTGATGATCCTACGGAGGTTGTCGTGGTGCCCCTCGACATGCTACTAGTACCCGTCCACCTGTCCTTCATTCATGGCCACTACTGGGCGGGCATGAAGACCAACTGGATCGTCCTCATCCACCAATCCGGTAGTCCGTGGCATCTCGTGGATATCTACACCCAGCGAGAGATCACCCTTCCATCTTTGGATACCGCCGCCATCGAGCCTCGCGGCCCGCCGGACACTCCTTCCTACTACGCACGAGACGCGTCGAGCTTTTGGCTCGACCTCTGTTTGCTGAAGGTTGTAATCTGCGAAGTGCCCACACCATCAGAAGACTACATGGATTACAAGCTCATTGCCGTGTTCAACATAGGATTAGTCTATCTGGAATCCGGTCGCCATACATGGTTATGGCTCATCGTCGATCCTCTTTACCCAACACTTCTGTCTGATGCTATAGTGCATGATGGCATCGTTTATGCGGTCGACGCACAGATTGGCTGCCTATACTGGTGGAATCTATCGTCGTGTAATTGTCCTATCTCATCTCATCTTTACCTTAAGAATACGACTGCCTTTTCATTGTTACAAATTTAGAATATATAGTATGTCTATAACCACATCATTGCTATATGTTCCTCTCATTTCCTAGATTTTTATGACCACACATGTTATTGTTAGAGTTGATATGAGAACAATTGGTATCTAATGATTGTTAGAATAGATATTATGAGTATAACCTCATGACTGATATATGTTACTCTCATTTCTAGGATTTTTATAACAACGCATGTTATAAAATAGAGTTGATATGATAACTGTAGTAAGTGCTATGGTAGAATATGAGTAGGCCCTGTCATATCTGTTTTCCTCTCATTGTTACATGATGTTTGAACCATGATATATTGCTAGAATATGAAAGACATTGGCTTATTTTTTTAACTTGGGGTATGATTATGACCACGGCATTGCAATTCTCTGTCTATGATATGTGTGACTGTTATAATAATCTTAATTCCAAACATACTCTGAACATGATTGTTTATTTTTGTCCTTTTGGTCTCCAATTTGAATTGTTGCAGCAGATGCAAATGCGCTGGCCTTCATGATTCTAGGACCTAGAATCATAGCAGCCGATGGGTGGTGGTTTATCGCTCGTTCAGCTGACAGTGGTCATTTGATGCTCATTCGCATGTACCAAATTGACCAAAACATTTCATCAAACCACATGCAGTATAATGGCTGGGGCATTCGTGACATTGATGGCTATGGCTGCTTCGTGTTCGAGAAAGATCCCAGCTCCGTTGGGCCAGGCGTATTCAACTGGAGGCGGGTTTACAGCCTCGGCAACCACTCCATGTTCCTCGGGCTCAATTATCTGATCATCCAACCAATCATCGATCATATCACCGGTGATGATTACCGTGCTATGCAACTTCATTTGCCAGGGGGGACTGTGTTTACACATCATACCATGGGTTTCATGAACCACCATATCCAGAGATTCGTCGACACAGCTTATTCCCAGATAATCTTCAGTGTGTGAAAGGCATCAAGATTCCATGTGATGGATGGCTTTTGCAAACCCGACATGCGGCGATGTGGTTCATGCCAACATCAAATATGCACAACTTGATTTGTACTGATATGTGGACTGAGCCATGTATTCTGCTGCTGTAGCACGACCCTCTTTTGTTGGATATCATGTGATGTTGTTAGTTTAAAGCACTCCTCTGGTTTGAAGGATAGATACCTTTCTGGGATCAAGTGCATCCTAACTCACCTGCGCAGAATGTACTGATAATGATGATGGAGATGTTGTGTAGTATATATATATACATACATATATATATATCACTTAGGCTTCAAGTGCGTACTTGTTAGTTAAACATATGGTTAAAATGTGACACTAAATACGACTAGTAAGTAGTACAGTAGCAGTACTAGTATACGTCGGTCAAATTATTCATCATGTCCACACATTGAATTGACGTGACAACACGCTGCGCGTGAGGTGACACAAGAATCCTAGCGGCGTGTTCGGGTATTCTAGACTTCAGATTTGGAGTACCACTTATCTATCAAAATCTTTCATCATTCACTTAAAGCAGTCGATTGATCATATATTGAGTACCATATAACTGGAATTAACCCATGCAAGTCGAAGAAGGATTGGCCGGTGCTGCCGGCTGGCGTCAAGCTCGATCCCACAGATCAGGAGCTGATCGAGCACCTTGAGGCCAAAGTGAGTGCTGACAGCGCGAGATCTCACCCTCTCATCGATTTTTTCATACCAACCATCAACAGCGAGCATGGCATATGCTACACCCATCCTGAGAAACTTCCAAGTAAGACACCGATCGGCCGTCTACTTGCACAAACATATTCCTTTGTTTATAGCTCTATTTTTCTTTTTAGACGCAGACCTGGTGAAGCAATTACAATTTGACAGTTAATAAAAAGTGAAACAAGTGACTACAACATGCTAAAGATGTTATGAAAATGCTAAGTACATACACTAAAACATGTATTCGACAATACTGCAGGTATCACACTCAGTGGCCTAAGCAAGCATTTCTTCCAGCGCAATTCCAGGGCGTTCAAAAGGGGCACATGGATGCGTCGCAAGATACAGTCGGAGTGTGGCATGCACGCGATGTGGCACAACACCGGCAATACCTTGTCCGTGATGGTCAACGGCCGGCAGACAGGCAGCAAAAAGGTTCTGGTGCTGCACACCAACAAGAACTTCGACCAGTAGAGGACCAACTGTGTAACGCCCCGAGTCCGATGTGCCAGGTGTCCTCCGCTTATTTGCTGTTGTTGGCTTATCATTTGCTTGCGTGTTGCATCTTATCATGTCATCATGTGCATTGCATCATCATGTTTTCAAAACTTGCATCCGTCCCGGCCTCCTCGTTCTCTCCGTTGTCCGTTCTGAGCCCAGACACGCTTGCACGCGCCCGCGGCATGTCCGAAATAGTATTTTATAAGTGGCCGGAAAATGTTCTCAGATTGGGTTGAAAGTTGGCGTGCGGTCTTATTATAGTGTAGATAGACTGCCTGTCAAGTTTCATCGCATTCGGAGTTCGTTTGACGCCCCAACGATTAACTATAGCGGCAATATAGCCGGTCTAACGTCGGACGTTTTCGCTCTCCGGAAACAGTCGCCGGGCCTCCCTCTCTTCTCTTCTCTCAGCTCGAGACCGTCTACAAAGCTCACTACCTACCGCCAGGTCCAACCTAACCTCTCTCGTCAGCCCGCGTACCTCCTCCTCGCGCGCGTCCAGAAAGTTGTCACGGACCCGACCCGGACATTCATCACCTTTGGATCCAGATCAATCCCAAACATCCTGAGCATCTTCGGTTTCTTATTTGGAACCTCCTAACCCAAACCCCTTTGACCGGAGCCGTCCGATGATGATCTAATGGCCTGAGATAAGCCCCCAAATCCCTCTCCTAGCTTCCATTTCCTTTTTAAGCCACACCTCCATGCCTATTTGGGACAAACCCTAATCCCTAGGGGATCTGTCACTTCACCGCCGCCGGACCAGCCCTCTCCTCATTTTCCTCCACCACCAACCAGCAGCCACCTATCGATCCCCACCCAACCAACCCAAATTCGGCCCAGATCCAGTCTCCCACCCATCCGCTGTGGCCGCTAGATGGGGATCCGACGACCACCAGCGCGCCCGAGCCTCCTGCAGCGCTCGATCCAGATCGGATTGAGGCCTCCTTCTCGCGACAGCCTCGTCGACCTGGAACGGGAGAGGATCTCCCGATCGAGCCCCTCGCCACCGCCGGCGACCACCTCTACCAGGCCCTATCTCATGCCCCTGTTTTTTTTCTTCCTTCGCCCCCTCGTTGCTCCCTCTGTCTCACCCGATTCTCTCTCTGTTCTCTGTAACAGCGCCAGTCACCTGAGGAGGTCCTCGCCTGCGCCGTCTTCAACCTCGCCGGGGACCAGCGCTGCTTCACCTCTTCTTCCAACTCCGAAAACTGGCAGGGGCATCCATGGTCGCCCCATGTCTTCGCTGCCTTCCCCTCGTCTCCCTGTGCAGACCACTCATGGCGCCATCCCCTTGGAGCTGCGACTGCCGCCGCCAAACGCTGATGCCGTCCAAGCCCTCCTTGCTGCTGTACCCAGCGTCCCACGCAGCCCCGCTCCCGGATCCGGCCGATCCCCGCCTCGCCTCGCCGCTGCTCTGCCTCGTCGTCGCCGGAGTCCTCCTGTCGTCGCCCCTGCTTCCTCTGCATCGGTCTGTTGTGTGAGGGAGACGAGCGCTCGACCGCGTGTTTACCGCGCACGCGTGGACCATGAGGCCTCGATCGCCTCCAGCCAAGCCGCCTAGGCCCAGCCCAGCAGCCCGCGTCCTGCGCCAGCAGGCCAACCCAGCACCGACCGGGCCAAGAGCCCATGGGTGAGGCCGCCCCCCGAGCGCCCTCCTTTTTTTCCTTTCTCTGTTGGGCCAACCAGTTTCAGCCCAACTGCTATTTTTTTAGCAGACGAATTTCCCTATTTTGTAGAAAACTGCATGTTTACAGTTTAGACCCTTAACTTCATGCATTTAATAACTAATTAACCGCGCATCGGATTAAAACAATTTATATATGAAATATGCTTAGTTTTTCATCTAGTTTCATAATATGTCATTTTCACGCATGTTTAAAATGTTTAAAATGATGTTTGTTTAAATTTGCCCCTATGCCATGCTAAAATGGTTTAATTCATAACTAAATAACCATAGCTCCGTTTTTAACAAACTTTATATGTAAATGGGGTAGAATTTTGCCTAGTTTAACATGGTGGCATCATCTTGCATGTTTAATAACTATAAAATATGGTTTAGTGAAGAACAGGAGCAAACCTAATATATGCACATGGGGATTTACCCGAATTGTTGTTTTGCTTCCGGACTCATTTAAACTTGACTAGATATGTAGTTTTACTTTGCTTCACCCTCTTGCCATGTTTAACAACATTTAATATTGTTGGGTACATAAACAAGATCGAACTAAATAATTGATGTGGTGCTCCATCAATATGCAACTCGTTGCATATTGAGCTCCACTTAATTTGTAGGATTGTTTGTGCACTTTGCCATGCCATGCTTCATTAAACCGGACATGCATCATACTCGATTATGCATCATGCCATGTTGATGTGTTGGTTGTTTACTATGTTGTTTGCTTCTTTCCGGTGTTGCTTCTTCGGGTTGGTTCCGATAACGTCATGTGTGTGAGGACCCGTTCGGCTACGTCCGTTTGTCTTCTTCATGGACTCGTTCTTCTTCCTTGTGGGATCTCAGGCAAGATGACCATACCCTCGAAATCACTTCTATCTTTGCTTGCTAGATGCTCGCTCTTTTGCTATGCCTATGCTACGATACCTACCACTTGCTTATCATGCCTCCCATACTGTTGAACCAAGCCTCTAACCCACCTTGTCCTAGAAAACCGTTGTTTGGCTATGTTACCGCTTTGCTCAGCCCCTCTTATAGCGTTGTTAGTTGCAGGTGAAGATTGAAGTTTGTTCCTTGTTGGAACATCGAGATTGTTCCATGTTGGAACATTGTTTACTTGTTGGGATATCACAATATATCTTATTTAACTAATGCATCTATATACTTGGTAAAGGGTGGAAGGCTCGGCCTTATGCCTGGTGTTTTGTTCCACTCTTGCCGCCCTAGTTTCCGTCATATCGGTGTTATGTTCCCGGATTTTGCGTTCCTTACGCGGTTGGGTAATGATGGGAACCCGTTGACAGTTTTCCTTGAATAAAACTCCTCCAGCAATGCCCAACCTTGGTTTTACCATTTGCCACCTAGCCTTTTCTTTCCCTTGGGTTCTGCAGACTCAAGGGTCATCATTATTTTAACCCCCCCCCCCAGGCCAGTGCTCCTCTGAGTGTTGGTCCAACCTGTCAGCTGCCGGTGGCCACTAGGGGCAACTCTGGGCTGGCCTACCGGAAGTTTAGACAATCTGAGTGTGCCCTGAGAAAGAGATATGTGCAGCTCCTATCGGGATTTGTCGGCACATTCGGGCGGTGTTGCTGGATTGGTTTTAACTTGTCGAAGTGTCTTGTAGAACCGGGATACCGAGTCTGATCGGAATGTCTCGGGAGAAGGTCTATTCCTTCGTTGACCGTGAGAGCTTGTCATGGGCTAAGTTGGGACACCCCTGCAGGGATTTGAACTTTTGAAAGCCGTGCCCGCAGTTATGGGAAGATGGGAATTTGTTAATGTCCGGTTGTAGAAAACCTGAAGATGACCTTAATTAAAATACATCAACTGAGTGTGTTACCGTGATGGCCTCTTCTCGGCGGAGTCCGAGAAGTGGACACGGTGTTGGAGTATTGCTTGCGCAGGTTGTTCTCTAGTTTTCTCGCTCGCGCTTTGCCTCCTCTTCTCGCTCTCTTTTGCGAACAGTATAGCCACCATACTTGCTAGTCGCTTGCTGCAGCTCCACATATACTTTACCTTGCCTTACCTATAAGCTTAAATAGTCTTGATCGCGAGGGTGCGAGATTGCTGAGTCCCTGTGGCTCACAGATTACTATTACACCAGATGCAGGGCCTGATGATTCCGCTCCAGGAGACGCGTTTGAGCTCAAGTGGGAGTTCGACGAAGACTCTCAACGTTACTATATTTCCTTTCCTGATGATCAGTAGTGGTGCCCAGTTGGGGGTGATTGGGACCGTGTCGCAATGTTGGGTTCTCTTTTATTTTGGCGCCGTAGTCGGGCCATGAGTGTTTGGATGATGTAATGTTATTTATGTACTTGATTGACGTGGCGAGTGTAAGCCAACTATGTTATCTCCCCTTTATTATTTATACTACATGGGATGTTGTAAAGATTGCCTAACTTGCGACATATGCCTTCAATGCGATTATGTCTCTAAGTCGTGCCTTGACACGTGGGAGCTATAGTCGCATCGAGGGTGTTACAAACTGGGTGATGCACCAGTACCACCTCGGGGACCTGGAGCATGAGAAGGAGTGGGAGCTGGTCATCTGCAAGATTTTCTACCAGACAAACACTAGGGCCAGGAGTAAAAAGATTATAAGTTAGTTTGGTATTGGTACTTGTACTACCTTGTTGTCCGCAAGTTGGTATAGTTGTTAAAGATCTTTTGGTATGAACTTGGCATTTGCTTCCAACCATCATGCCGAGGGTCGACGTGGATATAAAGCTGAATCATTTGTTTCGAAACGAATTTTCAGGCACCTGATTTTTATTTGATGCACTACAAAAAAATACACATCCGTGACATTTTGGGCCGAACGAAAAAATTTCTGTCATACATATGACACTTCTTTGACGATAATTGTGACAAAACCCAGTATCATCATAGATGTGGTGGGCTCCTACTTCTATGATAAAAAATCATGACAGAAAATGGGCTTTTCGTCCTGGGCGGGCCGGAGACGCAGCTGCATGACATTCTTTGGGCCGTCCATGACGGAAAAAACCATGGTAGAAGCGAGGGGGAGGAAAATTTCGGGGAGTTCCCAGTTACGGTGGGAGGTCGGGGGCCGAGCGATGCGCATTTATCTCGTACACGTACGTGCGTGTGTGCGAGGCGTTGGCTCTAACTGAACCCGAGCGAGGCGTTGGGCTCTAACTGAACCCGAGCGATTGCACTGCAGGCTACGCGTTACTGAACCCGAGAGATCGATCGATGGCTGTTAACTGAACCCGATCGAGCGATTCCTTGGCTACTGCTGCTAACTGAAGCCGATCTATGGGATGAACAGTGAGCGTTGCGGTGGGGTTTGGATGAACAGTGAGCGGTGGCGTTGCCTCTGGATGAATAGGACCCCATGGTGTGGTGGAGGGCTGGATGAACAGTAGACGGTGGAGGGGTGCCCGTGGAGGGGTGGATGAACAGGGCCCCGTGGTGTGGAGGGCAGGATGAACAGTAGACGGTGGGGGTGCCCGTGGAGGGGTGGTTGAACAGGACCCCGTGGTGTGGAGGGCTGGATGAACAGTAGATGGTGGAGGGGTGGTTGAACAGTAGCCGGTGGAGTAGCGCGCGGTGGAGGCTGGATGAACAGGAGCCCGTGGAGGCTGGAGGAGGTCGACGGTGGATGAATAGTAGCTCCTGGAGGCTGGAGGGGGTCGACGGTGGAGATGAATAGTATCCCGTGGAGTCCCGTTTTGCGGTACGCCACACCCCTCCCGATGAACAGGACCCCCGTTTCGACCGTAGCGCTCCAACACAAGTCCGTTTCCTCCGTTTTGCAGTACGCCACACCCCTCCCGGTCAACAGGACCCCCGTTTCGACTGTAGGAGGTCTGTTTCCTCCGTTGTGCGGTATGCCACACCCCTCCTGATCAACAGGACCCCCGTTTTGACCGTAGGAGGTCCGTTTCCTCCGTTTTGCGGTACGCCACACCCCTCCGGATCAACAGGACCCCCGTTTCGACTATAGGAGGTCCGTTTCCTCCGTTGTGCGGTACGCAAGGCCTCGTTTCCATCGCCTCTTCCGTACAAGCCCTCCCGATGAACACGACCACGCATTCCATTCTGACCCATGGACACGACGACGACGCTGTTTCTCCGTTCCGACCCAGCCATGTACACGAGCCCTCGCCATACATATGCGCGAGTAGGCGTTCGAGACCCCGCCCGTATGTACACATACGTGGCCGTATTTTCTTTCTTGCACCCTGGCCGCCTCTACTACGACACGTGCGCACCTCTACATCCACCAGTATATATGTACGTACACGTTCACGACCAGAATGACAACGCTACGTACGCTTCGACCAGGTGGGTCCCGACTGTCAGGCACTTCCTTGCGTGCGAAGGTGTAGCTCGTGGGTCCCAGCAGTCAGGGGGAAACGTTTTTTCGCGAAATACAGTGGCCCGTCCGGTGGGTCCCTGCTGTCAGGTGGAGGAATCATTATTTTCCATGTAATAAGGAGGCACTTCCTTGCTGCCGCCGTGGACCCAGCTGTCAGCCTCTCTACGTACAGTCCACGTCCGATGGAAGTCGTTCCTTGACCACGTTGACCACGCCGCGCCGAGAGCACCAGGGCGGTGGACGACGGCGAGGCCTAGGAAGGGGACGACGCGGAGCCGGTGAAGACGCGGCAGTGGATGCCCACGCGGAGAGGAGTATGAGGGTTCACTCGTTCGGCTGCGGTGTGAGGCTGCCGTCGCCGCAGGGCCTGGCCAGCGGTGGGAATAGTAGGGGGCAGTGAGGCCTCCGCGGCAGCACAGCCGGCCATGGGAGGCAGGAGTAGGTGGCACGACCGGTGCTACTTTGGGCAGCTGGAGCAAGAAGACCAGAGGTTGAAGAAGCACTACGACCGTTGGATGGACATCGTACGGTCACTGGAGCTAGAATCGTGCATATTGACTAAGTTGACAAAGCCCTCCGTCCCCGTCAACTTAGTAGGCCCACAAGTCAGCCTCCCACCAAGGTGGGTCCCAGCTAGCAGGGGGTATTCATTTTTTTTGTGCGTAATAAGGAGGCACTTCCGGTGGGTCTGAGCTGACAGCAGGGGGAACATTTTTTTCACGAAATACGGTGGCCCGTCGGGTAGGTACCAGCAGTCAAGGGTAAACGTTTTTTTCGCGATATATTGGTGGGCGTCCAGTGGGTCCCTGCTGTCAGGTGGAGGAATAATTATTTTCCGCGTACTAAGGAGGCACTTCCTTGCGGCTGTCGTGGACCCAACTGTTAGCCTCTCCATGTACAGTATTCTTCCGATGGAATTCGTTCGTTGGCCACATTGACCACGCCGCGTCGACAGCACCACGGCGGTGGACGACGGCGAGGCCTAGGAAGGGGATGACACGGAGCCGGGGAAGACGCGGCAGTGGATGCCCACGCGGAGAGGAGTACGAGGGTTCACTGGTTCGGCTGCGCTGCCGTCGCCGCAGAATAACAGGGGGTGTGGGTGAGTGGAGTGGAGGGATGGCCTGGCCAGCGGTGGGAGTAGTATGGGGGCGGTGAGGCCTCCGCGGCAGCACAGCCGGCCACGGGAGGCAGGAGCAGGCGGCACGACCGGCGCTACTTTGGGCGGCTGGAGCAAGAAGACC
The DNA here is from genome assembly GCF_056163025.1 of Triticum urartu. Lineage (NCBI taxonomy): Eukaryota > Viridiplantae > Streptophyta > Magnoliopsida > Poales > Poaceae > Triticum > Triticum urartu. The sequence goes on along the minus strand of NC_141875.1, from coordinate 507,559,929 downwards.
AGAGGTTGAAGAAGCACTACGGCCGTTGGATGGACATCGTACGGTCACTGGAGCTAGAATCGTGCATATTGACTAAGTTGACAAAGCCCTCCGTCCCCGTCAACTTAGTAGGCCCACAAGTCAGCCTCCCACCAAGGTGGGTCCCAGCTAGCAGGGGGAATTCATTTTTTTGTGCGTAATAAGGAGGCACTTCCGGTGGGTCCGAGCAGACAGCAGGGGGAATGTTTTTTTCGCGAAATACGGTGGCCCGTCGGGTAGGTCCCAGCAGTCAGGGGCAAACATTTTTTTCGCGATATACTGGTGGGCATCCGGTGGGTCCCTGCTGTCAGGTGGAGGAATAATTATTTTCCGCGTAATAAGGAGGCACTTCGTTGCGGCTGCCGTGGACCCAACTGTCAGCCTCTCCACGTACAGTATTATGCTGATGGAATTCGGTCATTGACCACATTAACCACGCCGCGCCGACAGCACCACGGTGTGGACGACCGCGAGGCCTAGGAAGGGGACGACGCGGAGCCGGGGAAGACGCGGCAGTGGATTCCCACGCGGAGAGGAGTATGAGGGTTCACTGGTTCGGCCGCGCTGTCGTCGCCGTAGAATAACAGGGGGTGTGGGTGAGTGGAGTGGAGGGATGGCCTAGCCAGCGGTGGGAGTAGTATGGGGGCGGTGAGGCCTCCGCGGCAGCACAGCCGGCCACAGGGGGCAGGAGCAGGCGGCACGACCGGTGCTGCTTTGGGCGGCTGGAGCAAGAAGACCAGAGGTTGAAGAAGCACTACGGCCGTTGGATGGACATCGTACGGTCAGTCGAGCTAGAATCGTGCATATTGACTAAGTTGACAAAGCCCTTCGTCCTTGTCAACTTAGTAGGCCCACTATACTGGGTCCCAGCTAGCAGGGGGAGTATTCATTTTTTTGTGTGTAATAAGGAGGCACTTCCTTGCGTGCAAAGATATAGCTGGTGGGTCCGAGCTATCAGCGGCGGTAACGTTTTTTTCGCGAAATACAGAGGCCGTTTCGGTGGGTCCCAGATGTCAGGTGGAGGAAATCATTATTTTGTGCATAATAAGGAGGCATTTCCTTACGTGCGGCCGTGGACCCAGCTGTCAGCCTCTCCACGTACAGTCCACTTCAGATGCATGTCGGTCGTTGACCACGCTGACCACGCCACGCCGAGAGCACCAGGGCGGTGGACGACAGCGAGGCCTAGGAAGGGAATGACACAGAGGCAAGGAAGACTCAGCCGTTGTTTTTGTTTCCCACGCGGAGGGGAGTACGACTGTACGAGGGTTTACTGGTTCGTCTGCCGTCATCGGAGAATAACAGCAGGTGTGGGTGAGTAGAGGGATGGCTAGGCCAGCGATGCGAGTACGGTGGGGCAGTGAGGCATGCGCGACAGCACAGCCGGCCGCGGGAAGGAGGGAGCAGGCAGTCCCGCCGGCGCTTGTTTGAGCGGCTGGAGCAGGAAGAGCAGAGATTGAAGAAGCACGACGGCCGTTGGATGGACATCCAACAGTCACTGCTTGTGCGTCAACCTTTTTTTAGGAAAGCCTCAAATCTGTGGAAAATAGCATACAGCCCATCTGCCATTATTTCTAATAATTTTCAGCCCATTTGCTAATTCATAAGGTTTTTTGAAGCCCATATTCTTTTTGTTAGCATTACAGCCCAAATTGTGGCCACGGTTAAAAAATTATACGAAATTTTGCATATTTCGGTGCGGTCCGAACTGTTTTTGATCCCGAAATTTCGACTCACATTCAAACTGATTTTAAAAATAAATGTATATCAATATAAAATCCAACAAATTCTCCACTCATAAAAATTAATGTAATTTAAAATCTTGAAATGAAAAAAAAGATATTTGAAACTAGTTGTCGGTTTGATGTGTTTTAAAAATGTACAGCCCATTTCTCATTACTGATGGGCCATTTTCTTGGCCAGCCGAATGAAAGCTCTCCTCGTCTTGAAAGATTTGCAGCCCAACAGGCCTGACAAAGCGACTTGCTTGGTAAATCAAAAAAAACTGGGGTGAGGCCGTGGACCCAGCTTTCAGCCTCTCCACGTACAGTACTCTTCCGATGGATGTCGTTCCTTGACCACGTTGACCACGCCGCGTGGAGATCACCACGGCGGTGGACGACGGCGAGGCCTAGGAAGGGGACGACGCGGTAGAGGAAGCCCGCGCGGAGAGGAGTACGAGGGTTCACTGGTTTGGCTGCGGTGTGAGGCTGCCGTTGCTGCAGGGCCTGGCCAGCGGTGGGAATAGTAGGGGGCGGTGAGGCCTCCGCGGCAGCACAGCCAGCCACGGGAGGCAGGAGCATGCGGCACGACCGGCGCTGCTTTGGGCGGCTGGAGCAAGAAGACCATAGGTTGAAGAAGCACTACGGCCGTTGGATGGACATTGTTATTTTGGCGTAATAAGGAGGCACTTCCTTGCGTGCGAAGATATAGCTGTGGGTCCGACCTGTCAGCGGGGGGAACGTTTTTTTTAGTCCATTTGGTGGGCTGGGTGAAAAAATGATGTAGCATCTATGCAGCCCGTTTAAATCCCATTTGCATTTTTCTCGAAATCCGCGGACTTGTTGGGCTGGGTGAAAATATCATGTTGGGCTAGACGGAGAAATGTTATAAAAACATAAACACATGATTGCACGTCAGTAAAATCTTTGCGAGCTTATGTACGCAATCACTAGGAGTTAACTTACCAAGTTATATATAAAAAAATTATTACTATTATTTTGTAAGAACTTTCAACTTACGAAATAAAATATCATTTTAATTTGATGAGTTAATAGTACTTGGGGTATTATTATTTTTTAGGCTAAACGTGGGAGTGTTGAGTTGGTTCTAGGGGAAAGTACTGGGAGAAAACTCAGTTTACATCGAAAAAGAAAGTGGGAGAAAATTCAGAGACCTGCTGGGTCCACCTGAGGAGGGGAATATGTTGGGAGGAAGGAGATTCAAAGCACGACAGCCGAGTGAACTAGTTTTTTTTACGGACAAGTGAACTAGTTTACATACATAAGAAAATAGCCACTAAAAAAGCAATCAGGTTAATGGGTTCTTAAAAGAAATATTTCATACAAAACAGATAATTACGACACATAGGCTAATGCATGAAACACTCAGATGATAAAGGTGCTCATAAACAGATAAAGTACAACATCTATACCTTCCTGGCACGCTTGATCATGACGCTGCGGCTGTCCGTGTACTCGTCGGTTACGGGAAGCAAACACGCCCTCATGTCCAAGATCTTCCTGTACATGTCGTAGCATGCATATGCGTCCTTGGCCGCATAGGTTATGTAGGCTAGATTCAGAGGTACCTCCCACGTGTTCAGGTCGTCTACTTTCATGTTGGCGTATCAGGGGTCGATGATGGTCTCAGCGAGGTCAACCACAGAGTCCTTCTCCTGCCTGTTTGCTGATGATCTTGTATTGCTTCTGGATGTCGACAAGCTTGTTGCACCAGATGGCTGAATCGCCGCGTTCTTCCTTCTCTCCACCGTAGCGAAGGTGCAGTCGGCGCTGCCGATGAAACGGGCGAATGCTCCAGAACCTAGTGCAGCCATAGGACTGAGGCGAGGCAGAGCTTCACCGAGTCCGTATCGTTGGTGTACATCACATTCAACTTGGTGCAGCCATAGGACTAAACGGCAAACTCAAAGGGGAACTCCTTGCTGAAGTCCATCTCCAGCAGGCTCACCCCTCGGATCGCCATTGGAGTCTCTTCGAGTGAAAAGTGTGTAGGTGGCAGCAGCAGTTTGTTTTTCAGCTCCTGAGGAACTGGATTCAACAGTAAGCTGAGTGTGTATAGGCGACAACAGTTACTACCCCTCCCTCGTCCGCTGCACGCCCGGCAGAAGATGCACCCTCGGCCACACGTCGGTTCACGAGCGGGTCTGTATTGGTACTGTAATAACAGGAGTTAGTGATCACTTTACTTAAATTTAATTATCTCTAATAGAAATTTATACTTAAAACAAGCAATGCATTCGCTCATTCTATCAGTGCCACAGGATCAACATGCACAACAATTAGAATTATTATTCTCAGGACGCAAACGATCAGCACATTTGTCGCACTTTCACAAAGATAATACTACCAAGTTTGAACTGTTTGTTATGGTTGTTGACCTCTGCATCATCATGCTGTGTTTCCCAGCTTGTAAGATTCAGAACTAACAAATAAGATCCAAATAATAAGTACAACAAAGATGCCTACACATCTCATTGATTCCCAGCTTGCAAGCTTCAGAACCAACAAATAAGATCCAAATAATAAGTACAACAAAGATGCCTACACATCTCATTGATTCCTAGCTTGCAAGATTCAGAACCAACAAATAAGATTCAAATAATAAGTACAACAAAGATGCCTACACGTCTCACTGATTCCCAGTTTGCAAGATTCAGAACCAACCCATTAGAGCCTTTTGATAAAGTGAATATCGGGATTAAATCCATCTTCGCTAGCCATGTCATACAATCGAAGAACTTGGCGAATGCTCTTGACCGTCACAACATCTGTAGTTGAGTATTCCTGTTTGCATAGCACAAACCAGGAGAGCATGATTTCACTTTAATAGTGGCCTCCTTTACTCAACCTGTAGCTCCACTCGGATGAAGCCTGCCCGGACTTCCATGATTCAATGCATGCGCCTTTTTCTACAGTTCACCTGAAATGAAGCAAAGATTGCATCATTCAGCTAGCAAGAAGTACTTGCTCTCGTCAGCTCGCAGGTTCTTCTTTAGTAGTTGCACTAAAACTGAGGAACATTAAGGTTGGTTGTCCGGCTCATGTAAGGGGCAACTATAATTTTGTTATCCTTTTGTGCAGTTCCACTAAAATAAAGTGCCATTGTGGTGACAGTGACGACTCATCTTGCAAAGGCTAATAAAATGTTGCACGAGATTACCAGCAGAACTAGACGGAGATTTTGGAAACTCCAATCACCATGTTGTGCAGTTCCACCAAAATTGAGAGATGTTGCCCACGTGACATTTTAGTTGAACTGCACAAGACACTCATTCCAAAAAAAGTGTTTTGTGCAGTTCACCAAAAGGTCACAATAGCAACAAGGTGAAATGGATATCCCTATCTGCACAAAAAGATAGAAAGTAAATAGTTGCTGGTCAATAAGAATATACCAAACATATACAAATTAAAAGAAGCATCTTAATTATGTTCATGGCAATCACGCAAGGGAAGTACAAATTTTAAAACGTCAGCAATGCTTCATGTTACCAGAAGCATTACGATCAACAATGAGATTCCTCAAATATGGGATTACTTGAATGGTGGCATTGCTCGTTTACCAGACACAGTAAATCAACAGCAGCTAAAGAGTGGGTTTAAGGGCATGGGACCGTGGGGACACCAGGACACTCAGCAGCGTAAAGGAGCAACTTACTTATCATACTGGGGAAAACAGCAGGAGTACCATTTGTAACACAGTTTAATTGCATCTTATCACTGGAGGCACTAGATTAACAATAACACTAGTTAGACATGTCCCTAAGGTAACAGTGTGATCGCTTCATTTTACATGAAGCCCTTACATTAACAACAGCAAAAGGTTGGTATAAGGACATGCGACAGTGGACACATCAGCACAATGTACCTACAAGGAGGCATAAAGTGGTGATGTCGGTTTGTTCATGCTATGTGAGGGCAGCAAACCTAATCCTGGAGACCTTGTACTATGTGAGGGCAGCAAATCTATTCCTGGAGACCTTTTACTATGTGAGGGCAGCAAATCTAATCCTGAGACCTTTTACTATGTGAGGGCAGCAAATCTAATCCTGAGTGAGGGTAGAAAATCTAATCCTGGAGACCTTTTGCTATGTGATGGCAGCAAATCTAATCCTGGACATACTCTATTGACTTGTCCACCAGCCGCCACTTCCTATCCTTTTTTCAACCAATAATAGATCTGTTCCTTATCCAGTTTGTACTGCATTTTCCCATTATTCCCCTTTTCAGCCAAGAGACCGGTTGGGTATCCGGTCTCTACTACTTTCACCATATTATTTCCTCTTTGAATCAAGTCCTAGATTCATGCTACAACTTTCCCCCCTTTCTTCGTTGTTTGAACAAAGCCCTAGATTCGAATGCATGAAGTAGCTTTACCTCTAATAATACTAAAAATTTAGGTGGATTTGGAAGAGCTGATGGGAGTAGAAAATGATGCACATGCAGACACATGGGGAGCTGGGGCAGTAGAGTAAGGCCGCTTTCGAAGAACTTATACCTGAGGGTCGTCGGGATGTCGGCGGCGGCAAGTCGGCTCTGCGGACAATACGGCAGGGAGGAAGAAGGGTCGGAGGACCTCCCAAGCCAGCGCTGTGTCGGAGAGAACAGCATGGGCAGAGGATCGGGCCCCTCCGGCAGCTGTGGGTTTCCTCCCTCGGCGGCGATGACCACGTGAACGATGCACCTTTTAGTCCTCTACACACCGGCCGAAGGGATCCGACCGGATCTGTGACCAGCGGTGAGCAGAGAGAAAATGTCGCTACCGATGTCTTGTTTATATCTGGAGAGGACGAGAGAATGAAGAGAGCAACCCTAGTAAAGCAAGCGCTCAGGCCCCTGCGTCCATATATAGTGGAGTGATTATCTTTTTTCTCTCCACAACAAGCGTTTCAATTTGTGTACGTGGCATTAAAGAAAAGAAACTCTCTATTTAAGGTGACTACTGTACGACTCCTACTTACTACTACTAGTAGTACTACAGTATTGTTCACTTGTGCTCCCCGCCCCTCCATTCATTGAACAACCCCATGGGTGAATAAACATACAGTACTTACTGTATTTATATAGAAGGAACAAGCTCGAACTATTTTCACATAGTTAAAATTTGAGGGCAGGGCTTTTCCCGGGCAGTACGCGCAGCAGTTTTCGGGTAGGCGGTTTGACAGAGAGGCGAGGAGGTTGAGCGAGTGGGGTTGTGCGATTTGACGGAGCGTTACTGCTGGAAAGACTTGTGATATGACCACTCATTATAGTCATGAATTACTGGCGCTCCAACCGGGGTGATGCCCCCCTTCTGTTCCGCGCTCTAATCCGGTGCATGACATGTCGACCCGGATGCTGGCTCTCCCACATGTCAGAGTAGTAAGAAGGAGCAAAGAATGATGTGGTATATACACGAGCGTTCGGGCTACTCTTGGCTCTTCGCCTCTTCGGGAAGTCGAACAATGATGGAGTACTACTGCACTGGAGGAGTACTACAGTACGCTTCTGGCCATCTGACACCGATTGAACTACTGCATGTCCACCGCGTGCGGGAGAGAGAGCGTGTAGCGAAAGCTTCTCCTAGTCTTGCCAGCCACCATGCTCATGGACGAGGGAGGGATGCTCCTGCCTTTGCGTGTATGACAGGTGGGCCCGACAGGTGTGTGGCCAACATGTCATATAGCCAAAGGCAGGTGCAGTTAAGTCGGGGAGGGAGAGGATAATCGAACTTCTCGTTGATGTACGAGTTGACGCGACACATCAAAGCACTGCACTCAATATATTTCAATAATTTGCGTTTACCGATGCATTAATTACAACGCATGCATGCATGCCGTGACTCTCCTTTTGATACTTGCATGTGTTGATTTAATGCACCTTGAAGTAGTATAAAATATGTGACGTTAAAGCTTTGTAATACCCCGGCCCAAGTTGAGAGATGGTTGAGCACGAGGAGGGCGAGATCATTGATACATCACTTACCACAAGCTCGCCGATCACCAGAGCGTGTGTCCGCTCGCGCCCTGCAAATGCCCCGTGCCCGTCCGCGGCTATGAAGGTCCGCCGCCGGCGCTCTACCACCACATCAGCACCGCACATCCCATGCCCGCGCACAGGATCCAGTACGACAAGGTGCTCCAGCTGCAAGTGCCACTGTCGGAGCCACAGCTCTTGCTGTTCGCGGAGGAGGACCGCCGCACATTTTTCTTGGTCAGCGGCGTGCTCAACATCGGCGCGCCTATCGTTGTGTCGGTCGTCTGCATCAGAGCGGGGGCGTCGCCACTGCCGCACTACGTGGCCAAGCTGTGGGCGAACGGCCCGCCGGGGGAGCCCAAAGGCACGACCGATGCCGTCAAGGTGGAAATGGAGGTGACAAGCAGCAAGGATCCCGGCGACGTCGACGTGCAGGAGCTGACCTTCTTGACAGTTCCGCCCAAGCTGCTGGCCGGGGCTAAGCTTGTGTCCCTCCACATTCAGATTGACAAGCTCACGTCCTAAATGTTTCTACAGTGCCTTCTGTTTATCTTAGTAATATGCTAATATAGGGATTACCTTGGTCTACTTTAGCTTAAGAAATGGTGGGTTTTGGTGGCGATAAAAAATTATGTTTATCAATGCATTAATTGCAATGCATGCATGCATAAAGTACATGCATTGGTCAATTTTCTCTTAATACTTGCATGCAATGATTTAATGCACCTTGGAATCTGAACATGTGTTGGGGAACAACCAAATTGAGCCTTATAAAATGGAAAAACTGAAATTTTGAGATAAGCCCTATAAAACCAGAAAGGAGAGAGTAGAAAAAGAAGTACTCCATCCGGGAATAGTGCCGCACTTCGAAACTTAAACCGTCAATAAATTTTGAGCTTGCGTCTCATCACATTCCAAATTACTCCATGCTATATTGAATTGCAAACCTGTTCACACCGATCACAACCTAAACGGTTTCCCACTTAGGAGCGTATTAGTACTCGGTTATAAATACTAGTATGCCAAGATGACTGCGCATTCCTCCTCAACTCCTCATCCACAAAAACAATCAAGCCATTCAGCATTCCTTCCCTTGCATCTGCCATGGCCAGCGTCAGTTCTGGGTCGAGAGATTGCCACCAGGGAGAGGCGAGCATGCAAGCGGAACCACGAGAGATGTCCCACCTCACTGCGAGAGCAGACGACATGTCCTGCCGCGCGGAAGTAGCAGCTCAGAGGTCCAGCCGCGCCGCTGAAGCAGCACGGAGGTCCCGCTGCGCTGTCGATGCAGTAGACTGGTCCGGCCGCGCCGCGGAAGCAGCAGAGATGTCCCGCCGCGCCACGAATGCGGCAGAGATGTCCCGCCGCACCGCGGCGGCCTTGGAAAATTTCTCGTGTGCAGGTGACGACTATTACAGGCGCATGCATGCGATCGTCCATGGCCAGATGGATCAGATCTCCCGTTTTGCGAGGTTGCAGGACGACATGAAAGCCTCGTTTGAACAGGCTAGCGGCGCACTAAGGGAGGGCAATGAGAGGCTCCGGGCCGAGCGCGACCTGCTGAGGGAGAAGATCGTCCGAAGTGCAGACCAGCAGGAGGAGACCAGTGCCTTGTTGAAGAGGACCGGCGTCATCGTCAAGAAACTTATGGACGAGAATGACATGTTCCGCAACGAGCGCCAAAGGCTGGTGGAGGAATCCTTGGATGTTCTCAAGCAGCGTCTTGAGGACACGAAAGAGCTCATCGCCGCTCGCCGCAGAGACTAGTTCCTGCGGCCTGCAGCAACGCATCAAGAAAGTAGAGATCAGCGAGCCAGATCCTTGTCTTCCTTCTTCTTTTGCCCTTGTGTATTTCGGGCGTAGCCGCATGTGGCTTTTTTAATTATCTTTCTAATTATGAAGACAATTAATCGTCCTTATCTTTTTGTGGAAGATCAATGTTGCGAGGCTGGGATGAAGAAAACTCTTGCTGTGGCGACCCTAGCGTTGCTGTTCTTCTAGTTGCTGCTGGGCTTCCTTCAGTTTCCTGGTTTCTTTTGATGTAATAATAGGTTTAGGATGTGGATTGTGTCGTCGGTTGTAATGTTGGGTTCTAGCGCGGATGTTTGGCCTTTGTTGGCCTCTTGGGATGTTGCGATTTCAATCTGGTAGCTTTTAGTCCTTCATGTTAGGCTGGAGTTGTGCTGAACTTCTTGTGAATTGTGGTGGTTTTCAGTAATGAAAATCGGAAGGGACAAGCCCTTCTTTGATCAAAAAAATTAATCGTCCTTATATATTCATCAGTCTTGCTATAAGTTGCAATAGATGATATATAGGTCCGTCGAATCTTACATCAAGATCCGTGCTTTCAGATTTTCTTTTTTCTCTCTTAAATCTCAGTCGAGTGAGACATATCCACGCCATTAAACAGAGGCTCGGGCGCCATTAATGGAGACCTTTGGAGAGAGGTGGGCGGCAGATGGAGGTCAAAGGGCTCTCCTCCCGATAAGCACGTGCAGGGGTCTGATCGCACGCCTCTCGTACTACTCAAATAGCTACCCTGCACGGCGCCTCCTAGATAATAAAAAATGGGGACGCATGGCGGCACGTAAATGGTACTAGTAAGTAGAACGCCCACGGTTTCAACAATACTTGTGTTTCCGATTGTAACGTGACAGCACTTGTTCCAAAATGACTGTTGATTGTTAATGTGTGCGCCTTCGCAAATCGGACTGCAAATTTACCACAGCATGTTTGTGCCATGTCATGGCACCAAGCCAAGTTTCATTATTTTCATGCGTGTTTTGGATTTACAGGAATTAAAAAACTAAGTTTCTCAATGTTTCCAACCCAGCCACGACGCCCAGAATTTTGAATTTCATTCCCATTTCTTGCATGTAACCTAGAAATTTACCCGAGGACACACATGTGATTTTTCAACCAACTTTGGTGCACTGGAACATGTGCTTGTATTTCAAATTTGAATTATGCACACAAAGGTGACACGTTCCCTCCCAGAACCACAAGCCTTCTTGAGAGAAGCTCTGATTTGCAAGAAGCTTATACCAAAATTTGTTCCTATTTGGCCAATTTTTTTACCACGGCATGGTACTACCATCACATGACACCATGCCAAGTTTCATGATTTTAAAACCAAGTTTCTCAATGTTCTCGACCGAGCCACGATGCCCAGATGTTTGAATTTGATTCTCATTTTTTGCATGGGACCTAGAAATTCACCCAAGGACACAAATGTGATTTTTCAACCAACTTTGGTGCACGGGAGCATGTGCTTGTAGTTCAAATTTGAATTATGCACATTAAATGACCAAAAACTCAATTAATGTGTAAATAAGGCCAAACGAAGCCGGAATAATTCCAAAATTTAACAGGGCACTGATGTAGTTATATGTTGCCTTTGTAAATAAACTCAAGGGGGACAACATATATCGTTTCACACTCAAAGGTGGCACGCTCCCTCTCAGAATCACGAGCCTTCTTGAGAGAAGCTTGGGTTTGCAAGAAGCTTATACCAAAATCTGTTCCTATTCGGCCAATTTTTGACCACAACATGGCAGTACCATGACATGACATCCATGCTAAGTTTCATGATTTTCAGACGTGTTTTGGATTTACAAGAATTTTAAAACCAAGTTTCTCAATGTTCTCGGCCAAGCCACGATGCCCAGATATTTGAATTTGATTCTCATTTCTTGCATGGGACCTAGAAATTCACCCGAGGACACAAATGTGATTTTCAACCAACTTTGGTGCACGAGAGCATGTGCTTGTAGTTCAAATTTGACTTGTGCACATTAAATGACCAGAAACTCAATTAATGTATAGAAACGACAAATGAACCCAGAATAATTCCAAAATTTAACAGGGCACTAATGTAGTTCTATGTTGCCTTTGCTAAACTCAAAGGGGGGGCAGCGTATATCGTTTCACACTCAAAGGTGGCACGTTCCCTCTTAGAACCACGAGCTTCCAGATCGGCCCAATTTTTTACCACAACATGTTAGTGCCATGACATGACACCATGCCAAGTTTCATGATTTCCAGGCGAGTTTTGGATTTACATGAATTTAAAATCAAAGTTTCTCGATGTTCTCGGCCGAGTCATGATGCCCAGATGTTTGAATTTCATTCTCATTTCTTCCATGGGACCTAGAAATTCAACCAAGGACACACATGTGATTTTTCAACCCACTTTGGTGCACTGGAGCATGTGCATGCAATTCATATTTAGATTATGCACATTAAAAGTCCAGAAACTCAATTAATGTATGAAAAGGCCAAATGAACCCGAAATAATTCCAAAATTTAACAGGGCACTCATATAGTTCTATGTTGCCTCTGTAAATAAAATCAGGGGGAGGCAGCGTATATCGTTTCGCACACAAAGGTGACACGTTCCCTCTCGGAACCACGAGTCTTGTTGAGAGAATCTCTGGTTTTCCAAGAGGCTTATACGAAAACTTGTCCCAATTCAACCAAAAATTATACGTATGAAAACAGGGTTTAGATTATCCCAAACATCTCGCTACCTAGACCAATAATGTACTATGATTTGAATTCAACATAAAATGGATACAAATATTTGAATTGGAGAGCGTATGGTACATGTAGTTCATAGTGAAATATGATTACTGCTATATGTATTTTTTTTGTTATCAAGATAATATTTAAATTATTGTATAACTTGACAACAATCATATTCAAATAAGGAAAATTGATTCAAATTTAGTCCATATGGTAGATGACAATATATATGTTCACATGGTGGAGTAAAATGTTCATATATGATGGAAGATCAAAATGTACGACTACATCAATTATAAACCGCAAGGCCACCTAACGATATATTCGAATTCAACATAACATGGATTCAGAAATTGAAATTCGAGATCATGGCATCTGTAATCTTATAAAAAGGGACACTGCTCTTTCTTTGGTGGGAATTGATTTGTTTTTTGTTCTTGTTGAGGGAAGTGTGAATCGATTTGGTACTATGCAGGGTAATCATGTTCTCCCGATTTTCTTTACATTTTTCTTGTAGTTTTTACAATGGCATCTATAGCAATATAGTAAAAGGGGACATGACTCTCTTGTGTCTTGTATGAATTGTTTTTTTACACATTAAGCTTGTTCTGCCGAACAAGGAATCCGCACCTTGTTATCCCGAAATTTTCAAGCTTGAGTATCTTTTGTCTCACCTGCTTTGAAACTCCCGCTTCTTCAACCCGCGCCGCGCCTTGTTATCCCGAAATTTGGACGCATGCAAGAACTCCCTCCTCATCCGAAATCGCTCCCGCAGCCCAGACACGCAAAATCCCCCTTCTACCCCTCAGCCGGAAATGAAGCTCCACGTCGCGGTGTCAAAACCGGTGGGGGTACGCTGGTAACTTGCCCTACATTTCGGACAAGTGCGTCCCTAAGCTTGGCTCCCCCCTCCCCCTTCGCCACCCCCCCCATTCCTACACCGAGGCCGCCAAAACCCGCGAAACCCCATGCTCCTCCGTCGGCCTCCCGACCGCCGCCCAGCCAGAGACTCTTCCCCGACTACGTCGTCCACCGCAACAACTCGCCGTCCCTCATCCACCGCAATGGACGAGGATCCGTTGTCAATCTCATCGTCCCACCGGATCATCCGCCCCGTCCTCCACCTCCAGGGAGCTGCCCCGACATTCGCCTCGTCTATCGCGCCACCTCAATCCCCACAGCGCCGTCTTGACCTGCCCCACTGGAACCACAGCACCCTCACCAATTCCTCCGATGAAGCCGAGGCCAACTCGGCGCAACCAAGGAGGTTCTGCACTCACCGCTGCATTTTATCTTTTATTCGATCTCACGGGGCTGCCGGTGCTCGATACCAAGCAGACAAGGTGTGTCTCCATCGACGGCACCGTCGCCGGCCACATCATCCACGGTGTCTCTCCCCCATGTCGTTGCTTCCTCGGCGGCAACTTCCACAACAGCACTAGATGCAGTTGCTCCAGCTCTCGCTCGCGCTGCGGCTCTGTTCTTGCTGTCGGTCGCGCTACTACACTGCTCCTGCTTTCGTTCGTGCTGCTGCTCTGCTCTTGCTCTCGCTTGCGCTGCTGCTGCTGCACGACCTGCGGCAGGTACAGGAGTTGCTGCTTTAGCACTCGCTCGCGGTGCTACTGCACGACTTGCTCTCTGCTAGTTCGTTCCCTGCTCGAGAGTCTGCTGATTTAGATCACTACTTCTCTGCTACTAGTGCTCGAACACCCTAAACATCTATTGCAATGCTCTGTTACTAGTTTAATCAGTTTCAACAATAAAATTCAGTTTCGACTGTGAAGTTCATTTTCTTCAGTTAAGTTCAGAGTGAACAGTACTTACAGCATCTGTCGAAGCGGCCGTGGCGCGGCTGATGCGTTTTACATCTAGCACTTTTTGGTGATGTATTTTACATCATCTATTATAGATGATATTAGGGTCCCACTTCAGATTAATGTTGTTTGTCTTGTCATGCTTCAGCCTCGTCGCCGTACACCTTAGTGGAGCTGCTCCAATGACGGAACCGTCCATCACAGCGGAGCAGTACCCTCGGCACCGTTTCCAGAGGCCTCGGATCTTCTTCCCCGCCTCCGATAGTCACACCAGCATCATCACCATCCTCCACGTCCAACCCAATGATGATGAGGTCCACAAGGCTATGCCAAAGAGGTTGTACACTCGTCACATCACTTTGTTTCTCCATTCCTCTGTTCTTCCAATTCATGTGAGCCAAACACACAGGTTGACTGAAATCCTATGTTTCCAAATGCTCTGTTTTGCATGTGCATTCCTATCCTATTCCTGTGTTTTTCCTGTCCTTGTGTTTATAGAATCCTCCAATTCAAAGGACCCTTACAGATTTACTTCATTTTCAGATAGGCGTCAAAGAAAACTTTGTGTGTTATGTCCTGCTCCTGCCGTGCCGTCATCCACCCCACCCGAGGTGCACCATCGACAAAAGCATTCACTGCAGCAGAGATCCCCCCTGCAGACTTCCTTTCGCCGCCTCAGATCATCTTCCCCGTTGCCGGTAGCCACGCCAACCGCATTACCATCACCGACTGAGCAGATGAACCTGAGGACTACACAGTTCCGGAAGAGAGGTCGCAGTCTTTCGTGTTTGCTTATGTTATGCATCGGTTATTATTACCTGCTACTTTATCGTTCAATCTTGAGTTTTGAATTGCCCATGGGTCTCATATCGAGCCAGCAACGAATAGTATCTGTCTACTATCCGGTTCATCTGGGGTCTTCTATGTGGTTCATGTTGGGTGGGCAACAACAATAGATGATCCATTGTCTATCTTTTTAAACTGAAGCTATAATCTACCTGGTATCATTAGTTTTGGATCCATCCACTCGTTTTCTACCATCAGTCTTGATTTTTGCATGCACCCCTTAGGCCTTACAAAATCTAACTATTTTTTTATTATGCATGTCAGATATTGTACACAATCCTACTGAACATGTACAGAAAAAGAGAAGACCGTTGCGTGCGAATATAATGTCATGCAGACGCCGCTCCATGGTGGGCGAAGTGCCCCCCCCCTCCTGCATTTCCAGATTGTATTCCAGAGGAAGATAACTGTTCAGATGGAGATTCAGAAGGAGCCGACCATGCCTGTTTACCACCTGAGGTGTTTTCTCTAACCTGGCATGCTGATGTTGGTCATATCATGCATATGGCACCTTGCATTGCTTACATTATACATCTTATATGTCATCAGCTTAGTTTAGATTTACTTTGTGTGAATGCCACCTGTTTGGTTTCTATATCATACTCCCACCATTCCTAAATATTTGTCTTTTTAGAGATTTCAACAAGTGACTACATACGGAACAAAATGAGTGAATCTACACTCTAAAATATGTCTTTATACATCCGTATGTGGTAGTCCATTTGAAATCTCTAAAAAGACAATTATTTAGGAACGGAGGGAGTATATGGGAATTATGCAATGCCATCTTCTTTAGCCAGGCATCATATATGTGAATCAAGCAATGCCATCCTGTTTAGCCAGTCATTGTATATGTGAATTGTATCGTGCCATATTTTTTCCCATATGTATTCCATTTGTCAACAATGTTTATACATTCATCTACTCTTCCTGTGCATTAGCCATTTGAGTCAGTCATTGGAAAATCTTCTAGGCAGTCAGTGCTACCTGTCGATGCAGATTTCTTGCTGGTTACAGATAGTTCCTCAAAGGAGGATTCAGAGAGAGATGACCAGTCATATTCCCCTCCCCCCGAGGTGCATGCTCTAACTTGGCTGGGTTATATTGCTCATATCTTGCAAATCTTGCATTGCCATGCCATCTGCTTAGATTAGACATGCTTTGTGTGAATGCCTCATGTTTGCTTTCTATATCAGATATGTGAATTATGCAATGCCATGTTTTTCATCCAGTTATCATATATGTGAATTATGCACCTCCATGGAGCCAGGCATCATATATGTGAATTATCTCATGCCATCTTTTTTTCATTATGTATTCCATTTGTCGACAATCTGTGTATATTGAACTACTCTTCATGTGTATCAGCCATTTGAGCCGATTATGGAAAAATCTGGAGTGAAAACAAGGCCTTCAGAGCAGGCAATGGTACCTGTTGAAGCATATATCTCGATGGTTACAGGGAGCTCCTCAGAGGAGGATTTAGAGACAAATGACGAGTCCTATATCCCACCTGAGGTGTATGCTCTAAGTTGCCATATTTATATTTCTCATATGATGCATATGGTGTCTTGCATTGCTTAGTTTAGACATCATATGCACACTATTGAATTCTATCTGCTTAGTTTAGAGATCATACATGCGAGTGCCAGTTGCTTAGTATATGAATCAATTATGTCAATTATATCATGCCATCCTATATACTTAGACAACATGTATGTGAATTATTTCATCCCAGCCTATTTTAGAAAGACATCATATAGTTTTGTCATGTCATCCTGTTTAGGTACTCATCATATGTTAAATTATGCCATTATATCCTATTAAGTTATCCATCATATATCTGAAACTGTGTCATGCTATCCTGTTTAGTTAGGCATCATATATGTGAAATTGTGTCATGTTGTCCTGTTTGGTTAGACAACATACATGTGAATTACCACATCTGTCTATCATACAATGTCTGTACATTCAATTTATTTTCTTGTTTATCAGCCATTTGAATTGGAGGGGGTGATGGCAGTATCTAAGGGAGCAAAAACCTGTTCTTCACAAAATACAGTGCTACCCATTGACGCAGATAGAACCATGGTTGTACTGGCCCACAAACTAGCCCCACCACACATAATCGAGATTCTTCCAGATTGCACACTTACACCGTTGGGCAGAGAACCAGCTACAACCCATCTAACCGCAACCCCAGCGGATAGTAACCCACTTATAGTTGACAAAGCACCATGTCCACCACAGAGTACCCCCACACGAGCAGTTTGTAAAGCTACTGCAGTGCCCAAAGCATGAAGACCACCACAGCTAACCTAAACTCCACGTTTAAAGCAGAAGAGCAACTATTCTCAGGTCAGATTCCATAGCTATGGTCCATACTCCTTTGTTGTTGCATCACTGTATTTACTCATACCAACAACTTTCAAATTTGAAGGATCCAATTGAAACTCCAATGGCGCAATAGGTATGTTTTAAACATATTTCTTTAACTGGATTGTTGTTCTAACTTCTTGCTCTATGTTGATTTCAGTTTAAGTTGCATAAACAATTATTTTCTCATGTGATGCACATTACAAGTGCTGCCAATGCTGTGTAGTTTCTCACACTTATATTCTATCTATGTTGTTGTGTCTTAAAAATATATGAGTTGAACTGTGTCTCTATCTTGATTAGGGAACATAAACTAGAATGATATGGACAATACAGTGACCATAGTACATAGATTTATTTTGTTTCATGTTGTTATCCTGTCCACCTTACTACTGAACCGGTTTACCAAAATGAGTTTTGTATACTACAAGCTAAACCTGTGATGTGTCTGCTTGTTTCTCTTGTAGTATGCAAACAGAATATTGGAGAAGAGCACCCCACTATGCAATGGTAGAGAAAGTAATGCAGATAAGGTTCAAGATAGTGAGACAACCCTGTTAGTCTCCAAGAAAGGTGATAAAAACGATCTTGTAGACAGTGAGAAAACCCCACAGTCCTGCTTTGATGTAGTGTTCGAGTTACTGGCCAGTACCGCTGGCACAAGCTCTTCCAACTCGCTGCCTGAATCACTTCGGCTTCTTCAGTCTCAGCTACAAGCTGAAAGGCATCAGTCAGCTGTGCTGCGGCAAGAAGCCGAAGGACTGAGGAAGTCCCTGTAGAATTCAGATGCGTACTCTCTTGTGCAACAGCAAGAGCTGGAGGATTTAAGCACCAAACAAGAGAAAGTTAATAAGCTTGTTAAGCATCTTGCCAGCATTATGGGTACCCAGGATATTGTTTCTTGAGCTCTTCTAAAGTGGTTTCAGTTCTGGACTTGTTTTGCTGCAGCATTTATATGCTGGTGTGTTCCCTATATTTGCACTGGTGGCGAACTTTGATGCCCAGTGGATGTAATATGTGTAATAGCCGTGATAGCCTAGCATAAGTTGCTCGCTTATTTATTTCCTTGTTTTGTTTATTTGTTTGCTTGTAGTCAGTGCAGTTCTTTTTCGGCAGTTTGCTAGTGGCTGCAATAACCTATTTTTTAAAACTAGGCCACAATAACCATGGGCTAATATTTACTGTAGTGACACTGGGCCTCCTATGGGCCGTAGAAACAGTGGGCCTTCTACGGGCTATAGAAACAGTAGGCCTTCTACGGGCCATAGAAACAATGGGCCTTCTACGGGCCATAGAAACAATGGGCCTTCTACGGGACGTATCATTAATGGGCCTTATATGGGCCGTATGATCAATTGGCCAAATATGGGCCAATAACAGGCCTCATTATGGCCGTAAACGGGCTAGAGTTGGAATCGTCCGTTCATGGGCCGACCATAACGGGCCATCGTTAATAGGCCATATTTGATGACGCTATGAAAATGGCCCAACGAATTAACGGACCACAAACGGGCCGACTGTAACCACGGGCTGAATTTGGCCCACAAGCAGAAAATGACAGTAACGGGCCATAAGTAAACGAATGCTGGAAATGAACCCAAGAATAAATGGGTTCTGAGAAGGCCGAAAGATAACATGGGCTGGAAACGGCCCAATGGAATAACGGGCCGTTAATGGGTATAAAGTGATACACTGTTCATTACGGGCCAGTTTCACCACGGGTCGTTAATGGGTGTAAAGTGATACACTGTTCATTACGGGCCAGTTTCACCACGGGTCGTTAGTAGGCCAAGAGTTACATAGGGCCTCATATGGGCCGAAAGACATCATGGGCCATACATGGGCCAGAAGTGAAAACGGGCTAGAATCATATTGGATGGCCCAGATGACGCTACTGGGCCTAATTCGGATAGGGCGTAACGGGCCTTGGGTTAGCGGGATGTAAATGGGCTATATTCGAATAGGCCATTAATAGGCTTTCCATGGGCCGGCCTGCCAGCTTTTGACCAAGTCAAATGGGCCGGCCTTTTCACAGGAATGGGCCTCTGTTGGGCCGTGCCACATGTCGACATATCATATGCGCCTTCCGTCCAATGAGTGGTTGATATCTGTCCCAATGATGAGCCGACACGTGTTTCCTCCAGCCAATGATGATTTTACATGTGGAAAATCCCCATTGGTCGGGGTTGTTAACGGTGTTCTGTTACGGTGGATGCCACGTGTCGGTCACCCTTGACGAAAGCACTTCTGTGACGCGTGATTTATCGTCATGGAAGTGGGCACTTCCGTGATGATAATTTTGGTAATGTCATGGAACACTTCTACGACAGCACAGGTATGACTATCTTGATTCTATCATAAATTTGTCATGGATGTACATGCATGACAAAAAAAGCGACCTACTGTGACAAACACGTATCATCACGGAAGTGTATTTTTTTGTAGTGATGGGTAGCTTAAGCACGTGCCGTTCGAATTCCCAGTTCTCCAAAATTTTCGAAACAAGTGCATGCTCTTATTATCATGATGAAAAAACAATATCCCTGCTACATCCCAGTTATCAGTCTGTACTTGCAGAATTCTCTTGTTTATTGAGCACGTATATTGTTTTTTCAGGTCGAGCAAGTTTCAACTGGGTTGTAGACTGCCCAGGCTTGGTTTTGTTTTTAACAGGCCCAGCCCATGACGGCAACGGGGCACAAAGATCCAGCAGGTATCTAATGGCCTCTGGCCCGCCAGCATTAGTTATATTTTGTCTTACAACATCCGTAGGCACTTTTTTTACTGAATCAAACACACAACCCAGTTCAATTTTCCTCTTGAAACGCATGTCCTACATCCGTTTTCTAATCTCTACCTATTGTTTTACTAGTTCATATACAAGTATCATTATATTGAAAATACATAAAATTCCCTTTTCATATTTACATCCTTATTTTTGTTGTTGTTTTCCCTCCCAGTGCTGATTTTTTTTACCACTGGTTTTCACTTAAACCAACTCAATTGTCCCACGTCTTATTTGCTTACAAAAACAAAACGATTTTTTGGCAAATCAATAAGTTTTAAAAAAATGTTTATCATTTCGGGATTACAAAAGTTCGGACTCCACCGAAATATGCAAAATAAGGTTGAACTTTTTGACCGTGGTCCTGGGCAGAAAATGGGTTGTAATAAATTACTTAAGAAATAGCAAATAGGCTGCAAATTATTTAAAAAAAATAGCAAATGGGCTCTATGTTGTCTGCCACAGATTTGGAGGCTGACTTGTGGGCCTACTAAGTTCATGCGTACACAAGGTTTATCAAAAAAGAAACTTAGTCAACAATCGACTCTACCAGCATCAGACCGTTAGATGTCAATCTAACGGCAATCGTGCTTCTTCAGTCTATGATCTTCCTGCCCCAGCCGCCTAAACCAGCGCCGTCGGAACCGCCTGCTCCCGCCTCCCCCGGCCGGCTGTGCTGCCGGGCAGGCCTCACGGCCCCATCATATACTCGCATCCCTGGCCTGTCTATCCCTCTACTCACCCACACCTCCTATTATTTTCCAGCGACGACAGCCGAACCAGTCAACCCTCGTACTCTCCACCGCATGCGCAACCACTGTTGTTTCTTCCCCGGCTCCATGTCGTTCCCTTCGTAGGCCTCGCCGTCGTCCACCGCCCTGGTGCTCTCGGCGCGGCATGGTCAATGTGGTCAACAAACGACATCCATCGGAAGTGGACTGTACGTGGAGAGGCTGACAGCTGGGTCCACGGCCGCACACAAGGAAATGCCTCCTTATTACGCGCAAAATAATGATTCCTCCACCTGACATCTGGGACCTGCCGGAAGGACCTCTGTATTTCGCAAAAAAATGTTCCCTCCGCTGACAGGTCGGACTCACCAACTATATCTTCGCACGCAAGGAAGTGCCTCCTTATTGCGCACAAAAAAATGAATACCCCCTGCTGGCTGGGACCCACAACAGTGGGAGGCTGACTTGTGGGCCTACTAAGTTGACGGGGATGGAGGGCTTTGTCAACCTAGTCAATATGAACGATTCTAGCTCCAGTGACTATACGATGTCCATCCAACGGCCTTAGTGCTTCTTCAACCTCTGGTCTTCTTGCTCCAGCCGCCCAAAGCAGCGCCGGTCGTGCCGCCTGCTCCTGCCTCCCGTGGCCAGTTGTGCTGCCGCGGAGGCCTCACCGCCCCCATACTACTCCCACCGCTAGCCAGGCCATCCCTCCACTCACCCACACCCCCTGTCATTCTGCGGCGACGGCAGCCTCACACCGCAGCCGAACCAGTGAACCCTCGTACTCCTCTCCACGTGGGCATCCACTACCGCGTCTTCCCCCGCTTCGTGTCGTCCCCTTCCTAGGCCTCGCCGTCGTCCACCGCCTTGGTGCTCTCGGCGCGGCGTGGTCAATGTGGTCAACAACCGACTTCCATCGAAGAGTACTATACATGGAGAGGCTGACAGCTGGGTCCACGGCCACAGCCCAGTTTTTTGTGATTTGCCAAGTAAGTCGCTTTGTCAGGCCTGTAGGGCTGCTAATCTTTCAAGACGAGGAGAGCTTCATTCGGCTGGCCGAGAAAATGGCATATCAATAATGAGAAATGGGTTGTACATTTTTAAAACACATCAACCCGGCAATTAGTTTCAAATTTCTTTTTTACATTTCGAGATTTTAAATTGCATTGATTTTTATGCGTGGACAATTTGTTGGATTTTATATTGATATACATTTATTTTTAAAATCAGTTTGAATGTGACTCGAAATTTCAGGCTTAAAAATAGTTCGGACCACACCGAAATATGCAAAATTTCGTATAATTTTTTAACCTTGGCCACAATATGGGTTGCAATGCTAACAAAAAGAATATGGGCTCCAAAAAAACCTTAAGAATTAGCAAATGGGTTGTAAATTATTAGAAATAATGGCAGATGGGTTGTATGATGTTTTCCACAGATTTGAGGCTTTCCTAAAAAAAGGTTGACGCACAAGCAGTGACTGTTGGATGTCCATCCAACGACCGTCGTGCTTCTTCAATCTCTGCTCTTCCTGCTCCAGCCGCTCAAACAAGTGCCGGCGGGACTGCCTGCTCCCTCCTCCCCGCGACCGGCTGTGCTGCCGCGCAGGCCTCACCGCCCCACCATACTCCCATCGCTAGCCTAGCCATCCCTCTACTCACCCACACCTCCTGTTATTCTCCAGCGATGGCAGACGAACCAGTAAACCCTCGTATAGTCATACTCCCCGCCGCGTGGGAAACAACTGCCGAGTCTTCCCTGCCTCTGTATCGTTCCCTTCCTAGGCCTCGCTGTCATCCACCGCCCTGGTGCTCTCGGTGCGGCCTGGTCAACATGGTCAACGACTGACATGCATCTGAAGTGGACTGTACGTGGAGAGGCTGACAGTTGGGTCCACGGCCGCACGCAAGGAAATGCCTCCTTATTACGCGCAAAATAATGATTCGTCCACCTGACATCTGGGACCCACCTAAAGGGCCTTTGTATTTCGCGAAAAAAATGTTACCGCCGCTGACAGCTTGGACCCACCAGCTATATCTTCGCACGCAAGGAAGTGCCTCCTTATTACGCACAAAAAAATTAATACTTCCCCTGCTAGCTGGGAACTAGTATAGTTGCAGGCTGACTTGTGGGCCTACTAAGTTGATGGGGACGGAGGGCTTTGTAAAGTTAGTCAATATGCACGATCCTAGCTCCAGTGACCGTACGATGTCCATCCAATGGCCGTAGCGCTTCTTCAACCTCTGGTCTTCTTGCTCCAGCCGCCCAAACCAGTGCCGGTTGTGCCTCGTGCTCCTGCCTCCCATGGACGATTGCGAAGCGACGGAGGCCTCACCGCCCCTACTACTCCCACTGTTGGCCAGGCCATCCCTCTACTCACCCACACCTCCTGTTATTCTGCAGCGACGGCAGCCTCACACCGCAGCGAACCAGTGAACCCTCATACTCCTCTACGCATGGGCATCCACAGCCGCGTCTTCCCCGGCTCTACGTCGTCCCCTTCCTAGGCCTCGTTGTCGTCCACCACCCTGGTTCTCTCGACGCAGCGTCGTCAGCATGGTCAAGGAACGGCTTCCATTGGACGTGGACTATACGTGGAGAGGCTGAAAGCTGGGTCCACGTCCGCAACAAGGAAGTGCCTCCTTATTACGCGCAAAATAATTATTCCTCCACCTGACAGCGAGGACCCATCGGACGAGCTATCATATTTCGTGGAAAAAAAACGTTTCCCCCTGACTACTGGGACCCACCAGCTACATCTTCGCATGCAAGGAAGTGCGTCCGGGCAAAAAAATGATTTGCCCCCTGACTGCTGGGACCCACCAGCTACATCTTCGCACACAAGGAAGTGCCTGACAGTCGGGACCCACCTGGTCGAAGCGTACGTAGCATTGTCATTCTGGTCGCGAACATGTACGTACATACTAGTCGATGTAGAGGCGCTCACGTGTTGTAGTAGAGGCGCGCACGTAGCATGTACACGTACGTACAGCGACCAGTGTGCAAGAAAGAAAATACGGCCACGTACGTACATACGGGCAGGGTCTCGAACGCCTACTCACGCATACGTACAGCCAGGGCTCGTGTACATGGCTGGGTCGGAACGGAGAAACTGCGTCGTCGTGTGTTCATGGGGAGCCAACCGGCTGGGTCGGAACGGAATGCGTCGTCGTGTTCATCGGGAGGGCTTGGACGGAACAGAATGGAGGAAACGGCCTTGTGTTCGACCGGCCATGTTCGAAACGGGATCCTGTTCATCGGGAGGGGTGAGGGAGTCCTGGATGGGGGTGTTCGGGTAGCCGGACTATACCTTCAGCCGGACTCATGGACTATGGAGATACAAGATTGAAGACTTCGTCCCGTGTCCGGATGGGACTTTCCTTGGCGTGGAAGGCAAGCTTGGCGATGCGGATATTCAAGATCTCCTACCATTGTAACCGACTCTATGTAACCCTAACCCTATCCAGTGTCTATATAAACCGGAGGGTTGTAGTCCGTAGTCAATCAACTCCATACACAACAATCATACCATAGGCTAGCTTCTAGGGTTTAGCCTCCTTGATCTCGTGGTAGATCTACTCTTGTACTACCCATATCATCAATATTAATCAAGCAGGAGTAGGGTATTACCTCCATCGAGAGGGCCTGAACCTGGGTAAAAAACATCGTGTCCCTTGTCTCCTGTTACCATCCGGCCTTGACGCACAGTTCGGGACCCCCTACCCAAGATCCGCCGGTTTTGACACCGACATTGGTGCTTTCATTGAGAGTTCCTCTATGCCGTCACAATCAGGAAGGATGCCTCCTCCCGTCTTTAAAGACGGTGCCGTTGCTAAGGGAGCCTTGGCTGTCGGCCAAACCCTCCGGCTAGGTGGTTTCCTCATGACCGCCTGTTCGGCTGTTGCGCCGACGGTGACCTCTCGGGTCATTAAAAGCAACCTACACGTCAGCTCGGAGCTCGTCGAGCAGCTAGATCCAATGGAGCTCTATTCCGTAAACGAGCTCTTGGATCGCATCGCCGCCCTAGGGGTCGCTACGGATTGCGACCAGGTTGGGCTTAAACCCGATCTAAGAGAAATTAACTCTCCCCAAGTCACCCACCACGTCGCCATGGTAGAGGCACAGTGCGGCCACCCTTCATCTATTTTAAGGACTAGCTACATCCGAATTCCCGACTCCTCCAAGCCGGATACCCACGGAGAGGAGGATGTAACTCAAGACCTGAGCTTAGGATCAGGCAATGGGCTAGATTCGTTGGACAACATCCAAGAATCCGAACTTCAGAGTTCGGAAACTCTTCGGCCTCCGAATCTTGGATTGGGCGAGGTTTCAGATTCAACGACACCCGCCCACCCGAACATAAGCGATCTCTCCCAAGTCAGGCAGAGGCCCGAGGAAACAGTACATCATTACTGGGCCAGATTCCTCCTGGTTATGAACAGGATAAAGGATTGCCGCGAGGGAGACGCAATCTCAATTTTCTGCAGTAATTGCACGGACGAGGGAATCCTTAACGCCGTAAGTCGTCGTGATATTACACGCTTCGCTGACTTGGCGTCCATAGTACAAAAATACTGTGCGATGGAAAGCGCCTGGAAAACCGAAATAAAGTTTTGGGATAATCCGGCCTTGAATAGTAATCCCGTCCGAACTAAGAGGGTGCATCATCATAGGACACCCGGGATAAACACCAAAAAACCAAAGCCCTCTACAGGGCATGGAACTGTACTGGAAAGGTGGCTTGATGGACCCTGTAGAATTCACAGTACAGAGGACGCCACACCAACTCACAGCCTTAGAGCATGTTGGATACTCCGGCAGGTGGCCAAAATTGGCGAGGACCTCTTAATTCTGGAGGCCGCAGAAAGCCAGCCCGAGGACACCAGTACCATTCTCACAGTCTTCGAGACTTTCGCATCAAACAATATGCGAAAAAGAACACTCCGCAGCCTCGCCGAAGTCTATCAAGTTGCAACAATAAATCCACGGAGCGACACTGCTATTACCTTCAACGCAAGTGATGAACCTAGATTCCGAACAGCCCGAGCACCAGCCGCATTGGTCCTCAGTCCCATAGTGGACGGCTTTCGCCTCACCAAGGTGCTCATGGATGGAGGCAGCAGACTGAACCTCATTTATGAGGAAACCCTTCAAAAAATGGAAATAGACTGGAACCGCATCGAGCGAAGAAGCACAACCTTTAGAGGAATAATCCCCAGTCGGGAAGCGCGCTGTACAGGAAAAATCACACTAGATGTGGTGTTCGGCACGCCGGATAATTACAGGTCCGAAGAAGTCACGTTTCAGGTGGCCCCGTTTAAGAGCGGATATAACGCTTTACTAGGGCGAGAAGCATTCACAATCTTCCAAGCAATACCCCATTATGGGTACATGAAGCTTAAGATGCCCGGGCCGAATGGAATTATCACTCTAGCTAGTGATCCGGACACAGCACTCCGCGCCGAAAACAAGACGGCCGCATTAGCCCTTGAGGCGCTATCCGAAGCCTTAGTGGCCGAGGAACTGACTGCGCTTCGCTCCATGGTTAACAGGGATGATGTGATACTCGATAAGAGATCCAAATCCACATCCTTCAAGCCAGCCGATGAAATAGTCAAATTCCAGGTCCATCCAACGGACCCCAATAAAACAGCTTCAATCGGGGCACGACTGAACCCTGATGCAGACGCCGCACTACGAGAGTTCCTATGAGAGAACTGGGACATCTTCGCCTGGCACCCTTCAGACATGCCAGGGATCCCACGCAGGCTGGCCGAACACAGCTTAAATATCCTAAAAGGATTTAAACCTGTCAAACAAGCCCTTCGGCGTTTTTCCGAACCCAAGAGACAGGCTATGGGAGAGGAGCTAGCCAAGCTATTGGAGGCCGGATTCGTCAGAGACATAAAACATACGGACTGGCTAGCAAACCTGGTGATGGTACCAAAGAAGGACAAATCCTGGCGCCTGTGTGTCGACTTTAAAGACCTTAACAAGGCTTGCCCAAAGGATCCCTTCCCCCTCCCCCGCATCGACCAAATTATCGATGCCACCGCAGGACACGATTTGTTGTGTTTCCTCGACGCATACTCCGGTTACCATCAAATCAAGATGGCAGAATCAGACCAAGCTGCAACAGCATTCATCACACCATACGGCCCATTCTGCTTCAACACAATGCCCTTCGGGCTAAAAAACGCCGGCGCAACATATCAGCGCATGATCCAGACATGTCTGGCAAATCAGATCGGCAAAACAGTGGAGGCGTATGTGGACGATGTGGTCGTCAAATCAAGACATGTCGAATCTCTAGTAGATGACTTGAGGCTTACATTCAATAACCTCCGAAAATATGACATCAAGCTCAACCCAGAAAAATGCGTCTTCGGCGTTCCAGCCGGAAAGCTCTTGGGCTTCATTGTATCCGGTAGAGGAATTGAAGCAAATCCAGCCAAGATCCGAGC
This sequence comes from Triticum urartu, assembly GCF_056163025.1. Classification (NCBI taxonomy): domain Eukaryota; kingdom Viridiplantae; phylum Streptophyta; class Magnoliopsida; order Poales; family Poaceae; genus Triticum; species Triticum urartu. The sequence goes on along the minus strand of NC_141875.1, from coordinate 507,532,674 downwards.
TTTGTCACAATTGGATATCCCAAAGGACCTCAAACAAATACAAAAATTAACCAGATGCGTGGCGGCTTTAAGCCGCTTCATCTCCCGCTTGGGAGAAAAGGCACTACCCCTCTATCGCCTCCTTCGGCGCACCGAACACTTCGAGTGGACGGAGGCCGCCACGGCCGGACTTGATGAAATAAAAGCCATATTGGCAACAAACCCAGTCCTGGCCGCGCCGAACACCGGCGAACCAATGTTATTGTACATTGCAGCAACATATCAAGTTGTCAGCGCAGTACTCGTTGTCGAGCGGGAAACGGATGGACACAAATTCCCCCTTCAAAGGCCGGTCTACTACGTATCCACCGTCCTCACTCCATGCAAATCATGGTACCCGCATTATCAAAAGATTGCATACGCGGTATTCATGGCATCCCGGAAGCTACGACACTACTTTCAACAGTGTTCCATAACAGTAGCCTCAGAAGTACCACTCAACGATATTATTAACAACCGCGACGCAACGGGCCGGATTGCAAAATGGGCCATCAAGCTTCTCCCGTTCGATATAACCTATAAGCCACGGCGAGCTATTAAGTCGCAAGTTTTGGCCGACTTCGTTGCAGAATGGACGGAGGCCGAGCTCCCTAAAGAGTACGACACATATTCAAACTGGATTATGCATTTCGACGGCTCCAAAATGTTGGCCGGACTGGGGGCTGGCGTCGTCCTGACGTCCCCCACAAGAGACACAGTCCAATATGTGCTCCAGATCATGTACATGGATTCCAAAAATGCAGCCGAATATGAGGCCCTCCTACATGGCCTCCGGATAGCAGTATCCATGGGTATCCAGCGCCTAGAGGTACGCGGGGATTCAAACCTCGTGATATCCCAAATAAATGGAGACTTCGACGCCAAGGACCCAAAATGGCAGCTTACCGCAACGCCGTCCTAAAAATGTCAGCTCGGTTTGAAGGGCTGGAGTTTCACCATATAGCCCGAGAAAACAATCAAGCAGCGGATGTCCTGGCACGCATCGGAGCAAGACGCGATGCAGTCCCCCCCCCCCCCCAACATCTTTTTGGAAAGATTGTTCAAGCCATCCGTAGCATGGGAGGGGGAACCCGCAAATAACAGCCCGGACCCAGCCGCACCACTCGACGCCAAACAATCTGACACAATTGGAGGCTCTGCCAATGAAATTACACCTTCAGCCCACGTAATAATGGCGGTCATCGCCCCATGGACAGAACCATTCCTAGCCTACCTTACTAGGCAGGAACTCCCAGAGGACCAAAATGAGGCCCACTGCATAGTGCGGCGATCTAAAGCCTATAGAGTCCATGAGGGAGAGCTTTATAAGAAAAGCACTACCGGAGTCCTTCAAAGGTGCATCTCCGAAGAGGAAGGGCGGAACCTTCTGGCTGAAATTCATGCCGGACTCAGTGGTCACCACGCCGCTGCTCGGTCCCTTGTTAGCAAGGCTTTCCGTACAGGCTTTTATTGGCCGACGGCCCGGGCAGACGCTCAGGACCCAGTCCAACGATGCGCTGGTTGCCAACCTTTTGCCAACCAAAGCCATAATGCCACCCACCGCACTCCAAACTATACCCATCACCTGGCCTTTTGCGGTCTGGGGGCTTGACATGGTAGGACCCCTTAAAGGTGGGACCGATAGGAAAAAATACTTACTGGTCATGGTGGATAAATTCACCAAATGGATAGAAGCCAAGCCTGTTAAAACGGCCAAATCCGGACCTGTGATAGACTTCATATCCGGGGTTGTACACTATTATGGCGTCCCCCACAGCATCATAACCGATAACGGTACAAACTTTACCGCCGACGAGGTAAAACTCTAGTGCAAAAATATGGGCATCAAGCTCGATTATGCTTCCGTCTATCACCCACAAACCAACGGCCAGGTCGAACGTGCAAATGGTCTTATCATGAGCGGCATTAAACCCAGACTGGTGCGGTCCCTCAAGGAATCTAACACACACTGAGTAGAGGAGCTCGACTCCGTGCTATGGGGGCTGCGGACCACGCCAAATCGCACCACCGGATACACACCATTTTTTATGGTGTACGGCGCAGAGGCAGTTCTGCCCTGCGACATAATTCATGACTCACCTAGAGTGCGCATGTACGAAGAAAGAGAAGCCGAGCTCGATCGGCAGGACAACTTGGACGCCCTGGAGGAGGAGCGTGACATGGCAAAAGCCCGTTCCGCATTTTATCAACAGCAGGCCCGAAGATATCAAAGCAGAGAAGTACGGGCCAAAAATTACAATGTTGGCGAACTAGTTCTACGCCTGCCGGATAAGAAATAGGACAAACTCAAGCCCAAGTTGGAAGGTCCATTCATAATCGACCAAGTCCTGACTGGCGGGGCGTACCGCCTGCGAGATGCGTCGGATAACCGACTCAAGCCGAACCCGTGGAACGCCACCCGTCTCCGAAGATTCTATGCCTAGCGCCAGACTCTGTGTTCATCTCCTTCCTCTGTCCATTTTTTGCATTTTTTTGTCTTACATTTCTCTCCTTCCCCTCTTTTCTTTTATAGCCCTTAAAGGCTCATCTAGTGACGCGCCACTCGCGCTCATTAAACCTGGGGGCTTCTTTAACAGAAGCTTATTTATACGGGCTTCACGCCCAACACATGCGTCAAACTTCCGCATGTACCCTTTTTTTCACCATTATATGCATCGATATGACTTAAGTTTTGGCCAAGCTGGGTTGCCTGGCTCCTGTGCTTACCCCTACGTTCCCGATTGTTCGGCTAGGCGGTAAAGGGAGCACCTCTGCGATTGTTACTGCCGGGTCAGCCGGATGTGTACCTCAGACTGGGTGAAGCCGAAAGCTAGCGTTCTTAAGGGAATATTCGGTCGGTGAGATAAAAGATGATCTTTTTACTCATTCTATGCGCCCCCAGATGCTTTTTTCTGCGTCTTTTTACGCAGTCCGGACATGCGCTTTAGGGCATGCCTCCCAGCGAAAGGAACCCCTAACGGAACTATTCTCTCTGGAATATGTTTCTTACTAACCACTAAACGATCATCGTGCTAAGCTAACAGACGGGTCAAGTCAATCACATCATTCTCTAATGACAACTCAAGTCAATCTAGTGAGTTACCAAATGGCGTCTCCCACCTCCCACCCCACCTCCGGCGATCTCCTCCCACCACCACTAAAACCCTAATCTTTCCCTACCAATCTCTCCAGCGTCTCCCCCTCACTCAGGGGTCATGGTTTTCTCATCGGGATCAACCCTTGGCTTGGACTTCTCCAAGGGTTTGGAGTTTGCGGATAAAGTTTTCAGATCTACTGGTTTTTCGGTCCACCCTACGGAGGACACAGGTCACTTCACGTTGGTGGTGTCCTTTAGCCGTCATGTTTTCAGTTTTGATGATCATTCTGTGGCAGCGGCTCTGGAGGCTGCTGTTGGTGGATCTGCGATCGAGTTGGGTGTCTCATGTTTACGTGACAAGGTTTATTCCTTCAACGTTTCTTCCAAGCAAGTTGGTTTCTTTATTGTTGATCTTCGATCTTTTGCTTGCCCGCAATTCAAATGTTATTTTAATCTTTGGGGCCGTGGAGGACCAAATTGGGTTCGCGAGTTTAAACTTTGGAAGTTGCAAAGTGATGCGGAATGGATCTTAGTTAGTCCATCTAAGAGATGGGCGGCACTTGGGATGATCGCTATGCATAAACCACCATCTAAGTCCTCTTTTAGATCTTTTGGTTCTGTGCAAAAGAAAATTTCTTTTGCAACATTCCAAATCTATGATGCATGCAAGGGTTATAGATATCCGGCCACGAAGGATTGTATTGATACAGTTTCTGATGCTGGATATGTTGTCTCGGCAAATGAGCGTTTGATCATTCGACCATCGCCGCCGGCGAATCTCCAGTGGACTGTTGCTTCTCCGTCGATTGTTTTCGGTTCTGTTGACCCACCGCGGATTCAACGGAATTCACCTGAGACTGTTAGTTTGTTCTTGTCTGCTCTCGTTTCTCCTGCATCCCATGTTGGGCCAGCCCTCCATGACGGGCTACAGCCCACCACCCAGCCAATGGATATCTCGTCTACTCAGGAAGCTGCTGATTTGTTTGATGAGATGGTCAATGACATGGTGGACCGTGTTCTAACTTGTTCCAACTGTCACCAGTGGGGCCACTTGTCGGTCTCTTGTCCTGTTTGCCTGGCTTGCTCACGTTATGGTCATCGTCGTCGGGATTGCATTAATTGGGCTCAGGATAATGGTTATGTTTGGAGAGTTAAACACATGAAACAAAATCCAGAAAAATCTCCACTATTGATTCCCATGCCCGCCACGAGTCAGACTCCTACTCCATCGCCTAGGGACTCCTCGGGTATAGAGACGACCCACGCGCCGGTGCAGACGAGTCCCATCAAGTCTTCACCCCTTCCCGTGCACCACCAACCTGCTCCACCTCCACCAGAGCAAGACATGGCAAACTTTCCCCTAGATCCTCTTGAGTTCCTTCCACCGGGGTTCGAGTTCATGGATGGAGGGCCAACCTGCGTGCCTCGGACTTTCTACTCTCCAGCCATTGCACCGGACCGTCGCCATGAGCAGTTTGCCATTGGCTTTGTTGAGCCTCCGCTGCCACCTGGACAGATTCATCACTTCTGGCAACTGGTTAGTGATTTTGTGATGACTCAGCTTCACCGTGACGTTCTTAGTGATCAGCAATGGATTGAGGGTGTTGGTTTGTTTGAGTTCCGATCTCCTGCATCTAGGCATGCCATTATAAATCATCCTCCTTATGATCTTGGCAATGGTCACTTTGTTCGGTTTGTTCCTCATGATCAAGGCATCAATCACAGAGCTATTCAGGGTTTTCGTAGGTGCTGGATTATGATGTTAGGTGTTCCTTTGGATTACCGCACAACACAGCATATTTCTGAGGCAGTTAGCACCTTTGGTCGTTTTCATATCTGGCATCAGGATGATCCGCGGCTAGTCAGGACTCTTGTTTATGTTTCTTTCCCAAGCCCTCAGCAAGTACCTAGGGATGTTGTCTATCATGAGTATGCAAACTTTGGAGCTACGCGTCTTTCTTGGACAGCACCTATCTATGTGCTCTCTGCAGAATTTGCTGACATTATGCCAGCTGATGAAGATCCGATGCCTTTCAATGGAAACCCTCATCCGCTGCCCGGGAACATGCCTTTTGATGATGTTAACTTTGTCATGCCTGAGTTTCCAGAGCTGGGCTGGAATGAGGCCCCTCATGCTCACAATGATGATCCGCGGCCTCATAACCAGCATGACAATGTCATTATTGAGGAGATTCATGAGGATGAAGCACTACCTGCTTCTCAAGAGTCAATGGTTTTAGAGAACTCGGGGCTTGTTGATTCTGCTGAGGGATCTGTCAATAATCAGCAAGGTGTTGTGGCGGCCTATGTGCCTCCTCTAATCCATCCTCATGTTGTTATTGGTCAAGTTCTGACAGTTTTCAGACCAGAGCTTCCTCCGGTAATGCAATGGACAAGATCTTTTCAGCGTATGATCCCAGTCTTTTATACAATGCACATTCCTCGAGGGTTACAGTTCTACAATCCTTTTAAACCAGTTCTACTGTCTAAGCGCTCTTGGGAGGTATCTTTCTCTTACTCTGCTATGAAGAACAAGCTGGTTTTTCATCCTTCACCTGTTCGTCGGATGGTGAATATTCCAAGGAAGCCTCCTGTTGCTCATGCACTTTGTTTTGACAATGTTGTTGAGGATTGTGCCATGGTTGATCCAGCTTTGTCTGCTGTTGAGATGTATGCCTTCAATTTCTCTGCAGCCCCAAGTTAGCGTCCAGCTTGTGCTCGTAAACCAAAGTCTGTGATTGTTGAGTCTGAGGTTAGGCGCAGTGCCAGGCTCTCAGCCCTACGTGATGGCTTCAGGCATTCTACTCCAGCCAAGTCCCCTATGAAGAAACCTGCAGCAAAGCCTCAGAAGAAGCGCAAGGTTACTGTGGATGGCGAACTACCACGGGCTCCTCCTCACGATGCAGATCAACCTACTGTGTCGCCGCCCATGCCAATCAATGTGTTGCAGCAGGTTGGCCTTCGCCTCGGCATTGGGCCGGAGAAGCTCACTAAGGAGAAGCTTGAGGCTTCTTCTTGCAAGTCTTCTGCTCCTCCTAGTTCCAATGATAGCTGATCGTTTCATTTGGTGGGGTTTATGGTTAACCCTTGTGAAAACCATTTATCTGCACTTATCTTTTAGGCTTTGTCTGAACTTTTATGCTATCCCTTGGCTGAACTGGTACTGTCATTATGTGACAGTCTTTTGCTGTTACTTTATTATGGTCTGTAATGAATCAGAATGATGTTAGAGATTGGAAAGTTCTTTGTTGGAATGTGCGAGGTCTAAATTCAGATGATAGAAAGCGTGCAGTTCGTCAGAAAATCGATGAAAGTGCTTGTTCCATTGCTTGCCTCCAAGAAACAAAATGTGAGGTCATTGATCAGCGTTTCATCCGTAAGTGTTGTCCACGACGTTTTGATCAGTTTATCCATGTGCCTTCGTCTGGAGCTTCGGGTGGGTTGTTAGTCGTATGGAATACTGCTTTGTTTGCTGGAAAGCTAATTGAGTCCAATAGTTTTGGTATTATGGTGGAGTTCAAGTTTGTTCATAACTCCCAAACCTGGACTCTAGTTTCAGTCTATGGACCCTGTCAAAACCCAGCTAGAGATAATTTTATTAATTGGTTGCATGATATAATTATCCCTGATGATGCTAACTGGCTGTTACTGGGTGATTTCAATTTCATGCAATCAATGGAAAATAGGAATAAACTAGGTGGTGATATTAATGACATGTTCATCTTTAATGAGGTTATTGGGCATCTGGGCTTAATTGAATTACCTATCAAGGGCAGAAAGTACACTTGGACAAATATGCAAACTGCTCCTTTGCTTGAACAGTTTGATTGGTTTTTTACAACCCCTTCATGGACATGTTCTTATCCTAACACTATGGTCCTACCTCTGGCTAGAACCACTTCAGATCATGTGCCATGTGTGGTGCAAATCAAAACCACTATTCCCAAGGCCAAAGTGTTTAGATTTGAAAATTACTGGACTAATTTGCCTGGTTTTCTTGATTGTGTCAGTGAATCTTGGAGTAGGCCAGTTCATAAGAGATCTTCTGCTGCTATAATATCTGCAAAGTTCAAAGCTCTCAGGCAGGCACTCAAACATTGGCACATTAGCCTTTCTACCGTCAAGGCTCTAATTTCCAACTGCAATAAAGTAATTCTTTGTCTGGATGGTCTTGAGGAGTTAAGGCCTTTGTCTGGGCCTGAGGAAACTTTCAGGAAAATTGTAAAGTTGCATTTGGAGGAAACTCTAAGGTTGCAATTTATCTACTGGAAGCAGAGATGTACCATTAGAAACATTAAAGTGGGAGAGGAAAACACCAAATTTTTCCATGCCATGGCCACAGAGAGATACAAGAATAACTCTATTTCTAGTATAACTTCTGATGATGGGCAAGTGACCTCTGATCATGCATCAATTGCTGGACTATTTTTCCAGGAGTTCAAGCAGAGGATGGTATGCACAAATAATACACAAATGGGTTTTGATATGCCAAATATTATCAAGAAGGTTCAGGGACTAGATGACTTGACCAAGCCCTTTTCTGAGCAGGAAATTGATTGTGTTATTAAGGAAATGCCAACTGACAGAGCACCTGGGCCAGATGGTTTCACTGGACTTTTTCTTAAGAAGTGTTGGCACATAATTAAAGATGACTTTCATCAACTGGTCAAAGAGTTGTCTGAGGGGCACCTTGATTTGGAGTGTATCAACAGTTCTCTCATAACCTTGATTCCAAAAAAGCTTTCACCTGAGGGTTTGAATGATTACAGGCCAATATCTTTGACAAATACCTATTTGAAATTCCTCACTAAACTTTTGGCAAACAGGTTGCAGAAGGTCATCCTTTCCTGTATTCATAAAAACCAATATGGGTTTATTAAATCCAGGTCTATTCAGGATTGTCTAGCTTGGTGCTTTGAGTATATCCACCAGTGTAATGCTTCAAAGAGACCAATAGTGCTGCTGAAATTGGATTTTACTAAAGCCTTTGACACTATTGAGCATGATGCCATTCTTAGAATCCTAAGATACAAGGGTTTTAATGACAAATGGATTTCCTGGATGCAAACTATTTTGTCTTCTGTTTCTTCTTCTATGCTTCTTAATGGTGTTCCTGGTAACCATTTTAAATGTAAGAGAGGAGTCAGGCAAGGAGACCCAATGTCACCTCTTCTTTTTGTCCTTGCTGCTGACCTGCTTCAGTCTGTTGTCAATGACATGTGCAGTAAAGGAATTCTGACTTTGCCAATCCCTTCCAACAGCCAGGATTACCCCATTGTTCAGTATGCTGATGATACACTAATTGTGTTGCCTGCTATTGATCACCAACTGCTTGCTCTTAAAGACATGCTTGATGTCTTTGCTGGCACAACAGGATTATCTGTGAATTTTACAAAATCCCTTATGGTGCCTATGAACATGTCATCTGATGAAGCTAACAGGTTGGCCTCAATTCTTGGATGTAGTATAGGAACCATGCCTTTTACTTACTTGGGTCTACCCATGGGGACTACAAGGCCCTCAATCCAAGACCTCATGCCCCTTGTGCATAGGATTGAAAGAAGATTGTCTGCCACTTCATGTTTTCTGAATCAAGGTAGCAGGTTGCAGTTGCTCCAGTCTGTTTTAACATCAATGCCCATATACTTCCTGTGCACACTAGTCATCCCAATTGGAATTTTGAAGCAAATTGAAAGGATTCAGAGACAATGTCTATGGAGAGGGAACTCTGATACTCCAAGACAATCTCTGGCTGCTTGGGACTTGGTATGCTTACCAAAAAACAAAGGGGGTCTTGGTGTGCTTAATCTCAGGGTGCAGAATGAGGCCTTGCTTATGAAGTTCTTGCACAAATTTTATAATCATCATGACATCCCCTGGGTTGGCCTTATTTGGAATGCCTACTATGCCAACTCTGTCCCTCATACTACCACACTCTGTGGATCTTTTTGGTGGCGTGATGTGTTTAAATTGGCTGACAAATATTGTCAGATGGCTACTCCAACGTTGGGTGATGGCAGGTCCATTCTATTTTGGTCTGACAGATGGATGGTTGAGCTTAAGGGTTCCTGTCTCAGTGAAAAATTTCCCAGGCTCTTCTCCTTTGTTATTGATGAGCAGCTTTCAGTGTCTGATGTGCTTTCCCAGGAATTTTTGTCAAATTTGCATTTGCCCCTCTCTACACAAGCCTTTGCTGAGCTTGAATGTCTTCAACAGCTGACTCATGCTTATTCTTGCTCTGCAACTCATGACGCATGGATTTGGCCTTTTCATAAGGGTTGTTTCAAACCCAAATCCTTCTATGTGTATGAGCATCAGCATATTGTTGTTGATCCAATCTTCCAATGGATTTGGAAATCTTCATGTACATTGAAAATCAAAATGTTTGGTTGGTTACTGCTGAGAGATTGTTTAAACACCAGAGACATGCTACTCAGAAGGCATTGGCATGTGGAAGATCATACTTGTGTCCTATGTCCATATCTGATCCATGAAGATCGTGCACATCTGTTCTTCTCTTGTAATTTTAGCATTAGAGTCTGGAATTACTTGCACATTATCTGGGACCCACAGCCTGGGATGACAACATACAACATGGCAGTAAAGGCTAGGAAGGATTTTGGGCATTCTTTCTTCACTGAAGTGGTCTTTACAGCAGCTTGGAACATTTGGATCTTAAGGAATGGCAAGGTTTTCAGGAAAGAGACACCTTCTTTCAGCGCATGGAGGCATAACTTCATCCATGACATAACCCTTCTTTCTCATAGGATAAAATGTAAATACAAGGATAGCCTTCTAACTTGGATCTCTAACCTTCCTTAGGTAGTGTTTTTCTTTGCCCTGCTTGGGTTGTAAGTTTGTAAGTATTTATGTCTTCCTCTTTTCTTTACTTGTATGGACTTGTAATAGGACTTTGTTCTTTGTTGTTTTCAATAAAGAGTTGTGAGGCTGTTGCCTTGCAGTACATATTCAAAAAAAACTAGTTGGGCACTTGTCTGATAAAGCACTAATGACCCCTACGCCTGGTCTCCACGCATACCACGGTTCTTATATAACCGCTATGGTATTCGGACACACTCCGGACCGTCAGGTCCCGAGGTTGAAGCGAAAAGGTCGGCAACGACAAACGATCTACAATCCGGCTAGAAGGCATTACACATGTCAATTCAAAACTACATAGTCATTCCGACTGATTGTATTCCTCTTCTATACCATCTAACAGGCTGTCTAATTTACAGTCCTGCTGGGAATACTTCGCGGCCAACTCTACTTGGCCGTATACTAAGCTCACAGGGATCTCCTTCCTGTCAGGCCCCACTGGTCCGACCTCGGCCATGTGGTTTGGGTCAGACTTCGTAAAACGGGTCTTCACCATGGCCCAGGCTTCCCTAGCGCCTTGTCGGCAGGCCGATATCTTCCACAACCGGAAGCGCCGCCGAGCTCCCTTCAGCTTCTCCGCAAGCTCTCCAAGGCCCTCGGGCATGGAGTGGGCAGGCCATAAGGCTTGGGCAACACCTCGCATCGCCTGCCGAATTTGCTCGTGCAGTTGCATGAGTTCGGGAAGAAGGTCACCCGTAGAACCAGGCATCTCCTCTGCAGGACGACCTGTGAGCATACCTACAGACATTACTCCGTTAGTCGACTTCCTCGCCGAACTCTTTTTTCAAAGTCCGTTCAAGCACTTACTAAATATGCCACGTCGAAGCCGCTGATTCTCCTTCGTGGAGTCCAACAGCTGGCCACGAACATCTTTAAGTTCGATGTCCAGCCTGGTGTTGGCATCCTGAAGATCATTCTTCTCTCGCCTCACCTTTGTCAACATACTCTCACCGGCCTTTAGCCGGCGTAAGAGTTGTTGCTTTTCCGGATCGAGTCCGGTGCCATCTGCAACATGATTTGTCAGATTTGCACCCACACCGCACAATACTAATCTTTTGAAGTGTATCTTACCTGAGGGGGTCTCTTTGGACTCCCCTGCTGCGGCTAGTGCAGCCTCTAATTGGGCCTTGCACTTTTCCAGCTCCTGGGACAATACAGTATTCTTCTCTGTAAGAACCTGAATATTAAATGATCCTTAAATCAGTTGCTCTAACTGTTTCAAGTCTCGAGGGCTATGGGCATATATATATTTGACCAAATTTTCTTACCCGTATGTCTTTTACATACTGCTCCGTGGCTCTGGCTAAACCATTTTGAGCGGCACGGAGGTACGCATCTCCTGAATTAAAGGCATCTAAAGCCTCTTGGGAGAAACAAGCGTCGCGTAGAATTGTCCGGTGACACCTGTGGTTCATGGCACTCTCCACTTCAGAATTTGTGGCAGACAGCCTGTCCGCATCCTCTGTCGGAGGAGCGTCCGGTTCGCGCCTTGTGCTCGCCTCCGCTTCCTGGCCAGACGTTGGAGCCTGGCTGGTGGAGGCGCGATTGGCAACCTCTCCGGATATAGTCTGGCGAGGTCTCTTCGTTCTGAAGATAGCATGAACGTTAATATGCCCGGACAGAATAACACCAGGGAAGCAGAGGATGCGCTATACCTTTGCGCCGGCATCTCAGTCCGGACTACATTCCTTTTTGCCCCACGGGGCCCTGCGGCCCCTCGTTGGCTAGCCGCTGTAGGTTCGGCCTCCTGCCTCGGAAAACTCCCCTGCAAAACACGGTTGTCGTCAGAAACACCGGAATACGTGAGAGTGGAATCTCCCTCAAGGGAATGAGACTCCGGTTTCTGTCACCTGGGAGGCCGGGATTAACCCTGGGTAATCAGCCGTAATGGCTACCAAGGTATTGTCCTTGCTTAGCTGATGGAACACCCCATCAATAAGCTCCACTGATATGTCCGGATCCTCTTCGGAGTTCGGATCGAGGGACCGTTCTGGGTCCTCGGGTTGTGGAGGGCGGCTGTTTATATCCTTTACCACCTGTCGCAGTTCCTGCATTGAAGTCGTTAGACTACATATCTAACTGTGGGAGTACAAAACAAACGGGCAAGCGCAGTTGTTCACTTACCCAACTTGGAGGATCATACATAGTAAATCCGGCCTGCGGGTTGACGCGGAGGAATTCCTCCTTTTCTCCCTTGTACAAAGAGGATAAGATCTTTACTAGGGCGGCAGCTGAAGCCGGCCCCTTACGACCGTAACGGGTGGCGTCATCCTCCCCGTTGAAATCCCACATGGGGTGGCCTCTATATTGAAGTGGTTGCACCCCCCGCATAATGCATGCGGCCATGACTCCAATCATGGTTAGTCCGGAATGAGCCAACAGTCTTATCCGGCCCATCAGGTAAAGGACGTCTCTGTCGCTTTCTCTCTGAGAGCTCCACGGACGCCAGCTCAAGTGTTTCTTCAATGGAGCACTGTTGAACTCGGGGAGACCGACCCGGATAGGATCCGGTAGCGGGACGTCATCTATATAAAACCATTCCGAAGGCCAGTCCTCGGACGCCTTCTTCGAGGTTCCGGATAGGTATCCGATCCCGGCGATGCGCCATACTTCGGCTCCGCCCACTTGGTATATAGACCCCTCTTTAGAACGGGGCACCGGGCAGAATAACCTCTTCCACAGCGCGAAATGAGCCTCAACGCCTAAAAATAGCTCGCAAAGGGTGACGAAACCCGCAATATGCAATACGGAGGCGGGTGTGAGGTTGTGCAGCTGGAGGCCGTAGAACTCCAGAAGCCCGCGGAGAAATGGGTGAATTGGAAATCCCAGTCCCCTTATTAGATAGGGGACGAGGCACACCCGCTCTCCTTTAGAAGGATTGGGGGTGCTCTCCGCTTGTTTTCCGCCATTATAGGTGGCGAGACCGGCTCGGACCGGGACCATGTATGCCTGAGGGAGAAATCCCTTGGCCTGAAGTGACGCTAACTCGCTATGCGGGATGGTGCAACTCTCCCAGTCCCCGGGTTTGGGACCGGAGGGGCGAGGGGAGGAGCTGCGATGGCTGGTCATGTTGGAATGGACCTTTGCTGGAAGCGCTCTGATGATAACTCGCGGAAAGGAGAAGATGTGGTTTGGACCTAAATCCCCATCCCGTTAAATAGGCGGCTCGTTTATACGGCTAGGGGTGTGGATGTAAAAACACCCCGGCTTTTCGCATTCGTTTGAACACGTGGAAGACGGCCATTATTGGGCATGGAAGCCGAGGAGCACTACATTACAAAAATCGGACATTATTCCTACAGGTACACAAGATTTGGAGAGGAACCCGCCTTGCAATGCCGAACAATCTGCGCGCCGGACTCATCGTCATTGAAGCCTGGTTCGGGGGCTACTGAGGGAGTCCTGGATTAGGGGGTGTTCGGGTAGCCGGACTATACCTTCAGCCGGACTCCTGGACTATGGAGATACAAGATTGAAGACTTCGTCCCGTGTCCGGATGGGACTTTCCTTGGCGTGGAAGGCAAGCTTGGCAATGCGGATATTCAAGATCTCCTACCATTGTAACCGACTCTATGTAACCCTAACCCTATCCGGTGTCTATATAAACCGGAGGGTTGTAGTCCATAGTCAATCAACTCCATACACAACAATCATACCATAGGCTAGCTTCTAGGGTTTAGCCTCCTTGATCTCGTGGTAGATCTACTCTTGTACTACCCATATCATCAATATTAATCAAGCAGGAGTAGGGTATTACCTTCATCGAGAGGGCCCGAACCTGGGTAAAAAACATCGTGTCCCTTGTCTCCTATTGCCATCCGGCCTTGACGCACAGTTCGGGACCCCCTACCCGAGATCCGCCGGTTTTGACACCGACAAGGGGTCTGGTGTACCGCAAAACGGAGGAAACGGACCTCCTACAGTCGAAACAGGGGTCCTGTTGATCGGGATGGGTGTGGCGTACCGCAAAATGGAGGAAACAGACTTGTGTTCGAGCGCTACGGTCGAAACGGGGGTCCTGTTCATCGGGAGGGGTGTGGCGTACCGCAAAACGGGACTCCATGGGATAATGTTCATCTCCACCGTCGATCCCCTCCAGCCTCCACGGGCTACTGTTCATCCACCGTCGACCTCCTCCAGCCTCCAACTACGACTGTTCATCCACGGGCTCCTGTTCATCCAGCCTCCACCACGCGCTACTCCACCAGCTACTGTTCAACCAGCCCTCTCCACGGGCTCCTATTCAACCACCCCTCCACGGGCTACTATTCATCCAGCCCTCCACCGTCTACTGTTCATCCTGCCCTCCACGGGGTGGTCCTGTTCATCCAGCCCTCCACGGGGTCCTGTTCATCCAGCCCCAACCGGCTCGATCGATCGGGGTCCTGTTCATCCAGAGGCAACACCACGGGGTCCTGTTCATCCACCCCCACTGGGAACTGTTCATCCAAACCCCCCCCCCCAGCAATGCTCACTGTTCATCCAGAGGCAGCATCGATCAGCTTCAGTTAGCAGAAGTAGCGAAGGAATCGCTCGACCGGGTTCAGTTAACACCCATCGATCGATCACTCGGATTCAGTAATGCGTAGCCTGCAGTGCAATCGCTCAGGTTCAGTTAGAGCCCAACGCCTCGCTCGGGTTCAGTTAGAGGCCAACGCCTCGCACCCACGTGCATGCGTGTACGAGAGAAACGCACATCGCTCGGCCCCGACCACCCACCGTAACCGGGAACACCCCGATATTTTCCTCGCCCTCGCTTCTACCATGGTTTTTTTCCGTCATGGACGGCCCAAAGAATGTCATGCAGCTGCGTCTCCGGCCCGCCCGGGACGAAAAGCCCATTTTCTGTCATGATTTTTTGTCATAGAAGTAGAACCCCACCACATCTATGATGATACCGTGTTTTGTCACAATTATTGTCTTAGAAGTGTCATAAGTATGATAGAAAAAAATTCGTTCGGCCCAAAATGTCACAGATGTGTCTTTTTTTGTAGTGAAGATAAACTACTCATACAAATGCATCTTGATGTTCCGTGCAACGCATGGGCATCTTGCTAGTAGGGAGAATGAGTTTGTGTGACACATATCTAGCTATATTAAGGGATAGGTAGATCGCATTTGTGCGAGGCATACTTAAAGCATCACGAAGATAAACAAAATGGTGTGTGCTACCTCTTGAGCACTTGCATTGGTTTTCCCTTGAAGAGGAAAGGGTGATGCAGCAGAGTAGCGTAAGTATTTCCCTCAGTTTTTGAGAACCAAGGTATCAATCCAGTAGGAGGCTATACACGAGTCCCTCGTACCTACACAAAACAAATAAATCCTCGCAACCAACGCGATAAGGGGTTGTCAATCCCTACACGGCCACTTACGAGAGTGAGATCTGATAGATATGATAAGATAATATTTTTGGTATTTTTATGATAAAGATGCAAAGTAAAATAAAAAGCAAAGTATTGGAAGATTAATATGATGAAGATTGACCCAGGGGCCATAGGTTTCACTAGTGGCTTCTCTCGAGAGCATAGATATTTTATGGTGGGTGAACAAATCACTGTTGAGCAATTAACAGAGTTGAGCATAGTTATGAGAATATCTAGGTATGATCATGTATATAGGCATCACATCCAAGACAAGTAGACCGACTCCTGCCTGCATCTACTACCATTACTCCACACATCGACCGCTATACAGCATGCATCTAGAGTATTAAGTTCAAGAGAACAGAGTAACGCCTTAAGCAAGATGACATGATGTAGAGGGATAAATTCATGCAATATGATTAAAAAACCATCTTGTTATCCTCGATGGCAACAATACAATACGTGCCTTGCTGCCCCTACTATCACTGGGAAAGGACACCGCAAGATTGAACCCAAAGCTAAGCACTTCTCCCATTGCAAGAAAGATCAATCTAGTAGGCCAAACCAAACTGATAATTCGAAGAGACTTGCAAAGATAACCAATCATGCATAAAGGAATTCAGAGAAGATTCAATTATTATTCATAGATAAACTTGATCATAAACCCACAATTCATCGGTCTCAACAAACACACCGCAAAAATAAGATTACATCGAATAGATCTCCACAAGAGAGGGGAGAACTTTGTATTGAGATCCAGAAAGAGAGAAGAAGCCATCTAGCTAATAACTATGGACCCAAAGGTCTGAGGTAAACTACTCACACTTCATCGGAGAGGCTATGGTGCTGATGTAGAAGCCCTCCGTGATCGATTCCCCCTCCAGTGGAGCTCCGGAACAGGCCCCAAGATGGGATCTCATGGATACATAAAGTTGCGGCAGTAAAATTAGGGTTTTGGCTTTGTATCTGATCGTTTGGGGGTACGTAGGTATATATAGGAGGAAGAAGTACATCGGTGGAGCAACAGGGGGCCCACGAGGGTGGAGGGCACGCCTGGGGGGGGGGGGGGTAGGCGCGCCCCCCTACCTTGTGGCTTCCCTATTGGTTGCTTGACGTTGGGTCCAAATATCCTGGATCATGTTCGGTGAGAAAATCACGTTCCCGAAGGTTTCATTCCATTTGATATTCCTTTTCTTCGAAACCCTAAAATAGGCAGAAAAAACGGCAATTCTGGGCTGGGCCTCCGGTTAATAGGTTAGTCCCAAAAATAATATAAAAGTGGATAATAAAGCCCAATAATGTCCAAAACAGTAGATAATATAGCATGGAGCAATCAAAAATTATAGATACGTTGGAGACGTATCAAGCATCCCCAAGCTTAATTCCTGCTCGTCCTTGAGTAGGTAAATGATAAAAACAGAATTTTTGATGTGGAATGCTACTAGGCATAATTTCAATGTAATTCTTCTTAATTGTGGCATGAATATTCAGATCCTAAAGATTCAAGATAAAAGTTTAATATTGACATAGAAATAATAATACTTCAAGCATACTAACTAAGCAATTATGTCTTCTCAAAGTAACATGGTCAAAGAAAGTTATCCCTACAAAATCATATAGTCTGGCTATGCTCCATCTTCACCACACAAAGTACTTAATTCATGCACAACCCCGATGACAAGACAAGCAATTGTTTCATACTTTTAATGTTCTGAAACTTTTTCAATCTTCACGCAATACATGAGCGTGAGCCATGGACATAGCACTATAGGTGGAATAGAATGGTGCTTGTGGAGAAGACAAAAAGGGAGAAGATAGTCTCACATCAACTAGGTGTATCAATGGGCTATGGAGATGCCCATCAATAGATATCAATGTGAGTGAGTAGGGATTGCCATGCAACGGATGCACTAGAGCTATAAGTGTATGAAAGCTCAAAAAGAAACTAAGTGGGTGTGCATCCAACTCGCTTGATCACGAAGACCTAGGGCATTTTGAGGAAGCCCATCATTGGAATATACAAGCCAAGTTCTATAATGAAAGACTCCCACTAGTATATGAAAGTGACAACATAGGAGACTCTCTATCATGAAGATCATGGTGCTACTTTGAAGCACAAGTGTGGTAAAAGGATAGTAGCATTGTCCCTTCTCTCTTTTTTCTCTCATATTTTTTGGGCCTTTTCTCTTTATTTTTATGGCCTCTTTTTTTAGTCCGGGTCCCATCCCGACTTATGGGGGAATCATAGTCTCCATCATGCTTTCCTCACTAGGACAATGCTCTAATAATGATGATCATCACACTTTTATTTACTTACAAATCAACAATTACAACTCGATTCTTAGAACAAAATATGACTCTATATGAATGCCTCCGGCGGTGTATCGGGATATGCAATGATTCATGAGTGACATGTATGAAAGAATTATGAACGGTGGATTTGCCACAAATACCATGTCAACTACATGATCATGCAAAGCAATATGACAATGATGGAGTGTGTCATGATAAACGGAACGGTGGAAAGTTGCATGGCAATATATCTCGGAATGGCTATGGAAATGCCATGATAGGTAGGTATGGTGGCTGTTTTGAGGAAGGTATATGGTGGGTGTATGATACCGGCGAAAGGTGCGCGGTATTAGAGAGGCTAGGAATGGTGGAAGGGTGAGAGTGCGTATGATCCATGGACTCAACATTAGTCATAAAGAACTCATATACTTATTGCAAAAATATACAAGTTATCAAAGCAAAGTATTACACGCATGCTCCTAGGGGGATAGATTGGTAGGAAAAGACCATCGCTCGTCCCCGACCGCCACTCATAAGGAAGACAATCAATAAATACATCATGATCCAACTTCATAACATAACGGTTCACCATACGTGCATGCTACGGGAATCACAAACTTCAACACAAGAATTTCTAAAATTCACAACTACTCAAATAGCACAACTCTAATATCACCATCTCCATATCTCAAAACAATTATCAAGTTTCAAACTTCTCATAGTATTCAACACACTCATAAGAAACTTTTATTAATCTTGAATACCTAGAATATTAGGATTATTTAAGAAAATTACCATGCTATTTAAGACTCTCAAAATAATCTAAGTTAAGCATGAGAGATCAATAGTTTCCATAAAACAAATCCACGACCGTGCTCTTAAAAGATATAAGTGAAGTACTAGAGCAAAACTATACAACTCAAAAGGTATAAGTGAAGCACATAGAGTATTCTAATAATTTCCGAATTATGTGTGTCTCTCTCAAAAGGTGTGTACAGCAAATATGATTGTGGTAAACTAATAAATAAAGACTCAATTAATACAAGACGCTCCAAGCAAAACACATATCATGTGGTGAATAAAAATATAGCTCCAAGTAAAGTTACCGATAGAAGTAGACGAAAGAGGGGATGCCTTCCGGGGCATCCCCAAGCTTTGGCTTTTAGGTATCCTTAGATTATCTTGGGGGTGCCATGGGAATCCCCAAGCTTAGTCTCTTGCCACTCCTTGTTCCATAATCCATCAAATCTTTATCCAAAACTTGAAAACTTCACAACACAAAACTTAAAGAAGAAAATCTCGTGAGCTCCGTTAGCGAAAGAAAACAAAAGACCACTTCAAGGTACTGTAATGAACTCATTCTTTATTTATATTGGTGTTCAACCTACTGTATTCCAACTTCTCTATGATTCATAAACTATTTTACTAGCCATAGATTCATCAAAATAAGCAAACAACACACGAAAAACAGAATCTGTCAAAAACAGAACAGTCTGTAGTAATCTGTAGCTAGCGCAAGATCTGGAACCCCAAAAATTCTAAAATAAATTTCTGGACGTGAGTAATTTATCTATTAATCATCTGAAAAAAGAATTAACTAAATATCACTTTCCAAATAAAAATGACAGCAGTTCTCGTTAGCGCTAAAGTTTCTATTTTTTACAGCAAGATTAACAAGACTTTCCCCAAGTCTTCCCAACGGTTCTACTTGGCACAAACACTAATTAAACACAAAAAACACAACCAAAACAGAGGCTAGATAAATTATTTATTAAATAACAGTAAGGAAAAATATTGGGTTGACTCGCAACAAGCGCTTTTCTTTAAAGCCTTATAGTTAGGCATACGATTTTAACGATGCTCACAAGAAAGACAAGAATTGAAGCACAAAGAGAGCATCATAAAACATGTGACAATCACATCTAAGTCTAACATACTTCCTATGCGTAGGCATCTTATAGGCAAACAAATTATCAAGCAAGCAAAAACTAGCATATGCAAGGAAGCGGAAAGAAACAATAGAAATCTCAACATAACGAGAGGTAATTTAGTAACACGAAAATTTCTACAACCATATTTTCCTCTCTCATAATAATTACATGTGGGATCATAAGCAAATTCAACAAAATAGATATCACATAAAATATTATCAACACGATCCACATGCATGCAAAGTTGACACTCTTCCAAAATAGTGGGGTTAACATTAACTAAAGTCATGACCTTTCCAAACGCACTTTTATCAAAAACTTCATAAGATTGAACATTCTCCAAATATGTGGGATCTAAAGTTGACATTCTTCCAAACCCACTTTCAATATTATTGCAAACATTATAATCAATCTCATATTCATCATGGGGCTTAAATAAATTTTCAAGATCATAAGAAGAATCACCCCAGTCATGATCATTGCAACAAGTAGAGGACATAGCAAAACTAGCATCCCCAAGCTTAGGGTTTTGCATATTATTAGCACAATTTACATTAATAGAATTTATACTATCATCATTGCAATCATGCTTTTTATTCAAAGATCTATCATGAATCACTTCCTAAAGTACTTCATCGCAATTTTCAGATTCACAAATTTCAAACAAATTTCATAAAGATAATCTAGTGCACAAATCTCACTAGCAATTGGTTCCTCATAATTGGATCTCTTAAAAAGATTAGCAAGCGGATGAGGATCCATAGATCTTAGGTTCTTTGTTTAGTAATAAATAAACAACTATTCCAACCATACGAGAAAACAAGAAATGGGCAAATAAACGGCAAATAGAGAAAGAGAGGGAGGATAGAGAGAGAGGGCGAATAAAACGGCAAGGGTGAAATGGGGGAGAGGAAAACGAGAGGCAAATGGCAAATAATGTAATGCGGGAGGTAAGCGTATGTGATGGGTACTCGGTATGTTGACTTTTGCGTAGACCTCCCCGGCAACGGCGCCAGAAATAGCTCGTTGTCGGGAGTCAAATCTTGACTTGCGCGAACCTCCCCGGCAACAGCGCCAGAAATCCTTCTTGCTACCTCTTGAGCACTTGCGTTGGTTTTCCCTTGAAGAGGAAAGGGTGATGCAGCAGAGTAGCGTAAGTATTTCCCTTGGTTTTTGAGAACCAAGGTATCAATCCAGTAGGAGGCTACGCGCGAGTCCCTCGTACCTACACAAAACAAATAAATCCTCGCAACCAACACGATAAGGGGTTGTCAATCCCTACACGGCCACTTACAAGAGTGAGATCTGATAGATATGAAAAGATAATATTTTTGGTATTTTTATGATAAAGATGCAAAGTAAAATAAAAGCAAAGTAAAAAAAGCAAAGTATTGGAAGATTAATATGATGAAGATTGACCCGGGGGCCATAGGTTTCACTAGTGGCTTCTCTCGAGAGCATAGATATTTTACGGTGGGTGAACGAATTACTGTTGAGCAGGTATGATCATGTACATAGGCATCACGTCCAAGACAAGTAGACCGACTCATGCCTGCATCTACTACTATTACTCCACACATCGACCGCTATCCAACATGCAT
The DNA here is from genome assembly GCF_056163025.1 of Triticum urartu. Taxonomy (NCBI): domain Eukaryota; kingdom Viridiplantae; phylum Streptophyta; class Magnoliopsida; order Poales; family Poaceae; genus Triticum; species Triticum urartu. Next base: position 507,511,493 of record NC_141875.1, on the reverse strand, counting down.
CTAGAGTATTAAGTTCAAGAGAATAGAGTAACACCTTAAGCAAGATGACATGATGTAGAGGGATAAATTCATGCAATATGATAAAAAAAACATCTTGTTATCCTCGATGGCAACAATACAATACGTGCCTTGCTGCCCCTACTGTCACTGGGAAAGGACACCACAAGATTGAACCCAAAGCTAAGCACTTCTCCCATTGCAAGTGAGGGAGACCTGGATTAGGGGGTCTCTGGACAGCCGGACTATCTCCATTGGCCGGACTGTTAGACTATGAAGATACAAGATTGAAGACTTCGTCTCGTGTCCGGATGGGACTCTACTTGGCGTGGAAGGCAAGCTAGGCAATACGTATATGGATATCTCCTCTTTTGTAACCGACCTTGTGTAACCCTAACCCTCTCCGGTGTCTATATAAACCGGAGGGCTTTAGTCCGTAGGACAACAATCACAACATACAAACATACCATAGGCTAGCTTCTAGGGTTTAGCCTCTCTGATCTCGTGGTAGATCTACTCTTGTAACACCCATATCATCAATATCAATCAAGCAGGACGTAGGGTTTTACCTCCATCAAGAGGGCCCGAACCTGGGTAAAACTTCGTGTCCCATGCCTCCTGTTACCATCCGGCCTAGATGCACAGTTCGGGACCCCCTACCCGAGATCCGCCGGTTTTGACACCGACATTGGTGCTTTCATTGAGAGTTCCTCTGTGTCGTCGCCGTTAGGCTTGATGGCTCCTACTATCATCGATAGTGATGCGGTCCAGGGTGAGACTTTACTCCCCGGACAGATCTTCGTATTCGGCGGCTTTGCACTGTGGGCTAATTCGCTTGGCCATCTGGAGCAGATTGAAAGCTACGCCCCTGGCCATCAGGTCAGATTTGGAAGTTCGAACTACACGGCCAACATCTGTGGAGACTTGATCTTCGACGGATTCGAGCCACAGCCGGGCGTGCCGCACTGTCTCGATGGGCATGACCTAGCTCTGCCACCGGATGGTACTCCAGAGGCCACGCCCACACCAGCTCCGATCCTTAGCTCGGAGCCAACTGCGCCAATCGAGGACGGGTGGCTACACACCGCCTCAGGGGTTGCAGTCTCGACGGCGATCGAGCCAAACACCAGCATATTCCTCTGCGCAACCCGTGACTCCAAGGTGCCGGACTCTCTTCCGGACCCCGAACCATCCGCGCCCCTGCCAATCGAATACGAGTGGGCGCCGATCATGGAATTCACCGCCGCGGATATCTTTCAGCACTCGCCCTTCGGCGACATTCTGAATTCACTAAGGTCTCTCTCTTTGTTAGGAGAGCCCTGGCCGGATTATGGCCAACAGGACTGGGATGCAGACGACGAAGAAATTCGACGCCCACCCACCACCCACTTTGTAGCCATTGTCGATGATTTAACCGACATGCTCGACTTCGACTCCGAAGACATCGACGGTATGGACGACGATGTAGGAGACGAACATGAACCAGCACCTATAGGGCACTGGAAAGCCACCTCGTCGTATGACATATACATGGTGGATACACCCAATGAAGGCAACGGCGACGAGATAGCGGAGGATGACCCCTCCAAGAAGCAACCCAAGCGCCAACGTCACCAGCGCCGCTCTAAGTCCTGCCAAAGCAAAAGTGGTGATACCGGCGCAGGAGATAATAACACTCCGGATAGCGCCGAAGACAACGAAAACCCCCTCCAGCAAGAGTTAGATCAGGAGGATGAAGGTGCCAGCTCTCCTGAGAGAGCGGCTGGCGGAGAGGAGGAGGATGACAATTACATGCCCCCTCCGAAGACGAGGTAAGCCTCGGTGACGATGAATTCGCCGTCCCAGAGGATCCTGTCGAACAAGAGCGCTACAAGCGCAGGCTTATGGCCACGGCAAATAGCCTGAAGAAAAAGCAGCAGCAGCTTCAAGCTGATCAAGATCTGCTAGCTGACAAATGGACTGAAGTCCTCACAGCTGAGGAATATAAACTCGAGCGTCCCTCCAAGAGTTACCCAAGGCGCAGGTTACTACCCCGACTGGAGGAAGAAGCGTATGATACGACTGACCGGCCACCTCGTGGCCGTGATAGAGAGGCATTCTTGCCGAAAGCTCATCCCCCACCCCAACGCCATCCAAATAAAAAGGCATGGGGAGATAAGCCAGACCTACGAGACATATTGGAGGACAAAGCAAAGCACTCAAGATCGATCTACGGATCACGAGGGCGCACCACTCTACGAGACGGTAAACGTCACGCCGGATACAGTAAAAGCAAATCCGGCCGGGCCGAACACAGCGGGCAGGACCCATACGAGTTGCGTCGCAATATAGCCCAATACAGAGGCGCCGCACACCCCTTATGCTTCACAGACGAAGTAATGGAACATCAATTCCCAGAAGGTTTCAAACCTGTAAACATTGAATCATACGACGGCACAACAGATCCCGCGGTATGGATTGAGGACTTCCTCCTCCACATCCACATGGCCCGCGGTGATGACTTACATGCCATCAAGTACCTCCCACTAAAACTCAAAGGAACAGCACGGCATTGGCTTAACAGCTTGCCAGCAGACTCCATTAGATGTTGGGAAGATCTGGAAGCCGCATTCCTCGACAACTTTCAGGGCACTTATGTGCAACCACCAGACGTCGATGACTTGAGTCACATAATTCAGCAGCCAGAAGAGTCGGCCAGGCAATTCTGGACTCGGTTCCTTACAAAGAAAAACCAAATCGTCGACTGTCCGGATGCAGAGGCCTTAGCGGCTTTCAAGCACAACATCTGAGACGAGTGGCTAGCCCGGCACCTTGGTCAGGAAAAGCCGAAATCTATGGCAGCCCTCATGACGCTCATGACCCGCTTTTGTGCGGGAGAAGACAGCTGGTTGGCTCGCGGTAACAACATATCAAAGAACCATGGTACCTCAGATACCAAGGACGGCAACAGCAGGTCACGTCGCAACAGGCATAAGCGCCGCATTAACGGCGAAAGTACTGAGGATACGACAGTCAATGCCGGATTCAAAGGATCTAAACCCGGTCAGCGGAAAAGCCATTCAAACAAAGTACGTCGGGTCCGTCCAGCTTGGACCGTATACTCGATCACTCGTGTCAAATACACGGCACCCCAGACAAGCCAGCCAATCACACCAACAGGGATTGTTGGGTGTTCAAGCAGGCCGGCAAGTTAATCACCGAAAACAAGGACAAGGGGCTGCATAGCGATGACGAGGAAGACCCCCAGCAGCCGCACACCGGAGGACAGAAGAGGTTTCCCTCGCAAGTACGGACGGTGAACATGATATACGCAACCCACATCCCCAAGAGGGAGCGGAAGCGTGCGCTCAGGGACGTATATGCGCTAGAGCCAGTCGCCCCGAAGTTCAACCCTTGGTCCTCCTGTCCGATCACCTTCGATCGCAGGGACCACCCCACTAGTATCCGTCACGGAGGATTCGCCGCACTGGTCCTAGACCCAATCATCGACGGATTTCACCTCACTTGAGTCCTCATGGACGGCGGCGGCAGCCCGAACCTGCTTTATCAGGACACAGTGCGCAAAATGGGTATAGACCCCTCAAGGATCAAACCCACAAAGACGACCTTTAAAGGCGTCATTCCAGGCATAGAGACCCACTGCACAGGCTCAATTACACTGGAAGTGGTCTTTGGATCCCCGGATAACTTCCAAAGCGAAGAGTTAATCTTCGATATAGTCCCATTCCGCAGTGGTTATCACGCACTACTCGGACGAACCGCATTCGCTAGATTCAATGCGGTACCACATTATGCATACCTCAAGCTCAAGATGCCAGGACCTCGCGGAGTTATTACAGTCAACGGAAATACAGAGCACTCTCTCCGAACAGAGGAGCACACCGCGGCCCTCGCAGCAGAAGCGCAAAATAGCCTCTCAAGGCAATCTACCAGCTCGGCGTTTCAAAGCCCGGACACCTTCAAGCGCGCTCGGGGCAATCGGCAAATAGACCGCCTGGCGCGGTCTGAGTTCGCGTAGCAATACGACGGCCACCCCAATCCCAGCCCAACGACGTTGTTCATGCCGCGCATACATCATTACGCATTAAAAATACCATGGGCACAGATGGGGAGGGGGAGGCACAACTACGGCACGTCCCAAAACGCGGCCTAAACCGCACCAGGGGCTTCCTGTTTGGTTATTTTTCTTTTTTCTTTCAGGACTTCAATCTCTGGAAACTCTGTCCGGCAGCTCTATTGCCGAACACATGATACAGCAACCAAGGAGGCCGACGACTACGGAATTCCCAGGTGGATTACAGATTTCACATAATTCCTCATCTCGCCCTTGGAAGGGACATAGTCCTACTCTTTTGCTCATTACACTATCTGTATCACTCTGCTTTAATGCAATTTTTTAATATACAATGCATGACATTACGATTATTATCGCATTTTTGTTATATGTATACATATCTATGTGTTCATTAATGACGCCTAGCAACCGTACACTCTGGTACGGCCAATGCACCAGGGGCTTACGTACCCACAATATGGTGTGAAAAGTCTGAACACTTTCACAAGTGCGGCACCCCGAACTTATACCATTATATGCATCAGCTCTGAATCATGTCTTTGGTCAAATGTTGGATTTGCCCGGCTCCTATGTTTTGGTACCTTACGTTCCGCTCTATCGGCTAAGGTAGCGCTAGGAGAACTACTGCGATTGTGCCCCGGTTCTGCTGGGCCGAGCACCTCAGTACAGAAAGCTAAAACTGACTGTCATGATAAGGCGAGAGACTGGTCGCTGTTCGGCGAGGTTTTTCGAGTCCCTAAAGACTTATGCCGCTTAGGGTGAGGGGCCGGCTCCATCCGGCTTACAGGCGTGTATCGCGCCCCGAATTCGGCCTTCCGAATACCAGGGGCTTCGCCAAAATTTAAAATAATAGAATTCTATGGCTAAGTGAGAGTGATAAAGCATTATTAGTCCGGTTGCCTTATTCGTTGTGCTGAGCACCTCCCTCGAAGGACCCAAACATGGGAACAAGAGTGCTCAGGTTTATCCCGAACACCCCGGCACTCGTGGCATGGGGGCAGAAGCCGAGGACTAGCCATCTCTCAGATTGGATAAACAGCCAAACATAAGGTAATATTTTAAATTCACACAAGCGTTGCATATCGAAAATGATACAAGTTTTCATACATACAGGACAAAACGAGCAAGTCTCATTCAAATATTACATTTTGCGAACACTCATCCGCGATAAGACGGGCACCCGGCAGAACACCCTTGTAGTACATCTCGGGTGGCGGTGCTCCTTGCCCTCCGGCGGCCCCTCCTTGATCAGCTTCACGGCGTCAAGCTTGACCCTCTGCGTTTTCACACGGGCGAAGGCCCGGCGTGCACCTTCAATGCAGACGGATCGCTTGACGACCTCCAGCCGTGGGCAGGCATCCACAAGCCGCCTCACCAGGCCGAAGAAGCTGTTCGGAAGGGCGTCGCTAGGCCACAACCGGACTATGAAGCCCTTCATGGCCTGATCGGCCGCCTTATGTAGCTCGGCCATCTGCTTCAGCTGGTCGCTCATTGGCATCGGATGTTCAGCCTCAGCATACTGAGACCAGAACAGCTTCTCCGTCGAGCTTCCATCCTTGGCCTGGTAGAATAGTGCGGCATCGGACACACTGTGGGGCAAATCTATGAATGCTCCTGAAGAGCTCCGGATTCGGGTAAGTAATCGGTAATTCACCGTTGCATGCTTGCTTTGCATATAGAAAGCCTTACCCGCCGCTATCTTCTTCATCGCGTCGATCTCCTGAAGGACCTTCTGGGCCTCGGCCTTGGCACTCTTCGCGCTCTCACGGGCCACGGCAAGCTCAGACTCTCTCGTCTTCAAGTCAAGCTCCAACGCCTCGTGCTTTGTCACGAGAGCCTGGAGCTCTTGCTGCACCTCGCCCACTCGAGCCTCGTGCCTCTCTTGCTCGGTGCGCTCCTGGGCCGCCTTTTCTTCGGCCTGGGACCGCGCTTGCTTCAGGGTCGCCACCTCGGTCGTGGCCCCTGGCAAACATACAGTAATCCTGTCATTTAGCAATCGCGTCCTTTTTTCTCATCTACAGACGGGGTATTACTTACCCTTGTTGTCCTCGAGCTGCCTCTTAGCAAGGCCGAGCTCTTTCTGGGACCCCTCGAGGGCCTCCTTCAGTACGGCAACCTCCGCAGTTAGTGCGGCGGACGCCAGCAGCGAAGCCTGCACATGCATATTGACATACTTATATTAGACTCCTGCAATATTATTTGATCCTCTGTTCGGCTTTTCTTTGTGAACACCGAACAAAGCATCAGGGGCTACTGTCTATGCGGTAACACTTCTACTACATTTTAAAATACTTACCTCGAAGCCTGTTAGAAGGCTAGTACAGGCTTCGGTCAATCCGCTCTTGGCGGACTAAACCTTCTGGATCACCGCACTCATGATAGTGCGGTGCTCCTCCTCGATGGAAGCGCTGCGAAGTGCTTCCAACATAGTGTCCGGCGCCTCTGGGTGCACAGAGGTCACCGGCACTGGCTTCTCACCCTCCTTAGAAGGGGACCGCCTACCCGAGCTCGGATACATTGGAGGGTCCGGCGTGGTGTTCGGCTGAGGGCCGAACTCGGAGCTTCCGGGACCCCGTCCCCTCGGCTCCCGGAGTCCGGAAGGTCTCCTTGAGGCGCCTCCGGGACTGTCCCCCCCCCCCGATCCGGTGCCTCTTGAGACAGCACCTCGGTGTCATCAGACGGATGAGGGCAGGTGGCTGTCAGGACTGGATTGCTATCCATGTCCGACGCGCCCAGGGAGCCATCCGATACCTCGATATTGGCTCGGGGCGGCCTGCACAATTGAGTTCGGCATTAGGGAAAGCAATGCGACAAAGGAATCCTATGTGTTACTTTGGTATCCGCATACTTACGATCTCCCCTGGGGCTTGCCCCTGGGCAACCACTCGTCTTCACTTTCGTCGGCGGCGGTGGAGCTGTCCGGAAGGAGCATCCTTTCCTTCTTGGACCCTTCGGCCTCCCCGGTTGGGGCGGCCTTCCTTTTCTTATCTCCCCAGTCGGTGGGGGAGCCTCCTCTTCCTCTTCCTCGTCTTCGGGGGAAGAGTGCACCGTAGAGTCATCGGACGGTGAGTCCGACGACGCCTGGCGTCGGGAACTCTTTCGAGCTCCCTTGGCCTTCTTGGTCTTCTCCGGCACCTTATAAGGGGCCAGAGTCAGCATCTTCATCAGAAGAGCATCTGCGGGGCCTTCAGGCAAGGGAGCCGGACAGTCGATCTATCCAGCCATCTTCTGCCAGTCCTGTCAAAATTACGGGAGTTTAGATCCCGCATAGAGCCAATCTATATATATATAAAACAAATATCCTGTAAGAGGTAAAACAACTTATCGCACTGGCGTGGCGCTTCGCGCTGAATCCGCGATCCTCAGTAATGGGGGGAGGGACCGCGGCGCCCTTGAACAGCACCCTCCAGGCATCTTCATGAGTCGTGTCGAAGAGCCTGTTCAAAGTTCGGTGCTGCGCCGGATTGAACTCCCACAAGGTAAACTCCCGTTGTTTTGGCACGGGAGTATCCGGCGGACGAGCATAACCTAGACTATGTTGACAAGCTTGAGCTTCTTATCCACCATTTTTCTGAATACATGACTGGAGTCCGGTCAGCTCTTTTGAATTACCCCAGGACAGGCCCTTCTCTTTCCAGGAGGTGAGCCGCATGGGGATGCCAGATCGGAACTCGGGGGCCGCTACCCATGCAGGGTCGCACGGCTCGGTGATATAGAACCACCCCGATTGCCACCCCTTTATGGTGTCCACGAAGGTGCCCTCGAGCCATGTGATGTTGGGCATCTTGCCCACCATGGCGCCTCCGCACTCCGCCTGGCGGCCGCTCACTACCTTCGGCTTGACATTGAAGGTCTTCAGCCATAAGCCAAAGTGGGGCTTGATGCGGAGGAAGGCCTCGCACACGACAATAAACGCCAAGATGTTGAGGATGAAGTTCGGGGCCAGATCGTGGAAATCCAGGCCGTAATTAAACATGAGCCCTCAGACGAAGGGATGGAGAGGAAATCCCAGTCCGCGGAGGAAATGATTGAGGAATACCACCCTCTCATGGGGCTCGGGGGTGGGGATGAGCTGTCCCTCATCTGGGAGCCGGTGCGCGATGTCGTCGTGCAGGTATCCGGCTCTCCTTAGTTTCTTGACGTCTCCCTCCGTGACGGAAGAGACCATCCACTTGCCTCCCGCTTCGGACATGGTTGGAGAAGGTTGAGGTGGAAGTGAGAGCTTGGGCACTAGAGCTCGAGTATGCGGGAGCGGATGAGTAGAGGAGGAAGAAGGCGTGGATAGAAAGGTGAATCCTTATCCCTTTATATGGGCGGACAAAATTAAACGTCCCCACTTGCCTAGTAAAACTCGCTTATCCCCCAAGCGCCGCAATTGATGGCGCGGTTGGGTTACCCACGCCCGTATTGATGAGAATCCTGTAATAGGGGGACAAGATCTCTGCTTTCACAAGACATGTCGAAAAACTGCCTCGCGTTATGTGCGGGGCTGGTTAAAAGAAACGGTTCGAATAATCACCGAGCCATGACGTAACGTCATGTTGCCAAAGCAAGCTAGCGGATTAGATCTGTGAAAGCATTATTCTCTACGGCGAAATGTGGAACTTATTTTGCAGGGTTAGACACTATCCTCGTATTCAAATTCTTCTATGATGTATTCGGAGAAGGAACCCGCCTTGCAATGCCGAAGACAACTGCGCGCCGGACTCATCGTCATTGAAGCCTAGTTCAGGGGCTACTGAGGGAGTCCTAGATTAGGGGGTCTCCGGACAGCCGGACTATCTCCATTGGCCGGACTGTTAGACTTTGAAGATACAAGATTGAAGACTTCGTCTCGTGTCCGGATGGGACTCTACTTGGCGTGGAAGGCAAGCTAGGCAATACGTATATGGATATATCCTCTTTTGTAACCGACCTTGTGTAACCCTAACCCTCTCCAGTGTCTATATAAACCGGAGGGCTTTAGTCCGTAGGACAACAATCACAACATACAATCATACCATAGGCTAGCTTCTAGGGTTTAGCCTCTCTGATCTCGTGGTAGATCTACTCTTGTAACACCCATATAATCAATATCAATCAAGCAGGACGTAGAGTTTTACCTCCATCAAGAGGGCCCGAACCTGGGTAAAACTTCATGTCCCCTGCCTCCTGTTACCATCCGGCCTAGACGCACAGTTCGGGACCCCCTACCCGAGATCCGCCGGTTTTGACACCGACAGCAAGAAAGATCAATCTAGTAGGCCAAACCAAACTGATAATTCAAAGAGACTTGCAAAGATAACCAATCATACATAAAAGAATTCAGAGAAGATTCAATTATTATTCATAGATAAACTTGATCATAAACCCACAATTCATCGGTCTCAACAAACACACCGCAAAAAGAAGATTACATTGAATAGATCTCCACAAGAGAGGGGGAGAACTTTGTATTGAGATCCAAAAAGAGAGAAGAAGCCATCAAGCTAATAACTATGGACCCGAAGGTCCGAGGTAAATTACTCACACTTCATTGGAGAGGCTATGGTGTTGATGTAGAAGCCCTCCGTGACCGATGCCCCCTCCGGCGGAGCTCCGGAACAGGCCCCAAGATGGGATCTCGTGGATACAGAAAGTTGCGGCGGTGGAATTACGGTTTTGGCTCCGTATCTGATCGTTTGGGGGTACATAGGTATATATAGGAGGAAGAAGTACGTCGGTGGAGCAACAGGGGGGCCACGAGGGTGGAGGGCGCGCCTTGGGGGGGGGGGGGGGGGGTAGGCGCACCCCCCTACCTTGTGGCTTCCATGTTGGTTTCTTGACGTAGGGTCCAAGTCTCCTGGATCATGTTCAGTGAGAAAATCACGTTCCCGAAGGTTTCATTCCGTTTGGACTCCGTTTGATATTCCTTTTCTTTGAAACCCTGAAATAGGCAAAAAACAGCAATTCTGGGTTGGGCCTCCGGTTAATAGGTTAGTCCCAAAAATAATATAAAAGTGGATAATATAGCCCAATAATGTCCAAAACTGTAGATAATATAGCATGGAGCAATCAAAAATTATAGATACGTTGGAGACGTATCAGTGTGCATGCAAATGCAAGCACGTGCGTATGTGTGTGTGTGTGGTAGAGAGAGAGAGCGAAATCTCAAAACAAAAGGTGCTCTGCTGGAATCCCATTTTATGTATTCATATGGTTCCGAAACTCGAGTTAACCTTAGGCATATGTCTGAGAGACATTATTATACTTTGAGACATTAGTGGCAGTGGGTGGGCGGAATTAAAGGTGTGGGTGTGTTCGACAGAGGGAGTGTGTGTGTTTCTATGTGAGAGACTTGTAGGAAAGGGTAGAAAGACAAATTCTAACCTTGACGGAGGGAGAGAAATACACGAAGTGCGCGTGTGTGATTCGATGCCCACAGGGAAATGAGATATGTATGCGTGTGAGAGAGATTGCACAATTCATTCACGTATCACTATCTAGCGATCGTGGACGTGCATCGCTTGAACATAAATCAATATCTACTTCGTATCGTGGCCAAAGGTACAATATCAATTCAACGCTATAAAGATTGGACACTCACGTATCACATTTTTTTCTATTTAAATAAACCTTTTCAGTTGCGCATGCCAAAGTTACAATGATGTTTCTTCAAACAACCAATATAGCTATCATGTACATGCACCATTGTTACTCTTGCATTCAAAATCATTAGTCTTGGATGATTTAAGGTTCTATTATGAAGTAATATATGCAATATTCATATATGAATTCAACGGGTACGCAATTTATGAAATGGAGGCTATGTAATCATATGAGGTAACACTTTTAAGTAGCGGACTACAATATCCATTTCTTTTTGTGCGCCTCTACACTAACATGTCAATGCATTATGTTTAAAGTAAATAACCAATTGTACTAAATTATCTATTTACACGAGAAATACATAGGCTGAGTGTTTGATCCCTTTTTTGTGAACGCGCCACTACACTCGTACGATTGGTCGCGCCCGTGTGAACGTCCAAGTTATCGGCGCATCATCCCGAGTTATTGTCTTTTTTCTGGGGTGGACTTGACACCAGTTATTAACTGCTGACGCGTGCCTCGTGTACACAGTCTCGCATGACCATCCCGCTAGCACGGTCCAAAATTAGTTGAAACTGGATACGGACGATCCCGCGGGCGGCAAAATCTCCCGCCTACTTCTAAAATTTCCGCCACCTTAGTCTTTAGCATGCGAAATTCCCCTTTTGTCCTTGGTGCACGGAGACCAACAGTTACAATACGGCCATCATCTATATAATAGGTCGGGGCTGCTTTGGTAACTTCCGGTTCCTCCCACTACACGGCACCCCCATTTCTTCTCCCCCTCCCGCAGAAACGACTAACTCCATAGCACCAGAGCATCTTACATCACGCCGTCCGTACTTCATCTGCCTTTCTCCCCTCCCCTCTCGAAACCCTAGTCTGCTCATCCACCAGCGTACCAGAGCCCATTCACTGCCAACGGCGTCCACCTTGTCGGATCTGCTTCTGCGGTCGCATCTACCCCTCCCACCTCCCCTAGAAACAAGTAGACTGCTCATCCACCACTGTACCACAGCCCATTCAGTGCCGGCCTTGTCCACGGCGTCGGATCTGCTTCGCCAGTACTCTCGCCAACCGCTGCGCATCTGCAGCGGCTCATTCGTACTCCCCACCGGAGACGCTTCGTCCACACCCCCCCTCCCCCGGAGCCACCCCACCGACTCCCCCGTCGACAGCCTCTGATCCTCTTCGCCGACACCTTCCTCAACCCTACTGGAGCCGCTTCACCGACACCATCATCAACCCCACCGGAGTAGCTTCGCCTATACCATTCTCAACCCTACCAGGGCCGCTTTGCCAACTCACAAGTCCACGGCCTCAGATCTGCTTCCTCGCACCCTCATCCAACCTATCGAAGCAGCTTCTGACGCCCCGTCCACGGCCGCAGATCCGCTTCATCGACACCATCCTTAACCCAACCACCAGAGCAGCTTCACCTATGCCCTCGTCCACGGCCACAGATTCGCTTCGCCCACACCGTAGTCCACCCTACTAGAGCCGCTCCACAAACACCCTACTCGATGGTTCTAGATCTCCTTACCGGACCCCGACAGCCAGCGCAGCGTCATCACCCTTGACGTTTCTAACCTGATTCCCACCGTCTGGCAAGATGCCAAGCACCCGCCACGGCCTAGGTACTTGTCACCTTTAAACCCGTCCAGCATCACCTGCCCGATGTACTTCAAATATACTAACAGGTCGTTGTTACCTATTATGCAGCTGGCAAAAACTATAAGGACGATGTTTCTTCTGGATCTAACAGCTTGGCTAACCAAGATCCTGGACTGAGGCATTGCTATGATCTTGTAAGTGCGTCTCTCTCTCTTGTATTGTTCTGTGCCTGCCAGCGTGCTTTGCTAGGATTTTTGACCAGTAATCCCTTTGTGCAGACAATGATTTCTACTACTGGCTGCTAAATTAGATATGTAGATGTCATACATGATACTACCTCGTACCTCCGTTTCTAAATATAAGTCTTTCTACAGATTCCACTATAGGCTACATATGGAGAAAAATGAGTGAATCTACACTAGAAAATGCATCTATATACATCTATATGTGGTCCATACTGGAATCTCTACAAAGACATATATTTAGGAACAGAGGCGGTACATTACACAAAATCGTAGGGGGGATGTAGGAATTCTAGTGCACTACATTAGGCTCCCATAGAGTGCCTGCTAGTCCAGCACACAGAGTCATGGCTAGTTCATGCTACGCACACAATCATTAATTGGTAGTTTAAATATGCACGAGGGATATGCAATGTATTATCATGTAGAGATGTCTGAAATTAGCCGTGTCAACTTGCAGATAGGGTTACACAATGAGAAAGTACAAGATGTATGTGGCAATTTCATGGAACATCGCAAAAAAGGAGAGGCAACGGTGAGCCTATACAATGTGCTATGGTACGTCACTCCTCCATTGCAATCATCGTGACATGTTATTTGTATGTCAGTTTTATTGGCCAAGTTTTTTACGGATAGTTATTACGAGTTATCCTAAGAAAATAAGCACCTGTGAATATAAGCTCCATGTAATAAGCCAACCAGTTTTTTTCATTGCGTTTTTAGCTTATCTTTGGTATGATCAGTGAAAAGTCTAGATTGCATTATATTTTTTTCATTTTGCTGCCCATATGAAAATTAATTTGACTTGCAAACATCAGAAATTGAACCTAGTGCAGTAATTAATATGATAGGAAAACAGACCAGCAGCAGCTCATAGAAATTCATCATATAGCAGCAGGAGGAGCAGCTTGTAGCAATTCATCATATAGCAGGAGCAGGAGAAGCTCATAGTAATTCATCATATAGCAACAGCAGGAGCAGCTCATAGCAATCCATCATATAGCATCAGCAGGAGCACCTCATAGCAATTCATCATACAACAGCAGTAGGAGCAGCTTATAGCAACTCATCATATAGCAACAGCAGCTCATAGCAATTCATCATATAGCAGTAGCAGCTCATAGCAATTCATCATATAGTAGCAGCAGCTCATAGCAATTCATCATATAACAACAACAGGCGCAACTCATAGCAATGCATCATATAGTAGCAGAAGAAGCAGCTCATAGCAATTCACCGTATAGTGGATCAGAATGAAAATTTGGCAAAAAGTCAGAGGAGATCCTCACCTTGTTGGGTGAGCTCATCCTTCAACATAACCTCAAGGCCACGGCCTGGGAGGTGGGGAGGGGGAATAAGGTGCCTTCTGCCACAGTGTGGCATCAGCCGTAGTTGTGCAGCGCCTGCTGGAGTAGTGCATTGGACGAACCACAGTGGAGCAGCAGCTGGAGACCATGAGAATGAGGGGCGGCGCTAGAGGGAGGAGCAGCCAGGTAGATTTTCCCCTACCCGCCGGCCATGTAGCCTAGCTGGACAAAGCATCATTGAGGACCAGACAAGATGGGACCAGTGGCGACGGCTCGCTGGAGGAACCCTAGTGCTGCAGGCAGGGGATCGAGGTAGAGGGAAAGGGGAGAGGAGATGCAAGCAGGCAGGGCAATGAACGCTTGCGTGTTTGTTTTTACTTGAGGGTGAGGTGTGACGCGGGCGTCAACAGTTGCATTTTGAGTGTAATATAGGCAGACAATAGAGTCATTTCACTATTCCCCTTCCCTTCAATTTTTAGTGAGGTTCTACCCGAAACATCCCCCTCCAAGGCAAAATTAGTTAAGCCCAAGCCCATAACTCAAAAATGACTTCTTGACATCTTTTATGGCTTATTTTGACAATAAGCCCTGAAAAGGTGGAATAGAACTGGCCCTTAACCTGCAATTCAATTGTGCGTGCAATGATGAATCACTCCTGCCTGCTATAGTGTACATTTAGGCATCATCATACATGGCATAACCTAATACATGTGCATTCCATTGTAGAATCTGGAATATGCAATGTTTATGTTAGTTCATATGTTGCACATGATGTTTAAATGCCCCTTAAATCTGGTCAGTCAAGTGATGGTCTTTAAGCCTCCTTCTTTGCTTCTTTTCTTGATATGTAAGATTTGCTCACACATCTGTTCAATTGCTTGTTTGCATCAGCCAGCCATACTAGGACTGTTTGCTTTGATTACTTGTTGTTCTTGACCTAACACTCTAACAGAGCTTGTCAATGATTTAAACACTAAGGGCTGTTGTAATGGGGCCTTTTCTAACTCATAGGTGACATAAAGGTTTGGCTGTACACTAAAGTAGGCTCTCCAAGAGTACCTGGAGATCTAGTTCGAAGGTATGCCTAGTTTTTACATAGTGCAGACATAGTAAATGCTCATTTCATTGTGTGCAAGTGCAAGAGATGCGGCATGTTTCACTATGTGGTGTTGTTTTGTTATAATCTCATCCTTTTGTGTTCACGGACTGGAAAGTATGCATATTTATCTTCCAAGGAGACGAGTAACTAGTTTGTGTCACCTTGTAGAGGGGGTGCAATGAAGATAAGATTGAGGATTTCCAAGTAAAAGATGTTAGGAAGGAGCCTTGCAAGAGAAGTAGGAGCTGCGCTGAGCCTCTTCAACCTGTTAAGGTAAGTCACTGTATCCAACTCAACAGCTCAATTCCTTGTTTGTTTCAGGCATAGTTAATTTGCTCTTTTCAATTGCTTTATTTGTCCTCAGTTAATGAGATGCCCAAAGAATGATGCCTGATGTTGGGTATTTGTATAACTATTAGTTGGCATAATTAAAGGCCTTACCATTTAATTACTCTGCCGAAGTGTGCCTGAAGCTTTGAAGTCTATTAACCAACTATTATTGCATGAGGCTCACAATCTAGTTTATACTAGGCTAATGACTGCATAGTTTTGCTTGCTGTAGTATGTTTGTATGAAACCTCTGATGTTCATTATGCTCCCTAAGACTTTAATTGAGCTATAGAATGGCCAACTGCTTGCTTACTTCTATGCAACGTGATGTCTAAATTTGTAACTTGTTTGTGTTTTGGATTGGGCCCCAACATCATGCTCCTCTGGTGAGCTAAGAGAGATTTCTGTATGCAGGCTGCACAGACTACCTTTTTTATAATTTTTAAAATATCACCTGCTTATGCTTCATGACGTGTAACATTATTGTTAGTCCTGTTTTGCCATGTACAAAATAGTCTGTCTTGCTCGCTTCACTGTTGTAACTATATTTTTGCCCTAGTCATGTGTACTTACAGAAACATTTCTGGATGAAGTGACATCAACACAAAGATCTGCGAGCAGTGCGGCATGGTCGTTACTGAATGATTATGGATTGGAATTGGAATGTGCTGATGTTCTCGAGCATCAACTAGAGGTGGCAAGACAACGTGTAAATGATTCTCAACGTACAATCAACAAGTTGAGACTGGACACGCAGGTATTAGATGCAGGAGTCAAAAAATGAAACAAGACACTGAGGTAACAACGAAGGAATTGGAGATTTTGTAGACTGGAATTTGTGCTATCTAAATCCGGCCAATCCTATTTTTTGAAGAGATTATAGTTCAAATGGTAAGTTATGTTGATGCGTGTCCATGATGTAGGAGCTATATTTGCCCAGTGTATGTAATTTGGTGTTTGTGTATGCTTTATTATCACTAGTGCCGAACCATAATGCCCAGTGGGTATAATCGGCTATAATTTCTTTATTGTATAGTGTAGGATTATTCTACGTTTCTATGCCTTAGTCTCTTTATTGTATAGTGTATGTTTTTTAGAGATGATAGTATAGAGTAGGACAATTCTTTGAATATGCTATATCATTCAAACGGGGGCCAACTCGCCCAAATGTTGTAGTGACCATGGCCCTCCACAAGCCGTACGATACATGGGCCATCTACGGGATGGACGATCCATGGCCTTCTATGGCCGTCAGATCCGTGGGCCTTCTATGGGCTGTCGGATCTATGGGCCTTATATCGGCCGTCGGATCCATGGGCCGTCGGATCAATGGGCCTTCTATGGGTCGCCGGATCAATGGGTCTTCTACGAGACGTCTCATCTATGGGCCTTGTACGGGCCATATAAGGGGCTGTAAACGGGCTAGAGTGAAAAACGTACGTTTATGGGCTGACCATAATGGGCCGTTAATAGGCCGATTTGATGATGCTGTGAAAATGGCCCAAAAGATTAATGGTCCACAAACGGGCCGACTGTATCCACGGGCTGAATTTGGCCCACAAGCAGAAAAGGCCAGTAACGGGCCGCAAGTAACCGAATGCTAGAAATGAGCCCAAGAATGCCCTGAGAAGGCTGAAAGGTAACATGGGTTGGAAATGGCCCAATTGAATAATGGGCCACTAATGGGTATAAAGAGATACATTGTTCATTACAGGCCGGTTTCACCACGGGCCGTTAATGGGCCAAGAGTTACAAAGGGACTCATATGGGCGGAAATACGTCATGGGCCGGAAGTTACAACGGGCTAGAATTATATTGGATGGCCCAGATGACGCTATTGGGCCTAATTCCGGTAGGCCGTAACGGGTCGTGAGTTAGCAGGCTGTAAATGGGCTATATGCGAACATGCCGTTAATAGGCTTTCCGTGGGCCGGCCCGCCACCTTTTGACCAAGTCAAACGGGCCGGCCTTTTCACAGGAATGGGCCTCTGTTGGGCCGTGCCACGTGTCGACGTATCATAGGCGTCTTGGGTCCAATGAGTGGATGACATCTGTCCCAACGGTGAGCCGACACGTGTTTCCTCCAGCCAATGATGATTTTACACGTAAAAAATCCCCATTGGTCGGGGATGTTAATGGGTTATCGGATCCAAAACCGGACCCGATAGCTTAACGGTGTTCCGTTACGGTGGATGCCACGTGTCGGTCACCCTTGACGAAAGCACTTCTATGACACGTGATTTATCGTCATGGAAGTGGACACTTCCGTGATGATAATTTTGGTAATGTCATGGAACACTTCTACGACAGCACAGGTATGACTATCTTGATTCTGTCATAAAATCGTCATGGATGTACATGCATGACAAAAAATGCGACCTACTGTGACAAACACGTATCATCAAGGAAGTGTATTTTTTTTGTAGTGCTTGTCGTTCAAACTAACAGATTTAGATGTATCCCAGACCTCAATCTGATTTTTAATGTTTGTGGTGCCAATGTTGAAACAAGACTCTGTGTTGCACACAGATGTATGTTCGTGAGAGCCCTTTGGCATGAGTTGAAGGACGTGTGGAACCTCCCTTCTCAGCATGACATAAGCTGCGCGGGAAGGGATTGTGTTCTTATCCTACTAGATAAAGTGACTCAAGACCTAAGACAAAAACTTATGCTATTTTGGTGGCGTATTTGGCATCACAGAAATGATACGATCTTTGCAAAAGGTAAAGAAAAAATTCCCACTCTGCTTGGTTTTTGCAAAACTACCTTGAAAACATCCGCATGATTGAGAACGAAAATTCAGAGATCGGTCCTAAAGGGAAAAGCCCTATGATCATATTGCCAAGAGTGAAAGAACATGTTAATATTGCGATCAATGGTAGGGTGCGTCGACTACAAATTAAATTTCCTACCCGCAGAACATCCAGGACATGCTAACACTAGTGCAGAACCGGGCAATAGCACCGGTTCGGAAGGCCCTTTAGTGCCAGTTCGGTAACCGGCACTAAATTGTGGGCACTAAAGCCCCCCCCCCCTTTAGTACCGGTTCAGCACGAACCGGTGCTAAAGGGAAACCACGTGGCACGAGCCAGCTCTGTGGGCGCGTAGGACATTAGTACCGGTTGGTAACACCAACCGGTACTAAATGTTTGGGTGTGTTTTGGTTTTATTTTTTATTTTTACTTTAATTTTGTGTTTTCAATTTAATTTAGTGATTGTTTTACATTATAATGAGTTGTAATAATTAGGTGAATGTACCGCAGATTAGTTTGACTAGATGCATGTGGATCCTAGCTAAGTCATCAAGTATATGTCATATCCATATTATATATACTTGATCAGCTAATTAAGTGATCGAGGTAATATGGATATGGCATATACTTGATCACTTAGCTAGAATCCATCCAGTTGAAACTAATATGCAGTTTCTTTCATAAATGATATAATAACTCATCATCATCATCATATTAATATAAAAACTCTTGCATCATATATATCATCACCAACAACAGTTTTCATAGCTAGCTAAAAATCATCATATAATAGTCGTCTCATTACCACTACTTAATCATCATATAGTCATTACCGCTATCTAATCACCACCAACACTAGCTTAAAGAAGAAACATTCACTTGTACCAGAAGCAAAGATATCATCGAGTTCAACATGGTAATGATATTATAAGCGTTCATAACACCACAAAAGCAAATCACTCTTTGAGATTAAGTTCAGGACGAAGAACACGGACATGAGAGGACAAGTACTAAGAGCATGAACTAGCTAATTAATCACTCCTGCTGCTCTTTCTCAGGTAAAATAGCATAGAACATGTATAGCTTTGCTGATTCATCATATTGGAGCATGCAGATGAACCTGTCTCCTAATCGTGGGTTGCGCTTCTGATTGCTGCCCCCTAGTACTTCTCTGTGATCGTTCAAAATTTTGCTCCGGTCTTTTACTATTAAGCATTCCTCGCTATTTAGAAATCCTGAATGCACTAAAGTGCATTGTAGGATATCTTGGACGTAAGCTAACAATATTCATGGTACCTTTAGTCTCGATCCAATTAGGCACAACATTCATCGGGAGTCCCTGTTGAAGAACATCGTATAGTAACATACTTAGAAATGAAGTTTAGCTTAAAAAATAATGTATGCAAAAGATGCACTAAGGAGAAATAGTAGAAATCTTACCATCTTTCCTAAATATATCTGACCGTAGTTCAGTACGAACACTATTGGTCGCATGTTTTGAGTACTAACATTTCTAAGTGCAGGAAAAAAATTTGTCTTGACAGCATCAAGATCCTCAAGCCATGAAACATAATGACTTGTCTCCTCGCAGTTTAGTTCAGCCCCGGGACAGTGGACGGTCCTGCCTACCAAGCGCCGGACATGTTTGCTTGATTGGAAGTAAGCTGTCAATATAAATTGAGATCTATTAATTATTCAACTGGTTCAAATAATCTCATATTGAAGACATAAATATGGTTGAGAAACTCACATAATGGTAGAACTGGAGGCGTCTGCACATCGACCCAGATGTCTCTATTACCTTCAATATCATCTTCCGGACGAATATCAAAGGTGATAACCATATCAGGCTCAAATGCATAAGCCTTGCATAGTGCTTGCCAAGTTTTGCATTCAAAATAGGTGTATGTGTCTGCATTGTATAATTTGACGTTGAAGGTATAACCATGCTCGGTCTTCAAGTAAACTCCTTTTACCTCCATAGTTTCGTTAGGACTGAAACCTATCTTATCCAAGACAAAAATTCTTGCATGGCAGGGGATACGCTAGTAGAATAGTGAAAAATTAAAATTAAAAGTTGAAGCAAATGAAGCATAAGTCATGCTTAATTACGAAAAAAGACTTGTCGTTGTGACTTACTGTATCCACTTCGAAGTTCTCATCCAGCTTGATGCTGAAGCGTCTATCATCAACTAGAAAATTTCTGTCGCACAGGCCACGCTGGTCTTCGCAGTATTCGCACATAATGAAATTGTGTTCGTCGTCAGACGACATTCCTATGTTCATAGGTGAAACATTAAACACTTATTAGTTCTATTAATTCAACTAATTCTGTTAATTCAACTAGTTCAACTAATTAATTGAACTAATTCAACTAAGCACTTACGAAAAATATACCTAATTAATTGAACTAATTCAACTAACTAGTTCAACTAATTAATTCAACTAATTCAACTAAACTAGTTCTATTAATTTTCTTACTAAAAATAAGGCATCTAGTTCTATATAATAAAATGTTAATTAGATAATGAAATATCATATAACTAAATTAAATATATATCTAACATATAATTTATATCTAATTCATCTAACATTTGACATTAATATCTAACATATGTTCATATATAGGTGAAATATTAAACATTTACTAGTTCTATTAATTCAACTAAATAAACTAGTTCTATTAATTCAACTAAGCATTTACTAAAAATAAACTAGTTCTATTAATTTCTTACTAAAATAAAGTAGGTAGTTCTATATAGTAATATTTTGATTAGATCATCAAATCTCATATACCTAAATTTTCTTACTAAAAATAAACTTGTTCTATTAATTTTCATACTAAAAATAAACTAGTTATATTAATTCAACTAGTTCAAATCTCATATATATACCTAATTAATATCTAGCTAATTCATCTAAAATTGACATTAATATTTAACATCGTTTCCATATAATTCATCTAACATTAACATTCTAACATGGCTGGCTATGTGTGTGTGTGTGTTTGTCTGTGTGTGTGTGTGTCTGTCTGTGTGTGTGTATGTGTGTGTGTGTACGAGCGGGGACAGGCGATGCGGCGGGGACGGGCGATGCGACGGGGACGGGCGGCGGGCGAGGCGGCGGCGACGTGCGGCGGGGGCGACGGCGGTGACGGCGACGACGGGTGGCGGGGGCGACGTGGGTGACGGCGACGACGGGCGGTGGGGGCGGCGAGGGCGGCGGGGCCTGCGAGGGCGGCGCACGATGGGCGACGGCACGACGATGGCGGCGATGTCGCGCGAAGAAGTTGGATCAAGAAGAAGTGATGGTCGATGAAACTGAATTTTTTGTAAGTGCCATATATATAGGAGGGGTCTTTAGTACCGGTTGGAGCCACCAACCGGTACTAAAGGCCAATTTTCGCCAGGCCAAGGGGCGGGAAACGGCCCCTTTAGTACCGGTTCGTGCCACGAACCGGTACTAAAGGCCCAATCATTAGTACCGGTTGGAGCCACCAACCGGTACTAATGGTTGTGCGCTGCCACCGGCGGTGCACAATATTTAGTCCCACCTCGCCGAGCGAAGGGCAGCCGCACTGGTTTATAAACCCAGCCGCGGCTGCTCCTTTGAACTACTCTATATAGCAGGCTTCTCGACCTAACTATGGCGCGCTGCCCTGTGAGCCTGCTGGCCCTTCTGGGCCTGCATTTGCACACCCTAGGTCTGGCAGGCCCACTGGGCAGCGCCCCAACAAATTTTTTATATAGTTTTTTTCTTTTCTGCATTATTTATTTTCTTCTATTTATTTTTGAGTAATTTTTTATATAGTTTTTTTCTTTTCTGCATTATTTATTTTCTTCTATTTATTTTTGAGTAATTTTTTTATATAGTTTTTTCTTTTCTGCTTTATTTATTTCTGAGTAGTTTTTTTCTGTATTTAGTTTCTTTGTGACCCTGTCTACTCTTTCGCACATGCTATGAGGGTGAAATGATGATACCGTGCCAAGTTTCAACATTTCCAGAGTTCATTTTGTAGTGATTTTCAATTTCACGGTCATTTAGCTCTCTAACAATTAGGTAAATGACTGAAAAACAACAAAAGATGTCAGAACATGTTGGAAATTGATGACGTCGCTTTGAATGCTGCATACTGAACACAAAAGAAGTCTGGAGTTCAAATAAGTTTAAAAAACATTGAAGTGTCCGTGTAACAGATGGGTTCTCGTTCGAAACCCTGATACTCCGAAAGAGTTTGTACACGAAGTGCGTCCAGTTTTCGCCGTGACCCTCTCTACTCTTTCACACATGCTATGCGGGTGAAATGATGATACCATGCCAAGTTTCAACATTTTTAGAGTTCATTTTGTAATGATTTTCAATTTCACGGTCATTTAGCTCTCTAACAATTAGGTAAATGACTGAGAAACAACAAATGATGTCAGAACATGTTGGAAATTGATGACGTCGCTTTGAATGCTGCATACTGAACACAAAAGAAGTCCGAAGTTCAAATAAGTTTAAAAAACATTGAAGTGCCTGTGTAACAGATGAGTTCTCGTCCGAAACCCTGATACTCCGAAAGAGTTTGTCTAGTTTACACATGAAGTGCGTCCAGTTTTTGCTGTGACCCTCTCTACTCTTTCGCACATGCTATGCGGGTGAAATGATGATACCATGCCAAGTTTCAACATTTCCAGAGTTCATTTTGTAGTGATTTTCAATTTCATGGTCATTTAGCTCTCTAAACAATTAGGTAAATGACCGAAAAACAACAAATGATGTCAGAACATGTTGAAAATTGATGATGCCGCTTTGAATGCTGCATACTGAACACAAAAGAAGTCCGGAGTTCAAATAAGTTTAAAAAACATTGAAGTGCCCGTGTAACAGGTGAGTTCTCGTCCAAAACCCTGATACTCCGAAAGAGATTGTCTAGTTTGTACACGAAGTGCGTCCAGTTTTTGCCGTGACCCTCTCTACTCTTTCGCACATGCTATGCGGGTGAAATGATGATACCATGCCAAGTTTCAACATTTTCACAGTTCATTTTGTAGTGATTTTCAATTTCACGGTCATTTAGCTCTTTAAACAATTCGGTAAATGACTGAAAAACAAATGATGTCAGAACATGTTGGAAATTGATGACGTCGCTTTGAATGCTGCATACTGAACACAAAAGAAGTTCGGAGTTCAAATAAGTTTAAAAAACATTGAAGTGCCCGTGTAACAGATGAGTTCTCGTCCAAAACCCTGATACTCCGAAAGAGATTGTCCAGTTTGTACACGAAGTGCGTCCAGTTTTTGCCGTGACCCTCTCTACTCTTTCGCACATGCTATGCGGGTGAAATGATGATACCATGCTAAATTTCAACATTTTCACAGTTTATTTTGTAGAGATTTTCAGTTTCACGGTCATTTAGCTCTTTAAACAATTCGGTAAATGACTGAAAAACATCAAATGATGTCAGAACATGTTGGAAGTTGACGACATCGCTTTGAATGCTGCATACGGAACACAAGAAGTCCAGAGTTCAAATAAGTTATTAAAAATAAAAAGAGGTGCAATGCTGGTTAATTTGCTTCAAGCCTTTCGGAATAGTGTAGACTACACTGCACATAGCTCAGTGCAATCTATGCTATTCCGAAAGGCTTGAAGCTAGTCAACGTGCAGGTGAGCATTGCGCCTCTTCGTCATTGTCTCTGCACTCACGGCTTATAAAACCGCTCATACTGCCTCTCTTTTGGTGAGGTGGGACTAAAAATCAGCTTACTAAGAAACTCTAGTACCGGTTCATGCCATGAACCGGTACTAAAGGTCTTCGTGGGGGCCCCAGCCTGACCACAGCCGCACTGGCCTCATTAGTACCGGTTCGTGGCATGAACCGGTACTAAAGGTTGCCCACGAACCGGTACTAATGATGCCCGCCCGCCTAGCCATTGGAACCGGCACTAATGGTCACATTAGTGCCGGCTCAAATTCAAACTGGCACTAATGTGCTTCACATTTGACCCTTTTTCTACTAGTGTAACAGAGATGGATCACAGATCATTACCACCAGATGCGCAGTGCCGTGTAGCGGAAGTAGAGTCGGGGCAGCGCGTCTCATTAGTCGTACACTCCTCGATCTCCCACATAGCCGATTGAATCCCACGAATAGGTTCGCCAGAGCGGCGCAAGTGCACCACCTCTAACGGTATATGCGCGTGCAAGAGAAACACCGTGTGGTGGACTGCTATGTCCGGTCACACAGTTGGTGGCGAGTCGAGGTGACTAGTTGCGACACAGGCAAAGCCCTAGTGACGACACCAAAGCGATCAACTGAATGAGTGTCCCGCACCTCCACTATATATAGACATATGTCGTGGGCTGAACACTTGGACCTCGCACAGATCCTAGAGCCTAAATTATGTTTGGCCTGGATCTGAGTTCGAGTAGGATCACATGTGACACATGGAGTCGGATCCGGCCTCACGTGTTCCTTTCCTTAAGCGTGCGACCCCTTAGGTTCAAGTCGGCTTGGTAGCAGGTCGGATCACCTTCAACCTGCTCGGCTGGTAGCGGTCTCTAGCAAGGCGTGCCAACCACCAAGTAGACAAAGAAGCCGGTTGGTGAACATGTACAACTATCACACTTATGTTCCCTTTGCCACACGATATATGTTGTCGGGTTCAAGGCGAGTCTATCATCTTCCTTGTGCTAGTCCGACATCTCTCTCGTTCCAGTGATGCCGACCACAAACCGGATTATTCCATAATCCTTGTCGCATGGCCATGCTTATCTTGGTTGGATCATACAAGGATGTCAGAGTATATCTCTCCTGATCTGAGGGGCAAATCCCACCTTGCTTGACCATGTCTCGCAACATGGGTCTGGACAAGCCCGAAACCTACCTTTATAACTACCCAGTTACCGAGTAGCGTTTGGTCAGCCCAAAGCAGGTTTGTCACCATTCCGAGTACATGCGTCGGCTCAAGTCTTAGGACACAGAACATATGTTGTACTAGGACTCACATATGACCTATCATTGTGTCTCATAGTCGGGTATGTCCGACTCGGACCTTAAATGGACTCGGATCCGACTATGTCGAATCTGACCAGATCCTTCCGAGTCCATATTATCCGGGCAGCATCCAATGCTTCATGGCCAGTGAGACCGGGCCATCCACCGTGTCATATGCTAGTCTAGTCGGCTGCACGTTCACACAACCCTTTCGACTAGGGACTTTTTAGGACATTCATCATACAATGCATAGTCCCACAAACAAGTCATGTACTTGCTGATACACATCATTGATAATGATCAAGGACTGACTTTATTCATAAACACACAGAAAATATCATCATACATGATTTTCTCTAGGGCATATCTCCAACAGTTAATATTAATTGTGTACGAACCTACCTTTAGCTATTGGGATGGACAAGAGCGTGGTGGCAAAGGCACTCGACCCCTCATGTGTGGATAGATCAGGAAATCGGAATGATTGCGAGGGAATTTCAAGCCATCAAGCAAGGAAGCAGAGAAGTTAAACTTCGTAAAGTAGATAGAAAAGTCAATAGTTTAGCCCATAGTCTTGCTCAGTTTGGGCGTAGAGAGTTACATAGTGGTGTTATGCAAGGGACAATGCCAACCTGCGTGTTGAGCGTGGCCTTGAACGATTATAAAAACAATGTTTTCTCTTTTAATTAATACAACTCTCTATCTTCAAAGAAAAAAGACCCAACTATAATTCTACAGAATCATAGCCTAAATCCTTTGTTCCGTCACTAAAATGGCTTCAAGTAACAGCAAAGAACATCTTAACCACTGGCGTCATCACTGACTTATCTTCTATGCTCTGGAAACCACCCCGAATGCCAGCTTGAACCAAGCACCACCACCCAAAGAAACATAACGTTAAGCTAGCCCACAGACTAACCATCTACTGTGCGCTAGTACTGTTCGACCCCGCCCAAAATGGGCTGGTTAGTACTAAACACACTTCCTGAAACGGTAAAAGGTTGCCGCCCAGTAGGAGTAGGTGGGTTGGAGAGAGTGAACCAAGCACCTGGCCACCTGTGCGCAGCAGGTTGGGGCCGTCTCATCATGGGATTTCGTAGGATTCGGCCGGTTCGACGGTGGTGGGATCGCAACGCAAGTGTCAAAGGCAGCCATCAACCCATCAACAGCACAGCAGCGTGCAGCGTGGTGGGCCATGTCTCCGTGCCTTTCCTCAGAGTCTAGCTAGCGGCCAGCGCTGTGACCACTGATGAGACGCGAGGACTGCACCTGACACGACCTACCTGAGCTGCTCCTTGTGGACGGCTCGGCCTCATTGGGCCAACTGCTACTACGTGGGGGTAGTGCTGGTACACATGTGTAGTAGTACTGTGGAGTAGAGTGTGGACATGTTGGCAAAATTGATAAATTTGATCTATGAACGAAATCAAATCATAAAATGAACTGCACGTGAAACTATTTCACACGGCTGACCTTTTTGGGTGACGCCCGACACGAAGGCGTCACACTACACTGTGCAACGCCTTGCAGATAGGCGTTACACGCCTGGCCAACGTCGCATCCATGTGATCCGAAAATTACTAAGTCAGTGTGCAGCGCCTGAGAGCTAGGCGCCACACTATACAGTGTAGCGCCTAGCTTCTAGGCGTTGCACTAGCGGTTGCTTCATTTTGTAGTGCAACCACTAGTGCAGCGCCTGAGAGCTAGGCGCCACACTATACAGTGCAGCACCTAGCTCGTAGGCTCTACACAATGACTTAGGAATTTTTAGGCAGTTTGGGGTGCAACGTTGGCCAGGCGTGTAGCGCTTATCTGTGAGGCGTTGCACAATGTAGTGTGACACCTTCGTGTCGAGCGTCACACAAAAAGATCAGCCGCGTGAGTTTCACGAGCAGTTCATTCTGTGATTTAATTTCGTTCACAGGTCAAATTTGTTAAATTTGCCGGACATGTTACCAGCTAGCAACCTAGTACGTAGCACTGCATGCTATGCAGGTTTAATAATTGAGTTATTTTCTCGTACGCCACTGCGGATCCAGTACGGGCGCCAATGCTTTACTCGCCACAGTGCTCGTGAGCGGTGGAGCACAAGAACATAGCAGGTTGCTGGTGCTGGAAATGATGAAAGACGTCAATAAAGTGGCCCGGTGTTACACATGGATTAGATTTTTTAAATGTTCTGTTATTTTGACAAACAATTATTTCTTAAAAACTCTCCAGTGCGAGTACATATGCACAAACACAAGTTTAGTTAATACTCATTAATGCCGATTGGCAAAGCAATATTTCTAGGTCAAGAATAAATATGAATTCATGTTAGTGTGAACACTAGGCATGTTAGTGAGAACCAGAGTAATTTACAGGAGACATTCTTGTCGATTATGAAAACGTTTATGGTGACTTTGTCAATTTTAAGATATTGTGCCGACTAGTATCTCAGACAGGGATATAGTGTATGTACATTAATAGGGATGAGTGTATGTGCGTGTACATAAGCATCTACTTGTTTCTTTGTTCCGCTATCTGATATGGTAGAACCCGATCCATATTTGGATCGTGTGGAAAGAAATGTGAGCATCTATATTATACTGTGTTAAAAAACACATGAGTAATTTCGAAAAACTTATCATAAGGAAAAGTAATTTCAGAAAACAAAGAAAACATCAAGAGAGCTCCTAATCTGTGCTTATAACGGAGATTGAAGATGCAATGTTCGTGGGGAGCCTATGTGGGCCGCGGCCCAGTAAGCTGGCTCGCTTGCTTGCTTGGCCCAGTATGCTAAGGGCTGGTTATTTGTCATGAACGCTGTTTCTTTGGTGTGAAGGTGGATGTGACAAAACCCCTCAAGAACGCTATTTCTTTGGTGGTGAAGAAGAAGGATACCATCCATAGGGAGATTTACAGGGTGAAGTATGAACGTCTCCCTGACTGGTGTGCCGTCTGTGGTTACATCGGTCACATGTTCAAAGAGTGTG
Organism: Triticum urartu; assembly: GCF_056163025.1. Lineage (NCBI taxonomy): Eukaryota > Viridiplantae > Streptophyta > Magnoliopsida > Poales > Poaceae > Triticum > Triticum urartu. The sequence goes on along the minus strand of NC_141875.1, from coordinate 507,483,551 downwards.
GAGATGGAGTCCATGATCCAAAAGCACTGGTCTTTAAAGATCTGAAAGCATCATGGTTTAAAGGCCCGGGGAGTGGCCCAGGTGAAGGAAGAGGAAATTATGAAAGCAATGGCGCGAGGGGTGGCCAAGGAGGAGGCCGTGGCCCAGGTCGAGCAGGCAGAGGACGTGGTCGAGCAAACAATCATTGCATGACAACCCCTTGAGAGAATGATGGATCGCATGTGGATATAACCATGGAGGAGGGAGACAGAAACAGGAAGAGAGGTGCTGTATCGGCGGAACCAAAGGCACTACTGATGCTGCCATCACCTTCGGACAGCTCAAACATCCCTGTACCGCAACCGGCCACGGAACTCCCACCTAGCCCGCAGTCAAAGCAGGAGGCAAAAAGGAACAAGACCAGCACAGTAACTAGCAAGAAGAACAACGGGAAGAACACAACTCTGTTAAAGAACAATGATGCGCATTTGGCGGGCCTCCCAGGGGGGTCGCGCCTAGCGCAATGAGTCTTCTCTATTGGAAATGTCGTGGGGCTGGCAAACCTGCGGCGGTTCGAGAGCTTCGTGAGCTAACAAAGCAATATGCCCCCTCTGTAGTATGCATTCTTGAGACTCAGATAGAGGGTACTAGAGTTGAGAATATGGCTGGTTCTTTAGGTTTCAATAAAAGTTTTGCTGTTAGTAGCTCGGAAAGAAGTGGTGGTCTAGGTATTTTCTGGAATGAAGAAATAAAGCTTGAGATTGTTGTCTATTCCCAGTATCATATTGATGCAGTTATCGATGAACTTGTAGATGTTAAAACAAGAGTAACGTTTGTCTATGGGGAAGCACAGGTCAATGAAAGATATAAAACATGGGATATGCTTAGGGGAATTGTTGGCTCAAACGACATACCCTGGCTAGCCCTAGGTGACTTCAACGAGGTGCTGCATTCTCACGAACATGTTGGAGTAGGGGCAAGAAGCCAAGCACAAATGGAAGCTTTCAGAGACGCTCTCGACACGTGTGGTTTATCCGATATTGGATACACTGGTACGGATTGGACTTTTGAGAAGAAGGTGTCAGGCGGGACTTACACACGGGTGAGATTGGATCGAGGTGTTGCTAACCCAGCTTGGTCAATAGCCTTCCCATCAGCTAGGTTGGAGCATGGTACAGCGGCGTCTAGCGATCACGCCCCGCTCTTTGTAAGCTACGTGCATGAAGCATGCATACAGGCCTCGCGTTCCTTTAAATATGAAGTAGCATGGGAGCGGGACCCGGAGCTGTCGCCGGTGGTCCAGCAGGCTTGGCAGAGGAGCTCTGGAGATTCGGTTTCGAGCATATGTGACAAACTTCAATCACTATCGCATGATTTGGGCCAGTGGGACCGAAACCATTTTAGAAATGTGCGCCGCGACATTCAGCGCTTGAAGACAGAGCTACAGGAGCTTCGCGTGATCCAAAGTAGATCCGGTCCAAGTCATTTGGAGATTAAAATAATTGATAGGCTAACTGAGCTTTATCAGAGAGAGGAGATCTTATGGAGACAACGCGCCAGACTGGAGTGGTTGATGCACGGCGACAAGAACACGTATTTTTTCCACCTTAGGGAAAGTCGAAGAAGAAGGAAAAACCAAATAAAATCACTCTAGAGACCGGATGGCCAGATTATAGAGAACGTCATAGAGATGGAGAACATGACCACAACTTTTTATCAAAATCTCTATACATCTGAGGGGGTACATGATATGGAGCAGGTGCTTGACACAGTTCCAACAAAAGTAACACCGGCCATGAATGACATGTTAAATGCTCCATACACACAACAGGAGGTGAAAATGGCCTTGTTTCAGATGTACCCAATGAAAGCACCCGGTCCTGATGGATATCCAGCGCACTTTTTTCAGCACCACTGGGACACATGCGGTGACGAGGTTACAGAGGCGGTTTTGAGGATAGTTGAGGGCACGGAGTCGGCCGAATGCATAAATGACACGATTTTTGGTACTCATACCAAAGGTAAAAAAACCTACCCTACTGTCCCAATTTCGCCCAATCAGCTTGTGTAATGTCTTGTACAAGATTGCCTCTAAGGTGATATCTAACAAACTTAAGGTAGTTTTACCTGACATAATCTCAGAGGAGCAATCAGCTTTTGTTTTGTCCCAGGCAGGTTGATTTCAGACAACATTATCACAGCCTATGAGTGTCTACACTTTATGAAAAGGAACAAGGCCAAGAAAAATCAGTCGTGTGCACTCAAACTTGACATGATGAAAGCATATGATAGGGTTGAATGGTCTTACCTAAGGGCAATAATGATAAAGGTGGGTTTCACAAACCGTTGGGTTGATACTGTGATGAGCTTGGTAACCACAGTCATGTTTTCTGTTTTGTTGAATGGGAAGAAACTACAACAATTTATTCCTTCAAGAGGCATCAGACAAGGGGACCCGATCTCTCCATACTTGTCCTTGCTGGCAGCAGAGGGCCTTTTGTGCCTGTTAAAATCAAAAAGTGAGTCATCCAACCTGCATGGACAGCCTTCGGCGCCACCGGTAAGCCATCTCCTATTTGCCGATGACAGCCTGCTGTTCTTCAAGGCTAACAGTGTGGGAGCAACCGAGGTGCACCATGTACTGGACACTTACTGTCGAGCGACGGGGCAGCGTATCAACTACTCCAAATCTTCAATCTATTTTCGTAAGGGGGTGCCTAAGTCGGTTAGACAAGAAATCAAGGAAACACTTAACGTTCCCAATGAAACTCTTAACGAGAAGTATCTGGGAATGCCGTCAGACATAGGGAGCTCAAAGAATGGAGCTTTCAAATATCTCAAGGATCGCCTCTGGAGCAAAGTACAAGGATGGATTGAGCGAACAATGTCACCGGCGGGTAAAGAAGTCCTTGTCAAATCTGTAGCGCAGGCAGTCCTAGTGTTCTCCATGTCATGTTTTAAACTTCCCAGAGGCTTGTGTGAACATTTGAACATGCTTATTCGGAAGTTTTGGTGGGGTGCGAAAGATGGAAAGAGGAAACCACATTGGGTTTCTTGGAAGACGATGACACAACCTAAGGGCATGGGAGGGCTCGGCTTCAAAGACTTTGAGCTTTTCAATCTTTCCATGCTTGCTAGGCAGGCGTGGCGCTTGCTGCAAGACTCGGAGTCGTTGAGTGCTCGAGTCCTGAAAAGTGTTTACTATCCAACCTCTGATATACTCCATGCCGATTTGGGGAATCACCCGAGCCAAGTCTGGCGGGCCATCATAGAGGGAAGAGATGTTTTGAAGCAAGGCTTGATAAAGAGGATTGGAAATGGAGAAAACACAAACATTTGGACGAAAAACTGGTTACCCAGGGAGGAGATGAAACGGCCCTATGGGAGTATCTCGCCAAACCCACCAGCCATGGTTTCCAACCTTATAACTAGATCGATAGCCTCTTGGGATAGACAGCTTGTCCAAGCTACATTCATGCCAATGGATGCTCAGGTCATATTGGGAATACCTGTATGCACTCGAAATATCACTGATTTTTGGGCATGGTTTCATGAGAAACACGGCACTTTCACTGTAAAATCGGCATACAATATGCTAGTAGCGACAAGAAACAGAAGAGAAGCATGGTTGGAGGAAGCACCGGGTTCTTCGAGTTCTAGGGCCGAGGAAGGGGCTTGGAAAACACTGTGGAAAACAGAGGTTCCGGGAAAGTTACGGATGTTCCTATGGAGATTGTCAAAGCACTCGCTTCTGACTAACGACGTTCGTGCCCACTGCCATATGGCTGACTCACCCCAGTGCGATCTATGTGGAGTTCAAGATTCCTAGCTCCATTCGCTTATTGAGTGCACGTCCTCGAGGAGTGTGTGGGCTCTCATCAATGAGGAGATCACGCATAAAATAATAGCCACATCTGAGCCGAAGGCAAAGCAATGGTTGTTCATGTTGATGGAACTGTTATCGCGTGACGAGTTCGCACTGGTCTCGGTGACACTATGGTCCATATGGCATGCAAGGCATAAGGCTATACATGAAGCTATCTTTCAGACCCCTCATGCGACCTACGGGTTCATCATGAGCTTCATAGCCGAGCTCGGAGTTGTCAAGGGGAAGATGCAGCAACCGGTAGGGAGAGGTATGCCTACAAATCAGGTTCCCACACACCCACGAAAACCACCAGCCGGTTTTTGCAAGATACATGTGGATGGAGGAGTCTTGGGTACTCGAGTAGGTTCGGTTGTGGCAGTGTGCAGAGATGAACACGGGAATTTTATGGGGAGCTCAACTCTTGTTGTGCAAGGAGTAACAGATCCACCGTCTTTAGAAGCAATGGCTTGTTGAGAAGCTTTGGCGCTAGCAGAAGATTTGGGGATCCAGAACTTTGTGGTGGCCTCCGACTGTCAGCAGGTGGTCTCGGACATCAACAGAAGAACCAGGGGAGCTTATGGAGCAATTGTTAGTGAGATAAACCTTAGATCATCTTCTTTTCTTTGCACTTTTGTTTTTGAGAGTCATGCTATCAATGTAGAAGCACATCGTCTAGCCAAGTTTTCTTTTTCAAGAGGCCCGGGACGCCACGTTTGGTTTGGCGTACCCCATGACCTCAGATGTATCCCACAACATGTGGACTTTCATGAATAAACTTGGCTTTTACCCCTCAAAAAAAGACTCTCGTCGGAGCAGGAGTTAACCACGTTGATTATCACTCTCTAGGCCGTTACTCAAAAAAATCACTCTCTAGGCCATTTGGTTTGAACGGTGAAAAGTTATTCACGATGGAATTCTGCACACTCTTTTTGCAACTTCAACAGCCGACCCAAAAGAACGCTCAATTTGTTCGATTTTTGTCCGTTTGAGTTGGCTGAGCGGACGCCTGTGTCGGTTTTAGGTTTAGGTTGGCACATGCACCCGACAGGCCTGGCACATTTTTTTGCGCGCGGACTTAAAAAGTAACCCAACATTTAGAAGTTCAAACAACCATCATTAAACATTAAAACTTTGGCCGAGGTCCATTGAAACTTAATTTAACATAAAAAAAACTTCACCTCCCCGCGCACTATCCTAGGCGTCATCATCCTCTGCCGGGCCGGTGAGGCCGATGAGCTCCGGCACCGGACCAGCCCAGGGGAATGCCACCTCCCAGGCCCGGGCCATGTGGCCCTGAAGTGCCGGCTGCACCGCCGGCTAGTCTGTTCCGCCGCGGGCACGACACTCCTCCTCCTCCTTGCGGCGCTCCTCCTCCTCCTCCTCACGCTCCATCTGCATGAGCTGCTCGCCGTCGGCGCGCTTGTCTGCCAGCGCGCGCTGCCTCCACTACTCGCGGTAAGCAGCCTCCTGCGCTGACGTCACACCGAGCCAGACCAAGGGGCGGACCCACTCGCGCAGCTCCCCAGTCCAGGCGTAGCGCTCGCTCAACTCCGTCAGCGGCGGTTCGGCCTTGGACGTTGGGGGAGGAAGCCTCGACGGGGACGGTGGCACCATGCAGTCGCTTGCCGCAGAGAGGGCAAGGGCCTCCGCCAGCCTCACCTGGTAGTCCGCCTCCTCCGCCTCGGCCTTGCGCCGCTCCTCCTCGAAGGAGGTCTGCATGGCCGCCGCCAACACCGCCAGGTAGGCAGCCTCCTCCTCCTCCAGCGTTGTTGCTCCTCGTGTTCGAGCGCAAACCAGACTTCCCAATCAAGAGAGTCCGGCACGTACTCCGGCATCTGACACTGCTCCGACGTGAGCAGCTCCCGCCACCTGTGCACCTCCTCGGCATGCGGCCGCTGCGACTACGGCACCGGCGGCAATGGAATCCGTTGCGGATACAGATGCCAGTCGTGCGGCAGCATCACGTATGGGAACAACTGCCTGTAGTGCCAATGCCACGGCGTCTGGTGCACCAGAATGTGTAGTCCCTGCCTGGCAGGGCGAGCAGGCGGCGGCGGCGACGGCGGAGGAAGCGCACGAGAGGAGGAAGCGCCGGGGGTGAGCTTCCCCTTGTTCTTGCCGGAACCACCGAAGAAGCCCATGGCTAGGGTTTGCTTTATCGCTGGCAAGGGAGCACGCGGCTAGATGTGGACAGGAAGCGGAAGTGAAAGTGGATGAGGTTGGCCCCCCGCACGCGTGGATTAAAAAAGGACGGCCTCCCGTAGCTTTCGGTCGCTAACACGTGGGCTCGCGGTAGGTGGCCGCGCTAAATATGACCGCGTGTGTTGGTTGGCCGGCCGACATGTGGGACCACGGCGGACACCGAGAGGACGCGGGGCGCGTCCACTTCGTGTCCGCGACGACGCATTTCAGGCCCAACGTGAGCGTGGACACGAAGCGGATACATTTTGGGTTTGGGGTGGCGCGTTGGACTGGCGTTTTTGTCCGTTTACGACCCAAACGAATATGGACGGACCAAATGGGTCCCCGGTTGGCTCTTACATATGGATTAAATTTTAAAAATGTTCTACTATTTTGACAAACAATTATTTCTGTGTCCACCTTAAAAACTCTCCTGTGCGAGTACATATGCACAACACAAGTTTAGTCAATACTCACTCATTAATGCCGATTGGCAAAGCAATATTTCTATGTCAAGAATAAATATGAATTCATGTTAGTGAGAACAAGAGTAATTTAGAGGAGACGTTCTCTGTCGATTATGAAGATGTCTATAGTGACTTCATCAATCTTAAGATGTTGTGTCGATTAGTATCTCAGAAAGAGGTAAGGTGTACATAAGCATGTAGTTGTTTCTTTGTTCCGCTGTCTGATATAGTAGAACCCTATCCATATTTCGATCGTATGGAAACAAATGTAAGCATCTACATTGTACTGTGTTAAAAAAAACACAAGTAATTTCAAAAAACTTTTTGCAAGAAACTAATTTCAAAACAAAGACAAGATCAGGAGAGCTCCTAATCTCCACTTTTTTTTTGAGGTTTTCCTAATCTCCACTTATAGCGGGGATTGGAGATGCAATGTTAGTGGGGAGCCTATGTGGGCCGCGACCCAGCAAGCTGGCTCGCTTGCTCGCTTGGCCCAGTATGCTAAGGGCTGGTTATTTGCCATGAGTGATTCTCTAACACAGCAGGAGTTTGCCATGTTGATTACCACTCTCTGGGCCATCTATTTGCACGCCAGAATGTTTTTCACGAAGGAATTCTGCCGACTCCTTTTGCAACACATGCATTCATAAACAGGTTCCTTGCTGATCTTCACTGCCTAGCTAAACCGGCTCCCAGAGTACACGGACCAGCCCCGCCTTTACCAAATGGCTGGATACCATCGCATGAGGGCCACGCGAAGATGAATGTTCATGTCACGGTAGCAAGATCGGGATGCTTTTGTGTTGTTGGACCAATCTGTTGCGACGAATCAGGTAACTTTCAAGGAGCATCAATAGTCGTAGTCAGAAATATTGGAGATCCAGAGGGACTTGAGGTATTGGCGATCAGAGAAGCTCTTGCCCTAACAAATGATCTATATATTCACAAAGTGTTGGTTGCATCTGACTGTATAGCGGCGGTGGAGGCGATAAGAAAGGGGTCCTCATCTTCATACGGGGAAGTGGTGCTCGAAATTAATCCGTCATCTAGGGCTTTTATTTCTTGTATTTTCTTACATGAGTTTAGAACCTCGAATATCAAGGCCCATAAACTTGCAAAGCATGTTTTAACGCTAGGGACCGGTCGCCATGTTTAGTTAGGCCACCCTCGAGATCTTTGTTTCGTCCCTGAAACCATCTGACGGATGAATAAAAGATGTGCAAGTTTGCCTCAAATTTTTTTGCTCTCTCGGAAGTGCTCGCTCGGGCTCGACCCTGCACCGTTTTTTTAGCTCATCTGCTATCTAACACAAAAAACGGCTAACCGTTGACTTAAAAGTCATGAATTTGAAAAAACAATGTTGGTTTAAGAAAATGTTCATGAATTTAAAAGAAAGTTCATGAATTTAAAATTTTCCCATGTGTTCATTAAAGTTGGCAAACACACAAAAAAGTTTTTGAATTTGAAAAAAGTTCACGCATCACAAAAAATTGCGGATTTGAAAAATGTTCACGAATTTGAAAACAAATTGTGCATCTAGAAAATGTTCATAGATTTGGAAAAAGTTTGTGCATCTGAAAAAGTTAGCGCACCTAAAAAAGTTCGTTGTTCTAAAAAAGTTTCCGGACTTAACAAAAGTTCATGAATTTCTTTTAAAAAAAGTTGCGGATATGAAAATTGTTCACACCTCTAAAAAATGTTTGTGAATATGAAAACATTGCACGGATCTGAAAAAAGTTCACAATTTGAAAATGTGCTAATCTGAATAAAGTTCATGGATTTGAAAAAAAGTTCATGAATTTGAAAAATGTGCATGAATTTGGAAAAAGTTTGCACATCTAAAAAAAGTTTTTGAGTTTGAAAAATATTTCGCATTTGAAAACAGTTCATGGATTTGAAAGATGTTTATGGATTTATAAAAATTTCATGGATTTTGAAAATAAAATCCTGGTTATAAAAAATCACAATTTTGATAAATTTGTCATGGGTTTTGAAAACGAATCGCATAATTGAACAAAAAGTTTGTGAATTCGGAAAAAGTTCACGGGTTTGAAAAATAATTTAATGAACTTGAATAAAAGTTCACAAATTTGAAAAAGTTAAGGTCATATTTTTAATGAAAACAAATTAAAAAATGAGATGAAAGAAACAAGAAAAAGAGAAAGGAAGAATGGAAAAAAAGGAAACAAAACCCAGGTTAAAACAGCAGGAAATGGAAAAATAACGGGCCGAAAGATTCTAGAAGCTTCCTAAAATCAAGCCTGGAAGCTTTCGGAAGATTTTCAAAATCACAGGCTAGGCTACCGATGGGATCGACATAATTGCACGCTAAGCTCACGCTAGGTGGGCCAGTTTGTTAATAAACGAAGCCATGGAGGGGGTGTGCGTGCGAAATCACTAATTAAGGAGTACTCATTGCAAAGATCACTCTAATTCCTCTAGTTGCGACAAGTGGCGTACATGCATCGCGTCACTTGTCGCAACGTGAGAGTTTTCTTTTTTTCATAGATCTGTTTATTCAAAATATTTTATCTCTCAAACCATGCGTCCAAATCTCGAACCGTTTTCACTGTTGGATTCCTCGCGTCGAGATCAAAACTAGATCCCATGTTCATAGGTTTTGACAAACTATTTTTTCACGAAAAAAACAGGACGAAAAAACTGAAACGGGAGCACAGATTTTTTTCCCTTTTCGAAAGAGACACCCCGTACCTCTCATGAAATCACAATTGTGCCTCTCACAGAAGTAAAACCGTGACTCTCGTGAAAGAAAAAAAAACAAAAAACATGTTTTTTTCCGTTTCTGAGAGGCACGGCCGTGACTCTCGCGAAAACACATCTGTGCCTTTCGCGGAAGCAAAACCTTGACTCCCGCGAAAGAAAAAAAAACAAAAAAATGCGTTTTTTTCATTTTCGAGAAGCACGTTCGTGACTCTCGCGAAAGCAAAACCGTGAATCTCATGAAAGAAAAAACATGTTTTTTCGCGCAAAATATTTTTTTCAAAAAACATTTATGATTGAAAGGCTAAGAAAGATCGGTGGAAACCAAAACGTCGAAAAAAATAAAAAAAACCCATTTAAAAAGCTGAAAACGCGTACGGAAAAATTAAAAAAAATCGAAGATAGCGCCCAGAGCACGACACGTGGCGAATGACTGAAAGCGCGCCAAATAACGCTGATCATTGTGAGGCTTCCGAAGAAGTGCTCGTTAACTAATTACTCCCATGTGTGTGCCGAGTAGGAAAATGCACTATATATTCGGTGCTATAAACACCGAATAGAATTCAGGGTGGACGCTCGTGGGCGTCAAAACGTCGTGCCTTCGCTGAAGGCGCTCACAGTTGGGCCGTCCACGTAGGCGTTATAGTTTTCCTGTTTCGTTTTTTCTGTTTTCTTTTTCGTTTCTTTTCTTTCTTCCTTTTTCTTTTTATTTTATTTTATATTTTTTAAAATATTTGTTCTAAAAGTTCAAATACTGTACGGAATACCAAAAAATGGTCTCATTTTCAAAATTTGTTCACAATTTTTGTGTATTATACAAAAAGTTCAACGTGTATTGCAAAACTGGGCATCGTACAAATGTAAACTTATCATAAGAAAATGTTCATTATGTATTATAAAATGTTCAGCGTATATCACAAAAATGTTCAACATGTATTTAAAATTTTTTCAGTGTATATCACAAAAATAATTAATTTGTATTTAAAAATTGTTCAGAGTATATTACAAAATTGTTCAATCTATATTTAAAAATTGTTCAGCGTATATGAAAATTTGTTCATGTTTTTCAATTTTTGTTCACCTTTTCAAAATTTATTCGTGTTTTAAAGGTTTTGTTGAAAGATTGAAACTGTGCACATTTTCAAACATCATTCGCATTTTCCAAGAAATGTTGCAAAAAAAACCGGATTTGCCACTGTGGCTGGATACTTAAAAGTTAGCGCTGCTGTTTAGATTGCAGCAGTTGCTAGCTCGAGTGGCCAAGAACCGTAGTTTTGTGGTAGGTGGTTAGTTCGTGTCTGCACTACGGCTTAGTTTTTTTGTGTGGGGTTTTTCATTCGTTGCCTGCGAATGGCCGGCCCGTTTGCGCGAACTTAGCAAACCCTACGCGGAAGCTGCCCCGTTTGACACGAACGAGCGTCAAACAGGAGCTCTCAGAATTCAGCAACATCAGCTCTCCCTAAAAAACAGCATCTGTGTTTGGTTGGCCCAAATCATATATTTTTGTTTCCTTGCATGGTGCCAAGAGCGAGAAAGTAGCCCATGTTGGTTGGGCCGACGAGAGACTCCCCAATCGACGTGTCATCCTAATGATATGTATCTTTGCTAATTTTTTTTGCAAATGATATGTATCGATCTATGAAATAACGAAATCACTAGTTAAAGATTACCCCTTCTAAAGGTACTCCGTCTTATCAGGCGCTGACAAGTGACGCATCTTGTCACAACCTACGAGTTTTTCCTTTTTCACAGATCCATTTTTTTCAAAATATTTTATCTCATAAGCCGTTCGTCCAAATCTCGAACCAATTTCACCGTTAAATTTCTCAGGTCAAGATTTGTATCCCATGTTAATAGGTTTCGACGAACTTTTTCATGAAAAAACCCGAAAAAACAATACAATAAAAATAAAAGCGAAAACTAAAAAATGGAGCCAGAAGCACGTTTTTTATTTCACGTGGAAAAGAAAAAATTTCCCCTTTCCAAGAAACACAACTATGCTGCTCGCGGAAGCAAACCTATGCTTCTTCTTGAAGCATAATTTTTTTTCCGAGAAGCATTGTGCTTCTCGGAAAGGTAAAAAGTTTGTGCATCCACAAGAAGCAGATTTGCTTCTCATGGGTGCACGGACTTTTTACTTTTCTGAAAGTTGTGTTTCTCGCGGAAGTAAATCTGTGCCTTTTCGAGTGGCAAAATGTGCTTCTCGTGGAAGTACATATTTTTTCTCTTTCTGAGAAGCACAGCAGCGCATCTCGTTGAAGCAAATCTGTATTTCTTGTGGAAGTACATATTTTTCCTTTTTTGAGAAGCATAGAAAAATCAACTTTGTTTTTAAAAACCTAGGAAAAATCAGATGAAAACCGAAAAGCCGACCCTCCCTCCCCCCCCCCCCCCCCCCCTCCCCCTCGAAAAATCTCCATCAAAAACCCGAGAATGCATATAGAAAAATAAATAAAATTTAGAGAAAGTGTCCAGCACGCAACATGTGATGGCTGTTGTATTCTTCACTTTTGCGTAGTCCCAAGGTACCAAACGTGACTCTGAAGGTCCCCCACAAGGGGTAACCTCCACTTAGCCGCTCTCATTTTTTGAGAAAAACTTAGCTTTTTTGAGAAAAACTTAGCTGCTCTCATGCAGTACATATCATGTCGACCGCTTGCTACGATCTGTTATTAGGGCCAGCCCATTAACAAATGAAAGCGAACCGTCCCAGCAAAGCAAACGCTATGACCGATATAAGTCCGTGGCCAATTTGGGAACTGTCCAGAAGGCGTTTGCACTGTTTTTATTCTACTAGATTTTTTGTTTCTTTATTATTTTTGTTCTTTCTCAAAATTTTGCACAGTAGAATTTTAAAATCATGTTAACTTTGTCGAAAATGATGAAATTTTAAAATATGTGAGTTCTTTTAAAGTTTAGAATTTAGAAAAGGAAAAAAAATTCAAAACCTAATAGAATTTAGAAAAGTTTGGATTTTTTTTAAAGTTTGGATTTTTTAAATGGGAACATTTTTTGAAATTCCAAGACAGAATCTGAAAACGCGAATATATTTTGAAAAATGTGAAAACTAGAACATTTTTTGAAATTTGTGAACAAAAAATTGAAACTGAGACTTTCGAAACTCCTGAAAAAATGAAAATATGCACATTTTTAAAATTTGCGAACAATTTTAGGAAACGGGAACATGTTTTGAACTACCCGAACATTTTTTGAAATTTGTGAACAAAAAATTGAAACTGGACAATTTCGAAACTCCTAAAAATGAAAATGTGCACATTTTTTAAATTTGCGATTAATTTTTGAAAGGGGAACATGTTTCGAACTGCCCGAAATTTTTTGAAATTTGTGAACAAAACTTTGAGACTAAACAATTTCAAAACTAAAAAAATGAAAATGTGCACATTTTTTGAAACATATTTGAAATTTTTTAAAAAATGGGAAGCATTTTCTAATTCATGAACAAAAATTTACAACACGAACACTTGTTGAATTTTTGAACAAATTTTGAAAACGGGAACAGATTTCTTAAACCCAACATTTTTTAGTTTGTGAATGAAATTTAAAAAGACGAACACTTTTTGAAAATAATGGAACAATTTTTGAAATTCAAAACTTTTATGAAATTTCTGAACAAAAATTTGGAAAATGGAACATTTTCTAAAGAAAAAAAGAACAGAATCTGAAATTTTCACTTCTAAAACATTCGTTCAAAATTGAAAAAAATAAAAAAAAGAGTAAGAAGAAAGAAAAAAGACAGAAAAAGAAAGAGAAAAAAGGGAAAAGGAAAGGAAAATAAAAAATAAAAACAAAAAAGAAATATAAAAAGAAAATTCAATTCAGGAACTTTCTAGAAGGTTCCCAAAAGCGGAAAAAACCGGTTAGGAACAAAGCGATCTATGGGGCAAAAAACGCAAAAACAATGCTTTGCGCGAGCCAGGATTCGAACTTCACACATAATGTTTGTGAATGAATCCTGCTAACTAGTCCCCCCTCTTTCCTTCCCCCTTGGGAATACATGGCAGGGGGCGCGGCCAGGGTAGGAGCCCTAGGGCCGGCCTTCCAGCTATGTGGTGTGCCAGGCTGCGTCCCCTCCCCCTCCCACCTATACATATGTGGGAGGGGGCGCCTAGCACACACCAAATCGATTGATAGCCGTGTGCGGCGCCCCCCCTCCAGCGTTTACACCCCGGTCATATTTTCGTAGTGCTTAGACGAAGCCCTGCGGAGATCACTTCACCATCACCGCCACCACGCCTTCGTGCTGACGGAACTCATCTACTACCTCGACGTCTTGCTGGATCGAGAAGACGAGGGACGTCACGTTTGCAGAACGCGGAAGTGTTGTACGTTCGGTACTAGATCGGTTGGATCGTGAAGAAAGTTCGACTACATCAACCGCGTTATGAAACGCTTCCGATTACGGTCTACGAGGGTACGTAGACACACTCTCCCCCTCGCTGCTATGCATCTCCATGGATAGATCATCGCGTGTGCGTAGTATTTTTTGTTTTCCATGCATCGTTTCCCAACAGTGGGATCAGAGTCAGGTCTATGTGTAGATGGTATGCACGAATAGAACATAAAGAGTTGTGGGTGGTGATAGTCATACTGCTTACCACCAACGTATTATTTTGATTCAGCGGTATTTTGGGATGAAGCGGCCCGGACCAACCTTACATGTCCATGCACATGAGACTGGTTCCACCGACTGACATGCAACTAGTTTTGCATAAAGGGTGCTGGCGGATGTCTGTTTCTCCTACTTTAGTTGAATCAAATTTGACTACGGACGGTCCTTAAAGAAGGTTAAAACAACAAACTTGATGAGTCACCATTGTGGTTTTATGCATAGGTAAGAACGGTTCTTGCTAGAAACCCGTAGCAGCCACGTAAAACTTGCAACAACAAAGTAGATGACGTCTAACTTGTTTTTGCAGAGTATGGTGTGATGTGATATGGTCAAGACATGATGTGATATACGTTATTGTATGAGATGATCATATTTTGTAAGATATCAGGTAACCAACATGAGCCTTATGGTTGACTCTTTATTATATGAAATGCAAACGCCAAATAATTGATTTACTTTATTGCTATGACTTAGCAATAGTTGTAGAAGCAATAGTGGGCGAGATGATCACGACACTACAATGGAGATCAAGGTGTCGAGCCGGTGATGATGGAGATCATGATGATACTTTGGAGATGGAGATTAAAAGCACAAAATGATGATGGCCATATCATGTCACATATTTTGATTGCATGTGATGTTTATCTTTTATGCATCTTATTTTGCTTAGAACGATAGTAGCATTATATGATGATCCCTTCACTAAATTTCAAGGTTAAAGTGTTCTCCGTGAGTATGCCGTTGCTACAGTTCATCGTTTCGAGAAACCACGTGATGATCGGGTGTGATAGGCTCTACGTTCACACACAACAGGTGTATGACAGTTCTACACATGTGGAATACTTGGGTTAAACTTGACGAGCCTGGCATGTACAGACATGGTCTCGGAACACTGGAGACTGAAAGGTCGAATGTGAATCATATATTAGATATGATCAACATAGAGATGTTCGCCATTGATGACTACCCCATCTCACGTGATGATCGGACATGGGTTAGTTGATTTGGATCACGCATCACTTAGATGACTTGAGGGATGTCTATTTAAGTGGGAGTTATTTAGTAATATGATTAATTGAACTTAATTTATCATGAACTTAGTCTTATAGTTTTGCATATCTATGTTGTAGATCAATGGCCCGAGCTACTGTTCCCCTGAATTTTAATGTGTTCCTAGAGAAAGCTAAGTTTAAATATGATGGTAGCAACTACACGGACTGGGTCCGTAACTTGAGCATTATCCTCATTGCTAAATAGAAGAATTATGTCCTTGATGCACCGCTAGGTGAAAGGCCTGCTGCAGGAGCAGAAGCCAATGTTTCGAACGTCTGGCAAGCTTGATCTGATGACTACTCGATAGTTCAGTGTGCCATGATTTACGGCTTAGAACCAGGACTTCAAAGACGTTTTGAATGTCATGGAGCATATGAGATGTTCCAAGAGTTGAATATAATATTTGAAGCAAATGCCCGGGTTGGGAGATATGAAGACTCCAACAAGTTCTATAGCTGCAAGATGGAGGAGAACAGTTATATCAGTGAACACATACTCAAAATGTCCGGGTATTATAATCACTTGACTCAGCTAGGAGTTGATCTTCCAATTGATTGTTTTATTGATAGAGTTCTTCAATCACTGCCACCAAGCTACAAAGGCTTCGTGATGAACTATAATATGCAAGGGATGAACAAAACAATTCCCGAGCTCTTCGCAATGCTTAAGGCCGCGGAGGTAGAAATCAGTAAGGAGCATCAAGTGTTGATGGTTAACAAGATCACTAGTTTCAAGAAAAAGGGCAAGGGAAAAAAGGGAACTTCAAGAAGAATGGCAAGCAAGTTGCCACTCCCGGGAAGAAGCCCAAAGCTGGACCTAAGCCTGAAACTTAGTGCTTCTACTGAAAAGGGACTGGCCACTGGAAGCGGAATTGCCCCCAAATACTTGGAAGATAAGAAGGATGGCAAAGTGAACAAAGGTATATTTGATATACATGTTATTTATGTGCACCTTACTAATGCTCATAGTAGCGCATGGGAATTTGATACTAGTTCGGTTGCTCATATTTGTAACTCGAAACATGAGCTACGGATTAAACGAAGATTGGCTAAGGACGAGGTGACGCTGGCATCGGAAATTGTTCCAAGGTCAATGTGATCACCGTCGGCACGCTGCCTCCACATCTACCTTTGGGATTAGTTTTAGACCTAAATAATTGTTATTTGGTGCCACCGTTGAGCATGAACATTATACCTGGATCTTGTTTAGTGAGAGACAGTTATTCATTTAAATCAGAGAATAATGATTGTTCTATTTATATGAGTAATATCTTTTATTGTCATGCACCCTAGAAGAGTGGTCTATTCTTGTTGAATCTCGATAGTAGTGATACACATATTCATAATATTGATGCCAAAAGATGCAAAGTTGATAATGATGGTGCAACATACTTGTGGCACTGCCGTTTAGATCATATTGGTATAAAGTGCATGAAGAAACTCCATGCTTATGGACTTTTGGAATCACTTGATACTTGCGAACCATGACTCATGGGCAAGATGACTAAAACTTTGTTTTCTGGAACAATGGAGCGAGCCAATGACATATTGGAAATAATACATACTGATGTACGCGGTCCAATGAGTGTTGAGGCATGCGGTGGGTATCGTTATTTTCTAACTTTAACAAATGATTTGAGAAGATATGGGTATATCTACTTAATGAAACACACGTCTCAGAATGAAGTAGAGAATCATCGTAACAAGAAAATAAAGTTTCTACGATCTGATCACGGAGGCGAATATTTGAGTTACGAGTTTGGCCTTCATTTAAATTTTTTTGGAATTGTTTCACAACTCACGCCACCTGGAACACCACAGCGTAATGGTGTGTCCGAATGTCGTAACCGTACTTTATTAGATATGGTGCGATCTATGATGTCTCTTACCGATTTACCACTATCATTTTGGGGTTATGCATTAGAGACAACTGCATTCACGTTAGATAGGGCACCGTCTAAATCTGTTGAGACGACACCGTATGAACTATGGTTTGACAAGAAACCTAAACTATCGTTTCTTACAGTTTTGGGTTGCGACACTTATGTCAAAAGGCTTCAGCCTGATAAGGTTGAACCCAAATCGGAGAAGTGTGTCTTCATAGGATACCCTAAGGAAAAAACTGGGTACACCTTCTACCATAGATCCGAAGGCAACATTTTTGTTGCCAAGAATGGAACATTTCTAGAGAAGGAATTTCTCTCGAAAGAAGAGAGTGGGAGGAAAGTGGAACTTGATGAGGTAATTGTACCTTCTCTCGAATTGGAGAGTAGCACATCAGAGAAATCCGTTCCCGTGATGCCTACACCAACTAGAGAGGAAGCTAATGATGATGATCATAAAACTTTAGAGCAAGTTACTACTGGACCTCGTAGGTCGAACAAAGCACGTTCCGCACTAGAGTGGTACGGTAATCCTGTCCTGGAAGTCATGTTACTACACCATGGCGAACCTACGAACTATGAAGAAGCTATGTTTGCCCAGATTCCGATAGATGGCTTGAGGCCATGAAATATGAGATAGGATCCATGTATGAGAACAAAATGTGGACTTTGGTGGACTTGCCCGATGATCGGCAAGCCATTCAGAATAAATAGATCTTCAAGAAGAAGACATATGCTGATGGTAATGTATGTTAGGGACAACAGTAATTTCAAAAAAAACCTACGCACACGCAAGATCTATCATGGTGATGCATAGCAATGATGGGGGAAGAGTGTTGTCCATGTACCCTCGTAGACCATAAGCGGAAGCGTGATGACAAAGCGGTTGATGTAGTCGCACGTCTTCACGATCCGACCGATCCTAGTACCGAAAGTACGACACCTTCGTGATTTGCACACGTTCGGCTCGGTGACGTCCCACAAACTCTCGATCCAGGTGAGTGTCGAGGGAGAGCTTCGTCAGCATAGCGGCGTTATGACGGTGATGATGAAGCTACCGGCACAGGGCTTCGCCTAAGCACTACGACGATATGGCCGAGGTGGATTATGGTGGAGGGGGCACCGCACACGGCTAAGGGATCAATGATCAACTTGTGTGTTCTAGGGTGCCTCCTACCGCCGTATATAAAGGAACAAGGGGAGAGGCCGGCCGGCCCTTGGGGCATGCCAGGAGAGGAGGAGTCCTCCTCCTAGTAGGAGTAGGACTCCCCTTTCCTAGTCCTACTAGGAGGAGGAAGGGGGAAGGAAGGAGAGGGAGAGAAGAGAAGGAAAGGGGGCGCCGCCCCCTCTTCCCCAGTCCAATTCGGACTAGAGGGGAGGGGGCGCGTGGCCCTGCCTTGGCCGGCCCTCTCTCTCCACTAAGGCCCAAGTGGCCCATTAGTTCCCCCGGGGGTTCCAATAACCCCATTACTCCGATAATTATCCGGTGACCTCCGGAACTCATCCGGTGTCCGAATATAGTCATCCAATATATCAATCTTTATGTCTCAACCATTTCGAGACTCCTCGTCATGTCCATGATCATATCCAGGACTCCGAACTATCTTTGGTTCATCAAAACACATAAACTCATAATACCGATCGTCACCGAATGTTAAGCGTGCGGACCCTACGGGTTCGAGAACTATGTAGACATGACCGAGACACGTCTCCGGTCAATAACCAATAGCGGAACCTGGATGTTCATATTGGCTCCCACATATTCTACGAAGATCTTTATCGGTCAAACCGCATAACGATATACGTTGTTCCCTTTGTCATCGGTATGTTACTTGCCCGCGATTCGATCGTCGGTATCTCAATACCTAGTTCAATCTCATTACCGGCAAGTCTCTTTACTCGTTCCGTAATGCATCATCCCGTAACTAACTCATTAGTCACATTGCGTACAAGGCTTATAGTGATGTGCATTACCGAGAGGGCCCAGAGATACCTCTCCGATACTCGGAGTGACAAATCCTAATCTCGATCTATGCCAACTCAACAAACACCATCGGAGACACCTGTAGAGCATCTTTATAGTCACCCAGTTACATTGTGACGTTTGATAGCACACTAAGTGTTCCTCCGGTATTCGGGAGTTGCATGATCTCATAGTCATAGGAGCATGTATAAGTTATGGAGAAAGGAATAGCAACAAACTAAACGATCATTGTGCTAAGCTAACGGATGGGTCAAGTCAATCACATCATTCTCTAATGATGTGATCCCGTTAATCAAATGACAACTCATGTCTATGGTTAGGAAACATAACCATCATTGATTCAACGAGCTAGTCTAATAGAGGCATACTAGTGACACTCTGTTTGTCTATGTATTCAGACATGTATTAAGTTTCTGGTTAATACAATTCTAGCATGAATAATAAACATTTATCATGATATAAGGAAATATAAATAACAACTTTATTATTGCCTCCAGGGCATATTTCCGTCAATGTCACCATCTACAAAGCTCGACTTGTCGCAAAAGGTTTTTGACAAGTTCAAGGGGTTGACTATGATGAGACCTTCTCACCCGTAACGATGCTTAAGTCAGTTCGAATCATGTTAGCAATTGCCGCATTTTATAATTATGAAATTTGGCAAATGGACGTCAAAACTGCATTCCTTAATGGATTTTTTAAAGAAGAGTTGTATATGATGCAACCAGAAGGTTTTATCGATCCTAAAGGTGCTAACAAAGTGTGCAAGCTCCATAGATCCATTTATGGACTAGTGCAAGCATTTCGGAGTTGGAATATACGCTTTGATGAGGTGATCAAAGCATATGGTTGTATACAAACTTTTGGTGAAGCCTGTATTTACAAGAAAATGAGTGAGAGCTCTGTAGCATTTCTAATATTATATGTGGATGACATATTGTTGATTGGAAATGATATAGAATTTCTGGATAGTATAAAAGGATACTTGAATAATAATTTTTCAATGAAAGATCTCGATGAAGCTGCTTATATATTGGGCATCAAGATCTATAGGGATAGATCAAGACACTTACACTACAAAAAAATACACTTCCATGATGATACGTGTTTGTCACAGTAGGTCACGTTTTCTGTCATGCATGTACATCCATGACGATTTTATGACAGAATCAAGATAGTCATACATGTGTTGTCGTAGAAGTGTTCCATGACATTACCAAAATTATCATCACGGAAGTGTCCACTTCCATGACGATAAATCGCGCGTCATAGAAGTGCTTTCGTCAAGGGTGACCGACACGTGGCATCGATCGTAACGACTCGCCGTTAAGCTATCGGGTCCGGTTTTGGATCCGATAACCCGTTAACAGCCCGGACCAATGGGGATTTTCCATGTGTAAAATTCTCATTGGCCGACGGAACCACGTGTCAGCTCCTCGTTGGGACAGATGTCATCCACTCATTGGACAGGAGGTGCCTATGATACGTCGACACATGGCACAACCCAATAGAGGCCCATTCCGGTGAAAAGGCCGGCCCAGCTAAAGGCCCACAATGTTTTTTCAGACACTAGTGGGCTGGCCCGTTAACAGCCTGCCATGTTTTCGGTCAAATTGAGGCCCATATAAGATCAGGCCCGTTTACAGCCTGCCGAGTTTTGGGCCAAATTACGACCCATATCGGATCAGGCCCGTTAACAGGCCACTGTACCTTTGGGCCCTTCTAAGACATGTTTGTATTTCATCCTGTTAAATGCCCGTTTACCAGTTCGGCCCGATAATAGTTTCGGCCTGTTAGCGGCCCGTGGAGTATCTGTGAAGTTGTCGGCCTGGTTTAACTTTAGGCCATTTAATGGCCCACGCAGAAACTGGGCTATTTCTTGTCCGAAGTAACTTTAGGCCTCTTAATGGCCCGTAGTCTTCGTGGATAAATTTCAGCCCAACTGGCCTATCGTCATATTAATGGCCCGTGTAACAGTTGGGCCTAATTACATCCCGTGTTGAATCCGGCCTGCTTACAGCCCATCTGATAATGGCCCGTGATACTTTTGGGCCTATGGCCTGTGTGGATACCGGCCTGCTTAAAGCCCAGTATTTTATTGGGCCAAACAGGCCCGAGATATATTTTGGCCTATTAACTGCTCATCCTATTTGGGCCCAACATGGGCCTTAGGCAGTTTCGGTCAGTATTGGCCAATGAATTTTTTGGCGCAATGCTAGCCCAATCTAGGTTTTAGCCTGTTAAAAGCCTATGGTATTCTCTGGCCTAGGTGGCCAGAACTTTACTCGGCCTATTAAAGGCGGAAAACTACTATAGATTTAGAACTGGTGATGGCCCATGTTTTGGCCCATATGAGTAACCGGCCGGCCTAAAGACCGACAACACTAAGATCCATTGAACCTTCCGGCCTAAATTACAGCATACCGACCAAAGAATAAACCTAGACTGTACAATAAAGAAATTACGGCATATTACATCCACTGGGAATCAAAGTTTGCTACCAGTGATAATAAAGCGCAACATGACCGTGGATTACATATACTGGGCATCAAAGGTCGCCACCAGTGCATATAAACGCGCCTGATACGTCTCCAATGTATCTATAATATTTTATTGCTCCATGCTATTATATTATCTATTTTGGATGTTAATGGGTTTTATTTTACACTTTTATATCATTTTTGGGACTAACCTACTAATCGGAGGCCCAGCCCAAATTGCTGTTTTTTTTGCCTATTTTAGGTTTTCGAAGAAAAGGAATATCAAATGGAGTCCAAACGGAATGAAACCTTCGGGAACGTGATTTTCTCAACAAATGTGATCCAGGAGACTTGGAGTGTGCGTTAAGAAACAACGGAGGAAGCCACGAGGCAGAGGGGCGCGCCCTCCACCCTCGTGGGCCCTCCGTTGCTCCACCGACGTACTTCTTCCTCCTATATATATCCACGTACCCCCAAACATCCAGGAGCACCACGGAAACCTAATTCCACCGCCACAACCTTCTGTACCCGAGAGATCCCATCTTGGGGCCTTTTCCGGAGCTCCACCGGAGGGGGCATCGATCACGGAGGGCATCTACATCAACTCCATGGCCTCTCTGGTGATGTGTGAGTAGTTTATTTCAGACCTCCGGGCCCATAGTTATTAGCTAGATGTCTTCTTCTCTCTCTTTGGATCTCAATACAAAGTTCTCCTCGATCTTCTTGGAGAT
Source organism: Triticum urartu (assembly GCF_056163025.1). Classification (NCBI taxonomy): domain Eukaryota; kingdom Viridiplantae; phylum Streptophyta; class Magnoliopsida; order Poales; family Poaceae; genus Triticum; species Triticum urartu. The sequence goes on along the minus strand of NC_141875.1, from coordinate 507,461,575 downwards.
CTATTCGATGTAATCTTATTTTGCGGTGTGTTTGTTGAGATCCAATGAATTGTGGGTTTATGATCCAGATTATCTATGAACAATATTTGATTCTCCTATGGATTATTTTATGTATGATTGGTTTATCTTTGCAATTCTCTTCGAATTATCAGTTTGGTTTGGCCTACTAGATTGATCTTTCATGCAATGGGAGAAGTGCTTAGCTTTGGGTTCAATCTTGCGGTGCTCGATCCCATTGACAGAAAGGGAACCGACAGGTATTGTATTGTTGCCATCGAGGATAAAAAGATGGGGTTTATATCATATTGCATGAGTTTATCCCTCTACATCATGTCATCTTACTTAAAGCATTACTCTGTTCTTATGAACTTAATACTGTAGATGCATGCTGGATAGCGGTCGATGTGTGGAGTAATAGTAGTAGATGCAGAATCGTTTCGGTGTCAAAACCGGCGGATCTCGGGTAGGGGGTCCCGAACTGTGCGTCTAGGCCGGATGGTAACAGGAGGCTGGGGACACGATGTTTTACCCAGGTTCGGGCCCTCTTGATGGAGGTAAAACCCTACGTCCTGCTTGATTAATATTGATGATATGGGTAGTACAAGAGTAGATCTACCACGAGATCAAGGAGGCTAAACCCTAGAAGCTAGCCTATGGTATGATTGTTGTATATATTGTCTATCTATCGACTAGCCTGGCCTCGGTTTATATAATGCACCGGAGGCCTAGGATAACAAGAGTCCTAGCCGAATACGCCGGTGGGGAGAAGTCCTTGTCTTGATCGCCAAGTCTTGTGGAATCTTCCTTGTATGCGGTAGCCGTCCGAACTGGCCCATGAGTATACGGCCACGGGGGTCCTCGGCCCAATCTAATAGATCGGGAGACGACGTGGTGAGTACCCCCTAGTCCAGGACACCGTCAGTAGCCCCCTGAACCGGTCTTCAAGTTAGGGACGCTCCTCGATTCTTCCGAACTGTTCTTCATCTTCGGTTGCCGGTCTTGAAAACTGCTTCAACAAATCTTCTTTATCTTCGATCTTGAGGATCGCCGAAATGCATTTGACGAGTTTACACGTTGGGTATCCAAGGAGCCCCTTTAAGTTTCCGGCCTTTATCAATGCCTTGTTTATTTTTATGCCACACCTCGGGTTTGAAGTTGTTCCCGGGAGGCAGGGTCCTCTTGCGTCCGAGCTCCAACGCCGGACTGCATTCGAGGTATCTTTTGCAGCCGAGCACCAACGCCGGACCGCTTCCCAGCTCTAGCGCCGGAATGTATCTGAGTTCCAACGCCGGACTATGTATCCGAGCTCCAACGCCGGACTGTATATCCGAGCTCCAACGCCGAAATATATCCGAGCTCCAACACCGGACTGTGTCCAGGCTCCAATGCCGGACTATATCCGAGGTGTCATATCACCTTGGTTCAAAAAAGTTGAAGGAGTTTAGCCGAGCTTAATGCCGGAAATGCCCTCTATGGAGCCAGCCACTAGCGCCCGAGCTTTATGCCGGACTGCTTCCGAGGTGGTGCACCACCCCGACTATGGGCCGATTTTTTGTCAATATTTTTTATTGGTGCAATTTATTCTCTGCCGAGATATATAGCCAGTAGCCCTCAAGGTGTGTATCAGTCTAAAACCCGAGATGCACATGAAGGATGACATAAGACCACTGATCCCAGTAGCCGCTGAGACTCAGGTTGATTTGCAAAATCGGCCTGAGGATCAAGTCCTAGCTCGGCAGAATACTTCGGGACACAAAAGTGGCGTGCTCAGTCCTCAAGACTCAGGTTGGGTGCGGCCGACCAACCTGAGGATCAAAATCTCCTCGGAAACTATATTGCACATAAAATTTTCTGCATTGGACAAGCAATGCAGTAGCCCCCGAGACACTGGTCGGGTGGCAACACCAGATCAGGGGATCGATGTGCCCCTTTAATATTTGTAAATAATAAGCCCGAAGCCCAGTAGCCCCCGAGCCTTAATGCGGGCACGGGTGGCCGAATTAAGGATCAATATCCATAGTAAAATCATAAATTATGTGTAATGACTCTATGTATCCAAGTACTTTACGTCATTAATGCTCGGATCCGCATTGTACAAAACTTTGTTGACCGACCATCGGCTTCCACCTCCTTGGCCAGTAGCCGAGGAGTGTTTGTCCTACTTTATAAAGCCTTTATGAGGGCAAAGATTTACGACAAACAAGGCAATCTGGCCACATGGTTTTATAAACAAAGGTACGCAAAGAGATATGTTATATTACTGTTTAACAGAAGAAATGTATTCCAAAGAAAATAGTCCTGCTATCGGTTCCTTTCTTTGGGTTGTCATGCTAAGCATGATCATGAAACCTCAGCTCGAATGTAAGAGCAAAATATCGAGGATTTAGTTTGGGAGGCCAGTTAATAGCCCCCGGTAGTGTTCGGCGACAGTCGAGGTCAAGCCGTAAACACTTCGGCCAATGTTATGAATGGCCCGTCATAGTCATCGGATCGCTGACCAGTTTACGCTTATTGTGACAGTCAGTTTTCGGCTTTCTCCACTAAGGTGCTTAACCATGTGAGCTGGAAGCACAATCGCAGTGGTTCTCCCTTTGCACGCCTAGCCGAACAAAACGGAATGTAGGAAGCAAGTGCAGGAGCCGGGCAACCCAACTATTGACCGAAGACACAATTCGAAACCGATGCATATATAGCAATAATTGAGAATGTGTTTGCCGAATCCCTAAAGGTGTCCGGCATTGCACTGCGAGACTAATGCTGGAAAAGCACAAATAGTTTAAAAGTGCCAAAAAGCTTGGAAAACCAAGAAACGTCAGTAAAAACATGACGTCCGAACAAGATCAAGTGTTCGGTGCCAATCCGAAAATTGGTATTAGAAAAAAGAAGTGCTTATGTCGTCCTTTAACATGACACATCCTATCTCAAGACTTCGAGCAGGTCAGCCTACGGCTTCAACCTCCTATCCCGAGGGCGGAGTACTTCTCATTAGGCCAGTTTAGCAAACCAAACTCTGGCGGCTTTAAGAGAGAAATTAGGCTCCCCGGCTAGTGACCGCACACTCGCGTCGAAAAAAGGAGTGATAAGTAATAATAATAGAACTTTGCAACGACTGAGAAGAAGAACACTTATTATAAAATGGCTCAAATAAACTTAAGAGCCCCCAAGTGACTTGGGTAGAAGAATGATTGCATGTACCGAAGTACTTATATCATATCTATGTTCAACCGAACTTTAAACGCGTCTTAACCGACCGTCGGCTTCTCCCTCTTCGGTTAAGGACCGAAAAGTGTTATGTACTCCATCGGTCGAGAATATCGACGGTGTTTTCAATAACCAGGCAATCAGGCCATAAGGCTGTAACAAACAAAGCGCGCTCAAGGAACTTATGCTATATTACTGCGAAGAGTAAGAAGCATCTTCGAAGAAAATAGTACCCCCACCGATACCTTTCTTCGGTGCTCATTGTTATTATGAGACTTGTGCAATAGATTTTTTTGTACTCATGAGTTCCGTTGTGTGCCGACCATCATTGAATAACTATAAGAGCGCTAGCTTTCGGCTTCACCCAGTCTGAGGTCCGGCTCGGGTGACCCGATCGTGACAATCGCAGAGGTGCTCCCTTTACTCCCTAGCCGAACAATTGGGAACGTAGGGGTAAACACAGGAGCGAGGCAACCCAGCTTGCAAATCGCTTAAGTCAATGTGGTGCATATTGTGGCGTAATACACGAACAAGGAACGAAGCTGTACAAGTATAATCATATGCAACAGGAAAAGCTTCATAAAAGAAGCCCCCAAGTAAACGGGGTATTTGAATTTATGCATCACAAACAAAGTTTGGACAAGGAAATTTTTTAGAAGCAACTTTTTTCCAAAAAAGTATAATGCTTGGTCGAACCGAACGCAAGTTAGAAATTAAAGCTTTGAGCATGAAAGCGACTTAGCTGGTTAATGTGTTCGGTATTGATGACGCGGTCCGAGCTTGATGCGGGGCAAGGTTCCATCCCTCAAGTCGGTCCCGAGGTGGCGGAGCGGAGAGCTTGACACGCCGAAGTGGTGACATAGCACGATCAATGCAGACCGGCAGAGTGACGCCGAAGTCCCCGGATCATTTTCCTGTGCACAAAAAATAGTGCAAACTGGAGATAATAGTAATAATGATAATTAAAAAAATTATTGCATAATAAATAATTTATGCAAAGTGAGTAATAAAAGAAATATGGCCTGGCGCCGAAGTCAAGTCGATGCAGGGCGTCGGCGTGATGCAGTAAAGGCGTGGCAAAGCCTGAATTCACAGGTCGGTCCGAGCTCCGAATGCGGCGTTCGCCAGACTATGTACGGAAACTGATCGAACCACCATGCGACCATCGTTAATGCGGTCACCATTTGATAGACCTGTGTACATAACATGGACAAACCAAAGTAATAATTCCTTGGGAAAAATGAACCCAAACAAGCAAAAAATACTAGGATTAATAGCACCTGGTTTATTTGTTGTAGCAATCCGAGGGAAGGTGATTCCCAAAATTGGGACTCCCTCCGCACACCCATTGCCTGATGGGCGATAAAACAACGGCATGGCAATCCTGGTAAAGGTTGACTCGCCGAGGCAAAGCCCTCGGCCCGGCTAACGTGACGGAGCTGGTCGGCTAGTGACGCCGAAGTGTCCGGAGTAGGTTGATGAAGAGATGGCGAAGCCCCCGGTCCAGCCGAGATGTCGAAGCCTCGACGTCAACCGATGAGTCGAAGTAGGTCGGCGTGATGGACACCAGCTTGAAGAAGCAATAGTGCGGCCCTGTCGATGCAGGTCGTGACGTGGTCGATGCCGGCTTGATGAAGCGACCGTGCGGCGATGCCGGTATTGCCCGCTCCGTGTAATCCGTGGGGCGGTGATGTTGATGATGATTTATCCTTCGCGATGCCGGACTCTTGTTCGGCTTGCCGAGATGATGATCCGAAGAAGTTGAGCTCGGCTAAAGTGACGACGTGTCTAGCGTAGGTCGGCAGTCGTGGAGTAATATTGCCGGACTGGTTTGACACCAGCATGATGTTGAAGATCATGTTCAAAAGATCTTGAAGTTAGTGGGATGTGTTCGGGAACAAAACACAATACCCCATACAAAACTTCCTTCAAAAGGGATGTCCGAAATCCCGTTCATAAAAAAGATGAACTCGGGTTGGATTCGTTTTCACGCAGAAAACAGATCCGAAAAGTGATGCACTAATCAGAAGGTTCCGGAGTTTGGACGGTCGGATCGAGCTGAAATTTTGAGAGGTGGTAGATATAGGAATTCCGCAGCCGATCAACGGTTGGATCTTTCAAAGGACGTCCGAGCTAGAAGCTGGACACCATGCCCTAAAATCATCCAAATTCCCATCCAAATTTGACAGGGCTCCGGTATATCGTGGATTGCCAGAGATTCCTCCATCAGAACTCGACGAAATTTTCCAGGGTTGTTATAGACTCAATTCCGCACAATTCCACCAAAGCAATCGTCAAAGCGATACTCGAGGAGGTGGTGGCGGCAGATACGAGTTCGCTGTCAAAAAAAACAGCACGGTCGCTTGAGGGCAATGTTGACGTTGAGACCCCGAGCTCCATAGATGATTCCTCTGTGATCTTGATAGAGATCGGAGTTGATGTTTGATAAAGGCCCTCGTCCGAACATGGTGATCCGAACACGGGGAGCAATTCTTGGTCGAACCAAGGTGACTAGTCGAACTGGTGAGGGAGACGCCGAAGTCGCAGTTGATCTGCCGGCGAGCCATCGATCCTTTTGTCGATCACACAGCGTAACTCTCAATGAAAGCACCAATGTCGGTGTCAAAACCGGCGGATCTCGGGTAGGGGGTCCCGAACTATGCGTCTAGGCCGGATGGTAACAGGAGGCAGGGGACACGATGTTTTACCCAGGTTCAGGCCCTCCTGATGGAGGTAAAACCCTACGTCCTGCTTGATTAATATTGATGATATGGGTATTACAAGAGTAGATCTACCACGAGATCAAGGAGGCTAAACTTGATCTATCGACTAGTCTGGCCTCGGTTTATATAATGCACCGGAGGCCTAGGATAACAAGAGTCCTAGCCGAATACGCCGGTGGGGAGAAGTCCTTGTCTTGATTGCCAAGTCTTGTGGAATCTTCCTTGTATGCGGTAGCCGTCCGAACTGGACCATGAGTATACGGCCACGGGGGTCCTCGGCCCAATCTAATAGATCGGGAGACGACGTGGTGAGTACCCCCTAGTCCAGGACACCGTCAATCTTACTTAAAGCATTACTCTGTTCTTATGAACTTAATACTCTAGATGCATGCTGGATAGCGGTCGATGTGTGGAGTAATAGTAGTAGATGCAGAATCGTTTCGGTCTACTTGTCTCGGACGTGATGCCTATATACATGATCATACCTAGATATTCTCATAACTATGCTCAATTCTATCAATTGCTCGACAGTAATTCGTTTACCCACCGTAATACTTATGCTCTTGAGAGAAGCCACTAGTGAAACCTATGGCCCCCGGGTCTATCTTATATCATATTAATTCCAATACTTAGTTATTTCTATTGCCGTTTATTTTAATTTGCATCTTTATTTATCTTTTTCATAAAAATACCAAAAAATATTATCTTATCATATCTATTAGTTCTCACTCTCGTAAGTGACCGTGAAGGGATTGACAACCCCTTTATCGCGTTGGTTGCGAGGTTCTTATTTGTTTGTGTAGGTGCGTGGGACTTGAGCGTGATCTCCTACTGGATTGATACCTTGGTTCTCAAAAATTGAGGGAAATACTTACGCTACTTTACTGCATCACCCTTTCCTCTTCAAGGGAAAACCAACGCAGTGCTCAAGAGGTAACAAGAAGGATTTTTGGCATCGTTGCCGGGGAGATTCGCGCCAATTCAAGTCAAGCACAAGTCAAGAACATACCAAGTACCCATCACAAACTCTTATCCCTCGCATTACATTATTTGCCATTTGCCTCTCGTTTTCCTCTCCCCCACTTCACCCTTGCCGTTTTATTTGCCCTCTCTTTTCCCCTCTCCTTCAGTTCGCCTCTTTCTCCTTCCTGCCTTCTGGGTGCTCGTTCTTTTTGTAATATGTTGCCATCATGTCTGAAACTGGGGAGGTTATCGTTGATAAGGATAATAATATGTAAAATTTTGATAATATTGATGACCCTCTTGAAAATCCTACTATTTTACACACTAAAAAGTTTCGGATTGGTAGCGGTAATATTATTGGGAAGGGAGTTATCCAAGATTTCTTTACTTGTGCCGGTGCATTGCCTTCTACGGGCAGTTCTATTCTTCAAAGAACTAGTAGTCTTGCGGACGCTATCGCCATGCTTGAGTAGAACTTGAAAGACAATTTATGCACATGCATCCTTGCATACAAAGAATTTTCCTAGAGTTTTCTAATATTGAGCATTCTTCTGTTAAGCGTGCCACTACTATCTTTTTGGCTCATGAATTCAGATTTATAATAAGAGAGGCCAAAGAAATCTTTGCACACTATAGGGTGGACGTTGGCCGTCCTCCCATAGAGGCAATCCTCTTTGATCAAGAGGAAATAATGCATTTTCAATCTCTAGACTATGTTGCTTTTAATGAGAACCTTAGAAAAAAGTTTCCTACCAATGTTCTAGTTGATAGAATCTCTGAACTTAATAATGATTTTGCTATCCGAAATAATGAGCTAGGATATTCTCTCGAGAATAGGCTCATGAAGTTTTTTCAAAAGAACGCTTATAATGACGAATTGGTTGTGCAATATGAAGGGCCAAAGGAGGAACCTATACCTCCCAAAATTGATCTTGGGGACTTCTGTCCCATTAAATTTAGCCCTTTTGATTACTTTTGCTTGCCTCAAAGAAAACTCACTGCTAAACATAGAGAATATGAAATGAGTTTTCGTGATCTATCCTATTATTATGGCAATACCTAGATCTATCTTCGCTTTTATGCCTAGCTAGGGGCGTTAAACGATAGCGCTTGTTGGGAGGCAACCCAATTTTATTTTTATTCCTTGCTCTTTGCTCCTGTTTAGTAATAAATAATTTATCTAGCCTCTGTTTTGGTTGTGTGTTTTTGTGTTTAATTAGTGTTTGTGCCAAGTAGAAACGTTGGGAATACTTGGGGAAAGTCTTTTTGATCTTGCTATAAAAAATAGAAACTTTAGCGCTCACGTGAATTGCTGCCATTTTTATTAGGAAAGTGCTATTGAAAGTGCAACTATCCCTGGGTGGTTTTGGTAATTCCTAACAACATATAGTTCATTGAGCTAATGCTACTTAAAGATAAACATTTCAGGAAAGCTCACTGATTGGCATGGCATGTATGAGAAAAGTGGATCCCTCAAAATTCTAAGGACAAAGAATTGGCTCAAGCTCAAAGCTCAGGACTCTACATCTTTTCATTTAAGTGATCCAAGATCACATTGAGTCCATAGGAAAATCCAATACTATTAAGAGGGGATGAGGTGTTGCCCAATGGCTTGCTTGCTCAAAGTGCTTAGTGATATGCTCCAAAACCCTCAACTACTTTCTCACATCCACATATGTCCCAAACCAAAAGTCAAACTCAGCCCCACCGAATCTTTCTATCCGGCGCCACCGAGTTCAGTTGACATAGCCACTGCCAGAAACCCTAGTCTTTTCGGTCTCACCGATAGGGATCTCGGTCTCACCGAGATGGGATTGTAATCTCTTTGTTTCCCTTCGTAACGTTTGGGTCCAACCGAGATGAGCGATCGGTCCCACCGAGATTGCAATGCTAACTCTCTGTTTCCCTTTCGCAACCCTTCGGTCAAACTAAGATGGGCGAATCGGTCCCACCGAGTTTGCCTGACCAACTCTCTGTTAGTCCATTACCAAAATCGGTCTCACCGAGTTTGTGTAATCGGTCTCACCGAGATTACGTTATGCCCTAACCCTAATGATATCGGTCCCACCGAGTTGACAAGTCAGTCCCACCGAAAACCCTAACAGTCACATTATGAACTAAATCGGTCTGACTGAGTTGTATGATTCGGTCCCACCGAGTTTGGTGATTTGTGTGTAACGGTTAGATTTTGTTTGGATGCTATTTATACCCCTCCACCCACTCTTCATTCAAAGAGAGAGCCATCAGAACATGCCTGCACTTCCAACATATATTTTCTGAGAGAGAACCACCTACACTTGTGTTGAGGTCAAGATATTCCACTCCAACCACATAAATCTTGATCTCTAGCCTTCCCCAAGTTGCTTTCCACTCAAATCATCTTTTCCACCAAATCCAAATCCCGTGAGAGAGAGTTGAGTGTTTGGGAGACTATCATTTGAAGCACAAGAGCAATGAGTTCATCATCAACACACCATTTGTTACCCCTTGGAGAGTGGTGTCTCCTAGATTGGTTAGGTGTCACTTGGGAGCCTCCGTCAAGATTGTGGAGTTGAACCAAGGAGTTTGTAAGGGCAAGGAGATTGCCTACTTCGTGAAGATCTACCCGAGTGAGGCAAGTCCTTCATGGGCGACAGACATGGTGGGATAGACAAGGTTGCTTCTTCATGGACCCTTCGTGGGTGGAGCCCTCCATGGACTCGCGCAACCGTTACCCTTTGTGGGTTGAAGTCTCCATCAACGTGGATGTATGATAGCACCAACTATTGGAACCACGCCAAAAATCTCCGTGTCTCCAATTGTGTTTGCACACTCCAAACTTCTCCCTTTACCTTTCCGCTGCTATACTCTTCGAATTGCATGTGCAGGTTGTTTGCTTGACTTGTGTTAAGTTGCTAAAATATGCCAAGAATTAAAATTGGGAAAAGTCTAGATTTTTATTTTGTCAAGTAGTCTAATCACCCCCCTCTAGACATACTTTCGATCCTACAAGTGGTATTAGAGCTTTGGTCTCCATTTGCTTTAATTTCCATTGCTTTTGGTGGTCATAGCCTTGGTTTCACAACCTAAGAGAGTATGGCATCTAGCGAGGGAAATTACCACCGTAGAGGTCCTTACTTTGATGGTACAAATTTTGCTAGTTGGAAGCATAAGATGAAAATGCATATTCTTGGACATAACCCCACCATTTGGGCTATTGTGTGTATTGGCTTGCAAGGTGAATTCTTTGATGGGAGAGAACCAAACCATGAAGCTACCATGGAAGAGTTGAAGATGCTACAATACAATGCTCAAGCTTGTGATATTCTCTTCAATGGATTATGCCCCGAGGAATTCAACAAAATCAGCCGTCTTGAGAATGCAAAGGAAATTTGGGATACTCTGATTGATATGCACGAAGGTACTGAATCTGTCAAGGAATCCAAATCGGACGTGCTTCAAAGTCAGCTTGACAAGTTCCCAATGAAGGATGGTGAAGGCGTCGCTGAAATGTACTCCAGGCTTGTGTCGGGACGGACTAATCCACGAGCACCTATGGGACCGGCGGACCGAGTCCCTTTCGGTTCGGCGGGGGCGAGGGTCGCACGAAGAGCGGATCGAGGTGAAGTACACGAGCAGTTTACCCAGGTTCGGGCCGCACGGATGCGTAAAACCCTACTCCTGCTTTGTGGTTTGTATTGAGTTCTTGCTCGGGAGCGCGGAGTGCTACAGTACACCCCAGCAGCTAACGAGACCGAGCCTGAGTGTTCTCTTCCTCTCCTCTCTACGTCGCGCACGGGCCTCCTTTTATATGCTCAAGGGGTCACCGACAGGTGGCAACGTAGACAAGGGTAAAAATGGAAAGGTGCTGCGGTTGGTACAGCTACCTGCTACAGTGTATCATACCTAACCCTGACGGCAGGGGACAAGGGCATTAAATGCCCGTCTGCGTCGCCTAAATAGTGCAAAAGGGACCGTCAGGGACGCCACCGCTCGCCAAGATGGGAATCTTGTCAGCGCCGCTTGCCACCGCGCACCGCTGGCTGCACAGCCTCCCGCCACGTACGCCTGGAAGGGTCCCAGAGCGACACGTTGGTGGATGTGCTGGAGCGCGGGCACAGAGTGGTGGCTTGCCGCGGCAAGCGCCTTGCCGCGGTCGTTGTCTTGTCGCGTCCGGGAGCTTGTCACTCACCGGGCCTTGCCGGGACGCGTGGCGCGTCGCGGCAAGTTCCTTGAGATGCCTTGGTTGGCCTTCCCGGCAAGCTCCTCTTGCCGGTGTCTTGTCTCCTTGGCTTGGATACTTTGTTCTTGAATGGCTCCAAAGGAACAACGGAGGACCTTGGCGGTCACCCGGCAAGCCTTGCCGCGGGATGCTGCGATTGCCCGTGCACAAGTTCGGGATACTAGGGTACCCCTACTCTAGTACACCGACAGGAGCCCCCGGGCCTGGGTCATACACGGTGCCGAGCGCTGTTGGGCCAGGCCCAAAACAGGGCACGGGCACGCGCGGCCTGGGTTACGCCGTATCTCTCCCCGTATCCACCGCGCCTCCCCGAACGGCACGCGTTGAATGCGGCATCGTGGGAGAGATCATGGGTGGTTTCTTTATTCGGAAAGGCGGAACGTCCGCCCCCTCCCTCTTTATAAGCATGGGAAACAGGGGTAGTTCGCCCATTCGCCAGTTTCTACTCCAATCTCAGAAATCTCCGCCGCTCCCTCGTCTTCCCAAAGCTGAAAGAGAGCAGCGCCTCGCCCCCCATCACCACCAGCACCACCAACGCCGTCGACCTCCTCCACCACTTCCGCCATGGCTCTGAGAGCCGACAAAGGGAAGGTTGTGAAGTCGACCGAGCAATATTCCCCCCCAAGCTCGCTGCGAGGGAGCTGAGGGAGAATTACTACCTCTTCTGGTCGACGGAGACGCGAGTGCATCCGCGCACGAAGGTACTTCCAGCCGCCGCTTGGAAAATGGCTCCAAACGGATATCCTTTCTTCGCCTTGTTCTTCTATTGCGGGCTCTGCCCGCCCTTCTCTGAGTTTTTCTGCGATATTATGAACACCTACGGGTTCCGCCTCCTTGACTTCACCCCCAATGCTGTTCTGACCATGGCAGTTTTCGCACATCTCTGCGAAAACTTTGTCGGAGTCTATCCCAATTTAGCCCTTTTTCGCCACTTCTTTATGCCCCGAGTAGAGAGAGGAGAGCCTTTATCCGGCGGAATCGCCTGGATCTCGAGGGCCGGCAAGAAGGACACTTATCTGGAGGGAGAGTTCCGCGGCAAGTGGGAGGAATGGAGAGCAGACTGGTGCTGGATTGTCGAGGAGAACCCGCAGCCGTTTACTGCCCGGCGCCAAGCCCCAGTAGCACGCGGCAGCGATTGGAGTGACGTGGCCCCGGAAGACGATAGGCTGAAGATTGCTGTCACCCGGATCCAACGCCTCAGGCTTGCCGGGCTCACTGTAGGCGCTGTTGGCGCAGATTTTCTTCGCCGCCGCATCGCCCCCCTGCAGGAACGGGGGAGACCCGCCTGGGAATTCAAGAATGCGGCGGATATCATGAGGCTGCGTCCGGGCCTCAACTTCAACTTCACTGTTCTGGAGCTTAACGCGATGCTCCAGGAGCTGTTCAAGTACGACCCTCAACATCCCGAAGTGTTCAGGTTGCCGACGGGTGTCGTTCCGCTGTGCAACAGCTCCGCGCTCGACCGCATCCGTGCAATGATGCCGCTGTGCGATTCGCATGGAATTGTCCCAACTTGGCAAGAGCCTGCAGACGACGTCGTGCAGGAGTTCTTCGACGGCTTGGTAGAAGTGCCGGTCCACTCCGACGAAAAGAATGGCCTCACCCGCGACACCACCGATTCGGATATGACACGCATCGCCACTAGGCTGGAAGAGGCGGCGGCAGCCGCAGCCGCGGGCAAATTTGGATTCACCGTGGAGGAGGCAGAGGCAGCAGAGGCAGCAAGCCGTGGCGAGCGAGAGGAGCTCGTCGGCGAGAAAGAGCTTGCCGGGCATGACGTCGAGTCGAACGAGCCCGCCGAGGATACGAGCGGCTCGCTGGAGATCAACTCCTCTTCCTCCTCATCTTCAGGCAGCTCGCCGCAAGCAGAGCCTCCATCCCCACCAAGAAGGCGTCTCCGCAAGGCCGGGGACGTAGCGGGGCGGCGGGCGAGTCAACAGTCGCCGCGCCGCGCGACACGCTCCACCGCGGCAAGCACTATTGCCGCGGGAGCACCTCACGCTGCTGCGTCAACTGGAGCGGGGTCCACCCGGACCACCGCTTCTGCTCCTGCCGCTTCTCACGCCACGGCGGCAGCCGGAGCGGGGTCGTCTCAGACCACTGCCACTGTTCCCGCCAAGCGGCCAAGGGAAACTACTCCTCCGCCTCCTCACGCCGGACGTGAGCCGGACTTCGACTTCTCCGCGTTCAGCTCCGACGAGGAAGAAGAAGAGTAAGATTCTCTTGTTGTACTTGTAGTTCTTCAATTCTTGCTGTTTTGTCTTGTATCTCATTTGCTTTACTATGAACTTATTCCTTTTTAGGACTCTGGCCCAGAGAGCAGCGAAGAGAGCCAAGGTCCCGGTGATTGTCATCGAGGACGAACCCACCGCGACAGCAGGGGATGCGTCCGAGACAACCTTGCCGGACCCGGCAACTGTCCTCCAGAGCAGCCCCCAGCGTAAGTATATGGTTCGCTTTCCGCTGTTAGGCGCGCATGGATACTCTTTCTTTGCTGGCATCTGACTGTTGGTTTGTGTAGGAGCAGAGCAGCCCCACCAGGAGCGCCCGGAGGCCGCCCCCGAAATGCCAAGGGAGAGTCCTCCGGCAAGGGAGAGTTCTCCGGCAAGGGACAGCACCGGCGTCCCCCCGGCGGCGGAGACTACGACTGCCGAACCCAGTACAGGTAATCTTCTCTTCAAAGCTTCCCTTGGGTTCTTCTTCTTTTTGGGTATTTGCTTGACTTTTCTCACTTTTCCGGCCATCAGACCCATCTGCTGCGGAGCCGATGGAGACCGAGGTTGCTGCCGACGACGCCGCTGCCACTGAAGAAGCAGCCGGCGCTGATGATCCCGCCGGCGACGAGGCCGCCAAAGCTGCCGCCGCAGCAGCTGGCGAGGGGTCTGGCAATCGCACTGACGGCCCTGAGGCCGCAGGAGCGCCAGGCGCTACGTCGACCGCCGACCCGTCCGCCGCTGCCGCAGCGCCAGGCTCCGAAGAGCCCCAGCCAGGCGTCTACTTGAAGGCCGGCGATGGCGTCTTCATCAACCTCCCCTGGGCGTCAAGCTCCAGGGCGCCGGTCGAGGGAGAGAGCTTCGACGGAGAGGTGCTCGCCTCCGCTGGGCTGACGTTGGTTGACGCGCCGAGCAGCAGCAGCAGGGAGCCTGAGGAGGAGCGGCTGCTGCGGAAGCTGTTGTCGCTCTACCGCGCGCGGCAAGCCAAGCTGGAATCCCGCAAGGCGCTTGTCGTGAAGGCGGGAGCGGACATCGAGAAGCGCGCGGAGGAGCTCCGGGGTCTCAACCAGGAAGCTCTCTGGTCCCTGGTAGAGGAGCGGGAGCAACTCGCCGAAGAGCAGAAGGCCTTCTTCCTCGAGAAGGCCGAAGTTGAAGAGCAACAGCAGCTTGCCGCTGAGAAGCTGTCTGCGCAGGAGGGCGAGCTGGTGCAGCGGAAGGTCAACCTTGACGCCCACGAGGAGGAGCTTGCCGCGCGCGAGCGAACATTCGGTGGAGCCCTCAAGCAAGCGGAGGATGCTGCCGCAGCCGCCGAGGCCGCCAAGAAGGAGCTGGAGACGAAGGTGGCGCAGCTGGAGGCTGATCTCAAGGAGAGCGGTGAGGAGCTTGCCGCGCTCAAGCATGAGCGGGAGAAGGACACCTACAGCCACTCAGAGCTGCAGGCTCGTCTCGCCGAGAAGGGCAAGGAGCTCAGCGCCGCCAAGGACTCCAACGCAGATCTTGAGTTGAAGCTGACCACTTTGACCAAGACGCTGGACGGTGCCAGGGAGCAGGAGGTGGCCTTGAAGAAGGAGATCAAGGCCGACAAGGCGCTGCTGGCGAGTGCTGCCGCCGCCCAGAATGCTTTTAGGGAGAATGTGGAGCACTGGACGGAGGGTCTCGTGAATGTTGCCGCAGACATTAACAGGGAGCTGGCGCAGCTGGGGATGGAGGATCTCGGGTATCCCTCCGACGAGAACCTCCAACCCAGTGCCAAGCTTATCTTGTTCTTCAAAGGCGTGGCGACGGCCCTCCAGCGACTCCGGGAGAGGATCCCAAAGCAGCTGGCCGATGAGTCGCGCAAGATCTGCGCGGGAGCTCTTCAAAAGGTGTTGGTGAAGGTGGCCTTCCGCAACCCGGGCCTCAACCTCACCAACGTCCTCAAGACCCTGCCGCTGGATGCTGATCTGGAGGCGCTCAAGACCCTTGTCGCACCCATTGTGGACAAGGTGAGCGGGATCAAGAGGATTGAGGGCGATCGCGTAGACTAGGCCGCCCGTTTTCTTCTTTTCTTGTCGCTGCTGGTCATGTTATGAGAACAATCTGTTAGAGCCGCGACAAGCTACCTTGTAATATAACTCTATTCCGGGTAATGATTGCAATGTTATTCCCTTTACTTGATTCCTCCCTTTGTATGTTTTTGCCCTACGCTTTTAGGGAACTTGCCGGTGCAGGCACCTTAGCCGCGAGCGCTGAGTGCGGGACGTCAGCAGCCTGCTGGCGGTGCCGCTACCGACAAGAAACCTTGCCGCAACTAGTCGCAGCTCACTTAAGTTGTTGAGCGGACTTGAAACAAAGTAAGGGCGCAACTAGCTACGAGTTGGTTCCTCCGCGCACAGGTTTTCCATACAAAGTGTGGTCGTTCAAGGGAGATAACTTAAAAATTTAAAAAATCTGATTGCTCAAACTTTGGCAACTTAGCTTTTCTGTTGTTTTGCTTCCCGGTAAGGCGAAACTTTCTTGAACGACGCCTGGTCCATACCATTATCTTCTCCTTTCTCCCCCGGCAAACTTGTGGGCGAGGGAACCTTCCTTTCCTTGAGAAAAAAGAAAGAGGAGAAAATAAAGATATGGAGGCTTAAGGCTCGTTATTGCTTACCGGGGAGTAGGTGCTGCACAAAGTGTCAGATCACATATGCAAAAAATAGAAAGCATGAAATTGACAAGATGTGCAGAGCACATGAGCTTTACTTATGCACGGGGTCTACGCCCGGCTTTGTACAAAGGATTACATGCAACAGCGGCAAGACTTGTACAAAAGGTGGTTGCCGGAACAGGTTCGGAACAGGTTCCGGCAACCGCGCCTTACGGGTAAAACTTACGAAGATGCTCAATGTTCCAGGAGTTTCTCACCGGAATGCTATCTTCAGTCTCAAGGCGGACAGCGCCAGGCCTAGTGACTCGTTTCACCCGGTAAGGGCCTTCCCACTTCGGCGTCAACTTGTTGGAATTCTTGGCGGACTGAACACGCCGAAGAACAAGGTCGCCTTCCTCGAGACTTCTGGCGTTAACTTTGCGGCTATGGTAGCGGCGCAAAGCTTGCTGGTAGCGAGCATCTCGTACAGCAGCCTGAAGACGGTCTTCCTCAAGGAGCAGCGCGTCATCTTGTCGCTGCTGCTCTTGCTCAAGCTCATCATAAGCGAGCACTCGAGGTGACCCGTATACGAGTTCCGTGGGGAGAACTGCCTCTGCTCCATAGACTAGAGCGAAAGGTGTCTGGCCAGTGGCTCGATTTGGCGTCGTCCTGATCGACCAAAGAACCACCGGCAGCTCCTCGATCTAGTTTCTTCCGCACTTGTGCAGCCTGTCGAAAGTCCTGGTCTTGAGCCCACGCAGCACTTCAGCATTTGCCCTCTCCACTTGACCGTTGCTTCTCGGGTGAGCAACAGAAGCGAAGCAGACCTTGGCGCCAAGATCTTGGACGTACTGCATGAAGGTGCGGCTCGTGAATTGCGTACCGTTGTCGGTGATTATCCTGTTAGGGATCCCGAAGCGGCAAACAATCGACCTGAAGAACTTGACTGCTGACTGTGCTGTCACCTTCCTCACTGCTTCCACTTCCGGCCACTTTGTGAACTTGTCGATTGCAACGTACAAGTACTCAAAGCCCCCGACTGCTCAGGGAAAGGGGCCGAGGATGTCGAGCCCCCAGACCAAAAATGGCCAGGATAAAGGGATCGTCTGGAGAGCTTGAGCTGGTTGGTGTATCTGCTTGGAATGGAACTGGCACGCTTCACACTTTGTTACTTGTGCAGTTGCATCCCGGAGGGCTGTCGGCCAAAAGAAACCTTGCCGGAATGCTTTGCCGGCAAGTGCTCTTGCGCCAATGTGGTGACCACATATGCCTCCATGTATCTCTGCCAACAGCTTTTGTCCGTCTTCCCTGTGAATACACTTCAATTTCACACCGTTGAGTCTTCTTCTGTACAGTGTGTTGTCGACAAACTGGTACATACTTGACTGCCGGGCTACTCTTTTCGCTTCTTCTTGCTCTTCGGGAAGTTCTCCTGTCTGGAGGAAACGGACAATCTGCTGTGCCCATGCTGGAGCTTGTGGCTCGACAACAAGGACTAAAGGAAAATCTGCTGCTGCGGGAACATCCGCTTCTACGGTGAGAACCTGCGGCTCTGCCGGAGCTTGACGTTCCCCGACAAGCTTGCCGGAGCAAAACTTGTCGGGAGCTTCTGCTTCAACGGAACAAACCCTAGGGCTTGCCGGAGCAGACTGCTCCTCAGCGCTCTTGGCGTTGATCTTGGGGACCTTCTGCTTGACGGGCCGCGCATGAGGACAAACGGCAAGATGGTGCTCAATTACTTTCCTGGGAACACCGGGGATGTCAGACGGTTGCCACGCAAACACGTCGACATTCGCCCGCAGGAAAGCAATGAGCACGCTTTCCTATTTAGGGTCAAGAGTGGCACTGATGGTGAAGGTACCACCAGTGCCGTCCTCCTTGGCGGACACCTTCTTGGTCTCTGGCGGAGCTGCCATTGCCTTCTTACACTTGCCGGTGGAGCTCGATGGTGCGTCCTCGACGACAGCACAGCACTCCGAAGAGGTGCGCTTGCCGGAGTGGGCATCAGAACTCTTGCCGGACTTGGTCTTCTTCTTCCCCCCGGGAGCTTCAACGGCAGGTGACTTGCGATCTGTTGCGGCTGCCGCTTCCCGGTAGATCTTGTCGGCGTAGATAAGAGCATCCTTCTTGTCGCTAGGGACAGAGATGACGCTTATCGGGCCTGGCATCTTCAGCATGTTGTATGCGTAGTGAGAGGCTGCCATGAACTTGGCGAGTGCTGGACGGCCGAGTATCCCATCGTAAGGCAATGGAAAATCGGCAACGTCAAAAGTGACCCTCTCAGTCCTGAAGTTCACCTCGCTGCCAAATGTCACTGGCAACGTGACCTTCCCCTTCGGCTTGCTCCTTCCCGGGTTGATTCCTTGGAATGTGCCGGTCTCTTCAAGCTCGCTGTCAGGGATCTGTAGTTTCTGGAGTACAGCGGAGGAGATCAGGTTCAAGCTGGCCCCGCCGTCAACTAGCATCTTAGTGACCTTGAGGTTGCGGATAGTTGGTGAAACCAACATCGGCAAGCACCCAACCGCAGTTGTGCGATCAGGGTGGTCCTCAATATCAAAGATGATAGGCGTGCTGGACCATTTCAGAAGCTTGCGTGACTCGACAGGTGGTTCCGCCGCGTTGACTTCCCGCACCCACTGCTTGAGTTGGCGGTGCGAAGTATGCAGAGAAGCACCGCCGTCAACGCACAAGACCTCTGTGGCTTTCTGGAACTCCTGCTCACTGGTCTCGACATCATCCATGTCTTCGTCGTCGTCGTCATCTTCATCCTTGTCGCGGCCGCGGGGAGGTCTGTCTCCTTGCCGCTGCTTGGCCTTGCCGCGGCGTCCTCCCCGGCCGGCGCGCTTCTTGCCGGATTCTCCAGCGCCTCCTTGGGCCCTCTCCTTGTCGCATCGCTCGTATTCAGCCTTTTGCTGCTGGACAAGCTGCTCGACCTTCTTGCAGCTCTGGAGGTCATGGCCCTTGGTGCGGTGGATCTTGCAGTACTGCTTGTCGGTGCCGTCCTGCTTGTCGGCGACCGCCACAGCCTGGCAGTTGGTGCATGCGGCAATCTCCTTGCCGGAGCTACCAGCTTTGGCTTTCTTGGTGCCACCTTCGTTGCCGGACTGCTCAATGACTAGCACATCTTTGCATTTCTTCTTCCTGTTGTTCCGCCGCCGGTTTTTCTTTGCCGGGGCAGCATCCTCGCTATCAGATCCTCCTGCTCCTGTATTCTCTCCGGGGAGTTTCCTCCCTTCCTCAGCACGTGCACACTTGTCGGCCAGGGCATACAGCTCACTGACGTCTCTGATCTTGCACATCGCCATCTCCTCCCGCATCCTGCGGTTACGCACGTTCTGATGGAACGCGCTGATGACCGCGGCAGGGTGGACATCTGGGATGTTGTGCTGTACACGGCTGAATCTCTGAATGTACTTGCGCAGGGGCTCTCCTTCCTTCTAGGCGAGCAGATGATGGTCACTCTCTTGGCCATGAGGTTTGTGGCCGCCTGTAAAGGCGCCGACAAACTGATGGCATAGGTCTGCCCAGGAGGATATGGAGTTGTCCGGCAAGTGCATGAGCCAGGACCTGACATTGGGCTTGAGCACCAGCGGGAAGTAGTTGGCAAGGATCTTGTCGTCCCGCCCCCCGGCAGCCTGCACCGCGATGGTGTAGATGCTGAGGAACTCCGACGGATGCGACTTGCCGTCGTACTTCTCTGGTACGTCTGGCTTGAAATTCTTCATGCTGGGCCACTGGACTTGCCGCAGCTCACGAGTAAACGCAGGGCAACCTACCGCGTACGGCAAGTCGCCTGGTTCCCCTGGCGCATGCATGTCGACAGAGGGCCCAGCGCGCTGGTCCGATTGACGTCATGCTTCTCTTCGGCGCTCGATGCGAGTACGAGCGTCTTCTTGCTGTCGTTCGTGAAGAACTTGGCGCTGATCGCGACGAGCTCGTGGATCTGATGACGCAGTGGAGTCGCTGTCGAGGTGGATCCGGCGAGTCGGCGATCTTGGCCTTCGGGGCGGAGAGTGCACAGTGGTTGCATCCCCACCGGTCTTGTCACCACCGGCTCGTGCCTGGCTGACCTGCCGCGACTGCGACGTGTTCGGCTGCCGTTGAGTGTCGCCATTGGCGAAGCCGATGAGACTCTGAATGGTGGCCCTCCAGTCGTCGATCTTGTCTGCCGTTGGAGGGTAGTCCAGGAGCAGTTGAGCTCACGCCAAAGCTTCTGCCGTAGTGGCGGGTGGCGGTGGCGAACGGTGCGAGGAGCGGGATATGCTCGGACTTCTAACTATGTTAGAAGGAGCAGTATCCCGTCCAGGCGACCGTGCCTCGCTCGTGCCAGCATGTTGGCGTGCATGCTGGTCTTGAGCACTCCGAGATCCACCAGCTCGATCTTGGTCCAGCAAACGCATGGTACCGTGAGTACCATGACGCTGCCGGTCCCGCGCCTCCTGAGATGGGCACGGTGCATGTACGGACGCCGAGGTCTTGGAGTGCGCCCGGTCGTTGTGGGAGCCGGCTACGCCGCCGATGGGCAGCGCAGCCTTGTCCTTGGACCCGGCAGCACCGTGAGCTCCCTCGTCGATGCCCGTTCTTTCGCCGGTGTCTGCCCCATCAGCCGTTTGCTTCGGCGGTGGTGGGTTCGGTGCGGACGGAGCAGCCGCCTCCAAAGCCTTCTTCTTCGGCGGCATGTCGATGAAGATGATGAAGATCTAGCTCGTGTGAACGCCGGATCTGGTTCACATAACCTCGACGCCCCTACCTGGCGCGCCAAAGATGTCGGGACGGACTAATCCACGAGCACCTATGGGACCGGCGGACCGAGTCCCTTTCGGTTCGGCGGGGGCGAGGGTCGCACGAAGAGCGGATCGAGGCGAAGCACACGAGAAGTTTACCCAGGTTCGGGCCGCACGGATGCATAAAACCCTACTCCTGCTTTGTGGTTTGTATTGAGTTCTTGCTCGGGAGCGCGGAGTGCTACAGTACACCCCAGCAGCTAACGAGACTGAGCCTGAGTGTTCTCTTCCTCTCCTCTCTACGTCGCGCACGGGCCTCCTTTTATATGCTCAAGGGGTCACCGACAGGTGGCAATGTAGACAAGGGTAAAAATGGAAAGGTGCTGCGGTTGGTACAGCTACCTGCTACAATGTATCATACCTAACCCTGACGGCAGGGGACAAGGGCATTAAATGCCCGTCTGCGTCGCCTAAATAGTGCAAAAGGGACCGTCAGGGACGCCACCGCTCGCCACGATGGGAATCTTGTCAGCGCCGCTTGCCACCGCGCACCGCTGGCTGCACAGCCTCCCGCCACGTACGCCTGGAAGGGTCCCAGAGCGACACGTTGGTGGATGTGCTGGAGCGCGGGCACAGAGTGGTGGCTTGCCGCGGCAAGCGCCTTGCCGCGGTCGTTGTCTTGTCGCGTCCGGGAGCTTGTCACTCACCGGGCCTTGCCGGGACGCGTGGCGCGTCGCGGCAAGTTCCTTGAGATGCCTTGGTTGGCCTTCCCGGCAAGCTCCTCTTGCCGGTGTCTCGTCTCCTTGGCTTGGATACTTTGTTCTTGAATGGCTCCAAAGGAACCACGGAGGACCTTGGCGGTCACCCGGCAAGCCTTGCCGCGGGATGCTGCGACTGCCCGTGCACAAGTTCGGGATACTAGGGTACCCCTACTCTAGTACACCGACAGCTTGCTCTCATCACAAATGAGATTGCCATCTTAGGAAGTGGGGAGATGACCGATAGATTCATCATCAAGAAGATCCTAAGAGCCTTGGATGGAAAGTATGATACCGTGTGCACATTGATCCAAATGATGCCCAATTACAAAGATCTCAAGCCACCGGAAGTTATTGGAAGAATTGTTGCTCATGAGATGTCACTCAAGGATAAGGAAGAGCTTCACAACAAGTCAAGTGGTGCTTACAAAGCCTCATGTGATGCTCCCACATCATCAAGTGAGAAGAAAATCTTCAATGAAGAATTGAGTCTAATGGTGAAGAACTTCAACAAGTTCTACAAGAGTAGAAGCAAGGAAAGAAGTTCCAAGTCAAGGTCCTACAATGACAAAAGATCTTCTAGTCGTGACCGCAATTGCTACAATTGTGGAAGACCCAGACACTATTCCAATGAGTGTACGACTCCCTACAAAAGAAGAGAAGATTCTCCCTACAAAATAAGAAGTAGAAGAGAAGAATCACCATCAAGAGAAAGAAGGAGTAGAGATGATCGTTATGAATGAAGACCCTCTCAGAGAAGCAAGGACTCAGAAAGGAAGGACAAGTCATCAAGGAGCTACACAAAAAGAATACATCAAGCTCATGTTGGTGAATGGGTATCCGGTTCCGAATCCGACGATCACTCCGAAAGAAGTTATCACTCCGACTCCGAATATACTCAAGATGAAGGTGTTGCCGGACTAGCACTTGTGAAAATCAACTCCTTCGACATATTTGACTCACCAAATGAAGGAATTGGGAGATGCTTCATGGCTAAAGGTCCAAAGGTAACACACCCTGAGTATGTTGATTTCAATAGTGATGAAGATGATTTGCTAGGAGATGATGATTTACTTGTTGACAACTCTAGTTATGAAAACTATGATGAGCTTGCTATTAATCATGATAATCAAGATAAAATGAATGACGATGATAAGAAGGAGATTGAGCGTCTAACTAAAGAACTAAACACTCTTAAGTTAGCTCATGAAACTACCTTGGAAGATCATCGAGAACTTTTAAAGACTCATGACAAGCTACGCTTAATGCTCAACCTTTAGCAAGAACATGAGCTTTTAAAGTCAATCAATGATGGTCTTCGCAAGAAAAGTTCTTCTTACATTGCCAAGCATTTACTCTTGTCTACTTACATGCCACAAGCTAAATCTAGTAACAAGAATAAGAAAGATTCTTCATCTAGTAGTAACAACAATCATGCTAAATCCAATGTTGTTGCTTCTAGTAGCTCTCTTGATTCCACTAATGATTCTCTTAGCCAAGTTACACTTGAGCAAGAAAATAGCTTATTGAAGGGAATTATAGAGAAAGGTGTTTACAAGAGCCTTGCCGGAAGTAAGCAATTTGAGGAAATTGTACGCAAGCAAGGAATACACCGGAAGAATCAAGGTGTTGGTTTTGAAAGAAAGTTCAATGCCAATGGAGTTGAATGGGAAGAATATCAATACCCCAAGACGAAGTTTGTTCCTCAACAAGAGAAGTATGATCCTACTTCTTTCAAAGGAACACAATCTCAAGATGATCTTCCACCACAAGACCACAAGCAAAAATGCAAGGACAAGCTTCAAGAGGAGATTGATGCATTTGAAGAAGCACCTAAGGCCTTGGTCAAGTGGGTTCCCAAGACTACATCAAGTTCTACTTCATCAAGTATGACTTCAACTCCAAGGATTCCCATCAAGATGGTGTGGATCCCGAAGAAGAAGAACTAGAGAGTTCTTAAGGGTGACTCCGCCAACATACTTCACTCATATCATTTTGACGAGAACAAGTGCAAACAACTTTCATATCTTGCACTAGTTCAAGGAGTCACAGACCCTCTTGTTGGTAAGACAAGGGACAAGGTAACCTAATGCTTCCATGGACATCATCTTGTGTACACATCACTCTATGTCTATGGATATCCTTATTTGTTCCTTGTGGGACTAACCCATGTAGGTATTGAAAGTGCAACTCACTCCAAAGCATTGCTCCGAATGATCTACATCAACATTGAGCATCCACATCTTCAACATCTACATGAAGTCATCATCGACAAAACCCAAGGTTAGTTGATCCCTCTTAGGGGGGATATCACATCTAGGGGGAGCTTTACTCTAATCAATGAACTAAAGCAACTCTAATGGTGTGAACACAACAATGCTTTATGTAAAAGTGGCAACCCCACTTGCGCTTAAACGATGAGTATGACCTACGATCAAATGTTCTCATTTGACTCCTAAGTCAATATACTCATATATAGATGACCTAGTCATCACCAAATTTCTTGTTAGATGCTAGAGTGATTGTGCATGCTTTGTCACATATTCCTTTTGCCATCTTATTGTGTGAGCATGTTGGTTGCATATTTTACTCATTCGAGGACATACATTTGTTGCTTTGATTGTTTGGCCTTTTTCTCTTTTGCCAAATGGATGGACAAGAATGCCTAAGAACTCCCTCTAGCTGTCTATGCTTTTCTCATCTCAAACTCTATTCATGCTACATCACAAAGTTTGATCAAGTCAGATTCGAACCACCCTGTGTGAGGAGCACTCGGAGTTCCCGATTCGTCATAGACTTAAACTTCCAAAACCTCTTTGTGCATTTTGTTCTGACCGATTAATCCTTTTCGGTCCTACCGAGATCACTTAGTTGATCTAGGTTTTCAATCTCGGTGCAACCGATTAGAACCTTTCGGTTACACCGAGTTGCAGTAACTACCTGCAGTTTTGCATCTCGGTGTCACCGAGTCGTTCCACTCGGTCACACTGATAGGGTCGGGTTATATATACCAACGGGACAAATTTTGGAAATTTTTTCTGAACCCCTTCGCCCACGCATAACCTACTCTGCCACTTCGGGTCTCCGGATAGTCTTCTCGTTGCCAGCGACCTCCCGCCACTGGTCTCCGCCACCATCAACGGCAATCTGCCCCGCCGTTGCCGCCATAGCAAGTTCGCCGCCGAACTAGGGTACGAACTTGATCTTTGTGCTAATCCATAACTTTGATTCTTAGCACATTGCTTTGCCATGATTCTTGCCACGAATGAAATCATCCTGTCCAGCAAAACGCCCCGTAGATTAGTTTTGATTTGAAAATTTAGGGTTAGGTCTCCGCCGAATTCATCTCGGACCGGCCGAGTTGTAGAAATCGGTCTCACCGATTTGGCTTAGGCCATTGCACATGTGTTTTCGGTCTGACAGAAAATTGCAAATCGATGTGACCGAGTTCAATTCTCTGTGAAACCCTAGCAGTCTCGGTGCCACCGAACTGTGACTTGGTCTGACCAAGTTCACTAGTTTAGGCTCCAAAAAATGCTTCGGTATCACCGAGTTTACAAATCGGTAGATTCGAAATGATTTCTGTGAAGAACTAAAACTAAGTTTTTGAGTCAATTGTTTTGCAAAACTCCTGTACTTTGTGATGCTCATCTACTCTACCTCATCTATAATCTATTCACAGGGTCTGCTGATAGTTTGCCTACAAGATGTCTGATCAAAGTGATAGCCAGAACAAGTCTAAGAAGCAGGTTTAACTGAGTGAGGGCACTAATCCCTCCAGTTCTTGTGATGATGGCAGCATGAGCACACCAAGTAACTTGCCAAAGGCCGCTACCAGGACAAGGAAGAAGAGAACTTCTGATTCAGAGGATGAAGATTAGGTGGTCATTGAGGATGAGGCCACTTCGAAGAAAAAGGTGCTGAAAAGGAGTATGGCTCAGCTGCTACAGTCAAGCCAGGGATGCATAAGAAGGCACCAGCAAAGAGAGTCCCCATGTCTAAGGCCAGAGCATCCACTGCTGAAACCTCCAAGCCATCTAAAGAGGCAGTTGGAGAAGGCAAGAAAAGGAAGGAAAGGGTCAAGAAGACCACTGCTAGAGTGCTTGGGAGATCATCAATTATGAGGGATGATGATGAAGAGGAAGAGGATGCTGCACCAGCACCCAAAGCTCAAAAGCTTATGGGAGATGCAATCAGATCAGGGGCTGCTCCATCTAAGCCCAAAGCTGCTCCCAAGGCAGCTGCTCCAGCTTAGAAGCCCAAGAGAAGCACTAGAAACATTTCTGCTGAGGAAAAGAACAAGGCCCTAGTGCCTGAAGCTGCTGAAGAAGAAGATGACTCAGTTGTGTTGAGGAAGATGAGACCCAAGATCCCTAACCATAATGATGCTCATCCAGTTGCAGAAAACATGAAAATCAGGAAGGATGCAGGATTGAGACTATGGAGACAGTCTGATCCATATGCTATCAGGAGAAGAACTGTTGTGGACTACAGGTTTCACACTAAGGAACATCAGGACTTCTATGAAACAATGTTGCTTAACAAGAAGCCCATTGTATGTGATATGAAATGGGTGGATTGGGAATACATCAAGAAGAATGAAGATCACTATCCTGGAGTGTATGACGGCTTCAAGGCATGTGGAGTTGATGAATTCGTTGCACAAAAGCTCACCAAGTGGAATGGTGAGCTGATCATGCAGTTCTACTCCACTGCCCATTTCTATCCAGATGGGAAGATCGTTTGGATGTCTGAGGGTACCAGGTACCAATCTTATGTTGACGAATGGGCTCAGCTGATCAATTCCCCAAAAGAAAGTGAGGATGACTTGGATGTTTATGCTGAGAAGAAGAAAGACCACAACACTATGGCCAACATGTACAAAGAGATCCCAGATGCTGCTTTGTATACACATAAGTTTGGATCTGTCCACTACTTGTTGTCTGGTCTGCCTACCATAAACTGGATTCTAAGGCACACACTACTACCCAAGTCAGGTGATCACGAGATGATCATAGGACATGCTATAAACTTTCTGCACATAATTGATGTCCCACAGAAGTTCAAGGTCATGAGTTTGATTGTTGAGACAATCAAGAGGACTGCTGCTGACCAGAAGAGAAGTTGTGGGTATGCCCCACAAATTCAGGAGCTCATCAACTCAAAGATGGGCACATGCACATATCTTTTGGATAAGGAGCACCTGCCCATCTACCCTGATTTTGAAGATAATACTGTTGTAATGATTGAGGAAGATCCATCATCTGTGCAAGCACATGAGAAGAGAGAGAAGGCAAGGGCAGAGGAAGCTGCACGGATGCCAACTGCTGAAGAGGCATCTTAGGCCTTCTTGAAGACCAAGCAAGATCAGCTTGGATATCTGATTCAAGCTACACTGAGGATTGAGAAGGGCTTGGCCACCCTGACTCAGAACCAGGAGAGTTTGGAGAGGATCATTGAGCAGAAATTCTATGATCTAGATGTCAAGGTAACTGAGATCCAAACTAAAGTTGAGCAGCTATAGGAGGAAGCATAAGAGAAGAAGAGGAAGTCTACCACTGATGCTTTCAAGCGAGTGCCACAAGGTCCAAGGTCTGCTGCAGTGCCCGTGACAGATACTAGAGCTACAACATCAGCACTCGCAGCCACAGCTCCAGTGCCACCTCCAGCACCCACTCCATCAGCTCCAACTACTTCATCAGAAGCTTTCATCCTTGGAGTCCTATCAACACCACCTCCCAAAGATCAAGCCTGAGAGTTGTTTAGCACTATGCATTTTTGAACTTTTTGGTAACTTGTTGCCAAAGGGGAGAAAAATGTATAGATCATAGGCTTCGAGAGAGAGTATTGTTCTTTTATCTCTCTTGCTATTTTGGTTGAACTTCTTTATTGAGTGCTTGTGTGAGATACTTTATTATGTCCTTGTGAGATACTTGTTGATCATGTGGTTGATCATATGCTACCCTTAATGCTTGGTTGAATGATGCTATCCTTTATATTCCTATATGATCATTCACTTGCTTGGTGATGAGTGCATGCTTTTAATCTCTATCATTTTGAGCGCTCCACCAAGATGTATGTGACATGGAAGAGTAACCCATGATCCTAATCGATTGCACATTTGCATTCAAAAGCAAATTTTAAACAATGCACAAATTTAGGGGGCTCTTGCTTATCACATACTTCTCAAAGCAACAATGTTTTTACAATCTTATTTATCTTTTGTCGAAGCTTTGATCTATATGTTGTCATCAATTACCAAAAAGGGGGAGATTGAAAGTGCAACTATCCCTGGGTGGTTTTGGTAATTCATAACGACATATAGTTCATTGAGCTAATGCTACTTAAAGATAAACATTTCAGGATAGCTCAGTGATTGGCATGGCATGGATGAGAAAAGTGGATCCCTCAAAATTCTAAGGACAAAGAATTGGCTCAAGCTCAAAGCTCGGGACTCTACATCTTATCATTTAAGTGATCCAATATCACATTGAGTTCATAGGAAAAGCCAATACTATTAAGAGGGGATGAGGTGTTGCCTAATGGCTTGCTTGCTCAAAGTGCTTAGTGATATGCTCCAAAACCCTCAACTACTTTCTCACATCCACATATGTCCCAAACCAAAATTCAAACTCGGCCCCCCCGAATCTTTCTATCCGGCCGAGTTCACTTGACATAGCCACTACCAGAAACCCTAGTCTTTTTGGTCTCACCGAGATGGGTTGTAATCTCTCTGTTTCCCTTCGTAACATTTTGGTCTAACCGAGATGAGCGATCGGTCCCACCGAGATTACAATGAAAACTCTCTAATTCCCTTTCGTAACACTTCGGTCAAACCGAGATGAGCGAATCGGTCCCACCGAGTGTGCCTGACCAACTCTCTATTAGTCCATTACCAAAATCGGTCTCACCGAGATTACGTTATGCCCTAA
Organism: Triticum urartu; assembly: GCF_056163025.1. Taxonomy (NCBI): domain Eukaryota; kingdom Viridiplantae; phylum Streptophyta; class Magnoliopsida; order Poales; family Poaceae; genus Triticum; species Triticum urartu. The sequence continues at coordinate 507,433,228 of NC_141875.1, read as the reverse complement.
CCCTAATGATATCGGTCCCACCGAGTTGACAAGTCGGTCCCACCGAAAACCCTAACGGTCACATTATAAACTAAATCAGTCTAACCGAGTTGTATGATTCGGTCCCACCGAGTTTGGTGATTTGTGTGTAACGGCTATATTTTGTGTGGAGGCTATTTATAACCCTCCACCCACTCTTCATTCAAAGAGAGAGCCATCAGAACATGCCTACACTTCCAACATATATTTTCTGAGAGAGAACCACCTACACTTGTGTTGAGGTCAAGATATTCCACTCCAACCACATAAATCTTGATCTCTAGCCTTCCCCAAGTTGCTTTCCACTCAAATCATCTTTTCCACCAAATCCAAATCCCGTGAGAGAGAGTTGAGTGTTGGGGAGACTATCATTTTAAGCACAAGAGCAAGGAGTTCATCGTCAACACACCATTTGTTACCTCTTGGAGAGTGGTGTCTCCTAGATTGGTTACGTGTCACTTGGGAGCCTCCGTCAATATTGTGGAGTTGAACCAAGGATTGTGTAGCTGGTAGTACTGTGGTAGGTGTTGCAAGAACTAGGGCTGTCTCTGCTTGTTTGGTGGCAGCTATTTGTTTCTGTTTGTCTTTTTTTGCAACTCGTGTAGTATGGGATGCCGTGTTTGTAGAATTTTCTGCTGGACTTTGACCTTCTATTGCACCATCAGTACCAGCAGAATCTGCAGGATTCATCCGCTTCTCATTCCCTGCCATTCTGTGTTCCTTCCTCTTTCTCTGTGCCATGTTAAGTCAAGCCGACAAGAAAAACGAATAACAATTTAGTTCTTCAGAACAAATTGATGCGTGATGCAGACGAACTGAACTTTGATGTTAGACAACCACATGATAGGAGGATGTAATTGAAGGAAATATGCCCTAGAGGCAATAATAAAGTTATTATTTATTTCCTTATATATCATGATAAAAGTTTATTATTCATGCTAGAATTGTATTAACCGGAAACATAATACATGTGTGAATACATAGACAAACAGAGTGTCACTAGTATGCCTCTACTAGACTAGCTTGTTAATCAAAGATGGTTATGTTTCCTAACCATGGACAAAGAGTTGTCATTTGATTAACAGGATCACATCATTAGATGAATGATCTGATTGACATGACCCATTCCTTTAGCTTAGCACCCGATCGTTTAGTATGTTGCTATTGCTTTCTTCATAAATTATACATGTTCCTATGACTATGAGATTATGCAACTCCCGTTTGTCGGAGGAACACTTTGTGTGCTACCAAACGTCACAACGTAACTCGGTGATTATAAAGGAGCACTACAGGTGTCTCCAAAGGTACATGTTGGGTTGGCGTATTTCGAGATTAGGATTTGTCACTCCGATTGTCGGAGAGGTATCTCTGGGCCCTCTCGGTAATGCACATCACTTAAGCCTTGCAAGCATTGCAACTAATGAGTTAGTTGCGGGATGATGTATTACATAACGAGTAAAGAGACTTGCCAGTAACAAGATTGAACTAGGTATGGGATACCGACGATCGAATGTCGGGCAAGTAACATACCGATGACAAAGGGAACAACGTATGTTGTTATGCGGTCTGACCGATAAAAGATCTTTGTAGAATATGTAGGAGCCAATATGAGCATCCAGGTTCCGCTATTGGTTATTGACCGGAGACGTGTCTCGGTCATGTCTACATTATTCTCGAACCCGTAGGGTCCGCACGCTTAAGGTTACGATGACAGTTATATTATGAGTTTATGCATTTTGATGTACCGAAGGTTGTTCGGAGTCCCGGATGTGATCACGGACATGACGAGGAGTCTCGAAATGGTCGAGACATAAAGATTGATATATTGGAAGCCTATGTTTGGATATCGGAAGTGTTCCGGGTGAAATCAGGATTTTACCGGAGTACCGGGAGGTTACCGGAACCCCCCGGGAGGTATATGGGCCTTAGTGGGCCTTAGTGGAAGAGAGGAGAGGTGGCCAGAGATGGGCCGCGCGCCCCTCCCCCCTTGGTCCGAATTGGACAAGGAGAGGGGGCCGCCCCCCCTTCCTCCTCTCTCTCCTCTTTCCCCCCCTCCACGAATCCTATTCCAACTAGGAAAGGGGGGAGTCCTACTCCCAGAGGGAGTAGGACTCCTCCTGGCGCGCCTCTCCTGGCCGGTCGGCCCCCCTCCCTTGAACCTTTATATACGGAGGCAGGGGCACCCCCTAGAGACACAAGTTGGTCCACATGATCATATTCTTAGCCGTGTGCGGTGCCCCCTTCCACCATAGTCCTCGATAATATTGTAGCGGTGCTTAGGTGAAGCCCTGCGATGGTAGTACATCAAGATCGTCACCACGCCGTCATGCTGACGAAACTCTTCCCCGACACTTTGCTGGATAGGAGTCCGGGGATCGTCATCGAGCTGAACGTGTGCTAGAACTTGGAGGTGCCGTAGTTTCGGTGCTTGATCGGTCGGGCCGTGGAGACGTACGACTACATCAACCAAACGCTTCCGTTGTCGATCTACAAGGGTACGTAGATCATACTCTCCCCTCTCGTTGCTATGCATCACCATGATCTTGCGTGTGCGTAGGAATTTTTTTGAAATTACTACGTTCCCCAACAGTGGTATCCGAGCCTAGGTTTTATATGTTGATGTTATATGCACGAGTAGAACACAAGTGAGTTGTGGGCGATATAAGTCATACTGCTTACCAGCATGTCATACTTTGGTTCGGCGGTATTGTTGGACGAAGTGGCCCGGACCGACATTACGCGTACGCTTACGCGAGACCGGTTCTCCCGACGTGCTTTGCACATAGGTGGCTTGCGGGTGACAGTTTCTCCAACATTAGTTGAACCGAGTGTGGCTACGCCCGGTCCTTGCGAAGGTTAAAACAGCACCAACTTGACAAACTATCGTTGTGGTTTTGATGCGTAGGTAAGATTGGTTCTTGCTTAAAGCCCGTAGTAGCCACGTAAAACATGCAACAACAAAGTAGAGGACGTCTAACTTGTTTTTGCAGGGCATGTTGTGATGTGATATGGTCAAGACATGATGCTAAATTTTATTGTATGAGATGATCATGTTTGTAACTGAGTTATCGGCAACTGGCAGGAACCATATGGTTGTCGCTTTATTGTATGCAATGCAATCGCGCTGTAATGCTTTACTTTATCACTAAGCGGTAGCGATAGTCGTGGAAGCATAAGATTTGCGAGACGACAACGATACTACGATGGAGATCAAGGTGTCGCGCTGGTGACGATGGTGATCACGACGGTGCTTCGGAGATGGAGATCACAAGCACAAGATGATGATGGACATATCATATCACTTATATTGATTGCATGTGATGTTTATATTTTATGCATCTTATCTTGATTTGATTAACGGTAGCATTATAAGATGATCTCTCACTAAATTTCAAGATAAAAGTGTTCTCACTGAGTATGCACCGTTGCCAAAGTTCGTCGTGCCCAGACACCACGTGATGATCGGGTGTGATAAGCTCTACGTCCATCTACAGCGGGTGCAAGCCAGTTTTGCACACGCAGAATACTCAGGTTAAACTTGACGAGCCTGGCATATGCAGATGTGGCCTCGGAACACTGAGATCGAAAGATCGAGCGTGAATCATATAGTAGATATGATCAACATAGCGATGTTCACCATTGAAAACTACTCCATTTCACGTGATGATCGGTTATGGTTTAGTTGATTTGGATCACGTGATCACTTAGATGATTAGAGGGATGTCTATCTAAGTGGGAGTTTAAGTAATATGATTAATTGAACCTAAATTTATCATGAACTTAATACCTGATAGTATCTTGCTTGTTTATGTATGATTGTAGATAAATGGCCCATGCTATTGTTCCGTTGAATTTTAATGCGTTCCTTGAGAACGCAAAGTTGAAAGATGATGGTAGCAATTACACGGACTGGGTTCGTAACTTGAGGATTATCCTCATTGCTGCACAGAAGAATTACATCCTGGAAGCACCGCTAGGTGCCAGGCCTGCTGCTGGAGCAACACCAGATGTTGTGAACGTCTGGCAGAGCAAAGCTGATGACTACTTGATAGTTCAGTGTGCCATGCTTTACGGCTTAGAATCGGGACTTCAACGACGTTTTGAACGTCATGGAGCATATGAGATGTTCCAGGAGTTGAAGTTAATATTTCAAGCAAATGCCTGGATTGAGAGATATGAAGTCTCCAATAAATTCTATAGCTGCAAGATGGAGGAGAACAGTTCTGTCAGTGAGCATATACTCAAAATGTCTGGGTATAATAATCACTTGATTCAGATGGGAGTTAATCTTCCATATGATTGCGTCATTGACATAATTCTCCAATCACTGCCACCAAGCTACAAGAGCTTTGTGATGAACTATAATATGCAAGGGATGAATAAGACTATTCCCGAGCTCTTCGCAATGCTGAAAGCTGCGGAGGTAGAAATCAAGAAGGAGCATCAAGTGTTGATGGTCAACAAGACCACTAGTTTCAAGAAAAAGGGCAAAGGGAAGAAGAAGGGGAACGTCAAGAAGAAAAGCAAGCAAGTTGCTGATCAGGAGAAGAAACCCAAATCTGGACCTAAGCCTGAAACTGAGTGCTTCTACTGCAAGCAGACTGGTCACTGGAAGCGGAATTGCCCCAAGTATTTGGCGGATAAGAAGGATGGCAAGGTGAACAAAGGTATATGTGATATACATGTTATTGATGTGTACCTTACTAGAGCTCGCAGTAGCACCTTGGTATTTGATACTGGTTCTGTTGCTAATATTTGCAACTCGAAACAGGGACTACGGATTAAGCGAACACTGGCAAAGGACGAGGTGATGATGCGCGTGGGAAATGGTTCTAAAGTCGATGTGATCGCGGTCGGCACGCTACCTCTACATCTACCTTCGGGATTAATATTAGACCTAAATAATTGTTATTTGGTGCCAGCGTTGAGCATGAACATTATATCTGGATCTTCTTTAATGTGAGACGGTTATTCATTTAAATCAGAGAATAATTGTTGTTCTGTTTATATGAGTAATGTCTTTTATGGTCATGCACCTTTGAAGAGTGGTCTATTTTTGATGAATCTCGATAGTAGTAACACACATATTCATAATGTTGAAGCCAAAAGATGCAGAGTTGATAATGATAGTGCAACTTATTTGTGGCACTGCCGTTTAGGTCATATCGGTGTAAAGCGCATGAAGAAACTCCATACCGATGGACTTTTGGAACCTCTTGATTATGAATCACTTGGTACTTGCGAACCGTGCCTTATGGGCAAGATGACTAAAACACCATTCTCCGGTACAATGGAGAGAGCAACAGATTTGTTGGAAATCATACATACAGATGTATGTGGTCCGATGAATGTTGAGGCTCGTGGCGGATATCGTTATTTTCTCACCTTCACAGATGATTTAAGCAGATATGGGTATATCTACTTAATGAAGCATAAGTCTGAAACATTTGAAAAGTTCAAAGAATTTCAGAGTGAGGTTGAAAATCATCGTAACAAGAAAATAAAGTTTCTGCAATCTGATCGTGGAGGAGAATATTTGAGTTACGAGTTTGGTCTACATCTGAAACAATGCGGAATAGTTTCTCAACTCACGCCACCCGGAACACCTCAGCGTAATGGTGTGTCCGAATGTCATAATCGTACTTTACTTGATATGGTGCGATCTATGATGTCTCTTACAAATTTACCGTTATCATTTTGGGGTTATGCTTTAGAGACGGCCGCATTCACGTTAAATAGGGCACCATCAAAATCCGTTGAGACGACACCTTATGAACTGTGGTTTGGCAAGAAACCAAAGTTGTCGTTTCTTAAAGTTTGGGGCTGCGATGCTTATGTGAAAAAGCTTCAACCTGATAAGCTCGAACCCAAATCGGAGAAATGTGTCTTCATAGGATACCCAAAGGAGACTGTTGGGTACACCTTCTATCACAGATCCGAAGGCAAGACATTCGTTGCTAAGAATGGATCCTTTCTAGAGAAGGAGTTTCTCTCGAAAGAAGTGAGTGGGAGGAAAGTAGAACTTGACGAGGTAACTGTAACTGCTCCCTTATTGGAAAGTAGTGCATCACAGAAAACTGTTTCTATGACACCTACACCAATTAGTGAGGAAGCTAATGATAATAATCATGAAACTTCAGAACAAGATACTACTGAACCTCGTAGATCAACCAGAGTGAGATCCGCACCAGAGTGGTACGGTAATCCTGTTCTGGAAATCATGCTACTAGATCATGATGAACCTACGAACTATGAAGAAGCGATGGTGAGCCCAGATTCCGTAAAATGGCTTGAAGCCATGAAATCTGAGATGGGATCCATGTATGAGAGCAAAGTATGGACTTTGGTTGACTTTCCTGATGATCGGCAAGCAATTGAGAATAAATGGATCTTCAAGAAGAAGACTGACGCTGACGGTAATATTACTGTCTACAAAGCTCGACTTGTCGCAAAAGGTTTTCGACAAGTTCAAGGGGTTGACTACGATGAGACCTTCTCACCCGTAGCGATGCTTAAGTCTGTCCGAATCATGTTAGCAATTGCCGCATTTTATGATTATGAAATTTTGCAGATGGATGTCAAAACTGCATTCCTGAATGGATTTCTGGAAGAAGAGTTGTATATGATGCAACTGGAAGGTTTTGTCGATCCAAAGGGAGCTAACAAAGTGTGCAAGCTCCAGCGATCCATTTATGGACTGGTGCAAGCCTCTCGGAGTTGGAATAAACGCTTTGATAGTGTGATCAAAGCATTTGGTTTTACACAGACTTTCGGAGAAGCCTGTATTTACAAGAAAGTGAGTGGGAGCTCTGTAGCATTTCTGATATTATATGTGGATGACATATTACTGATTGGAAATGATATAGAATTTTTGGATAGCATAAAGGGATATTTGAATAAGAGTTTTTCAATGAAAGACCTCGGTGAAGCTGCTTACATATTAGGCATAAAGATCTATAGAGATAGATCAAGACGCTTAATTGGACTTTCACAAAGCACATACCTTGACAAGATTTTGAAGAAGTTCAAAATGGATCAAGCAAAGAAAGGGTTCTTGCCTGTGTTACGAGGTGTGAAGTTGAGTCAGACTCAATGCCCAACCACTGCAGAAGATAGAGAGAAAATGAAAGATGTTCCCTATGCGTCAGCCATAGGCTCTATCATGTATGCAATGCTGTGTACCAGACCTGATCTGTGCCTTGCTATAAGTCTAGCAGGGAGGTACCAAAGTAATCCAGGAGTGGATCACTGGACAGCGGTCAAGAACATCCTGAAGTACCTAAAAAGGACTAAGGATATGTTTCTCGTATATGGAGGTGACAAAGAGCTCATCGTAAACGGTTATGTTGATGCAAGCTTTGACACTGATCCGGACGATTCTAAATCGCAAACCGGATACGTGTTTACATTAAACGGTGGAGCTGTCAGTTGGTGCAGTTCTAAACAGAGCGTCGTGGCGGGATCTACGTGTGAAGCGGAATACATAGCTGCTTCGGAAGCAGCGAATGAAGGAGTCTGGATGAAGGAGTTCATATCCGATCTAGGAGTCATACCTAGTGCATCGGGTCCAATGAAAATCTTTTGTGACAATACTGGTGCAATTGCCTTGGCAAAGGAATCCAGATTTCACAAGAGAACCAAGCACATCAAGAGAAGCTTCAATTCCATCCGAGATCTAGTCCAGGTGGGAGACATAGAGATTTGCAAGATACATACGGATCTGAATGTAGCAGACCCGTTGACTAAGCCTCTTCCACGAGCAAAACATGATCAACACCAAGGCTCCATGGGTGTTAGAATCATTACTGTGTAATCTAGATTATTGACTCTAGTGCAAGTGGGAGACTAAAGGAAATATGCCCTAGAGGCAATAATAAAGTTATTATTTATTTCCTTATATATCATGATAAAAGTTTATTATTCATGCTAGAATTGTATTAACCGGAAACATAATACATGTGTGAATACATAGACAAACAGAGTGTCACTAGTATGCCTCTACTAGACTAGCTTGTTAATCAAAGATGGTTATGTTTCCTAACCATGGACAAAGAGTTGTCATTTGATTAACAGGATCACATCATTAGATGAATGACCTGATTGACATGACCCATTCCTTTAGCTTAGCACCCGATCGTTTAGTATGTTGCTATTGCTTTCTTCATAACTTATACATGTTCCTATGACTATGAGATTATGCAACTCCCGTTTGCCGGAGGAACACTTTGTGTGCTACCAAACGTCACAACGTAACTGGGTGATTATAAAGGAGCACTACAGGTGTCTCCAAAGGTACATGTTGGGTTGGCGTATTTCGAGATTAGGATTTGTCACTCCGATTGTCGGAGAGGTATCTCTGGGCCCTCTCAGTAATGCACATCACTTAAGCCTTGCAAGCATTGCAACTAATGAGTTAGTTGCGGGATGATGTATTACAGAACGAGTAAAGAGACTTGCCGGTAACAAGATTGAACTAGGTATGGGATACCGACGATCGAATCTCGGGCAAGTAACATACCGATGACAAAGGGAACAACGTATGTTGTTATGCGGTCTGACCGATAAAAGATCTTCGTAGAATATGTAGGAGCCAATATGAGCATCGAGGTTCCGCTATTGGTTATTGACCGGAGACGTGTCTCGGTCATGTCTACATTATTCTCAAACCCGTAGGGTCTGCACGCTTAAGGTTACGATGACAGTTATATTATGAGTTTATGCATTTTGATGTACCGAAGGTTGTTCGGAGTCCCGTATGTGATCACGGACATGACGAGGAGTCTCGAAATGGTCGAGACATAAAGATTGATATATTGGAAGCCTATGTTTGGATATCGGAAGTGTTCCGGGTGAAATTGGGATTTTACCGGAGTACCGGGAGGTTACCGGAACCCCCCGGGAGGTATATGGGCCTTAGTGGGCCTTAGTGGAAGAGAGGAGAGGTGGCCAGAGATGGGCCGCGCGCCCCTCCCCCCCTTGGTCCGAATTGGACAAGGAGAGGGGGCCGGCCCCCCTTCCTCCTCTCTCTCCCCTTTCCCCCCCTGCACGAATCCTATTCCAACTAGGGAAGGGGGGGAGTCCTACTCCCAGAGGGAGTAGGACTCCTCTTGGCGCGCCTCTCCTGGCCGGCCGGCCGGCCGGCCCCCCTCCCTTGAACCTTTATATACGGAGGCAGGGGCACCCCCTAGAGACACAAGTTGATCCACGTGATCATATTCTTAGCCGTGTGCGGTGCCCCCTTCCACCATAGTCCTCGATAATATTGTAGCGGTGCTTAGGCGAAGCCCTGCGACGGTAGTACATCAAGATCGTCACCATGCCGTCGTGCTGACGGAACTCTTCCCCGACACTTTGCTGGATCGGAGTCCGGGGATCATCATCGAGCTGAACGTGTGCTAGAACTCGGAGGTGCCGTAGTTTCGGTGCTTGATCGGTCGGGCCGTGGAGACGTACGACTACATCAACCAAACGCTTCCGTTGTCGATCTACAAGGGTACGTAGATCATACTCTCCCCTCTCGTTTCTATGCATCACCATGATCTTGCGTGTGCGTAGGATTTTTTTTTGAAATTACTACGTTCCCCAACAGTAATATGTATGAAAAACAGGACGGAAGAGATAACCAGAACTATGATGTGTAAACTAAGAAGAAGACATTTCACCAAATTAGAAGCAATGCAATGGAAGGTAGACACCATATGAAAGATGCTACAAATATCACTCTGCCAAGTTAACAGTGTCTCATCATAAATGGCGTTTAAACAAATGTGAAGCAGTACAAGAAATAAATCATATGCAAGATGCAAACAACATCACACTACCATGTTAGAGGTCTCTCATCATTAGTGCCATTGCATATTCACAGCATTGCGTATTCACAGCTTATGATGTGTAAACTAAGGAGAAGGCATTTCAACAAATTAGAAGTAATGAAAGCTAGACACCATATGAAAGGTGCAACGAATATCACTCTACCAAGTTAAAACTGTCTCGTCATAAGTGCCATTTCAACAAATTAGTAATACAAGCTAGAAAAGAATGTGAGATGTAACCTATATCACACTCTGAAGTCAAACGTGTCTTATGATAAGTGATTGTTGCAGGTTACACAACAGTAGTAATTTGATGTAAGAACATGGTGTGATAGACAGATATTGTATGTTCTAGAAACAGGAACACGTGTCTTATTCAAGTATAATGTGTAAAGTAACAAGATGGAATTCAACAAAATTAGAAGCAATACAAGCTATACATCACACATAACATGCAACCACATATAACAGTGCCAAGTTAGAGGGAGCACCGGTGATTCTGCACTAGGGGAGACATGCTCATCATAAACACATCTTTGTTGAGTGTCTATGCATGTGTTGTCTTGGAAATCATCTTGGGGGTGTGGAGGAGTAGAAACTGTACAGGCCCCGTTCGGAAGGAGCACCTTTATCCGCTGCCTTGCTAACTTCCTTCCGCTTTATTGATTTTGAATTGTCAAGTAAAACCGACAACAAAAAGCAATAAAATTCTCTCTTCAGAACTCATTCATGCATGATACTGACAATCACTAGTTTGATGTAAGGCAAACACATGATACCAGGATGGAATATGTATGAAAAACAGGACGGCATGGCATGTTCACAACTGTTTGTGTAAACTAAGCAGAAACCATTCCAGCAAATAAGAAGCAATGCAAGCTAGACACCACATGAAAGATGCAACCAATATGACTCTGCCAAGTTAAAAGCGTCCTATCATAAATGGAATTTCAACAAATTAGAAGCAGCGCATGCTATAAATCATATGAAAGATGCAACTAATATCGCACTGCATATACTAAAGGTGTCTCGTCATGTTGATTGATGCGGGATACAAAAAAAACAATAGTTTTATGTAAGGACATGCTTAATAGACAGATGTACTATGTACTAAATACAGGAAGGCATGTCACATTAACAGGTATAATGTATAAGCTAAGTAGACTAGCACATGCAGTTTAACCAGATTGGAAGAATTACAATCTAGACACCATATGCAACATGCAACCACATATCACGCTGCCAAGTTAGAGCAAGCACCTGCAATGCTAGTGTAGGGGAAATGTTGTAATCAACTACAGAGTTACGTTCACTATCTTCATCTAGCATTTCTGTTTCTTGAGAATCATGTCGGGAGGCTGACGCTGCATTCTTTAAATGAGGAGTAGTCCCCTTGCCTGCCTGCCTCGTCATAAGTGATTGATGAGGGATACACAAGAACATTAGTTTGATGTAAGAACATGGTTAATACACAGATGTACTAGTATGTACCAAAAACAGAAAGGCATGTCATATTCAAAGGTATAATGTGTAAGCTAAGCAGATGCAATTTAACCAAATTGGAAGCAATACAAGCTAGACATCCGGCTGGAGTGGTGAGCATGATCATCTAGGACCTGAGAGCCTGGTGGGAGGCGGGCTGCTTCGCCACCATCGCAGCTTTTTAGTTGGCTTCCAGGTGATGCCTACCTTTGCTGGGCTTGTCACTGGCTCGGCCAGTGCCCTGACTAGCTATTTGTCTTCTCGTGCTCACGAGATGGTGGTTCATGTAAAAAAAATATCTTTCCTTATCTTACCGACTTCAGCCTTTCGAATACAAGCTAGACACCATATGGAACATGCAACCACATATGACACCGCGAAGTTAAAGCAAGCACCTGGGATGGTGCTTCATTGCGAGCAAGGTCATCAACTCCAGAGCTACGTTCCCCGTCTCCATCTGCTGACACTACACCCTTTAAAGCGTTGAAACGTGTCTTGCCTAGCTGCACACCAAACTGGAGCGACTTCTCTCTTTCCTTTTAGGCTTCTCTCATGGCAGCAGAGTCTGAAATACCCTTGCATAAAAACACAACAGAGAGAGTACGGGTGAAGTGTGTGCGGAACTAGTGCACTGTAAAAGTAGCAGATAGCGGGTGGCTGAAAAATAAATGACAGGAGACATATGATAGCTCTACAACATTGCATGGCAAACAAAATTAGATTCTACTCTGTATGATTTTGTAATATATGAGCACAGGAAATGCAGGTACTCCTCCAGCACACCACCACATGTGGTCATATCTAAGATAACAGTCGACTGAAAATAAATAGGTCAGTCGATTTTTTTAATGAACCGTCCGATCTATAAGGAACGGGCAGATGGCCTTCGTCTACCTCCCGCCAGTCACTGTTGACGATCTTTCTCAAACCGCCAGCGACCATCGGCCCAGACCCCTGCCTCCGCCGCCCCGCCCTCCCATCAACCTCACACCACCGCCGTGCTTGGCAGCGCCCCCAGGCCATCCCTTTAATCCCGGTCGACCTCTCGATCGGGCGCCGGTAGCTCTAGGCCGCACACGCCCCTAAGATAAACACCAAGGCACTGATTCCCCGGTGTAATAGGCGTACTAGCGCCTGTTACGCTGGGGAATGCTTCCGTTAATTGGGAATCAAGTGGCCAGAAATTGAAATTCAGGGGGGCGATGGACCTCTAGCTAAGGTGAAATAGTATATGAGGAGAAACCTTGTGCATCGTGAGTTACTAGGAACATCTAGTATCAAGAAGAAGCGGTCAACTAGTGTCTTCTGTGGGATGAATACTGTGCAAGAAGAGACGTAAGATTTGCACGAATAAGGGAAGAGGAGTACCTTTTTCGGTTGCCGGTGTGGTCACCTCCACAAGTCACGCTGATTTTCTTCTTTTTACCGGGGAAACCGATTTTTTGGAGGGTGCAGGCTTGGACGAACCCATGGCCAAATTGTTGACTGTGTTGCCGTGGCCGTATGTCGGCGGAGGGGAAGCAGATCCGAGGCGGCGAAGGACGGCGTAGCAGGAACAACTCTGGTGCGGTGGAGGGTGGCGAAGTTGGAGCAGCAGCGGTGAGGCGCAGGACGGCGTGGTTGAACTGGCTCGGGTACGGACGGCTCGGCCTCGGCTTCAACTACTAGCCGTGGAGGGCGTTGCGGTTGAGGTTGCGGTGGACGACGACGTCGGGGTATCGGCTCCGACGTGATGGAGGAGGGCGGTGGTTGATGGGTGGGATGGGGTGGCGGACGGAGGACGCCGGGGTTTCGTGGCTGGTGGAGAGGTAGTTTTGGCGCCCACGGAGTACGAATGGGGAATCGGACAGGTGAGGGGGGGAACCATGTTTCGGTCTGGGACACGCTTGTTTTTGGCTTTTTTGAACAGAAGATGGGACACGCTTGTTTGAAATTTGGGGAAAGTACAAACTTTGCCCCGCTCTTAAATTTCGGACCTACTGCGGGTCGGGGGTAGGATGGTAATCCCAGGTGTCCCAAATAGTGGGCGGGAGCGATTTCGGCCACGCGCATGTGTGCTTAGGCGGCCATTGTGTATGAATGTTTTTCGGATGCGGTTGCGTGGCGTCTAGATGAAGCTACAAACCTACCCCGGTTTAGACCTTTGGACGTCGGGCCGGTAGGTTTCACGGGTCGGAGTTATTAGAAAAGTAATTTCCTTGTACTACCAAACATTGGTCTCACGCGGTTTCGGGCGAGTAGAGGCTCTTTTGGCGCTTCGTTCGAAATTTTGAAACACAAGCATTCATGTTTAGAGTACTCTTGAACTATGAGGATTGACCTAAATATACAATGTTATATTTGACCTTGTATGTTTGAAAACCTCATTAAATTATCCGCTTCTTTTTGAAATTTTGACACTTGAAAATCCTATAACTACGATTATTTTGGAATGGAGGAGCTAAATTTGAATCTATTTTGTACACGACTACATATGCTATTATGTACAAAATCAGAGAAAGATTGGTGCCCCCATAATTTAGGTATGGTTTACAAATGCCATGATATCAAATTCAAATAATTGAATGGACTTCATGTTGAATTCGATTTTTTAAACCACCTTAAGTTGAATTCAAATGTATGCTAGTTCATAGGTAGTAGCTATTTATAATGTCCATTGTGTAACTTTCGTATGTATAATGTGCTTTACACACACAACATGAACTATACTCATGTTTATATTCGATTGCTAAAGCGATGCATTGTCTGGAGTTCAAAATACTAACTATGTGGATCAATTGTGTCGAATAATAACATAGACATGCTCAAATTCGATAGAATCTAGATGTCTGATGGATCAATGACCGCTCCTTATGAGAATTGCAAATATCATGATCCCATCCTAATATTTTGATACAATTTATATCTTTAATCAATGTGTAGAGCAGTCTTTTACGTGTAGTTTCACTCTCCATCGGTGGTCTCTCACACATGCTCACACACTCTCTCCCGAGGTGTATTTCTCACACACATGCTCTAGATATAACCCTCCCTCCCTCTCGTAACCATTTACAACTATTTTCACTAACCTTTATCACAAGCACTCTTCCTCTCGCAAACATACACACGCACAATCTCATCGACCCTTTCTATATACATGGACCTGCCTACGTGTCTCATGTACGCACATTATCTTTACGCATGTCTCTCACACATTGTCTCACACCTCTCTTCCTAATCGACGAGTATGATTCTAGCAGAGCATTCTGTAGGATGCCCCTTAAAGTTAGGTTGGATGAATAGTAATATCAGAGATAAAGGGGTTACCTTAGTCCGAGAACCTAGGGTTACAAATCCTAGCCGGCTTTGTCAGTGGACACAGAGTCCTTCACAATTCTGCTATCTTTGTCTTGTACGACTAGTCATCCATGGGTCTTCCTAAATGCATCACGGGCCGACCAATGTGGCGCAGGACGGAACAGAACGAAGGGCCTCACCTCGACCCACCGGACCTCATGCGGTGACACACCCTCTTCCCCCACGTCTCATTATCTTCTCACACCCACACATACCAACACAAACACCACACACACAGAAAATTTCTCCTGGTGCCTCTATTCCCTCCCCCTTGCATATACACACTCAAGGGAATGGAATCTCTTGTTGTGACGTCATATTCGTCTCTCTCTCTAGACCACTCTCATTTCTCGTGCTATCTCTCCCACGCCCCCCGTCGGCCCCTCTATCCATGCCTCTCTTGAATACGTAATACACACACATACCTCTCTAGGCCCCGCCAAATGCATCAACTACACATTCACACATGTTACATCACGTACCCCATTGATCTAAAAAGCCCTCTTTTCACGTTTATTTAGCATATAAAATTCCTTTTGAATAAAGTGTGGCCAAAAAATTATTTTAGAGTTTCTACATATATACAACATTACAAAGTTATATGGAGGAGTATGAACGCTAATTTGCGTTGCATGGTGCCCACAATGATATTTATTCCGCACTGTGAATTTGTATATTTTTATACTATATACAAAGTTAGTCATAATAAAGAGAAACGAAGAGCATCTCTCTCTCCATCGCATACCCCCCTGTACTCCCCTTTCACATATGCACACAAAACTATCTCCAGGTCCTCTAAAAGTAAGCCCCTAGAAAATTCACACATGTTTCATCTTTCTCTCGTGATATATGCAATGACGATCATTGTATTTGAAGCGAAAGCACGATAGGTACATTGGACTTCAGAATCCAGTCATTACGGTCACCATTTACGTTTAGTGGTTATTATGCAGTCATGGGCTCACCGTACAACTCTGTATTTGCTCATGACATGACTAGTTGACCAGTTAAACGCTCCACGTGGCACCTCTAGTGTTGCATCACATTATCTCACTACCATCGTGCCCACCTGTCGACTTGTATCTACTCTACATCTACACTCTTATAAAATACATAAAATACACTCTTATAAAAAACAGAGTTGGTGATGATGGTGTGCCTGCCATCTTGCAATATAGGCCGTCCGATTTATATCTGACGGATAGGAAAGAAACTATGGCAATTTTGCAAAAAGGTACCCACACACCTCTCCACATTTGCAAATAAGGCCTTCCCTCATTCATCCTTTTCTTTCACAAGATAAACAAGTCATACAAATGCATCTTGATGTTACATGCAACGCACGGGCATCTTGCTAGTAAGAATGAAAACAAACGACAAAAAAATATTTGGACGGTGGTTCAAAGTCATGACCGCGGGCACAGCGGACAAGGTGGCCTTGTATTGGTATGCTGAGCCATCTGTTTTAACACACATGAGCTGGTGTAGTGATTATACACACACGCACGCATGCACACGAACTGCATCCACGCAACACTCACACAAACACATGCACCCACACACGCACGCAACACTCACACGTACACACACAGCCACGCACGCACACAACACTCACACGCACGCACGCAACACTCACACGCACACACGCATGCATGCATGCACACACAAGTACACCACACGACCAACACACACTCTCACGCTCAAGTGCTCAACCTACACGTGCATGCGCACACATCAGGCCCTGACAGACACATACACAACCAGGTGATTCCCGCGCATGGGTTGGAGCCTCGTCGCGCCTGCGTAAATTTGTGTTTATCTGACCTTTTGCCTATGCGAACTGACAGGTGGGACCCACAATGAATGTGGTCAATTTAACTAGTCAACATGGTGCCACACAGACTATTTGGCCTGTCAACAGAGTGCAATCCGATGCTGAGCTATGAGAAAGTGACTGTATAATCACCGCAAAACGTATATAGTGACCGTAATCAGCTTATTCTGAAGTTCGGTGAACGTATTACGCTTTTCTCTCTGTAGGCCCTCCAAAACTACATCTCTACACGTTCTGGCATGTTACATCTAACAACTATGCAATACAGCACTACTACTACACTCTAACACAATAAATCATATGTGTTTTTAGTTTTACTAGATATCATATTGTTACTTATAATTATTCAGTTTGCATACATTAAAATTGCCTTTGAAATGTATGGCCAGTATCATCTACCGCGCGGAAAAAATCCCGCCCTTTCCTATTTAATCGGGTTTGTATTGATGGATCGTGCGAAACAACGAAACTATAGTACTATACAGTACAAGTGACAGTTCACTGGGCCGTCGTGTCGTCTACTCCTCCGTCGTAAGAGTGGAGCGCTCGCTTTCATAAATCTTCTAGTCCCTTTCACCGACATGTGGGACATCAAGCTACCGGGTCCACGCGCCATACCGGAATACAGTGCAGAGCAGCCGGGGTGAAGCACCCCAATCATGGCGTCGGCGTAGTAATGAGCAATGAGGCGTCAAATCACAAAGCTGCACCTTTCCTGCAATTAAGTTGGAGGGACGAAGCAACCATCATTTCACTCGTTACTGAATCCGCTTCTCCCTCATCTTCTTCAACTTAACCACGTGTTGCTTCTGCTGTTGTTCTGCCTCATGTGGGACGCAGATCGGCTTGGTAAAGCACTGACACGTGGGACCACATGTTAGCAAACCGCCAGGATAACGTCCTCTGAAAATAAGAAGCCTAATCCTAGACTTACAAAGGGCTACGTAGCTGCTACGTATACTTTCCATCTAATCTATATATGCCCCCTGATTTTTAGGTGGGGTGGGCCTAATCCTCTCCTTTAATCCAATCAAATAGTCCCACATCACATCAGTTCATAACTTTACGTAAACCATTACGTGGATGTAGCATTGCTCAAATAAGAAACCTCCCCCGCCATCCGCGCGGCAAAATCACCTCCTTTTTACTCATCTCGATTCTATATTTTTTTAGATCAATATAATTGAGATTTGTATAGATAGCACACAGGAGCAAAACCAAGTGGTACGGTTAAGGGCATCCACAATGTGTAGCCAAATGTGAAAATAGCTTTTGGCATCGTGGGAACCATTATGGACGGTGTTGCCCAAGCCAAAAAGATGGAACTGAAGCTCCTTGATTGATTGATTGAAGGAATAGAAAAATGCAACGTCTCTCCTCTTTCTCCCATGCTTGGACACATGTAATACAGTATAGAGCACAGAGTCTACTCCCCTGTCCCTTCTATCACAAATCACAAAAGCACGGACAAAGCAACCATCATTTCACTCTTCACTGACTCCGCTTCTCCATCGTCTTCTTCGAGAAGCCATCTCACTGCATTAGTTACTCCTAGTAGTACTAGTAAAGGACTTCCTGGATGCAAATAAGGCGGTTGTCTCGGCTTGCAGGCGGCACTTGCGAACGACTTACCGTGGTCTCCCTCAATGGTGTTCTCCGTCGAACGCACTTCACCAAACCACCAAAAAAATATCGTCGGCGTCACCGCAATGGGGAAGGAAGTCAAATATAGTTACTACCTCCATTTTTTTGTACACAAGGCCAGTATATCAAAATTACAATTTGAAAAGGGCCACTAACACTAATCGAGGCAAAATTGATGGGGTTAGCAAGCAAGGACATCAATATCCCCTGCATGCATGCGGAAGTGAGAAGGTTGGTTTGCATGGCGCTGCATTAATCAAGCGATGAGGAGTGAGATGGTTAGCTCTTTGTTCTTTGGAGAAAAAATACGCATTAATTGACACGTGAAACGAGGATTTGTATCGATTAAATCCCGCGAAGGAAAACCCAGCCTTTCTTTTTTAACACTAGTACTCCTAGTACGCATGTACTTATCCTGTTTGGGTCTAGGCCTTGCATTGCCAAAATTCGCCACACATTTTTGCCAAGCTTGCCTAAAGTTTTCAAAATGAGAAGGAGGTACACTTGTGCACGGCTATCACGGTCGCACCGCACCCTCACACGGTCGCTCCTGCACGCCGCGGTCGCACCGCACCCTCACACAGTCGCTCCTGCACGCCGCAAACCCTACAAAGGGAACGCACCCTCACTGACACGTGCTGTCACATGTGAACACACTAAACTTAGCCATCCTATCGCTGACACATAATTTTTGTTCATAGAGTATGTTTATCCAACCGCATGTTGGGGAGTATCCGTATGGCCCGTGCGGTGGTCTGTTGGGGAAGAAGAAGAGGTGAGGAAGAAGGAAAGAAGGGTTAGGACACGTAGGATATTCATCCAACCGCCTGAAATGGTAGACTGACCCAAGTCAGGCAACTTGCATAACAAATATATGTTTTTACACAGCAAAAGATCCATAAAAACAACAACATAAAGAAAAACTATCACTGCTCACGGAAAGAGGCGACCTTGTCGTCTTTGGCTGCCAGCGCGAACCAGCCGTCGCTGCCGACATGTGTCTTCGCACCGCGGTTGTCCTCGGCCTCCAGCTACTCGTTCAAGCGGAGCGTGCGGGCGTTCTAAACGGATGAGAGCACAACCCAGTTCAAGTCGAGGACGTCCGATTCCGCCTGTAGGAGGGCCTCGATGGAAGTGGCATCCGCGTGCTCCGCGTCGAGTCGAGCCTCCGCCGCCCGGTTCAAGTCCAGGACGTCCGGTTCCGCCTGCAGGAGGGCGTTGATGAGAGCAGAATCCGCGCGCTGTGCGTTGAGTCGAGCCTCTGCCACCCGGTTCAAGTCCAGGACGTCCGGTTCTGCCGGCAGGAGGGCCTCGATGGCAGCGGCATCCGCGCGCTCCGCCTCAAGTTGAGCCTCCGCCGCCCAGTTCACATCCACGACATCCGGTTCCGCCTGCAGGAGAGCCTCGATGGCAGTGGCATGCGCGCGATCCGTGTCGAGTTGAGCCTCTACCTCCCGATCCTCCTTTAGTATCGCCATGTTGAACCGCTGGTCCGCCTGCACCATGGGGGACTCGGACGTCGGCACGAAGTCGACGTCCATCGTCTCATGCCCATCGGGGGCCTTCTTCGCCGCGACCTCCGCCATGAACATTGGATCGGCTTCCTCCTCCTCGTAACTTGGCTCCAGAGAACTCGGGGATTGGCCCACCGCAAAGCGAGCTTGGGAACGGTGGTCTGTGGCGCCGACCGCCGCCGCGATTTCTGCACGGCGCTCCGGCGTCAGCATCTTGTAGTAAGTGATCTTGCGGCGCACCATGGCTTTCCGGCGAACTAGGGGACACTTGATGCGGGCTAGGGGATCGAAAGGTGGGGGAATGGGCTGGAGATTTGGTGTGGTTTTAGGGCAGTGGCTGGTGTAGGCCGAGCAGTGAAGGTTCTGGTGTGAATGGTGGTTCCGGTGATGACCGGTCAATCGGTTTTGACTGTACATCGCTCTTGTCGCGTTCGCGTTGCAGCCCGGCACGCTGGACCCTCCACGTCGCTCACTGAATGGAACGCGCTTCGTCTTGCATTTTCGCTCACTTGTGGGACTGCAGTTGAGAGCAAACCGACGTCCCTCCCCCTCCCCGCACGTGTCATTTATTATACCACCACTCCCTCCGTTTTATGCAGAGTAAATAAAAACAGAGGGAGTATACTATGGATGAGGATCCCCTGACGTGGCCGAACCCATTGAGTAACTGACATGCGGGGCCTAGCAAGCATGGGGTCCGCCAGTAAGTGACCGAAAGGGAGGGTAAGGCAGGGATACCTACGTTAGAGGATCCAGTTCCACTATACTACTTTGAACAAATGTTAGAGTAATAATATATGACATGCAACTTACACAAATGTTAGAGTAATAATATATGACATGCAACTTACACAAAGCATACAGGGTCTAATGCGTTTTTCGAGGCTAACTTTGACCAAATGTTAGAGTAATAATATATGACATGCAACTTACACAAGGCATACGGTCAAAGTCGTATGTGAAAGGAGTTTCCAATGATATAATTTTGACATATACATCTCATGTACTATTAATCTTGTCAATAGTCAAATTGGAAACCATCTCGAGTACAAATCTAGGAGTACGTACGAATCTAACAATATTGATTGGGCGTTGTTGAATGTTGATACCTTTTTGATCAAAGTAGATATACTTTGACTACACATAAAACTTATATGTAAACTAGAAAGGATAGGAGGGAGTATATTGTACGTTCAAAAACGAAACGAACATTGAATACCCTTTATATATAATTTGCGGATGCTATGATCACCGGTTCAAAATTTTGAATCCGCCTTAGGTATCACGTGCCCCCACTCGTTCCCTCTCGATTTCATCTCGGGGTCTGGAGATCTATTGAAAGAGGACTAGGGTGGGTACATGCGAATGAGACTCGGCGGAATGTTCAAATGAGGCATGCGGGAGGATGGACTCGACTGGAGGGCGACACGATCGATGGAGAAGAGGGTTGGAGAGGAATGAGAAATAAGCAAACGCCACATGATTATACTTGAACGACTCAAATAAACAATAAGTTGTCTCGCTTGGCCTACATAGGGAAAGGCCTAATGCGCAACGCGGAGCACTGACGCTCGAATATGGCCGGGAAAACAGGGAAACAGACATGTGGGGCACACCCATCGGGACGACGTAGCGCAGACTAGTCCAATGGGGGAGCTGGCCCACGACCACCTCACCACCGACAACCGTTCATGTGGGTCGTTGGGGCCAACAACGGGGCGCATCTCCAGCACTGCCTCTGGACACGGTGACCGTGGTGAGCGACACGCTCATATCGTTGCTAGACACGGTTGGTTTCAGTTTGCCGAGGGTGGCATTAGTGCTGTGGCACGACCAACGGTATGTTTGGTTTGTGCCCAAGGTTGCCCCATCAAAGCATTGGGTAGCCAAAATTTTGGTTGAGGTATTGGTTGCCCATGATTTGGCCGACATTGGCAAGAAAAATGAACTTGAGTTGGCTAGAGTTCATTGGCATGCCAAAGAAATGGCAACCATCCAAACAAAGACTAATCTTTGGGTCATGACCAAAATTTTGGTTGAGGTATTGGTTGCCCACGATTTGGCCGACATTGGCAAGAAAAATGAACTAGAGTTGGCTAGAGTTCATTGGCATGCCAAAAAATGGCAACCATCCAAACAAAGACCAATCTTTTGGTCATGGCCAAAATTTTGGCAAGGTGCACTTTGGCCACAATCCAAACACACCCCAACACCCGGCTCGTCAAGGATGCACGGGGCGCCGCGACGCGTCCGCGGAGTGGTGTAGCGCGGCCAACTGCATCCTCTAGACCTGAGACCATGCCGGGTCATCTTGTTTTTTCAATGACATGCGGGGATCGCATATGAGCAAAGGGCATCTCCAACGTTGCCACGACCGCAGCTGACTACCCTGGCACACCAAAACCCTCGTCCCTCGCGCCATCGCGTGGTGCATTCCCAGCCGGCGCCAGCTGCCCGCATTCATGCCGTCCGTTCGTATGTCGTCATTAAGAGGCTCGGTGCCCGCGGAACCAACTCCGGCGACTTAATGATGCACCCGAACGCTTGGCCTCACCGGAATGCGCTACTTAAAGCGGCAACGCCCAGCTAACCTCCACACCATAGCGCATCATCCTCCTACCTGGAACCACATCCGCCATGACCGCAAGCGTGAACGCTCTGCGGGAGAGCTTGTCTTCGGAGATGGAGCTCGAGGTCGCCGCCCTCGCTCAAGTCGCCGCACAAGCGGTGGCCACGCTGGTGGCCGACGACGGGAGCACCGTCAGCCACGCGTCCTACTTGCCGCCGTCCAACATCCGGCACCGCCGAGGTCGGGGACTCCTCCGAGCATGAGTAGGGCATGGGAGGCGGCAGGGCATGGTGTGCCAACTGGCCGGTCCGTCTCCTGTGTTCTACTTTTCCTCGCCGGAGACCGCACCTTCACTTCACGGGTCTTGAACCCCGCCCCCGTACATCGAGATCACAGATGGAGGACGTCAGTCGCCGCCATAGAATAGGTTTAGGGTCGGGTTTCTTTTATTTTTTTGTCCTATAAAAGTTCGAAATGTAATGAAAATCTGCCGTGTTTGCATTAATCTCGGCCGGTGTATATGAACTTTCACAATAATATACATATTGTAGGAGTACTAGCAAGATGCCCGTGCGTTGCACGAAAGATCAAGATCTTGTGGGGGAAAAGGATGAACGACGGAAAGCCTTATCTGCAAATGTGGAGAGGAGTGCGGGTAAATTGTCATAGTTTCCTTCCTATCCGTTAGATATAGATTGGATGGCCTATATTGCAGGATCGGACACATCTTTCTACATCTACGGGAACCTACGAAAGGGTTAACGTAAATTGCCTCTCTCTCTCTCCTCCCCTGATTTTCATGGTGGTGGGCCCCTCCCTCCCCCAATCTACAATCAATAGCTCGCACGTTTCACATTACGTTAATTACGTAACTGTGATTACATAGGTGTAGCATTACTCGTCCTAAAAAACCCAACTAAGCCAACCTCCCAGCATATCGCGCGGGAAAAGACCCGGCCGCGCCATTTTAGTCGGGATTACTGGATTACTAGTAGTAGTATCGATGGATCACACGAAGCAACAGATTTTTTTTTGAGGGGGCGAAGCACCTAGTTTAAAAGGAAAAAATGCGGTACACTCACAGCACTCCTATCGCGGTCGCATTGCACCCCACACACGTTCGGTCCTGCACACGGCTCACACAAACGGAATGCGGTTCGGCTTGCCTCTTCACTGACACGTGGGACTGCACTTGGAGAAACCGACCATGCGCCAAACTCCCCCCGCCCACCACACGCAAATCCTCCCCCCACACCCAAAAATTCCCCCCAAATCCGATTCAACCGCCCTTCGGCCAACTAGCCAATAATATTCCCAAAACCCCCTCCCCCCTGTCCCCTCCACTCCATTCGCTCCGCCAAAGCCGCCCTCCCCGCCGCGCCGATACGTCGGTGCCGCGGTTCGGCGATCCTCTCGCTCCCATAGTACGCTCTCGTAGACTGCCGTCCTCTAGCCGCGCCTCCACCTCTGGTTACATTCTTGTGGAGGCGCACGGCGGTCAGCGCCGCCACCGCTGGCGATGTTCGTGTGGAGACGCATGGCGGTCAGCTTCTCCCACGGTATGCGCATTCTAGACTGAGGCCCCGTTCATGTCGGTGTAGCGCTGAATGTTAGCTGATAGACGCTGTTAATCTCACTGTTTGCCAAAGTAGTTTACTGTCAATATGCTCTGCTTAAGAAGCTTCCTTGCCCTGTTCTACACTCAATCTGCTTAGCTGAGATGGCATGCCAAGGCTGATTAGTTGCTAAAATATCCTGCCATATATTTATTGTGACGTAGATTGCCATGGTCTAGTAGCCAATCTGTTAGCTGAAATAGCTTTACACCGTTTTATACTCGATCTTTGTTGCTGCGATGGCCTTCGATAGTTCGATGGCTGTGTGCTCGGCCCCATTGACTGCTGAAACAGCCTGCCATAATTTGGCACTCAAATCTGTTTGCTGAATTAGCTTTACATATATTTCGTTACTTAGATCTGCTCGTCCAAATATCTTGCCATAGCTTTAGACATCGACCTAGGTATTTTTTCTGGACTTCATAAAAAAAGCATATATGTTTTTCCTGTAATATCTAGTAGAAGAACTAATTTGTATGTCTAACAGATGGACAGGACTTGGATAACTTCTGCTTGAAGATTCTCCGCTGCATATGTCGAGGGGGTTGAAAACTTCATGAACTTTATCAGAGCTGAGTACGTGGTCCGAAATCAGATGTGCTCTGCCCGTGTAGCAGTTGTATGAATTCAGTTACAAGACCCAGTCAACTGTGCAAAATCATCTACACTTGTGTGGGATGTCGGTCACATATACTAGGTGGGTTCATCATGGTGAAGTTGTGAACATCAATGTTATTGACTACGTGGAAGTAGCAGATCACCATCTTGATCTGCCTGATGCTCAGGTGGAAGAGGAGGAGGAGGTGGTGGTGGCGGAGCCAGTGAGTTTGACAAACATTGAAACAATGCTATGAAATGCTCGTGCATTCCGTGAACTTTCACCTGCATAAGAAAAACAGTGGGCCCGCATGTTGGAACAATGCAACGTTGCTGTCACCCCAGGAAATAAGCTGTCAGTATTCTCAGCTATGGTCACCTTTCTTTAGGTGAAGACATCTGAGCGGATGACCAACAAATCATTCGATGCGATGTTGGCTGCTTTCCGCGAATCTTTCCCAGATGCGTCTGAGCTGCCACACACCTACAGTAAAATGAAGAATTTCCTTCATGCAGTTGGAATTGGATATGATATGATCCATGTTTGTAAGAATAATTGTGTTCTATTCCGGAAGGATTATGCCAACTTAAGTGAATGCGCGAAATGCAAATCATCAAGATGGAAAGATGGCGATGCTGTGAAGAGGATTCCTCATAATGTTCTGAGACATTTTCCAATTACACCAAGATTGCAGAGGTTGTTTCATGATGCTGAAACAAGAGAGGATGTACTGTGGCATTCTAGGAACCAGGAGTACAGAGATCAGAATGTAATGAGCCACCCATCTCATGGTAGTGAGTGCAAAAGCTTCAATGATAAATGATACGTCTCCAATGTATCTATAATTTTTGATTGCTCCATGCTATATTATCTACCGTTTTGGACTATATTGGGCTTTATTTTCCACTTCTATATTATTTTTGGGACTAACCTATTAACCGGAGGCCCAGCCCAGAATTGCTGTTTTTTTGCCTATTTCAATGTTTCAGATAAACGGAATATCAAACGGAGTCCAAACGGAATAAAATCTTCAGGAACGTGATTTTCTCACCGAACGTGATCCAGGAGTATTGGACCCTGCTCCAAGGAACAAAAGAGGCGGTCACGAGGGTGGGGGCACGCGCCCCTAGGGCGCACCCCCTGCCTCGTGGGCCCCTCGTTGCTCCTCCGGCGTACCTCTTCCTCCTATATATACACATGTACCCCCAAACGATCATAACAGGAGCCAAAAAAACCTAATTCCACCGCTGCCACTTTCTGTATCCACGAGATCCCATCTTGGGGCCTGTTCCGGAGCTCCGCCGGAAGAGGGCCGTCATCACGGAGGGCTTCGACATCATCCTAGCCTCTCCGATGAAGTGTGAGTAGTTTACCTCAGACCTTCGGGTCCATATTTAGTAGCTAGATGGCTTCTTCTCTCTCTTTGAATCTCAATACAAAGTTCTCCCCCTCTCTTGTGGAGATCTATTCGATGTAATCTTCTTTTTGCGGTGTGTTTGTTGAGACCGATGAATTGTGGGTTTATGATCAAGTCTATCTATGAATAATATTTGAATCTTCTATGAATTCTTTTATGTATGATTGGTTATCTTTGCAAGTCTCTTCGAATTATCCGTTTGGTTTGGCCAACTAGATTGGTAGTTCTTGCCATGGGAGAAGTGCTTAGCTTTGGGTTCGATCTTGCGGTGTCCTTACCCAGTGACAGAAGGGGCAGCAAGGCACGTATTGTATCATTGCCATCGAGGATAACAAGATGGGGTTTATTTCATATTGCATGAATTTATCTCTCTACATCATGTCATATTGCTTAAGGCGTTACTCTGTTTTTAACTTAATACTCTAGATGCATGCTGGATAGCGGTCGATGAGTGGAGTAATAGTAGTAGATGCAGAATCGTTTCGATCTACTTGTCACGGACGTGATGGCTATATACATGATAATGCTTAGATATTCTCATAACTATGCTCAATTCTGTCAATTGCTCAACAGTAATTTGTTCACCCACCGTAGAATACTTATGCTCTTGAGAGAAGCCACTAGTGAAACCTATGGCCCCTGGGTCTATTCTCATCATATCAATATCCATCACTTTAATCTTGCTTTGCTTTTACTTTTTTACTTTGCTTTTACTTTTTACTTTGCATCTTTATACCAAAAATATTATATCTATCAGATCTCACTCTCATAAGTGACCTGAAGGGATTGACAACCCCTAATCGCGTTGGTTCGAGTAGCTATCATTTTGTGTAGGTACGAGGGACTTGAGCGTGGCCTCCTACTGGATTGATACCTTGGTTCTCAAAAACTGAGGGAAATACTTACGCTACTCTGCTGCATCATCCCTTCCTCTTCGGGGAAAACCAACGCAAGCTCAAGACGTAGCAAGAAGGATTTCTGGCGCCGTTGCCGGGGAGTCTACGCAAAAAGTCAACATACCAAGTACCCATCACAATCCCTATCTCTCGCATTACATTATTTGCCATTTGCCTCTCATTTTCCTCTCCCCCCAATTCACCCTTGCCGTTTTATTCGCCCTCTCTCTCTCTCTATCCTCCCTCTCTATTTACCTTTTCCCCTCGCCATGTCAGAACCAAGAAGAGTTGGGGGTTCTCTCCCAAGTTCTAGTGCTTTAGACAATCCTACTATCTTATCTAAACTCATGAATTGGAATACTATAGAACAACTTGCCAGAGTTATCAATGAAAATCTTAGTAATTTTGATGAAGATGATTCTGGAATTTTTCATTATTTACTTGATGAATCCTTGAAAGATGCTTGGGATAGGCTGTTAAAGATCCGGGCTAGCTATGTACCTCAATATCAAATTGAGGTTTACTTAAAAAGCTTTTATGTCGGGCTACCCGCTTCGTTCAAACAAGTTTTAGATTCTATTTTTGAGGGGGGTTTTCTTGAAGGGGACCCCATAGATACCTATGAGAGGATGAAAACAATATTTGGGCACCCCATTAATGAGAAAACTGAAATTACATCTCTCATGCTTTCTTACCAAAACGAATCTATTAAAGAGATAAAAGCTAGCCTAGATGCCAATTTCCGCAACATCCTTAATCTTTCTTCTACCATTAATGGACATGTGCTCTGTCAAAATAGAAAGATTAATTCCATAGATAACAAGTTTGCTCTCTTTCTCTCTAGAACCAAAGATGGCAATACCTAGATCTATCCTCGCTTTTATGCCTAGCTAGGGGCGTTAAACGATAGCGCTTGTTGGGAGGCAACCCAATTTTATTTTTATTCCTTGATTTTTTCTCCTGCTTAGTAGTAAATAAATTATTTAGCCTCTGTTTTGGTTGTGTTTTTGTGTTTAATTAGTGTTTGTGCCAAGTTGAACCGTTGGGAAGACTTGGGGAAAGTCTTGTTGAACTTGCTGTAAAAAACAGAAACTTTAGCTCTCACGAGAACTGCTGTCATTTTTATTTGAAGATTGATATTTAGTTAATTCTTTTTGAAGATGATTAATAGATAAATTCCTCACGTCCAGAAATTTATTTTAGAATTTTTGGGGTTCCATATCTTGCTCTAGCTACAGATTACTACAGAATGTTCTGTTTTGACAGATTCTGTTTTTCGTGTGTTGTTTGCTTATTTTGATGAATCTATGGCTAGTAAAATAGTTTATAATCCATAGAGAAGTTGGAATACAGTAGGTTTAACACCAATATAAATAAATAATGAGTTCATTACAGTACCTTGAAGTGGTCTTTTGTTTTCTTTCGCTAACGGAGCTCACGAGTTTTCTATTTTGAGTATTGTGTTGTGAAGTTTTCAAGTTTTGGGTGAATTCTTTTGATGGATCATGGAACAAGGAGTGGCAAGAGCCTAAGCTTGGGGATGCACATGGCACCCCCAAGATAATCCAAGTACACCAAAAATTCAAAGCTTGGGGATGCCCCGGAAGGCATCCCCTCTTTCGTCCACTTCTATCGGTAATTTACTTGGAGCTATATTTTTATTCACCAACATGATATGTGTTTTGCTTGGAGCGTCTTGTATTATTTGTGTCTTTGTGTCTTAGTATGCCACAATCATCCTTGCTGTACACACCTTTTGAGAGATCCATACATGAATTAAAATTTGATAGAATACTCTATGTGCTTCACTTATATCTTTTGAGCTAGATAATTTTGCTCTATGTGCTTCACTTATATCTTTTTGAGCTAAGTAGTTTTGCTCTATGTGCTTCACTTATATCTTTTATGCTAGATAATTTTTCTCTATGTGCTTCACTTATATCTTTTGAGCTATGTAATTTTGCTCTATGTGCTTCACTTATATCTTTTGAGCTAGATAATTTTGCTCTATGTGCTTCACTTAGATATTTTAGAGCACGGTGGTGGATTTGTTTTAAACAAACTGTCGATCTCTCATGCTTCACTTAAATTATTTTGGGAGTCTCTTAATAGCATGGTAATTTGCTTAATAATAATATTCTTGGTATTCAAGATTTGTGAAACTTCCTTTTGAGTGTGTTAAATACTAAGAAAAGATTGAAGCATGATAATTGTTTTGAGATATGGAGGTGATAATATTAAAGTCATGCTAGTTGAGTAGTTGTGAATTTAAAGAATACTTGTGTTAAGGTTTGTGATTCCCGTAGCATGCACGTATGGTGAACCGTTATGTGACGAAGTCGGAGCATGATTTATTTATTGATTGTCTTCCTTATGAGTGGCGGTCGGGGACGAGCGATGGTCTTTTCCTACCAATCTATCCCCCTAGGAGCATGCGCGTAATACTTTGATTTGATAACTTCTAGATTTTTGCAATAAGTATATGAGTCCTTTATGACTAATGTTGAGTCCACGGATTA
This sequence comes from Triticum urartu, assembly GCF_056163025.1. NCBI lineage: Eukaryota > Viridiplantae > Streptophyta > Magnoliopsida > Poales > Poaceae > Triticum > Triticum urartu. Next base: position 507,403,973 of record NC_141875.1, on the reverse strand, counting down.
TACGCACTCTCACCCTTCCACCTTTGCTAGCCTCTCTAATACGGTGCACCTTTCGCCGGTATCATACACCTACCATATACCTTCCTCAAAACAACCACCATACCTACCTATTATGGCATTTCCATGGCCATTCCGAGATATATTGCCATGCAACTTTCCACTGTTCCGTTTATCATGACACACTCCATCATTGTCATATTGCATATCCCGGTACACCGCCGGATGCATTCACATAGAGTCATATTTTGTTCTAAGTATTGAGTTGTAAGAAAAAAGTGAGATGATCATCATTATTAGAGCATTGTCCCAGTGAGGAAAGAATGATGGAGACTATGATTCCCCCATAAGTCAGGATGAGACTCCGGACGAAAAAAAAGAGGCCAAAGAAGCCTAAATAAAAAGAGGCCATAAAAAAAGAGAAAAGACCCAAACAAAAAAAATATAAATAAAAAAATGAGAGAAAAATAGAGAAGGGACAATGTTACTATCCTTTTACCACACTTGTGCTTCAAAGTAGCACCATGATCTTCATAGTAGAGAGTCTCTCATGTTATCACTTTCATATACTAGTGGGAATTTTTCATTATAGAACTTGGCTTGTATATTCCAATGATGGGCTTCCTCAAATTGCCCTAGGTCTTCATGAGCAAGCAAGTTGGATGCACACCCACTTAGTTTCTTTTTTTGAGCTTTCACATACTTATAGCTCTAGTGCATCCGTTGCATGGCAATCCCTACTCACTCACATTGATATCTATTGATGGGCATCTCCATAGCCCGTTGATACGCCTAGTTGATGTGAGACTATCCCCTCCTTTTTGTCTTCTCCACAACCACCATTCTATTCCACCTATAGTGCTATATCCATGGCTCACGCTCATGTATTGCGTGAAGATTGAAAAAGTTTTGAAAAAGTTAGAGTATGAAACAATTGCTTGGCTTGTCATCGGGGTTGTGCATGATTTATATACTTTGTGTGGTGAAGATGGAGCATAGCCATACTATATGATTTTTTAGGGATAACTTTCTTTGGCCATGTTATTTTGAGAAGACATAATTGCTTTGTTAGTATGCTTGAAGTATTATTATTTTTATGTCAATATAAACTTTTGTCTTGAATCTTTCTAATCTGAATATTCATACCATAATTAAGAAGATTTGCATTGAAATTATGCCAAGTAGCACTCCGCATCAAAAATTCTCTTTTTATCATTTACCTACTCGAGGACGAGCAGGAATTAAGCTTGGGGATGCCTGATACGTCTCCAACGTATCTATAATTTTTGATTGCTCCATGCTATATTATCTATCGTTTTGGACTATATTGGGCTTTATTTTCCACTTTTATATTATTTTTGGGACTAACCTATTAACCGGAGGCCCAACCCATAATTGTTGTTTTTTTTGCCTATTTCAGTGTTTCGGATAAACAGAATATCAAATGGAGTCCAAACGGAATAAAATCTTCGGGAACGTGATTTTCTCACAGAACGTGATCCAGGAGACTTGGACCCTGCTCCAAGGAACAAAAGAGGCGGTCACGAGGGTGGAGGGCGCCCCCCTAGGGCGCACCCCCTGCCTCGTGGGCCCCTCGTTGCTCCTCCGGCGTACTTCTTCCTCCTATATATACACACGTACCCCCAAACGATCAGAACAGGAGCCAAAAAACCTAATTCCACCACCGCAACTTTCTGTATCCACGAGATCCCATCTTGGGGCCTGTTCCGGAGCTCCGTCAGAAGAGGGCCGTCATCACGGAGGGCTTCTACATCATCCTAGCCTCTCCGATGAACTGTGAGTAGTTTACCTCAGACCTTCAGGTCCATAGTTAGTAGCTAGATGGCTTCTTCTCTCTCTTTGAATCTCAATACAAAGTTCTCCCCCTCTCTTGTGGAGATCTATTCGATTTAATCTTCTTTTTGCGGTGTGTTTGTTGAGACCGATGAATTGTGGGTTTATGATCAAGTCTATCTATGAATAATATTTGAATCTTCTCTGAATTCTTTTATGTATGATTGGTTATTTTTGCAAGTCTCTTCGAATTATCCGTTTGGTTTGGCCAACTAGATTGGTAGTTCTTGCCATGGGAGAAGTGCTTAGCTTTGGGTTCGATCTTGCGATGTCCTTACCCAGTGACAGAAGGGGCGGCAACGCACGTATTGTATCGTTGCCATCGAGGATAACAAGATGGGGTTTATTTCATATTGCATGAATTTATCTCTCTACATCATGTCATCTTGCTTAAGGCGTTACTCTGTTTTTAACTTAATACTCTAGATGCATGCTAGATAGCGGTCGATGAGTGGAGTAATAGTAGTAGATGCAGAATCGTTTCGATCTATTTTTCAGGGACGTGATGCCTATATACATGATCATGCTTAGATATTCTCATAAGTATGCTCAATTCTGTCAATTGCTCAATAGTAATTTGTTCACCCACCGTAGAATACTTATGCTCTTGAGAGAAGCCACTAGTGAAACCTATGGCCCCGGGGTCTATTCTCATCATATCAATATCCATCACTTTAATCTTGCTTTGCTTTTTTACTTTGATTTTACTTTTTACTTTGCATCTTATATACCAAAAATACCAAAAATATTATATCTGTCAGATCTCACTCTCGTAAGTGACCGTGAAGGGATTGACAACCCCTAATCGCGTTGGTTGCGAGTACCTATCGTTTTGTGCAGGTACGAGGGACTTGAGCGTGGCCTCCTACTGGATTGATACCTTGGTTCTCAAAAACTGAGGGAAATACTTACGCTACTCTGCTGCATCATCCCTTCCTCTTCGGGGAAAACCAACGCAAGCTCAAGACATAGCAATAAACACAAAGAGTTTGCTGCTGACCTGAGAAACATTAGACTTGGCTTAGCTTCAGATGGATTTAACCCATTTGGCCACCAGAGCGCCACATATAGCATGTGGCCAGTGCTTGTTATCCCTTACAACATGCCTCCAAATGTCTGCACCAAAGAATCAAACTACACGATGGCCTTGCTCATCCCAGGTAAAAAGTCCTGGAAAGGATTTTGATTTGTTCATGGAGCCTCTTGTGGAGGAACTTCAACAGCTATGGAAGGGTGTTCTCACTCGAGACCTATATAGCAGCCCTCCAGCTGATTTCTTTCTATGTGTTGTTATAATTTGGTGCATCCATGATTATCCAGCTTTGGGCACTATGTCAGGGCGAACGACACATGGTTACAATGCATGTGTTCGCTGTGACAGGAATCCGCTGTCATACGCAATACTTAGCAAGATCCGCTACATTGGACACCGCCGTTTCCTTGCCAAGGACAAGCCGCATCCTAGAAAATACCTAAGACATGTGTTCAATGTAAAGCATGAAAACCATGATGCGCCAAAGAGGCTCACCACCGATGAGTTGCAAGTGGAATTAGAGAAGGTCAGGCATATTACACCAGGAAACCATCCTGGTAATGGTAGCGGGAAAAGGAAGCATGGCAGGGTAGAAGAGAGATTATTGTTTACCCGCAGGTCCACTTTGTGGGACTTGGAGTATTGAAAAGATTTGGATCTGAGGCATAATCTTGATGTGATGCACATCGAGAAAAATATATGTGATAGCATTATCGGCACACTTCTTAATATTGAAGGCAAGATGAAAGATACCTTAAAATCTAGGATTGATTTGACACACCTGGGTATCAGAAAGGATTTGCAGGTCCAAGATGAAGGTAAACCACGGGATATGGCACCAGCTGTGTACGCCTTGGACAAGGTAAAAAGAAAAGAATTCTGCGAGGTCCTGTCACCTATGAGATTCCCACATGGATTTGCTTCCAACCCTGAAAGGAGAGTCAGCGCAGATGGAAACAAGGTACAAGGGTTGAAAACTCATGACTGCCATGTCCTACTTCAAAAGGTTTTACTTGTTATCCTTAGAGGATTGGGCCGTCCTGATTTATACAGAGCAGTTGCAGAGTTGGGACAATTCTTCAGGAAACTCTGTAGTAGGAATATCAGGATAGATGCTTTGGAGCGTCTTAGAGACAAGATACCAACTATCCTGTGCGACCTTGAGAAGATATATCCTCCAGCCTTCTTTGATGTGATGGTGCATTTGGCTGTTCATCTACCTGATGAGGCACTACTTAGTGGTCTAGTACAGTATGGCTGGATGTACCCTATTGAAAGGCGGCTAGGCACTTTCAAGGGCTATGTTAGGAACAGAGCTAGACCCAAGGGTTCCATTGCATAGGCCTACATTGCTACAGAAGCGTTGACATTCTGCTCAAAATACATTGAAACAGCTGATCAGCTTAGCAAAGAGGTGGGTGAAGACAATCCCGGGCTCAATGTTTTCGATTATTCTGTTCGAGTTACAGGGAAGAGTCGACAAGAGGACAAACCTAAAGATTTGGACAAAATGGTTTGGTATGTGTTGAATAACTGTCCTGAGATACTACCTTATATCAAGTAAGTGTAGTACTGCAGCTTATACATCGTAATCTACTAAACTTGCAGCACATTCTTATATATTTAGATGTTTGACGTGATCACTATGTTGTACAGCATCTACAAAGAGGAGTTACTGCCGCAAAATCCAAGAAACATTGACAAACTGGTTATGGCAGGATTTGCGAAATGGTTCAAGAACCATGTAAGCTTTTGAAGTGCACTATTAGTTTTTTTAATATATTGAGTACATAAGATGATCAGCTTGTCTATTTTCTAACCATAGGTTAAGAAGATGCGGGAGGATGGGCAGGCAGTTGATGATGCCCTTTACTCACTAGCAATGGGTCCTGATACTCGGGTAAGACATTATGAATCTTGCGTTGTTGGAGATGTGCGCTACAACACCCTTGCACGAGACGAAGGCAGGAAGACACAAAACAGTGCCATCATGAGCACGGATACGTATGACAAAGAGACAACTGAAATGTATGCTAACATAACAGACATTATTCAGTTGCAGTATATCTCCAGTTTCGAGGATCATCGGTGTGTGGTTCTGTTGTGCTGTCGTTGGTATAACCTGTTTTCCAGGATCGCAAAACCCAGAGCTGATGATTATTTCAAATCCATCAATGTCAAGGCTGCGTACCAGACCAACGAGCCATTTATTTTGGCAAATCAAGCAACACAGATATTTTTCTTGGAAGACACATTTACACGTAGCGATGACTGGAGAGTATTGCAAAGGTTTGAGCAGAGGAATTCGTTTAATGAAATGCACAACAAGATGATGCTTACACTGCTCCTGATGTATAAGATAACACAGATGTTCCTAATATCTTTGAGAACCATCACGTCAATGACGCCGGCGAAAAGATTGCCTGTCATGCTGTGGACATACAAGAGTTGATCAAGAAGAAGCCAACGTTCGAGGACGTTGAGGACGAAGAAGAAGATGACACCGTGGGGAATTACGATTCAGGCTGATACACATGGCAAAGATGTTGACGTTGCTGCTGCGGATGATGATTACATTGCTTTTGTCGTATTTTCCTGTCAGAAGACGTTTTTTTATCTACTATGTGAAATTGTGTTTGCTATGACAACTGAAACCTGATGAACATGTTGTTTAGTATTTTGCTGTGAGAACATCACTTGTTATGTATGTTGATTTGTGTTTGGTGATTGCATGACAACTAAAACATGATGACATTGTTGTTTAGTTGTACTCATATTTGGCTGTGAAACTTGAATTTTATGACATAGTTTGCTGTTGGACTGCAATTTGCTCGACGTCTTCGAATGAGAACAGGGCTGACCCGACAAGGCCTCTGCTATTTATTTATTTATATGAGCAAAAGGGGATACCCCCTGATTTCCGTTAATAGAAATCATTAGATGTTCACAACACTACGCCCAGCCTGCTACACAGGTTTCATTCATTACTAGTTTCAGCAAAGTGCTCATGTCGTAGCCACTGAATACATCACGAGTGCTACATACACTGCAAATAAAGAGACAATCATCCTACAGAGCACATCGATTTTGCCCATTATCTTCACAAGCTCTTTCATCTCCTCATTGCTGTCAAGGCCGTTCAGCAGCTGTTGCTTGGCCATGATCAGAGGAACTGCATCTTTAACCTTCTGCTCTGCATCTTCCTCTTCTGCCGTTCCTTCAGTTACTTGTCCAACACCCCAACCTGCTGGTATTGGGATTCCTCGGCTAACCAAATAAGCAGCGTAGTTGCATTCCCCCACATCAGCAACTTCCCAGAAATACAAATCACACGAATCTTCCCTTTTCTGCACGAATCAAATTGGTAGATCATCAACCAAACTATTAAAAAAAATCAGCAACTGAAAGCAGCAGAACAACACTTAAACATATTATTACCCCATGATTCGGGCCAGCTACAGGAGCACATCTTTCTTTTTTTTCTAAAACTCAGCAACGTCTCTTTAATGGTACACTAGCATGTTCTGTACGCCTTCCCAAGTCTTTGATTTTCTTTCCCTATTTTGCAAGGAAGGAAGGAGGACAAAATTGAGAGTTCCTGGGACTCGAACCCAAGACCTCTCGGTTGAAAACCAAGGGTACTAGTCACTTATGTGGCGAACATTCCCTGTGAGGAGGATGGCAGACGAACGCATTTTCCTCGCAGTTTTCTTCCTATATATAAAAAAGTTTGCTACTTGGTGTCCGCTTAGTTAACAAATGATTGTGCCAACCTTGACCGTTGGATTGACATTCAACGTCTGTCGCGTTTCTTCAGTCTCTTCTTCCTCGAGCCGCCAAAGCCAAACCAGTGCCGGCAGGACCGCCTGCTCCCGCCTCCCCCGGCTGGCTATGATCTGCCCCGGCTCCTATTCGTTCCCGTCCAAGGCCTCACCATCGTCCTCCGCCTTGGTTCGCTCGCCGCGGCGCTGCCCTCCGGTGTTGTCAACATGGTCAACAATCAAGAGGAATAAGGAGATGACTGTACATGGTGAGGATGACAGTAGGGACCCAGCTGCACGCGCAGTAATTTTGTTTTTTTGGGACGGAGAAGGGTATCAACTCGGTTGTGCGGGACCCATGGCCCGTCTAGCCTAGGCTTTTATTTCATATGTTTAGCACATGACCAGCCCAGTTTGTTTTTTTCCTTTCTGAAATTTGCTAGCCAGCTATTTTGTTTTTTGCAGAATAACCAACATAGGCCTACTTGCTTTTCTACGCCCTGCTGGGCCGGAAATCTTTCAAGACGAGGAGGCATGCATTTTGCCCAGAAAATGTGCTATAAGTAATAATAAATGGGCTATAAGTAATAATAAATGGGCTGTAAAATGAAAAAATACATCAAACAGACAATTAGTTCCAAAATACTGTTTTCTTTCGGATTTTGATATTTTAAATTTCATTGTTTTTGTGCGGGTAAAATTTCATTGAATTTAAATTAAGGTATATTTAGATTTAAAATTAATTTGAATCTGGCTACAAATTTCAGGCTGTATGCTATTTGGGACAGATTTGGAGGCTGATTTGTGGGTCTACTAGGTTGATGTGTACTTTGGCTTTGTCAACTTAGTCCACAAATGATTCTAGCAGCGGTGACTGTTGGATGTTAATCCAACGGCCGTACTGCTTCTTCAATATCTGATCTTCTTGCTCCAGCCGCCCAAACCAGCTCCGGTGGGACTGCCTGCTCCCGCCTCCCGTGGCCGGTTGTGCTGCCGCACAGGCCGCACCGCCCCACCCTACATGTCGGACCCACCAGCTATATCTTCGCACGCAAGGAAGTGCCTCCTTATTACGCACAAAAAAATGAATACCCCCCTGCTAGCTGGGACCCACCATAGTGGGAGGATGACTTGTGGGCCAACAAAGTTGACGGGGACGGAGGGCTTTGTCAACTTAGTCAATATGAACAATTCTAGCTCCAGTGACTGTACGATGTCCATCCAACGGCCGTAGTGCTTCTTCAACCTCTGGTCTTCTTGCTCCAGCCGCCCAAAGTTGCGCCGGTCGTGCCACATGCTCCTGCCTCCTGTGGCCGGCTGTGCTGCCGCGGAGGCCTCACCGCCCCTACTATTCCCACCGCTGGCCAGGCCCTGCGGTGACGGCACCCTCACATCGCAGCCGAACCAGTGAACCCTCGTACTCCTCACCGCGCGGGCTTCCACTGCCGCGTCTTCCCTGGCTCCGTGTCGTCCCCTTCCTAGGCCTCGCCGTCGTCCATCGCCGTGGTGCTCTCCGCGCGGCGTGGTCAACATGGTCAAGGAATGACTTCCATCGGAAGAGTACTGTACGTGGAGAGGCTGACAGCTGGGTCCACGACCACAGCCCAATTTTTTTGTGATTTTCCAAGTAAGTTGCTTTGTCAGGCCTGTTGGGCTGCAAATCTTTCAAGACGAGGAGAGCTTTCATTCGGCTGGCCGAGAAAATGGCCCGTCAGTAATGAGAAATGGGATGTACATTTTTAAAACACATCAAACCGGCAATTAGTTTCAAATATCTTTTTTTCATTTCAAGATATTAAATTACATTAATTTTTATGCGTGGAGAATTTGTTGGATTTTATATTGATATACATTTATTTTTAAAATCTGTTTGAATGTGAGTCGAAATTTGGGGATTAAAAACAGTTCGGACCGCACCGAAATATGCAAAATTTCGTATAATTTTTTAACCGTGGCCACAATTTGGGTTGTAATGCTAACAAAAATAATATGGGCTCCAAAAAAACTTTAAGAATTACCAAATGGGCTGAAAATTATTAGAAATAATGGCAGATGGGATGTATGATGTTTTCCACAAATTTGAGGCTTTCCAAAAAAAAGGTTGACGCACAAGCAGTGACTGTTGGATGTCCATCCAACGGCCGTCGTGCTTCTTCAATCTCTGCTCTTCCTGCTCCAGCCGCTCAAACAAGCGCCGGCGGGACTGCCTGCTCCCTCCTCCCCGCGGCCGGCTGTGCTGTCGCGCAGGCCTCACCACCCCACCGTACTCCCATCGCTGGCCTAGCCATCCCTCTACTCACCCACACCTGCTATTATTCTCCGGCGACGGCAGACGAACTAGTAAACCCTCGTACAGTCGTACTCCCCTCCGCATGGGAAACAACTGCTGAGTCTTCCCTGCCTCCATGTCGTTCCCTTCCTAGGCCTCGCCGTCGTCCACCGCTCTGGTGCTCTCAGCGCGGCCTGGTCAACGTGGTCAACGACCGACATGCATCTGAAGTGGACTGTACGTGGAGAGGCCGACAGCTGGGTCCACGACCGCACGCAAGGAAATGCCTCCTTATTATGTGCAAAATAATGATTCGTCCACCTGACATCAGGGACCCACCGAAAGGGCCTCTGTATTTCGCAAAAAAACATTACCGCCGCTGATAGCTCGGACCCACCAGCTATATCTTCGCACGCAAGGAAGTGCCTCCTTATTACGCACAAAAAAATGAATACTCCCCCTGTTAGCTGGGACCCAGTATAGTGGCAGGCTGACTTGTGGGCCTACTAAGTTGATGGGGACGGAGGGCTTTGTCAACTTAGTCAATATGCACGATTCTAGCTCCAGTGACCGTACAATGTCCATCCAACGGCCGTAGTGCTTCTTCAACCTCTGGTCTTCTTGCTCCAACCGCCTAAACCAGCGCCGGTTGTGCCTCGTGCTCCTGCCTCCCATGGCCGGCTGCGATGCGGCGGAGGCCTCACCGCACCCTACTACTCCCACCACTGGCCAAGCCATCCCTCTACTCACCCACACCCCCTGTTACTCTGCGGCGACGGCAGCCTCACACCGCAGCGAACCAGTGCCCTCGTACTCCTCTACGCGTGGGCATCCACTGCCGCGTCTTCCCCGGCTCCGCGTCGTCCCCTTCCTAGGCCTCACCTCGTCCACCGCCCTGGTGCTCTCGGTGCGGCGTGGTCAACATGGTCAAGGAACGGCTTACATCGGATGCGGACTGTACGTGGAGAGGCTGACAGCTGGGTCCACGGCCGCAGCAAGGAAGTGCCTCCTTATTACGTGCAAAATAATTATTCCTCCACCTGATACCGGGGACCCACCGGACGGGCCACCGTATTTCGCCCCCTGACTGCTGGGACCCACCAGCTACATCTTCGCATGCAAGGAAGTGCCTGACAGTCGGGACCCACCTGGTCGAAGCGTACGTAGCATTGTCATTCTGGTCGCGAATGTGTACGTACATATATACTGGTGGATGTAGAGGCGCGCACGTGTCGTAGTAGAGGCGGCCATGGTGCAAGAAAGAAAATACGGCCACGTATGTGTACATACGGGCGGGGTCTCGTACGCCTACTCGCGCATACGTACGGCGAGGGCTTGTTGACATGGCTAGGTCGGAGCGGAGAAACAACGTCATCGTCGTGTTCATGGGGAGGCAACGGAATGTGTCATGTTCATGGGGAGGCAACGGAATGCGTCGTGTTCATCGGGAGGCAACAGAACGTGTGGGAGCCAACCGGCTGGGTCGGAACGGAATGCGTGGTCGTGTTCATCGGGAGGGCTTGGATGGAACAGGCGATGGAAACGAGGCCTGGCGTACCGCACAACGGAGGAAACAGACCTCCTACGTTCGGAACGGGGTCCTGTTGATCGGGAGGGGTCTGGCGTACCGCAAAACAGAGGAAACGGACCTCCTACGGTCGAAACGGGGGTCCTGTTGATCGGGAGGGGTGTGGCGTACCGTAAAACAGAGGAAACGGACTTGTGTTGGAGCGCTGTGGTCGAAACGGGGGTCCTATTCATCAGGAGGGGTGTGGCGTACTGCAAAACAGGACTCCACGGGATACTGTTCATCTCCACCGTCGACCCCCTCCAGCCTCCACGAGCTATTGTTCATCCATCGTCCACCCCCTCCAGCCTCCACCTGCGACTGTTCATCCACGGGCTCCTGTTCATCCAGCCTCCACCGCGCGCTACTCCATCGACTAATGTTCAACCAGCCCTCTCCACGGGCTCCTGTTCAACCACCCCTCCACGGGCTATTGTTCATCCTGCCCTCCACCGTCTACTATTCATCCTGCCCTCCACGGGGTGGTCCTGTTCATCCAGCCCTCCACGGGGTCCTGTTCATCCAGCCCCAACCGGCTCGATCGATCGGGGTCCTGTTCATCCAGAGGCAACACCACGGGGTCCTGTTCATCCACCCCCACTGGGAACCGTTCATCCAACACCCGGCAACGCTCACTGTTCATCTAGAGGCAGCATCGATCGGCTTCAGGAGCAGCAGTAGCGAAGGAATTGCTCGATCGGGTTCAGTTAACAGCCATCGATCGGTCGCGCAGGTTCAGTAACGCGTAGCGTGCAGTGCAATCGCTCGGGTTCAGTTAGAACCCAACGCCTCGCTCGGGTTCAGTTAGAGCCAACGCCTCGCACACACACGCGTGCGTGTACGAGAGAAACGCGCATCGCTCGGCCCCCGACCTCCCACCGTAACCAGGAACTCCCCGAAATTTTCCTCGCCCTCGCTTCTACCACGGTTTTTTCCATCATGGACGGCCCAAAGAATGTCATGCAGCTGTGTCTCCGGCCCGCCCAGGACGAAAAGCCCATTTTCTGTCATGATTTTTTGTCATAGAAGTAGGAGCCCACCACATCTATGATGATACCGGTTTTTGTCACAATTATCGTCATAGAAGTGTCATATGTATGACAGAAAAAATTCGTTTGGCCCAAAATGTCACGGATGTGTCTTTTTTTGTAGTGTTGGCAGTTGGGGGTTCCAAGGTGCGGAAGGTAGATCCAGCGGGGTGTGAGGTCCACCGCTGCGACGGAGGACTAGATTCGGCGGCTTGCCGGGGTTGGGGGGTCAGAGAGGGGAAGGGGAGGAGCTCTGGGGAAGAATGTTGGGGGCAAAGAGGGGAAAACAATGGAGTTACCAAAGCAGCCCTTTTCCATTCATGTGGCAGGGGTAAAACATGAATATCGCAGGGCTAAAATTTCGGGCATGGGATATTTCGATGTGAGCGGGAAGTTTCAAAGCTTTTGGCGCCTGACATTATAAGTGTTCTGCTCTTGTACGACCAACTATGATATCCTGGCCGAGAATTTATTTGTTTTGCACGCAAAAAAAGTGCAAGTTTTGAAAATCAATGTCTCCAACTCGAAACTTAGATTGTCCATTCAATTCAAATATGGATCATTGAGCTAGTACAAGCAAATACCATCATACGGTCCAATTCAAATGAAATTCCAAATGTGTTTATCCTAAATATGATGACAAAAGCAAAAATGTGTATGTGTATGAATAAAGTGGATGATTATAAAGTTTGAACATGCCCCATCTGTGTATATCTATAGGTTTGATATATGAATTTGAAATCACAAAATCCCGGCTTAAAAAATGTACCTCCGTTTAAATGAATTACAAAAGCTAATGATGGAGTCGAATTCCAAAATCCCAATCTTAGGTTTGTAATTCTGGTACATCAAGGTATATCATGCCTATTCAAAAGTATCGTTATCTTATAGTCCAAACTATGAAACAAATTGATCAACCATGAGTGCACACACTATTGACGATATATATCTCAATTACACAAGTCATTCTCTCCCCCAGACACGGACACACGAGCACATTAACACCCCCCTCTCTTCTAAAGTCTGGACCCCAATATAGGTCTCTATCTTGTCTCTCGAGCATGCACACATCTCTTCCCCCACTCTCTAGGTCTCCTGGCATCTCTCTTTGCCAAGCACATGCACTATATAGAGTGTATCTTTCCCATACACACAAAACGTTGCCCCCAAACGTCTCTCTCCCTAGTTATGTGGTTCTCGCACACTCACCTCACACACCACCCCCACTGCAAACAATAACACTTTGTCTCCTTGTGCACCACTCTCCTCTTTCTATCTCTCCCACATGCAGACCCGCCCCAGCTCCTTCCCTGTATACATATATGCCGGGACTCTTTCCATAGCTCCCTAATGTATCATCGTTCTCAATCTCGCACGTTGTTTTCTGCACCATCTATTCTAGATCTCTCATGAAGTCCCTATCACACACACGATGACTCGCTTCCCTTGCCTCTCCGTACATAGGCCAATTTCGAACAACATCAACAATATCTCCCTATCTATATGGCATTTATGGACACAAATGACCCCTCTCCCCCCTCTCTTCCTCTCTCTCTCTCTCTCCCGCTCTCTCTCGCTCTCACACCCCTCTCCCACACACACTCGATGTCTCTTCCAAATAGTCTGCTCCCTGCCCGCACCCATGCTATCCTGCTACTACACATGCCTTTGTCTCTCTATGACACACATGTCACACCATTCCCCCTACCCTTATACTAGGTTTACATCATTAGTCTCTCTACTCCACATACACACACTCCCTCTCACACACAAACGTGCACACAAACACACACAGACATGCACAAACACCCATTTATCTAGATCCTCATCTCTCCCCATGTCCTCATGTGTATCTCACACACTCACTCTCTGATTATGTCTATGTGTCTCCACGTTACACAACACAAAGCCCCATGTACAAGTTGATACGTCTCCAACGTATCTATAATTTTTGATTGCTCCATGCTATTATATTATCTATTTTGGATGTTAATGGGATTTATTTTACACTTTTATACCATTTTTGGGACTAACCTACTAACAGGAGGCCCAACCCAAACTGCTGTTTTTTGTGCCTATTTTAGGGTTTCGAAGAAAAGGAATATCAAACAGAGTCCAAATGGAATGAAACCTTTGGGAACGTGATTTTCTCAACAAACGTGATCCAGGAGACTTGGAGTGGTCGTCAAGAAACAAGGGAGGAAGGCACGAGGCAGGGGGCGCGCCTACCCCCCTAGGCGCGCCCTCCACCCTCGTGGGCCCTCGTTTGCTCCACAGACGTACTTCTTCCTCCTATATATATCCACGTACCCCCAAACATCCCGGAGCACCACGAAAACCTAATTCCACTGCCGCAACCTTCTGTACTCGAGAGATCCCGTCTTGGGGCCTTTTCCAGAGCTCCGTCGGAGGGGGCATTGATCACGGAGGGCCTCTACATCAACTCCATGGCCTCTCCGGTGATGTGTGAGTAGTTTACTTTAGACCTACGGGTCCATAGTTACTAGCTAGATGGCTTCTTCTCTCTCTTTGGATCTCAATACAAAGTTCTCCTCAATTTTCTTAGAGATATATTCGATGTAATCTTATTTTGCGGTGTGTTTGTCGAGATCTGATGAATTGTGGGTTTATGATCCAGATTATCTATGAACAATATTTGATTCTCCTCTGAATTCTTTTATGTATGATTGGTTTATCTTTGCAAGTCTCTTCGAATTATCAGTTTGGTTTGGCCTACTAGATTGATCTTTCTTGCAATGGGAGAAGTGCTTAGCTTTGGGTTCAATCTTGCGGTGTTCGATCCCAGTGACAGAAAGGGAACCAATACGTATTGTATTGTTGCCATCGAGGATAAAAAGATGGGGTTTATATCATATTGCATGAGTTTATCCCTCTACATCATGTCATCTTCCTTAAAGCATTACTATGTTCTCTTGAACTTAATACTCTAGATGCATGCTGGATAGCGGTTGATGTGTGGAGTAATAGTAGTAGATGTAGAATCGTTTCGGTCTACTTGTCTCGGGCGTGATGCCTATATACATGATCATGCCTAGATATTCTCATAACTATGCTCAATTCTATCAATTGCTCAACAGTAATTCGTTTACCCACCGTAATACTTATGCTCTTGAGAGAAGACACTAGTGAAACCTATGGCCCCCGGGTCTATCTTCTATCATATTAATCTTCCAATACTTAGTTATTTCCTTTGCCGTTTATTTTACTTTGCATCTTTATTTCTCTTTATCATAAAAATACCAAAACTATTATCTTATCATATCTATCAGATCTCACTCTCGTAAGTGACCGAGAAGGGCTTGACAACCCCTTTATCGCGTTGGTTGTGAGGTTCTTATTTGTTTGTGTAGGTGCGTGGGACTTGAGCATGATCTCCTACTGGATTGATACCTTGGTTCTCAAAAACTGAGGGAAATACTTACGCTGCTTTACTGCATCACCCTTTCCTCTTCAAGGGAAAACCAACGCAGTGCTCAAGAGGTAGCACATGTCTCTCTCTGTCCTCCACACACATAGACATGAAGAATATCTTATCATTGCCTCGGTCTCTAGACATATCACACACGCACACTGTCTCTCTCTCACACAAACACGCCCAACAAGGATTTCCCCGTGAATAACTTACCGTCTATTCATCAACAATCGTGGCAGTATGGCGAACACGAAATGTGAAAAAGAATAAATCTACACGTGCATAGACTACCTAGTATGACTACTAGGACTAGAGCAAGCCGAAGATGCGCCAACGTCACCCCCTCCTTATCGGCGACGGGAAAACCATTGTTTTACACAGTCGAGAAGTCATTGTGCTAAGGCCCCACATGTTGAGGCGTTGAATAGAATGTAGATCCTAGTTTACGGAAACAAGTATCGATAATACGTTTGTATCTCCATACTTATATTTCTTCTCTTATAAAAAACCAAGTTGGTGATGATGGTACGCGTGCCATCTTACAATATAGACCGTCCGATCTATATCTTACGGATGGAAATTAAACTAAAAGATACTCGCACCTCTCTCCACACTTGCACACAAGGCCTTCCCTCGTTCATTCTTATCTCCAACAGCCTCATTGTTGAGCAATTAAAAAAGGAAGCCTTTGGAACAAACTGGCCTGGTGGCCGCTGCCGGCGTCGTCCATCCCCATGCCTCCGCTCAGTCCGACCACCAATCACCACCATGCTCCACTCATCTTCACCTTATCTCATATTTCTCGATATATCATTAGTTTTTACACAATGGATTACTCCCGCATGGGTCAATCACAACAAGTGTTTTATAAAAAAATGCATCTTGATGTTTCGTGCAATGCACGAACATCTTGCTGGTACTCCTACAGTAGACTAAGTTGGTAATGATGGTGTGTCTGCTATCCGTCATTTCTGACCATTAGATCTACATCTAACGACTGTGTAAGTTGTTGCCTTTTCTCACCAACATACCACTTCTCTACAAATTTGCAGAAAAACCCATAATTAGTATCTTAAAACCAACCACATCCCTCCCTCACCTCACCAAAACATCCCAAGGAATATATTCTGATTGAAAAATAATATATCTCTAGTGATATATGTATATCAAAATTAGAGTGTTTTGTATCAATTTTGTGAATAAGTATTATTCTAATTATGATCCGCTGCAACGCACGTGAACATTGCTAGTATTTCCAACCATGAAAAAATGCTAGTATTTCCATAGTTTTGAGTTTTCCATCATGATATTAGTCACTCATGGTTGATATTTACTTTCAATCACGTACACATATGCACTATGTAACTAGCCTTGCTTATTGGCTTCCAAAGCTTAACTTTCACTCCTACTTACAATATGTAGAGTATTTAACAAAAAACTAACACTTTCAACCAGCCCTAGGAAGAAATTATTGTACAAAAAATAGCAAAAACATACCCAAAAATTCTTAATCCGCGCCAAAAACTACTACCTAGTGCCAATTAGGCTCGTTTAAACCCGTTTATGATAGGGTTGGCCCACACGCCCGTGCTGACGAGGCAGCTTACACCACCACATTTTGTTTGGCCGTTAACATGAGGGACCCACATCTGACCTTCTATCCTGTTATTCCCCCTCAAATCATTATTTTTCCTGAACATTACTTCAAACAGTACTGATGTGTGTTCGTCAGTGGCGCCGGTGATGAGCGAGTTGGCCGCCGCTCCGCCGGACGGGCCGGACGCCACGCTGGCCTCCGCACGGGTTGGTAGGATGGCCCGAGCGTGATTCACGAGCGAGCAAGCCGCCGCGCTAGCCTTCGCTCGAGCCAGACGGCTGGCCTTAGCGCGGCGGACGCGAGCAAGCCGCCGCGCCGCTGTGCCAATCTAGCTAGCAAACCTTGCAGACAAGTGATACGTCTCCAACGTATCTATAATTTTTGATTGTTCCTTGCTATATTATTAGGCTTTATTATACACTTTTATATTATTTTTGGGACTAACCTATTAACCGGAGGCCCAGCCCAGAATTGCTGTTTTTTTTTCTATTTTAGGGTTTCGCAGAAAAAGAATATCAAACGGAGTCCAAACGGAATGAAACCTTCGGGAACGTGATTTTCGAGACGAACATGATCCATAGGACTTGGACCCTACGTCAAGACATCAACCAGGAGGCCACGAGGTAGGGGGCGCGTCCTCCACCCTCGTGGGCCCCCTGTTGCTCCACCGACGTACTCCTTCCTCCTATATATACCTACGTACCTCCAAACTACCAGATACGGAGCCAAAACCCTAATTCCACCACTGTAACTTTCTGTATCCACGAGATCCCATCTTGGGGCCTGTTCCGGAGCTCCGCCAGAGGGGGCATCGATCACGGAGGGCTTCTACATCAACACCATAGCCCTCCCGATGAAGTGTGAGTAGTTTACCTCAGACCTACGTGTCCATAGTTATTAGCTAGATGGCTTCTTCTCTCTTTTTGGATCTCAATACAAAGTTCTCCCCCTCTCTTATGGAGATCTATTCAATGTAATCTTCTTTTGCGGTGTGTTTGTTGAGACCGATGAATTGTGTGTTTATGATCAAGTTTATCTATGAACAATATTTGAATCTTCTCTGAATTTTTTTATGTATGATTGGTTATCTTTGCAAGTCTCTTCGAATTATCAGTTTTGTTTGGCCTACTAGATTGATCTTTCTTGCAATGGGAGAAGTGCTTAGCTTTGGGTTCAATCTTGCGGTGTCCTTTCCTAGTGACAGTAGGGGCAGCAAGGCACGTATTGTATTGTTGCCATCGAGGATAACAAGATGGGGTTTATTTCATACTGCATGAGTTTATCCCTCTACATCATGTCATCTTGCTTAAAGTGTTACTCTGTTCTCTTGAACTTAATACTCTAGATGCATATTGGATAGCGGTTGATGTGTGGAGTAATAGTAGTAGATGCAGGCAGGAGTCGGTCTACTTGTCTTGGACGTGATTCCTATATACATGATCATACCTAGATATTCTCATAACTATGCTCAATTCTGTCAATTGCTCAACAGTAATTTGTTTACCCGCCGTAAATACTTATGCTCTTGAGAGAAGCCACTAGTGAAACCTATGGCCCCCGGGTCTATCTTCCATCATATTAATCTTCCAATACTTAGTTATTTTTATTGCCTTTCATTTTACTTTGCATCTTTGTCATAAAAATACCAAAAATATTATCTTATCATATCTATCAGATCTCACTCTCGTATGTGACCGTGTAGGGATTGACAACCCCTTATCGTGTTGGTTGCGAGGATTTATTTGTTTGTGTAGGTACGAGGGACTCGTGCGTGGCCTCCTACTGGATTGATACCTTGGTTGTAAAAAACTGAGGGAAATACTTATGCTACTTTGCTGCACCACCCTTTCCTCTTCAAGGGAAAACCAACGCAAGTTCTCAAGAGGTAGCAAGAAGGATTTCTGGCGCCGTTGCCGGGGAGGTCTACACAAAAGTCAACATACCAAGTACCCATCACAACCCTTATCTCCCGCATTACATTATTTGCCATTTGCCTCCCGTTTTCCTCTCCCCCACTTCACACTTGCCGTTTTATTCGCTCTCTCTCTCTCTATCCTCCCTCTCTTTCTCTATTTGCCTCTTTTTGCCCTTTGCACTTTCTGCCGTTATGTCTGAAATTGGGGAAATTATTGTCGATATGGACAATAATACTATCATGAAAAATTCTGATGCTCCTACTGAAGAACCCCCTATCTTACATACAAAAAATTTCCGTATTGGTAGTGGTAATATTATTGGAAAAGGAGTTATCCAAGATTTCTTTACTTGTGCCGGTGCTTTACCTTCTATGGGTAGTTCTATCCTTCATAGAACTAGTAGTCTTGCGGACGCTATTGCCATGCTTGTAGTTGAACTTGAAAGACAATTCATGCACATGCACCCTTGCATACAAAGGATTTTGCTAGAATTTTCTAATATTGAGCATTCTTCTGTTAAGCGTGCCGCTACTATCTTTTTGGCTCATGAGTTTCGATTCATAATAAAAGAGGCCAAAGAAATCTTTGTGCATTATTGGGTGGACGCTTGACGTCCTCCCATAGAGGCTATCCTTTTTGATCAAGAAGAAATAATGCATTTTCAATCTCTAGACTATGTTGCTTTCAATGAAAATCTTAGAAAAAGGGTTCCTAGCAATGTTTTAGTTGATAGAATTTCTGAACTTAATGATGATATGGCCATTCTAAATAATGAACTAGGATATTCTCTTGAGTATAGGCTCACAAAGTTCTGTCAAAAGAATGCTTACAATGATGAATTGGTTGTGCAATACGAAGGGCCAAAGGAGGAATCTATACCTCCCAAAGTTGATCTTGGGGACTTTTGTCCCATTAAATTTAGCCCTTTTGATTACTTTTGCTTGCCTCAAAGAAAACTTGCTGCCGAACATAGAGAATATGAAATGAGTTTTAATGATCTATCTTACTATTATGGCAACACCTAGATCTATCCTTGCTTTTTATGCCTAGCTAGGGGCGTTAAACGATAGCGCTTGTTGCGAGGCAACCCAATTTTATTTTTATTCCTTGATTTTTGCTCCTGTTTAGTAATAAATAATTTATCTAGCCTCTGTTTCGGTTGTGTTTTTGTGTTTAATTAGTGTTTGTGCCAAGTAGAACCGTTGGGAAGACTTGGGGAAAGTCTTGTTAATCTTGATGTAAAAAACAGAAACTTTAGTGCTCACAAGAACTACCGCCATTTTTATTTGGAAAGTGATATTTAGTTAATTATTTTTGCAGATGATTAATAGATAAATTCCTCAAGTCCAGAAATTTATTTTAGAATTTTTGGGGTTCCAAATTTTGCGTTAGCTATGGATTACTACAGACTATTCTGTTTTTGACAGATTCTGTTTTTCGTGTGTTGTTTGCTTATTTTGATGAACCTATGGCTAGGAAAATAGTTTATAAACCATAGAGAAGTTGGAATACAGTAGGTTTAACCAATATAAATAAAGAATGAGTTCATTACAGTACCTTGAAGTGGTGTTTTGTTTTCTTTCGCTAACGGAGCTCACGAGATTTTCTACTTTAAGTTTTGTGTTGTGAAGTTTTCAAGTTTTGGCTAAAGATTTGATGGATTATGGAACAAGGAGTGGCAAGAGCCTAAGCTTGGGGATGCCCATGGCACCCCCAAGACAATCTAAGGACACCTGAAAGCCAAAGCTTGGGGATGCCCCGGAAGTCATCCCCTCTTTCGTCTACTTCTATCGGTAACTTTACTTGGAGCTATATTTTTATTCACCACATGATATGTGTTTTTCTTGGAGCGTCTTGTATTATTTGAGTCTTTATTTTTCAGTTTTCCATAATCATCCTTGCTGCACACACCTTTTTGAGAGAGACACACATGATTCAGAAATTATTAGAATACTCTATGTGCTTCACTTATATCTTTTGAGTTATATAGTTTTTGCTCTAGTGCTTCACTTATATCTTTTAGAGCATGTCGGTGGATTTGTTTTATAGAAACCTGTGTTCTCTCATGATTCACTTAGATTATTTTGAGAGTCCTACAAAACAGCATGGTAATTTGATTTAATTATTTTAGGCATTCAAGATTAAATAAATAAAATTTTCTTATGAGTGTGTTGAATACTATGAGAAGTTTGAAGTTTGAAACTTGATAATTGTTTTGAGATATGGAGATGGTGATATTAGAGTCGTGCTAGTTGCGTAGTTGTGAATTTGAGAAATGCTTGTGTTGAAGTTTGTGATTCTCGTAGCATGCACGTATGGTGAACCGTTATGTTAAGAAGTCGGAGCATGATGTATTTATTGATCGTCCTCCTTATGAGTGGCGGTCGGGGACGAGCGATGGTCTTTTCCTACCAATCTATCCCCCTAGGAGCATGCGCATAGTACTTTGCTTTGATAACCTATAGATTTTTGCAATAATTATGTGAGTTCTTTATGACTAATGTTGAGTCCATGGATTATACGCACTCTCACCCTTCCACCATTGCTAGCCTCTCTAATACCGCACACCTTTCGCCGGTATCATACACCCACCATATACCTTCCTCAAAACATCCACCATACCTACCTATCATGGCATTTCCATAGCCATTCCGAGATATATTGCCATGCAACTTTCCACCGTTCCGTTTATCATGACACGCTCCATCATTTTCATATTGCTTTGCATGATCATGTAGTTGACATTTTAGTTGTGGCAAAGCCACCGTTCATAATTCTTTCATATAAGTCACTCATGCATCATTGCTATCCCTGTACACCGCCGGAGGCATTCATATAGAGTCATACTTTTTTCTAGTATCGAGTTGTAATCATTGAGTTGTAAATCAATAGAAGTGTGATGATCATCATTCATAGAGTATTGTCTCAAATTAAAAAAATAGAGAAAGGCCAAAGGAAAAAAAGGAAGGCCCAAAAAAAAAGGTAATACTACTATCCTTTTTCCACACTTGTGCTTCAAAGTAGCACCATGATCTTCATAACAGAGAGTCTCCTATGTTATCACTTTCATATACTAGTGGGAGTTTTTCATTATAGAACTTGGCTTGTATATTCCAACGATGGGCTTCCTCAAAATGCCCTAGGTCTTCGTGAGCAAGTAAGTTGGATGCTCTTAGTTTCTTTTTGAGCTTTCATATATTTATAGCTCTAGTGCATCCGTTGCATGGAAATCCCTACTCACTCATATTGATATCTATTGATGGGCATCTCCATAGTCCGTTGATACGCCTAGTTGATGTGAGACTATCTTCTCCCTTTTTGTCTTCTCCACAACCACCATTCTATTCCACCTATAGTGCTATGTCCATGGCTCACACTCATGTATTGCGTGAAGATTGAAAAAGTTTGAGAACATTAAAAGTATGAAACAATTGCTTGGCTTGTCATGGGGGTTGTGCATGATTTGAATACTTTGTGTGGTGAAGATGGAGCATAGCCAGACTATATGATTTTGTAGGGATAACTTTCTTTGGCCATGTTATTTTGAAGAGACATAATTGCTTAGTTAGTATGCTTGAAGTTTTATTATTTCTATGTCAATATTAAACTTTTGTGTTGAATCTTTCAGGTCTGAATATTCATACCACAATTAAGAGAATTACATTGAAATTATGCCAAGTAGCATTCCACATCAAAAATTCTGTTTTTATCATTTACCTACTCGAGGACGAGCAGGAATTAAGCTTGGGGATGCTTGATACGTCTCCAACGTATCTATAATTTTTGATTGTTCCATGCTGTATTATATTCTATTTTGGACATTATTGGGCTTTATTATGCACTTTTATATTATTTTTGGGACTAACCTATTAACTGGAGGCCCAGCCCAGAATTGTTGTTTTTGCCTATTTTAGGGTTTCACAGAAAAATAATATCAAACGGAGTCCAAACGGAATGAAACCTTCGGGAACGTGATTTTCGAAACGAACATGATCCAGAGGACTTGGAACCTACGTCAAGACATCAACCAGGAGGCCACGAGGTAGGGGGCGCGCCTACTCCCCATGGGTGCGCCCTCCACCCTCGTGGGGGCCCTGTTGCTCCACCGACGTACTCCTTCCTCCTATATATATACCTACGTACCCCCAAACTACCAGATACGGAGCCAAAGCCCTAATTCCACCGCCGTAACTTTTTGTATCCACGAGATCCCATCTTGGAGCCTGTTCCGGAGCTTCGCGGAAGGGTGCATCGATCACGGAGGGCTTCTACATCAACACCATAGCCCTCCCGATGAAGTGTGAGTAGTTTACCTCAGACCTACGGGTCCATAGTTATTAGCTAGATGGCTTCTTCTCTCTTTTTGGATCTCAATACAAAGTTCTCCCCCTCTCTTGTGGAGATCTATTCGATGTAATCTTCTTTTGCAGTGTGTTTGTTGAGACTGATGAATTGGGGGTTTATGATCAAGTTTATCTATGAACAATATTTGAATCTTATCTAAATTCTTTTATGTATGATTGGTTATCTTTGCAAGTCTCTTCGAATTATCAGTTTTGTTTGGCCTACTAGATTGATCTTTCTTGCAATGGGAGAAGTGCTTAGCTTTGGGTTCAATCTTGCGGTGTCCTTTCCCAGTGACAGTAGGGGCAGCAAGGCCCGTATTGTATTGTTGCCATCGAGGATAACAAGATGGGGTTTATTTCATATTGCATGAGTTTATCCCTCTAGATCATGTCATCCTGCTTAAAGTGTTACTCTGTTCTCTTGAACTTAATACTCTAGATGCATGCTGGATAGCGGTCGATGTGTGGAGTAATAGTAGTAGATGCAGGTAGGAGTCGGTCTACTTTTCTCGGACGTGATGCCTATTGTCGGTGTCAAAACCGGTAGATCTCGGGTAGGGGGTCCCGAACTGTGCATCTAAGGCGGATGGTAACAGGAGGCAGTGGACACAATGTTTTACCCAGGTTTGGGCCCTCTTGATGGAGGTAAAACCCTATGTCCTGCTTGATTTATTCTTGATGATATGGGTATTACAAGAGTTGATCTACCACGAGATCGGAGAGGCTAAACCCGAGAAGCTAGCCTATGGTATGGTTGTATGTTGTCCTACGGACTAAAACCCTCCGGTTTATATAGACACTGGAGGGGGTTAGGGTTACACAAGGTCGGTTACAAAGGAGGAGATATCCATATTCGTATTGCCTAGCTTGCCTTCCACGCCAAATAGAGTCCCATCCGGACACGAGACGAAGTCTTCAATCTTGTATCTTCATAGTCTAACAGTCCGGCCAAAGGATATAGTCCGGCTGTCCGGAGACCCCCTAATCCAAGACTCCCTCAGTTGCCCCTGAACCAAGCTTCAATGACGATGAGTCCGGCGCGCAGTATTGTCTTCGGCATTGCAAGGCGGGTTCCTCCTCCGAATACATCACGGAAGAATTTAATACAAGGATAGTGTCCGACCCTGCGAAATAAGTTCCACATACCACCGTAGAGAGAATAATATTTCCACAAATCCGATCTGCTGACACGTTTTGGCAACGTGACATAATACCATGGCCCGGTAATTATTCGAACCGTTTTTCTTCAACCAGCTCCACACATAATGCGAGGCGGTTTCTTGACACGTCTTGTCAAAGCAGAGATCGTGTTCCCCTAATTACGGGATTCTCATCAATACGGTCATGGTTAATCCAACCGTGCCTAGGACTCCTAGATTTTAGGCAAGTCCCAAACGGCCACTAGGAGGACGCTTGATATTCACCCTCTTTATAAAGGGACAAGGCTTTTACTTTTTTTCCTCCTGTGCTCAATCGAATCCTTCCCCCGCCTCGAGTTCTAACACCCAAAGCTCAGGTCAGGTGCTTCGGACCTTCAATCATGTCCGGATCTAGCCTTCAAGGCCGGTGGATGCCCTCCTCCATTACGGAAGAGGATATCAAGAAGTTGAGGGAGGACAGATACCTGACCGCCGAGGTTTCGCATCGGCTGCCCGCCCAAGGGCAGGTCGTCCCTACTCCTGAACCCAACGAGAACGTTGTGTTTGTCTCCCACTTCCTCCGAGGTCTAGGCCTCACTCTGGATCCCTTCGTTAGGGGTTTGATGTTCTATTACGGGCTAGATTTCGACGATCTAGCCCCGGACTCCTTTCTCCACATCTCAGCATTTATTGTCGTATGTGAGGCCTTCCTCCGCATTACCCCTCACTTCGGCCTGTGGCTCAAGACCTTTGACGTGAAGCCGAAGATGGTCGAGGGGCGGCATGTAGCGTGTGGAGGCGCGTTAATAAGCAAGATCGCTGGAGCTCCATGGCCGAAGGGTTCCTTTCTAGAGGTGTCCGGATTATGGCAACGGGAGTGGTTTTACATCACAGCTCCCAGAAGTGCCAAGTGGGTGGCTCCCCCTGCTTTCCGCTTGGGCCCTCCACCACAACTGATGTCATGGATTAGCAGAGGGCTGAGCTGGGGTCCAGCCAAGGACGTGCCTATACTGCAGAGCCGCATTCAAGATCTCTGCGAAGGAGATTTCCGTCTGGTTACGGTGGTGCAAGTCATGCTGGTTCGTCGAGTCCAGCCTTGCAAACGCCGGCCCCTCCGCATGTGGGAGTTCAACCCAGAAGGACCGTGCACTATTCAGAATTTCCTTGGCCTGACGCCCGAGGAGATGTATAAATCATTCTTTGGACCCCAGATAGACTGTCCGGATACTACCAAGGATGTGGGCCTGAGCAGCAACCGCACTGTCGACCAAGTAAGTAATCCTCAAGCCAAACACACCGTCTTTCATTTATCATGACGTCATTCTAAGAAATCGCTCTTTGACCAGGACTGGCTAACAAAGGCGAAGATGATTTGGTGTTCGGCCCCCCTTCCTGAGGGTTTGGACAATCTGGTACTGGAAAAGATGCTTGAGCTAGCACCTTGCCCGGAGCCCTCAAAGGAAGATAAAGGGGGGAATAATGAGGGCGAAAGTGGGCCTCCACCGCTGCCTATTCCGACCGAGGGAACAAGTGCCTCCGCGAGGGAGGATAACCAAGGGGAGGAATCTGACATTCTCTCACCCCGGGGAAGGAAGATGACTACCTCTGAAGATCCGGAAACCAAGGTTTCCAAATTGGAGAAGAAATCTCCACCAGGGGGTCCTGCCTTGGAGGGTGCTCTTGCCGCACAAAGTCCGCGCGGGGATCAGCCCTCTAACGAGTTGTAAGTAATCAAAAAGTACTTTAATAGTGAAGATATAACACCTTACCTCTGAGGGAAATAACCGAAGCATTTATCTTGCAGTTCGGATCTTAGCCCGTCTCGGCAGAGCTCGTCTTCGGGGGATCTTCTTCCGGAGATGATGGAGAGCGAAACGCCTCCCCGGGACTCCCCCGCTCAAGAAGCGGGCGACGTTAAAGTGTCATCACGGAGGGCCTCGCCGGATCAGGTGAGGCCAGAAGATAATCCTATGGTCGCCCGAAGTCCCCGATGTTCGGCTCTTGAAGAGAGCAAACAGAAGAGTCCGGCACCGTCTGGTATGCGGTCGGACGTACTGAGGGAGCTGTTGGAGCGAGCGGCCATCTTAGAAGAACACCGTACATTGATGGGTACAGTGATGGAAAGGATTTCATTCGCCGAAAGCGGGTTGCATGACGCCTTTATGAGTCTACTGACGGGCTTTGAGGTACGTAAAATGATGTACATTTGTAATGGTACCGCACATTTTTAGGTGTGCCCTGTGTAGATAGTAGCCCGTGAGACTCTGGTTGTCACCGAGAACGGCGGAAAATAGAGGATCGTAGTCCCAGGTATTAACCATACCGCTTTTATGTGCAGGTGATGGAAGCTCCGGTGGCTAGCCGGACTAATGAGTTTGCCGAACTAAAGCTACAACTGGATGCGGTAGATGCCGACATCGAGCTTGTTAACAAGCGGCTTGACGAGGCACAGGGTAAGTAATGTTTTCTGGTGAATGTCACATAGGAAGAGCAACGTAACGCCAGTAGCTTTAATATGTTGTGATTGCAGATGGAGCTGCCACCGTGGAGACCCTTCGGGCGGAACTTGCCCGAGCCAAGGAACAAGCAAGAATTAGTAATGCGGCCGCTTTAAAGGCGGTCGAAGAGTTAAGAGCCGAAAAGGCTGCACATTGCGAGAGCAAAGACAAAATGGCAAAGATGGCTGTATAGTTAAGAAACACTGCCGACCGTTGCCAGTTCCTTGAAGAAGAGAACCGAGCAAAGGCGACGAACCTCGAAAAGGCCATGATGGCGGCCAAAGACACCCGCTCTGCCATGAGGGCAAAGAAGGAAGAGCTGTGTGAAGCTGGTGATACTGTGGCAGGGAAGCCCTTTTTGCTGCGGAGGAAGTTCGGAGATCCGCGGTATGCCCCTCTGGATCGGCTGTGGAGTTCGGCAGACGCATATCTGGATTTGTCGGCGAGTGCTATCGATGTGGCCGAATACTTCCGAGATCAAACAGATCGTGAAGTGGACAAGCTATTCTGGTCGCAGTTTAATGTTCCAGAGCGTCCGCTTCCACTAACTGATCAGCTTGCCGAATGGGCCGAACTCAATAGATTGTCCGGACTTGCCATGAGGTCCGTCGTAGATCATCTGTGGCTGAAAAAGCCGAAGCCGAACAGCTATTTCATCTTAGTGCAGCAGTTCCTTGGTGTGGTGCCGCGCATCAGTGTGATGAAGAGATTGGCGTGCATAGAGGGCTCATGGATGGCCCTTGCCCGTGTCAAAGCATACTGGGCGGAGATGGATGCTACCACTGTTGCGGCGCAGGGTTCGGCCATAGGCCGAGTGGCTGCCGAGCACTATTTTGAAGAAGTTCTTGAGGGTGCTTGTTTGATAGAGGCCTAGTGCTCGAAGAATATTATGTTTGAGTGACATGTATTCGCATTGTAAAAACAATGTTTATGAAATTTATTAAGGTTGTATTTATACTTTTGCCTGAAAGTACTATGATGCCTCCTATGCGGCCCTTTATGTATATATGTATATAACCTGAAAGATTGCAGTCATCGGCTTCAACCCCCATGCATATAATGCGGAGGTGTTCGCAGAAGACGTGTGTTCACACTTAATCCAACGTCTTGGTCCTATTAAGGAGGTGATAGCATAGTGAACGAGGCAACCGGACTATAATGCTTTAACACTTTCACTTAGCCATAGGAGTTTGACGGTGGGGCTACTATATAGCCCCTGGTGGCTCTGCACTCTCCTGAATTCGGGGTGCGTACATGCCTAGCCGGGAAACGGCCCTTTGTTAAGGGGAGGAATTCTAACATTCTGATGGGTCATCGAGTGGTTGACCAGTCTCACGCTATATCATGACAGTCAGTTTTTGGCTTTCTCTACTGAGGTGCTTGTCCGAATGAACCAGGGCACAATCGCAGTAGTTCTCCTGGTGTTGCCTTAGCCGATAGAGCGGAATGTAAGGCAGCAAAACACAGGAGCCGGGCAAACCCAACATTTGACCAAAGACATGATTCGGAGCTGATGCATATAAGGCCAAACTCGCGACGCCGAACACTCCCTAAGGTATTCGGTCTTTATGGTATAAACCGGGCCTAAACAGTGCCCTTTGTAAGAAGCCCCTGGTGTCCATGTACGTGCATTATTCTGACGTGGCCACATGCCAAGACGTCAGCATCCTTCTCAATAGTACTAAGAATCCGAGGGATGTGTATCAACAAGAGATAGTAAGAAAGGTTTACGCAGGGTCTTAATCTAAAAAAAATCCTTTGAACGGGTCCCTGCTGCACGTCTGCGCCTGTGTCTCCGTTGTGCCGTATCCTGGACAAGTGTAGCACGATGGTCATTTGTAAAAGAGAGGAACTTAGGTGAAAAGTTGTCGTGCAAAAAGGTAGGTTTAAAGAACCATGTACAATTCAAGATGAGTAAAAAATTCCACTTGTCTGCACGCGTTGAGCCACTTGTATTTGTAATAGGGGTGTGGCCATCAAACCTGTATGAATTACATATAGCTGCGTCGGACTCATCTAACCGTGTCCGTAGTCTTGATAACCTATCGAATGCTTTAGTTGGTGAGGCCGTTTTAGTGTGTGGCTGCCAAGGCAGCCGCACTCTCTTCGGCGCGCAGGGATCGCTCAATATTTCCATTGACTGTAATGATGCCACGTGGACCGGTCATCTTAAGCGTGAGGGAAGCGTAATGCGGTATTGCATTAAAGAGAGCGAAAGCTTCACGTCCAAGTAGTGCTTGATAGCCACTTTGGAACGGAGCAATGTGGAAGGTTAAATTTTCACTACGGAAGTTATTGAGGAAGCCGAATATAACCTCTAGTAGCAGGGAGCCCGTGCAATGAGCCCCTGGGCCTGGCGTTACTCCTTTAAAGGTAGTATTGTTGTGGCAAATTTTTGTTGGGTCTATCCCCATTTTGTGGATTGTGTCCTGATATATCAAGTTTAGACTGATGCCACCGTCCATCAGGACTCGTGTGAAGTGGTATCCGTCAATTATTGGACCTAATACCAAGGCAGCCCATCCTGCATGCCGGATACTTGCTGAGTAATCCTGATGGTCGAAAGTGATCGGTTGAGACGACCAGTGGCAGGACTCCGCGGTGATAGGCCCTTGGGCATATTTCTCTGGGAGTGCTGCTTTGTTTCTCCCCTTGATCATGTGTAACACGTTTACTGTTTTGACTTCTGGTGGAAATTTCTTTTGTTCCCCAGTGTCTTGCTTGAGAGGCTCATCCTCGTCTTCGCTTGGTGTATCCCCCCCTTGTGTACGGCATTGAGCTTGCCGGACTACTTGAAGACCCAACATTCTCTATGGGTATGATTAGCGGGTTTACCAGGGGTGCTATGGATCTGACATATTTGGTGCAGAATTTTGTTTAGGCTGGACAGTTCATCTCTGGCGCCTTTAGAGGGCGGCTTTTGCTGACCTGGCTGAGAGCTTCGGAATCCGGCGTTTACCGTCGTGCTCTTCAGGCTGTCTTCTTTATTCCAGCGCTTATTATTTTTTCTGCGTCGTGATTTCCCGTTTGCATCTCTAACTTCGGATGTACTTGGGTCGTTGGTGCTGCATCGGGCTAGCCAGCTGTCCTCGCCCATGCAAAAGCAGGTCATGAGGCTTGTTAATGCTGCCATTGTTCTCGGCTTTTCTTGGCCGAGGTGTCTAGCAAGCCATTCTTCTCGGGCGCTATGTTTAAAAGCTGCCAAGGCTTCGGCGTCCGGACAGTCGACTATTTGGTTCTTTTTAGTAAGAAACCTGTTCCAAAGCTTTCGGGCTGACTCTCCGGGCTGTTGAGTTATATGACTTAAATCGTCTGCATCCGGAGGTCGGACATAAGTCCCTTGAAAATTTGCCCGAAAAGCGTCTTCGAGCTCTTCCCAGCTTCCAATGGAGCTTTCGGAGAGGCTTTTAAGCCAGTGCCGAGCTGGCCCTTTGAGTTTGAGGGGTAAATACTTAATGGCGTGGAGAACATCTCCTCGAGCCATATGGATATGGAGGATATAGTCCTCAATCTAGACCCTAGGGTCTGTTGTTCCGTTGTATGCCTCTATGTTTACGGGTTTGAATCCCTCTGGAAATTCATGGTCCAGCACCTCGTCGGTGAAACATAGAGAGTGTGCGGCACCCCTGTATCTGGGCGTACCGCGTTGTTCGGATGTTTGTTGTGTTGCATCGTATGCTGGAGCGCGATTGCATGGTCCATAGATGGATCTGGTTGTGCCGTCCTTTTGATGCAAGCCCTCGCGTGGATCGCGTATTGGCTCATGTGCGGCGTTGTTTTCCGCTCTATGTTGGCCGTGAGGTCGTCTATCCGACCAGATGGCCGTTTTAATTTTTGGTTGCGGGGGATCTAAGGCCTCCTCATCGAATTCAGGTAGCAACTTCCACTTCGGGTAGCTCTTGGTGGGGCGATTACCGTCGTACTTCGCTGCTGTGTTGAGTACTTTACTCCATCAGATTCTGAGTGTGTCTTGCACAACCTTGAGCCTTTGCTTCTGCTTTTTAGACTCCTCACGTTGGCGACAAGCCTTTGACGAGCATTCTATTGCTCCAGGTGTCTGTCTGGTGTAATGTCATCCGGACTATTATCTTTGACAGAGTCGGGTCGTTCGGTTTGATTCTCCATGTTGCCGTGGTCCGGCGATGGTTCACCCTGCTCTAACGCTGGGTCTATATGATCGTTGTTTCTGCCAAGGCGGGATTTGGAGCAGCACTTACGTCGCCGCTTTGGCTGCTTCTCGAGGGGACAACCCTTCGTTGTGTCCTTCCGTTCCTCGTCGTCGTTTTCTTTTCGTGTGTCCACCATGTACACGTCATGTGATGAAGTGGGCGTCCAGTGCCCTGTGGGCAGTGGTTCCGGTTCGTCTCCTGCATCGTCGTCCATACCGTCGATGTCCTTGGAGTCGAAGTCGAGCATGTCGGTTAAGTCATCGACAGTGGCTACTAAGTGGGTGGTGGGTGGGCGGCGAATTTCTTCGTCACCCGCATCCCAATCCTGCCGGACATAGTTCGGCCAGGACTCTCCTGACAAGGAGAGAGACTTTAATGAATTCAGTATGTCGCCGAAGGGCGAGTGCTGAAACATATCCGCGGAGGTGAACTCCACGATTGGCGCCCAGTCGGATTTGATAGGCACGGGCGCAGGCGGTTCGGAGTCCGTGGCCAGGGAAGGATCTGGCAGTTTGGCAACAGGGCTCTCGTGAAGGGTAAGGTCGATATTCGGCTCGATCGCCGCTAAGGATACGGCCTCCATGACGGGGTCTATCCACCCGCCCATGGATGGCGCAACTTGTTCCGAATTGAGGCTCGGAGCGGCTTCCGGTGCGATCTCCTAAATACGGTCCGATGGTAGAGCTAAATCGTACTCATCGTGACCGCGTTTGTCGCTGACAAGAGCTGTTTTGGCCATGGTGATCCTCCTCTCAATACCCATTCCTGCGAATTCCCAATCCAATTATATTAGTATAATGTGTAGAAGAAAAAGGGGAATCCATGAGAAAGCCCATATTGTTCGTGGCAATGGAACATTCCTTTCCACTTTTTTGAATGGAGATCACTGACGAGCACTCTTGCGCAAATCAAGAGTAAAGGTAGGAGCTATGAAGCTGTCCCGGGTAGGAAAGGATCCCTTTGAGTTCATATTGCTGCAGGAGAAAGAGAAGGGCACAGAGCTTCTATATACCACTGGATTCCAGCAGGGGCTCGAATCCGTCGAAGATCAAGTCTCTGCGGATATCTGCCGTGTAATTTAAGCTTCCAAACCTGACCTGATGGCCATGGGCGTAGCTTTCGATCTGCTCCAGATGGCCAAGCGAGTTGGCCCGCAGTGCGAAGCCACCGAACACAAAGATCTGTCGGGGGAGAAAAGTCTCACCTTGGACTGCATCGTTATCGATGATAGAAGGAGCCATCAAGCCTAACGGCGATGACACAGAGGAACTCTCAATGAAAGCACCAATGTCGGTGTCAAAACCGGCGGATCTCGGGTAGGGGGTCCCGAACTGTGCGTCTAAGGCGGATGGTAACAGGAGGCAAGGGACACGATGTTTTACCCAGGTTCGGGCCCTCTTGATGGAGGTAAAACCCTACGTCCTGCTTGATTTATTCTTGATGATATGGGTATTACAAGAGTTGATCTACCACGAGATCGGAGAGGCTAAACCCTAGAAGCTAGCCTATGGTATGGTTGTATGTTGTCCTACGGACTAAAACCCTCCGGTTTATATAGACACCGGAGGGGGTTAGGGTTACACAAGGTCGGTTACAAAGGAGGAGATATCCATATCCGTATTGCCTAGCTTGCCTTCCACGCCAAATAGAGTCCCATCCGGACACGAGACGAAGTCTTCAATCTTGTATCTTCATAGTCTAACAGTCTGGCCAAAGGATATAGTCCGGCTATCCGGAGACCCCCTAATCCAGGACTCCCTCACCTATATACATGATAATACCTAGATATTCTCATAACTATGCTCAATTCTGTCAATTGCTTAACAGTAATTTGTTTACCCGCCGAAAATACTTATGCTCTCGAGAGAAGCCATTAGTGAAACCTATGGCCCCCGGGTCTATCTTCCATCATATTAATCTTCCAATACTTAGTTATTTTTATTGCCTTTTATTTTACTTTGCATCTTTATCATAAAAATACCAAAAATATTATCTTATCATATCTATCAGATCTCACTCTCGTAAGTGACCATGTAGGGATTGACAACCCCTTATCGTGTTGGTTGCGAGGATTTATTTGTTTGTGTAGGTACGAGGGACTCGTGCGTGGCCTCCTACTGGATTCATACCTTGGTTCTCAAAAACTGAGGGCAATACTTACGCTACTTTGCTGCACCACCCTTTCCTCTTCAAGGGAAAACCAAAGCAAGTGCTCAAGAGGTAGCAACAAGCAGCTGGATGGAGCTATCTTGGCTAGCTAGCGGCTGCGAGCGCCGGACGGAGCTAGCATCCGGGCTGCCGCAAGATGGACTCCGTACCGCCAGCGGTTCTGACCTTGCCTTGTGTCGGCGGCGGTAGTTGTGTCCCATGGCCGAGGATGACTAGTTGGACGGGCCGGAGGTAGGAGGTCACCCGGGGATTTTTGTGCAGATTGGTATGTAGGTCCCACAAGTCATAACGCCAAACTTGCCGGTCGAATAGAAGGCGTTGACTTAAGGGGTGACATGGGTTGAAACATGCCTATAACGGCACTTTTAGAGTAGTCGTTTCTTGGTAGGGCTGGTTGGTAAGGGCATGTGCATTGGTTGATAAGGTAGTCTTATCTTAAGTCTGCCACGTATGCAAGTGGTAGTAGTTTCTTGGTATTATTAGTGGTTTCTTGTAAGTAACAATGTACTACTAGCGACAAAAGACGATTCTAGGTTGCGTTGTACTCCAAAGAGTACTACTAGTGGTTGCGGGAGTGTATACCTCGTTTTGTGGGTTCGATCTCGGCCGAACGCACGGCGACCTTTTTTTTAAATAGTAACTTCGCTGCGAGCCAATATTGTACACGGGTAGTTTGAGTTTTGAAGTCGAATGGACGTGCCGCACCACAATCTGGGTGCACTGGATAGCCCAGTCACGTGAACGGGTTTTCCTTCCCATCATCTCATGGCTCGCGTGCTCGCCCTAGCCACACCTCGCTTGAAGCTTCCTCGTCAGCTAGTAGCATATTTAAACTAGCGCCTCCCAATTAACCCCGAGGAGCAGGAAAAGCCTAGCGCAACATTGGGAACTGTGCAATATGGCTCTGTACGTAAAGTGCTAGTACTCTGTAGCTTGTGGCGTTGCACGCATGGACTTCACTCCATTATCGGCTCTATAAAAGAAATTCCTCTTGGCGTGATTTTTTTTGAAACGGAAGCAAAAGCTTTGCCTCATCTCATTCATAAAGAAGGAACTACTAACAAAGTTGGACGAGATCCATTACACCTCCACAAATGGAAGCGAAAAGCCTAGTCTCGCCGTATCAAATAACTCAAATGTTCTGCCTCCGCAGTAACCGTCGCTGATAAACAAGCTGCTAGTGTGTGCGTGAGAGGAGTGGCTGAGTAGGCCAGCTATGCGCTTGAATAGAGCACCGAGAGTATCCACTACGCAGGTGTGAAAGTGCAACTATCCCTGGGTGGTTTTGGTAATTCCTAACAACATATAGCTCATTGAGCTAACATTATTCCAAGATTAATATTTCAGGAAAAGCTCAATGAATGGCATGGCATGGATGAGGAAAGTGGATCCCTCAAAATTCTAAGGACAAAAAGTTTGGCTCAAGCTTGAAGCTCAAGACTCTACATTTTATATTTTAGTGATCCAAGATCACATTGAGTCTATAGGAAAAGCCAATACTATCAAGGAGGGATGAGGTGTTGCTTAATGGCTTGCTTAGTCAAAGTGCATAGTGATATGCTCCAAAATCCTCAACTACCTTCCCACATACACATATGACCTAAACCAAAAGTCAAACTCGGCCCCACCGATTCTTTCTATCCCGCGCCACCGAGTTTCAAATGTCATAGGCACTGCCACAAACCCTAGGCAAATCAGTCTCACCGATAGGGATCTCGGTCTCACCGAGATGGGATTGTAATATCTCTGTTTCCCTACGTAACGTTTCGGTCTTACCGAGATGAGCAATCGGTCCCACCGAGATTGCAATGTAAACTCTCTGTTTCCCTTTTGTAACATTTCGGTCTCACCGAGATGAGCGAATCGGTCCCACCGAGTTTACCTGACCAACTCTCTGGTTAGCTTATTACCAAAATCGGTCCCACCGAGTTTGTGTAATCGGTCACACCGAGATTACGTTATGCCCTAACGCTAACCATATCGGTCCTACCGAGTTGCATCTCAGTCCCACCGAAAATCCTAACGGTCACTAGGTTTGCTGAATCGGCCCGACCGAGTTTAACCATTCGGTCCCACCGAGTTTGGCAAATTGTGTGTAACAGTTAGATTTTGTGTGGAGGCTATATATACCCCTCCACCCACTCTTCATTCGTGGAGAGAGCCATCAAAACATACCTACACTTCCAATACACATTTTCTGAGAGAGAACCACCTACACTTGTGTTGAGGTCAAGATATTCCATTCCAACCATATGAATCTTGATCTCTAGCCTTCCCCAAGTTGCTTTCCACTCAAATGTTCTTTCCACCAAATCCAAATCCTGTGAGAGAGAGTTGAGTGTTGGGGAGACTATCATTTGAAGCACAAGAGCAAGGAGTTCATCATCAACACACCATTTGTTACTTCTTGGAGAGTGGTGTCTCCTAGATTGGCTAGGTGTCACTTGGGAGCCTCCGACAAGATTGTGGAGTTGAACCAAGGAGTTTGTAAGGGCAAGGAGATCGCCTACTTCGTGAAGATCTACCGCTAGTGAGGCAAGTCCTTCGTGGGCGATGGCCGTGATGGAATAGACAAGGTTGCTTCTTCGTAGACCCTTCGTGGGTGGAGCCCTCCGTGGACTCGCGCAACCGTTACCCTCCGTGGGTTGAAGTCTCCATCAACGTGGATGTACGATAGCACCACCTATCGGAACCATGACAAAAACATCCGTGTCTCCAATTGTGTTTGAATCCTCCAAACCCTTCCCTTTACATTCTTGCAAGTTGCATGCTTTACTTTCCGCTGCTCATATACTCTTTTGCATGCTTGCTTGAATTGTTGGAGATTGCTTGACTTGTGATAAGATAGCTAAAATCTGCCAAGAACTAAAATTGGGAAAAGGCTAGATTTTTATTTGGTCAAGTAGTCTAATCACCCCCCCTCTAGACATACTTTCAATCCTACAAGTGGTATCAGAGCTTTGGTCTCCATTTGCTTTGATTTCCATAGCTTTTGGTGATCATAGCCTTGGTTTCACAACCTAGGAGAGTATGGCGTCTAGCGAGGGAAATTATCACCGTAGAGGTCCTTACTTTGATGGCACTAATTTTGCTAGTTGGAACCATAAGATGAAAATGCATATTCTTTGACATAACCCCGCCGTTTGGGCTATTGTGTGTATTGGCTTGCAAGGTGAATTCTTTGATGGGAAAGAACCGAACCGTGAAGCTACCGCGGAAGAGTTGAAGATGCTGCAATACAACGCTCAAGCTTGTGATATCCGCTTCAACAGATTGTGCCCCGAAGAATTCAACAAAATCAGCCGTCTTGAGAATGCAAAGGAAATTTGGGATACTTTGATTGATATGCATGAAGGTACCGACTCCGTCAAGGAATCCAAATTGGATGTGCTTCAAAGTCAACTTGACAAGTTCAAAATGAAGGATGGTGAAGGTGTCGCTGAAATGTACTCTAGGCTTGCTCTTATCACAAATGAGAAGGCCGGCTTAGGGAGTGAAGAGATGACCGATAGATTGATAATCAAGAAGATCCTAAGAGCCTTGGATGGAAAATATGATACCGTGTGCACATTGATTTGAATGATGCCCAATTACAAAGATCTCAAGCCAACGGAAGTCATCGGAAGAATTGTTGCTCATGAGATGTCACTCAAGGATAAAGAGGAACTTCACAACAAATCAAGTGGTGCTTACAAAGCCTCATGTGAAGCCCCCACATCATCGAGTGAGAAACAAACCTTCAATGAAGAATTGAGCTTAATGGTGAAGAACTTCAACAAGTTCTACAAGAGTAGAAGCAAAGAGAGAAGCTCCAAGTCAAGGTCCTACAATGACAAAAGATGTTCTAGTCGAGAGCGAAATTGCTACAATTGTGGAAGGCCCGGCCACTATTCCAATGAGTGTACGGCCCCCTACAAGAGAAGAGAAGATTCTCCCAAGAGAAGAATCACCATCTAGAGAAATAAGGAGTAGAGATGATCGTAATGAACGAAGACCCTCACGGAGAAGCAAGGATTCGGAAAGAAAGGACAAGTCATCAAGGAGCTACACAAAAGAAGACATCAAGCTCATGTTGGTGAATGGGTATCCGGCTCCGACTCCGACAACCACTCCGAGAGAAGCTATCACTCCGACTCCGAATATACTCAAGATGAAGGTGTTGCCGGTCTAGCACTTGTGACAACCAACTCCTACGACATATTTGACTCACCAAATGAAGGAGTTGGAACATGCTTCATGGCTAAAGGCCCAAAGGTATCACACCCCGAGTATGTTGATTTCAATAGTGATGAAGATGACTCGTTAGGTGATGATGATTTACTTGTTGACAACTCTAGTGATGAATACTATGATGAAACGTCAATTAATCATGCTAATCAAGATAAAACAAATGACAATGATAAGGAGAAGATTAAGTCTCTAACTAAAGAACTAAACACTCTTAAGTTAGCTCATGAAACTATCTTAGGAGATCATCGAGAACTTTTAAGGACTCATGAGAAATTATGCTTTGAAAAGCTCAACCTTGAGCAAGAGCATGAGTTCTTAAAAGCAATCAATGATGGTATTCGTAAGAAAAGTTCTTCTTACATTGCCAAGCGTTTAGTCTTATCCACTTACATGCCTCAAGTCAAGTCTAGTAACAAGAAAAAGAAAGATTCTTCCTCTAGTAGTAACAATAATCATGCTAAATCCAATATTGTTGCTTCTAGTTGTTCTCTTGACTCCACTAATGATTCTCTTAGCCAAGTTACACTTGAGCAAGAAAATAGCTTATTGAAGGGAATTATAGAGAAAGGTGTTTACAAGAGCCTTGCCAGAAGTAAGCAATTCGAGGAAATTCTACGCAAGCAAGGAAGGCACCGGAAGAATCAAGGTGTTGGTTTTGAATGAAAGTTCAATGCCAATGGAGTTGAGTGGGAAGAAGATCAATACCCCAAGACGAAGTTTGTTCCTCAACAAGAGAAGTATGATCCTACTTCTCTCAAAGGGACACAAGCTCAAGATGATCTTCCACCACAAGACCACAAGCAAAAAGGCAAGGATAAGCTTCAAGAGGAAATTGATGCATTTGAAGAAGCTCCTAAGGCCTTGGTCAAGTGGGTTCCCAAGACTACTTCAAGTTCCACTTCATCAAGTACAACTACAATACCGAGGATTCCCATCAAGATGGTGTGGATCCTGAAGAAGAACTAGAGAGTTCTTGAGGGTGACTCCGCCAACATACTTCACTCATATCATCTTGGCAAGAACAAGTGCAATCAACTTCCACATCTTGCACTAGTTCAAGGAGTCACAAACCCTCTTGTTGGTAAGACAAGGGACAAGGTAACCTAAAAGCTTTCATAGACATCATCTTGTGTGTGCATCACTTTATGTCTATGGATATCCTTGTTTGTTCCTTGTGGGACTAACCCGTGTAGGTATTGAAAGTGCAACTCACTCCAATGGATAGCTCCAAATGATCTACATCAAGATTGAGCATCCACATCTTCAACATCTACATGAAGTCATCATCGACAAAACCCAAGGTTAGTTCATCCCTCTTAGGGGGGAGCTTTACTCTAAGAATTGAGCTAAAGCAACTCTAATGGTGTGAACACAACAATGCTTTATGTAAAAGTGGTAACCCCACTTGTGCTTAAACGATGAGTATGACCTATTATCAAATGTTCTCATTTGACTCCTAAGTCAATATACTCATATATAGATGACCTAGTCATCGCAAATTGTTTGATAGATGCTAGAATTGGTTGTGCATGCTTTGCCACATATTTCAATTGCCATTTTATTGTGTGAGCATGTTGATTGCATATTTCACTCATTCGAGGACATCCACTTGTTGTTTTGATTGATTGATTTTCTTTTCTTTTGCCAAGTGGATGGACAAGAATGCCTAAGAACCCTCTCTAGCTATCTATGCTTTTCTCGTCTCAAACTCTATTCATGCTACATCACAAAATTTGATCAAGTCAGATTCGAACCACTCTGTGTGAGGAGCACTCGGAGTCCCCGATTCGTCATAGACTTAAACTTCCAAAACTTCTTTGTGCTTTTCGGTCTGACCGATTCCTCCATTTCGGTCATACTGAGATCACTAAGTCGATCTAGGTTTTCAATCTCGGTGCAACCGATTTGAACATTTCGGTCACACCGAGTTTCAGTAACTGCTTGCAGTTATGAATCTTGATGCCACCGAGTTGTTCCACTCGGTCACACCGACAGGGTCGGGCTATATATACTCACGGGCAAAATTTTGGAAATTTCTCTAAAACCCCTTCGCCCGCGCATAGCTCGCTCTGCCTCCTGGGTCTCCGGATCATCCTCCTCGTCGCCAGAAGCCTCCTGTCGCTGGTCTCCGCCGCCGTCAACGGAATTCTTCCCCGCCGTTGCCGCCGTAGCGAGTTCATCGCCGAACTAGGGTATGGACTCGATCACAGTGCTATCCCCGTCCGATTCCTAGCACATTGTGTTTATTATGATTCTTACCATGATTGAAACGCTTCTATCCAGTCAAAACACTCCGTAGATTAGAGTTGAATTGAAAATTTAAGGCTAGGTTTCCGCCGAAACCATCTCGGACCCACCGAGTTGTGGAACTCGGTACCACCGATTCGGCTCAGGCCATTGCACATGTAATTTTCAGTCTGACCGAGAATTGCAAATCGGTGTGACCGAGTTCAGGACTTTGTGAAACCCTAGCAGTCTCGGTGCCACCGAACTGTGACTCGGTCTGACCGAGTTCACTAGTTTAGGTTCCAACAGCTGCTTCGGTATCACCGAGTTTACAAATCGGTTGATCCGAAATGCTTTCTGTGGAAAACTAAAACTAAGTTTTTGACTCATTCTTTTGCAAAAACCTCTGCATTTTGTGATGCTCATCCACTCTATCTCATCTATATCTATTCACAGGTTCTGCTGTCAGTGTTTGCAATATGTCTGATCAGAGTGACAGCCAGAACAGGTCAGAGGAGCAGGTTCACCTGAGTGAGGGCACTAGTCCCTCTAGCAGTTCAGATGATGGTAGCAGGAGCACTCCCAGCAACTTGGCCAAAGCTGCCACCAGAACAAGGAAGAAGAAAACTTCAGAGTTTGGGGATGAAGACTATGTGGCAGTTGAGGATGAGGCCACTTCCAAGAAGAAAGTGGTTAAGAAGGAATATAGCACTGCTGCTTCCACCAAGCCAGGCATGAAGCAAAAGGTTCCTGCAAAGAGAATTCCAATGTCTAAGGCCAGAGCATCTACTCAAGTCCCTTTGGGATCTGAACCCAAAGAGGCTGCTGCAGAAGGGAAGAAGAGGAAGGAGAGGATAAAAAAGACCACTGTTAGAGTGCTTGGGAGATCCTTAATCATGAGAGATTCTGAAGAGGAAGAGGAAGAAGAGGTTGCTGCACCAGCACCTAAGGCCCAGAAGCTTATGGGTGATGCTATCAGGACAGGGGCTGCTTCATCAAAGCCCAAAGAAGCACCCAAAGCAGCCTCCAAGACCAAGAGTGCACCTAAGAGGAATACCAGGAGTATACCAGCTGCTAAGAAGAACAAGGCCCCAGTGCCTGAAGTTGCTGCTGATGAAGATGATGAAGGACAAGTCCTGAGAAAGCTCAAACCCAAGATTCCAGACCACAATGATGCTCATCCTGTGGCTGAGAACATGAAGATCAGGAGAGACTCAGGGTTGAGGCTACGGAGAGAAATAGATCCATATGCTACTAGGAGAAGGACTGCTGTTGATTACAGGTTCCAACAAAGGAACAGCGGGACTTCTATGAGACAGTGTTGTTGGACAAGAAGCCTATAGTGTGTGAAATGAGGTGGGTCGACTGGAAGTATATCAAGGAAAATGAGGAACACTATCCTGGTGTGTTTGACAGCTTCAGTGCTTGTGGAGTTGCACACTTTGTTGGGCAGAAGCTCACAAAGTGGAATGAGGAGCTCATAATGCAATTCTACTCCACAGCACACTTCTATCCAGATGGCAGGATAGTATGGATGTCTGAAGGTACAAGGTACCACTCAACTGTTGAGGAATGGGCAAATCTGATCAATGCTCCTAAGGAAGAAGAAGATGACTTGGATGTCTATGCCAAGAAGAAGATGGATCACAACTCTATGGAAAACATGTACAAGGAGATTCCTGAAGATGATCTTGAGACTCGCCAGTTTGGGTCAGTAAAACACTTGCTGTCAGGGCTGCCTACAATCAATTGGATCCTTAGGCACACTCTCTTGCCCAAGTCTGGTGATCACGGAATGATCAGAGGCCATGCAATTAACTTGCTACATATATTTGATGTGCCACAGAAGTTCAAGGTCATGAGCCTTATAGTTGAGACTATCAAGAGGACTGCAACTGACCAGAAAAGAAGTTGTGGATATGCCCCACAAATCCAGGAGTTGATAAACTCAAAGATGGGCACATGCACATACCTGTTGGATAAGGAACACTTTCCTATCTACCCAGACTTCGAGGACAATCAAGTTGTGATGAATGAGAATGAACCATCATCAGTACAAGCTCAAGAGAAGAAGGAGAAAGCAAAGAAAGAGAAGGCTGCCAAGATGCCAACTCAAGAGGAGGCATCTGAGTACTTTTTGAAAAGCAAGCAGGACCAGCTTGGTTATTTGATAGCATCCACTCTGAGGATTGAGAAGGGGTTGGCCACCCTAACTCAAAACCAGGAGAGCCTGGAAAGAATTGTGGAACAAAAATTCTATGATTTAGATGTCAAAGTAACTGAGATTCAGTCTGTTGTGGAGCAGCTACAGAATGACATGCAGGAGAGGAAGGGCAAGAAAACCACTGATGCATTTGCCAGAGTGCCTCGAGCTCATAGATCTGCTGCAGTGCCTATTCCAGACACTAAAGTCACTTCATCTGCACCAGCTACAGCTCTAGCACAACCAGCTCCAGCACCAACTCCATCAGCTCCATCTACTTCGATTGAAGCCTTCGTCCTTGGCGTTCTCCGGACACCACCACCTGAAGACCAAGCCTGAGAGACGTTCTAGTGTTATGCATTTTCTGTGAACTTTTTGGTAACTTGTTGCCAAAGGGGGAGAAAATGTATAGATCATAGGATTCGAGAGAGAGCATTGCTATTTATTCTCTCTTGCTTTGGTGGTTGAACTTTGTTTGTCTTTTGATTGCTTGATATACTATGCTATTATCTGTGAGACATTGATGATCATGTGTTTGATCATAAGCTACACTTATGCTTGTTAGATGATATTATCTTACTTATCCTTATATGATCATTCACTTTGCTTGGTGATGAGTGCATGTATTTAATTCTTATCATTTTAAGCGCTCTACCAAGATGTATGTGACATGGAAGAGTAACCCATGATACTAACTCATTGTGCATTTGCAGCCCAAAGCAAATCTTAAGATATGCATAAATTTAGGGGGAGCTCTTGTTTTCACATACTTCTCAAAGCGACAATATCTTTCACTCCTATTATCATTTGTTGAAGCTTTGATCTATATGTTGTCATCAATTACCAAAAAGGGGGAGATTGAAAGTGCAACTATCCCTGGGTGGTTTTGGTAATTCCTAACAACATATAGCTCATTGAGCTAACATTATTCCAAGATTAATATTTCAGGAAAAGCTCAATGAATGGCATGGCATGGATGAGGAAAGTGGATCCCTCAAAATTCTAAGGACAAAAAGTTTGGCTCAAGCTTGAAGCTCAAGACTCTACATTTTATATTTTAGTGATCCAAGATCACATTGAGTCTATAGGAAAAGCCAATACTATCAAGGAGGGATGAGGTGTTGCTTAATGGCTTGCTTACTCAAAGTGCTTAGTGATATGCTCCAAAATCCTCAACTACCTTCCCACATACACATATGAGACCTAAACCAAAAGTCAAACTCGGCCCCACCGATTCTTTCTATCCCGCGCCACCGAGTTTCAAATGTCATAGGCACTGCCACAAACCCTAGGCAAATCAGTCTCACCGATAGGGATCTCGGTCTCACCGAGATGGGATTGTAATATCTCTGTTTCCCTACGTAACGTTTCGGTCTTACCGAGATGAGCAATCGGTCCCACCGAGATTGCAATGTAAACTCTCTGTTTCCCTTTTGTAACATTTCGGTCTCACCGAGATGAGCGAATCGGTCCCACCGAGTTTACCTGACCAACTCTCTGGTTAGCTT
Organism: Triticum urartu; assembly: GCF_056163025.1. Classification (NCBI taxonomy): domain Eukaryota; kingdom Viridiplantae; phylum Streptophyta; class Magnoliopsida; order Poales; family Poaceae; genus Triticum; species Triticum urartu. The sequence continues at coordinate 507,361,030 of NC_141875.1, read as the reverse complement.
ATTACCAAAATCGGTCCCACCGAGTTTGTGTAATCGGTCACACCGAGATTACGTTATGCCCTAACGCTAACCATATCGGTCCTACCGAGTTGCATCTCAGTCCCACCGAAAATCCTAACGGTCACTAGGTTTGCTGAATCGGCCCGACCGAGTTTAACCATTCGGTCCCACCGAGTTTGGCAAATTGTGTGTAACAGTTAGATTTTGTGTGGAGGCTATATATACCCCTCCACCCACTCTTCATTCGTGGAGAGAGCCATCAAAACATACCTACACTTCCAATACACATTTTCTGAGAGAGAACCACCTACACTTGTGTTGAGGTCAAGATATTCCATTCCAACCATATGAATCTTGATCTCTAGCCTTCCCCAAGTTGCTTTCCACTCAAATGTTCTTTCCACCAAATCCAAATCCTGTGAGAGAGAGTTGAGTGTTGGGGAGACTATCATTTGAAGCACAAGAGCAAGGAGTTCATCATCAACACACCATTTGTTACTTCTTGGAGAGTGGTGTCTCCTAGATTGGCTAGGTGTCACTTGGGAGCCTCCGACAAGATTGTGGAGTTGAACCAAGGAGTTTGTAAGGGCAAGGAGATCGCCTACTTCGTGAAGATCTACCGCTAGTGAGGCAAGTCCTTCGTGGGCGATGGCCGTGATGGAATAGACAAGGTTGCTTCTTCGTGGACCCTTCGTGGGTGGAGCCCTCCGTGGACTCGCGCAACCGTTACCCTCCGTGGGTTGAAGTCTCCATCAACGTGGATGTACGATAGCACCACCTATCGGAACCACGACAAAAACATCCGTGTCTCTAATTGTGTTTGAATCCTTCAAACCCTTCCCTTTACATTCTTGCAAGTTGCATGCTTTACTTTCCGCTGCTCATATACTCTTTTGCATGCTTGCTTGAATTGTGTGGAGATTGCTTGACTTGTGCTAAGATAGCTAAAATCTGCCAAGAACTAAAATTGGGAAAAGGCTAGATTTTTATTTGGTCAAGTAGTCTAATCACCCCCCTCTAGACATACTTTCGATCCTACAAGGTGTACTTGCCCTGCATTGATAGTACAACAATGGTTCTAGAGAACAGTACTACCCCCCACTTCCAATTGTAGCTCCTTGGCCCTGAGATTAAGAGTTCAAAACTGGTGCACTATACTAGAAGCACAGTACATCGCACTGCTAGTTGAGAAAGTAGTACTAGTACTGCTACAGTACGAGTATGTAGTAAATAATAGCCTCACCCCTTCGCTAAGGAATGATCGAGGAGCTACAGTTGGAAGGGACGAGGCCATGCGGTTACTACTCTCTTATCTCCTCCTCACCAGTTCCCCTCCCCCCGAAGAGAAGGCAGTTCGTCGCTGCTCCCATGGATTTGCCAGGCGGTTCTCCTCCTCGTCGGGGCTGGGAGACCTTGGACGACGATCCTCTGGGAGAAATCGCATGCCGCTCCGACGTCCTCACTGCCGCAAGACTCGGTGCTTCCTGCACCAACTTTTTCAAGATGGTGCTTAAACAGGCTTGGGAAAAGGCCATTCTTGTTGGTCTTCCATGCGTCCTCGAGGAGAAGGTTATTCTATGGGACAATCCTTTGAACAGTCCACTGCTTCCTGGCCATGGTTGCACGTTGACTCCGCTAGAGTTGCCGATGTTGAGAGGTAGTCAAATTTTGTCCGATGAGCTGGTCAGTCATGGAGTTTGATCATGTAGTACTTAGTTATTCCATTTCCATCCCGTAATTTCTCCGCTACCCACCATCTTATATATAGGTCTGGATCGGTGCCAATGAAGATTTACTTGCATACCTCCGGATGGATGCCACCATCATTTTGCACAACATCCACAGCAGTGCGGCCGTTCCCGTAGACCCCTTCTAAGGGAGTCCAGGATTAGGGGGTATCTGGCCGGCCGGATTATATCCTTCGGCCGGACTGATGGACTATGAAGATACAAGATTGAAGACTTCGTCCCGTGTACGGATGGGACTCTACTTGGCGTGGAAGGCAAGCTAGGCAATACGGATATGTATATCTCCTCCTTTGTAACTGACCTTATGTAACCCTAGCCCCCTCTGGTGTCTATATAAACCGGAGGGTTTTAGTCCATAGGACAACTTACAATCATACCATAGGCTAGCTTCTAGGGTTTAGCCTCTCCAATCTCGTGGTAGATCAACTCTTGTAATACTCATATCATCAAGAATAAATCAAGCAGGACGTAGGGTTTTACCTCCATCAAGAGGGCCCGAACCTGGGTAAAACATCGTGTCCCCTGCCTCCTATTACCATCCGCCTTAGACGCACAGTTCGGGACCCCCTACCCGAGATCCGCCGGTTTTGACACCGACATTGGTGCTTTCATTGAGAGTTCCACTGTGGCGTCGCCAGAAGGAAGGATGTCTCGTCTCATCTTTAAAGACGGTACTATTGTGGGGGGAGCTTTGGTTGTCGGCCAAACTCTCCAGCTAGGCGGTTTCATCATCACCGCCTGTTCGCCCGCTGCGCCGACGATGACTTCTCGGGTCATCAAAAACAGCCTCCACGTCAAATCGGCACTCGCCGAACAGATGGATCCAATGGAGCTCGCCTCCCTAAACGAGCTCTTGGATCGCATCGCCGCCCTAGGAGTCGCTACGGACTATGATCGGATTGGGCTTAAACCCGATCAAAGGGAGATTAACTCTCCGCCGATCACCCATCATATTGCAGTGGTGGAGGAACAACGCGGCAACCTCTCCTCCATATTTAGGACCAACTATGTCCAAATTCCTGAGCTCTCCGAGCCGGATACCCGTTCGCGGGAGGACAGGATCCAATCCCTGAACTTAGAGTCAGGCAGCGGGCCAGGATTATCGGGCAACACCCCGGAACCAGAATTTCCAAAATTGGAAATTCCTCGGCCCCTGGATCCCAGATCGGGTAAGGGTTCGGATTCAATTCCACCCACCCACCCAAACATAAGCGATCTTTCCAACATCAGGCAAGATCCCTAGGAAACAGTACATCACTATTGGGCCAGATTCCTCCTTGCGATGAACAAGGTCAAGGACTGTCGCGAGGAAGACGCAATCTTATTTTTCTGCAATAATTGCACGGACAAGGGAATCCTTAACGCCATAAATCGCCGTGAGATATCACGCTTCGCTGACTTGGCGTCCATAGTACGAAAGTACTGTGCGATGGAAAGTGCCTGGAAAACCGAAACAAACTTTTGGGATAATCCGGCCCTAAATACGAACCCAGTCCGAAATAAAAGGGTGCACTATCAAAAGACACCCGGGTCAACTACCAAAAAGCAAAAACCCTCTATAGGGCATGGAACCGTACTGGAGGGATGGCTCAATGGACCCTACAAAATTCATAGTACAACGGATACAATACCAACGCACAACCTTAGAGCATGTTGGATACTCCGGCAGGTGGCCAAAAGGGTGAGGATCTTCTTATCCCAAATGCCACAGAGCACCATCCCGTGGATAACAATACGGTGTTAACAGTCTTTGAGACATTTGCGTCAAATAATAGGCGCAAGCGGACACTCCGCAGCATTGCCGAAATCTGCCATGTGGCAGCAATAAATCCATGGAGTGACACGGCTATCACCTACAATGCTAGTGATGAACCTAAATTCCGAACAGCCCGAGCACCAGCTGCACTGGTCCTCAGCCCAATCGTGGATGGCTTTCGACTCACTAAAGTACTCATGGACAGCGGCAGTGGATTAAACCTCATCTATGAGGAAACTATTCAAAAGATGGAAATAGACTGGAACCACATTAAGGAAAGTAGCACAACCTTTAGAGGAATCATCCCCAGTCGGGAAGCATGCTGTGCTGGGAAAATCACACTAGATGTGGTATTCGGCACGCCGGATAATTACAGGTCCGAAGAAATTACATTCCAAGTGGCCCCGTTCAGCAGTGGTTATCACGCTCTTTTAGGACGGGAGGCGTTCACAATCTTCCAAGCCGTACCCCATTACGGGTACATGAAGCTCAAAATGCCCGGGCCCAACGGAATCATCACTCTTGCTAGTGATCCGGACACAGCACTCCGTGCCGAAAACAAAACAGCCGCACTGGCCCTCGAGGCATTATCAGAAGCCCTCTCAGCCGAGGAATTAACCACGCTACGCTCCATAGTGGACATGGATGACATGATACTCGACAAAAGATCCAAGTCCACCTCTTTTAAACCAGCGGATGAAATAGTCAAATTCCAAGTCCACCCAACAGACCCTGCAAAACAGCCTCCATCGGGGCACAGTTAAACCCCGTCATGGACGCCGCACTACGAGAGTTCCTGCGCGAGAATTGGGACATATTCGCCTGGCATCCCTCAGACATGCCAGGAATCCCATGCAGGCTGGCCGAGCATAGCCTCAATATCCTAAAGGGATTCAAGCCGGTCAAGCAAGCTCTTCGGCGTTTCTCCGAACCTAAGAGACATGCCATGGGAGAGGAACTAGGCAAGTTATTGGAGGTCGGATTCGTCAGAGAAATAAAACACCCGGACTGGCTAGCAAACCTGGTGATGGTACCAAAGAAGGATAAATCCTGGCGCCTTTGTGTCGATTTCAAAGACCTTAATAAAGCTTGCCCAAAGGATCCCTTCCCCTCCCCCGCATTGATCAAATTATTGATGCTACCGCAGGACATGAGTCATTGTGTTTCCTCGACGCATAGTCTGGTTACCACCAAATCAAGATGGCGGAGTCCGACCAAGCCGCAACGGCATTCATCACACCATACGGTCCCTTCTGTTTTAACACAATGCCTTTTTGGCTCAAAAACACCAGTGCAACATATCAGCGCATGATTCAAACATGTCTGGAGAAACAAATCGGCAAAACAGTAGAGGCATACGTAGACGATGTGGTCATCAAAACCAAACACGTCGACTCTTTGATAGACGACTTGAGGCTCACATTCGACAACCTCCGAACATACGACATCAAGCTCAATCCAAAAAATGCATTTTCGGCGTACCAGCCGGAAAGCTCCTGGGTTTCATCGTCTCCGGTAGAGGTATTGAAGCTAATCCGGCCAAAATCCGAGCTTTGTCACAGTTGGCTACCCCGACAGACCTCAAACAAATCCAGAAGTTAACTGGATGCGTGGCGGCTCTAAGCCGCTTTATCTCCCACTTAGGAGAAAAGGCTTAACCCCTTTATCGCCTCCTTCGGCGCACCGAACACTTCGAGTGGACGGACGCGGCCACAGCCGGATTGGAAGAAATAAAGGCCATTTTGGCAACCAACCCAATCCTGTCCGTGCCAAACATCGACGAACCAATGCTGTTGTACATTGCGGCAACTCATCAAGTTGTCAGTGCAGTGCTCGTTGTCGAAGGGGAAGCGGACGGACATAAATTTCCTCTTCAAAAGCCAGTATACTATGTATCCACTGTCCTCACTCCATGCAAATCACGGTACCCACATTATCAAAAGATAGCCTATGCGGTATTCATGGCATCCTGGAAGTTGCGACACTACTTTCAAGAGTGTTCGATTACAGTAGCCTCGGAAGTGCCACTTAATGATATTATAAACAACCGCGACGCTACGGGCCGGATTGCCAAATGGGCCATCGAGCTCCTCCCGTTCGACATAACATACAAACCACGGCGAGCCATTAAGTCGCAAGTACTGGCCGACTTTGTCGCCGAATGGACGGAAGCCGAACTCCCTAAAGAGTACGGCGCGTATTCCAACTGGATCATGCACTTCGACGGCTCCAAAATGTTGGCTGGTCTGGGGGCTGGCGTCGTTTTGACATTGCCAACCAGAGATACAGTTCAATACGTACTCCAGATAATGTATATGGACTCCAACAACGCAGCCGAATATGAGGCCCTTTTACATGGTCTCCGGATGGCAGTATCCATGGGCATTCAACGCCTAGAGGTGCGTGGGGATTCGAACCTCACAATATCCCAAATAAATGGAGACTTTGATGCCAAGGATCCGAAAATGGCGGCCTATTGCAACGCCGTCCTAAAAATGTCAGCTTGGTTCGAGGGGCTTGAATTTCACCTTGTAGCCCGGGAAAACAATCAGGCGGCAGATGTCCTCGCACGCATCGGCGTAAGACGCGATGCAATCCCCCCCCCCAACATCTTTTTGGAGAGGCTGTTCAAGCCATCCGTAGCGTGGGAAGGGGAACCCAGCAATAACAGCCCGAAACCAACCGCAATGCCCGATACCGAACACTCTGACGCAATCGGAGGCTCTGCCACCGAAATAACATCTTCAGCCCATGTTATAATGGCCGTCATCGCCCCATGGACAGAACCATTCCTGGCCTACCTAACTAGGCAGGAACTCCCCGAGGACCAAAATGAGGCACGCTGCATAGTGTGGCGATCTAAAGCCTATAAGGTCCATGAGGGAGAGCTTTATAAGAAAAGCACCACCGGAGTCCTTCAAAGGTGCATCTCCCAAGAGGAAGGGCGGAAGCTGCTGGCTGAAATTCATGCCGGACTCGGCGGTCACCATGCCGCAGCCTGGGCTCTTGTAAGCAAGGCCTTCCGTACAGGATTCTATTGGCCAACGGCCCGGGCAGTGTTGGGTTTCGTAGTAATTTCAAAAAATTTCCTACGCACATGCAAGATCATGTGATGCATAGCAACGAGGGGGAGAGTATTGTCTACGTACCCAACACAGACCGACTGCGGAAGCGATGACACGACGTAGAGGAAGTAGTCGTACGTCTTCACGATCCAACCGATCAAGCACCGAAACTACGGCACCTCCGAGTTCGAGCACACGTTCAGCTCGATGACGATCCCCGGACTCCGATCCAGCAAAGTGTCGGGGAAGAGTTCCGTCAGCACGACGGCGTGGTGACGATCTTGATGAACTACAGCAGCAGGGCTTCGCCTAAACTCCGCTACAGTATTATTAAGGAATATGGTGGCAGGGGGCACCGCACACGGCTAAGGAACAGATCACGTGGATCAACTTGTGTGTCTAGAGGTGCCCCCTGCCTCCGTATATAAAGGAGTAGAGGGGGGAGGCTGGCCGGCCAAGCTTGGTGCGCCAGGAGAGTCCTACTCCCTCTGGGAGTAGGATTCCCCCCCCCCCCCAATCCTAGTTGGAATAGGATTCGCGGAGGGGGAAAAGAGGAGGAGGGGGCCGGCCACCTCTCCTAGTCCTAATAGGACTAGGGGAAGGGGGGAGGCGCGCAGCCCATCAAGGGCAGCCCCTTCTCTTTTCCACTAAGGCCCACTATGGCCCATATAGCTCCCGGGGGGTTCCGGTAACCCTCCCGGCACTCCGGTAAAATCCCGATTTCACTCGGAACACTTCCGATATCCAAATATAGGCTTCCAATATATCAATCTTTACGTCTCGACCATTTCGAGACTCCTCGTCATGTCCGTGATCACATCCGGGACTCCGAACAACCTTCGGTACATCAAAATGCATAAACTCATAATATAACTGTCATCGTAACCTTAAGCGTGCGGACCCTACGGGTTCGAGAACAATGTAGACATGACCGAGACACGTCTCCGGTCAATAACCAATAGCGGGACCTGGATGCCCATATTGGCTCCTACATATTCTACGAAGATCTTTATCGGTCAGACCGCATAACAACATACGTTGTTCCCTTTGTCATCGGTATGTTACTTGCCCGAGATTCGATCGTCGGTATCCAATACCTAGTTCAATCTCGTTACCGGCAAGTCTCTTTACTCGTTCCATAATACATCATCTCACAACTAACATATTAGTTGTAATGCTTGCAAGGCTTATGTGATGTGTATTACCGAGAGGGCCCAGAGATACCTCTCCGACAATCGGAGTGACAAATCCTAATCTCGAAATACGCCAACCCAACATCTACCTTTGGAGACACCTATAATGCTCCTTTATAATCACCCAGTTACGTTGTGACGTTTGGTAGCACCCAAAGTGTTCCTCCGGCAAACGGGAGTTGCATAATCTCATAGTCATAGGAACATGTATAAGTCATGAAGAAAGCAATAGCAGCATACTAAACGATCGGGTGCTAAGCTAATGGAATGGGTCATGTCAATCAGATCATTCAACTAATGATGTGACCTCGTTAATCAAATAACAACTCATTGTTCATGGACAGGAAACATAACCATCTTTGATTAACGAGCTAGTCAAGTAGAGGCATACTAGTGACACTTTGTTTGTCTATGTATTCACACATGTATTATGTTTCCAGTTAATACAATTCTAGCATGAATAATAAACATTTATCATGATTATAAGGAAATATATAATAACTTTATTATTGCCTCTAGGGCATATTTCCTTCAGTCTCCCACTTGCACTAGAGTCAATAATCTAGATTACACTGTAATGAATCTAACACCCATGGAGCCTTGGTGCTGATCATGTTTTGCTCGTGGAAGAGGCTTAGTCAACGGGTCTGCAACATTCAGATCCGTATGTATCTTGCAAATCTCTATGTCTCCCACCTGGACTAGATCCCGGATGGAGTTGAAGCGTCTCTTGATGTGTTTGGTCCTTTTGTGAAATCTGGATTCCTTTGCCAAGGCAATCGCACCAGTATTGTCACAAAAGATTTTCATTGGACCCGATGCATTAGGTATGACACCTAGATCGGATATGAACTCCTTCATCCAGACTCCTTCGTTCGCTGCTTCCGAAGCAGCTATGTACTCCGCTTCACATGTAGGTCCTGCTACGACGCTTTGTTTAGAACTGCACCAACTGACAGCTCCACCGTTTAATGTAAACACGTATCCGGTTTGCGATTTAGAATCGTCCGGATCAGTGTCAAAGCTTGCATCAACGTAACCTTTTACGGTGAGCTCTTTGTCACCTCCATATACGAGAAACATATCCTTAGTCCTTTTCAGGTATTTCAGGATGTTCTTGACCGCTGTCCAGTGATCCATTCCTGGATTACTTTGGTACCTCCCTGCTAAACTTATAGCAAGGCACACATCAGGTCTGGTACACAGCATTGCATACATGATAGATCCTATGGCTGACGCATAGGGAACATCTTTCATATTCTCTCTACCTTCTGCAGTGGTCGGGCATTGAGTCTTACTCAACTTCACACCTTGTAACACAGGCAATAACCCTTTCTTTGCTTGATCCATTTTGAACTTTTTCAAAATTTTGTCAAGGTATGTGCTTTGTGAAAGTCCAATCAAGCGTCTTGATCTATCTCTATAGATCTTAATGCCTAATATGTAAGCAGCTTCACCGAGGTCTTTCATTGAAAAACTTTTATTCAAGTATCCCTTTATGCTATCCAGAAATTCTATATCATTTCCAATCAGCAATATGTCATCCACATATAATATCAGAAATGCTACAGAGCTCCCACTCACTTTCTTGTAAATACAGGCTTCTTCGAAAGTCTGTATAAAACCAAATGCTTTGATCACACTATCAAAGCATTTATTCCAACTCCGAGATGCTTGCACCAGTCCATAAATGGATCGCTGGAGCTTGCATACTTTGTTAGCTCCCTTTGGATCGACAAAACCTTCTGGTTGCATCATGTACAACTCTTCTTCCAGAAATCCATTCAGGAATGCAGTTTTGACATCCATCTGCCAAATTTCATAATCATAAAATGCGGCAATCGCTAACATGATTCGGACAGACTTAAGCATCGCTACGGGTGAGAAAGTCTCATCATAGTCAACCCCTTGAACTTGTCGAAAACCTTTTGCGACAAGTCGAGCTTTGTAGACAGTAATATTACCATCAGCGTCAGTCTTCTTCTTGAAGATCCATTTATTCTCAATTGCTTGCCGATCATCGGGCAAGTCAACCAAAGTCCATACTTTGTTCTCATACATGGATCCCATCTCGGATTTCATGGCTTCAAGCCACTTTGCGGAATCTGGGCTCACCATCGCTTCTTCATAGTTCGTAGGTTCATCATGATCTAGTAGCATGACTTCCAGAACTGGATTACCGTACCACTCTGGTGCGGATCTTACTCTGGTTGATCTACGAGGTTCAGTAGTATCTTGTTCTGAAGTTTCATGATCATTATCATTAACTTCCTCACTTATTGGTGTAGGTGTCGCAGAAACAATTTTCTGTGATGTACTACTTTCCAACAAGGGAGTAGGTACAGTTACCTCGTCAAGTTCTACTTTCCTCCCACTCACTTCTTTCGAGAGAAACTCCTTCTCAAGAAAGTTCCCGAATTTAGCAACAAAAGTCTTGCCTTCGGATCTGTGATAGAAGATGTATCCAATAGTTTCCTTTGGATATCCTATGAAGACACATTTCTCCGATTTGGGTTCGAGCTTATCAGGTTGAAGCTTTTTCACATAAGCATCACAGCCCCAAACTTTCAGAAACGACAACTTTGGTTTCTTGCCAAACCATAGTTCATAAGGCGTCATTTCAACAGATTTTGATGGTGCCCTATTTAACGTGAATGCGGCCGTCTCTAAAGCATAACCCCAAAATGATAGCGGTAAATCAGTAAGAGACATCATAGATCGCACCATATCTAGTAAAGTATGATTACGACGTTCGGACACACCATTACGTTGTGGTGTTCCGGGTGGCGTGAGTTGCGAAACTATTCCACAGTTTTTCAAATGTACACCAAACTCGTAACTCAAATATTCTCCTCCACGATCAGATCGTAGAAACTTTATTTTCTTGTTACGATGATTTTCAACTTCACTCTGAAATTCTTTGAACTTTTCAAATGTTTCAGACTTATGTTTCATTAAGTAGATGTACCCATATCTGCTTAAATCATCTGTGAAGGTGAGAAAATAACGATATCCGCCACGAGCCTCAATATTCATCGGACCACATACATCAGTATGTATGATTTCCAACAAATCTGTTGCTCTCTCCATAGTACCGGAGAACGGTGTTTTAGTCATCTTGCCCATGAGGCACGGTTCGCAAGTACCAAGTGATTCATAATCAAGTGGTTCCAAAAGTCCATCAGTATGGAGTTTCTTCATGCGCTTTATACCGATATGACCTAAACGACACTGCCACAAATAAGTTGCACTTTCATTATCAACTCTGCATCTTTTGGCTTCAACATTATGAATATGTGTATTACTACTATCGAGATTCAATAAGAATAGACCATTCTTCAAGGGTGCATGACCATAAAAGATATTACTCATATAAATAGAACAACCATTATTCTCTGATTTAAATGAATAACCGTCTCGCATTAAACAAGATCCAGATATAATGTTCATGCTCAACGCTGGCACCAAATAACAATTATTTAGGTCTAATATTAATCCCGAAGGTAGATGTAGAGGTAGCGTGCCGACCGCGATCACATCGACTTTGGAACCGTTTCCCACGCGCATCGTCACCTCGTCCTTAGCCAATCTTCGCTTAATCCGTAGCCCCTATTTCGAGTTGCAAATATTAGCAACCGAACAAGTATCAAATACCCAGGTGCTACTGCGAGCATTAGTAAGGTACACATCAATAACATGTATATCACATATACCTTTGTTCACTTTGCCATCCTTCTTATCCGCCAAATACTTGGGGCAGTTCCGCTTCCAGCGACCAGTCTGCTTGCAGTAGAAGCACTCAGTTTCAGGCTTAGGTCCATACTTGGGTTTCTTCTCTTGAGCAGCAACTGGCTTGCCGTTCTTCTTGAAGTTCCCCTTCTTCTTTCCTTTGCCCTTTTTCTTGAAACTAGTGGTCTTGTTGACCATCAACACTTGATGCTCTTTCTTGATTTCTACCTCCGCAGCTTTCAGCATCGCGAAGAGCTCGGGAATAATCTTGTTCATCCCTTGCATATTATAGTTCATCACGAAGCTCTTGTAGCTTGGTGGCAGTGATTGGAGAATTCTGTCAATGACGCAATCATCTGGAAGATTAACTCCCAATTGAATCAAGTGATTATTATACCCAGACATTTTGAGTATATGCTCACTGACAGAACTGTTCTCCTCCATCTTGCAGCTATAGAACTTATTGGAGACTTCATATCTCTCAATCCGGGCATTTGCTTGAAATATCAACTTCAACTCCTGGAACATCTCATATGCTCCATGACGTTCAAAACGTCGTTGAAGTCCCGATTCTAAGCCGTAAAGCATGGCACACTGAACTATCGAGTAGTCATCAGCTTTACTCTGCCAGACGTTCATAACATCCGGTGTTGCTCCAGCAGCAGGCCTGGCACCCAGCGGTGCTTCCAGGACGTAATTCTTCTGTGCAGCAATGAGGATAATCCTCAAGTTACGGACCCAGTCCGTGTAATTGCTACCATCATCTTTCAACTTTGCTTTCTCAAGGAACGCATTAAAATTCAACAGCACGAGCCATCTATCTACAATCAACATAAACAAGCAAGATACTATCAGGTACTAAGTTCATGATAAATTTAAGTTCAATTAATCATATTACTTAAGAACTCCCACTTAGATAGACATCCCTCTAATCCTCTAAGTGATCACGTGATCCAAATTAACTAAACCATGTCCGATCATCTCGTGAGATGGAGTAGTTTCATCGGTGAACATCATTATGTTGATCATATCTACTATATGATTCACGCTCGACCTTTCGGTCTCCGTGTTCCGAGGCCATATCTGTATATGCTTGGCTCGTCAAGTATAACCTGAGTATTCTGCGTGCGCAACTGTTTTGCACCCGTTGTATTTGAACATAGAGCCTATCACACCCGATCATCACGTGGTGTCTCAGCACGAAGAACTTTCGCAACGGTGCATACTCAGGGAGAACACTTCTTGATAATTTAGTGAGAGATCATCTTATAATGCTACCGTCAATCAAAGCAAGATAAGATGCATAATAAGATAAACATCACATGCAATCAATATAAGTGATATGATATGGCCATCATCATCTTGTGCCTGTGATCTCCATCTCCGAAGCACCGTCATGATCACCATCGTCACCGGCGCGACACCTTGATCTCCATCGTAGCATCGTTGTCGTCTCACCAATCTTATGCTTCCACGACTATCACTACCGTTTAGTAATAAGGTAAAGCATTACATCGCGATTGCATTGCATACAATAAAGCGACAACCATATGGCTCCTGCCAGTTGCCGATAACTTGGTTACAAAAACATGATCATCTCATACATTAAAATTCAGCATCATGCCTTGACCATATCACATCACAACATGCCCTGCAAAAACAAGTTAGACGTCCTCTACTTTGTTGTTGCATGTTTTACGTGGCTGCTACGGGCTTAAGTAAGAACCAATCTCACCTATGCATCAAAACCACAACGATAGTTTGTCAAATAGACTACGTTTTAACCTTTGCAAGGACCGGGCGTAGCCATACTTGGTTCAACTAAAGTTGGAGAGACAGTCGCCCGCAAGCCATCTCTGTGCAAAGCACGTCGAGGGAACCAGTCTCGTGTAAGCGTACGCGTAAGGTTGGTCCGGGTCGTCTCGTCCAACAATACCGCCGAACCAAAGTATGACATGCTGGTAGGCAGTATGACTTGTATCGTCCACAACTCACTTGTGTTCTACTCGTGCATATAACATCAACATAAATAACCTAGGCTCGGATACCACTGTTGGGTTTCGTAGTAATTTCAAAAATTTTCCTACGCACACGCAGGATCATGTGATGCATAGCAACGAGGGGGAGAGTATTGTCTATGTACCCAACGCAGACCGACTGCGGAAGCGATGCCACGACGTAGAGGAAGTAGTCGTACGTCTTCACAATCCAACCGATCAAGCACCCAAACTACGGCACCTCCGAGTTCGAGCACACGTTCAGCTCGATGACGATCCCCGGACTCCGATCTAGCAAAGTGTCGGGGAAGAGTTCCGTCAGCACGACGGCGTGGTGACGATCTTGATGAACTACAGCAGCAGGGCTTCGCCTAAACTCCGCTACAGTATTATCGAGGAATATGGTGGCAGGGGGCACCGCACATGGCTAAGGAACAGATCACGTGGATCAACTTGTGTGTCTAGAGGTGCCCCCTGCCTCCTTATATAAAGGAGTAGAGGGGGGGAGGCTGGCCGGCCAAGCTTGGTGCGCCAGGAGAGTCCTACTCCCTCTGGGAGTAGGATTCCCCCCCCCCCAATCCTAGTTGGAATAGGATTCGTGGAGGGGGAAAAGAGGAGGAGGGGCCCGGCCACCTCTCCTAGTCCTAATAGGACTAGGGGAAGGGGGGAGGCGCGCAGCCCATCAAGGGCAGCCCCTTCTCTTTTCCACTAAGGCCCACTATGGCCCATATAGCTCCCGGGGGGTTCCGGTAACCCTCCCGGTACTCCGGTAAATTCCGGTAATCCAAATATAGGCTTCCAATATATCAATCTTTACGTCTCGACCATTTCGAGACTCCTCGTCATGTCCGTGATCACATCCGGGACTCCGAACAACCTTCGGTACATCAAAATGCATAAACTCATAATATAACTGTCATCGTAACCTTAAGCGTGCGGACCCTACGGGTTCGAGAATAATGTAGACATGACCGAGACACATCTCCGGTCAATAACCAATAGCGGGACCTGGATGCCCATATTGGCTCCTACATATTCTACGAAGATCTTTATCGGTCAGACCGCATAACAACATACGTTGTTCCCTTTGTCATCGGTATGTTACTTGCCCGAGATTCGATCGTCGGTATCCAATACCTAGTTCAATCTCGTTACCAGCAAGTCTCTTTACTCGTTCCGTAATACATCATCTCACAACTAACATATTAGTTTTAATGCTTGCAAGGCTTATGTGATGTGTATTACCGAGAGGGCCCAGAGATACCTCTCCGACAATCGGAGTGACAAATCCTAATCTCGAAATACGCCAACCCAACATCTACCTTTGGAGACACCTGTAATGCTCCTTTATAATCACCCAGTTATGTTGTGACGTTTGGTAGCACCCAAAGTGTTCCTCCGGCAAACAGGAGTTGCATAATCTCATAGTCATAGGAACATGTATAAGTCATGAAGAAAGCAATAGCAACATACTAAACGATCGGGTGCTAAGCTAATGGAATGGGTCATGTCAATCAGATCATTCAACTAATGATGTGACCTCGCTAAACAAATAACAACTCATTATTCATGGTCAGGAAACATAACCATCTTTGATTAACGAGCTAGTCAAGTAGAGGCATACTAGTGACACTTTGTTTGTCTATGTATTCACACATGTATTATGTTTCCGGTTAATACAATTCTAGCATGAATAATAAACATTTATCATGATTATAAGGAAATATATAATAACTTTATTATTGCCTCTAGGGCATATTTCCTTCAGGCAGATGCACAGGACTTGGTCCAACGTTGCGCCGGTTGCCAACTCTTTGCAAATCAAAGCCACATGCCACCCACCGCCCTCCAAACAATCCCCATTATGTGGCCCTTTGCGGTCTGGGGGCTTGACATGGTTGGACCCCTTAAAGGAGGAACCCACAAGAAAAAAATACTTACTGGTCATGGTGGATAAATTCACCAAATGGATAGAGGCCAAACCTGTTAAAACAGCCGAATCCGGACCTGTGATAGACTTCATATCCGGGGTCGTACACCGTTATGGCGTCCCCCACAGCATCATCACTGACAATGGCACGAACTTCACAGCCGATGAGGTAAAACTCTGGTGCAGCAAAATGGGCATCAAACTCGATTATGCTCTATCACCCACAAACCAACGGTCAAGTCGAGCGAGCAAACGGTCTTATAATGAGCGGCATTAAACCCAGATTAGTGCGTTCCTTAACGGAGTCTAACACGCACTGGGTAGAGGAGCTCGACTCCGTACTCTGGGGGCTGCGGACCACGCTGAGTCGTAGTACCGGATATACACCCTTCTTTATGGTGTACGGCGCAGAGGCAATCTTGCCCTGTGACATAATTCATGACTCACCTCGAGTGCGCATGTATGAAGAAAGAGAAGCTGAGCTCGATCCGCAGG
Organism: Triticum urartu; assembly: GCF_056163025.1. NCBI lineage: Eukaryota > Viridiplantae > Streptophyta > Magnoliopsida > Poales > Poaceae > Triticum > Triticum urartu. The sequence goes on along the minus strand of NC_141875.1, from coordinate 507,345,117 downwards.
ACAGTCTGGACACCCTGGAGGAGGAGCGCGACGTAGCAAAAGCCCGTTCCGCATTTTATCAGCAACAGGCTCGCAGATACCAAAGCAGAGAAGTACGGGCCAAAACTTATAATGTTGGTGAAGTAGTTCTACGCCTGCCGGATAAGAAAAAGAACAAGCTCGAGCCCAAATGGGAAGGTCCCTTTATTATTGACCAAGTTCTGACTGGTGGAGCGTACCGACTGCGAGATGCATCGACTAATCGACTCGAGCCGAACCCATGGAACGCGGCCAGGCTCCGAAGATTCTACGCCTAGCGCCGGACCCTGTGTTCGTCCCCTTCCTCTGTACATTTTTTATACATTATCTGTCCTGTTTTTCTTTCTTTCTTTTATTCTTTCTCCAGGCCTTCAAAGGCCAACTCGCGCCTCGTTTGCACATTACATATGCGCTAGCCGCACTCTTCATACCTGGGGGCTTCTTTCACAGAAGCTTGATTATTTATTTGGGCCTCGTGCCCCACACATGTGTTATGCTTCCACATGTACCTTTTTTCGCCATTATATGCATCGATATGACTTAAGTTTTGGCCAAGCTGGGTTGCCTGGCTCTTGTATTTATGCCCTACGTTCCCGTTAATTCAGCTAGGGCATAAGGGGAGCACCTCTGCGATTATTACTGCCGGGTCAGCCGGATGTGTACCTCAGACTGGGTGAAGCTGAAAGCTAGCGTTCTTAAGGGAATATTCGGTTGGCGAACAAAAGATGATTCTTTATTTATTTTCCATATCTGCGCCCAGATGTTTTTTTCCTGCGTTTCCTATCGCAGTCCGTACATGCACTTTAGGGCATGCTTACCCAGGGAAAGGAACCCTTAACAGAACTATTCTCCCTGGAAGATGTTTCTTACTACCCATGTAATATAACATAACTAGTTGGGCACTTGTCTGTTCAAGCACCAATGACCCCTACGCCTGGTCTCCACGCATACCATGGTTCTTATATAACTGAGCGGGTATTCGGATACACTCCGGACTATCGGGTCCCGAGGTTGAAGCGAAAAGGTCTGCCATGACAAATGATCTACAATCCGGCTAGAAGGCATTATACATGTCACTTTAATTACATAGTCATGCAGACTGACTAAATTCCTCCTCTATACCATCCAACAGGCGGTCTAGCCTACAATCCTGTTGGGAATACTTTGCAGCTAATTCTACTTGCCCATAAACTAAGCTAACGGGGATTTCTTTTCCGTCGGGCCCCACAGGTCCGACCTCGGCCATGTGATTTGGGTCTGCCTTGGTATACCGCGTCTTCACCATGGCCCAGGCTTCTCTGGCACCCTGTCAGCAGGCTGATATCTTCCATAATTGGAAGCACCGCCGTGCTCCCTTGAGATTCTCCACAAGCTCTGCAACGCCCTCTGGAAGGAGACGGACGGCCACAAGGCCTGGGCAACACCCTGCGTCACCTGCCGAACTTGTTCGTGCAGATGTGACAGCTCAGATAGAAGATCACCCGCAGACCCGGGCATTTCCTCCTTGGGACGACCCGTCAGCATACCTACAGACATAACGCTGTTAGTTGGCTTCTTCGTCGAACTCTTTTAAAAGGATCCGTTCAAGCACTTACTGAAAATGCCGCGCCGAAGCCGCTTATTCTCCTTCTCGGAGTCTGCAAGCTGGCCCCGAACGTCTTTTAGTTCCACGCTCAGCTTAATATTGGCGTCCTGGAGATTGTTTTTCTCCTGCCTAACCTCAGTCAGCACACGTTTGCCAGCCTCTAGCTGTCGCATAACATGCTGGTCCTCCGGATTTTCTCCGGATTCATCTGCAATATCGGTTGTTAGATCTGCAGCCATGCCGCACATTATATGGTTACCATCATTCTTTAAAGTAAATGTTACCAGCAGGTGACTTTTTCGGTTCCTGCAATGCGGCCACAGCAGCCTGCAGTTGGGTCTTGCATTCCTCTAGCTCCTGTGACAGCCTAGTATTCTTCTCTGTAAGAACCTGCACAATAAAGATGATCCTTAAATCAGTTCTGCTAACTGTTTCAAGTCTCAGGGGCTACTGATACATATAAATCGTCAGATTTACTTACCTGTACATCCTTTACATATTGATCCGTGGCTCTGGCTAGACCATCTTGAGCAGCTCGGAGGTATGCCTCTCCAGAATTGAAGGCATCAAACGCCTCTGGTGAGAAACAAGCGTCACGGAGTACGGCCCGGCGGCGCCTATGATTCATGGCGCTTTCCACCTCTGAGTTAGTAGCGGATAATCTATCTGCATCCTTTGTAGGGGGATTATCCGGCGCCCGCCCCATATCGGCTTCCGCCTCTGTGTCCGGTCCTGGCGCCCGGCTGGTGGAAGCATGATTAGTAACATCGCCGGACATATTCCGGCGAGCGTTTTTTCTGTTAAAGAAACACGGGCGTCATTATATTTCGAGAAAGACGACAACCACGGAGCAGGGATTTGTTATACCTTTGCGTCGGCGTCTCCGTCCTGACCGCCTTCCTTTTTGGACTACCCGGCATCGGTGCCTCCTGTTAGCGCGTTGCTGCGGGTTCGGCAGGGCGTCCCGAATGCCTTCCCTGTAAAAATGCCATGTGTATATGGTGGGTGAAGTTTCTAAAAGGGGATCCTAGTTTTGGAGTTGGAATTTTTGGTTTTTCTTACATGCGATGCACGGAGCAGTCCGGGATAGTCGGCTGTAATGGCCACCATGGCATCGTCGCAGCTTAACTGATAGAACTGCCGGTCTATCAGCTCCATGAATATAACCGAATCTTCTTCAAGTCCGGAGTCGAGGGCCTGGTCAGGGTCCTCCGGTTGTGGAGAGGGGTTGCTGACCTCCTTTATGGCTTTTCGCAGTTCCTGCCGCAAAGTGGCAAGGTGAATACTTACGACAAAGAATGCGGGAAAAAGAGGAGCAGGGAGATATAACTTACCTAGCTTGGAGGATTGTACATGGAGAATCCATCCCATGGCTTGATGTGGGTGAACTCCTCTTCCTCACCCTTGAACAACTCGGACAGAATTTTCGCTAAAGCGGCAGCATTGTCCGGACCCTTACGCCGGCAGCGGGGGGCGTCGTCCGCCCCGTTATAACACCACAAGGGGTGCCCACGATATTGAAGTGGTTGCACTCCCTGCATTATGCAAATCGACATAACTTCGATTACTGTCAATCCTGATCGAGCCAGTGCTTTAATTCGGTTCATCAGATAGAGGACTTCTCCGTTGTCTTCCACCTGGGGGCTCCGTGGGCACCAACTTCGGCGTTTCTTCAGAGGAGCATTGTTGAACTCAGGAAGACCCTGCCGAACAGGGTCTGGAAGGGGAACGTCCTCCATATAAAACCATTCTGAAGGCCAGTCTTCGGGTGACTTCTTCGGAGTACCGGACAGGTATCCGGTATCGGCGATGCGCCATATTTTGGCTCCGCCCACTTGATAAAGTGACCCCCTCTGTGTCCGAGGGACAAGGCAAAATAGCCTTTTCCACAGCTCGAAGTGAGCCTCGCAGCCTAGGAACAACTCGCAGAGAGCCACATAGCCGGCGATATGTAGGATGGAGGCGGGGGTGAAATTGTGTAATTGGAGGCCGTAGAACTCCAGGAGCCCGCGGACGAACGGATGAATTGGAAATCCGAGTCCCCTTAATAGATAGGGAACAAGGCAGACCCATTCCCCCATAGAGGGACAGGGAAAGCTCTCCGCTTGCTCCCTGCCATTATAGGTGGCAAGCCCGGCTCGAACGGGCACCATCTACGCCGGAGGGAGAAATCCCTTAGTCTGCAGTTCGACTAAACGACTGTGTGGGACTGAACACCTCTCCCAATCACCGGGCTTAGGGCTTCGGGGGCGGGAGGAGGAGCTGCGGAGGTCGGCCATGCTGGAATGGATCTTTCTGGAACGCGCTCTGATGGACTCTCGCTGGGGGAGGATGGTATGAATCGGGTCTAAGGACCCCCATCCCTTTAATAGACAATTTATTTATCGGGCTAGGGGGCAAATGTAAAAATGCCCTAGCGCCTCGTATTCATTTGACACATGGGAGATAGCCCTTATTGGGCACAGAAGCCAAGAGGTTCAATATTTATGGGGACGGACACTACTTACAAACACTTAGAAATTGGAGAAGAACCCGCCTTGCAACGCCAAAGACAATACTGTGCACCGGACTCATCGTCATTGAAGCCTGGTTCGGGGCTACTGAGGGAGTCCAGGATTAGGGGGTATCCGGACGGCCGGATTATATCCTTCGGCCGGACTGTTGGACTATGAAGATACAAGATTGAAGACTTTGTCCCGTGTCCGGATGGGACTCTACTTGGCGTGGAAGGCAAGCTAGGCAATACGGATATGTATATCTCCTCCTTTGTAACCGACCTTATGTAACCCTATCCCCCTCTGGTGTCTATATAAACTGGAGGGTTTTAGTCCGTAGGACAACATACAATCATACCACAGGCTAGCTTATAGGGTTTAGCCTCTCCGATCTCGTGGTAGATCAACTCTTGTAATACTCATATCATCAAGAATAAATCAAGCAGGACGTAGGGTTTTACCTCCATCAAGAGGGCCCGAACCTGGGTAAAACATCGTGTCCCCTGCCTCCTGTTACCATCCGCCTTAGACGCACAGTTCGGGACCCCCTACCCGAGATCCGCCGGTTTTGACACCGACACCTTCTCAACCATTGGGATCGGCCTTCTGGACTGGCTGGGCTTGAATACGTATGATGATGCCTACATGAGATTGAAGAAGATAGCAATTGCGGACCCACCGACAAAGCGACGCGGCTACGACGATTACTATCTCATCTAGGTGTTCAACATAAGGATCGCCATCAATGCAAGAGGCAGTAACGGCAGAGGTTGGCGCATTTTGGCTGCGTCAGATTTGTACCCCTACACATTCGAAGACGTCGTGCGCCATCTAGGCCGCATCTTTGCGGTGACAAGCCAGGGGACTTGTTTCATCTGGTTGCCATCCTACGGTACGGGAGATTACAAACGGAATGCACAAACCATCATTTGCATCCCTAACAGTACTCCACAATTTTGCAGGGACCAGTCTTCTCCCGATCAAAATAAGATCGCCGATCCTGGATGTGCATTTGCATCCGCGATTTGGTCTAACCTGGAACCTTGTAGCTGACTTTGGCATATTGGGATCAACTATCTTAGCAGTCTTTACCCATGGTACCACTGATGTGCAACATGGTCACACAATCTACCACGATCAGACTATCACCATCTACCCAGGTATTCCATTTAGTATTATATTTTTTAACCCTCTCGCCTTCTCTTTCATTGTTGTACTACTTACTAGTAGGCTGGTTGTAATGGGGAGTATCATATACTAGTATCATGCATATGATACCAGTGTATGATACTACCTTCCTAATGCATAGTATCATATAATAGTATCATGTAGTACTTTATTTATTGCCATGCATGACACATAGTAGCATAGCATTTATTATGATACAGTATCATGATATGACACTCAATCCTCTCTGTCTTCATTTAATTCTATGACACCTCACCAAAATTGCCTAGTTGGCATGCATGAGACTACTTGTGATACTACCATTACGACCAGCCATAGGAGTACTTTTTACCTTGGAGGATGTGTATAGCTAGCTAGGCCCTTGAAGACTTGAACCCATTAGCTGCCACCATTTTTGTTTTTCCATGTCTTACTATCTCATCCATGTAGCAAAGAGTGGCTATATATAATAAGCCGGTTATTTTACTTCCTCTATACTTGAGTAGTACTATTTGCTGCACAGTATTACTGACCGCCATATTTGAGCACAATATTATTATGCATGGACCTTGACTGTGTATGTCACCATGTGTCCAGATCTGAGATGCCGCATGTACTAGATGAACGGCGCCGAGTTCGACCCCCGTGATGCTACGTGGGTGCCGAGGAACACTCTTGGAGAGTACTCACTTTTCATTGGGGAGAGCTACCCCATTGTGAAGCGGATGCCACCTTCCGTGCACGACACCGAAGGCCTGTCGTTCATGAAGCATGGTTGTGTCTTTAGTGTGCACCGCCGGATGAACGACATGTTGGGACACGCTATCCCGGATTTATGCCGCTTCAGCTTGGATGAGTCTCCATCGTGTGGAACTGGACTAGAAAGCTGTGACAATGATTCCCGTTGCCCACCGCTATGGATCATGCCATCCATGAAGAACACTTGGGACTGGAACCTGGAGGAGGACATGTAGCCCATCTATAACGTGTAAGTGGGGTATGGTAAATTGTGAACAGTAGCGATGTGAATATATGTAGACTAGTCATGCACAAATATATCTAACGAATGTGTGGCATACTGGCATTTGTCCTTTAGAATTTATTACTAGTAAATGTGTTATGTGTACGTGCAACTTGTGTGGTTGTTGCACGGGATCCAACACGCTCATTGAAAAAAAAGGTGGCACAACTTTGGATATAGGTGGCGTGGCGGCATCATACAGTAGCATCGTTCCCTATAGTTGTAATACTCCTACTAGGACGACAACTCCTATAAAACCTTGCGCTTGGCTCTTTGCCTCTTCGGGAGGTTCAACAGTTCATACTCGTGTGAACCTTGCACTTGGCTCTTCGTCTCTTCGGAAGGTCCAACAATGATGATACTACAGTACAATATGCTTCTGGCAATCTGACACCGATTGAAATGTTGCACGTCCACCGCGAGGGCGAGGGCGAGCGAGAGGGAGAGGGAGAGGGCGCTGTAGTCAAAACCCTCTCCTCGTCCTGCGAGCCACTGCGCGCGTGGGCGAGGGAGAGGCGTAGTAAGAAAGCTTCTCCTTGTTCGGCGAGTTGACGGGACACATCAAAGCAGTACAAGTACTAGTCCTTTCCGGTTAAATATGGCTTAATTTGAAACGAGAAAAATACACTGGCGGTCAACGTATGTAACAATACGCTCTTTAGTCACTATATATAGTTTTGCGGTGCTTATAGGATCACTAGCTCATCGTAGAGCACCGTATTACACCCTACTGACCGGCCACATAGTCGACGTGGCACTTTGTTGACTGATTAAATTGTCACCTGGTTTCTGGGTCCCACCTGTCAGTTGGCAGAGCAAAGAAATCAGCTGAACAAAACTTTACAAAGGCGCGATAGGAGTCCAACCCTTGTGCGTGAACCACCCTGGCTGTGTATGTGAGTGCATGCACGTGTACTCCCTCGGTCTTCCAACAAAGAGTGTACATCGGCTAAAAAAGAAAGAATGTACGTCTACATTTCCAATGCATTTAGCCTTTAATCTAAAATCGATATTGATTGACTAACTTGTGCTCTAGCTATAGGCTACATGTCTATCCTTAATTACAGCATGCAACAACCTTCATCTAATCTTCTTCTCTCAATGGTCGCATGCACACATAAATCTGCTACTTTTGGGCATTAATTATGCCGTGGTCAATGTGTAAATCTCTAAATGTACAGTCTTTCACAGACGTAGGGAGTATGTTGAGCACTTGAGTGTGAGTGTGTGTGTTGCGTCGCGTGCTGTGTGTGGCATGGGTGTGTGAGTGTTGCGTGCGTCCATGTGTACGTGTGAGTGTTGCATGTTGCATGCATCCATGCACGAGGCTTTTACTCCCTCCCATAGACATGTTCATATTTCAAGCTTCGTTTGTTCCCTCCATATTGTGATACTCCCTCTGTTCTCAAATATGGAGTAAAAGCCTCCCTCTGTTCCCACGGAGTATTTGTCTCTCTAGAGATTTCAACAAGTGACTACGTATGGAGCAAAATGAGTGAATCTACACTCTAAAATATGTCTACATGCATCTGTATGTTGTATTCCATTTGAATGACTAAAAAGACAATATTTAGGAATGGAGGGAGTAGCAAATAAACATTAAGTTCTCTTGTTTTTCCCTCCTTGGTCACGGTGCATAACCAAAGATGACTCACCTGGATGGAGGGAGTAGATGGTCAAAGTTTGACACAAAATTAATGCATTGGTAAACATAATTTTTTGAGGAAAATGAGTGCATTAATTGAGTGTTTTTGCAAACTACAAAAATTATTCCACCACTCATCATCTGCCTTGGTTGATGAGTTTTTGAATTGAGCCCTATAAATCGGAAAGGAGGTAGTACTAGTACTCCTACATTATTGGTGCCGGGTGCCTTGGCCAATGTTTCATCTTGTTGGACAGGATGCATCGATGCTTACATGGGGTGCTAAGCACATTAAAAAACTTTAGCAACTAAAGCTCCCAATGCTACATGTACAGGTGCTTAACTTGTTGGTGCTAAGCATCCTTTATTTAGTGATTTTGTAACTAAAGCTCTTCATGCATTGGTGGAATTATTCCATTTAAGTCTTCTATCTAGGTTCTCGCGCTTAGACCACACTTATCTCTCCTCTTAATTACCTTGCCACATCAGACTTTGTGCCTACATGGCAGCCTTAGCACATGTACAAGCCGGAGCTTTGGGAGGGGCCCGAGCGTACAGGCATAGGGATACTATAGATAGGAAGTCTTCGCGATCCTTTATTCCCCATCTCGGTCAAAGAGAACTATTCAACTAGTCTTCACAATGAAGTGACAATACACGCTGCAGCAGATGGGACACTTGATTAATAAGCTGAACCAGCATGGTGGTGTTACTAAATCAGCCTTACCCAGTACTGCCATCATGTTTGCCAGTGGAGCACACTTCCGCAAATACGACTACGCACCTCTCTCCTCCATTAGCTGACATATGGGCCCTCTTGAGGTAGACCCACATGTCATCGGCGTAACTATTTACACTCCGAAGGACGGTATATCCTGGTAGTAGTACTAGTAGAATTGAGATTTAATGCACTTTCTTCCCCGTCTTTCACTCTTCTTCCTCCTCTCTTCCGCATCATCGGCCGCACACCATTTCCCCCTGCTCACTGCTCGCCTGCCCGCGCCATCTTCCTTGGTAGCTCACGCGTACCATATCCCCCCACTCACTGCTCGGCCACACACACCATCTTCTTTGCTCGCCCGCCCGAATCCACTTCCCCGCTAGCTCGCAGGAACCGAAAACCCCAGTCACTCAGCGCCCTAAAAACCCTATGGCAGAACCGACTGACACGCAGAGCCGCGATTGGAATTCCCTCCCCGATGTTCTCTTGGAGCAGATCTGTAATCGTATGGACTTGTTCAGCACTGTCCGTCTGGCTGCATGCTCAGTGTCTTTGTACCTTCTACTCGTCTGCAACTGGCCGGCTCTTTTCAAGACACCCTGCTTGCTGATGCCCGGTCCTCGTGGGTGGCCCAGACACCGACTTGACGATCCTACGGAGGTTGCCCTGGTGCCCCTCGACATGCTACACTACCCGTCCACTTGTCCTTCATGCGCGGCCACTACTAGGCGGGCATGAAGGCCAACTAGATCGTCCTCATCCACCAATCCGGTAGTCCGTGACGTCTCGTGGATATCTACACCCAGCGAGAGATCACCCTTCCATCGTTGGATACCACCGCCATCGAGCCTCGCAGCCCGCCGGACACTCCTGCCTACTACGCACGAGACGCGTCGAGCTTTTGGCTCGACCTCTGTTTGCTGAAGGTTGTAATATGCGAAGTGCCCACTCTCGGATTTTGGGTTCTGATAAAACCCTTGAGGTTCGAACACTGGGGTGCACATGAAGATCTCCCCCCTCTCTAGCCCGCACACTCAACGATCTCACGGCCTAGCTTGGCGGACCCAAAGAACATGAGACAGAAGATTTATACTGGTTTGATCCGATCCAAGATCCTCCCCTAGCTATGGTGGTGGCTAGTCCTATTTATAGAGGCCCTGGTCCTGTTCCCAAATATTGAGCGGGAAGGGATCCCACAACGGCTAATTTGAAGGGGGCATCTAGTACAAACTATCCTGACAAAAGTAGTCTTCGCCTGCCAAAGGCTCTGGTGGTGACGCCGTCTTGGGCTCCACGGTGACCTCCGTCCTGCCGTCCTGCTGGTCTTGGTCTTGTTGCACCGATATGGAAACCTTTGCCCGATGCCTTGGAACTCCTCGCCTGCGCTTGCCTCCTTAGCACCAAAGGGGAAACGAGGACACTGTGCGTGCTAGCGCCCGCCTGGTCTTGATCGTCATGGCTTACATCATTGGAACCTCGCGAGGTTTGCCTTGCCTTGATCTCTCCGCCCCTCACGGGCCAACCTGGTGAGGCCACCCCTGAGGAGGTCTTGCGTCGTCCGCCTCGCGAGGCTTGGCCACTCGCGAGGGTCTTGGGTGTTTGCTGGTGAAGATGGGCCATACGGGGCCGCTGGGGGAGCCACGCTAGGGGCTGCAGGCAGGCAAGTCTGGGGACCCCCATTCCCAGAATGCCGACAGTAGCCCCCGGGCCCAAGGCGCGCTCGGGTTTGGCTTCGAGGCGAAGCCAAAGGGCAAGTGCGGAGCGCCACGGGCCCCAACAGCCTGCGGCCTTGGTCGACGCATGGCGACTGATTGGACGTGGGCATCTCCGCTTCCCCACGCTGCCTCGGCAACTGCCCGACTGATAAAAGGCCGGTGCGGGGAATGCCCGCCTTCATTGCCTTCCTTCGCCTTGCTCCAGATCCCATCTCTTGCCCGTTTCTTCTGAAATCTCCAGATTTGCTCCGATCTCCTTCCAAGTTTTCGTTCAATGGCGCCCCGAAAGACCAAGGTTGACTCGCCGCCCGCCTGGTACGAGCCGGGCGCGCCCAATGTCTCGGCGAAAAACCTAGCCATCACGCAGCTGCTGACGGCGGGGGAGAACAATGAGAAGGGGGAGACCGCGCTCCGGGCTGGCTCTGCCGTGCCCGAAGCTCCGAAGAGCTCCTTCTACCCCTTCTTCATGAGCAGCGTCGCCGCCGGCCTCGTTCCCCCCTTCTCTGACTTCTTCTACGCGGTCCAACGGCACTACGGGTTACAGGCTCTTCATCTCCATCCCAACTTCGTTCTTCTCTTGTCCATCTTTTCCTTCTACTGCGAGGCGTACGTCGGGGTGATGTCGTCCCTGGCATTGCTGCGCCACTTCTTCTACCTCCAGATCAATGAAGGCCACACCACGGGGTGCGCCAACTTCATCATAGCCAGCAAGGCCAATGCGATTTCGAAGACCGGGAAGAAGGCCGATGGCTTCAGGAGCAAGTGGGTTATGATGGATGCCAAGTGCATCCGTCCACAATTGAAGCTGCGACGGGGATGCCCCGGCCTGATGAGGGGTGGTCCTGCGCGAAGCTTACCGATGACCGGGTGAAGCTGGTGCTGGAGAAGATGAATGCCGACCTGAGGCCGGGAAGCGCGAAGGCGGCTAAACTAACGGGGGCCATGCTCCTGTGGATGCTTGTGGATGGAGAAGATAAGCTCCGCTTGAGCCCGAAGGCCTTGTCCGACGAGGAGCTGGCCGTGGCCCTCCGTCTCCTGGTTGGAGACGACCAAGAGTATCCGCCGAATCCCCACTCTCCCTTGTTCCTCCGGAAGGACGGGGCGTAGGTCCTGGCCACCATGCCCACCTTTGACGGGCACGGCTTGGTGCCGCTGGCGCCTTCTGAGGTCCCTGTGGCAATGGCGACGGTGGACGTATCTTTTGGCATGGCGAGGACGATATCCTCCCGGAGATGGGGGAGCTGCCCGTGGTCCCGATGAAGAGGAAGTGAGCGCTGCTTTACCGGGACGACGCTCCTGCCTCACCGTCGCCTGGAGTTGCTTCCGGCCAAGCTGCTGCCCCTACTTATGCTCCCTGAGCTGGCGCGCCCGTGCCTCGGGTCGCGAAGCTCTCCGGCTTCAAGCTCCCGAAGCGAAGGGACTATGCTGCAGTGGACCAGTAAGTGTTCTCGTCCCGCCTTGTTCCTGCTTCTGATGCTTGCTTCAGACTCTTTTTCTTCGTTGTGCAACTAGGCCGACGCCTGCGGTGAAGAGGAGAAGGAAGGGCGAGGTGGTACCGCTTGAGCCCAGATCGCCTAGTGCGGCCGCACCCCTCTCCATGAGTAAAGGTGGAGACGGCGCTCGTGCTTCTTCAGCCTGATCATTCTCGCGAGGCTGGGTGGAGCATCCTCGGGAGAAGTCAGTCCCTAAGGCCCCGCTGATCCCGGAGGTGCCAACGTCCGTCTTAGGTGCTGGGGTCTCGAAGGCTCAGGAGCCTCCTGCCTCCCAGTCCATGGTGACGATGACGCCTCTTCCTCCTCCTTTGGTCGTGCTGCTGACCCCAGGTTCCTCCACTTCTCCTGACATCCTGGAGCGGGCCCTTTCTGAGATGGCCCAGCTACGAGAGGACCTTCAGGGTGCCGAACCCCTCCTGGCGGCCGGGTGCCTGGAGCTGGTCTTTGGCTGGCTTCATTCTGATGTGTCCATTCGGGCGGTGCTGAGCCAGGCTGCGGCGACCTCCGAGGGGGAGAAGCGAGCCATCGCTCAGGCAGCAGTTGCTTGCGAGGCGGCGTTGAAGGACGTCGAGGCCGCCCAAGGTCGCTGCCGGGTGCTGGAGGCTGAGCTGAAGACCCTGCATGAAAAGCGTGCAGAAGATGCTCATGGCCGTAAGGCGGAGGAAGAGAGGATGAAGGCCAGGGAGGACGCCATCAAGGGTCGCGACGCCGAGATGGAGCAGTTGGTGCAGGCCGCTGAGCGCAGACGGTTGGAGGAGCTGGAGCGAAAGGTGCAGGCAGAGAAAGCCGAACTTGACGCCAAGGCGAAGGTTCTAGCCGAGGACCGCGCGGCATTCGCGCTCCTCGAGGAGAGGGCCCCTAAGGCGCTGAAGACACTTTATGAGAAGGGCTTGGAGAAGCCGCTGGCCACTGATGGAGATGGCCCCGCCTAGTTGCTTCCCTACTTGGTCGAGGCGCTTGAGGAAGTCGTGAGCGGCATCGACCCCATGGCAGAGGAAGAGGCTCGCGTCCTTTCTTCAGCCGCGCTGACGTGCGTCTTCAGCCGCCTCCATCTTCGCGATCCTGCTGCCCGCCTTGATGAGCTGCTGGAGCCTGTGGACGACGAGCGCTACGTAGGTGCCGCCGCAGCCGTGAAGGGTCAGGTGGAGGCCCTGATGCAGAAGTTCCGCACCTTCACCCCCGCACCTTCGACTAGCGGTACAGGTGAAGGCGACGCCACCCAGGAGGGGGCGCCTCTTGCGGGCACCGGCGGTGTCCAAGGATGACTTGCTTGTGGCTCCTTTCCTATTTAAACTCTTGCAGCATGTACCGTGCCTCGTGGAGGCGTTTAAACTTGTGTTTGATACTCAGAGAACAATATGTCTTGTAATATTTTCTTTGAGATTTTGCGATTTCCTTCCCATTTGCTTTACGTTCTACGTCGGCAGAGCCCGACCCCGTGCATACCTCAGCCGCCATTGGGCCGACCGGATCACCAGGACGGACCAAGGAGTGAGGGGCTACGTGGTCAGTTAGTCTCCTGAGTTGCGATGCTCAGGAGTCCCCCTTGACGCGCAAACAACTTATGGAAAGGAGATGCAAGGGTAGGTCTAGTGTTCTAAGTCGGTAGGGCCCGACCCCGCGCATACCTCAGCCGCCATTGGGCCGACCGGATCACCAGGACAGACCAAGGAGTGAGGGGCTACGTGGTCAGTTAGGCTCCTGAGTTGCGATGCTTAGGAGTCCCCCTTGATGTTCAAACGACCTTCGTACCATAGCTCCGCTTGGGAGGGTGCGCGATGACCAAGTCCGAGGTACCTGGCGGGGTGGCGTACGCGTGGGTGTGACCCGAGCGCAGCCCCCGTGCCCAGCCCCCTCGCGCGACTCTCCCGAGGGGAGGTGTTGCGATGAGGCCAGACACCGATCCCGGAGGCTCCCTGAGGTTGGTACGGCCGTAAGGCCTCCCTCAGTTGTTTATCACCAGGACGGACCATGGCACTTCCGCACTTGCGCGGGCATAGCCGCTCCTCGGCAGTGTCGACTGCCAGTGCGGAGCATGGTGCTTCCACTGGTACGTGGGAGGGGACTCCCTACTGCGAAGAGCCCCTGGAACGTGTACAGCCCCACCCTGACACGTGGCATGCACGGCAGGGCTGGAGGAGGTGTATCTCGGCACTCGTGAGCCAGCACGGGACTCACGAGGCCCTACCTCAAGGCGGGTTGCGCCTGGTCTTGATTCTTGATGGCTGTGGCGTTCCTGCGAGATGGTTAGACAACCTGCGCCGAAAGGATTTCCTAAGGCTATCGTACGAGAAGGCCAAGTACCAACGACCCCAGGAGGTGACGTGAACGGGGCCGGCCCGCCAGACAGAGCTCAGCCATTGGATTTATCAACGCTGCAAGGACGGGCCCGAGCACAGACGTCGTACCTATCCTTCTGATGCGAAGGATCCTGAAGAAAGACAATCGGTGCGCGGCTCCCATGGTAGGACAATCGACCAGGTGATATCCATAGGTAGATTACGCATGAAAAGCAACTAGCGTAGGTAAATGCGAGAACGATACATGCCACTGGGTTGGAGCTGAGCACCCTGGGGTTAATGCTGCCCGTGGGGCGCTCCCAGCAGAGTGAACTGAAGATGCAAGCAGATGCATGCCGCAGGGACGGACCCACGTGGCCCGGGGATGATGCAGCCCAGGGGGCACTCCTCGATAAATGAACCTGGAAAGATGTCACCTGGTTTGGTTGCCGAAGGAGTGTTGCCAAAGGAGTGTTGGTAGGCCGAAAGACGTGCAGCTCACCACCCTCGCCTGGGTGGGGAGCGACGCCAGGTGGGCAGAGGTCGCCGCGTATTGCCCTTGCTTCCTGAAGCTCCTGAGGTGCCTCGATGATGAACTCCTGAGCGCCGAGCGCTCTTCGCCCGGTGTCCTCTTGAGGGAAACGTGTCGCAAAGCACGCCTCCATGCGGTGCCCAAGCGCCTCCCTCTTGATGTTGGCCAGGTCTGAGGCCCTCCAGAAGAGAGCCCCCAAGCCCTGCCCGAGGACGGCGCCGGGTGCGCCTCCCTATGCAAGGGAGAGAGGCGCCCCAGGCGCGAGCGTAGATCCTGAAGTGGTGCTGCCGTAGGTGCCGCTCCCTTGAGGTCCAGTGTGGAGCAGCTGCTTCTTCTTTTTGGGGTTGGCCTCAGGAGGGTATTGCGCTGCATTGTTGTCGAGGTCTTCGATTGGTGCAGCTTGGAAGGCGCGCTCGAGGGAGCACACCGCGTCTCTTTCTTCACAAGGGACCGTGATGATTCCGCCACTTCCCGACATCTTGAGGACGTTGTAGCCATGGTGGGTAACTGCCATGAATTTGGCCAGTGCTGGGTACCCGAGGATGGCATTGTACGACAGACGGATGTGGGCAACGTCGAAGTCGATGAGCTTAGTGTGGTAGTTGTCGCACTGACCAAAGGTGACAGGGAGGCGAACTTACCTATCGGCGTGGTGGAGCCATCTGCCACTCCTGAGAAAGGCTTGGTAGGCTGGAGCTGATCGTATGGCACTTGGAGGTTGTCGAACGTTTCGACGGACATGACACTGATCCTTGCGCCGCCGTCGATGAGGGTCTTGGTGACTTGGACATTGTTGATGACGAGTGAGAAGAGCATCGGGAAGACGCCGACGGTTGCCGCGCACTTGAGCTGGTCCGTTGAGCTAAAGGTGATGGTGTACTTGGACCACCTGAGCGGGCGCGTAGCCTCGAGCTTGGGGAAGACTCATTGAGAGGCTAGGGCTTGAGCTCCGCCCAAGATACATGCGATAGCTCGCGGCTCTTGGAAGCCCCCAGTCCCTTTATCATGTTGATGGTCGTCGTTCCTTCTTGGCGGCGGCAGCGGGGGGACACCAGGGTTGCCCTGAGGGCGGTCCTCACGAGGCTGGTCCCTCCAGGCACCCTCACGAGGCTAATCCTGCCAATGATCCTCACGAGGCTGGTCGCGCCACTCTTGGCGGGGCCCACGATCGTCCCAACGTCCTCCACCACGTCCACCTCCTCGGCCGTAGCCCCGGTCGTTGAGCTCGGGGAGTCGACCGAAGCGTCCATCTCAAATGGCCCTAAGCTCTTGACAGTCATTAATGTTGTGCGTGCGCACATTGTGGAAGGTGCAAAATGTGCGGCTACCCTTGGACGACTCAGGACAATCTCGGACGCACTTGGTGTCCGGTTCTGCTACGAGTACGGCCACCCCTTTGCGCTTCACGTCCTTAACCTTGGCCTTCTTCTCCTCTGGATCCACAGCAAGGAGCTCGAGGAGGGAGAGGCACCCCTCCTCAGCTCTTGCACACTTGCTCGCGATGTTGAACAGCTCCAAGGTCGTGCACAACTCTTCATGGATGGCGAGCTCCTCCTTCATCTTGACGTCGCGACCGCCGTCGGAGAACGCTGAGATGATGGCCTCGTTTGTTACCTTGGGGATCTTGATTCACGCATTGTTGACGCGCTGGATGTATTTCTGCAGGGTTTCTCCTGGTTGTTGCTTGATGCGGCGCAGGTCTCCCGCAACCGGAGGGCGGTCGCGAGTGCCCTGGAAGTTGGCGATGAAGTGGTTGCGCATCTCGTCCCATGAGGAAATCGAGCCTGGGGGCAGGTTCAGGAGCCATGAGTGGGCGCCATCCTTGAGAGCCATGGAAAACTAGTTCGCCGTGACCTTTTCATCGCCGTTGGCTGCATTGATGCTCAGCTCGTAGAGCTGCAGAAACTCCGCAGGGTCGGGGATGCCGTCGTAGAGAGGAGGCAGATCTGGCTTGAACTTGCCCGGCCAGACGACGCTACGCAACTCAGGAGTGAAGGCGCGGCAACCCACCGTGGCCACGGTGGCCCGTCGTGGAGGCAGAGCTTGGTCATGGTGCCCCTGTGCCGCCGCACACGGCGCATGGCCATGTCGCAGCAAGCAATCCTGGCGCAGCGGAGCTGGGAGTGGTGGAGCATTTCCTTGTGGACGGGGAATCTCTTGGCAGCTTCTTTCTTCGTGCGCGGGCACGTGGCGCGGTGGGTCACGCCGCGGGGCAGCGCACCTTGGAGCGAGGCCGCCGTCCTGACGTGGGAGAGGCGGAGGTGCACCGCGAGCTTCACGCCTCGGCGCAAGGGCGCCATCTTGTTGCGGAGGAGGCGGAGGCGCTCCGTGAGCCACATCGCCCGCAGCTAGGGGCGGGCGAGGCAGCGAGAGGGATGGTGCGGGAGAGCCCCCCACGACGCTGACGAGCTCGGTGATGCAGTCCAGCCAATCCTCATAGAGGTCGTCGATTGGGCGGTAGCGCAGGAGCTCGCGTGCCATGAGCAGTGCGGCCTGCGCATTCGCGGGTGCGCGGTGAGCGTGAGATGATGAGCCGGCCGGAGTCAGCGACGGGATGGTGGTGTGACCGTCACGGCGCACGGAGGGATGCAGCGAAGAGGCTTGCTGCTCGTTTGCCGCCGGACCAGCTCAAGTGCAATATCTCTATTGGCAAGCTTAATAGTAATAGCAATCTCTTCTTTCTTAGCAGGTGCAATATCATGCATAATTTCTTTGTATAAGGAATGAGATATTGCACTTGCACTAGCACCCATATCACATAAGCCATGATAGCAATGATCTCCTATTTTAACAGAAATAACAGACATGCCTACAACAGGTCTATGTTTATTTTTAGTATCATGTCTAGCAATTCTAGTAGATTCATTGCAGAACTAAATAACATGCCCATCAATATTATCGGCCAAGAGATCTTTAACCATAGCAACGCTAGGTGCAACTTTAATTTTCTTAGAGGGTTTAGGTGTCTTAATAATACTTTTGTTAACCACAGTTGAAGCTTTAGCATGATCCTTTATTCTAACAAGGAAAGGTGGTTTCTCAATATAAGCAGTAGGAACAACAGGATCATTATAAGTGATAGTCTTTTCTTCAAATTTAATAGGTGCAACTACTTTTACTTCAATGGGAGGATTATATTTAAACCACTTCTCCTTATGGAGATCAACATGAGTAGCGAAGGATTCATAGAAAGAAGCTACTATCTCAGAGTCAAGTCCATATTTAGTGCTAAATTCATGGAAACCATCGGTATCCATAAAAGATTTAACACAATCAAACTTAGGTGTTATACCTGAATCCTTACCTTTGTCGAGGTCCCAATCTTCAGAGTTGCGTTTAAATCTTTCCAATAAATCCCATTTGAATTCAATAGTCTTCATCATAAAAGATCTAGTACAAGAAGTATCGAGCATGGAGCGATTACTGAGAGAAAGCCGAGCATAATTTTTTTGAATAATCATTTCTTTTTAGAGCTCATGATTGGGGCATGAATATAACATTGACTTAAGCCTCCCCCAAGCTTGAGCGATGCTTTCTCCTTCGCGAGGCCAAAAATTATATATATAATTACGATCATGATGAACAAGATGCATAGGATAAAACTTCTGATGAAATTCCAACTTCAATCGTTGGTAGTTCCATGATCCAATATCATCACATAGCCTAAACCATGTCAATGCATCTCCCTTCAAAGATAAAGGGAATACCTTCTTCTTTATAACATCATCGGGCATACCTGCAAACTTAAATAATCCACAAACTTCATCCACATAGATTAGGTGCAAATCGAGATGTAATGTTCCATCTCCTGTAAAGGGATTAGCTAGCAGTTTCTCTATCACACCCGAAGGAATTTCAAAGTAAACATTTTCAGTAGGTTCAGTAGGTTGAGGAGCAAATCTTTGATCTACTGGTCGGGGTGAAGATACCCCAAACAAGCCCCTCAAAGGATTATGTTCCATAGTAACAAGTGACAGTAAATTTCAGCACACTATATAAATTTTTCCTTACCAAATTCCACCTACCAAAGGCGCTTCATTCCCCGGCAATGGCGCCAGAAAAGATTCTTGATGACACACAAGTGTAGGGGATCTATCATAGCCTTTTCGATAAGTAAGAGTGTCGAACCCAACGAGGAGCAGAAGGAAATGATAAGCGGTTTTCAGCAAGGTATTTTCTGTAAGCACTGAAATTATCGGTAACAGGTAGTTTTGTGATAAGGTAATTGGTAACGGGTAACAAATAGTAAAAGTAAATAAGGTGCAGCAATATGGCCCAATCCTTTTTGTAGCAAAGGACAAGCCTGGACAAACTCTTATATAAAGTAAAGCGCTCCCGAGGACACATGGGAATTATCGTCAAGCTAGTTTTCATCACGTTCATATGATTCGCATTCGGTACTTTGATAATTTGATATGTGGGTGGACCGGTGCTTGGGTACTGCCCTTACTTGGACAAGTATCCCACTTATGATTAACCCCTATTTCAAGCATCCGCAACTACAACAGAAGTATTAAGGTAAACCTAACCATAGCATGAAACATATGGATCAAAATCAGCCCCTTACGAAGCAACGCATAAACTAGGGTTTAAGCTTCTGTCACTCTAGCAACCCATCATCTACTTATTACTTCCCAATGCCTCCCTCTAGGCCCAAAAAATGGTGAAGTGTCATGTAGTCGACGTTCACATGACACCACTAGAGGGATGCCAACATACATCTCATCAAAATATCGAACGAATACCAAATTCACATGACAACTTATAGCAAGACTTCTCCCATGTCCTCAGTAACAAATGTAACTACTCACAAAGCATATTCATGTTCATAATTAGAGGGGTATTAATATGCATAATGGATCTGAACATATGATCTTCCACCAAATAAACCAACTAGCATCAACTACAAGGAGTAATCAACACTACTAGCAACCCACATGTACCAATATGAGGTTTGGATACAAAGATTGGATACAAGAGATGAACTAGGGTTCAAGATGAGATGGTGCTGGTGAAGATGTTGATGGAGATTGACCCCCTCCCGATGAGAGGATCGTTGGTGATGACGATGGTGATGATTTCCCCCTCCCGGAGGGAAGTTTCCCCGGCAGAACAGCTCCGCCGGAGCCCTAGATTGGTTCCGCCTAGGTTCCGCCTCGTGGCAGCGGAGTTTCGTCCCGTGAGCTTGCTTATGATTTTTTCCTTGACGAAAGACTCCATATAGCCAAAGATGGGCATCAAAGGACCACCAGGGGGCCCATGAGGCAGGGGGCGCGCCCAGGGGGGTAGGGCGCGCCCCCACCCTCGTGAACGGTGGGTGCCTGTCGGTGTCAAAACCGGCGGATCTCGGGTAGGGGGTCCCGAACTGTGCGTCTAAGGTGGATGGTAACAGGAGGCAGGGGACACAATGTTTTACCCAGGTTCGGGCCCTCTTGATGGAGGTAAAACCCTACGTCCTGCTTGATTAATATTGATGATATGGGTAGTACAAGAGTAGATCTACCACGAGATCAGAGAGGCTAAACCCTATAAGCTAGCCTATGGTATGATTGTATGTTGTCCTACGGACTAAAACCCTCCGGTTTATATAGACACCGGAGGGGCTAGGGTTACACAAGGTCAGTTACAAAGGAGGAGATATACATATCCGTATTGCCTAGCTTGCCTTCCACGCCAAGTAGAGTCTCATCCGGACACGAGATGAAGTCTTTAATCTTGTATCTTCATAATCCAACAGTCCGGCCAAAGGATATAGTCCGGCTGTCCGGAGACCCCCTAATCCAGGACTCCCTGAGTAGCCCCCGAACCAGGCTTCAATGACGACGAGTCCGGCGTGCAGTATTGTCTTCGGCATTGCAAGGCGGGTTCTTCTCCAATTTCCAAGTGTTTGTAAATAGTATCCGGCCCCATAAATGTTGATCCTCTTAGCTTCTGCGCCCAATAAGGGCAATTTCTCAAACAAATACAAGGCGTCAGGGCATTTTTACATTCACCCCCATAGCCAGATAAATAAATTGTCTATTAAAGGGATTGGGATTCTTAGATCCGATCCACACCATCCTCCCCTCAGCGAGAATCCATCAGAGCGTGTTTCGGAAAGATCCATTCCAGCATGGCCAACCTCCGCAACTCCTCCTCCCGCCCCCGTAGCCCTAAGCTTGGCGATTGGGACAGGTGTTCAGTTCCACATAGTCAATTGGTCGAACTGCAGACCAAAGGATTTCTTCCTCTGGCATACATGGTGCCCATTCGAGTCAGGCTCGCCACCTACAATGGCAGGGAGCAAGCAGAGAACTTTCCCTGTCCCTCCATGGGGGGACGGGTTTGCCTTGTTCCTTACTTACTAAGGGGACTCGAATTTCCAATTCATCCGTTCCTCCGCGGGCTCCTGGAGTTCTACGGCCTCCAACTACACAATCTCACCCCTGCCTCCATCCTACACATCGTCGGCTATGTTGCTCTCTGCGAGTTGTTCCTGGGCTGCGAGGCTCACTTCGAGCTGTGGAAAAGGCTATTTTGCCTCGTCCCTCGCACACAGAGGGAATCACTTTATCAAGTGGGCGGAGCCGAAGTATGGCGCATCGCCGATACCGGATATCTGTCCGGTACCCCGAAGAAGCCGTCCAGAGACTGGCCTTCAGATGGTTTTATATGGAGGACGTTCCCCTTCCGGACCCTGTTCGGTGGGGTCTTCCTGAGTTCAACAATGCTCCTCTGAAGAAGCACCAAAGTTGGCGCCCGCGGAGCCCCCAGGTGGAAGACGACAGAGAAGTCCTCTATCTGATGAACCGGATTAAGGCACTGGCTCAGTCAGGTTTGACAATAACCGAAGTTATGTCGATTTGCATAATGCGGGGAGTGCAACCACTTCAATATCGTGGGCATCCCTTATGGTGTTTCAACGGGGAGGATGACGCCACCCGCTACGGACGTAAGGGTCCGGCGGTGCTGCCGCATTAGCCAAAATGCTGTCCGAACTGTTCAACGGAGAGGAGGAGGAGTTCACCCGCATCAAGCCACGGGACGGATTCTCCATGTACAATCCTCCAAGCTAGGTAAGCTATATCCCCTTACTTCCATCTTCCCGCGTTTTTCGTTGTAAGTATTCACTTTGCCAATTTACGACAGGAACTGCGAAAGGCCATAAAGGAGGTCTGCAGCCCTTCTCCACAACCGGAGGACCCAGACCGGGCCCTCGACTCCGGACTCGAAGAAGATCCGGTTATCTCCGTGGAGCTGATAAACCGGCAGTTCTATCAGTTAAGCTGTGAGGACGCCATGGTGGCCATTACGGTCGACTATCCCGGACTGCTCCCTGCATCGCACGTAAGAAAAACTGAAAAGTCCCAACTCAAAAAAGTAGGATCCCCTTTTAGACACTTCCCCCACCATATTCACATGGCCTTTTTACAGGGAAGGCATTCGGGACGCCTTGCAGCAACGCGCCAACAGGAGGCGCCGAGGCCAGGTAGGCCAAAAAGGAAGGCGGTTAGGACGGAGACACCGGCGCAAAGGTACAACAAACCCCGCTCCGTGGTTGTCGTCTTTCTCAAAATATAATGACGCCCGTGTTTCTTTAACAGAAAAAACGCTCGCCAGAATATGTCTGGCGATGTCGCCGATCACGCTTCCACCAGTCGGGCACCAGGACCGGACACGGAGGCAGAAGCCGATATGGGGCAAGCGCCGGATAATCCCCCTACAGAGGATGTGGATAGGTTATCTGCTACAAACTCAGAAGTTGAAAGCGCCATGAATCATAGGCGCCGCCGGGCCGTACTCCGTGACGCTTGTTTCTCACCAGAGGTGTTTGATGCCTTTAATTCTGGAGAGGCGTACCTCTGTGCCGCTCAAGATGGTCTAGCCAGAGCCACGGATCAGTATGTAAAGGATGTACGGGTGAGTGAATCTGACGATTTGTATGTATCAGTAGACCCCGAGACTTGAAACAGTTAGCAGAACTGATTTAAGGATCATCTTTATTGTGCAGATTCTTACAGAGAAGAATACTAGGCTGTCCTAGGAGCTGGAGGAATGCAAGACCCAACTGCGGGCCACCATTGCCGCATTGCAGGAACAGAAAAAACCTCCCGCTGGTAATATTTTAAAGAATGATGGTTACCATATAGTGCGCGACGTGGCTGCAGATCTAACAATAGATTTTGTAGATGAATCCGGAGAAAATACAGGGGACCAGCATGTTATGCGGCAGCTAGAAGCTGGCAAACGCGTGCTGACTGAGGTTAGGCGGGAGAAAAACAATCTCCAAGACGCCAATATAAGGTTGAACATGGAACTAAAAGACGTTCGGGGCCAACTTGCAGACTCCGAGAATGAGAATAAGAGACTTCGATGCGGCATTTTTAGTAAGTGCTTGAACGAATCCTTTAAAGGTATTCGGCGAAGAAGCCGACTAACAATGTTACGTCTGTAGGTATGGTGACGGGTCGTCCCGCGGAGGAAATGCCCGGGTCTGCGGGTGATCTTCTATCTGTGCTGTCACAACTGCACGAACAAGTTCGGCAGGTGATGCAGGGTGTTGCCCAGGCCTTGTGGCCGTCCGTCTCCCTGCCAGAGGGTGTTGCAGAGCTTGCGGAGCTTGCGGAGAAGCTCAAAGGAGCGCGGCGACGATTCCGATTATGGAAGATATCAGCCTGCCGGCAGGGTGCCAGAGAAGCCTGGGCCATGGTGAAGACGCGGTATACCAAAACAGACCCAAATCACATGGCCGAGGTCAGACCTGTGGGGCTCGGCAGAAAAGAGATTCCCGTTAGCTTAGTTTATGGGCAAGTAGAATTAGCCGCAAAGTATTCCCAACAGGATTGTAAGCTAGACCGCCTGTTGGGTGGTATAGAAGAAGAATTTAGTCAGTCTGCATGACTATGTAATTGAAGTGACATGTATAATGCCTTCTAGCCGGATTGTAGATCATTTGTCGTTGCGGACCTTTTCGCTTCAGCCTTCGGGCCCAATAGTCCGGAGTGTATCTGAATACCCGTTCAGTTATATAAGGACCGAGGTATGCGTAGAGACTAGGCGTAGGGGTCATTAATGCTTTATCAGACAAATGCCCAACTAGTTATGTTATATTACATGGGTAGTAAGAAACATCTTCCAGAGAGAATAGTTTCGTTAAGGGTTCCTTTCCCTGGGCAAGCATGCCCTAAAGTACATGTCCGAACTGCGATGGGAAACGCAGGAAAAACATCTGAGGGCAGATATGAAAAATAAGAGTCATCTTTTGTTCACCGACCGAATATCTATCTATTATATAATTAAAACAAAAGGCAAACAAGCTATTACGTTTGTCCACATATGCTAATATTATTTGCACCGTTTGATGAGAATAATAACGGCTTAGATTAAAAGTTTTTACGTAACTCATATTTAATATGTTTGTACCAACATATTGGGTTGTCACGTTTATATGCGTATATAAGGCAACCAGTACTAAAGTTAAGGTCCGAACGGACTAACGGACCCGTACGCCAAACCATGTATGCAGGAACGATACAATAATTCCGTTTGCAAAAGAAAAAAGTAGGCATGTACAGAACCAGATAACCTCATTGAAGGAAGAAAAATAGGCGGGCACAGAACCAGGTCACGTCATTATAAGGAAGTACTTTTTTAATCTCACTGATCGCTCGATCAGATTAAATGTAGGCGGTGGAGGAACAATCACTTTGGCTCCTATCACAGGAACCTAATCATCTCAATTAATAGTCTATGATATAGAGGCTTTCCTTAAATCCTTGGGAAGATGACCTGATCAAGGACGAAGTCTCACCGCCGGAGACCAACAATAGCAAAGAAAGCTAGGCTTGCCGAGGGAGAGAGAATGACCTACATCACATATACGAATATGACAGAGGGCCTCGAACAGCTAACACATGATGGGCGTGGATGCAAGCTCCAAAGAAGTGGCGGTGGCCGAGGCGACGAGGAGGAGGAGGTAATCCTACAGCCATTCCACTGGAATTATCCAAGCCGTTAAGCATAGTCAGGGTGCTACAAATTGAAGCATGTGATTTTGCGACACGATGTCGTACGAACATCGACATCATCATGCAACTCGATGCCCAATGAAGTCAAGACCGACCTGCTGAGGTACCAACAACCTCTCATCTGAATCAAGAAGGTTTGTAAATATTAATTAGTTCACTTATATTGGGATAAAAGCTTCATACATAACCAACTAACAATTTTCGAATCCTTTTGCTATCAAAACACTATGGCGTGCAAGAAGCTTATTGAGCAACAAAAACACAAACTAGAACATTCAAGTGAGAGTAGTGAGAATATGGGATTCTATCAACCATACAACCGACCAACTCATGAGCCTCCTTATGACTTTGATAGACAAAAAACTTTAATCATCATATTTAATTACAGATTGTTCTACTATTTTAAACAAACATGCAAATTGTATTTTTGTCTGTTAATATTTCTAACTGCAAAGTAATTAAGTCCAAAAGTAAGTCCAATTATGTTATAAGATCCTCTGTTATTTACAAAGAAACAAAAATCTAATAGATTTGTCATTGATTTCATAGGGTCGTAAAGTTAACCAGTGCCACAATAATATACACAAATCTAGATAGAGCCAAAACTCAAAAACTTCTTGACAGGTATGGAACACTATCTTTCACTCTTATTTATCAACTAATGAATCATGACGCATGTTTATTTTTGAGTCATATCAGTTATAATGGAGCCATATTTTAATTATTTACGTCTCTCAACTTCTTTAGATTCCTAACTTTGAGCTTTTGGGTAAAACTTTTAGGATTTCACTTTAACGACCATAGCTATAATAGATCTGTTACTAGAAAATATCCAATGGTCATGTGGTGATTGTCGCAAACTAAATACAAAGGAGACTGACAAGTATATTTACTGCAATGGTTGCAGTTATATACAGAAATTATAACAGCCCAGTAAGCATATTCTACTGACTTGAATATGAAATTTCCTACTCCCTATGATCCATTTTAATTGTCACTGTACAAAGTTGTACTAAGTCAGCGACAATTAATATGGATCGAAGGGAGAATTATATTTACTCTGCACTATGATATGGAAAAGTTGTTGAACTCATCGGATGGAAAATCTGAAGAAGCGCTAGAGGGTACATAATAAATATGTTGAAAGTAAGGCAAACCATTTACGTTATTGAGATAGTGAAATAATACTTCAAATCAGTCGATACAATTAGGGCTATCAGATATGCACTTTTGTGAGTTTCATGTTCTTGGTATGCACTCTTTTTCCTACATACTTTGAGTTGAAGACGGCCATGAGAAAAGCTCCAGTACTATGGGCATCGCCTATAATAGGTGCGATTCTTTGCACATCAATCAAGACACATGAACTAAATTTCATCTAACAAATGTAACCCGTCTTGCTTTGGTTTAGTACACATATCAGTAATATAACTTGCTAATATGGTAATAACAAATAAAATAACATATTTTTATCCAACTAGACAGGGGAAACATACCTATGAAGAATAAGCCGATGTGGAGGGATGTAGGAATGATGCAAAGTTGTAGCACACATTACATAGGTGGAAGCCTAAAGCAGTAGCAACTAGGAAGCCCACAACTTGCCTTCGCGTTTGACTCCCTACAAATGGAAAGAGATCAATCAATTCTAATGCAGATTACCATTTTTTGACACCGCTATCATGTATATACATGTTAACAGGCGCATAAAAGACAATCAGCATAACAAAGATTGGCTTATACATAGTAGATGGATACAATGGATTTACCTTTCAATATACAAAACTTCATA
Organism: Triticum urartu; assembly: GCF_056163025.1. NCBI lineage: Eukaryota > Viridiplantae > Streptophyta > Magnoliopsida > Poales > Poaceae > Triticum > Triticum urartu. The sequence goes on along the minus strand of NC_141875.1, from coordinate 507,318,647 downwards.
TAATTGCTACGGATGTGTTCAAGAGACAATAATCAAAACTGAACAAAATATCAAATAAAAAATATACATCTCATTCCCTAAAAAATGTAATACACATCAATGACAAGTAAAATTACTCTATAATTTATATCCTATAAATGATACGCAGTTACATGAATAACAACAGAATGTACGAGCTTATCATCTAAATTGCAATTTAACAAAATAACTAAGTAACTGAGCATTACCTCTGAATCACTTAACATTTATATCAACTAAGTGAATCAACTAATAAATTACATATATACTGCTAGGAGAGAGGATGAGGATGGGAGAGTAGTAAGACATTGATATACTTATCCCTACCCCAAGGTAAAATTTCTCAGACGTGTTGACAGGTTCACCAGAATAAAGATAATTAGCTTAAAAAATCCCACAACAATTAGAAACATCCGGCCTTTAATTATGTGTGCCTATTTCCAATCAACAAAGTATGACCGTTAGATCTTTATAAACAAGGTGGCCCCGTAACATGAGATCACAACAGATTGGACCCATAATGTTGCAACCAGGGTAAATTTCTCGGACGTGAGATCGTAACAAGTTCGGACCTCTACACTCAATCTCAGAATCCCAATAAGCTGGACATCAACTCTAAAAAAAACAGGCTGGACCATCCCACAAGCGATCAAACCATCCCATAATTAAAAAAAATTGGCACGTACAGGGTAAAATCTCTCAATAACCAAACATGGCCAAACTCCACAATCCTCCCCACAAAAATGTAGAGATGCAATCTCTCCAAACAAATCCAAACTCTCACAAAAATGCAGAGAGATCCCACAACTTTCCTCCGTGTTTGACTCTACAAATGCAAAGAGATCAATTACATGCTAATGCAGATTACCATTTTCTGACACCTCTCATGTATATACATGTTAACAAGTGCAGAGAAGACAATCAGCATAACAAAGATTGGCATACGTAGTAGATGGATACAATGGATTTACCTTTTAATATAGAAAACTTCATATAATTGCTACGGATGTGTTGAATAGACAACAATCAAAATTGGACAGAATATCAAAAACAAAATAATATAAGTTTCATTCCCTAAAAAATGCAATACACATCAATGACAAGTAACTCAACGTTACCTCTGAATTACTTAACATTTACAACTAATAAAGTACATATATACTGCTAGGACAGAGGAGGAGGAGGATGGAGAGTAGTATAAGACATTCATATACTTATCCCTACCCATCTCTGCCACGGACGGCAAGGAACAAGCTGGTCGTTCAATCAGACGACATAGCTCATGGTCCCAGCGCCACGAACAGGAGAGCAATCTCTTATACTCTCCCGTCGCCTCCCGGCGACCGCTTTTTCCTCTGCAGATCAGCAACGGCGAGATGCGGTCTCGCTGCTGGGCGCCGCAGAATCCGCGTGCGGCTGGAGCACTCAGTCAGATCTAGACTCCAAGAGAATCTCCTTCCCAGATTTGCTTTGGTGATCCATGGGCAGGCCTCAAGATTTGTTGAAGCCGCTCCCTTCCCCATTCCCCTCTCAGAGCTGCCAGAGGAGAGAAAAGGGGATTTACCCTGGCCACGTCCCGCGGTGTCCTCACAAAGCTCCCTGGGCGAACACCACTAATGCGCTGCTCCTTCTATGCCGATGATGTGGCAACGTTCATGAACCCAAAAAAGAGTGATGCTACAATGATACAGCTCATACTGTCATGTTTTGCCCAAGCCTCGGGACTTCACGTCAATGCCACCAAGAGCTCAGCCATGGCCATTAGATGTGGCTCAACCAACCTCGACGACATCCTAGCGCCGCTCGGCATCCCTCGAAGAAGCTTCCCAGCCACTTACCTGGGAATGCCATTATCCCTTAGAAACCTTTCCAAAGCTGACCTAGACCCAATGTTGGCCAAATTTGGCAAAAAACCGCAACGTGGAAAGGCGGCCTCATGGCAAAAAGCGGTCGTTTGGTGCTCCTGAAGTCCGGTCTCACCGCGCTGGTGATTTACATGATGACGGTGCACAAACTCCCGGCTTGGGCATTGAAGAGACTGATTCAACTTTGTCGTGCATGGCTCTGGAGCGGTGAGAGCGCCTACACTGGGGGAAAATGCAGGGTCAGTTGGAACCAGATCTGCCGGCCAAAGCACCTTGGCGGCCTTGGAGTGCTGCACCTCGCAAAATTTGGCACCACCCTACGCCTCCGATGGCTCTGGCTCGCTTGGCAAGACCCACCTCCACCTTGGTCGCGATCGCCGCTGCCATGTGATGGAAAAGACCGGGCGCTGTTCGCAATGGCAACAGAGATAACACTTGGAGATGGCAGGAAAACGAATTTTTGGCACGACCGATGGCTAGGTGGACAGTGCCCAAAGGTCATCACGCCATCACTCTTCAAGATTTCCACTCAGAAAAATCGCACTGTTCAAGAAGCCATGAGAGCAGATACTTGGCTCTCGGACCTCGCCATTGGCCTTTCTGACGAGCATTTACCTGAACTGACCAACTTGGCTGCAATGCTTGACGAGGTGGTGCTGCTAGAGGGGCAGCCGGATACCATCTCTTGGCGCTTCACGCCGTCCCATGAGTACTCTGCGAGATCCGCATACCTGCTGCAGTTCGAGGGCGCAATCCCAATGGAAGGTTTCAAGCTGATATGGGCGGCCTGGGCACCCGGAAAATGTCGTTTCTTCCTATGGACCGCCATGCTGGGCAAAGTCCTGACAGCGGACGTCTTGCTGCGTCGAGGCTGGGAAAATAACTATTTCTGCCCCCTCTGCGAGCGAAACCTTGAGACAGTGCCACACCTTCTGATCGAATGCCCTTGGGCTCGATATGCCTGGCAGAAGATCGCCACCCTGTCACGTATGCCGGCGCTACTGCCTGAGTCATGGAACGGACTGGTTAATATTAAAGATTGGCTTCTAAGCTGTGTCGGCAGAGCAACAAAAGAGACGAAGAAAGGAACGCTATCCTTGATCCAGTTGATGTCCTGGGAGCTCTGGCGGGAGCGGAACAGAAGAATCTTTCAACGGGAGTTCATGAGACAGGAAGTGTTTGTACAAAGAGTGAGAGATGAATTAAAGCTTTGGAATCTGGCAGGAGCGGGTATACCGTTCGACCCAGGCTGAGTCTTTCACTTGTTTTTTCTTTTCCTTTCTTTCCTTCTTCCTTGTCTCTTTTTCCCCTTAGTGCAGCCGCTTGGCGTTGACCCACCTTGGGTTCCCCTGTAGCTCGCTTTTCTCCTCACTGATCAATGAATTTGGTAGCTGAACTGCCAACATTCAAAAAAAAAGAGATTGTAAATTCTGTAAGGAAAAAAAGGTTGTACACGTGTGTTGGGATGGGTAGCACGTTTTTTTGGGTGAAATAATGTACACAAGGTCCATACAATCAAACACTGCAAACTCCAATGCCTCTGAAGGCCCCGAACCTATCAAGTCATGGTTCTACCTTCTAGACGAGCAAACTTAGCTAGACTATCACTAACTTTATTTTGACTACGATTGATATGAGTAATACAAGAATCATGAAGAGACATAAGATAACGGATCTCCTTAATGAGCGACGCGTAAACGGATATGTCCACCTCCTTAGCCTATATCAGCTTCACTACAACAATGGAATCCATCTCGATCATGATAGGTAGGACACTCCTCTGGATAGCAAATGACAAATCCTCCATGCAAGCACACAATTCATCTTCTAGGGCTTCGCGATAGGCAACTATAGCTTCTGTGGAGTGAAAACGAATATATTTTGGGTATAGTATTAGCTATAGAATATATTGTTCCTCAAAAAAGGCTACAAAATATACTGTATTTCGTAATAAAAACTACAGAATATATTTTGTAAAAAAACTATAGAATATATTTCGGAGGAAATAACTTTTTCTTGGACAAAACAAGTACTATTACTTACAATATTTTGTACTCCCTGATGGATTACAACCATGTAGTTCAAAAAATGAAGAATAAAAATGCAACAAAACTAAAATAAAAGATGAAGGTACTTATTTCTTCAATACAAAAATACTGGCGATAACTCACAAAGAACCATATAAAGCGGGAGAACACGTAAAGAGGAGTTCAATTGAGAACAATTAACTTTGTTGCAATGTCGAATAACGAAATGCAAGTATACATGAGTAATAATAATAATATCATTTATTTTAAATATATCATTCTAGCTGCGCAATTTGTGCGGGTGGACCCGCTAGTTCACTTAAGAATGTTAGCTTTCGGCTTCACCCAGTCTGAGGTACACATCCGGCTGACCCGGCGGTAACAATCGTAGAGGTGCTCCCCTTATGCCCTAGCCGAATTAACGGGAATGTAGGGCATAAATACAAGAGCCAGGCAACCCAGCTTGGTCAAAACTTAAGTCATATTGATGCATATAATGGTGAAAAAAGGTACATGCGGAAGTATAACACATGTGTTGGGCATGAAACCCGGATAAATAATTTAAGCTTCTGTGGAAGAAGCCCCCAGGTATGAAGAGTGTGGCTAGTGCATCTGCAATGTGCAAACAAGGCACAAGGTGACCCTTGAAGGCCTAGAGAAATAAGAAAAGAAAGAAAGAAAGGAAAACAAGACAGATAATGTATTTGTGAAAAATGGACAAAGGGAGGGGACTAACATAGATTCCGGTGCTAGGCGTAGAATCTTCGGAGCCTGGTCGCGTTCCATGGGTTCGGCTCGAGTCGACTAGTCGATGCATCCCGCAGTCGGTACGCTCCACCGGTCAGAACTTGGTCGATAATGAAGGGACCTTCCCATTTGGGCTCGAGCTTGTTCTTTTTCTTATCCAGCAGGCGTAGAACTAGTTCGCCAATGTTATAAGTTTTGGCCCGTACTTCTCTGCTTTGGTATCTGCGAGCCTGTTGCTGATAAAATGCGGAACGGGCTTTGGCTACGTCGCGCTCCTCCTCCAAGGTGTTCAGACTGTCCTGCCGATCGAGCTCGGCTTCTCTTTCTTCGTACATGCGCACTCTAGGTGAGTCATGAATTATGTCACACGGCAAGACTGCCTCTGCGCCGTACACCATAAAGAAGGGTGTATATCCGGTACTGCGATTCGGCATGGTCCGCAGCCCCCAGAGTACGGAGTCGAGCTCCTCTACCAAGTGTGTGTTAGACTCCGTTAAGGAACGCACTAATTTAGGTTTAATGCCGCTCATTATAAGACCGTTTGCTCGCTCGACTTGACCGTTGGTTTGTGGGTGATAGACTGAGGCATAATCGAGCTTGATGCCCATTTTGCTGCACCAGAGTCTTACCTCATCGGCCATGAAGTTCGTGTCGTTATCAGTGATGATGCTGTGGGGGACGTCGTAACGGTGTACAACCCCGGATATGAAATCTATCACCGGTCCGGATTCGGCTGTTTTAACCGGTTTGGCCTCTATCCAATTTGTGAATTTATCCACCATGACCAATAAGTATTTTTTTCTTGTGGGTTCCCCCTTTAAGGGGTCCAACCATGTCAAGCCCCCAGATCGCAAAGGGCCATGTAATGGGGATTGTTTGGAGGGCGGTGGGTGGCATGTGGCTTTGATTTGCAAAGAGCTGGCAACCGGCGCAACGTTGGACCAAGTCCTGTGCATTTGCCCGGGCCGTTGGCCAATAGAATCTTGTACGGAAGGCCTTGCTTACAAGAGCCCGGGCTGTGGCGTGATGACCGTCGAGTCCGGCGTGAATTTCTGCCAAAAGATTCCGCCCTTCCTCTTCGGAGATGCACCTTTGAAGGACTCCGGTAGTGCTTTTCTTGTACAATTCTTCCTCATGGACCCTGTAGGCCTTGGATTGCCGCACTATGCAGCGTGCCTCATTTTGGTCCTCCGAAAGTTCCTGTCTAGTTAGGTAGGCCAGGAATGGTTCTGTCCACGGGGTAATAATGGCCATTATTTCGTAGGCTGAAGGTGTTATTTCGGTGGCGTAGCCTCCGATTGTGTCAGAGAGTTCGGTATCGGGTATTTTGGCTGGGTCTGGACTATTGTTACCGGTGTCCCCTTCCCATGCAACGGATGGCTTGAAGAGCCTTTCCAGAAATATGTTGGGGGGACCGCGTCGCGTTTTGCGCCGATGCGGGCGAGGATATCCGCCGCCTGATTGTTTTCCTGAGCCACATGGTGAAATTCGAGTCCCTCGAACCGAGCTGACATTTTTAGGATGGCATTTCGATAGGCCACCATTTTCGGATCCTTGGCGTCGAAATCTCCGTTTATTTGGGATATTGCGAGGTTTGAATCCCCACGCACCTCCAGGCGTTGAATGCCCATGGAGACTGCCATCCGAAGACCATGCAACAGAGCTTCGTATTCGGCTGCATTGTTGGAATCTGTATACAATATTTGCAGTATGTACCGAATGGTATCTCCGGTTGGGGACGTCAGGACGACGCCAGCCCCTAGACCGGCCAGCATTTTAGAACCGTCGAAGTGCATGATCCAATTGGAGTATGCGCCGTACTCTTTAGGGAGTTCGGCCTCCGTCCATTCGGCGATGAAGTCGGCCAGTACTTGTGATTTAATGGCTCGGCGAGGTTTGTATGTTATGTCGAATGGGAGGAGCTCAATGGCCCATTTGGAAATCCGGCCCGTAGCGTCGCAGTTGTTGATAATATCATTAAGTGGCACTTTTGAGGCTACTATAATCGAACACTCTTGAAAGTAGTGTCGCAGTTTCCGCGATGTCATGAATACCGCATATGCTATTTTTTGGTAATGCGGGTACCGTGATTTGCATGGAGTGAGGATAGTGGATACATAGTATATCGGCTTTTGAAGAGGGAATTTGTGTCCGTCTGCTTCCCGTTCGACAACGAGCACCGCACTTACAACTCGATGAGTTGCCGCAATGTACAACAGCATTGGTTCGCTGATTGGCGCAGCCAGGATCGGGTTGGTTGCCAGAATGACCTTTATTTCTTCCAATCCGGCTGTGGCCGCGTCCGTCCACTCGAAGTGTTCGGTGCGCCGAAGGAGGCGATAAAGGGGTAAAGCCTTTTCTCCCAAGAGGGAGATAAAGCGGCTTAGAGCCGCCACGCATCCAGTTAGCTTCTGAATTTGTTTGAGGTCTGTTGGGGTAGCCAACTGTGACAACGCTCAGATTTTGGCTGGATTAGCTTCGATACCTCTACTGGAGACAATGAATCCCGGGAGCTTTCCGGCTGGTACGCCTAAAACGCATTTTTCCGGATTGAGCTTTATGTCATATGTTCGCAGGTTGTCGAATGTGAGCCTCAAGTCGTCTATCAAAGAGTCGACGTGTTTGGTTTTGACGACCACATCGTCTACGTATGCCTCTACTGTTTTGCCAATTTGTTTCTCCAGACATGTCTGAATCATGCGCTGATATGTTGCACCGGCGTTTTTGAGCCCAAAAGGCATTGTGTTGAAACAGAAGGGACCGTATGGTGTGATGAATGCCGTTGCGGCTTGGTCGGACTCCGCCATCTTGATTTGGTGGTAACCAGAGTATGCGTCGAGGAAACACAATGACTCGTGTCCTGCGGTAGCGTCAATGATTTGATCAATGCGTGGGAGGGGGAAGGGATCCTTTGTGCAAGCTTTATTGAGGTCTTTGAAATCGACGCAAAGGCGCCAGGATTTGTCCTTCTTTGGTACCATCACCAGGTTTGCTAGCCAGTCCGGATGTTTTATTTCTCTGATGAATCCTGCCTCCAATAACTTGGCTAGTTCTTCTCCCATGGCCTGTCTCTTAGGTTCGGAGAAACGCCGAAGAGCTTGCTTGACCGGCTTGAATCCCTTTAGGATATTGAGGCTATGCTCGGCCAGCCTGTGTGGGATTCCTGACATGTCTGAAGGATGCCAGGCGAATATGTCCCAATTCTCGTGCAGGAACTCTCGTAGTGCGGCGTCCATAGCGGGGTTTAACTGTGCCCCGATGGAGGCTGTTTTGGTAGGGTCCGTTGGGTGGACTTGAAATTTGACTATTTCATCCGTTGGTTTAAAAGAGGTGGACTTGGATCTCTTGTCGAGTATCACATCGTCCCTGTCCACTGTGGAGCGTAGCGTGGTTAACTCCTCGGCCGAGAGGGCTTCTGATAATGCCTCGAGGGCCAATGCCGCTGTTTTGTTTTCAGCGCAGAGTGCTGTGTTCGGATCACTGGCGCGAGTGATGATTCCGTTGGGTCCGGGCATTTTAAGCTTCATGTACCCATAATGGGGTACGGCTTGGAAGATTGTGAACGCCTCCTGTCCTAAAAGAGCATGATAGCCACTGCTGAACGGGGCCACTTGGAATGTAATTTCTTCGGACCTGTAATTGTCCGACGTGCCGAATACCACATCTAGTGTGATTTTCCCAGCACAGCGTGCTTCCCGACTGGGGTTAACTTCTCTAAAGGTTGTGCTACTTTTCTCGATGCGGTTCCAGTCTATTTCCATCTTTTGAAGGGTTTCCTCATAGATGAGGTTTAGTCCGCTGCCGCCGTCCATGAGTACTTTGGTGAGTCGAAAGTCATCCACGATTGGACTGAGGACCAGTGCGGCTGGTGCTCGGGCTGTTCGGAATTTGGGTTCATCACTAGCATTGAAGGTAATAGCCGTGTCACTCCATGGATTTGTTGCTGCTACGTGGTAGATTTCGGCCATGTTGCGGAGTGTTCGCTTGCGCCTGTTATTTGACGCAAAGGTCTCGAACACTATTAACACCGTATTGTTATCCACTGGATGGTGCTCTGTGGTATGTGTGATAATAAGATCCTCACCACTTTTTGCCACCTGCCGGAGTATCCAACATGCTCTAAGGTTGTGCGTTGGTATTATATCCGCCGTGCTATGAATTTTGCAGGGTCCGTTGAGCCATCCCTCCAGTACGGTCCCTTGCCCTATAGAAGGTTTTTGCTTTTTGGTAGTTAACCCGGGTGTATTGTGATAATGCACCCTTTTATTTCGGACTGGGTTTGTGTTTAGGGCCGGATTATCCCAAAAGTTTGTTTCGGTTTTCCAGGCACTTTCCATCGCACAGTACTTTCATATTATGGACGCCAAGTCAGCGAAGCGTGTTATCTCACGGCGATTTATGGCGTTAAGGATTCCCTTGTTCGTGCAATTATTGCAGAAAAATAAGATTGCGTCTTCCTCGCGACAGTCCTTAACCTTGTTCATCGCAAGGAGGAATCTGGCCCAGTAATGATGTACTGTTTCCTGGGGCTCTTGCCTGATATGGGAAAGGTCGCTTGTGTTTGGGTGGGTGGGTGGAATTGAATCCAAACCCCTACCCGATCTGGGATCCAGGGGTCGAGGAGTTTCCAATTTTGGAAGTTCCGGTTCCGGAATGTTACCCGCTAATCCTGGTCCGCTGCCTGACTCTAAGTTCAGGGATTGGATGTTGTCCTCACGCGAACGGGCGTCCGGCTCGGAGAGCTCGGGAATCCGGACATATTTGGTCCTCAGGATAGAGGAAAGGTCGCCGCATTGTTCCTCCACCACTGCAATATGATGGGTGACCGGTGGAGAATTAATCTCCCTTTGATCGGGTTTAAGCCCAATCCGATCATAGTCCGTAGTGACTCCCAAGGCGGCGATGTGATCCAAGAGCTCGTTTAAGGAGGAGAGCTCCATTGGATCTATCTGTTCGGCGAGTGCCGATTTGACGTGGAAGCTGTTTTCGATGACCCGAGAATTCATCGTCGGCGCGGTGGCCGAACAGGCGGTCATAATGAACCCGCCTAGCCGGAGAGTTTGGCCGACAGCCAAAGCTCCCCCAACAGTAGTACCGTCTTTAAAGACGAGACGAGACATCCTCCCTTCTGGCGACGGCACAGAGGAACTCTCAATGAAAGCACCAATGTCGGTGTCAAAACCGGCGGATCTCGGGTAGGGGGTCCCGAACTGTGCGTCTAAGGCGGATGGTAACAGGAGGCAGGGGACACAATGTTTTACCCAGGTTCGGGCCCTCTTGATGGAGGTAAAACCCTACGTCCTGCTTGATTAATATTGATGATATGGGTAGTACAAGAGTAGATCTACCACGAGATCAGAGAGGCTAAACCCTAGAAGCTAGCCTATGGTATGATTGTATGTTGTCCTACGGACTAAAACCCTCTGGTTTATATAGACACCGGAGGGGCTAGGGTTACACAAGGTCAGTTACAAAGGAGGAGATATACATATCCGTATTGCCTAGCTTGCCTTCCACGCCAAGTAGAGTCCCATCCAGACACGAGATGAAGTCTTCAATCTTGTATCTTCATAATCCAACAGTCCGGCCAAAGGATATAGTCCGACTGTCCGGAGACCCCCTAATCCAGGACTCCCTCAGTGCCCCCTCTCTGGTACTTGTTTCGCCCGATATTTTTATATAATCTGGAAATAATTCCTGTGGAGTTTCAGGACTTTTGGAGATGTGTAGAATAGGTCTCTAATATTTGCTCCTTTTCCAGCCCAGGATTCCAGCTGCCGGCATTCCCCCTCTTCATGTAAACCTTGTAAAATAAGAGAGAATAGGCATAAGTATTGTGACATAATATGTAATACCAGCCCATAATGCAATAAATATCGATATAAAAGCATGATGCAAAATGGACGTATCATGGGCCTACTAAGTTCATGCGTACACAAGGTTTCTCAAAAAAAGAAACTTAGTCAACAATCGACTCTACCAGCGTCATACCGTTAGATGTCAATCTAACGGCAATCATGCTTCTTCAGTCTCCGATCTTCCTGCTCCAGCCACCCAAACCAGCGTCGGTGGAACCGCCTGCTCCCGCCTCCTGTGGCTGGCTGTGCTGCCGGGCAGGCCTCATGGTCCCACCATACTCGCATCCCTGGCCTGTCTATCTATCTATTCACCCACACCTCCTGTTATTTTTCGGCGACGGTAGCCGAACGAGTCAACCCTCGTACTCCCCACCGCGTGGGCAGCCACTGCCGTGTCTTCCCTGTCTCCGTGCCGTTCCCTTCGTACGTCTCGTCGTCGTCCACCGTCCTGGTGCTCTCGGCGTGGCGTGGTCAACATGGTCAACGAACGACATCCATCGGAAGTGGACTGTACGTGGAGAGGCTGACAGCTGGGTCCACGGCCGCACAGAAGGAAATGCCTCCTTACTACGCGCAAAATAATGATTCCTCCACCTGACATCTGGGACCCACTGGAAGGGCCACTGTATTTCGTGAAAAAACGTTCCTCCCACTGACAGCTCGGACCCACCAGCTATATCTTTGCATGCAAGGAAGTGCCTCCTTATTACGCACAAAAAATGAATACCCCCTGCGTGGGAGGCTGACTTGTGGGCCTACTAAGTTGACGGGGACGGAGGGATTTGTCAACTTAGTCAATATGAACGATTCTAGCTCCAGTGACCGTACGATGTCCATCCAATGGCCGTAGTGCTTCTTCAGCCTCTAGTCTTCTTGCTCCAGCCGCCCAAACCAGCGCCGGTTGTGCTGCGTGCTCCTGCCTCCCATGGCCGGCTGTGATGCCGCGGAGGCCTCACCGCCCCCTACTACTCCCACCGCCGGCCAGGCCATCCGCCTCTACTCACCCACACCCCCTGTTATTCTGCGGCGACGGCAGCCTCACACCACAGCCGAACCAGTGAACCCTCGTACTCCTCTCCACGTGGGCTTCCACTGCCGCGTCTTCCTCGGCTCCGCGTCCTCCCCTTCCTAGGCCTCGCCATCGTCCACCGCCTTGGTGCTCTCGGCACGGCGTGGTCAACGTGGTCAAGGAACGACTTCCATCGGAAGAGTATTGTACGTGGAGAGGCTGACAGCTGGGTCCACAGCCGCAGTAAGGAAATGCCTCCTTATTACGCGCAAAATAATTATTCCTCCACCTAACAGCAGGGACCCACTGAACGGTCCATCGTATTTCGCAAAAAAACGTTTCCCCCTGACTGCTGGGACCCACCAGCACATCTTTGCACGCAAGGAAGTGCCTGACAGTCGGGACCCACCTCATCGAAGCGTAAGTAGCTTTGTCATTCTGGTCGTGAACATGTACATACATACTGGTCGATGTAGAGGCACGCACGTGTCGTAGTAGAGACGCGCACGTAGCATGTACACGTATGTACAACGGCCAGGGTAAAAGAAAGAAAATACGGTCACGTACGAACATACGGGCAAGGTCTCGAACGCCTACTCGCGCATACGTATGGCCAGGGCTCGTGTACATGGCTGGGTCGGAACGGAGAAACTGCGTCGTCGTCGTGTTCATGAGGAGCCAACCGGCTGGGTCGGAACGGAATGCGCCGTCGTGTTCATCGGGAGCCAACCGTCTTGGACGGAATAGCTGATGGAAACGAGGCCTAGCGTACCGCAGAACGGAGGAAACGGCCTTGTGTTCAATCGGCCACGGTCGAAACAGGATCCTGTTCATCGGGAGGGGTCTGGCGTACCGCAAAACGGAGGAAACAGACTTCTATTGGACCTCCTACGGTCGAAACGGGGTCCTGTTGACCGGGAGGGGTGTGGCGTACCACAAAACGGAGGAAACGGACTTGTGTTGGAGCGCTACGGTCGAAACGGGGGTCCTATTCATCGGGAGGGGTGTGGCGTACCGTAAAACGGGACTCCACGGGCTACTGTTCATCCACCGTCGACCTCCTCCAGCCTCCACGGGCTACTGTTCATCCACCGTCGACCTCCTCCAGCCTCCACCTGCGACTGTTCATCCACGGGCTCCTGTTCATCCAGCCTCCACCACGCGCTCCTCCACCGGCTACTGTTCAACCAGCCCTCTCCACGGGGTCCTGTTCAACCACCCCTCCACGGGCTACTGTTCATCAGCCCTCCACCGGCTACTGTTCAACCAGCCTCCACCGGCTACTGTTCAACCAGCCCTCCACGGGGTCCTATTCATCCATCCCTCCACGGGGTCCTGTTCATCCACCGGCTCGATCGGGGTACTGTTCATTCAGCGGCAACGACCTCTACTACCACGAGTCCCAGTTCATCTAACCCCCCACCGGGAACTGTTCATCCAAACCCCCTCAACAACGCTCACTGTTCATCCAAGGAAGGAGGTAGCAATGTTCGATCGGCTTCAGTTAGCAGCAGTAGCGAAGGAATCACTCGGTTCAGTTAACAGCATGGGATTGATCGATCGCTCAGGTTCAGTGTAACGCATAGCCTGTAGTGCAATCGCTCGGGTTCAGTTAGAGCCCAACGCCTCGCTCGGGTTCAGTTAGAGCCCAACGCCTCGCACACACGCGTGTACGTACGAGAGAAATGCGCATCGCTCGGCCCCGACCACCCACCGTAACCGGGAACTCCCCGATATTTTCCTCGCCCTCACTTCTACCACGGTTTTTTCTGTCATGGACAGCCCAAAGAAAGTCATGCAGCTGTGTCTCCGGCCCGGCCAGGACGAAAAGCCCATTTTCTGTCATGATTTTTGGTCATAGAAGTAGGACCCCACCACATCTATGATAATACCGGATTTTTTCACAATTATCGTCATAGAAGTGTCATAAGTATGACAACAAAATTTTCGTTCGGCCCAAAATGTCACGGATGTGTCTTTTTTTGGTAGTGTTGATAGGACTTTCACAAAGCACATACCTTGATAAAGTTTTGAAGAAATTCAAAATGGATCAGTCAAAGAAAGGGTTCTTCCTTATGTTACAAGGTGTGAAGTTCAGTCAGACTCAAGGCCCAGCCACTACAGAAGATAGAGAGAAAATGAAAGTCATTCCTATGCCTCAGCCATAGGTTCTATCATGTATGCTATGCTATGTACCAGACCTGATGTGTGCCTTGCCATAAGTCTGGCAGGGAGGTACCAAAGTAATCCAGGAGTGGATCACTGAACATCGGTCAAGAACATCCTGAAGTACATGAAAAGGACCAAGGATATGTTTCTTATTTATGGAGGTGACAAGAGCTCGTCGTAAATGGTTACGTCGATGCTAGCTTCGACACTGATCCGGATGACTCTAAGTCACAAACCGGATACGTGCTTATATTGAAGGGTGGAGCTGTTGATACATCCATTTTGCATCATGCTTTTATATCGATATTTATTGCATTATGGGCTGTTATTACACATTATGTCACAATACTTATGCCTATTCTCTCTTATTTTGCAAGGTTTACGTGAAGAGGGAGAATGCCGGCAGCTGGAATTTTGGGCTAGAAAAGGAGCAAATATTAGAGACCTATTCTGCACATCTCCAAAAGTCCTAAAACTTCACGGGAGCATGTTTCAGAACATATAAAAAATATTGGGCGAAAGAAGTACTAGAGGGGGGCACCCACCGTCCACGAGGGTGGGGGCACGCCCCCTGCCTCGTGGGCCCCCTAGCAGCCCTCTAATGCCCATCTTTGGCTATATGGAGTCTTTCATTGAGGAAAAAAATCATAAGCTAGCTCACGGGACAAAACTCCGCCGCCACGAGGCGGAACCTTGGCGGAACCAATCTAGGACTCCGGCAGAGCTGTTCTGCCAGGGAAACTTCGCTCCAGGAGGGGAAATCATCACCATCGTCATCACCAATGATCCTCTCATCGGGAGGGGGTCAATATCCATCAACATCTTCACCATCACCATCTCATCTCAAACCCTAGTTCATCTCTTGTATCCAATCTTTGTCCCAAAGCCTCACATTGGTACCTGTGGGTTGCTAGTAGTGTTGATTACTCCTTGTAGTTGATGCTAGTTGGTTTACTTGGTGGAAGATCATATGTTCAGATCTATTATGCATATTAATACCCCTCTGATTATGAACATGAATATGATTTGTGAGTAGTTACGTTTGTTCCCGAGGACATGGGAGAAGTCTTGCTATAAGTAGTCGTGTGAATCTAGTATTCGTTCGATATTTTGATGAGATGTATGTTGTCTTTCCTCTAGTGGTGTTATGTGAACGTCGACTACATGACACTTCACCATTGTTTGGTCCTAGAGGAAGGCATTCAGAAGTAATAAGTAGATGATGGGTTGCTAGAGTGACAGAAGCTTAAACCCTAGCTCATGTGTTGCTTCGTAAGGGGCTGATTTGGATCCATATGTTTCATTCTATGGTTAGGTTTACCTTAATACTTCTGTTGTAGTTGCGGATGCTTGCAGTAGGGGTTAATCACAAGTGGGATGCTTGTCCAAGGAAGGATAGTACCCAAGCACCGGTCCACCCACATGTCAAAGTATCAAAGTACCGAACGCGTATCATATGAACGTGATGAAAACTAGCTTGATGAGAATTCCCATGTGTCCTCGGGAGCGCTTTCCTTTATATAAGAGTTTGTCCAGGCTTGTCCTTTGCTACAAAAAGGTTGGGCCATCTTGCTACACCTTATTTACTTTTATTACTTGTTACCCATTACAAATTACCTTATCACAAAACTATCTGTTACAGATAATTTCAGTGCTTGCAGAGAATACCTTGCTGAAAACCGCTTATCATTTCCTTCTGCTCCTCGTTGGGTTCGACACTCTTACTTATCGAAAGGCTACGATAGATCCCCTACACTTGTGGGTCATCAAGACTATTTTCTGGCGGCATTTCCAGGGAGTGTAGCGCCTTTGGTAGGTGGAATTTGGTAAGTAAAAATTTATATAGTGTGCTGAAATTTACTATCACTTGTTACTATGGAACATAATCCTTTGAGGGGCTTGTTCGGGGTATCTTCACCCCGGCCAGTAGAGCAAAGAGTTGCTCCTCAAACTACTCAACCTACTGAAAATGTTTACTTTGAAATTCCTTTGGGTGTGATAGAGAAACTTCTAGCTAATCCTTTCACAGGTGATGGAACATTACATCCCGATTTGACCTAATCTATGTGGATGAAGTTTGTGGATCATTTAAGCTGGCAGGTATTCCCAAGGATGTTATTAAGAAGAAGGTATTCCCTTTATCTTTGAAGGGAAAGGCATTGACATGGTTTAGGCTATGTGATGATATGGGATCATGGAACTACAACCAATTCAAATTGGAATTTCATCAGAAGTTTTATCCTATGCATCTTGTTCATCGTGATCGTAATTATATTCATGCCCCTCGCGAAGGAGAAAGCATCGCTCAAGCTTGGGGGAGGCTTAAGTCAATGTTATATTCATGCCCCAATCATGAGCTCTCAAGAGAAATTATTATTCAAATTTTTTATGCTCGGCTTTGTCTCGATAATCGCTCTATGCTCGATACTTCTTGTACTGGCTTTTTTATGATGAAGACTATTGAATTCAAATGGGATTTGTTGGAAAGAATTAAACGCAACTCTGAAGATTGGGATCTCGATGAAGGTAAGGAGTCAGGTATAACACCTAAGTTTGATTGTGTTAAATATTTTATGGATATCGATGCTTTTCGTGAATTTAGCACTAAATATGGACTTGACTCTGAGATAGTAGGTTTCTTTCTGTGAATCCTTTGCTACTCATGTTGATCTCCCTAAGGAGAAGTGGTTTAAATATAATCCTCCCATTGAAGTAAAAGTAGTTGCACCTATTAAAGTTGAAGAAAATACCATCACTTATAATGATTCTGTTGTTCCTACTTCTTATATCGAGAAACCACCTTTCCCTGTTAGAATAAAGGATCATGCTAAATCTTCAACTGTGGTTCGTAAGAGTAATACTAGAACACCTACTCCCTCTGAGAAAATTAAAGTTGAACCTAGTGTTGCTATGGTTAAAGATCTCTTGGCCGATAATATTGATGGGCATGTTATTTATTTCTATGATGAAGCTGCTAGAATTGCTAGATCCGATACTAAAAATAAATATAGACCTGTTGTAGGCATGCTTGTTATTTCTGTTAAAATAGGAGATCATTGCTATCATGGCTTATGTGATATGGGTGCTAGTGCAAGTGCAATACCTCATTCCATACAAAGAAATTATGCATGATATTGCACCTGCTGAGATAGAGGAAATTGATGTTACTATTAAACTTGCCAATAGAGACACTATTTCACCAGTTGGGATTGTTAGAGATGTTGAAGTCTTGTGTGGGAAAGTTAAATATCCTACTGATTTTCTTGTTCTTGGTTCCCCACAAGATGACTTTTGTCCCATTATATTTGGTAGACCCTTCTTGAACATTGTTAATGCTAAGATAGACTGCAATAAGGATATTGTATCTGTTGGTTTAGGGGACATGTCTCATGAATTTAATTTTGCTAAATTTCATAGACAACCCCATGATAAAGAATTGCCTAGTAAAGATGAAATTATTTGTCTTGCTTCTATTGTCGTGCCTCTTAGTGATCCTTTAGAACAATATTTGCTAGACCATGAAAATCATATGTTTATGAATGAAAGAAGAGAAATAGATGAAGTATTCTTTAAACAGGGACCTATTTTGAAACACAACTTGCCTGTTGAAATCCTAGGGGATCCTCCTCCACCAAAGGTTGATCCTGTGTTTGAGCTTAAACCTTTACCTGATACTCTCAAATATGTTTATCTTGATGAGAAAGAGAGATATCCTGTTATTATTGGTGCTAACCTTTCAGAGCATGAGGAAAAGAAATTATTGAAAACTCTGAAGAAGCACCGTGCTGCTATTGGATATACTCTTGATGATCTTAAGGGCATTAGTCCCACTCTATGCCAGCACAAAATAAAATTGGAGAAAGACGCGAAACCGGTTGTTGATCACCAACGACAGTTAAATCCTAGATGAAAGAAGTGGTAAGAAAAGAAATACTAAAGCTTCTGGAGGCAGGTATGATTTATCCCGTTGCTGATAGTCAGTGGGTAAGCCATGTCCATTGTGTCCCTAAGAATGGAGGTATTACTGTTGTTCCTAATGATAAAGATGAATTGATCCCACAAAGAATTATTACAGGTTATAGAATGGTAATTGATTTCCGCAAATTAAATAAAGCTACTAAAAAGGATCATTACCCTTTACCTTTTATTGATCAAATGCTAGAAAGATTATCCAAACATACACATTTTTGCTTTCTAGATGGTTATCTGGTTTCTCTCAAATACCTCTGTCCAAAGAGGATCAAGAAAAGACAACTTTTACTTGCCCTTTCGGCACCTTTGCTTATAGACGTATGCCTTTTGGCTTATGCAATGCACCTGCTACTTTTCAAAGATGTATGACTACTATATTCTCTGACTTTTGTGAAAAGATTGTTGAGTTTTTCATGGATGATTTCTCCATTTACAGAACTTCTTTTGATGATTTATTAAGCAAACTTGATCGAGTTTTGCAGAGATATGAAGAAACTAATCTTGTCTTGAATTGGGAGAAGTGTCACTTTATGGTTAATGAAGGTATTGTCTTGCGGCATAAAATTTCTGAAAGAGGTGTTGAAGTTGATAAAGCTAAAGTTGATGCCATTGAAAAGATGTTGTGTCCCGAGGACATTAAAGGTATAAGCAGTTTCCTTGGTCATGCCGGTTTTTATAGGAGGTTCATTAAGGACTTTTCTAAAATTTCTAGGCCTCTGACTAATCTCTTACAAAAAGATGTTCCTTTTGTCTTTGATGATGATTGTGTAGAAGCATTTGAAATACTTAACAAAGCTTTGATTTCTGCACCTATTGGTCAGCCTCCTGATTGACCATTTGAAATTATGTGTGATGCTAGTGATTATGTTGTAGGGGCTGTTCTAGGACAAAGAGTTGATAAGAAATTAAATGTTATTCAATATTCTAGTAAAACTCTAGACAGTGCTCAAAGAAATTATGCTACTACTGAAAAAGAATTTTTAGCAGTTGTATTTGCTTGTGATAAGTTCGGACCTTGCATTGTAGATTCCAAAGTAACTTTTCACACTGATCATGTTGCTATTAAATATCTTATGGAAAAGAAAGATGCTAAACCTAGACTTATTAGATGGGTTCTCTTGCTACAAGAATTTGATTTGCATATTATTGATAGAAAGGGAGCTGAGAACCCCGTTGCAGACAACTTGTCTAGGTTAGAGAATGTTCTTGATGACCCACTACCTATTGATGATAGCTTTCTTGATAAACAATTAGCTGTCATAAATGCCTCTCGTACTGCTCCATGGTATGCTGATTATGCTAATTACATTGTTGCTAAATTTATACCACCTAGTTTCACATACCAGCAAAAGAAAAAGTTCTTCTATGATTTAAGGCATTACTTTTGGGATTACCCACATCTTTATAAATAAGGAGTATA
Organism: Triticum urartu; assembly: GCF_056163025.1. NCBI lineage: Eukaryota > Viridiplantae > Streptophyta > Magnoliopsida > Poales > Poaceae > Triticum > Triticum urartu. Next base: position 507,299,562 of record NC_141875.1, on the reverse strand, counting down.
TGGTGTTATTAGACATTGTGTACCTGAGCATGAACATGAACATATCCTACGCAAGTGTCACTCTGAGGCTTATGGAGGACACCATGCTGGAGATAGAACTGCACAGAAGGTATTGCAATTCAGTTTTTATTGGCCTACTCTCTTCAAGGATGCCCGTAAGTTTGTTTTGTCTTGTGATGAATGTCAAAGAATTGGTAATATTAGTAGACGTCAAGAAATGCCTATGAATTATTCACTTGTTATTGAACCATTTGATGTTTGGGGCTTTGATTATATGGGACCGTTTCCTTCCTGTAATGGGTATACTCATATTTTAGTTGCTGCTGATTACATTACTAAGTGGGTAGAAGTTATTCCAACTTGTAGTGTTGATCATAACACCTCTATTAAGATGCGTAAAGAAGTTATTTTTCCAAGGTTTGGAGTCCCTAGATATTTAATGACAGATGGTGGTTCACATTTTATTCATGGTGCTTTCTGTAAAATGCTTGCTAAGTATGATGTTAATCATAGAATTGCATCTCCATATCACCCACAGTCTAGCGGTCAAGTAGAATTAAGCAATGGAGAGCTTAAATTAATTTTGGAAAAGACTGTTAATAGATCTAGAAAGAATTGGTCTAAGAAACTTGATGATGCATTATGGGCTTATAAAACTGCATACAAAAATCCTATGGGTATATCTCCATATAAAATGGTTTATGGAAAAGCATGTCACTTATCTCTTGAACTAGAAAATAAGGCATATTGGGCCATTGAAGAGCTCAATTATGATTTCAAACTTGCTGGTGAGAAGAGGCTTTTTGACATTAGCTCACTTGATGAATGGAGAACCCAGGCCTATGAGAATGCCAAACTGTTTAAAGAAAAAGTTAAAAGATGGCATGACAAAAGGATACAAAAGCGTGAGTTTAATGTAGGTGACTATCTATTGTTATACAACTCTCGTTTATGATTTTTTGTAGGAAAACTCCTCTCTAAATGGGAAGGTCCTTACGTCATCGAGGAGGTCTATCGTTCCGGTGCCATAAAAATCAACAACTTCGAAGGCACAAATCTGAGGGTGGTGAACGGTCCAAGAATCAAACATTATATCTCAGGTAATCCTATAAATGTTGAAACTAATGTTATTGAAACCATAACCCCGGAGGAATACATAAGGGACACTTTCCAGAATGTTTCAGACTCCGAAAAGGAATAGGTATGAGGTACGGTAAGTAAACCAACTCCAAAATAGTTCTAATAGCAATTTTTCTCTGTTTTGGAATATTTAAGAAAATAGGAAAATAAGAAGCAGTCCGAGAAGGACACGAGGCTTCCATGAGGGTGGTGGGCGCTCCTCCTGCCTCGTGGGCACCTCGTGTGCTCTCCGTACTCCGTTTTCTTGCACGATACTTCTTTTGGTTGGTAAAAATTCACTATATAATCCCCCGAAGGTTTTGACCACTGTATCACGCAAATATCCTTTGTCTTTGTTTCGAGCTGTTTCTGTTGCAGATATAGAGCAAGATGTCTTCTCAAGAGTCAGTCAGGGATTGTTGGGTGTCTCATCTGACACCGGGGCCAAGAGCAAACAGCTATGCTGACCACTTTGGGTCATCAACTAAGGAAGAGATGGAGGCCGACTTGAAAAGGATAGATGCCATGGAGGAGGATGAAGAAGTTACTTCTCATTTCTGAGCTGGATTCATGATGGGGGAACTAAAGAGCTCAGCTATTCCAAACTCGGTAATCCCTTCCAATGTTAGATTTCTTTCTTATGAAAATATGAAAAAGAGTGTTACTTGTTCTCCCGTAGCTATGCAACATCCTTGGGTGAAAGGAGCTTTAGCCATCACGGGCAAGCTCCGTAAGGAAATAATGGACCTCAAGCAGCAAGTCAATAAGCTCGAGGAAGAGAATTGTATCCTGAGGGGCATCATCACCAAGAATATCACATCACCACCCCCTAAGAAGGAGACATAAACACATGGGTATGGGCACTCCCCTTGGCAACTGCCAAGCTTGGGGGAGTGCCCCGATATCGTATCACCATCACACTTTTATCTTTACCGTCTTTCTTAGTTCGATCCCTTTGGTAATATCTTGATCTAGTAGAATAAAGTCTTAGTATGATCTAGTTTTTAGTTTTGTTTTATGATCCTTCTATGTAATCGAGTCCGCGATCTATATATAATAAAGATTAGTGTTGAGTTAAGGGCTTCATTATCTTGATATGATCCTGGGGGAATAAAATAAAAGAGATAGAATAAAAAGAAATAAAGAAATCACATGGATCTTATGGAGAGTAATGACTTCACATATAAAGAGTATGATGAATAAAAGTTGTTGAGAGTTGACAAACATAGTTTTGGTCATCGTTGCAATTAATAGGAAGTAATAAAGAAAGTGAGGTTTTCACATATAAATATACTATCTTGGACATCTTTTATGATTGTGAGCACTCATTAAAATATTACATGCTAAAGAGTTGACGTTGGACAAGGAAGACAATGTAATGCGTTATGTTTTCTTACACCTGAAATAAATTATATTGTCATGGATCATCCAACATGTTGAGCTTGCCTTTCCCTCTCATGCTAGCCAAATTCTCTGCACCAAGTAGAGATACTACTTATGCTTCCAAATATCCTTAAACCTAGTTTTTCCATGAGAGTCCACCATATCTACCTATGGATTGAGTAAGATCCTTCAAGTAAGTTGTCATCGTTGCAAGCAATAAAAATTGCTCTCTAAATATGTATGGTTTATTAGTGCAGAGAAAATAAGCTTTATACGATCTTGTGATGTGGAAGAAATAAAAGCGACGGACTGCATAATAAAGGTCCATATCACAAGTTGCAATATAAAGTGATGTTCTTTCGCATTAAGATTTTGTGCATCCAACCATAAAAGCACATGACAATCTCTGCTTCCCTCTGCGAAGGGCCTATCTATTATTCTTGTCTTATACTTCATATAAGAGTCATGGTGATCTTCACCTTTACTTTTTACATTTTATCCTTTGGCAAGCACAATGTGTTGGAAAGATCCTGATATATATAGCTAATTGGATGTAAGTTTTCATGAACTATTACTGTTGACATTACCCTTGAGGTAAAAGGTTGGGAGGCAAAACTATAAGCCCCTATCTTTCTCTGTGTCCGACTGAAACTTCATACCCATAAATATTGCGTGAGTGTTAGCAATTGTGAAAGACTAAATGATAGTTGAGTATGTGGACTTGCTGAAAAGCTCTTATATTGACTCTTTCTGATGTTATGATAAATTACAATTGCCTCAATGACAGATGTCGGTGTCAAAACCGGCGGATCTTGGGTAGGGGGTCCCGAACTGTGCGTCTAGGATCGATGGTAACAGGAGACGGGGGACACGATGTTTACCCAGGTTCGGGCCCTGTATATGGAGGTAAACCCTACGTCCTGCTTGATTGATATTGATGAATATGAGTGTTACAAGAGTGGATCTACCACGAGATCGTAATGGCTAAACCCTAGAAGTCTATCCTATGTGGGTATGGTAATGAGTATATCTGTGCTCCTTTCCGGACTATCCCCTTCGGTTTATATATACACCGAGAGGATCTAGGGTTTACATGGAGTCGGTTACATAAGAAGGAATCTTCGGTCGCCAAGCTTGCCTTCCATGCCAAGTAGAGTCCAATCCGGACACGGTGCAGTCTTCGGCCTTCATGTCTTCACAGCCCATCAGTCCGGCCGATGGATAACAGGCCGGACGCCCGAGGACCCCTTACTCCAGGACTCCCTCAGTAGCGCCTGAACCTGGCTTTTAATGACGAGGAGTCCGGCGCGCTGATTGTCTTCGGCATTGTAAGGTGGGTTCCCTTTTCTCCGAACTCCCAGATAGTCTTCGGATGCAATGATCGTATCCTGACCTGTTACACACCATACACAACCGCAGAGAGAATATAATATTTGCACGAATCTAATCTGTTGACAGCTTTTTTCCAACACGTCATAGCGTTTATCCGGTTATAATTTCGAACCGTTTTTCTTCTGCCATTCCATGCTTCGAGGTGTGGTTGCTATTGGCATGTCTTGTCAAAACAGAGATCATGTCCCCTTATTATGGGATTCTCATCAATGCGGGCATGGGTAACTCAACCGCGCCTTTTACACAGCCCTAGGGAACCGGCGAATCCTAAGGCGAGTGAGGAGGCGTTTTAATATTTGTTGGCATTATAAGGGGATAAGGATTCCCCCTCCACTTCTCACACTCTCTCTCCGTCTCCGCCTTTCCGATCTCAAGCTCCAGCGCCCGAGTTCTTATCTCCTTTCCACTCAAGCAACCATGTCCGGATCTGGTGGTCAGGGAAAGTGGATGGTCTCCTCCATCAGGGAGGAGGACATTACTAAGCTCCGGGCGGCCGGATATTTGGCAAAAGAGATCGCCCATCGTCTACCAACCGAGGGTCAAGTAGTCCCATGCTGGAGCCCATAGAGAGGGTGGTATTCATCCCCCATTTCTTCCGCGGGCTAGGGTTTCCACTCCACCCTTTCGTCCGCGGGCTGATGTACTACTATGGGATAGATTTCCATGATCTGTCCCCGAATTCCTTCCTCAACATCTCGGCGTTTATCATCGTGTGCGAGGCCTTCCTCCGCATCCATCCCCACTTCGGGCTGTGGCTCAAAGTCTTCAACATGAAGCCGAAGGTGGTGGAAGGCTAGCATGCAGAGTGCGGAGGGGCCATGGTGAGCAAGCTATCCAACGTCTCTTGGCCCAAAGGCACCTTTGTGGAGACAGTAAAGGAATGGCAGAAGCAGTGGTTCTACATTACAGAACCTCATGGCACCACCTAGGCCGCAGCTGCCGAATTCCGCTCCAGTGCTCCCATGCGACTCACCTCCTGGGTCGAGAAGAGTCCGGACTGGTGTTCACCAGATGAGCTGATAGCGCTGCATACGCGCGTTCAAAGCATGGTGACCAAGGACATCAAGCTCGTTCACGTTATCCAGGTGATGCTGATCCGTTGGATTCTTCCATGTCAGCGCCGAAGCCACCCTTTATGGGAGTTCAATCCGAAGAAGCACCAGACCCTGAAAAGGCTCTTCGATACTTCTCATGAAGGGGACTAGAAGTTGCTCTTTAAGGGCAACGAGAAGCCACCGGCCACGGACTCAGACCGTGGTCACAATTGCAACCGCCCCGCCAACGAGGTATGTTACTTTTGATGTACTCCCAACTTAAATGTTTCGAGGATGATGTCTGAGATTTTAGTATTGTTCCCTTAGGACTGGGTGGAGAGGGCGAAGCGGATCCAGTGTCCGGCTCCGTTGCCCAAAGAACCAGTCATCCCGCGCCTGGCGAAGATGCTGGTGCCGGTGCCATATACGGCGCCGGAGAAGAAGGCCAAGAAGAAGGCCAAGGGGGCCAAGAGTGACCCCTGTCGCAAGGGCACTTCGGACGCAACGTCCGAAGACGACGAGGCCCATTCCTTTGTCCCTGAGGACAATGATGAGGAAGAGGATGAGGAGGAAAACAACCCTCCTCCCGAGGAGAGGAAGAAGAAGAGGGTGGCCTCGGCACATCTGGAGGTGAAAGCGCCCAAAAAAGGGAAGGGCACCCGAGCGGTCAACACCGCGTGGGACGCTGATAGTAGTTCGGAACGTCACCCCCGTACTAGGCCCCAGGCCGCATCGTAAGTGACATGGCTTATTCATGCGCATATCAGCCCTTTTCTTTTTATTATTCTAATATGGTTAATCCACACTATTGAAGTCCGGCCCGTGACCTTATCCAGTGATCCTCATCTGGAGGTTCGTTGGCTCCGTCGGAGATGGCGAGCATGTCGCCACCACCTGCTTACTCCCCCAGGGCCAGGGATGACACCGAAGTGTTATCCCGGAGGGCCGCTCCCAGGAGAGGATCCCAGGACGTTGTCCGGGAGGCGCAACAAGGCGGGACCTCCACTGCCGGACACACGGGGGAGTCAATCCCCATGGAGACTGGCAAAGAGGGTCGTATCCAGTTCGGCCCTCAGCCAAATATGATTCTGGAGACCAATATGGCTCCGGGGTCGGGCGAGCAGCCCCCTTTGAAGGAGGGGGTGCGTCGCCTCCACTGGTGGCTCCTATCCATCCAGGAGCGCCAAATGACCTGATGGGGGCGCTACGAAGCGCCTCCATTGTCGACGAGCACCGTATCCTTATGGGTGCGGTGATTGAGAAGGTTCAGTCCGCCAAGAGTGGACTGAATGAAGCCTGCAGCAACCTGTTAACAGGTTTTGAGGTAAGAAAGAGAAAAACCCCGTATAGTGCATAGCCCCTCAGACGTTGTCCGATGTTCGGCGAGGAGGACCGGACAGGGGATCAATCCTTAATTATAAGAGGCTGGCTGAATATGTATTGATAAGCAGGCGTCTTATTGGTCGCGACCTCGCATGCTGCCGAGGTCTCCGGGCTGAAGCGGAGGCTGGAGCGGACCGAGAACGAGCTCGGCGAGGTTAAGGTTCGGCTCTAGGAGAAGCAAGGTGAGGAACGACTTGCTATATGTTTGGGAAAGGATAAGCGTTGTATATTGACAGCGGTATTGTGATATGTGCAGAAGCCGTGACCAAGATCGAGGCCCTGAGGAAGGCCCTGGGCGAGGCCGACGAGCAGGCTGTCCAGCAGCAAGCCGCCCGTAAGAATCTAAATGCCCGGGTCAAAGAAGTCCACCAGGAGCTCCAGGATGCGGTGAAAAAATGCGAGGCCTTGGAGCATGATTCGTTGGTTCGAGGGACCGAACTCGCCAAGGCTCGTCAGAGCGTGGAGACCGCACAGAATGAGGCCCAGGTCGCCCTCTAGGAGATCCAGGAGGCCAAGAAGATCACAGCGGGTAAGGCATTTAAGATGCAAAGCAAGTATGCGGAGTGGCAATACCTTTTACTAACCCGGGTCCGGAGTTCCCTAGGGGCTTTTGCGGATTTGCCACGCAGTGTATCAGACGCCGTGGAGTTTTATCGAGCCGAAGGAGGGGGTTCTTCAGAGAGGCTCTTCTGGTCGCAGTATGCGGCACTAGAGCATCCCATGTCCTTCACTGATCAGCTGAAACAGCTGGTGGAGCTGCATAGGGTGGCCGAACTAGCCATTAAGGATTTGATAATCCGGCTATGGCCAGCCGAAGCTATGCCTAGCAACTACTTCGGGCTCGTGAGGTGGATGGTGAATGCATGTCCTCGGCTGGACGTTATCAAGTGCTCCGTCTGTATTGAAGGTGCATGTATGGCTTTCGCTCGCTGCAAGATGTGGTGGGCAAATATGAACGTTGTTGAAGTCGCGAGCGGACCGCCGGAGGGCAAGGAGCACCGCACGCCTGAGAGATATTTCGAGGATGTCATAGAAGGGTCTCGACTTGTGGCGACGCAATGTTCATGGGACATTGCATTTGAATAAATGTATTCATGTTGCTTTTGTATCATGGGAACAAAGCCAGTTTTTGTGAAGTAATTTTATTATGCTTTGAATTGTTTCCTCCTATGTGGCCGTGTTGTGTGTAATCTGAGGGTTGGCCAGTCGTCGGCTTCTGCCCTCATGTAGATAGTACGGAGGTGTTCGGGATGGAATCTAAACAATCTTGATCCAATTACATGGTCCTTTGAAGGAGTTGTTTAGCAAAACGAACAAGGCAATCAAACTTCATGGCTTTAACGCCCTCACTTAGCCATAGGAGTTTTATAATAAAGCATGGGAGCAGCCCCTGGTTTAGGCCAGAGTACTATCAACATCTGATCGGGAAGTGCCGATCTCTCGCGTAACGCGGAAAAAATCTCCAACGATTTGTAACCCTCGAGTAGCTGAACGGCTCTCACCACATCATGACAGTCAGTTTTCGGCTTTCTCTACTAAGGTGCTCGTCTGGTCAAAACCAGGGCACAATCGCAGTAGTTCTCCCTTTACTACCCTAGCCGATGGAGCAGAACGTAGGGTAGCAAGCACAGGAGCCGGGCAACCCAACTATTGACCAAAGGCATGATTCGGAGCCAATGCATATAATGCTAAACTCGGGGTGCCGAACTTATATATAAGGAGTGTTCGGACTGTGCTGCCATATTGTGGGGCAATAGGTAGCCCCTGGCTCATATGAAACGTAAAAGAATGTCGATGCAGCAAATAAGCGGATCGAAATAAAACGAAGTAAGAAGCGAAAACCACAGGAACTTGGCCACGAACCATTTTTATTATAACTGGATGGATACGTCCAGGCATATCTTGTACAGATGGTGCGAGAAGTATCTGGCCGTTTAACATGCCGGAATCAATAGGGCGCGGCTTGTGGGTCCTGAGAAATAAGTATGAATACCGTCAAGAAGAACGTATAAAGGTTACCCTACACACCTGTGTTGCTTGCCTCCGTTGTATTTCAGTCCTTCTAAAGGACTTGACCTCAGGCCCGCGGAAAAAAGTGCCTGAAACAAGAAAAAAAAGGTATGTGTGTCCGAGATCGGTCTGGCCGAATTGTAGACCCCGGGTTATCTCGTGCCTCCGTCGATGTCCATGGAATTTTGATTGTGTAATTGTGTACGCGTGGTGCGAATGCTACTACCTCGTTGAGGCTGGGACGGAGGCCGAATTGCTAATCGAGCTCTTGACGAGCCGCGCTGTCCTATTGCAGTGTTGTCCGGACCTTCTTAATGGTGTCCAGGGGCTCGGCAGTTGGATTATAATGCTGCTTGAGAAGGCCGCTCTATACTCCTGCTGGTAGGGCGGTGGTTTGCACCTCTGTTCGGAGGGAGCGTTCCGTATTGCCATTGACTGTTATTGTTGGGTTTCGTAGTAATTTCAAAAAATTTCCTACGATCACGCAAGATCATGATGATGCATAGCAACGAGAGGGGAGAGTATGATCTACGTACCTTGTAGATCGACAACGGAAGCGTTTGGTTGATGTAGTCGTACGTCTCCACGGCCCGACCGATCAAGCACCAAAACTACGGCACCTCCGAGTTCGAGCACACGTTCAGCTCGATGACGATCCCCGGACTCCGATCCAGCAAAGTGTCGGGGAAGAGTTCCGTCAGCACGACGGCGTGGTGACGATCTTGATGTACTACTACAGCAGGGCTTCGCCTAAACACCGCTACAATATTATCGAGGTCTATGGTGGAAGGGGGCACCGCACACGGCTAAGAATATGATCATGTGGATCAACTTGTCTCTCTCTGGGGTGCCCCTGCCTCCGTATATAAAGGACTAAAGGGGGGGTGCGGCCGGCCTAGGAGAGGCGCACCAGGAGAGTCCTACTCCCTCTGGGAGTAGGATTCCCCCCCCCCCCAATCCTATTTGGAATAGGATTCGCGGAGGGGGGAAAGAGAGAGAGGGGCCGGCCCCCTCTCCTTGTCCTATTCGGACCAAGGGAGGGGAGGGGCACGCGGCCCATGTTGGGCTGCCTCTTCTCTTTTCCACTAGGGCCCACTATGGCCCATATAGCTCCCGGGGGTTCCGGTAACCTCCCGGTACTTCGGTAAAATCCCGATTTCACCCGGAACACTTCCGATATCCAAACATAGGCTTCCAATATATCAATCTTTATGTCTCGACCATTTTGAGACTCCTCGTCATGTCCGTGATCACATCCGGGACTCCGAACAACCTTCGGTACATCAAAATGCATAAACTCATAATATAACTGTCATCGTAACCTTAAGCGTGCGGACCCTACGGGTTCAAGAACAATGTAGACATGACCGAGACACGTCTCCGGTCAATAACCAATAGCGGGACCTGGATGCCCATATTGGCTCCTACACATTCTACGAAGATCTTTATCGGTCAGACCACATAACAACATACGTTGTTCCCTTTGTCATCGATATGTTACTTGCCCGAGATTCGATCATCGGTATCCCATACCTAGTTCAATCTCGTTACCGGCAAGTCTCTTTACTCGTTCTGTAATACATCATCCCGCAACTAAATCATTAGTTGCAATGCTTGCAAGGCTTAAGTGATGTGCATTACCGAGAGGGCCCAGAGATACCTCTCCGACAATCGGAGTGACAAATCCTAATCTCAAAATACGCCAACCCAACATGTACCTTTGGAGACACCTGTAGAGCTCCTTTATAATCACCCAGTTACATTGTGACGTTTGGTAGCACACAAAGTGTTCCTCTGGCAAATGGGAGTTGCATAATCTCATAGTCATAGGAACATGTATAAGTCATGAAGAAAGCAATAGCAACATACTAAACGATCGGGTGCTAAGCTAATGGAATGGGTCATGTCAATCAGATCATTCAACTAATTATGTGATCCTGTTAATCAAATGACAACTCTTTGTCCATGGTCAGGAAACATAACCATCTTTGATTAACAAGCTAGTCTAGTAGAGGCATACTAGTGACACTCTGTTTGTCTATGTATTCACACATGTATTATGTTTCCGGCTAATACAATTCTAGCATGAATAATAAACATTTATCATGATATAAGGAAATAAATAATAACTTTATTATTGCCTCTAGGGCATATTTCCTTTAGTCTTCCACTTGCACTAGAGTCAACAATCTAGATTACACAGTAATGATTCTAACACCCATGGAGTCTTGGTGCTGATCATGTTTTGCTCGTGGAAGAGGCTTAGTCAACGGGTCTGCAACATGCAAATCTCTATGTCTCCCACCTGGACTAGATCCCGGATGGAGTTGAAGCGTCTCTTGATGTGCTTGGTTCTCTTGTGAAATCTGGATTCCTTCGCCAAGGCAATTGCACCAGTATTGTCACAAAAGATTTTCATTGAACCCGATGCACTAGGTACGATACCTAGATCGGATATGAACTCCTTCATCCAGACTCCTTCCTTTTCTGCTTCTGAAGCAGCTATGTATTCCGCTTCACACGTAGATCCCGCCACGACACTTTGTTTAGAACTGCACCAACTGACAGCTCCACCGTTTAATGTAAACACGTATCCGGTTTGCGATTTAGAATCGTCCGGATCAGTGTCAAAGCTTGCATCAACGTAACCGTTTACGATGAGCTCTTTGTCACCTCCATATATGAGAAACATATCCTTAGTCCTTTTCAGGTACTTCAGGATGTTCTTGACCGCTTTCCAGTGATCCACTCCTGGATTACTTTGGTACCTCCCTGCTAGACTTATAGCAAGGCGCACATTAGGTCTGGTACACAGCATTGCATACATGATAGAGCCTATGGCTGAAGCATAGGGAACATCTTTCATCTTCTCTCTATCTTCTGGAGTGGTCGGGCATTGAGTCTTACTCAACTTCACACCTTGTAACACAGGCAAGAACCCTTTCTTCGCTTGATCCATTTTGAACTTCTTCAAAATCTTGTCAAGGTATGTGCTTTGTGAAAGTCCAATTAAACGTCTCGATCTATCTCTATAGATCTTTATGCCTAATATGTAAGCAGCTTCACCGAGGTCTTTCATTGAAAAACTCTTATTCAAGTATCCTTTTATGCTATCCAGAAATTCTATATCATTTCCAATCAGTAATATGTCATCCACATATAATATCAGAAATGCTACAGAGCTCCCACTCACTTTCTTGTAAATACAGGCTTCTCCAAAAGTCTGTATAAAACCAAATGCTTTGATCACACTATCAAAGCATTTATTCCAACTCCGAGAGGCTTGCACCAGTCCATAAATGGATCGCTGGAGCTTGCACACTTTGTTAGCTCCCTTTGGATCGACAAAACCTTCCGGTTGCATCATATACAACTCTTCTTCCAGAAATCCATTCAGGAATGCAGTTTTGACATCCATCTGCCAAATTTCATAATCATAAAATGCGGCAACTGCTAACATGATTCGGACAGACTTAAGCATCGCTACGGGTGAGAAGGTCTCATCGTAGTCAATCCCTTGAACTTGCCGAAACCCTTTTGCGACAAGTCGAGCTTTGTAGACAGTAATATTACCGTCGGCGTCAGTCTTCTTCTTGAAGATCCATTTATTCTCAATTGCTTGCCGATCATCGGGCAAGTCAACCAAAGTCCATACTTTGTTCTCATACATGGATCCCATCTCAGATTTCATGGCTTCAAGCCATTTTGCGGAATCTAGGCTCACCATCGCTTCTTCATAGTTCGTAGGTTCATCATGATCTAGTAGCATGACTTCCAGAACAGGATTACCGTACCACTCTGGTGCGGATCTTACTCTGGTTGATCTACGAGGTTCAGTAGTATCTTGTTCTGAAGTTTCATGATCATCATCATTAGCTTCCTCACTAATTGGTGTAGGTGTCACAGAAACAGTTTTCTGTGATGCACTACTTTCCAATAAGGGAGCAGGTACAGTTACCTCGTCAAGTTCTACTTTCCTCCCACTCACTTCTTTCGAGAGAAACTCCTTCTCTAGAAAGTTTCCGAACTTGGCAACAAAAGTCTTGCCTTCGGATCTGTGATAGAAGGTGTATCCAATAGTCTCCTTTGGATATCCTATGAAGACACATTTCTCCGATTTGGGTTCGAGCTTATCAGGTTGAAGCTTTTTCACATAAGCATCGCAGCCCCAAACTTTCAGAAACGACAACTTTGGTTTCTTGCCAAACCATAGTTCATAAGGCGTCATCTCAACGGATTTTGATGGTGCCCTATTTAACGTGAATGTGGCCGTCTCCAAAGCATAACCCCAAAACGATAGCGGTAAATCAGTAAGAGACATCATAGATCGCACCATATCTAGTAAAGTGCGATTACGACGTTCGGACACACCATTACGCTGTGGTGTTCCGGGTGGCGTGAGTTGCGAAACTATTCCGCATTGTTTCAAATGTACACCAAACTCGTAACTCAAATATTCTCCTCCACGATCAGATCGTAGAAACTTTATTTTCTTGTTACGATGATTTTCAACTTCACTCTGAAATTCTTTGAACTTTTCAAATGTTTCGGACTTATGTTTCATTAAGTAGATATACCCATATCTGCTTAAATCATCTGCGAAGGTGAGAAAATAACAATATCCGCCACGAGCCTCAATATTCATCGGACCACATACATCTGTATGTATGATTTCCAACAAATCTGTTGCTCTCTCCATAGTACCGGAGAATGGTGTTTTAGTCATCTTGCCCATAAGGCACGGTTCGCAAGTACCAAGTGATTCATAATCAAGTGGTTCCAAAAGTCCATCAGTATGGAGTTTCTTCATGCGCTTTACACCGATATGACCTAAACGGCAGTGCCACAAATAAGTTGCACTATCATTATCAACTCTGCATCTTTTGGTTTCAACATTATGAATATGTGTGTTACTACTATCGAGATTTAATAAGAATAGACCACTCTTCAAGGGTGCATGACCATAAAAGATATTACTCATATAAATAGAACAACCATTATTCTCTGATTTAAATGAATAACCGTCTCGCATCAAACAAGATCCAGATATAATGTTCATGCTTAACGCTGGCACCAAATAACAATTATTTAGGTCTAATATTAATCCCGAAGGTAGATGTAGAGGTAGTGCGCCGACTGCGATCACATCGACTTTGGAACCGTTTCCTACGCGCATCGTCACCTCATCCTTAGCCAATCTTCGCTTAATCCGTAGTCCCTGTTTCGAGTTGCAAATATTAGCAATAGAACCAGTATCAAATACCCAGGTGCTACTACGAGCATTAGTAAGGTACACATCAATAACATGTATATCACATATACCTGTGTTCACCTTGCCATCCTTCTTATCCGCCAAATACTTTGGGCAGTTCCGCTTCCAGTGACCAGTATGCTTGCAGTAGAAGCACTCAATTTCAGGCTTAGGTCCAGACTCGGGTTTCTTCTCTTGAGCAGCAACTTGCTTGCTGTTCTTCTTGAAGTTCCCCTTCTTCTTCCCTTTGCCCTTTTTCTTGAAACTAGTGGTCTTGTTGACCATCAACACTTGATGCTCCTTCTTGATTTCTACCTCCGCAGCTTTCAGCATTGCGAAGAGCTCGGGAATAGTCTTATTCATCCCTTGCATATTATAGTTCATCACGAAGCTCTTGTAGCTTGGTGGCAGTGATTGGAGAATTCTGTCAATGACGCAATCATCTGGAAGATTAACTCCCATCTGAATCAAGTGATTATTATACCCAGACATTCTGAGTATATGCTCACTGACAAAACTTTTCTCCTCCATCTTGCAGCTATAGAACTTATTGGAGACTTCATATCTCTCAATCCGGGCATTTGCTTGAAATATTAACTTCAACTCCTGGAACATCTCATATGCTCCATGACGTTCAAAACGTCGTTGAAGTCCCGGTTCTAAGCCGTAAAGCATGGCACACTGAACTATAGAGTAGTCATCAGCTTTGCTCTGCCAGACATTCACAACATCTGGTGTTGCTCCAGCAGCAGGCCTAGCACCCAGCGGTGCTTCCAGGACGTAATTCTTCTGTGCAGGAATGAGGATAATCCTCAAGTTACGGACCCAGTCCGTGTAATTGCTACCATCATCTTTCAACTTTGCTTTCTCAAGGAACACATTAAAATTCAACGGAACAACGGCACGGGCCATTTATCTACAATCATACATAAATAAGCAAGATACTATAAGGTACTAAGTTCATGATAAATTTAGGTTCAATTAATCATATTACTTAAAGAACTCCCACTTAGATAGATATCCCTCTAATCCTCTAAGTGATTACGTGATCCAAATTAACTAAACCATGTCCGATCATCACGTGAGATGGAGTAGTTTCATTGGTGAACATCACTATGTTGATCAGATCTACTATATGATTCACGCTCGACCTTTCGGTCTCCGTGTTCCGAGGCCATATCTGTATATGCTTGGCTCGTCAAGTATAACCTGAGTATTCCGCGTGTGCAACTGTTTTGCACCCGTTGTATTTGAACGTAGAGCCTATCACACCCGATCATCACGTGGTGTCTCAGCACGAAGAACTTTCGCAATGGTGCATACTCAGGGAGAACACTTCTTGATAATTTAGTGAGAGATCATCTTATAATGCTACCGTCAATCAAAGCAAGATAAGATGCATAAAAGATAAACATCACATGCAATCAATATAAGTGATATGATATGGCCATCATCATCTTGTGCTTGTGATCTCCATCTCCGAAGCACTGTAATGATCATCTCATAAAATCATGTTTTTGACCATATCACATCACAACATGCCCTGCAAAAACAAGTTAGACGTCCTCTACTTTGTTGTTGCATGTTTTACGTGGCTGCTACGGGCTTAAGCAAGAACCAATCTTACCTATGCATCAAAAACCACAACGATAGTTTGTCAAGTTGGTGCTGTTTTAACCTTCGCAAGGACCGGGCGTAGCCACACTCAGTTCAACTAAAGTTGGAGAAACTGTCACCCGCAAGCCACCTATGTGCAAAGCACGTCGGGAGAACCGGTCTCGCGTAAGCGTACGCGTAATGTCGGTCCGGGCCGCTTCATCCAACAATACCGCCGAACCAAAGTATGACATGCTGGTAAGCAGTATGACTTATATCGCCCACAACTCACTTGTGTTCTACTCGTGCATATAACATCAACATATAAAACCTAGGCTCGGATGCCACTGTTGGGTTTCGTAGTAATTTCAAAAAAATTCCTACGATCACGCAAGATCATGATGATGCATAGCAACGAGAGGGGAGAGTATGATCTACGTACCTTGTAGATCGACAACGGAAGCGTTTGGTTGATGTAGTTGTACGTCTCCACGGCCCGACCGATCAAGCACCGAAACTACGGCACCTCCGAGTTCGAGCACACGTTCAGCTCGATGACGATCCCCGGACTTCGATCCAGCAAAGTGTCGGGGAAGAGTTCTGTCAGCACGACGGCGTGGTGACGATCTTGATGTACTACTGCAGCAGGGCTTCGCCTAAACACCGCTACAATATTATCGAGGTCTATGGTGGAAGGGGACACCGCACACGGCTAAGAATATGATCACGTGGATCAACTTGTCTGTCTCTGGGGTGCCCCTGCCTCCATATATAAAGGACTAAAGGGGGGTGCGGCCGGCCTAGGAGAGGCGCGCCAGGAGAGTCCTACTCCCTCTGGGAGTAGGATTCCCCCCCCCCCCCAATCCTATTTGGACTAGGATTCACGGAGGGGGGGAAAGAGAGAGAGGAGCCGGCCCCCTCTCCTTGTCCTATTCGGACCAAGGGAGGGGAGGGGCGCGCGGCCCATGTTGGGCTGCCTCTTCTCTTTTTCACTAGGGCCCACTATGGCCCATATAGCTCCCGGGGGGTTCCGGTAACCTCCCGGTACTCCGATAAAATCTCGATTTCACCCGGAACACTTCCGATATCCAAACATAGGCTTCCAATATATCAATCTTTATGTCTCGACCATTTCGAGACTCCTCGTCATGTCCGTGATCACATCCGGGACTCCGAACAACCTTCGGTACATCAAAATGCATAAACTCATAATATAACTGTCATTGTAACCTTAAGCGTGCGGACCCTACGGGTTCGAGAACAATGTAGACATGACCGAGACACGTCTCCGGTCAATAACCAATAGCGGGACCTGGATGCCCATATTGGCTCCTACACATTCTACGAAGATCTTTATCGGTCAGACCGCATAACAACATACGTTGTTCCCTTTGTCATCGGTATGTTACTTGCCCGAGATTCGATCGTCGGTATCCCATACCTAGTTCAATCTCGTTACTGGCAAGTCTCTTTACTCGTTCTGTAATACATCATCCCGCAACTAACTCATTAGTTGCAATGCTTGCAAGGCTTAAGTGATGTGCATTACCGAGAGGGCCCAGAGATACCTCTCCGACAATCGGAGTGACAAATCCTAATCTCAAAATACGCCAACCCAACATGTACCTTTGGAGACACCTGTAGAGCTCCTTTATAATCACCCAGTTACGTTGTGACGTTTGGTAGCACACAAAGTGTTCCTCTGGCAAACGGGAGTTGCATAATCTCATAGTCATAGGAACATGTATAAGTCATGAAGAAAGCAATAGCAACATACTAAACGATCGGGTGCTAAGCTAATGGAATGGGTCATGTCAATCAGATCATTCAACTAATGATGTGATCCTATTAATCAAATGACAACTCTTTGTCCATGGTCAGGAAACATAACCATCTTTGATTAACAAGCTAGTCTAGTAGAGGCATACTAGTGACACTCTGTTTGTCTATGTATTCACACATGTATTATGTTTCCGGCTAATACAATTCTAGCATGAATAATAAACATTTATCATTATATAAGGAAATAAATAATAACTTTATTATTGCCTCTAGGGCATATTTCCTTCAGTTATGACGCCGCGTGGACCGGGCATCTTGAGCTTGAGATAAGCATAGTGTGGCACTGCGTTGAATCTAGCAAACGCGGTTCGTCCGAGCAGTGCGTGGTAGCCACTGCGGAAGGGGACGATATCGAAGATTAACTCTTCGCTTCGGAAGTTTCCGGAGAACCGAAGACCACCTCCAGCGTGATTGAGCCCGTACAGCGGGCCTCTACACCTGGTATGACTCATTTAAAGGTAGTCTTTCTTGGTTTGATTCGCGAGGGATTAATGCCCATCTTTCGTACTGTATCCTGATATAGCAGGTTGAGTCTGCTTCTGCCATCCATCAGGACTCGTGTTAGGTGGAATCCGTTGATGATTGGGTCAAGGACCAGTGCGGCCGAGCCACCGTGGCGGATACTAGTCGGATGATCTCGTCGATCGAAGGTGATCGGAAATGATGACCACGGATTGAACTTTGCGGCGACTGGCTCTACCGCATAGACGTCCTTGAGTGCTCGTTTGCGCTCCTTTCTGGGGATGTGCGTGGCGTATATCATGTTCATCGTTTTGACTTGGGCGGGGGGGATTTTTCTGTCCCCCGGTGTTCGGCTGCCGGGGTTGTTCATCCTCGTCCTCACTTTGTGAAGCCTTTTCTTTGTTTTCGGCATTTAACTTGCCAGCCTGCTTGAAGACCCAACAATCCCTGTTGGTATGATTGGCTTGCTTATCCGGGGTGCCATGAATTTGGCATGGACGGTCGAGTATACGGTCCAGGCTGGAAGGTCCTTCGTTATTTCTTTTGTAGGGTTTCTTCCGTTGGCTGGACTTGGAGTCACTGAATCCGGCATTGACTGTGGTGTCCTCGGTGTTGTCGCCACTGCTTCTGCGTTTGTGTCTGTTGCGCCGGAGCTTGCCGGTGCTGTTCTTGGCCTCGATGGGGTCTGCCTCACTGGCTGTGTTTTTGCTACGAGCCAGCCAGCTGTCCTCGCCTGCGCAAAAGTGGGTCATGAGTGTCGTAAGGGCTTCCATTGACTTCGGTTTTTCTTGTTCGAGGTGGCATGCTAGCCATTCGTCACGGATGCTGTGTTTCAAGGCTGCTAGGGCTTCGGCATTCGGACAGTCAACGATCTGGTTCTTTTTTGTTAGGAACCTAGTCCAGAATTTTCTGGCTGATTCTCCGGGTTGTTGAACTATGTGGCTTAGGTCATTGGCATCTGGTGGCCGGACATAGGTTCCTTGGAAGTTGTCGAGGAAAGCCTCTTCCAAGTCCTCCCAACTACCGATGGAGTTTTCAGGTAGGCTATTTAACCAGTGCCGAGCTGGTCCTTTGAGCTTTAATGGGAGGTACTTGATGGCGTGGAGGTCGTCTCCTCGGGCCATGTGGATGTGGAGGATGAAATCCTCGATCCATACCGCCGGGTCGGTTGTGCCGTCGTATGATTCGATATTGACGGGCTTGAACCCCTCGGGGAATTCATGATCCGGTACTTCATCTGTGAAGCAGAGCGGGTGTGCGGGGCCTCTATATCAGGCCGCATCGTGGCGGAGCTCGGATGGAGTTCGTCTACGGCGTTCGGCCCGAGCGTGGTTAGGTTTGTCATGTCCGAATAGGTAGCCGTCATCGTGCTTCGAGGCACGTCCTCGCGATCCGTAAATTGATCTTGTGTGTCCTGCTCTACTGTCCAGAGTCTGTCGGAGGTCGTACATATGACTCCAGACCCTTCCGTCCCTATTTTGGCGGGGTGGTGGAGCGGTCTGCTGTTCGGCCCGAGTTGCCGCTTTATCCCGACCGAAGGGGTGGCCGTTCAGCCGTCCTGTCCCGACCACGTGGTGGTCGGTCCGTACTACGCGAGGGAGATATGTGCTCCGACGCCTCCTCATCGAATTGAGGTAGGAGTCTGCGTTTCGGGTAGCTCTTGGCTGGGCGGTTGAGGCCGTGTTCCTCGGCTGTCACGACGTCGGTCCATCTGTCGACGAGCAGGTCTTGTTCAGCTTGAAGCTGTTGTTGTTTCTTTTTCAGGCTCCTTGCCGTGGCTATGAGCTGAAGCTTAAAGCGCTCCTGCTCTAGAGGATCCTCAAGCACGATGAAATCTTCGTTGCCAAGGCTTGTCTCCTCCTCGGAGGGTGGACGGTAACTATCATCCTCCGGGTCATCTTCTATGGTCTGTTCTTCGGGGTTGTCTTGCCTGCTGTCGTGTTCCTGTTTGGATGTAGCCCCTACAGGGTCTTCATTGTTTTCGGCGTCGCCTGGAGTACTATTTTCTCCGGTGCCAGTGTTGCCGTCCTTTGAGCGGCGGGGCTTGGGGCGGCGTTTGGGCCGCCGGTGCTTGGACTGTGTCTCGGAGGTTTTATTCGCATGTGGCTCTTCTTTGTCGTCGCCAGATTCTTTAGGTGTATCAACCATGTACACGTCGTACGAAGAGGTAGTTGTCCAACGTCCAGTGAATGGCAGGTTTTGGCCTTGCTCCTTGTCGGCATTGTCGTCCATACCGTCGATGTCTTCGGAGCCATAGTCAAGCACGTCGGTTAGGTCATCGACGGTGGCTATGAAGTAGGTGGCGGGTGGGAAGCAAAATTCCTCATCATCCTTCTCTAGCTCGAACCGGACATAGTTTGGCTGTGATTCCTTCTCCAAGGACAAATTCTTTAAAGATTTTAGCATGTCACCCAAAGGCGAGTGCTGGAAAACGTCAGCGGCACTGAACTCGAAGATCGACAACCGATCTAGCTCGGTGTCCGCGGGTGTACACAGCCCAGAACTTATAGCCGAAGATGAGTCCGAAGTTCCGTTAAAGCGAATATTGCAGGGCGTTGAGTCCATGTGTGGCTCCAATGTCGCGGACTCAGAGGCCTCGGATGGCTTGATCTACTTCGACTCTAAGGTCGTTGCAGCCGCATGAGCCATCTCCTGGGTGTGATCCGATGACAGATTTAAGTCACTTTCATCGGGATGAGGGGGAGCGATCGCCGCGGGTTCAAATCCCTCGAAGATCAAGTCTTCATGGGTATCCAAGACATAGTTCAAGCTTCCGAATCTGACCTGATGGCCAGGGGCGTAGCTGTCGATCTGCTCCAGATGGCCAAGCGAGTTGGCCCATAGTGTGAAGCCGAATACGAAGATCTGTCCGGGGAGGAAGGTTCCTCTTTGGACAGAGTCATTAGTGAGGATTGAAGGGGCCATCGAGCCTTTTTTCGGCAGCACAGTGTAACTCTCAATGAAAGCACCAATGTCGGTGTCAAAACCGGCGGATCTCGGGTAGGGGGTCCCGAACTGTGCGTCTAGGATCGATGGTAACAGGAGACGGGGGACACGATGTTTACCCAGGTTCAGGCCCTCTCTATGGAGGTAAAACTCTATGTCCTGCTTGATTGATATTGATGAATATGAGTGTTACAAGAGTGGATCTACCACGAGATCGTAATGGCTAAACCTTAGAAGTGTAGCCTATGTGGGTATGGTAATGAGTATATGTGTGCTCCTTTCCGGACTATCCCCTTCGGTTTATATAGACACCGAGAGGATCTAGGGTTTACATGGAGTCGGTTACATAAGAAGGAATCTTTGGTCACCAAGCTTGCCTTCCACGCCAAGTAGAGTCCAATCTGGACACGGTGCAGTCTTCGGGCTTCATGTCTTCACAGCCCATCAGTCCGGCTCATGGATAACAGGCTGGACGCCCGAGGACCCCTTAGTTGAGGACTCCCTCAACTGAGATTAGAGTTTGTTGGTTCTCAATGAAGTTTATGATTCATACTTGAAATTGTGATTGAATTGTTACTTTAGCATAAGAGATCATATGACAATATATATATATATTGCTACTCTAATAATGATCATGATGCCACCATGTCCGTATTTTATTTTATCAACACCTCTATCTCTAAACATGTGGACATATTTTTCGATTTCGGCTTTCGCTTGAGGACAAGCGAGGCCTAAGCTTGGGGGAGTTGATACGTCCATTTTGCATCATGCTTTTATATCAATATTTATTGCATTATGGGTTGTTATTACACATTATGTCACAATACTTATGCCTATTCTCTCTTATTTTACAAGGTTTACATGAAGAGGGAGAATGCCGGCAGCTGGAATTCTGGGTTGGAAAAGGAGCAAATATTAGAGACATATTATGCACATCTCCAAAAGTCCTGAAACTTCACAGAAGCACGTTTCAGAATATAAAAAAATATTGGGCGAAAGAAGTACCACAGGGGGGCCACCCACCGTCCACGAGGGTGGGGGCGCGCCCCCTGCCTCGTGGGCCCCCTGGTAGCCCTCTGATGCCCATCTTTGGCTATATGGAGTCTTTCGTCGAGGAAAAAATCATAAGCTAACTCACAGGACAAAACTCCGCCGCCACGAGGCGGAACCTTGGCGGAACCAATCTAGGGCTCCGGCGAAGCTGTTCTGCCGGGGAAACTTCCCTCCAGGAGGGGGAAATCATCACCATCGTCATCACCAACGACCCTCTCACTGGGAGGGGGTCAATCTCCATCAACATCTTCACCAGCACCATCTCATCTCAAACCCTAGTTCATCTCTTGTATCCAATCTTTGTCCCAAAGCCTCAGATCGGTACCCGTGGATTGCTAGTAGTGTCGATTACTCCTTGTAGTTGATGCTAGTTGGTTTACTTGGTGGAAGATCATATGTTCAGATCCATTATGCATATTAATACCCCTCTGATTATGAACATGAATATGATTTGTGAGTAGTTACCTTTGTTCCTGAGGACATGGGAGAAGCCTTGCTATAAGCAGTCATGTGAATTTGGTATTCGATCGATATTTTGATCAGATGTATGTTGTCTTTCCTCTAGTGGTGTTATGTGAACGTCGACTACATGACACTTCACCATTGTTTGGGCCTAGAGGAAGGCATTGGGAAGTAATAAGTAGATGATGGGTTGCTAGAGTGACAGAAGTTTAAAGCCTAGTTTATGCGTTGCTTCGTAAGGGGCTGATTTGGATCCATATGTTTCATGCTATGGTTAGGTTTACCTTAATACTTCTGTTGTAGTTGCAGATGCTTGCAATTGGGGTTAATCATAAGTGGGATGCTTGTCCAAGGAAGGACAGTACCCAAGCACCGGTCCACCCACATATCAAATTATCAAAGTACCAAACGTGAATCATATGAACGTGATGAAAACTAGCTTGATGAGAATTCTGATGTGTCCTCGGGAGCGCTTTCCTTTATATAAGAGTTTGTCCAGGCTTGTCCTTTGCTACAAAAAGGATTGGGCCATCTTGCTACACCTTATTTACTTTTATTACTTGTTACCCGTTACAAATTACCTTATCACAAAACTATCTGTTACCGATAATTTCAATGCTTGCAGAGAATACCTTACTGAAAACCGCTTATCATTTCCTTCCGCTCCTCGTTGGGTTCGACACTCTTACTTATCGAAAAGGCTACGATAGATCCCCTACACTTGCGGGTCATCAGCTGTCAGTTGGTGCAGTTCCAAGCAGAGCGTCGTGGTGGAATCTACGTGTGAAGCGGAATACATAGTTGCTTCGGAAGCAGCAAATGAAGGAGTCTAGATGAAGGAGTTCATATCCGATCTAGGTGTAATACCTAGTGCATCGGGTCCAATGAAAATCTTTTGTGACAATGCTGGAGCAATTGCCTTGGCGAAGGAATCCAGATTTCACAAGAGAACCAAACACATCAAGAGACACTTCAACTCCATTCGTGAACAAGTCAAGGAGGGAGACATAGAAAATTGCAAGATACATACGGATCTGAATGTAGAGGACCCGTTGACTAAGCCTCTTCCACAAGCAAAACATGATCAGCACCAAGACTCCATGGGTGTTAGATTCATTACAATGTAATCTAGATTATTGACTCCAGTTCAAGTGGGAGAATGAAAGAAATATGCCCTAGAGGAAATAATAAAGTTGTTATTTTATATCTCCTATTCATGATAAAGGTTTATTATTCATGCTAGAATTGTATTAATCAGAAACTTAAAATGCATGTGTGAATACATAAACAAATACCGTGTCCCTAGTATGCCTCTACTAGACTAGCTCGTTGATTATAGATGGTTAAAGTTTCCTGACCATGGACATGTGTTGTCATTTGATAACGAGATCACATCATTAGGAGAATGATGTGATGGACAAGACCGATCCGTTAGCTTAGCATAATGATCGTTCAGTTTTATTGCTATTGCTTTCTTCATGTCAAATACATATTCCATCGACTATGAGATTATGCAACTCTCGGATACCGGGGGAATACCTTGTGTGCTATCAAACGTCACAACGTAACTGGGTGATCATAAATATTCTCTACAGGTATCTCCGAAGGTGTTTTTTGAGTTGGCATAGATCGAGATTAGGATTTGTCACTCCAAGTATCGAAGAGGTATCTTTGGACCCTCTCGGTAATACACATCATAAGCTTGCAATCAAACGAGTAAGGAGTTAGTCACTGGGTGATGTATTATGGAACGAGTAAAGAGATTTGCCGGTAACGATATTGAACTACGTATGAAGATACCGACGATCGAATCTCGGGCAAGTAACATACTGATGGACAAAGGGAATTACGTATGTTGTCATAATGGTTCGACCGATAAGGATCTTCATAGAATATGTAGGAGCCAATATGGGCATCCAAGTTCCGCTATTGGTTATTGACCGGAGAGGTGTCTCGGTCATGTCTACATAGTTCTCGAAACCGTAGGGTCCGCACGCTTAACGTTCGTTGACGATATAACATTATATGAGTTATGTGATTTGGTGACCAAATGCTGTTCGGAGTCCCGGATGAGATCACGTACATGACGAGGAGTCTCAAAATGGTCGAGAGGTAAAGATTCATATATAGGACGATAGTATTCGGACATCGGAAGTGTTTCGGGGGTTATCGGGTCACCGGAAGGGGTTTCGGGCACCCCCGACAAAAGTTATGGGCCTTATGGGCCAAGAGAGGAAACGCACCAGCCACAAGGGGCTGGTGTGCCCCCCATAGCAGGCCGGCCAAGGAGGAGAAGGAACGGGGGAGGGAAAGGAAAGTGTGGATTAGGATTCCCACTCCCTTCCCCCCCCCCTCTTTCCTCCCCCCTTGGGAATACATGGCAGGGGGAGCTGTTGGGGAACGTAGTAATTTCAAAAAAATTCCTACGCACACGCAAGATCATGGTGATGCATAGCAACGAGAGGGGAGAGTATTGTCTACGTACCCTCGTAGACCAAAAGCGGAAGCGTTAGCACAACACGGTTGACGTAGTCATACGTCTTCACGATCCGACCGATCCAAGTACTGAACGCACGGCACCTCCGAGTTCAGCACACGTTCAGCCCGATGACGTCCCTCAAACTCCGATCCAGCCGAGTGTTGAGGGAGAGTTTCTTCAGCACGACGGCGTGGTGACGATGTTGATGTTCTACCGACGCAGGGCTTCGCCTAAGCACCGTTACAGTATTATCGAGGTGGACTATGGTGGAGGGGGGCACCACACACGGCTAAGAGACGATCAACTTGATCAACTTGTGTGTCTAGAGGTGCCCCCTGCCCCTATATATAAAGGAGCAAGGGGGGAGGCGGCCGGCCTAGGAGGAGGGCGCGCCAAGGGGGGAGTCCTACTCCCACCGGGAGTAGGACTCCTCCTTCCCTTGTTGGAGTAGGAGAGAAGGAAAGAGGGGGAGAGGAACAAGGAAAAGTGGGCTGCATCCTTTGTCCAATTTGGACCAGAGGGGGGGCGCGTGCCTCCTTCCTTTTGGCTTCTCTCCTCTATTCCTGTATGGCCCAATAAGGCACATATACTCCCCGGCGAATTCCCGTAACTCTCCGGTACTCCGAAAAATACCTGAATCACTCGGAACCTTTCCGATGTCCGAATATAGTCGTCCAATATATCGATCTTTACGTCTCGACCATTTCGAGACTCCTCATCATGTCCCCGATCTCATCTGGGACTCCGAACTCCTTCGGTACATCAAAACTCATAAACTCATAATATAACTGTCATCGAAACCTTAAGCGTGCGGACCCTACGGGTTCGGGAACTATGTAGACATGACCGAGACACGTCTCCGGTCAATAACCAATAGAGGAACCTGGATGCTCATATTGGCTCCCACATATTCTATGAAGATCTTTATCGGTCAGACCGCATAACAACATACGTTGTTCCCTTTGTCACCGGTATGTTACTTGCCCGAGATTCGATCGTCGGTATCTCAATACCTAGTTCAATCTCGTTACCGGCAAGTCTCTTTTACTCGTTCCGTAATACATCATCCCGCAACAAACTTATTAGTTGCAATGCTTGCAAGGCTTAAGTGATGTGCATTACCGAGAGGGCCCAGAGATACCTCTCCGACAATCGGAGTGACAAATCCTAATCTCGAAATACGCCAACCCAACAAGTACCTTCGGAGACACCTGTAGAGCACCTTTATAATCACCCAGTTATGTTGTGACGTTTGGTAGCACACAAAGAGTTCCTCCGGTAAACGGGAGTTGCATAATCTCATAGTCATAGGAACATGTATAAGTTATGAAGAAAGCAATAGCAACAAACTAAACGATCAAGTGCTAAGCTAATGGAATGGGTCAAATCAATCACATCATTCTCCTAATGATGTGATCCCGTTAATCAAATGACAACTCATGTCTATGGCTAGGAAACATAACCATCTTCGATCAACGAGCTAGTCAAGTAGAGGCATGCTAGTGACACTCTGTTTGTCTATGTATTCACACATGTATTATGTTTCCGGTTAATACAATTCTAGCATGAATAACAAACATTTATCATGAAATAAGGAAATAAATAATAAATTTATTATTGCCTCTAGGGCATATTTCCTTCAGTCTCCCACTTGCACTAGAGTCAATAATCTAGTTCACATCGCCATGTGATTTAATACCAATAGTTCACATCACCATGTGATTATCACCCATAGTTCACATCGACATGTGACCAACACCCAAAGGGTTTACTAGAGTCAATAATCTAGTTCACATCGCTATGTGATTAACACCCAAAGAGTACTAAGGTGTGATCATGTTTTGCTTGTGAGAGAAGTTTAGTCAACGGGTCTGCCACATTCAGATCCGTACGTATTTTGCAAATTTATATGCCAACAATGTTATGCATGGAGCTACTCTAGCTAATTGCTCCCACTTTCAATATGTATCCAGATTGAGACTTAGAGTCATTTGGATCAGTGTCAAAACTTGCATCGACGTAACCCTTTACGACGAACCTTTTGTCACCTCCATAATCGAGAAACATATCCTTATTCCACTAAGGATAATTTTGACCAATGTCCAGTGATCTACTCCTAGATCACTATTGTACTCCCTTGCCAAACTCAGGGCAGGGTATACAATAGGTCTGGTACACAGCATGGCATACTTTATAGAACCTATGGCTGAGGCATAGGGAATGACTTTCATTCTCTCTCTATCTTCTGTCGTGGTCGGGTTTTGAGTCTTACTCAACTTCACACCTTGTAACACAGGCAAGAACTCCTTCTTTGACTGTTCCATTTTGAACTACTTCAAAATCTTGTCAAGGTATGTACTCATTGAAAAACTTATCAAGCGTCTTGATCTATCTCTATAGATCTTGATGCTCAATATGTAAGCAGCTTCACCGAGGTCTTTCTTTGAAAAAACTCCTTTCAAACATTCCTTTATGCTTTGCAGAATAATTCTACATCATCTCCGATCAACACTATGTCATACATATACTTATCAGAAATGTTGTAGTGCTTCCACTCACTTTCTTGTAAATACAGGCTTCACCGCAAGTCTGTATAAAACTATATGCTTTGATTAACTTATCAAAGCGTATATTCCAACTCCGAGATGCTTGCACCAGTCCATAGATGGATCGCTAGAGCTTGCATATTTTTTTAGTACCTTTAGGATTGACAAAACCTTCTGGTTGCATCATATACAACTCTTCTTTAATAAATCCATTAAAGAATGCAGTTTTGTTTATCCATTTGCCAGATTTCATAAAATGCGGCAATTGCTAACATGATTCGGACAGACTTAAGCATAGATACGAGTGAGAAACTCTCATCGTAGTCAACACCTTGAACTTGTCGAAAACCTTTTTGCGACAATTATAGCTTTGTATATAGTAACACTACTATCAGCGTCTGTCTTCCTCTTGAAGATCCATTTAATCTCAATGGCTCGCCGATCATTGGGCAAGTCAACCAAAGTCCATACTTTGTTCTCATACATGGATCTCATCTCAGATTTCATGGCCTCAAGCCATTTTGCGGAATCTGGGCTCATCATCGCTTCCTCATAGTTCGTAGGCTCGTCATGGTCAAGTAACATGACCTCCAGAACAGGATTACCGTACCACTCTGGTGCGGATCTCACTCTGTTTTACCTACGAGGTTCGGTAGTAACTTGATCTGAAGTTACATGATCATCATCATTAGCTTCCTCACTAATTGGTGTAGTAGTCATAGGAACAGATTTCTGTGATGAACTACTTTCCAATAAGGGAGCAGGTATAGTTACCTCATCAAGTTCTACTTTCCTCCCACTCACTTCTTTCGAGAGAAACTCCTTCTCTAGAAAGGATCTATTCTCAGCAATGAATATCTTGCCTTCGGATCTGTGATAGAAGGTGTACCCAACATTTTCTATTGGGTATCCTATGAAGACACACTACTCCGATTTGGGTTTGAGCTTATCAGGTTGAAACTTTTTCACATAAGCATTGCAACCTCAAACTTTAAGAAACAACAGCTTAGGTTTCTTGCCAAACCATA
The DNA here is from genome assembly GCF_056163025.1 of Triticum urartu. Lineage (NCBI taxonomy): Eukaryota > Viridiplantae > Streptophyta > Magnoliopsida > Poales > Poaceae > Triticum > Triticum urartu. The sequence continues at coordinate 507,271,573 of NC_141875.1, read as the reverse complement.
GTTCATACGGTGTCGTCTCAACGGATTTAGATGGTGCCCTATTTAATGTGAATGTAGCTGTCTCTAATGCACAACCCCAAAATGATAGTGGTAAATCAGTAAGAGACATCATAGATTGCACCATATCTAATAAACTGCGGTTACGATGTTCGGACACACCATTACACTGTAATGGTGTTCCAAGTGGCGTGAGTAGTGAAACTTTTTCACATTGTTTTAACTGAAGGCCAAACTCGTAACTCAAATATTTTACTTCTGCGATCATATCGTAGATACTTTTATTTTTGTTACGATGATTCTCCACTTCACTCTAAAATTCTTTGAACTTTTCAAATGTTTCAGATTTGTGTTTCATCAAGTAGATATACTCATATCTGCTCAAATCATCTGTGAATGTTAGAAAATAATGATACCTGTCGCGAGCCTCAATATTCATCGGAAAACATACATCAGTATGTATGATTTCCAACAAATCTGTTGCTCGGTCCATTGTTCCGGAGAACGGAGTCTTAGTCATCTGGCCCATGAGGCATGGTTCGCAAGCATCAACTCATTCATAATCAAGTGATTCCAAAAGCCCATCAACATGGATTTTCTTCATGCGCTTTACACCAATATAACCTAACCGGCAGTGCCACAAATAAGTTGCACTAACAAACCATTTTCATTGGGTGTATGACAATAGAAGGTTTTATTCATGTAAACAGAACAACAATTATTCTCTAAGTTGCATGAATAATCGTATTGCAATAAACATGATCAAATCATATTCATGCTCAACGCAAACACCAAATAACACTTATTTAGGTTCAGCACTAATCCCGAAAGTATAGGGAGTGTGCGATGATGATCATATCAATCTTGGAACTACTTCCAACACACATCGTCACTTCACCCTTAACTAGTCTCTGTTCATTCTGCAACTCCTGTTTCGAGTTACTACTCTTAGCAACTGAACCAGTATCAAATACCGAGGGGTTGCTACGAACACTAGTAATATACACATCAATAATCTGTATATCAAATATACCTTTGTTCAGTTTGCCATCCTTCTTATCCGCCAATTACTTGGGGTAGTTCCGCTTCAAGTGACCAGTCCCTTTGCAGTAGAAGCACTCAGTTTCAGGCTTAGGTCCAGACTTGGGTTTTTTCACTTAAGCAGCAACTTGCTTGCTGTTCTTCTTGAAGTTCCCCTTTCTTCCCTTTGTCCCTTTACTTGAAACTAGTGATTTTGTTTACCATCAACACTTGATGCTTTTCTTGATTTCTACCTTCGTCGATTTCAGCATCACGAAGAGCTTGGGAATCGTTTCCGTTATCCCTTGCATATTATAGTTCATCACGAAGTTCTACTAACTTGGTGATGGTGACTAGAGAATTCTGTCAATCACTATTTTATCTGGAAGATTAACTCCCACTGGATTCAAGCGATTGTAGTACACAGAAAATTTGAGCACATGCTCACTGCTTGAGCTATTCTCCTCCATCTTTTAGCTATAGAACTTGTTGGAGACTTCATATCTCTCAACTCGGGTATTTACTTGAAATATTAACTTCAACTCCTAGAACATCTCATATGGTCCATGACGTTCAAAACGTCTTCGAAATCCCGATTCTAAGCTGTTAAGCATGGTGCACTAAACTATCAAGTAGTCATCATATTGAGCTAGCCAAACGTTCATAACGTCTGCATCTGCTCCTGCAATAGGTCAGTCACCTAGCGGTGAATTAAAGACATAATTCTTCTATGCAGCGATGAGGATAAACCTCAGATCACGGACCCAGTCCGCATCATTGCTACTACCATCTTTCAACTTAGTTTTCTCTAGGAACACATATAAAACATAGGGAAGCAATAACGCGAGGTATTGATCTACAACATAGATATGCAAATACTATCAGGACTAAGTTCATGATAAATTAAAGTTTAATTAATCATATTACTTAAGAAGTCCCACTTAGACAGACATCCCTCTAATCTTCTAAGTGATCACGTGATCCATATCAACTAAACCATAACCGATCATCACGTGAAATGGAGTAGTTTTCAATGGTGAACATCACTATGTTGATCATATCTACTATATGATTCACGCTCGACCTTTTGGTCTCAGTGTTCCGAGGCCATATCTGCATATGCTAGGCTCGTCAAGTTTAACCTGAGTATTCTGCATGTGCAAAACTGGCTTGCACCCGTTGTAGATGGACGTAGAGCTTATCACACCCAATCATCATGTGGTGTCTCGGCACGACGAACTTTGGCAACGGTGCATAGTTAGGGAGAACACTTTTATCTTGAAATTTAGTGAGAGATCATCTTATAATGCTACCGTCAATCAAAGCAAGATAAGATGCATAAAAGATAAACATCACATGCAATCAATATAAGTGATATGATATGGCCATCATCATCTTGTGCTTGTGATCTCCATCTCTGAAGCACCGTCATGATCACCATCGTCACCGGAGCGACACCTTGATCTCCATCGTAGCATCATTGTCATCTCACCAATCTTATGCTTCCATGACTATCGCTACCGCTTAGTGATAAAGTAAAGCATTACAGCGCAATTGCATTGCATACAATAAAGCGACAACCATATGGCTCCTGCCAGTTGCCGATAACTCGGTTACAAAACATGATCATCTCATACAATAAAATTTAGCATCATGTCTTGACCATATCACATCACAACATGCCCTGCAAAAACAAGTTAGACGTCCTCTACTTTGTTGTTGCAAGTTTTACGTGGCTGCTACGGGCTTAGCAAGAACCATTCTTACCTACGCATCAAAACCACAACGATAGTTTGTCAAGTTGGTGTTGTTTTAACCTTCGCAAGGACCGGGCGTAGCCACACTCGGTTCAACTAAAGTTGGAGACACTAACACCCGCCAGCCACCTATGTGCAAAGCACGTCGGTAGAACCAGTCTCGCGTAAGCGTACGCGTAATGTCGGTCCGGGCCGCTTCATCCAACAATACCGTCGAACCAAAGTATGACATGCTGGTAAGCAGTATGACTTATATCGCCCACAACTCACTTGTGTTCTACTCGTGCACAACATCAACGCATAAAACCTAGGCTCTGGTACCACTGTTGGGGAACGTAGTAATTTCAAAAAATTTCCTACGCACACGCAAGATCATGGTGATGCATAGCAATGAGAGGGGAGAGTGTTGTCTACGTACCCTCGTAGACCGAAAGCGGAAGCGTTAGCACAAAGCGGTTGATGTAGTCATACGTCTTCACGATCCGACCGATCCAAGTACCGAACGCACAGCACCTCCGAGTTCAGCACACGTTCAGCCCGATGACGTCCCTCGAACTCCGATCCAGCCGAGTGTTGAGGGAGAGTTTCGTCAGCATGACGGCGTGGTGACGATGTTGATGTTCTACCGACGCAGGGCTTCGCCTAAGCACCGCTACAGTATTATCGAGGTGGCCTATGGTGGAGGGGGGCACCACACACGGCTAAGAGACGATCAACTTGATCAACTTGTGTGTCTAGAGGTGCCCCCTGCCCCTGTATATAAAGGAGCAAGGGGGGAGGCGGCCGGCCTAGGAGGAGGGCGCGCCAAGGGGGGAGTCCTACTCCCATCGGGAGTAGGACTCCTCCTTCCCTTGTTGGAGTAGGAGAGAAGGAAAGAGGGGGAGAGGAACAAGGAAAAGTGGGCTGCACCCTTTGTCCAATTTGGACCAGAGGGGGGGCGCGCGCCTCCTTCCTTTTGGCTTCTCTCCTCTATTCCCGTATGGCCCAATAAGGCACATATACTCCCCGGCGAATTCCCGTAACTCTCCGGTACTCCGAAAAATACCTGAATCACTCGGAACCTTTCCGATGTCCGAATATAGTCGTCCAATATATCGATATTTACGTCTCGACCATTTCGAGACTCCTCGTCATGTCCCTGATCTCATCCGGGACTCCGAACTCCTTCGGTACATCAAAACTCATAAACTCATAATATAACTGTCATCGAAACCTTAAGCGTGCGGACCCTACGGGTTCGAGAACTATGTAGACATGACCGAGACACGTCTCTGGTCAATAACCAATAGCAGAACCTGGATGCTCATATTGGCTCCCACATATTCTATGAAGATCTTTATCGGTCAGACCGCATAACAACATACGTTGTTCCCTTTGTCATCGGTATGTTACTTGACCGAGATTCGATCGTTGGTATCTCAATACCTAGTTCAATCTCGTTACCGGCAAGTCTCTTTTACTCGTTCCATAATACATCATCCCGCAACTAACTTATTAGTTGCAATGCTTGCAAGGCTTAAGTGATGCGCATTACCGAGAGGGCCCAGAGATACCTCTCCGACAATCGGAGTGACAAATCCTAATCTCGAAATACGCCAACCCAACAAGTACCTTCGGAGACACCTGTAGAGCACCTTTATAATCACCCAGTTACGTTGTGACATTTGGTAGCACACAAAGTGTTCCTCCAGTAAACGGAAGTTGCATAATCTCATAGTCATAGGAACATTTATAAGTTATGAAGAAAGCAATAGCAACAAACTAAACGATCAAGTGCTAAGCTAATGGAATGGGTCAAGTCAATCACATCATTCTCCTAATGATGTGATCCCGTTAATCAAATGACAACTCATGTCTATGGCTAGGAAACATAACCATCTTCGATCAACGAGCTAGTCAAGTAGAGGCATACTAGTAACACTCTGTTTGTCTATGTATTCACACGTGTATTATGTTTCCGGTTAATACAATTCTAGCATAAATAATAAACATTTATCATGAAATAAGGAAATAAATAATAACTTTATTATTGCCTCTAGGGCATATTTCCTTCAGGAGCGAGGCCAGGGCAGGAGCCCTAGGGCCAGCCGGCCACCTACGTGGTGCACCAGGCTGCCTCCCCTCCCCCTCCCACCTATATATATATATATATATATATATATATATATATATATTTGGGAGGGGACATGAGGGAGTCCTGGATTAGGGGGTGTCCGGATGGCCGGACTATACCTTCAGCCGGACTCCTGGACTATGAAGATACAAGATTGAAGACTTCGTCCCGTGTCCGGAAGGGACTTTCCTTGGCGTGGAAGGCAAGCTTGGTGATACGGATATGTAGATCTCCTACCATTGTAACCGACTTTGTGTAACCCTAGCCCTCTCCAGTGTCTATATAAACCAGAGGGTTTTAGTTCGTAGGACAACATACAGGACAACAATCATACCATAGGCTAGCTTCTAGGGTTTAGCCTCTCCAATCTCGTGGTAGATCTACTCTTGTACTACCCATATCATCAATATTAATCAAGCAGGACGTAGGGTTTTACCTCCATCAAGAGGGCCCGAACCTGGGTAAAACTTCGTGTCCCCTGCCTCCTGTTACCATCCGGCCTAGATGCACAGTTCGGGACCCCCTACCCGTGATCCGCCGGTTTTGACACCGACATTGGTGCTTTCATTGAGAGTTCCTCTGTGTCGTTGCCGTCAGGCTTGATGGCTCCTACGATCATCAATGCGATGCAGTCCAAGGTGAGACCTTCCTCCCCGGACAGATCTTCGTCTTCGGCGGCTTCGCACTGCGGGCCAATTCACTTGGCCATCTGGAGCAGATCGAAAGCTACGCCCCTGGCCGTCAGGTCGGATTTGGAAGTTTAAACCACACGACTGACATCCGCGGGGACTTGATCCTCGACGGATTCGAGCCACTGCCGAGCGTGCCGCACTGTCACGATGAGCATGATCTAGCTCTTCCGCCGAACGGTGCCCTGGAGGCCGCACCCGCATCGGCTTCGACCCTTAATTCGGAGCCAACTGCACCGATCGAGGATGGGTGGTTGGACGCCGCCTCGGGGGCTGCAATCCCAACGGCGATCGAGCCGAACACCAGCCCCGCACCCCGCGAGACTCATGACTCCAAGGAGCCGAACTCCTCTCCGGACTCCGAACCCTCCGCGCCCCTGCCGATCGAATCCGATTAGGCGCCGATCTTGGAGTTTACTGCCGCAGACATCTTTCAGCACTCGCCTTTCGGTGATATTCTGAAGACACTGAAGTCTCTCTCTTTATCAGGAGAGCCCTGGCCGGACTACGGTCAGCAAGGTTGGGATACGGACGATGAAGAAATTCAAAGCCCACCCACCACCCACTTTGTAGCCACTGTCGACGATTTAACCGACATGCTCGACTTCGACTCCGAAGACATCGACGGTATGGACGCCGATGCAGGAGACGATGAAGAACCAACGCCTATTAGGCCTTGGAAAGCCACCTCGTCGTATGACATATACATGGTGGACACCCCAAAAGAAGGAGATGGCGATGGAACAGTGGAGGATGGACCCCTCCAAGAAACAGCCTAAGCGCCGGCGTCAGCGGCACCGCTCAAAATCCCGCCAAAACAAATACGGTGATTCTAGCACGGGAGATAATAATACTCCAGAGAATGTCGAAGAAAATCCCCTCCAGCAAGATTCATCACAGGAGGATGGAGAAGCCAGCCCTCATGAGAGAGTGGCAGACAAAGAGGTCGAGGACGATAATTATACGCCTCCCTCCGAAGATGAGGCAAGCCTCGACGACGACGAATTCGTCATGCCAGAGGATCCCGCTGAACAAGAGCGTTTTCAACGCAGGCTTATGGCCATGGCAAGAAGCCTCAAGAAAAAACAGCAACAGCTTAGAGCTGATCAAGATTTGCTAGTCGACAGATGGACTGAAGTCCTTGCGGCCGTAGAGCATAAACTCGAACGCCCCTCCAAGAGCTACCCAAAGCGCAGGTTGCTACCCCGATTAGAGGAGGAAGCACTTAAACCTACATCACCAGCACTTGATACGGCCGACCGGCCACCTCGTGGCCGCGACAGAGAGGCCTCTCGGCCCTCCACTCAAGCCGCACCCCGTACCAAGGCACGGGAAAATGCGCCAGACCTGCGAGATATGTTGGAGGACAAGGCAAGGCAAACAAGATCGATCTACAGATCGCGTGGGCACCCCATGACTCGAGACGGTAACCGTCACGCCGGACACAAATCCGGTAGGGCCGAACACAGTAGACAAAGCTCATTGGAGCTACGTCGTGATATAGCCCAGTACAGAGGCGCCGCACACCCACTATGCTTCACAGACGAAGTAATGGATCATCAAATCCTCGAGGGTTTCAAACCCGTAAACATCGAATCATATGATGGCACAACAGATCCTGCGGTATGGATCGAGGATTATCTCCTTCATATCCACATGGCCCGCGGCGATGATCTCCACGCCATCAAATACCTCCCACTCAAGCTTAAAGGACCAGCTCGGCATTGGCTTAACAGCTTGCCAGCAGGATCAATCGGTTGTTGGGAGGACCTGGAAGCCGCATTCCTCGACAATTTCCAGGGCACTTATGTGCGACCACCAGACGTCGATGACCTAAGCCACGTAATTCAGCAGCCAGAGGAATCGGCCAGGCAATTCTGGACACGGTTCCTAACAAAGAAAAATCAAATAGTCGACTGTCCGGACGCTGAGGCCCTAGCAGCCTTCAAACACAATATCCATGACGAGTGGCTTGCCCGGCACCTTGGACAGGAAAAGCCGAAATCTATGGCAGCACTCACGACACTCATGACCCACTTTTGCGCGGGAGAAGACAGCTGGCTTGCTCGTAGCAACAATATGACCAAGAACCCTTGTAATTCGGATACCAGGGACAGTAGTGGCAGGTCGCGTCGCAACAAGCAGAAGCGCCACACTAACGACGACAATGCTGAGGATACGGCAGTTAATGCCGGATTCAGAGGCTATAAATCCGGTCAGCGGAAAAAGCCATTCAAAAGAAATCCTAGGGGCCCGTCCAGTCTGGACCGAATACTCGACCGCTTGTGCCAGATACATGGCACCTCCGAAAAGCCGGCCAATCACACCAACAGGGATTGTTGGGTGTTCAAGCAGGCAGGCAAGTTACATGCCGAAAATACAGACAAGGGGCTGCATAGCGATGACGACGAAGAGCCCCGGCCGCCGAACAACAGTGGACAGAAGGGTTTTCCCCCACAAGTGCGGACGGTGAACATGATATACGCAACCCACATCCCCAAGAGGGAGCGGAAGCGCGCGTTAAGGGACGTATACGCGGTAGAGCCAGTCGCCCCAAAGTTCAACCCATGGTCCTCCTGCCCGATCACCTTTAATCGAAGGGACCATCCCACTAGGACCCGTCATGGCGGATTCACCGCATTGGTTCTAGACCCAATTATTGACGGATTTCATCTCACTAGAGTCCTTATGGACGGCAGCAGCAGCCTGAACCTGCTTTACCAGGATACAGTGTGGAAAATGGGCATGGATCCCTCGAGGATTAAGCCCACCAAAATGACCTTTAAAGGCGTAATACCAGGTGTAGAGGCCAACTATACAGGCTCAGTCACACTTGAAGTGGTCTTCGGATCTCCGGATAATTTCCGAAGCGAGGAGTTAATCTTCAACATAGTCCCATTCCACAGTGGCTATCACGCACTGCTCGGGCGAACCGCATTCGCCAAGTTCAACGCGGTATCTCACTATGCATACCTTAAGCTCAAGATGCCAGGCCCTCGAGGAGTAATTACGATCAATGGAAACACCGAACGCTACCTCCGAACGGAGGAGCACACGGCGGCCCTTGCAGCAGAAGTACAAAGCAGCCTCTCCAGGCAATTCTCCAGTCCGGCCATTAAATGTCCGGACACCGTTAAGCGCGTCCGGAGTAACCTACAACAAGACCGCCTGGCATGTTCTGAGAAGGCGTAGCAATGCGGCCCCAGCCCCAGCCCTCGCAAAAATGCGATGACAGTGCTTCACGTACATAACTACACTCTAGAAATACCATGGGTACAGGGGAGGGGCACCATCACGGCATGCCCGAAACACGGCTTAAACCGCACCAGGGGCTGCCGATTTTTTAATTTTCTCTTACTTTCAGGACTCCATTCTCCGGAAGGCCTGTTCGGCAGTTCAATTGCCGCACAAACGATGCAAGAACCAGGGAAGCAGACAAGCCATGCCGCATTACGGAACTCCCAGGTGGTCTCTATCACGAGCAGTATACCTGTTTCGCATACCATTCCGCAGCCTACCCCTGGAACGGACATGTTAAATAGTCCAACCTTTTGCTTATCGCATTATTTGTATCGTTCTGCTTTGATCGCAGCCCTTTTTAATAAACAATGCATAGCTTTTGTCTATTTTTACATTACTTTTTTTACAAATATATTCTCCTTAACGACATGTTGCACCCATACACTTTGGTACGGCCAAAATACGCCAGGGGCTTTAGTACCCCTTAATATGGTGTGAGAAGTCCAAACACTTTAACAAGTGCGGCACCCCGAACTTATAGCATTATATGCATCGGCTCCGAATCATGTCTTGGGTCAATAGTTGGGTTTGCCCGGCTCCTATGTTTTGGTGCCTTACGTTTCGCTATATCGGCTAAGGTAGCACTAGGAGAACTACTGCGATTGTGCCCCAGTTGAGCTGGGTCGAGCACCTCAGTAGAGAAAGCTAAAACTGACTGTCATGATGAAGCGAGAGCTGGTCGTTGTTCGAGAGGTTTTTCGAGTCCCTAAAGACTTATGCCGCTTAGAGCGAGGAGCCGGCTCTGTCCGGCCAAGGCGTGGATAGCGCCCCGAACTCGGTCTTCCGAATACCAGGGGCTTCGCCGAAATTTAAAATTATAGAATTCTATGGCTAAGTGAGAGTGTTCACGCATTATAGTCCGATTGCCTTGTTCGTTGTGCTGAGCGCCTCCCTCGAAGGACCCAAACATGGGAAAAAGAGTGCTCAGGTTTATCCCCGAACACCCCAGCACTAACGGCACGGGGGCAGAAGCCGACGACTCGCCATCTCTCAGAATTGATAAACAGCCGCACAGAAGGTAATATTTTAAATTCCAACAGCATTGCTTAGCGCATATGAACAAGTTTTCAGCGCACAGGATAAAACGAGTGAGTTTTACTCAAAAATTACATCCCTGGAACATTCATCCGCCATAAGGCAGGCACCCTTCAGAACATCCTTATAATAATTCTTGGGCTTGCGATTCTCTTTCCCCGGCGGTGGCCCGTCCTTCACAAGCTTCTCAGCATCCAGCTTGCCCCAGTGCACCTTAGCACGGGCAAGGGCCCTACGGGCACCTTCAATGCAGACGGAGCGCTTGATGACTTTGAGCCTTGGACAGGCCCCCACCAGCCGCCGCACTAGCCCGAAATAGCTCCCAGGTAGAGCCTCTCCAGGCCACAACCGAACTATGAGGCCCTTCATGGCCTGTTCGGCTGCCTTGTGGAGCTCGACCAGTTGCTTCAGCTGGTCGCTCAGGGGCACGGGGTGTCCGGCCTCAGCATACTGAGACCAGAACACCTTCTCTGTCGAGCTGCCCTCCTCAGCTCGATAGAATGCGGCGGCATCGGACACGCTACGGGGAAGATCTGCCAAGGCTCCTGGAGAACTCCGGATTCGGGTAAGTAACAAGTAACTCACATTTACATGTTTACTTTGCATAAAGAATGTCTTACCCGCCGCTATATTCTTCACCGCATCCAACTCCTGGAGGGTCTTCTGGGATTCGGCCTTGGCAGACTTGGCATCTTTAATAGCCACCGCGAGCTCGGACACTCGCGTCTTTGAGTCAAGCTCCAAACTTTCATGTTTTTTCATGAGAGCCTGGAGCTCTTGCCGCACCTTGCCAACCTGGGCCTCGTACTTCTCCCGCTCGGTGCGCTCCGTGGCCGCCCTCTTCTCGGCCTCGACCAGCGCTTGCTTAAGGGTCGTCACCTCAGACGTGGCCCCTACAATAGCCACGATACTCCTGTCATTTTTTGCAATTACACTTTTTATATATATACTTAAACAAGGTATTTCTTACCTTCATTGTCCTCGAGCTGCTTCTTGGCATGCCCGAGCTCTTGCTCGGACCGCTCGAGGTTCTGCTTTAGCGTGTCCACTTCCGCAGTCAGTGCGGCGGACGCCAGTAGAGAAGCCTGCATACGCATATTGACTCCTTTTTGTTAGACTCCTGCGAATTTTATTTGATCCTCTATTTGGCTTTTCTTCCCGAACGCCAAACAGAGCATCAGGGGCTACTGTCTATGCGGTAATATTATTTACACATTCTTTACTTACCTCAAAGCCTGTTAAAAGGCTAGTACAAGCTTCAGTCAGTCCGCTCTTGGCGGACTGAACCTTCTGGACCACCGCACTCATAATGGTGCGGTGCTCCTCGTCGATGGAGGCGTCTTTGAGCACCTCCAACGGATCGTCCGGCGCCTCCGGTTGGATGGGGGTCACCGGCACGGTGGGCTTGATCCTCTTGGAAGGAGGTCCCCCGCCGGACTCTGGAACCTTTGAAGGTTCCGGAGCGGTGTCCGGCCTAGGGACGGACTTGGAGCCCTGGGGGGTTTTATCCCCTTTACTCCTGGAGTCCGGGAGGTCGCCTTGCGGCGCCTCCAGGACCACCTCCTCCTGGCTTGGAACCTGTCGGGACAACACTTCGGCATCATCCGCAGGGCGGGGGGGAGGCCGTCGGAAGCGAATTCACATCCGACGAGTCCAGTGAACCGCTCGACGTCGCGTCGAGCCGGTCTTTGGGTGGGATGCATAAACATATTCGACATAAGGGAAAGCTGTGCAATAAAGGAATACTATGAATTACTCTGGTATCCGGATACTTACGATTTAGCCAGGGGCTTGGCCCTGAGCGGCCACTCCTCTCCGTCGTCTCGGCGTTGGTGGAGTAGTCCGGGGGAAGGGTTTTCCCCTTCTTGGACCCTTCGGCCTCCCCAGTAAGGGCGGCCTTCCTTTTCTTCTCTCCTCCCGCAGGGGGGGAGAGGTCTCTTCTTCCTCCTCCTCATCTTCACGGGAGGAATGCGCCTTGGAGTCCTCGGATGATGAACCCGACACCTCCTGGCGTCGGGCACTCTTTCGAGTCCCCATGGCCTTCTTCGTGGCCTTCTTCTCCGGCACCACATGGGGTGCCGGAACCAGCAGCTTCACCAAGCGGGCATCGGCTGGGTCTTCGGGCAAAGGAGCCGGACAGTCGATCTGTCCGGACTTCGCCTGCCAAACCTGTCAAAGGTAAGGGAGCTTAGATCCCGCGTAGAGTTAAACTATGAAAAACTAATACCCTGTAAAAGGTACAAACAACTTACCGCGCTAGCGTGACGATGTGCGTTGAATCCGTGATCCTCGGTAGCGGATGCGGGAGCCTCGGCGCCCTTGAAAAGCACCTTCCAGGCATCTTCGTACGTCGTGTCGAAGAGCCTGCTCTGAGTTCGGTGCTACGTCGGGTTGAACTCCCACAGATTGAAGGCTCGTTGTTGACACGGGAGGATCAGGCGGATGAGCATAACCTGGACTACGTTGACAAGCTTGAGCTGCTTGTCCACCAGGGTTTGGATGCATGTTTGCAGTCCAGTCACCTCTCCTTTGCTGCCCCACGACAGGCCCATCTCCTTCCAGGACGTGAGCCGTGTTGGGGGTCCGGACCGGAACACGGGGGCTGCGACCCACTCAGGGTCGCGCGGCTCGGTGATGTAAAACCACCCTGATTGCCACCCCTTCAGGGTCTCCACATAGGAGCCCTCGAGCCATAAGACGTTGGGCATCTTGCCCACCATGGCGCCTCTGCACTCCGCCTGGTTGCCGCGCACCACCTTTGGCTTGACGTTGAAAGTCTTAAGCCATAGGCCGAAATGGGGGCGGATGCAGAGGAAAGCCTCGCACACGACGATAAACGCCGAGATGTTGAGGATGAAGTTCGGGGCCAGATCATGGAAATCCAGGCCGTAGTAGAACATGAGTCCCCGGACGAATGGGTGGATAGGAAAGCCTAGTCCGCGGAGGAAGTGGGGAAGGAACACTACCCTCTCATGGGGCCTTGGGGTGGGGAGGAGCTGCCCCTCTTCGGGGAGCCGGTGCGCGATGTTGTTAGACAAGTATCCGGCCTTCCTCAGTTTTTTGATGTGTCCCTCCGTGACGGAGGAGACCATCCACTTGCCTCCCACTCCGGACATGGCTGGAGAAGGTTGAGGTGAGGAGTGCGGACATGGGCGCTGGAGCTCGGGTGCGCAAGAATGGATAGGCAAAGGAGGAAGAAGGCGTAGGTGAAAAGGTGGATCCTTATCCCCTTATATGGGTGGACGCAACTACGTGTCCCCACCAGCCTGGTAAAACTCGCTTATCTCCAAGCGCCGTAATCAATGGCGCGGTTGGGTTACCCACGCCCGTATTGATGAGAATCCCGGAATAAGGGGACACGATCTCTGCTTTAACAAGACGTGCCAAGGAAACCGCCTCGCATGACGCGCTGAGGTGGGATAATAAAACAATTCGGATAAAAGCTTGGCCGTGGTGTGTCACACTACGGAATAAGTCAGCAGATTAGATTTGTGTAAATATTATTCTCTCTATGGCAATATGTGGAAACTTATTTTTGCAGAGCCGGACACTATCTTTGTGTTCAAAATCTTCTATGAAGTACTTGGAGGAGGGCCCGCCTTGCAATGCCGAAGACAATCTGCGCGCCAGACTCGTCATCATTGAAGCCTGGTTCAGGGGCTACTGAGGGAGTCCTGGATTAGGGGGTGTCCGGATGGCCGGACTATACCTTCAGCCGGACTCCTGGACTATGAAAATACAAGATTGAAGACTTCGTCCCGTGTCCGGAAGGGACTTTCCTTGGCGTGGAAGGCAAGCTTGGCGATACGGATATGTAGATCTCCTACCATTGTAACCGACTTTGTGAACCCTAGCCCTCTCCGGTGTCTATATAAACCGGAGGGTTTTAGTCCGTAGGACAACATACAGGACAACAATCATACCATAGGCTAGCTTCTAGGGTTTAGCCTCTCCGATCTCGTGGTAGATCTACTCTTGTACTACCCATATCATCAATATTAATCAAGCAGGACGTAGGGTTTTACCTCCATCAAGAGGGCCCGAACCTGGGTAAAACTTCGTGTCCCCTGCCTCCTGTTACCATCCGGCCTAGACGCACAGTTCGGGACCCCCTACCCGAGATCCGCCGGTTTTGACACCGACAGGACGCCTAGCACACATCAGATCAATTTGTTATCCGTGTGCGGCGCCCCCTCCACCATTTACACCCCGGTCATATTTTTGTAGTGCTTAGGCGAAGCCCTGCAGAGATCACTTCACCATCATTGTCACCACGCCGTCATGCTGACGGAACGCATCTACTACCTCGACGTCTTGCTGGATCAAGAAGGCGAGGGACATCACTGTAACGCCCTCGATGCGGCTATATCTCCTACGTGTCGAAGCATGACTTAGAGGCATAACCGCATTGAAAGCAATGTCGCAAGTAAGGTAATCTTCACAACAACCCATGTAAATATATAAAAGGGGAACAGATACATAGTTGGCTTACACTCGCCACGTCACACAAATACATGAATAACATTACAATCATCCAATACACTCATGGTCCGACTACGGTACCAAAATAAAGATCAACCCCCACATGCGACACGGTCCCCAATCGCCCCAACTGGGCACCACTACTGATCATCTGGGAAAGACACATAGTAACGACGAGAGTCTTCATCGAACTCCCACTTGAGCTCAAGCGCATCGTCTAGAATGGTATCATCAGTCCCTGCATCTGGTTTTGGAAGTAAACTGTGAGTCACGGGGACTCAGCAATCTCGCCCCCTCGCGATCAAGACTATTTAAGCTTATAGGTAAGGCAAGGTATGATGTGGAGCTGTAGCAAGCGACTAGCATATATGGTGGCTAACCTATTCGCAAAAGAGAGCGAGAAGAGAAGGCAAAGCACGGTCGAACAACTATGATCAAGAAGTGATCCTAGAACAACCTACGTCAAGCATTACTCCAACACCGTGTTCACTTCCTGGACTCCGCCGAGAAGAGACCATCACAGTTACACACGCGGTTGATTCATTTTAATTAAGTTAAGTTTCATGTTATCTATAACCGGACATTAACAAATTCCCATCTGCCCATAACCGCGGGCATGACTTTCAAAAGTTCAAATCCCTGCAGGGGAGTCCCAACTTAGCCCATCACAAGCTCTTACGGTCAATGAAGGATATTCCTTCTCCCGAGACATTCCGATCAGGCTCGGCATCCCGGTTTTACAAGACATCCTCGACAATGGTAAAACAAGTCCAGCAACACCGCCCAAATGTGCCAACAAATCCCGATAGGAGCTGCACATATCTCGTTCTCAGGGCACACTCGGATAAGCAATTCGTACAACTAAAACCAGCCCTCGAGTTTCCCCGAGGTGGCGCTGCAAGGGGCTCTAGTTTGGACCAACACTCAGAGGAGCACTGGCCCGGGGGGGTTTAAATAAAGATGGCCCTTGGGCTCCGGAAACCCAAGGGAAAAAAGGCTAGATGGAAAATGGTAAAACCAAGGTTGGGCATTGCTGGAGGAGTTTTATTCAAGGCGAACTATCAAGGGGTTCCCATTATAACCCAACCGCGTAAGGAACGCAAAATCCGGGAACATAACACCGATATGACGGAAACTAGGGCGGCAAGAGTGGAACAAAACACTAGGCAAAAGGCCGAGCCTTCCACCCTTTACCAAGTATATAGGTGCATTAAGATAAACAAGATAATATGGTGATATCCCAACAATAAACAATGTTCCAACAAGGAACGATCTCCAATCTTCACCTGCAACTAGCAACGCTATAAGAGGGGCTGAGCAAAGTGGTAACATAGCCAATCAACGGTTTGCTAGGACATGGAGGGTTAGAGGTTTGACATGGCAATTTGGGAGGCATGATAAGCAAGTGGTAGGTATCATAGCATAGGCATAGCAAAAGAGCGAGCATCTAGCAAGCAAAGATAGAAGTGATTTCGAGGGTATGATCATCTTGCCTGCAAAGTTGTCAGAGTTGACTTGATCCTCGTAAGCAAACTCAACGGGCTCCTCGTTCACGAAATCGTCTCCCGGCTCTACCCAAACAAGAACAACAAGCAAACGGAACAATCAACCACGTGCAATGCTCAAACAACATGATGCAAACATGGTATGCTATGCGGGATGCGGTATGTGATGCATATGCAAGATTTGACAAGGAATGATTGAACCTGGCCTCAACTAGGAAATCAAAGAGTTCCACTGGAAAGGTGAGGTGATTTCGGTTGAAATCGATATAAAGATCACCGGAATCGGATGCACGGTTTGGAAATGGCAAGCAAAATAAATATGGCACCGGTCTGCGATAATCAGCAAGTAGCCAACTAAATGCATCAAGATAAATATGCTACAGCACTCAAACATAACAACAAAATACATGGCAGGGATACAATCATGAATCTTAACAAAAGATGAACACTGAGCTACGGCTAAATCATCCACTAACAGGTTCAAACAAGCATGGCAAAAGTGCAAATGATAACAGGTTTCAGACTTAGTGAAATTAACACAAGTCTGGAATTTAATATCAGGAAGCACACTTTAGAGCATGAAAAGTACAAGCTACATGATCTTAACATGGAAAAGCAAGGCATGGCATGAAGCTCCTAAAAGCACTTAACAAAAGTCCCTTAGTGACCTTGAGCCAAAAGGGATCAGAAAATACAATTGCAAGCATATGAACATGGCAAAAACATAAACAGATTTCAGACTTAGTGAAAAACTGGAGCATGCAAATCAGTTAACGAGTAGGCATGTTTACGAGCTCGATGCACTCACTACAGAGAATGACATGACAAACTAAGCATAAAATCATCAATAATACATGGCATAGAAGCTATACATGGCAAGAACAACAACATAGAATGCACGGATCAATAGCAACATCCTCGGCAAAATCGCTAATCATGTCAACAATCTGCCAGGATTCACGATATAGCGAAAGTAGAGCTCGATTGACTCAAGCTAGGGTGCCCCATAGATGCAAACAAAGACATGGATGGATAGAGCACCACAATGTTAACAAATCATCCTTACTGATCATCCTCAAAAGAGGCATGGATCACTAGGGAACAACATGAACATATGACATAACGACAAAATCAGGACAAGGACTTAGTGAAATTCTAAGTCCCTGAAATCAGCATTACCGATTACTCTACTTTGCAAGCTTGTGCTAGTCACCACAAATGTCACAAAAATACATGGTAATCACCTCTGTAAAGATGGCATGGCATATAACAAAACACATGTACAGCTCAAGATCATATCATGCACACATTAATCATGGCAAAAATGACAAATAGCTATTTGCTGAAATAGATCTGACAAATTTACCACATAGCCCTCTTCCAACAGCATTTTGGGCATCAAGATGAGCTCAAATGAAAATGATGCAATGAGATGAAATGATGTACTCGTCGAGACGAACATTTTTATATGCTACACGCACAAATCGAAGCTACGGATGAAGAGTTACGACATGCCAAAGTATGCAAAAAATATCTGGAATTAGGATTTCGGGGGAAAGTCAACCGAGGTGCAATTCCAGATCCAGATCGGCCTGATGTGTACTATAGCAGCGCGGCGGCGGGCTTGCGGAACGAAGAAGAAGACGACGGCGGCGGTGGCCGGAGCGGCGCCGGCGAGCGGAGGCGGGCGGCGCCGGCGACGTTGAGGCGGCGGGGCGAGGAGCGGCGCCGGCGAGCGGAGGAGGGCGGCGCGGCGGACTTGCGGGCGCCAGCCGAAGCGGCGAACGGTGGCAGGCGTCGTCGGCGGAGGCGGCGGCACCGGACGGCGGCCGTGGCCGGCGAAGGCGAAGTGCGGCGAGGGCGGGCGGCGCTCGACAGGGAAGCGGCACCGGGCGGCGCGGGCGAGGACGCGGGCCTGGAGGGCCGCGCTCGGGCTTCCCGGGCCGGCGGTGGGGGAGATGCGGTCGGGCCAACCGCATCGTGACACGTGGCGGTGGCGGGATAAAACGGACGTGTCCGGTCCGATCCGGACGCGTCCGGCGGCGGGAGGAGGAAGAAGCTAGGGTTAGGGGTGTTTTGACACGAAATTTCAGGGGGAGGTCTAGTTTTATAGGTAGGAGGAGCTAGGAAGCTCCAAATGGAGTGCGGTTTTCGGCCACGCGATCGTGATCGAACGACCGAGACGATGGAGAGGGTTTAGGTGGGTTTTGGGCCAAATTGGAGGGGTGTTGGGCTGCAACACAAACGAGGCCTTCTCGGTCCCTCGGTTAACCGTTGGAGTATCAAACGAAGTCCAAATGGCACGAAACTTGACAGGCGGTCTACCGGTAGTAAACCAAGGCCGCTTGGAAAGTCACGGTCCAATCTGGAAATGTTTAACCCCCACACACGAAAAGAGGTAGAAAGGGACACCGGAAGAGATAGGAGCGCCGGAATGCAAAACGGACAACGGGGAAAATGCTCGGATGCATGAGACGAAAACGTATGAAAATGCAATGCACATGATGACATGATATGAGATTCATGACAAAGGCAACAACACACACGGAGACAAAAACCCGAACCCGAGGAAAATAAAATAACTTAGGCCGGAAACGGCAAGAGTTGGGATACAGATAAGGTAAATTACATCTGGGATGTTACAATCACCGAGCTGAACGTGTGCAGAACGCGGAGGTGCCATACGTTCGGTACTAGATCGGTTGGATCGCGAAGAAAGTTCAACTATATCAACCGCGCTGTAAAACGCTTCCGTTTACCGTCTACGAGGGTACGTAGACTCACTCTCCCCCTCGTTGCTATGCATCTCCATAGATAGATCATTGCGTGTGCATACAATTTTTTGTTTTCCATGCCTCGTTTCCCAACAGGCATACGGTATTCCGGCTGATCTAGTTGATGACCACTTGGCCATGGTGAGAGTCAAGCCATCATGTGTGTCAAGCACTACGCAGTTGGAATTGTGCAAGTGTTTGGTCCAGAGTATTTGAGAGCTCGCAATGCTGAAGACGTTGCAAGGCTTTTGGAGATGAACAAAGCTCACGGGTTCCCAGGTATGCTTGGCTCAATAGATTGCATGCATTGAAGTTGGAAGAACTGTCCTAAGGCATGACATGGACAATTCCACGTCCAGAAAAAGGGTTGCACTATAATCCTTAAAGCAGTGGCTGATCAAAAGACTTGGATTTGGCATGCTATTTTTGAAATGCCTGGATTTTTGAATGACATCAACGTTCTTAATCGGTCAGCACTCATGAATAGGATTCAAATGGTGAACTCCCACCGGTGCAGTTTGTAGCAAATGACCATACATACAACTAGGTCTACTATCTTGCGGATGGCATCTACCCGAAGTGGCAAACATTTGTGAAGCCGTTGAAAAAACCGAAAGGTAAGAAAATTCTTGATTTTCACAATGCTCAGGAGGCGGCTAGGAAAGATGTGGATAGAGCTTTTGGAATTTTGTAAATCCAATTTGCTATTGTGAGAGGACCGGCTAGATTTTCGGATCAAAAGATCCTTTGATACATTATGAACGCTTGTGTGATCATGCATAACATGATCATCGAGAATGAACATGGGCAGATTTAGACTACTCCCAGTATGAGCTCTTGGGACGTCCAATGCGAGTGCGACGGAGGGCTGAGAGGGTGGCCCGATTTGTTGCCTCCTATCATGCCATTCGACGTGTCGAAACGCATGATCTAATCGAGGAGTGGTGGGCATGAAATGACCGACAAAACTAATGATTTGTATGTTTGATGTTGTATTGGAAGATAAACTATTTGTTTGACTTGTAATAAAATTGATTTTTTTTGTTGATTTATATTTTATGTGTATGATCTTCTTGATTTTGTTTGAGTGTCAAGTGTTGTTTGTGCTGGGTGCGCGCGCCATTTTTTGCAGCCCCTGCTAGAGCGGCTCACGCGTATAATATTTTACGACGGTTGCTGAAATCAGCGCTCTACTGTGCACAAAAAATTGCTATTTCGGCGTTCTAAATGTTATTTTAATGCGCCACGCGTCTGTTGGAGATGCTCTTAAGGCGCCAATGTTCTCGTGTTTTGAGAAATTCTAGTCTTCAGTACTACCTTTTGTTCGTCGATGTCTTCTCACATTTCTGCTGCGTCAAGCGAGCCAGAAATGCAGGATAACATAACTAGAACGTGCCATATCAGTGTGCAGGCGAACGTGCACACATGTGTGCAAGACAAAACTAACACATGGCCGTGCCTCCTCGACGACGCCTCGCCGAACTGCATGCGACTCCTATGCATGCACAACGTTGGTAGGTGGAACTAAATTCCTGAGCTACTGCTACCTACAGCAGTCATGCATACCGTCAATTTAAGGAGGCGGGGGTAGTGTTCAGGACTGTCCATCAGAGATGAGCTTCGCAGCATCGCCAGAACTGGAGTGGTGCCCTCATTCATTCAAGGAGGGCCACCATTAACACCGCCTGCGCGCATTGCAGCCCAAAATCAAGCCCATGCATCGCCATGCTGCATGCATGCACCGTCGCGTCGCGCGAGCACGGCGAGCCGACGACACGACGTTGCCATCGACCGCGAGAAGCTGACACGCCTCAAGAGAGCACAGTAACTCTCAGCTCGGTGCACATCAATGCGCCATACACCTGGAAGGCAATGGGGCTACGCCATATTTTGCTTGTGGGAGCGGCCGGTCTGCGCGGGAGCTTGCTACCGATCCCAGAAATGGAGCCGGCTAGCCTACCCACAGCACAACCCTAGCTCTTCAGGCATCGCGTGACTGTGTCCAACTAACCCCGTTCCCTCTACGCATAGTGCATTTACGCATTTGCTCGTGCGTTGCTGCAGAGCGCGCCACAAGTGCACACCGTGCATGCAAGGTAAGGTATACGTGCAGAGGTAAACGCACGCGAGGTTTGCTTATAAAAAGAGGGCCACGCCGCGAGTGTGAGCTTCAAGGCCCCAAGCCTCAGCTTAGAAGCTCTTTGCGAAAGATGGCGATGGCTACCGCGTTCGTGGCTTGCTGTCTTCTCATGGCGTCCGCCGGCGCCGCTTCGGCGCGTAGTCTCGTCGCCGACGGCGGGAACTTCGGTGGCCGCAAGGACTACTACCCTCCAGGCAACACCGACCCAAACCACTCACCAAGCCCCACGCCCTGCAATCGTGCGTACATAACACCTACCGTTTACCACGTCCAGTCCGTTACAAGGAGTATATTTGTACTGAACTTTTGGGATTTGACGTGTTTTTTCCCGCAGATGATTCCCACGGGACGCCGCCCTGCTCGCCGGCGCCACCGCAAGGAGGTGGAAGAGGGTACTACCCACCCGCACCATCCGTCGGTACCTCCCCGACCACACCTGGTGGAGACTACAACCCGCCTTCGCCGTCGACAGGGGCCGCCCCTACTACGCCTGGTGGCGAGGACGCCCCGCCCGCGCCGTCCAGTGACACCTCTCCGACCACCCCTGGTGGCGGCTACTACCCGCCCACTCCGTCCAGCGGAACTGCCCCAACCACGCCTGGGACTGGAGACTGCCCGCCCTCGCCGTCGACAGGCGCCGCCCCTACTACGCCTGGTGGCGAGGACGCCCCGCCCGCGCCGTCTAGTGACACCTCCCCGACCACCCCTGGTGGAGGCTACTACCCGCCAACTCCGTCAAGCGGCACTGCACCAACCACGCCTGGGACTGGAGACTCCCCGCCAGCGCCGTCCAGTGACACCTCTCCGACTACCCCTGGTGGAGGCTACTACCCGCCTACTCCGTCCACCGGTACCGCCCCAACCACGCCTGGGACTGGAGACTGCCTGCCCTCACCGTCCGCCGGCACCTCTCCTAGCACCCCTGGCGGTGGTGACTACCCGCCCTCGCCAGCCAGCGGCGCTGCGCCTGGTGGCGGGAACTGCCCTCCCTCGCCGTCCGCCAGCACCTCTCCTACCACCCCTGGCGGTGGCTACTACCCGCCCTCGCCAGCCAGCGGCACTGCGCCTACCACGCCTGGTGGTGGGGACTGCCCACCCTCGCCGTCTGCCGGCACCTCTCCGACCACACCTGGTGGCAGCTACTACCCGCCTTCACCGTCAACCGGCACTGACCCGAACACTCCTGGTGGCGGCGGCAACCCGCCATCCCCGACCACTCCTGGTGTCGCCGACTGTCCGCCAGCCCCGTCCACCGGCACCTCGCCGAGCACCCCTGGTGGTGGTGGCTACTACCCACCCTCGCCATCCACTGGCACTGACCCAAACACGCCTGGTGGCCGCTGCCCGTCCACCGGCACCTCGCCGACGCCTTGCATTGGCACAACTCCTCCCTCGAGCACGTTGCCTCCAAGCACTCCCACGCCGTTCGACCCAAACAGCCCACCCTACTCCCCGCTGGTACCGACGCCGCCGACGAACACCCCCACGCCATTTGACCCGAACACCCCACCGTTCTCCACTGGCCCTTACGGGTACGTAGCTCGTTAAACCTCCGAAAACCCTCGCATCATGCGTATGACTAGCTAGTTCACCACGCACTACTAACCTAACGTACATGTGCATTGCAGTTACTGGATGTCGCACCCGGGCGTGATATGGGGCCTGTTCGGGTACTGGTGCCCGCTGGTGCGGCTGTTCGGCCCGAGCGCCGCGGTGCCGTTCGGGCACGACCTGACCGTGCCGGAGGCGCTGGCCAACACGCGCGCCGACGGCGTGGGCGCGCTCTACCGCGAGGGCACGGCGTCGCTGCTCAACTCCATGGTCAGCAGCGGGTTCCCCTTCACCACGGCGCAGGTGAAGGACGCGTTCGGCGCCGCGCTCAGCTCCGGCGACGATCGCGCCGCCGCCGCGCAGGCGCAGCTCTTCAAGATGGCAAACGAGGGGCTTGCCAAGCACTAGGCGTGGGTTCGTGACTGATGCCCAGCTGCACTGGCATGCAGCGGCAGGCGACAACGCGCCAGCTTGGATCTCTAGCAGTTAATTAAAGTACGTGTTTGACTCGTTTGATCCTGGGTTAGATGTCATGTCGTGCTTGTATTAGGTGTGCTGCGTGCACGTGATCTCTGTGTTGTGTGTGTGTGAGAGAGAGAGAGAGAGTGTGTCTACAAGTGTTTATGTGGCCTGTGAATTTGGTCTGCGTACGTACGTAGCGTTCTGCTAGCTGCAACTGTGATTTAGTAGTTCCAGACTTCCAGCACCAATGCAGAGCTAAATCAAGTGCAGCTGCTGTTGGAGGGGGAATCGACACGTCAGTACTTGTGCATTTACGCCGCGCTGTTGTGTGATGCAGAACTGTGCGGTCATGCATTGATGCCACACCATACTGAATTTCAACCAGAAAAATAGGCCTAGCCCTTCCTCGAGACATTCAGAATATTATTATTTTACACTCTTTATTGCAAAGTGAGCACCAAAGTATCTTTTACAACTGCTAAAAAAAGTATATTTTACGATGGATCTTTCATTCACCCTGCACACACCTTACTTCTAACTAGCTTATCTATAAATCATGGACAGCATAAATTTGTCTCTCTAGGAGCATGCTCAACAATAATATGCAAATAATATGCGAGAAATCACACGCACGTTGATATATATCATAAAAACTACTGCCAATATACCGAAAGAGCGGCTTTCATAAAAACTACTGCCGATAGACCAACAAAAAATCAGTATGGCTAAAATAAACCCTCTTTTTTTGCAAGTTCATACACATTCAACAAGGTTCTTTTATTTGTGGCATGACTGTAATCCGAAGCACAAGCTCCTGGGTTGTGCTGTTGAGGGCGTCACGTTCGGCCCTTGTGCACTATCACCTTGACCTCTTGCACGACCAGCCTCTGCTTATTATTGTAATCCAGAGATAGGGGTCATAGCGGAGGTCGAACTTGTGCCACCGCAACAACTAAATCTACTTCGTCAAGTAAAAATACTCTATCAATTAAATTGCTTCACCAATTCTCTCTTGGTCCGATACACATTTGCAAATACTACAGAAACATCAGCATGATTGTGAGTCCATCACACAATTTTTCGGGTTGTTGACAAAAATTCTACCAGACTATCGTAAGTAGCTAACACTAAAAGTGTTCTCAAATATGTCAAACCCGCTGTAATAGAACCCTTTTACAGGGCCTGGGCAAACAACCCAACTGCGATCCAGATCCTGAATGACTCTGCTAGTTTCCGCTAAGAGCATCTACAATGGAGACGCTTAGCCCATGCGCCATGGATTAAATCCTTGCCGTTTTCACTAAATCCCATCGGATGCCAGGTTTTTGGCTGGCATCGATGCCGGTTCAGTCGCCGGTCGCCTCATCCCTTTTTTTCAAGTACTAGCGATTTTAACAGACCCTAGAGATGTTTTTTTACATCTTATCTTACCTACTAATAAAGCACGGATTGTTTCTGATCGTCCGTCACGCCATTTCACAAATAAACCCCTCAGTTTTCTGTAAATCAACCCGCAGTACACGTTTAAGTTATAACCGAACCGTTTTTCTCATTTTCTCATAAAACCCCCTGACATTATAGACAATCAACCCGCCGTCCATATTTAAGTCAGCCGAGACGTTTTTTTAGTTTTAACAGAAAACCCCTTGATGTTTCGGTTAATCAATCTACAGTTTATGTAAAATAAGATTATTCATATGTTTTAAACCGTACTTAAATTTTAACATGTTATATATGAAACTTGATTAAAAAAATATGTAGAATCTAAATATGAAGTTATTTTTAGCTGTTAAATATTGCTAAAATATAATTTTTGATGCAAACTTAATATATAGTGTATGGTTTGTTTTTTTGTACCGTCGGTGATTCAAATTGCAAATAAACATCTATTAAAACCAGAATGAGAGAAAAAAACATCGAGAACCATGCATACACAACTATGAAAAACCTTGCGGGAAAAAACAACATACTTTTTATCTTATTCCAAGCAAGTGTGCACACGTGCGCGCGCGCAAAAAGGAGAGATATTAAGACTAACCACATTCAAACGTGTTTTCATTTTGTGAGCACAGAGGTCATTGTCGGCAACACAAATGTGATGCCATGTGAAACTAAAAGACGTGGGCCTATTAATGTCTTGAGTCATGGTTATTGGGTTAAGAGTGTGTGTTATTTTCTTTCCCATTGTAATGCACGGGCTTTTTTTTGAGCGAGTGTGTGAGTATAGAGGAAATACAAATGTGATGCCATGTGAAACTAAAAGACGCGGGCCTATTAAGATCTTGAGTCATGGTTATTGGATTAAGAATGTGTGTTATTATCTTTCCCATTGCAACGCACGGGTTTTTTTGCTAGTAGGAAACTAATTTGGTTAGCACTAAAACAAAGAGCCCTGCGTTGTAGAAACACTCTCACACGGACGCCAGTTCCATAATTAATATTTTTTTTATTTTCTAAGCGTCTACGCAAGCACCCCTGCAATGGAGATGCCCTAACATCCAATACAATGAGCAAATCCTATGTGGCGCAGAACCCCTCCACTACTAGTTCCAATATGGGCTGGCCCACGTAGTTTTTTTTCCACCGGTTCAGATTGATTTTCTGGGCATTTTTATTTTGTTTTGTCATACACGGTTTTTGCTATATCTTTGCTATTCTTTTTATTTTCCTTTTTCTGTTTCATTTTGTTTTTACTTTTCTGTTTTCTGTTTTTCCTTTCATTTTTACCTTTTTTATTTTTTTTCCAACTCATGAACTGTTAACAAATTTTTTGAAATTTTCTAACTTAATGAATATTTTCTCAAATTTCATGAACTTTTATCAGATTTTGCAAACTTTTGTTAGTGAATTTTTCAAAATTGATAAACTTTTTAAAAAATTGTGATTTTTAAATAGATGGTATTTTTTAAAATTGTGAACATTTTTTAAAATTGATGAATTTAAAAAATGATGGATTTTTACCAAATTTGTGATCTATTTTTCAAGTTCGATGAAATATTACAAATTTGTGAACTTTTTTTTAACAATCAATGAACATTTTGATACTTGTGAACTTTCTAATAAATATCGATGATTTTTTTTCAAATTTTGTGAAGTCCACGGTAAACAAAGTTAAAATGTCAATGAACGACCGAACTACCGGTATCCTTTGAGCGGAACCGGTCGAGCGAGCAATCCTGTTGTCGAGTGATCGAGCCAGTGAGTGCTCATGCTAATGGGCCTGTCCAAGTGATCGCGAGCGCGAGCGCCAGTAAGGTAACCAATGCTCAAAGTGCTGAGTAGGAGCTCCCAGTATAAGGAGTGCTGCTTCATGAGAGCTCCTGTTAGGCGTCTTATGCATCATTTAGCGCAGCAGCGCATAGCGCGCGTCAGCATGGGCCTTTGCCTAGTTACGCTTGCCCAACCTCGTTATATCACAGTTGTTGTTCGCTCACTCCCCCTCAATCGATCACTCCTACTCTCTCCGTTCCAAATTAGATGACTCAACTTTATACTAACTTTAGTACAAAGTTAGTATAAAGTTGGGTACTAAAATTAGTATAAAGTTGGGTCATCTATTTTGGAACGGAGGGAGTTTTTTTTTTTAATAAAATGATCGGTTGCTACTTTGCTCCCTGCTCGCTTGGCCAGTCCTGTTCATTGTCTTTTTCTGCTTGTCTTTTGCTTGTTGGTTTCATGTTTTAGGAAAAATCCATTGGCTTTCTTTTTAAAAGTTTCCAAATTTGGTAAAAAAAAAAGCTTCATATGTTATGAAAAAAGTTTGTGAAGTAGTACAAAGTTTGTGAACTTAAGCAAAGTTCATGAATTCGAAAAGGTTTGCGAATTTGAAAAAGGTTCATGTATTTTGAAAAATGTTCATCAATTTGAAGAAAAGTTCATAAATATGAAAAAAGATCATTGATTTTGAAGATTAGTTCACAAATTTGAATAAAACTTTCATTTTTTGTTTAAAGTTCATCAATTTAGAAAAACAATTCACAGAAAAGAAAAAACATCATTGATTTTGAAAAAAAATCAAGAATTTAAACAGAAGTTCACATATTTTGGAAATAATTCATTGATTTTGAAGAAAAAGTTCACGAGTTTGAAAAAAAATTATCATTATTTTAAAAAGTTCATGAATTTGAAGAAAATTCACGGATTTTCAAGAAAAGCTCCCAGATTTGAAAAATGATCATTGACTTTGAAAAGAATGGTTCGCCAATTTGAAAAATGTACACAAATTTTGAAAAAAAATCACTAAACAAAATTTTAAAAAACTGAAAAAAGTACTCAGATATGAAAATTTTCATTACAAATTGAAAAACGTTCACTAGAAAGTTAGCAACGTTTGAAAACAAATACGCAGATTTGAAAAAAGTTCACGCATTAAAAAAGGGTGAAAAGAAAATACGAAAAATAATATTAAGAAACCAAAGAAAAACAGGCCAAAAGAAATCAAAAGAAAAAGAAAAACCAGAGTCCTCTTTTTACTGTTGCAAGTTGACATACAACGAAGAGCGAAAAAACAGTGGTTAGCCATGGAAGTTTTTTTTTTGAGGATTATCCATGGGTGTTGATCTTTATCAGGTGATTATCACGGTTAATTTTGAACGTGAGGTCCTGATATCGAATCCCACATGTGCCCGATTTTTGAAGTTCAAATAAACGGAAAAAATGTAAATGGGCCAAGCCTGGGCTGGAGGGATTTGGAAAAAACTAAGAGGGTCGCCCCTTCTGCTTGCGCCAAAGATCTTGTCATTTTCGAAGGAACTGAGGCTACGTCCTCGCAAAGTAAATAATGATTATTGTAGTGGTTACCGTAGAATAGGTTCCTAATCAAAATAAATACATTTGTCTCAGGCGCTATTAGCATGCTAAGAAAATATTTATTTTATAGGCCAGCTGAGCTATCTAAATCCTAAAGTAAAGGTGAGAGATCACTTCTTTGGTGTTAAGGTGGTAGTTGTGAATAACCATCGACTACCTGGAAAAGGCAGAAGAATAGGACCTATTCTAGGCGATACAATGCATTACAGACATATGATCATTAGCCTTCAATTGGAGTTGTTGAATATCAACAACTTCTTACACATAATCCAATTTTTTATAGCGCTTGTGCAATCGATCGGATCATATAGATATCCCCTCAACACAACATAGTCCTCTTACATGGGCCCGTCCCTGCGAGCAAATCCGCCGGTGTACACATTTTTTCTTATCTTATTTCACTTCATTATATTTTTTTCTTGAGCTATTTATTATTTTTTTTGTTAATTTTAAAGAAGATCATGGATTTTAGAGAAATTTCATAAATTTAAAGAATATTCATGAAGTTAATAAATGTCCGGAATTGGAAAAATATAAAAAAATTAAAATGGTCTTGCAAAAACAAATCATGAATTTCAAAAGGTGTTCATCAATTTTAAATTTTACAGGAATTTGGATAAGTTCAAGAATTTTAAAAAACATGATTTAAAAAATGTTTGCAATTTGAAAGAAAAATCACGAATTAAAAAATATTCATGAATTAAAAAATAGAAAATTTTTGTTCCAAATTTGACAGGAAAGGGGGGGCAGGGCAACGTCATTGTGAGTCGCGCTCCAGTGGCTGGCTGGCGGCGGGCACCATTGTTGCGATGCCAACGGCCACCACAGTTGCAGGGGTGACGGGTGTTTCCGATGACGACGGCAATGCTGCAAGGCAGCCATGGGCACTGCAGCTCTAGATCATGCTTGAGGGCCAAGTTACCAAGGGCGCGATGACGTGGGCCAATGCTGCTTCGATGGTGACGGCGACGACGACCAGGGTTACAGAGGCCAGAGAGATCAGAAACTACTACAAGGAGAGGGTGGACATATTGCAACAATGACGCCTATTTTTTCCAACGACAATGACATTGGCATGGCGATGACTTCAAGACGAGGATGAATATGTTGCGGTGGTAACATGGCTCGTGTTGGAAAGATCTGGCTGCAAACCTCTGAATGCAACGTGGGTCATGTTGTGAATCTCTAAGTGCAACATGACTCGTGTTACAAAGCACTCATCTTGAGAATCTACGAACGCAGCATGAATCTTGTTTGCAAATCTCCCAACGTAACATGACTCATATTGCAAACATAGGATTGAATGACTATCGTGAGTAGATCCAATGGCTTGTCACCCGGTCAATCTTTACAAAAGACAAGTCAATTAACATGTAGCATGTTCCATTAAGTAAAGGACGACTTGATCACAAACACTTCACGCACTTTTTGTAAGAAAGGCGGAAAAGCAAAAGATAACGAACCCACCAAATCACTGTTTTTGATTGTGTTGGTTTGATGAAAACTACTTGATTACCCTCCCATACTCCATTATGGGTGAGCCACTCTTCGGCACATCTTCACAAATTCATTGTCACCACAATGGACGGCAAGCATCAAGTGATTTCAACGTGATGCTCCACTTGAACTTGGGTACCGCAACCTTGATGAGGACCATCACTTGATGTCATCCTTCATGGGTTGTATGAGATCTTCCTCTTGACGCAAGGCCATGGAAACATACCTAACCCCACATAGAACTTTCACGTAGACCATGGGTTAGTACACAAAGCGTAATGGACAATGCTTATCATACCATGGGATCACTTGATCCCTCTCAGTACATCTTGTATGCTTTGTATGTTGATAAACTTGATTCACTCTTTGACTTAGTCTTGATCAACCTTGTATCACATCTTCTCTATGATCAATATTTGGATAATTCCTTGAATGGTATCTTGGTCAACACATAAACTCCTTGAAATCAACACATGGACTTCAGGATATGCCTATGGACAAATCCTTCAAATATAACTCAAGGCAACCATTAGTCCATAGAGATTGTCATCAATTACCAAAACCAAACATGAGGCACTGCATGTTCTTCAGATGGTTCGTGGTACGTAGCAACTACAGATTGATTGGATTTAATTAGGCGGTTATGGTTGTGGCTACACTGGGCAAAGTTACCGTTCTATGGTGATCGAGAAAGTTCGGGAAGATTACTATTGAGCATTGTAATAGAGAGTCTAATGTCGTTCATGAGCTAGCTGGGTGGGGTGTGTGTAAACACTCCTTCTGTGTGGGTGGATGCACCTTCGGTTTTTCTTGCGAATTTTTTAACAGACAATGTAAGTATTATTTAAGTTTTAACTAGTATAAGCATAGCGTGCGTATCATTTTGTAAACAGAGGGAAAAGGCTATAAAGAACCTTCCACCGATGTTGCAACTACATATTACATGCTACACCTTCACAGCTTGTCCATTTCACACTCACACGCTTACAAAATGACTACTCACGGCTGCTCCACCTACTCAACCTACCAAACAACTCCTCTACACTGCCTCCTATGAGCCCTGGATTCCACCATGTTCATCCTTCCTGTTCCACGCGGCACATGACTGCGGCAATCTTCGGGGTAGCATCATCAAAGACCACCGCATTGCGATTCTTCCACATCTCCCAAAGGCCAAGCGGGATAATTGTTCGAGTGGTCCTGATGCTTAGACCCTACTTCACTCTACCGAGGCACCAGTCGGATAATACAGCTGTCGCACTAGGTGCCCACGCCGGTATGTCAAGTGCAACGCAAATGTGTAGCCATACCTAAGTAGTATGTGGTTTAGAGTTTCATCTTCCTGATTGCAGAACGGACATGAGTTGTTGGAAATATGCGCAAATTACTATGAGATTTAATCCGAATAAACAGAAGATAAATCATGACCACAGCAGTAGAGATTAAACTAATCATGCGAACTAGCATAGCAGATGAACATATCACATCTAGGGCACATACTAGAAGCATGAATTCTAACACGATCTCGAACAGGAAGGATAGAATCACATACGGTGCAGCGGGTGCAGCACCGCCGGCGTTGACTTTGTCGCCCATGTCGTTGAGGACGAGGTTGCCGAGGTCGGGGAAGAAGTCGTTGTTCGTGAAGTCGTCGCTGCCAGCAGTCGCGCGAGTGCGCTCCCCAAAAACCTGATCGCCCCTCTCCCGTACAGGATCACGAGAGGCGGGGTTCCGGAGGCCTGCTGTCCCTTCTCGCGGTGCACGCCGGAAGGAGGGATGGAGAAGACTTGCTTGGCGGCGCAATGATCTGGAACGGTGGTGAGAAACCATACGAAGCGGCGGCGGCTAGGGTAGACGTCTGCCTGACTATATAGTGCGGGCCGGGTAGGTCGTGGGAGTAAACCCCACGTCCGAGTCGTCATGATCCAAAAGAATCGAAAACGGTTCAGTAATTAACGCGTCCGTTAATTATTAATTAATGACTCATTAATTTTCCCATGCAGCAAAAACATAGACAACGTGCATAGCTCTGTCCTCGGCTCGGCTCAATCCCGCAACCCGCGGTGCGTCGTGACGAGGCGTGGCGTGGCGAGGCGAGCGAGGAGGAAGCCACTTGGAACACATTAAGATAAGTATCAACCTGCCATGCAGATCAGGAGAGTATTGCATCTTCACGGAGTGGGATAATTAATATAGGGACACTCTCCTCCCAGCTGACCA
The DNA here is from genome assembly GCF_056163025.1 of Triticum urartu. Classification (NCBI taxonomy): domain Eukaryota; kingdom Viridiplantae; phylum Streptophyta; class Magnoliopsida; order Poales; family Poaceae; genus Triticum; species Triticum urartu. Next base: position 507,240,222 of record NC_141875.1, on the reverse strand, counting down.
ACAGCTTGTCTCCCACTTCTACTTCACGGGATCTCCGATCACATAGAGTGGTTTACCACTATGGACAACTCATGCGGTGGGTCTCAAACCCATCTCCATCGATGCATTATCTATCACATTACGTGATAGACCCTTTGTGAAGGGATCTGCCAAGTTTTTCGACGTTTGGATATAATCCAACGTAATAACTCCGGAGTTCCTCAATTTTCTGACAGATTTTAGTCTCCTCTTCACATGCCTTGAGGACTTCATATTGTCCTTAGAACTGTTTATCTTGACAATCACAGTTTGATTATCACAGTTCATCAGGATAGAGGGTATTGGTTTTTCAACCATAGGTAAGTCCATCAAGAGTTCACGAAGCCACTCTACTTCAACAGTGGCAGTGTCTAATGTTGTGAGTTCTGCTTCCATAGTTGACCTTGTTAAGATGGTCTGCTTGCAAGACTTCCAGGAAATAGCGCCACCACCAAGTGTAAAAACATAACCACTTGTGACCTTAATCTCATCAGCATCAGATATCCAGTTTGAGTCACTATAACCCTCCAGTACCCTTGGATACCCGGTGTAGTGAATCCCATAGCCCGCGGTGCCTTTCAAATAGCGCATAACTCTCTCAAGCGCATGCCAATGATCATCTCCTAGTTTTGACACAAAGCGACTCAGCTTGCTCACAGCAAAAGAGATGTCAGGCCTCGTGGCACTCGCCAAATACATAAGCGAGCCAATAATCTGAGAATACCTCAGTTGATCTCTAGCAATCCGTCGATTCTTTCGAAGCAACACACTAGCATCATATGGAGTTGGAGAAGGCATGCAGTCGCTATACCCAAAACGACTCAAGACCTTTTCCACATAATGAGACTGAAGCAGTGTGATCCCACCATTCTCATCTCTCAACAGCTTGATGTTTAAGATAACATCAGCTACTCCTAGATCCTTCATCTCAAAACAGCGAGATAAGAAATCCTTAACCTCCTTGATTAAATCAAGTTTGGTTCCAAAGATCAATATGTCGTCGACATACAGACAAAGAATAACTCCTTCGCCCCCACCATAGCGATAGTACACGCACTTGTCACCATCGTTTACTACAAAGCCGGCAGCAGTTAATGTTCTTTCGAACTTCTCATGCCACTCCTTAGGAGCTTGTTTAAGGCCATATAAAGACTTTAATAACTTGCACACCTTTCCTTCTTGACCAGGTACTACAAAACCATCTGGCTGATCCATGTAAATTTCCTCCTTCAACTCTCCATTGAGGAAAGCCGTCTTAACGTCCATTTGATGAACGAGAAGACCATGTGAGGCAGCCAGTGATAGTAGCACCCGAATTGTGGTCAGTATAGCCATGGGTGAGTAAGTATCAAAGAAGTCTTCACCTTCTTTTTGGGTATAACCCTTGGCCACAAGCCGTGCCTTGTACTTTTCAATCGTACCATCAGGTCTAAGCTTCTTCTTGAACACCCACTTACATCCTACAGGTTTGCACCCATAAGGACGGTCAGTGATCTCCCAGGTACCGTTAGGTAAGATGGAATCCATCTCGCTACGTACAGCTTCCTTCCAGTAGTCAACATCAGGAGATGCATAGACTTCTGAAATAGTCCTGGGTGTGTCATCCATGAGGTACACAATGAAGTCATCACCAAAAGACTTTGCAGTCCTCTATCTCTTACTCCTCATAGGAGTTCAATCGTTACCCTCAACAGGATTCTCAACGTGTTCCATCGCAATGGTGGGTTCAGGAATTACAGTGAATTCCTCACTAGATGGAGTAGGTATCTCCTGATTTGATGAACTCGACATATCCTTCATAGGAAATATGTCCTCAAAGAAAGTTGCATCATTTGATTCCATAATCGTACCAACATGCATGTCGGATACCTCAGATTTTATTATCAAAAATCTATAGCCGATACTATGAAAAGCATAGCCCAGAAGAACACAATCCACGGTTTTTGGTCCAAGCTTGCGCTTCTTGGGAATTGGTATATTGACTTTCACCAAACAACCCCAAGTACGTAGGTAAGAGAGTTTCAACCTTTTCCTTTCCCATTCCTCAAATGGAGTCATGGTCTTATGCTTTGTGGGAACTCGGTTTAGGACATGACACGCAGTCATTAGCGCCTCCCCCCCACCATTCCTTGGATAGACCCGAAGTGTCTAACATGGTGTTAACCATATCAGTTAGAGTTCGGTTCTTTCTTTCGGCTACCCCATTTGACTGGGGTGAGTAGGGAGGCGTCCTTTCATGGATTATACCATGTTCCGCACAAAACAGATCAAATTCATTGGAAAAATACTCTCCACCACGATGGGACCTAAGCCGTTTAATTTTTCGATCAAGTTGGTTCTCTGCCTCAGCTTTATAGTTTTTAAAGAAAGTCAAAGCCTCGTCTTTTGATTTCAGAAGATACACATAACAATATCTAGTGGAGTCATCAATCAACGTCATGAAGTATCTCTTTCCACCTTTTGTCAACACGCCATTCATCTCACAAAGATCAGAATGTATAAGCTCTAGTGGCGCCAAGTCTCTTGCCTCTGTAGTCTGATCGGACTTGCGAGGTTGCTTAGCTTGCACACATACTTGGCACTTGGAGCCTTTGACAGTAGAGATTTTCGGAATTAAATTCATATTGGCTAACTGCGTCATGCAACCAAAGTTAATATGACAGAGTCGTGAATGCCAAATATCAGACTCATTATTGTGGCAAACATTATTAATAATTTTAGTGCAAATATCTGACAAAGATAGGCGGAACAAGCCTCCGCACTCATAGCCTTTTCCAACAAATTGTCCACACTTAGAAATTACAACTTTATTGGATTCGAAAACCAACTTAAAACCATCTCGACATAAACGGGAACCGCTAACGAGATTTTTATTGATGGATGGCACATGATGAACGTTCTTCAGACGCACAGTCTTCCCCGAAGTAAACTTCAGATCGACCGTACCAACACCTCGAACGATGGCATGTGACCCCTTCCCCATCAGCATGGGTGAAGTCCCTGTTGCCTGGTAAGAAGAAAACATGGAGGCGTCAACACAAACATGTACATTGGCACCGGTGTCAATTAACCAATCAGGGGATTGAAATACTGAAAGGATGGTAGGAAAAATACCGTACCCTGATTCCTTCATATCAGTATCACCGATGACAACATTAGCGGACTTGCCGCTCTTCTCATGTTCGCGCTCCTCAAAGCGGTTAGTGTTGGGTTACGTAGTAATTTGAAAAATTTCCCTACGCACACGCAAGATCATGGTGATGCATAGCAACGAGAGGGGAGAGTATGATCTACGTACCTTGTAGATCGACAACGGAAGCGTTTGGTTGATGTAGTCGTACGTCTCCACGGTCCGACCGATCAAGCACCGAAACTACGGCACCTCCGAGTTCTAGCACACGTTCAGCTCGATGACGATCCCCGGACTCCGATCCAGCAAAGTGTCGGGGAAGAGTTCCGTCAGCACGACGGCGTGGTGACGATCTTGATGTACTACTGCAGCAGGGCTTCGCCTAAACTCCGCTACAATATTATCGAGGACTATGGTGGAAGGGGGCACCGCACACGGCTAAGAATATGATCACGTGGATCAACTTGTGTCTCTCTGGGGTGCCCCTGCCTCCGTATATAAAGGACCAAGAGGGGGAGGCCGGCCGGCCACATATGGCGCGCCAGGAGGAGTCCTACTCCCTCCGGGAGTAGGACTTCTCCCCCAATCCTTGTTGGAATAGGATTCATGATGTGGAAAGAGAGAGAGAGAGAGAGAGAGAGAGAGAGAGAGAGAGAGAGAGAGAGAGAGAGAGAGAAGGAGGAGGGCGCCGACCCCCTCTCTCCTTGTCCTATTCGGACTAGGGGGAGGGGCGCGCGGCCCAAGCCCTGGCAGCCTCTCCTCTTCTTCCACTATGGCCCATTAAGGCCCATATAGCTCCCGGGGGGTTCCGGTAACCTCCCGGTACTCCGGTAAAATCCCGATTTCACCCGGAACACTTCCGATATCCAAACATAGGCTTCCAATATATCAATCTTTATGTATCGACCATTTCGAGACTCCTCGTCATGTCCGTTATCACATCCGGGACTCCGAACAACCTTCGGTACATCAAAATGCATAAACTCATAGTATAACTGTCATCGTAACCTTAAGCGTGCGGACCCTACGGGTTCGAGAACAATGTAGACATGACCGAGACACGTCTCCGGTCAATAACCAATAGCGGGACCTGGATGCCCATATTGGCTCCTACATATTCTATGAAGATCTTTATCGGTCAGACCGCATAACAACATACGTTGTTCCCTTTGTCATCAGTATGTTACTTGTCTGAGATTCGATCGTCGGTATCCAATACCTAGTTCAATCTCGTTACCGGTAAGTCTCTTTACTCGTTCCGTAATACATCATCCCGCAACTAACTCATTAGTTGCAATGCTTGCAAGGCTTAAGTGATGTGCATTACCAAAGGGCCCAGAGATACCTCTCCGACAATCGGAGTGACAAATCCTAATCTCGAAATACGCCAACACAACATGTACCTTTGGAGACACCTGTAGAGCACCTTTATAATCACCCAGTTACGTTGTGACATTTGGTAGCACACAAAGTGTTCCTCCGGCAAACGGGAGTTGCATAATCTCATAGTCATAGGAACATGTATAAGTCATGAAGAAAGCAGTAGCAACATACTAAACGATCGGGTGCTAAGCTAATGGAATGGGTCATGTCAATCACATCATTCTCCTAATGATGTGATCCCGTTAATCAAATAACAACTCTTTTGTTTATGGTTAGGAAACATAACCATCTTCGATTAATGAGCTAGTCAAGTAGAGGCATACTAGTGACACTTTGTTTGTCTATGTATTCACACAAGTATTATGTTTCCGGTTAATACAATTCTAGCATGAATAATAAACATTTATCATGATATAAGGAAATAAATAATAACTTTATTATTGCCTCTAGGGCATATTTCCTTCAGTCTCCCACTTGCACTAGAGTCAATAATCTAGTTCACATCGCCATGTGATTTAACAGCAATAGTTCACATCACCATGTGATTAACACCCATAGTTCACATCGATATGTGATCAACACCCAAAAGGGTTTACTAGAGTCAGTAATCTAGTTCACATCTCTATGTGATTAACACCCAAAGAGTACTAAGGTGTGATCATGTTTTGCTTGTGAGATAATTTTAGTCAACGGGTCTGCCACATTCAGATCCGTAAGTATTTTGCGAATTTCTATGTCAACAATGCTCTGCACGGAGCTACTCTAGCTTATTGCTCCCACTTTCAATATGTATCTAGATCGAGACTTAGAGTCATCCAGATCTGTGTCAAAACTTGCATCGACGTAACTTTTTACGACGAACCTTTTTGTCACCTCCATAATTGAGAAATATTTCCTTATTCCACTAAGGATAATTTTGACCGCTGTCCAGTGATCTACTCTTAGATCACTATTGTACTCCCTTGCTTAACATAGTTTAGGGTATACAATAGATCTGGTACACAGCATGGCATACTTTATAGAACCTATGGCTGAGGCATAGGGAATGACTTTCATTCTCTTTCTATCTTCTGTCGTGGTCGGACTTTGAGTCTTAATCAACTTCACACCTTGTAACACAGACAAGAAACTTTTTCTTTGACTGTTCCATTTTGAACTACTTCAAAATCTTGTCGAGGTATGTACTCATTGAAAAACTTATCAAGCGTCTTGATCTATCTCTATAGATCTTGATACTCAATATGTAAGCAGCTTTACCGAGGTCTTTCTTTGAAAAACTCCTTTCAAACACTCCTTTATGCTTTGCAGAATAATTCTACATTATTTCCGATTAACAATATGTCATACACATATACTTATCAGAAATGATGTAGTGCTCCCACTCACTTTCTTGTAAATACAGGGTTCACCGCAAGTCTGTATAAAATTTATATGCTTTGATCAACTTATCAAAGCGTATATTCCAACTCCGAGATGCTTGCACCAGTCCATAGATGGATCGCTGGAGCTTGCATATTTTGTTAGCACCTTTAGGATTGACAAAACCTTCTGGTTGTATCATATACAACTCTTCTTTAATAAATCTATTAAGGAATGCAGTTTTGTTTATCCATTTGCCAGATTTCATAAAATGCGGCAATTGCTAACATGATTCGGACAGACTTAAGCATAGATACGAGTGAGAAACTCTCATCATAGTCAACACCTTGAACTTTGTCGAAAACCTTTTGCGACAATTCTAGCTTTATAGATAGTAACACTACTATCAGCGTCCGTCTTCCTCTTGAAGATCCATTTATTTTCTATGGCTTGCCGATCATCGAGCAAATCCATCAAAGTCCATACTTTGTTCTCATACATGGATCATATCTCAGATTTCATGGCCTCAAACCATTTCGCGGAATCTGGGCTCATCATCGCTTCCTCATAGTTCGCAAGTTCGTCATGGTCTAGTAACATGACTTCCAGAACAGGATTACCGTACCACTCTGGTGCGGATCTCACTCTGGTTTACCTACGAGATTTGGTAGTAACTTGATCTGAAAATACATGATCATCATCATTAGCTTCCTCACTAATTGGTGTAGTAGTCACAGGAACAGATTTCTATGATGAACTACTTTCCAATAAGGGAGAAGGTACAATTACCTTATCAAGTTTTTTTACTTTCCTCCCACTCACTTCTTTCGAGAGAAACTCCTTCTCTAGAAAGTTTCCGAATTTAGCAAAAAAAGTCTTGCCTTCAGATCTGTGATAGAAGGTGTATCCAATAGTTTCCTTTGGATATCCTATGAAGATTTACTTCTCCGATTTGGGTTCGAGCTTACCATGTTGGAACTTTTTCACATAAGCATCGCAGTCCCAAACTTTAAGAAACGACAACTTTGGTTTCTTGCCAAACCACAGTTCAGATTGTGTCGTCTCAACGGACTTAGATGGTGCCCTATTTAACGTGAATGCAGCTGTCTCTAATGCATAACCCCAAAACGATAGTGGTAGATCGGTAAGAGACATCATAGATCGCACCATATCTAATAAAGTACGGTTATGACATTCAGACACACCATTATGCTGCGGTGTTCCAGGTGGCATGAGTTTGTGAAACTATTCCACATTGTTTTAATTGAAGACCAAACTCGTAACTCAAATATTTGTCTCCCCGATCAGATCGTAGAAACTTTATTTTCTTGTCACGATGTTTTTCACTTCACTCTGAAATTCTTTGAACTTTTCAAATGTTTCAGACTTATGTTTCATCAAGTAGATATACCCATATCTGCTCAAATCATCTGTGAAGTTCAGAAAATAACGATACTTGTCGTGAGCCTTAACACTCATCGGACCGCATACATCAGTATGTATTATTTCCAATAAGTTAGTTGCTCGCTCCGGAGAACGGAGTTTTAGTCATCTTGCCCATGAGGCATGGTTCGCAAGCATCAAGTGATTCATAATCAAGTGATTCCAAAATCCCATCAGCATGGAGTTTCTTCATGCGCTTTACACCAATATGACCTAAACGGCAGTGCCACAAATAAGTTGCACTATCATTATTAACTTTGCATCTTTTGGTTTCAATATTATGATGATGTGTATCACTATGATCGAGATCCAATGAACTATTTTCATTGGGTGTGTAACCATATAAGGTTTTATTCATGTAAACAGAACAACAATTTATTCTCTTACTTGAATGAATAACCGTATTACAATAAACATGATCAAATCATATTCATGCTTAACGCAAACACCAAATAACACTTATTCAGGTTCAACACTAATCCCGAAAGTATAGGGAGTGTGCGATGATGATCATATCAATCTTGGAACCACTTCCAACACACATCGTCACTTCATCCTTAACTAGTCTCTGTTCATTCTGCAACTCCCGTTTCGAGTTACTACTCTTAGCAACTGAACCAGTATCAAATACCGAGGGGTTGCTACGAACACTAGTAAAATACACATCAATAATCTGTATATCAAATATACCTTTCTTCACTTTGCCATCCTTCTTATCTGCCAAATACTTGGGGCAGTTCTGCTTCCAGTGACCAGTCCCTTTGCAGTAGAAGCACTTAGTCTCAGGCTTAGGACCAGACTTGGGCTTCTTCACTTGAGCAGCAACTTGCTTGCCGTTCTTCTTGAAGTTCCCTTTCCTTCCCTTTGCCCTTTTCTTGAAACTAGTGGTCTTGTTAATCATCAACACTTGATGCTCTTTCTTGATTTCTACCTTCATCGATTTCAGCATTACGAAGAGCTTGGGAATCGTTTCCGTTATCCCTTGCATATTATAGTTCATCACGAAGTTCTACTAACTTGGTGATGGTGACTAGAGAATTCTGTCAATCACTATTTTATCTGGAAGATTAACTCCCACTTGATTCAAGCGATTGTAGTACCCAGACAATCTGAGCACATGCTCACTAGTTGAGCGATTCTCCTCCATCTTTTAGCTATAGAACTTGTTGGAGACTGCATATCTCTCAACTCGGGTATTTGCTTGAAATATTAACTTCAACTCCTGGAACATCTCATATGGTCCATGACGTTCAAGACGTCATTGAAGTCCCGATTCTAAGCCGTTAAGCATGGTGCACTAAACTATCAAGTAGTCATCATATTGAGCTAGCCAAACGTCCATAACGTCTGCATCTGCTCCTGCAATAGGTATGTCACCTAGCGGTGCATCAAGGACATAATTCTTTTGTGCAGCAATGAGGATAAACCTCAGATCACGGATCCAATCCGCATCATTGCTACTAACATCTTTCAACACAATTTTTCTCTAGGAACATATCAAAATAAACATATGAAAGCAACAACGCGAGCTATTGATCTACAACATAGATATGCTAATACTACCAGGACTAAGTTCATGATAAATTAAAGTTTAATTAATCATATTACTTAAGAACTCCCACTTAGACAGACATCCCTCTAATCTTCTAAGTGATCACGTGATCCATATCAACTAAACCATAACTGATCATCACATGAAATGGAGTAGTTTTCAATGGTGAACATCACTATGTTGATCATATCTACTATATGATTCACGCTCGACCTTTTGGTCTCAGTGTTCCGAGGCCATATCTGCATATGCTAGGCTCGTCAAGTTTAACCTGAGTATTTTGCGTGTGCAAAACTGGCTTGCACCTGTTGTAGATGGACGTAGAGCTTATCACACCCGATCATCACGTGGTGTCTGGGCACGACGAACTTTGGCAACGGTGCATACTCAGGGAGAACACTTTTATCTTGAAATTTAGTGAGGAATCATCTTATAATGCTACCGTCAATGAAAGCAAGATAAGATGCATAAAAGATAAACATCACATGCAATCAAAATATGTGACATGATATGGCCATCATCATCTTGTGCCTTTGATCTCCATCTCCAAAGCATCGTCATGATTTCCATCGTCACCGGCATGACACCATGATCTCCATCATCTTGATCTATATCAATATGTCGTCACATGGTCGTCTCGCCAACTATTTCTCTTGCAACTATTGCTATCGCATAGCGATAAAGTAAAGCAATTATTTGGCGCTTGCATCTTATGCAATAAAGAGACAACCATAAGGCTTTTGCCAGTTGCCGATAACTTCAACAAAACATGATCGTCTCATACAAAAACTTATATCTCATCACGTTTTGACCATATCACATCACAACATGCCCTGCAAAAACAAGTTAGACGTCCTCTACTTTGTTGTTGCAAGTTTTACATGGCTGCTACGGGCTTAAGCAAGAACCAATCTTACCTACGCATCGAAACCACAACGATAGTTTGTCAAGTTGGTGCTATTTTAACCTTCGCAAGGACCAGGCGTAGCCATACTCGGTTCAACTAAAGTTGGAGAAACTAACACCCGCCAGCCACCTGTGTGCAAAGCACGGCGGTAGAACCAGTCTCGCGTAAGCGTACGCGTAATGTCGGTCCAGGCCGCTTCATCCAACAATACCGCCGAACCAAAGTATGACATGCTGGTAAGCAGTATGACTTATATCGCCCACAACTCACTTGTGTTCTACTCGTGCATATAACATCAAACCATAAAAACCTAGGCTCGGATGCCACTGTTGGGTTACGTAGTAATTTCAAAAATTTCCCTACGCACACGCAAGATCATGGTGATGCATAGCAACGAGAGGGGAGAGTATGATCTACGTACCTTGTAGATCGACAAAAGAAGCGTTTGGTTGATGTAGTCGTACGTCTCCACGGTCCGACCGATCAAGCACCGAAACTATGGCACCTCCGAGTTCTAGCACACGTTCAGCTCGATGACGATCCCCGGACTCCGATCCAGCAAAGTGTCGGGGAAGAGTTCCATCAGCACGACGGCATGGTGACGATCTTGATGTACTACTGCAGCAGGGCTTCGCCTAAACTCCGCTACAATATTATCGAGGACTATGGTGGAAGGGGGCACCGCACACGGCTAAGAATATGATCACATGGATCAACTTGTGTCTCTCTGGGGTGCCCCTGCCTCCGTATATAAAGGACCAAGAGGGGGAGGCCGGCCGGCCACATATGGCGCGCCAGGAGGAGTCCTACTCCCTCCGGGAGTAGGACTTCTCCCCCAATCCTTGTTGGAATAGGATTCATGATGTGGAAAAGAGAGAGAGAGAAGGAGGAGGGCGCCGGCCCCCTCTCTCCTTGTCCTATTCGGACTAGGGGGGAGGGGCGCGTGGCCCAAGCCCTGGCAGCCTCTCCTCTTCTTCCACTATGGCCCATTAAGGCCCATATGGCTCCCGGGGGGTTCCGGTAACCTCCCGGTACTCCGGTAAAATCCCGATTTCACCCGGAACACTTCCGATATCCAAACATAGGCTTCCAATATATCAATCTTTATGTCTCGACCATTTCGAGACTCCTCGTCATGTCCGTGATCACATCCGGGACTCCGAACAACCTTCGGTACATCAAAATGCATAAACTCATAGTATAATTGTCATCGTAACCTTAAGCGTGCGGACCCTACGGGTTCGAGAACAATGTAGACATGACCGAGACACGTCTCCGGTCAATAACCAATAGCGGGACCTGGATGCCCATATTGGCTCCTACATATTCTACGAAGATCTTTATCGGTCAGACCGCATAACAACATACGTTGTTCCCTTTGTCATCGGTATGTTACTTGTCTGAGATTCGATCGTCGGTATCCAATACCTAGTTCAATCTCATTACCGGCAAGTCTCTTTACTCATTCTGTAATACATCACCCCGCAACTAACTCATTAGTTGCAATGCTTGCAAGGCTTAAGTGATGTGCATTACCGAGAGGGCCCAGAGATACCTCTCCGACAATCAGAGTGACAAATCCTAATCTTGAAATACGCCAACCCAACATGTACCTTTGGAGACACCTGTAGAGCACCTTTATAATCACCCAGTTATGTTGTGACGTTTGGTAGCACACAAAGTGTTCCTCCGGCAAACGGGAGTTGCATAATCTCATAGTCATAGGAACATGTATAAGTCATGAAGAAAGCAATAGCAACATACTAAACGATCGAGTGCTAAGCTAATGGAATGGGCCATGTCAATCACATCATTCTCCTAATGATGTGATCCCGTTAATCAAATAACAACTCTTTTGTTTATGGTTAGGAAACATAACCATCTTCGATTAACGAGCTAGTCAAGTAGAGGCATACTAGTGACACTTTGTTTGTCTATGTATTCACACAAGTATTATGTTTCCGGTTAATACAATTCTAGCATGAATAATAAACATTTATCATGATATAAGGAAATAAATAATAACTTTATTATTGCCTCTAGGGCATATTTCCTTCAGTTAGGACACTTCGGAGCCCAGTGATTAGGATCACCGGAGACATGGCAAAGTCCCTTCCCCTTCTTATGAGAATTCTTCTTGAAGTTGGTAGAATGTGATGGCTTATTCTTTGTATCAAACTTGCCTTTGCCCTGAGTTTTGTTCTTATTGTTTTTGAACTTGTTGGGCTGGGAGTTCTTCTTCTGTACCATGTGGGCACTAGAACCTCCCTCAGCAACTCGAGCACGTGTGTCCTTTACTCTCGCCTTCTCTTCAACATCAAGAGTACCAATGAGATCCGCAACGGAAAACTCCTGTCTCTTGTGTTTCAGGGAAGTAGCAAAATTGTTCCACGAAGGTGGAAGCTTGGCAATGATGCCTCCGGAAACAAATTTGTCCGGCAACACACACTTGAAGTACTCAAGTTCTTTTGCGAGCGACTGTATCTCATGAGCCTGCTATACAACAAGGCGCTCATCAGTCATCTTGTAGTCATAGAATTGCTCCATGACGTACAACTCACTGCCGGCGTCCGAGGCACCAAACTTGGCCTCGAGCGCGGCCCACATGTCCTTGCCGTTGTCAAACGACATATACGAATCCACAATGGAGTCATCAAGAACACTCAAAAGAGCGCCTTTAAAGTGGGTATCGATCTTCTCAAAAGCTTTCAGCTGTGCTGGATTAAGATCGCCCTCAGGCTTGCCCTTGGTGGCATCATAGCAGCCCATGGTCTGAAACCAGTAGAATGCTCTCGTGCGCCACCTCTTATATTGCGCCCCCTTAAAGGCAGGCGGCTTCATATGCGCAGCAAAACCACTCGGAGTAAATTTCCTATAATCAGGTTTTTGGATTGTTGGAAATATGAGCAAATTACTACGAGATTTAATCCGAATAAACAGAAGATAAATCATGACCACATCAGCAGAGATTAAACTAATCATGCGAACTAGCATAGAGATGAACATATCACATCTAGGGCACATACTAGAAGCATGAATTCTACCATGATCTCGAACAGGAAGGATAGAATCACATACGGTGCAGCGGGTGCAGCACCGCCGACGTTGACGTTGTCGCCCATGTCGTCGAGGACGAGGTTGCCGAGGCCGGGGAAGAAGTCGTCGTTCACGAAGTCGTCGCTGCCAACAGTCGCGCGAGTGCGCTTCCCAAAAACCTGATCGCCCCTCTCCCGTATAGGATCACGAGAGGCGGGGTTCCGGAGGCCTGCTGTCCCTTCTCGCGGTGCACGCCGGAAGGAGGGATGGAGAAGACTTGCTTGGCGGCGCAATGATCTGAAACGGTGGTGAGAAACCATACGAAGCGGCAGCGGCTAGGGTAGACGTCTGCCTGACTATATAGTGCGGGCCGGGTAGGTCGTGGGAGTAAACCCCACGTCCGAGTCGTCACGATACAAAAGAATCGGAAACAGTTCAGTAATTAACGCGTTCGTTAATTATTAATTAATGACTCATTAATTTTCCCATGCAGCAAAATATAGACAACATGCATAGCTCTGTCCTCGGCTCGGCTCAATCCCGCAACCCGTCGTGACGTGGCGTGGCGTGGCGTGGCGTGGCGAGGCGAGCGAGGAGAAGGAGCGCGCGTGTAGGTCTCCTCTTCTTATGCTTATACAAGTGGTAGAAGAGCTCACCTTATAAAGAGGTGCAACTCTCTCTCAACTTTCGGGGTGGGACTAAACTTTATCCTCACTCACTCCACTCACATGTGTGCATGAATGGGCCAAGAGAATTTTAGAATTTTAGTTGGGCTTTGGGCCAAAGGCCTACTAGCAAAATTTCAACAATCCCCCACAAAGTCTCATTGGAACATCTCATCATTTAGTTCCAAAACATTGTTTTATATATCGGTGCTTAGTGGAGACTGTGAAGTTGAACTTCCACTTAGAAATTTATGCTACACTAGATCACAACTTGAATAGTGGACTATGCCTTGAACTACAAGTTTTTTGTGAAACTAGTTTCACACAAATTCTTGACCGATACTGGGCTGCCGCAAGGCTTCCCCGCTGGTGGAGCGTATACGTCATACTCCAGGGCCTTTCATGAATTTATTAGAGAACACCCAATTCTCACAGACTGCGACGTTAACAGTCAAATTCATATAGGTGTGTTCCTCAGAAGATGTTCTGCAGGACAACATCTCTGCTTACCCGAATAAGCCACTTGGAACACATTAAGATAAGTATCAACCTGCCATGCAGATCAGGAGAGTATTGCATCTTCACGGAGTGGGATAATTAATATAGGGACACTCTCCTCCCAGCTGACCAACAGCTTGTCTCCCACTTCTACTTCACGGGATCTCCGATCACATAGAGTGGTTTACCACTATGGACAACTCATGCGGTGGGTCTCAAACCCATCTCCATCGATGCATTATCTATCACATTACGTGATAGACCCTTTGTGAAGTGATCTGCCAAGTTTTTCGACGTTTGGATATAATCCAACGTAATAACTCCGGAGTTCCTCAATTTTCTGACAGATTTTAGTCTCCTCTTCACATGCCTTGAGGACTTCATATTGTCCTTAGAACTGTTTATCTTGACGATCACAGTTTGATTATCACAGTTCATCAGGATAGGGGGGATTGGTTTTTCAACCATAGGTAAGTCCATCAAGAGTTCACGAAGCCACTCTGCTTCAACAGTGGCAGTGTCTAATGCTGTGAGTTCTGCTTCCATAGTTGACCTTGTTAAGATGGTCTGCTTGCAAGACTTCCAGGAAATAGCGCCACCACCAAGTGTAAAAACATAACCACTTGTGACCTTAATCTCATCAGCATCAGATATCCAGTTTGAGTCACTATAACCCTCCAGTACCCTTGGATACCCGGTGTAGTGAATCCCATAGCCCGCGGTGCCTTTCAAATAGCGCATAACTCTCTCAAGCGCATGCCAATGATCATCTCCTAGTTTTGACACAAAGCGACTCAGCTTGCTCACAGCAAAAGAGATGTCAGGCCTCGTGGCACTCGCCAAATACATAAGCGAGCCAATAATCTGAGAATACCTCAGTTGATCTCTAGCAATCCGTCGATTCTTTCGAAGCAACACACTAGCATCATATGGAGTTGGAGAAGGCATGCAGTCGCTATACCCAAAACGACTCAAGACCTTTTCCACATAATGAGACTGAAGCAGTGTGATCCCACCATTCTCATCTCTCAACAGCTTGATGTTTAAGATAACATCAGCTACTCCTAGATCCTTCATCTCAAAACAGCGAGATAAGAAATCCTTAACCTCCTTGATTAAATCAAGTTTGGTTCCAAAGATCAATATGTCGTCGACATACAGACAAAGAATAACTCCTTCGCCCCCACCATAGCGATAGTACACGCACTTGTCACCATCGTTTACTACAAAGCCGGCAGCAGTTAATGTTCTTTCGAACTTCTCATGCCACTCCTTAGGAGCTTGTTTAAGGCCATATAAAGACTTTAATAACTTGCACACCTTTCCTTCTTGACCAGGTACTACAAAACCATCTGGCTGATCAATGTAAATTTCCTCCTTCAACTCTCCATTGAGGAAAGCCGTCTTAACGTCCATTTGATGAACGAGAAGACCATGTGAGGCAGCCAGTGATAGTAGCACCCGAATTGTGGTCAGTATAGCCATGGGTGAGTAAGTATCAAAGAAGTCTTCACCTTCTTTTTGGGTATAACCCTTGGCCACAAGCCGTGCCTTGTACTTTTCAATCGTACCATCAGGTCTAAGCTTCTTCTTGAACACCCACTTACATCCTACAGGTTTGCACCCATAAGGACGGTCAGTGATCTCCCAGGTACCGTTAGGTAAGATGGAATCCATCTCGCTACGTACAGCTTCCTTCCAGTAGTCAACATCAGGAGATGCATAGACTTCTGAAATAGTCCTGGGTGTGTCATCCATGAGGTACACAATGAAGTCATCACCAAAAGACTTTGCAGTCCTCTATCTCTTACTCCTCATAGGAGTTCAATCGTTACCCTCAACAGGATTCTCAACGTGTTCCATCGCAATGGTGGGTTCAGGAATTACAGTGAATTCCTCACTAGATGGAGTAGGTATCTCCTGATTTGATGAACTCGACATATCCTTCATAGGAAATATGTCCTCAAAGAAAGTTGCATCATTTGATTCCATAATTGTACCAACATGCATGTCGGATACCTCAGATTTTATTATCAAAAATCTATAGCCGATACTATGAAAAGCATAGCCCAGAAGAACACAATCCACGGTTTTTGGTCCAAGCTTGCGCTTCTTGGGAATTGGTATATTGACTTTCACCAAACAACCCCAAGTACGTAGGTAAGAGAGTTTCAACCTTTTCCTTTCCCATTCCTCAAATGGAGTCATGGTCTTATGCTTTGTGGGAACTCGGTTTAGGACATGACACGCAGTCATTAGCGCCTCCCCCCACCATTCCTTGGATAGACCCGAAGTGTCTAACATGGTGTTAACCATATCAGTTAGAGTTCGGTTCTTTCTTTCGGCTACCCCATTTGACTGGGGTGAGTAGGGAGGCGTCCTTTCATGGATTATACCATGTTCCGCACAAAACAGATCAAATTCATTGGAAAAATACTCTCCACCACGATGGGACCTAAGCCGTTTAATTTTTCGATCAAGTTGGTTCTCTGCCTCAGCTTTATAGTTTTTAAAGAAAGTCAAAGCCTCATCTTTTGATTTCAGAAGATACACATAACAATATCTAGTGGAGTCATCAATCAACGTCATGAAGTATCTCTTTCCACCTTTTGTCAACACGCCATTCATCTCACAAAGATCAGAATGTATAAGCTCTAGTGGCGCCAAGTCTCTTGCCTCTGTAGTCTTATCGGATTTGCGAGGTTGCTTAGCTTGCACACATACTTGGCACTTGGAGCCTTTGACAGTAGAGATTTTCGGAATTAAATTCATATTGGCTAACCGCGTCATGCAACCAAAGTTAATATGATAGAGTCGTGAATGCCAAATATCAGACTCATTATTATGGCAAACATTATTAATAACTTTAGTGCAAATATCTGACAAAGATAGGCGGAACAAGCCTCCGCACTCATAGCCTTTTTCAACAAATTGTCCACACTCAGAAATTACAACTTTATTGGATTTGAAAACCAACTTAAAACCATCTCGACATAAACGGGAACCGCTAACGAGATTTTTATTGATGGACGGCACATGATGAACGTTCTTCAGACGCACAGTCTTCCCCGAAGTAAACTTCAGATCGACCATACCAACACCTCGAACGATGGCATGTGACCCGTTCCCCATCAGCACGGGTGAAGTCCCTGTTGCCTGGTAAGAAGAAAACATGGAGGCGTCAGCACAAACATGTACATTGGCACCGGTGTCAATTAACCAATCAGGGGATTGAAATACTGAAAAGATGGTAGGAAAAATACCGTACCCTGATTCCTTCATATCAGTATCACCGATGACAACATTAGCGGACTTGCCGCTCTTCTCATGTTCGCGCTCCTCAAAGCGGTTAGGACACTTCGGAGCCCAGTGATTAGGATCACCGCAGACATGGCAAAGTCCCTTCCCCTTCTTATGAGAATTCTTCTTGAAGTTGGTAGAATGTGATGGCTTGTTCTTTGTATCAAACTTGCCTTTTCCCTGAGTTTTGTTCTTATTGTTTTTGAACTTGTTGGGCTGGGAGTTCTTCTTCTGTACCATGTGGGTACTAGAACCTCCCTCAGCAACTCGAGCACGTGTGTCCTTTGCTCTCGCCTTCTCTTCAACATTAAGAGTACCAATGAGATCCGCAACGGAAAACTCCTGTCTCTTGTGTTTCAGGGAAGTAGCAAAATTGTTCCACGAAGGTGGAAGCTTGGCAATGATGCCTCCGGCAACAAATTTGTCTGGCAACACACACTTGAAGTACTCAAGTTCTTTTGCGAGCGACTGTATCTCATGAGCCTGCTGTACAACAGGGCGCTCATCAGTCATCTTGTAGTCATAGAATTGCTCCATGACGTACAACTCGCTGCCGGCGTCCGAGACACCAAACTTGGCCTCGAGCGCAGCCCACATGTCCTTGCCGTTGTCAAACGACATATACGAATCCACAATGGAGTCATCAAGAACACTCAGAAGAGTGCCTTTAAAGAGGGTATCGATCTTCTCAAAAACTTCCAGCTGTGCTGGATTAAGATCGCCCCCAGGCTTGCCCTTGGTGGCATCATAGCAGCCCATGGTCTGAAACCAGTAGACTGCTCTCGTGCGCCACCTCTTATATTGCGCCCTCTTAAAGGCAGGCGGCTTCAGATGCGCAGCAAAACCACTCGGAGTAAATTGCCTATAATCAGGTTTTTGGATTGTTGGAAATATGAGCAAATTACTACGAGATTTAATCCGAATAAACAGAAGATAAATCATGACCACAGCAGCAGAGATTAAACTAATCATGCGAACTAGTATAGAGATGAACATATCACATCTAGGGCACATACTAGAAGCATGAATTCTACCACGATCTCGAACAGGAAGGATAGAATCGCATACGGTGCAGCGGGTGCAGCATCGCCGGCGTTGACGTTGTCACCCATGTCGTCGAGGACGAGGTTGCCGAGGTCGGGGAAGAAGTCGTCGTTCGCGAAGTCGTCGCTGCCAGCAGTCGCGCGAGTGCGCTCCCCAAAAACCTGATCGCCCCTCTCCCGTACAGGATCACGAGAGGCGGGGTTCCGGAGGCCTGTTGTCCCTTCTCGCGGTGCACGCTGGAAGGAGGGATGGAGAAGACTTGCTTGGCGGCGCAATGATCTGAAACGGTGGTGAGAAACCATATGAAGCGGCGGCGGCTAGGGTAGACGTCTGCCTGACTATATAGTGCGGGCCGGGTAGGTCGTGGGAGTAAACCCCACGTCCGAGTCGTCATGATCCAAAAGAATCGGAAACGGTTCAGTAATTAACGCGTCCGTTAATTATTAATTAATGACTCATTAATTTTCCCATGCAGCAAAAATATAGACAACGTGCATAGCTCTGTCCTCGGCTCGGCTCAATCCTGCAACCCGTCGTGACGTGGCGTGGCGAGGCGAGCGAGGAGAAGGAGCGCGCGTGTAGGTCTCCTCTTCTCATGCTTATACAAGTGGTAGAAGAGCTCACCTTATAAAGAGGTGCAACTCCCTCTCAACTTTCAGGGTAGGACTAAACTTTAGCCTCACTCATTCCACTCACATGTGTGCATAAATAGGTCAAAAGAATTTTAAAATTTTAATTGGGCTTTGAGACAAAGAACTACTAGCAAAATTCCAACATGAGTCCTGGAACGGTAGTCCTCTCCGGACTAGTCTGTCAGACGTCCAACACATGTTGCCAAGGACAAGCCATGAGAAAAAGCAGCACGGCAATGGAGCCCTTGATTTCCACGAGAAGTCTGCGGTAGGGATGATCACACGGCCAGCAAATCTAGCAGCGTACCCGATCTGACTGAAAAGTCACCACCTAGCTCCCACGGCCATCTAACCGAGTATTTTAGTTTTAATAGTTTCAGACCACCGTACGTGCATGTAAATGTACATCAGCATGGTGTATTTTTTTTCAGAGAGCATGCTGTATTCGTGGACGAGACATGATTGCCGTCGCGCTCAGCAGTGCAATGCAACGGCCAACCGATTGAGACGAGTAGTCCCCCATTTGCCAATAGCTTCGAGGCGTTGTAGTTGAGACGCGGTACTGGCAATTCAATTAGCCGGTACGAAAGCTCCCGGCCAGCAACCGTATCTATGTATTCAATTGCCAGCAGCTTTGGTTCCAACTTGTATGAGTATTAATGCATTGCATGCATGCGTGCCTTCTGGTCTCGTCGTTCTCTCCGTAGGGTCAGAATGTACAACATCGGTATTCCTTGTCCGCGATGGATGTATTAGTTTGCATTTACCTTTGGCAAAAAGCCTGAGTGTGGATTTTGTGCTTTGGGACTTGGGAGGAAGACATGTTCCGTGTATTTTAGAAATTAGAGAAGCTTCAACAGAAATCCAATAAAATATGGGATGCTTGAGTTTGTTAGGGCATTTTTAACCAATCCCCTATAAAATAAAGGAGTATCCGGCCGAGTAAACCATAAGTTTTGGTTGGTTCTAGCCGACCCCCTAGACTTAGCGGAGTAAAACATAAATTTGCATAAATTCAATCTAGTCTCAACCAAAATTTGCATAAATTCAAATATAAGTTCAACATAGTTTTGATAACCGAACATTAAACAAAATTCAAACATACTACTAAACTTAAACTACACTAGACTACTCATCGACCATAGTGGAGGTTGAGCCAATCCTTCCTCGATAGGCCACCGCCGATGAGACATGGGTCCAGGCTGGTGCCGTCATCGTCGCAGTCGGGGAAGATGCTCCGCCACTCCTCAACATAGAACTCCTCTTCCTCGCCGCCCTCCTCGTCGCCTTGCACCTCATTGTCGGAGATGACGATGACCTCCCCGCCATTGTCGGCGAAGACCGCCCGCTCCGCCTCCACAAGCTCGGGTGCTGGTGCTGGAGGTCATCTACGTATGCCTCGTAGACTGCCTCCGCCTCGAGGCACTCCCGAGCCATCGCCGTGCTCACCACCCCCGACGCCGGCGGGTCGAGGTGGACCGGCGTCGTCGCAAATAGAAAGTTGACCCGCGTGATGGAGTCGTGGAACCAGACTTGCCACCGGTCATACTCCATCTTCGCAAGCTTCGCCGTGTGGAACGACCCAAGTCACTTTCTCTTGCGGGTCTGCTGGTCGGTGACCTCCGCCACCCATATCCCCCACGACCGCTGCCGGACACCGAGGTATGTCCTCTGCGGTGGCCGCGATGGAGGGAGCTCCGGGAAGTCGGCGAACCAGGCAGGGGCGGGCGGATCGGGCGAGCAGCGGCGGCTCGAAGATGTGCCGCTTGAGGACGACCCGTGGGCATGGCGGCACGGTTCCACACTGGAGATCGGCAAGGAAGGGGGGGGTCTTCGGCCACCGCGTCCGGCCATTGGAAGAAGAGGGGGCGGCAGGGACCGGCGGGGGACGCGTCGGCGGTAGGGCGAGGGGGAGGAGAGGAGGCAGATGAGGGGAAGAGAAGAGATATTTTTTTACTCGGCCGTCGAGCGGCGGAGTAAATATAGAAAGATTCGCCGCGGCTGAGTATAATTTTTACTCCGCTAACATCGATTGGGAATCGGCTAGATGCCGGTTAGAGGAGTAAAATCGGAATTTTACTCATCTAATCGATTGTTGGGGATCGGTTAAAAATGCCATTATCTTTGCATATCTCACAAATGAATTGTACTTCATGAAACTTGAAACCTGGAAGCAAATTTGATTCATCAAAATGTGTTATTTTTCTTTAGACTTTTGGGATCACAGCAGAATTATTTTCTCAAACGGGAATATATGCACCCGAGCACACTTGATGGTTTTGGGGTATATCTACAGTCTATGGCTGGGTACACTGCAGAGGTCGTCCCCGCAGAAGAGAAGAAAAAGATTGTCCTGATTAAACTTTGGAGTGCTTGTATTTCACAAAAAGTAAATAAACTGATGTATTAGTAGCAACAGTGTAAACATTGGCATCTACTGATCTTGCCACGTCAGCTGGTGATCCATATCCTTTTGACGTCCTCAGCTCGTCGCACTATCTCAGTGATATTCGGCGGGGTTCGATGATTGCTCAGGGATTTGCATAGTTGCATCATTACATGGCAGTGGCACTCTGGCAGCATGCATATTGTCCCCGCTACGTACAAGCCCAGTTCAATCTTCGGGAGTAGAAGTAAAATTCCAACCATCCAAGGTCGGCAGTAGGGGAATTTCCAACGGCGATCCTCAAACCCCCCGTAGATGTCTGCATCGTGCTATTCAGATCACGGAAGTTACCTAACGTGTCGGTGATACAGTCCGGACATACTTTCTTTTGCAAACAGGAGACGAACGCGAGGGAGCTTCGCGGGCGTCCGAATTGCCCTTAAGCCTGCTTCCAACCTCACTGGCCCACCCAAACCCCTCACATGTCCCTTCCGCGTTTTTCTTCCGATGCACGCGCCGCCTACCGCGGCGCATTCATGCAGTCCCAGAGCATGGAGCGGCCGGCATTGATGCCGCGCGATGTGACCGGAGGGTGACGCTGACGGATTCGACCTCTCGGCAGCCGCCCCATCAATGCGGACGTAGCTGATGAAGCGATTTCCCGTCAGATCCCTCGGTAGGGTTCATGATGAGACCGAAAGTATCAGAGCGGAGTCTGCAAACACAGTTTACCTAGGTTCGAGCCTCCGAAGAGTAATACTTTATGCCATGCTTTCTTTTCATATTCATGATGAGAGGATACCTCGTGCAGAGGATTACAATGGTGCATGATATGTCTACCGAGAGTTTTTTCTAGATTGGATCCCTATAAGGGCCCTAGACCTCCCTTTATATAGACAAGAGAGGGCCGCCATCTTCCTTGGGATACATGCTAGTCTGCCCTCTCCTTCTTAGGGTTCCGCGATATTCTCTGGGCCTGGTGGGCCCTAGTCGAAGTAGAGGCTGGGCTCCTTTATGTTAGGCACCCTTGGTCTAGGGCCCCGTCAGTAGCCCCCGAGCGTGACAGGGCTCGTGATCATCCGGGCTCAGAGATCTCCGCCGGGCTCTTCTCCTTATGCCTCCGGCCACCTGAACTCCCCATTGGGAGGTCCTGTCCTTCCTCGTGTTGACTACGTCGCCGCATTGTTTTCGGACAAGGCCGGTCAAATCCTAGTGGGCCAATCCATGAATCGCCAAACTCCATCTTGGATGTGGTTCTTATGCCAGCCCTTTATTAAAGGGAGTGATGGAGCAATGTATGTTCTATGAAGGAATACTCGATGGATTTCGATACCAGCATCTCAACCCTAAACACTGAAAATTTTGATTCTAACATGTTGAAAACTCTACCATTATAGAATTTATAAGGTACTATGATCTGAACACCAACAAACCATTTTGTTATCCATTTTCCTAAACCCACCTAACATTGTTTGTGACATGAAGCATTTTGTGTGACACTACAAATCGTCCAAGAAAATGGACGTGCCTAGTGACGCCAAAAGCGTCGCAGAATTACAGGCCAGAACACCGCCGAAGTTGGCTAGGGTGTTGCCCGTGAGGAAACACCTCTTGACGATGGATCAACATAAAAAATGATTTTAGACAAAGTCTCCTGTTTTGTCGTTAGGATTTTTGTCACTAAATAGATGGAATTTTATAGTGATGTTTGCGGACTGACGCGCTGCTTTCGTCGCTCTCATGCGGGAGCCATCTCACCTCGTCGATGACAACTGAGAAATCTTCATGCACGTGCTCCTAAGGATCAACAAACAGGAGTCGCAACCCTTACATCGATATGAAGAATTTGACATTGAACCTCGACGTCGCTTGCGCACGACAAGAAACCCTAACCTCGTCGTCCTGATGAGCCGGTAGAAAATTACGATGGAATCAAGTCCAATCTGTTGCGGCGGGTGGACTTGGGAGGACCGAATCCTCGAAGACAAACTCAAAGATGAAGGGCTGCCATCTGTCCGAGCACCGCCTCCACAAGTGGACTAAAATCCTATCTTATCTACATGTTGGAGCCGATGCATGCACTAGGATTCCCCTTTTTGTCACTGGCGGCCCAAGCCACGGGCCTAGGGGAGATGAATCCACATGCTCACCAGTAAAAAGTGAGGAGATGAAGGTTTCACCCTAAGCTGCCTTACGATGCTTCTACTTCTATCCCCTTTCCTTCTAGCTTAGTTGGACCTCAATTGCATCAACACGCTTGACCGAATCCGTATTCGCACGATAAACCAGATCATTCGCCAGGACGGGCCAGGCTTCGAGCCGGGCTTGCAATAGCTAGACCTTCAAACTCGAAGCCTGTCATGAAGTTCGAATCACTCCTTTTACAAGCCCGACGCTCAGCTCGAACGACACTTTCCGGTATCTCCACGTGCAGGCCTAGCCCAAAACCCGAAAATCCTCCTGAAACCATGAACAAGATAAACCTGGAAAATGAGGATTGCGAAGCCCGACCCGGCCCAGGTTTTTGGGCCGGGCTGTCCATAACAGGCCTATCGCACGAGTTTAGGCTTCCGGTGAAAATCTCGTGATATGCAACACTGCCACACTGGCATGATCATAATCTACGTGGTAGGAAATTTTATTTTTACTTTGTGCCCGTGTACCCTCGACCCGTACCCCCAACGGGGCAGAACTGCCATTTTTTACCGCGCAGGATGACAGATCAGCAAAGAGATTCCACAAGAGTGAGAAGCCAGTCACATGGAGATACCATTCGCGCGCATAGTACGTGTGCTGAACCAGTAACCAGACAAAGCACATAATGCGAGAGGTAAATCTAACGAGCGGCATGCGACCTGCGAGCGCGACGCGGCATGCAGCACCACCGGATAAGCCACACCGGCGCCCCGATGCCTGCCCTGCCCCCACGGGCCAGCCACAGGCGCCACAGCCAGTCTACAAGCCTCCGGGCCGGGGCCCCGCGCGTCACCCTCAGCCACTGTCGGTGCCCTCCCCTCGCATTTCAGGTCGCTCTCTTCCCCCGTCCGGCAGATCCCATCGCCCCTCCCGCGCTGCTCTACCGTTTCCATACACACACATCGGACGGAGCCGCTCGGTTCGCCACCTCCCCCGGTCTCAAGTCTCACTGCCTCGTCTCACTCTCTCACTGATGCCTATAACTCCCCGCGCCACGCACCTCTCCCGCCCCCTCCCCGCGTTCCCACACCGCCACGCGCATACGGACTCCTCGAGCTGGAGCGTGGGCTCGTGTAGCCTCGTTCGTTCATGAGCGGCGGCGAGTCGGCGGCCTCGCGCGAGGAAAAGGACTCTGAGCAATGAGGCTGTACATCACGGCGGCGGCCGGCGACGACGACGTGACGAAGCCGAAGGCGCCGCAGCTGCAGGCGGCGCGGCGAGGCTACCGTTCCGTTGTGGTCACGGGGCTCCTGGCCGGCGTGCTCCTCTTCCGCGCCGCGCTCCTCGCCATCGAGACCGGCGCCTCCCTCTGCCCTTCCGCCACCGGTAACGAAGCTCGTTCGCAGCCCATTTTTCCTCTTCCTCGTCGGTGATTTGTGGCGTGTCCACCGGTTAATTGCTCCCCCATTCTCGTGTGCGAGCGCCTCAGGTTGCTCGGACTGGAGGGCGGGGCTCGGGCGCTGGCTCTACGGCGGCGGCGGCGACGCGACGGAGGTGAGTCCGGCCGACCTGGCCTCTACTACCAGTGTACTAGTGTGTTAGGCCCGTGTCCGATCGTGCGCGTCAAAATGTGTTTGGACTTTGGCAGGCCGCGTAATAAGTTAGGCGTCGGGCTTTCTACTTGTACGTGAGCTTTGACATCTTTTTTACCCGCGGCTGCGTGGCGGAAATGGGTGGTGGATGGGCACGGAGATTCTCACGCGCTTCTGCTCCCTGTCAGTAAAGCGTCGTTCACGGGAATGGGAATGTTTAGGGGCCAGGTCGGCACGGCAACACGTCGCTGCACTCGACCGTGGCCTCCACCACGTGGCTGACGGGTGGGGCCCTGAGCCCATCGCCCGGTCTGATCCGGGCACTGTACTTTGTAGTCTGCCAGAGCTCCATGGTTGACGCCCTGGTTGAGCTACTAGTCGTATTCAATGCGCATGTTCTCCGGTGCCCTGCGGTTTTATACATCCGAAAATAAATCTCTACTACTTACTAGAAGAACCCCGTGCGTTGCAACGGGGCCACATTAACTTTAAGAGTTCAATATTAATCATGTTAATAATATATTTAATATTCTCATACATATCAAGTGACACTGACGACCTTTTTTATCAATTTAGCAACGGGTTCAGTTGCAACGGGCTCTTTATACATATCAGACAACTCGCTACTACTTAAACTACAACTATGGCTACCAATATTTTTTTGTCAATTTAGCTCAGCAATAGTGCCTGGCTTAATAGACTGCTTTGCATTCATCCCCTCAGAAGACAGAGAGAACCAACTCAACATGTCAGAAGATTAACAGAAATTTTATTTGTATGGCATGAACATATAGCAGGAGCACCAACACATAGATCAGCAGAGAGCAGAGCACAACATGCACACGCTCGGGCCATCTATATCATACACACACAGCAACGCACACACGCATCACGCTGGCATACACATACAGAAAAGTAGGCACACACGCATCATGCGCATTGGCCGGTGCGACGCACGCAGAGCAAGTACGTACGCACGGAGAGCAAGCTAGCAAGCACGCACGCGTCCAACCCCGCCGCTGCATGCGCTGGCAGAAGGTGAGGCAGCAAGGGAGACTGTACATTGAAGCTGTCCATGCAAGGCTGGAGGTGCTGGGCCGGCGACAGCGGTGTCGGGACGGCGCTTGATTCGTTCCCGGTGGCGTGGAGCTTGGGGCGGCAACGCGACGATAGCTAGTGCTCGGGGATGGGGGTTTGGGGCGGGGGCAGTCGACCCGATGGCTGGCGAAGTTAACGGGCTCGGGCGGCTGGAAATTCGGCGGGTGGCGGCGGCACAGCGCGAGGATGGGACAGACGGAAAACCTAGCGGGCGTTCAACTACCAATACCCACGCCTTTTTTAGAGGAATTGCTTGTGAAAATAACGTGCGATGACGACTTAGCGAGTGGATCCCCTTAAAAAAGACATAGCGAGCAGATTTCCTTAAAACTGATAGGAATGGATACGATTGATGACGTTGATAAATAGTGGTGAATGTTGGCCTAATTTACTATCATCATGCATGGAAACGAGTCATCAAGAAAAAGAATACTTCCTATTACTACACTCATAGAAAGCTTTCTAATCTCTGCTACCAAACAGTTTCTGCCCAAACAAGGAAGGAAAGTTATGGACGTAATTCGGAAGGAAACAAACGTTATGAAGATTAATTAATTTAGATTTGATCTTTAGAGATTGATTGTGATTGATTCTTTTACATAAAGACATTACTAAATAATTTGCGTCAGTATGAAAACGAATCATCAAGAAAAAGAATACTTCCTATTACTACACTCATAGGAAGCTTCCTAATCTCTGCTATCAAATAGTTTCTGCCCAAATAAGGAAGGAAAGTTATGGACGTGATTCGGAAGGAAACAAACGTTATGAAGATTAATTAATTTAGATTTGATCTTTAGAGATTGATTGTGATTGATTCTTTTACATAAAGACATTACTAAATAATTTGCGTCAGTATGGAAAGTTCTGATCCGTTCAGTTTTTTTCGTTGTGTGAGAGGGTGAAGTGAAAATAAACCGATGAAGTGAGGGAGGCGACGAAAAAAATCTATGACGGTTAACCTATGAAAAAAACCCGGACGAAAGTGGTGGGACGAAAAAAAACCTGAAAGCGAGACTACGAACTGCTCCATTAAGAGTAGAGAAAAAGAATGTAAGGTTCCCATTTTACCTTTATTCGCATCACTCCTTCGTCCAACCTTCCTTATATGATAATAAATCAACTTAAATACTTACCTTTTGAACCAGTTTCACTTTAATTTACTTACCAAACTTCGGATCAAAATCTAAGGTAATTCATGAGCAGAATATGATGATCATTTATTTACACAATCGCGTTATTATAGACAGGTAAATCACAAGCCGACGTACTAGAAGATTTATACCCCGTTGCAACGCACATGAATTGTTCTAGTAAATAAATAAAATTAAATAGGCCGTTTAGCCGGTGTGTGAGTGTGATCAGTCCATCTCATCAAAGTCCGACCGAAGTCGCCTAAGAAAAGCAAAGTCCGACCGAGGTCAAGCACTTTTGCTCATCTAAAAAGGCGCTGCGCGGGGTTCGCGGCTTGTGTTCTTCAAAGGTGGAGCTGGTACGTGAAACGGTCGTGGATTGACAACTTTTTCTGGTCAATTTGTACCAGAAAAACTGCCTACTTTGACGACCCAGGAGGACGAAACTCCGCATAGTGGTAGATTCGTACGTACGTGCCTGCATTATTCCGGCCTGGCGGGTCCCCGACCAGTTGGTGGGCTGGGTTTATTCTGCTGCGAGCCGCCATGGATACATACAAAACCCTTGTGACTTTCTTCTTGTGAATGAGGCGACTCGCTCGCTCGGATTCTCCACTGGTGGCCTGCAATCCAGCGTGGAAGTGCTCATCGGACAAGACCTTTAATCCTTTGTGTTTGGAACTATACGTGCGTTCGCTCTTTTCCAAGCAGTTGCGGCCTTGCGGTTGTGGAGTTGTGGTCCTTTAGCCATCCATGATCCATGCATGCATGCTCATAGATCTTTGTTTTCACGCGCAGAACACACATGATGTTTCTTACTAGTAGTACTTTTTACTGATAAATAAAATGACTGTCAATTTTGATGAATGGAATGATCAGGAATTTATGAGAGAGTGGAAGAGAAGCCACAGGGTGGCTACCCTGCTGGACCCCGTGGTGGTGGAAGCGGCACCGGATTCCTTGGACGGTCTCATGGCGGAGATGGACACCATTCTGGCCTCCTATGATCGGCTTGACATGGAAGACGTGGTCGTGAAGATAATGGCCATGGTACGTACGTCGAATCTACAAGCACTTTGACACTTTCTCCCGAAAATCCTTGCTCAACTTTTAGCGGGTTTTCGGTAGCATGCCTGCAGCTGCATGTTACTGCCACCTTAGCTGAATTCAGCAACCAAAGTGCTTTCCCCGCGGAAAGGCCTCATCATATGGTCCCTGTGTTGTCCCCTGCTCGTGCCTTCTCTAGCCTAGAGATATGATCTGCTGCTTTCATCTGCATGGTCATGCATGGACGCTCCTCGATTTGTCAAACATGCAAACCTGTAATCATTCATTCGTTCTGAATTTCTGGTGTGTGTGTGTGTGATTTGAACCAGCTGCTAAAGATGGACCGGAAGCTCAAGTCGTCAAGAATCCAGACTCTGTTCAACCGGCACCTGGCCTCGCTCGGCATCCCCAAGAGCATGCACTGCCTGGCGCTGCGGCTGGCCGAGGAGTTCGCGGTGAACTCCGCGGCCCGCTCCCCAGTGCCGTTGCCGCAGTACGCCCCTCGCCTAACAGATGCCTCTCGCGTCCACGTCTGCCTCGTCACCGACAACGTTCTTGCGGCCGCCGTGGCCGTGGCGTCCGCCGTCCGGAGCTCGGCCGGCCCGTCGAGGCTCGTGTTCCACGTCGTCACCGACAAGAAGAGCTACGTCCCGATGCACTCGTGGTTCGCGCTGCACCCGGTTGCTCCGGCGGTCGTCGAGGTCAAGGGCCTCCACCAGTTCGACTGGCGCGACGGCGATGCCATCGCCTCTGTCATGAGGACCATCGACGAGGTCCAGAAGAGCTCGCTGGATTATCACCAGCTGTGCGATGGATCGGTGGAGAGGGAGTACAGGAGGCTTGAGGCCACCAAGCCGAGCACGTTTTCGATCCTCAACTATCTCAAAATCCATCTCCCAGAGGTAAACCAAAAGAACAGGAACACAGTCCATCTGTATTACTATCGTCGATGGATGAAATGGTGAATAACAATTGGCACCTTGTGTGTTAACCATCGTGTGCAGTTCTTCCCGGAGCTCCCGAGGGTGATACTGCTCGACGACGACGTCGTGGTGCGCAAGGATCTGGCCGGGCTGTGGGAGCAGGACCTGGACGGGAACATCATGGGCGCGGTCGGCGCGCACCGGCCCGGCGCGGACGGTGGCATCTGCATCGAGAGGACTCTCAGCGAGCACCTCAACTTCACTGACCCTGCAGTGTCGTCGCTAGGCCTCGACGGTTCGCACTGCGCGTGGTCCTGGGGCGCCACCATCGTCGACCTCGACGCTTGGCGAGGAGCGAACGTTACCGAGACGTATCAGCTATGGCTGCAAAAGGCAAGCCCTCCTTACCCTGTACTCTCACCATTTTCGTACCACGATCGAGCAAGCAACTCTTAGCAGTACCGACAAGACAAGTGAGAAGTGACAAGGTTCATTAACTTCTTGTGTCGGGTGCGTGCAGAACCGCGAATCAGGGTTCAGGCTGTGGAAGATGGGGTCGCTGCCGCCGGCCCTGATAGCGTTGGACGGTCGGGTGCAGGCGATCGAGCCGCTGTGGCACCTGCCGGACCTCGGCCGGCGCATGCCCGACGCCGAGCTGCTGCAGCTCTCCGCCGTCCTGCATTTCAGCGGGCCGCGGAAGCCGTGGCTGGAGGTGGCGTTCCCGGAGCTGCGGGAGCTGTGGCTCGGGCACTTGAATAACTCGGACAGCTTCCTACGAGGCTGTGGCGTAGTGGAATGACGGTGACGGAACAGGAAGAAGATTCAAGCTGGAAAAGGGGATAAAAGTACAGTGATCCGGTGCAAGAACCGGGTGCGGCGCTGGGTTTGTGAGGAGAGGGAAGTAGGTGCTGCCTTCAGCCTTTCCTCGACCTGGCTCTGCCATATTTGCTCGTTTAATGCCACTGAGTAGAAACTACTCACGGCGTATATATATAACTGGGATATTTATTTGTTATTAGTTACAAAACGGAAGCTGGAAATTGCAGAAGTTGTAGCCACGAGATAATTTTTCTTTGGCTCCAATGATGAAGTCACTGTATGGAACTATGGTTCATTTAATTAACAAGATGAACTCACTGCCAAAAAGAGAAACTTTTCTTGGCTCGCTGCAAACGAAAAAAAGGTTCATTTTATTGCAATGAGGCTCAATTTTAGACTCATTGCTCCCGTTAACGTGGTTTTCAAACTGGTAGTTAAAGTTTTCGCCTTAAGAGCATCCGCTGCCGCAACCTGCAAATGTGACCCCTAAAATGTATGCGGACCTGCCCGCGGATAGTGAACGGACGGGCCTCAAATTTTACTATTTGCAACCGCAAAGCATATTTTCAAAACAGCTAATACATGCAAACACATGCACATCGATCATTTTGGATGTTGCGGACGTTGGGCCGGCAGGATTGTCAAAAAACACCGAATAGTAAATTGCTCATACTAAGATTTTTCACATCCATATTGGGCCGGCGGGTTTCAGATGTTTTTGTCCCACCTCGCCGCATGAGGAGCTAGTCGACTAGCCGGGTAGTTCAGAAGCGATAAGCTTCAGTAATCAATGCATCCTTTGTTAAGGAGATGGACTATCACTATTAATCTTCTCCACTATTAACCACAGAGAAGATTAATACTCATCGTCTATCTCCTTCACAAACGGAACATTCATGTTTGCACGACATTTTATGAATCACAATGTGTCGAACGGTGCAAGAGTGTAGGCCAAAATAAAACCCGATGAACAATTTTAAAATCACATTCATTGTAGTAGGGACGTATATGAACGAGATGAACATGACACCCAATGAACAATCATGAGTTGATGAAATGCCATCTAGTGTCAAGCTACCTCGTTCACACAACAATAATTGATCGACCTATGCAACAAGAGAGAAGCTTGGCGCCATTCACCGATGCGGCAATTTAAGTCGGTCAACGTCCTTCTCGCACGGCGAAGTGGGACTAAATTTGGGTGCCTCTGTCTTGACCTAGAAGGGGCTTTGGGTGGTTGTACGTGGGACCGCTATGACCTGGAGCGGGGTGCCCGGTCGCGTCCGGCTGCCCTCATATTGTCCCTACATTTGGCCCAAATTTGAGGGGTGCCGGTCAGTCCAGGCGTATAGGGACTAAGTAAGGGTCTGGTTGGGTCAACTTTTTTGATCGAGCATTGACCAGGCGGTCGTTGCAGACGTTTAGGGAGGAAATAGGGGTCCGGCTGTAGACCTATAAGACTCAGCCCGGTTGCCCAACACATTGTGAACCGATGTCAATCCGTTTGTTATTTAGGATAGGTGCATTCTCCAAGGGAGGTGATTCACGGAGTCAAAGTTTAAAACACAAGGAAACTTGTTTTTGAAAATGCCTATGGCCAAGTTAATTGGCACTTCCTTCCCTAGGTGTTGATCTGTTAGGTTTTCATGTTGCTTTGCGTGCATCAGATGATGCAACAGGTCTTAGGTTGGAATTAGGTTGGAAGACTGCAATCTGTTTCAATGAGGACGTCAACCCTTTCTTTAGGAAGAAGATGGACCTTAGACAAGGTGATCCCATCTCCTCGCACATGTTTGATGTTACCATGAACGCCTTAGGTACGGCAAAGAGAAACCGGAGGGCCACCTTAAGGGTGTCATTTCTCACCATATGGGGGGGGGGGGTCACACCTACAGGTCGACACGATCCTCATGTTTGAACTTGACCATCACAAACATCACCACTATTAAACGTCTCCTACTATGTTGTCAAGCGATGTATGGCATGCAGATCAACTTCAATAAGTGTGAGATTATGCTCGTGGGGATGAAAGGCACCGAGGAAATGAGGATCACCAACTTGTGGAATGGCAAGCTCTCGGCATTCCTTGTTTCGTACATAGGACTCCCTGTCGGTGTCAAAACCGGTGGATCTCGGGTAGGGGGTCCCGAACTGTGCGTCTAAGGCCGATGGTAACAGAAGACAGGGGACACAATGTTTACCCAGGTTCGGGCCCTCTCAATGGAGGTAATACCCTACTTCCTGCTTGATTGATCTTGATGAATATGAGTATTACAAGAGTTGATCTACCACGAGATCGTCATGGCTAAACCCTAAAAGTCTAGCCTGTCTGACTATGATTATGAGGAATATATCTCTACGGACCTAGCCCTCCGGTTTATATAAACACCGGAGGGATCTAGGGTTACATAAGGTCGGTTACAGAGAAAGGAATCTTCATATTTGGTCGCCAAGCTTGCCTTCCATGCCAAGGAGAGTCCCATTCGGACACAGGTAGAGTCTTCGGTCTTTGTATCTTCATAGCCCATCAGTCTGGCCCATGTCCAATAGGTCGGACGCCCGAGGACCCCTTAGTCCAGGACTCCCTTAGTAGCCCCCGAACTAGACTTCAATGACGAGGTGTCCGGCGCGCAGATAGTCTTCGGCATTGCAAGGCGGGTTCCTCCTCTGATGACTTCAAAGTGATGTATTCGGCTTTCCATTTAATGTCGTACCCCTCGGCTTCCGCGCCTTCCTGACTTCAGCTTCCACCTGTCGAGTGAATATGAGAGGTCGGGGTATTTTTGCACATTCCACCCTGACGGTACAAGAGAGGTGCCTATTTAAAGAGAATAGATCTCAGATCCATTCCACACCCCGCGAGAAAATCCTCTGAGCTTGCTAAGCGGAACCACCCCAACATGGCTAACGCTCTCAGCTCTTCCTCTCGTCCCCACGGCTCCGAAAAGGGTGATTGGGAGAGATGCTCCGTATCTCACAGTCAGCTATCGAAGCTGCAAAAGCAGGTTTTTCTTCCTCACGCGGATCTAGTCCCCGTCCGAGCAGGGATGACGTCCTTCAATGGCGGGGTTCAGGTGGAGAACTTCCCCAATCCGTCCAGGGGGAACGAGTATGCTTCGTTCCCTTCTTGCTAAGAGGCGTCGGATTTCCAATCCATCCCTTCCTCCAAGGACTTCTGGAGTATTATGGCCTCCAACTGCACAGTTTCACTCCCGCCTCCATCCTGCACATCGCGGGTTACGTTGCTCTATGCGAGCTATTCCTAGGATGCGAGGCCCATTTTGATTTATGGAGAAAACTGTTCTGCCTCGTCCCTCATAATCAAGGGGGGTCAATATTCGAAATGGGAGGAGCCGAAGTGTGGCGTACCACCGGGACCGGATACCTATCCGACACGCCGAAGAAGGCCTCCGAAGAGTGGCCTTCCGAATGGTTCTATATTGACGACGTCGCTCTTCCTGACCCGGTCCAATGGGCCTCCCCGAATTTTCAGGCGCTCCGTTGAACAAACGCTGCAGATGGCATCCCCGGAGTCTCGAGGAGGAGGATAGCGCAGAAGTCCGTCAGTTGATGGGCAAGATTAAGGCGCTCGCCCAGTCCGGACTGTCAATAATCGAGGTAATGGTGATCTCCATAGTGCGCGGGCTCCAACCACTCCAATAAAAAGGGCTTCCCATGTGGCACTATAATGAGGAAGATGTCGCCTCATGCTGTGGTTGGAAGGGTCCGAAAACCCCCGCCGCTTTGACCAAAATATTGGCCGAACTGTACAAAGGGGAGAAGGAGGAATTCACTCGTCTCCAATGTCGAGATGGATTTTCCATGTATAATCCTCCTAGCTGGGTAAGCTTCGATCCCACCATTTTTACTCCTCTCCCTAAATCATTTTTGATGGACAGTAACCTATCCACTCGTTACAGGAATGGTGGAAGGCTATCGAGGGGATCCATAGCCCCGCCCCCAGCCAGAGGGTCACAACCGGGACCTTGACCCCGGATTCGAAGAAGATCCGGACATATTTGTGGAGCTCGAGGATGGAGTATTCCATCAGACGAGCTACGATGGTACAGAAGTACCCATCATCGCTGATTACCCCGGCCTCCTCCCTGCTTCGCATGTAAAAGACACCTTCTTTGAAAGAGTTTCCTTACTATGCCTCACCCACCACACTATTTCGTGTTCCAAAGGGGAGGCGCTCAACGCCACAACGTGCACCAGAAGTGTCTCCGAGGAGAGCGGCGCCCGCGCCGAGCACATCTTCAAAGAGGAAGGCAAATGATAATACGGCAGAACCCTCGTCAAAGAGGTAAGGCTTTTCTTTTGAAGAATACATCTTCTGATTGCCACATCAAATCGTGATGCCATTCGCCACATTCTATCAGGAAAAGTGTCCACCAGACTATATCTAGGGATCCTGCCGGTCGTGCCTCCACTATTCAGGTTCTGGACCCTGCCCTAAGGACGGGGGCTGACACGGGAGTGGCGCCGAATTGTCCTTTCGTAGAGGATTCAGACAATATGTCCGTCACGAACTCTGAAGTGGAGAGCGCCACGAATCATCGTCGTCGGAGGGCCGCTCTCCGTGATCCCGACTTTTGAAAGGAGGCATTTGATGCCTTCAGCTCGGCCGATGCGTACATCCGAGATGCTCAGGATGGGCTTGTAGGAGCCACGGACCAACATCTAAAAGATATGTGGGTAAGTTTATATTGTACCAATCTGATAGTTATATACCAGTAGCCCCCGAGACTTGAAGTAGTTGATCCAATTGATTGAAGGATCATTGTATAACCAGGTTCTTGAGGAGAAGAACAGCCTGTTATCTTAGGAACTAGATAAGTATCGGACCCAGCTAACTGCTGCCAATGCCGAACTGGAGAAATTCAAGAAGGCATCATTTGGTAATGTTCCCCTCCATCGAGAAAACATAATGGTATACCAATAATGCTAACACGATTGCTCACCTCTTAATAGGATCAGCAGATCAACTGCAAGAGCAACTGAAAGCCACTCAAAGGGGAGAACAAGAAGCCAAAAAACTACTAGCTACGGGCGAGCGTGTGCTGATACGAGTCGTGGAGGAGAAAAACAAGCTCCAGGATTCCAATACCCAACTGGGCGAGGAACTGAAAGATGTGCGTGCCTAGCTGGCTGACTCCGTAAAGGAGAATAAAAGGCTGCAAGGCGACATATTCAGTATGTGGTCGAACTTACCTTTGAATAATTCAGATATAAAAGGGGACTGACAGAGTTATGTCTGCAGGTATGCTGACCGGTCGTCCCGAATAGGAGATGTCTAGATTCTCGGGCGATCTGCTACAAGAGCTGTCGCAAGTGCTCGAGCAATCTCAGCAGGCGATGCGAAGTGTTGCCAAGGCCTTGTGGCCATCCGCCTCCCCTCTAGGAAATATGGAGGAGCTTATACAACTATACAAGGGAGCGCAGCGGCGCTTTCAATTGTGGAAGATATCGGCCTGCCGGGAAGGTGCACGAGAAGCCTGGGCCATGGTGAAAGCACAGTAAACCAAGCTTGATCCGGATCCTGTGGCTTGGGTCGGATCTCTAGGGTCAGATGGAAAAGAAGCTCCCATTAACTTGGTATATGACCAAGTAGAAGTAGCCGCCAAGTATTCCCAGCAGGATTGTAAGTTAGACAGCCTGCTAGACGGTATGGAGGAGGACATTTTTTAGTCCAAGTGACTATGTACTTTCCTTGACATATGTAACTCTAGCTGAATTGTAAAACGATTGTCATGGCAAACCTTTTCGCTTCGACCTCTGGACCCGAAGGTGCGGAGTGTTTCCGAATACCTGAGCGGTAATATAGACCGGGGTATGCATGGAAACCAGGCGTAGGGGTCATAGTTGCTTGAAGAGACAATTTGTATCCGGCTAGTTATGTTATATTACATTATGATTGTAAGAAACATCTTCCAGAGAAAATAGTTCCGGTAAAGGGTTCCTTTCCCTAGGTGTGCATGCGTTTAAATGAATGTCCGAACTGTGATTGGAAAAATCACAGTATACGTAACATCTGGGGGTTCACCATGGGGTGAATGCAAAAACATCTTTAATCCACCGACCGAGGTACACATCCGGATGACCCGATAGTAACAATCGTAGAGGTGCTCCCTTTATGCCCTAGCCGAACTAACGGGAACGTAGGGCATAAGCACAGGAGCCAGGCAACCCAGCTTGGCCAAAACTTAAGTCATATCGATGCATATAATGGCAAAGAAAAGGTACATATGGGAAAACGCATATGTGATCAGCTTGATGCTCGGAAAATAAGAATAAGCTTCTGTCCGGGAAGCCCCCAGGTATAATGGGCGTACATGTTCAAGGATGTGTACGTCACAGGTGCACGGTTGAGCCGCGCGAAGAGCTTTAAAGCTAAAAAAAAGGAAAAAGTGAAAAGAGAGGAAAAAAGTATTGGAGACAATAGGTAGAAGGAAACGAATAAAGAGTTCGGCACTAGGCATAGAATCTTCGGAGTCTGGCCGCGTGATACGTCTCCGTCGTATCTACTTTTCCAAACACTTTTGCCCTTGTTTTGGACTCTAACTTGCATGATTTGAATGGAACTAACCCGGACTGATACTGTTTTCAGCAGAATTCCTATGGTGTTATTTATGCGCAGAAACAAAAGTTCTCGGAATGACCTGAAACTTCACGGAACATCTACTCGGAAATAATAAAAAATCCTTGCAAAAGATGAAGACCAGGGGGCCCACCACCTGTCCGCGAGGGTGGGGGGGCGCGCCCCCTACCTCGTGGGCCCCCTGGAGCTCCTCCGACCTCAACTCCAACTCTATATATTTGGTTTCGGGGAGAAAAAAGTCAGAGAGAAGAATTCATCGCGTTTTACAATACGGAGCCGCCGCCAAGCCCTAAAACCTCTCGGAAGGTCTGATCTGGAGTCCGTTCGGGGCTTCGGAGAGGGGAATCCGTCACCATCGTCATCATCAACCATCCTCCATCACCAATTTCATGATGCTCACGGCCGTGCGTGAGTAATTCCACCATAGGCTTGCTGGACGGTGATGGGTTGGACGAGATCTATCATGTAATCGAGTTAGTTTTCTTACGGTTTGATCCCTAGTATCCACTATGTTCTGAGATTGATGTTGCTATGACTTTGCTATGCTTAATGCTTGTCACTAGGGCCCGAGTGCCATGATTTCAGATCTGAACCTATTATGTTTTCATCAATATATGAGAGTTCTTGATCCTATCTTGCAAGTCTATAGTCACCTATTATGTGTTATGATCCGTTAACCCCGAAGTGACAATAATCGGGATACTTACCGATGATGACCGTAGTTTGAGGAGTTCATGTATTCACTATGTGTTAATGCTTTGGTCCGGTACTCTATTAAAAGGAGGCCTTAATATCCCTTAGTTTCCATTAGGACCCCGCTGCCACGGGAGGGTAGGACAGAAGATGTCATGCAAGTTCTTTTCCATAAGCACGTATGACTATATTCGGAATACATGCCTACATTACATTGATGAATTGGAGCTAGTTCTGTGTCACCCTATGTTATGATTGTTACGTCATGAACCGCATCCGGCATAATTCTTCATCACCGATCCATTGCCTACGAGCTTTCCATATATTGTTCTTCGCTTATTTACTTTTCCGTTGCTATTGCTATCATCACTATAAAATACCAAAACACTATTTTTGCTACTATTACCTTTTGCTACCGTTACCACTACTATAATATTACTTTGCTACTAAATACTTTGCTGCAGATATTAAGTTTCCAGGTGTGGTTGAATTGACAACTCAGCTGCTAATACTTGAGAATATTCTTTGGCTCCCCTTGTGTCGAATCAATAAATTTGGGTTGAATACTCTACCCTCAAAAACTATTGCAATCCCCTATACTTGTGGGTTATCAAGACTCTTTTCTGGTGCCGTTGCTGGGGAAACATAGCTCTATTCTTTGAGTCACTTGGGATTTATATCTTCTTATCATTATGAAGAACTTGAGAGATCCAAAAACCAAGATTTATCCCTCAACTACGAGGGGAGGTAAGGAACTGCCATCTAGCTCTGCACTTGATTCACCTTCTGTTTTGAGTAAGCTTGCGACACCTAAACCTGCTTCTGCTATTCGTTCTGATATGTCACATGTTATTGATGATGCCACTTCTGCTATGCATGATACTTATGATGAAACTACTTCTATGCCTGATACTACTGTGCCACTTGGTGAATTTCTTGATGAACAACTTGCTAGGGTTAGAGAGAATGAAAATATTGAATTTGATAATACTGATGAAAGTGATGATGAAGACTCACCTGTTATTCCTGAGGGTTATGTTTTTGACAAAGAAGCTGCTCTAGCTATTTTAGCTTGCAAAGATAGATACGAACTTAAGAGGTTATTAGCTAAATGGGATAAGCAATCTCTAAATGCTAAGATGAAACCTGACCCTGCTTTTGCTACTTCACCTATCTTTGTTACTGATAAGGATTATGAATTCTCTATTGATCCTGATATAATTACTTTGGTTGAATCTGATCCTTTTCATGGCTATGAATCTGAAATTGTTGTGGCACATCTTACTAAATTAAATGATATAGCCACCCTATTCACTAATGATGAGAGAACTCGTTACTTTTATATCCTTAAAATATTTCCGTTCTCATTAAAGGGTGATGCTAAGATATGGTTTAATTCTCTTGATCCTGGTTGTGTGCGTAGTCCCCAGGATATGATTTATTACTTCCTTGTTAAATATTTCCCTGCTCATAAGAAACAAGTTGCCTTAAGGGATATATATATAATTTTGTGCAAATTAAAGAAGAGAGTCTCCCACAAGCTTGGGGGAGGCTTCTCAAGTTACTTAATGCTTTGCCTGATCAACCTCTTAAGAAAAATGAAATACTTGATATCTTTTATAATGGACTAACTGATGCTTCCAGAGATTACCTGGATAGTTGTGCTGGTTTTGTTTTAATTGGACACTTTCTGAGCCAGCTCCTGAGCCTATTCCTAAACCAACTCCGAAGAAGAGGGGTGTTCTATTTCTCAGTCCTGAAGATATGCAAGAGGCAAAGAAATCTATGAAAGAAAAAGGTATTAAAGCTGAAGATGTTAAGAATTTACCTCCTATTGAAGAAATACATGGTCCTAATTTACCGCATGTTAAAGAAACATATGATCTTAATCCATTACCTATTGAAGAAACTCATGGTCTTGATAACCTGACACAGGTAGTAAAGGTAAATTCTCTCTATAGATATGATAAACCCATTTACTAAGTTTGCTAGCCCATGCTTAAATGAGTTTGATAAATTTATGGCTAAGCAAGAAGACTTTAATGCTTATTTTGGTAGACAATTGAAATACAATTCAAATATGCTTGAGCACATGGGCGATTATATGGCTAATGTCAAAGGTGAACTTAAACTTATTAGTAAACATGCTTCTATGGTTACCACTCAAGTAGAACAAGTACTTAAAGCTCAAAATGATTTGCTCAATGAATTGAATAGTAAGAATAATGATAATGCTGTTAGAGTGGCTACTAGAACTGGTAGAATGACCCAGGAACCTTTGTATCCTGAAGGCCACCCTAAGAGAATTGAGCAAGATTCTCAAAGAAATAATGTAGATGCACCTAGTCCTTCTAATAGGAAGAAAAAGAAAAATGATAGGACTTTGCATGCTTCTAGTGAACCTATTACTGAAACACCTGAGAATCCAAATGATATTTCTATCTCTGATGCTGAAACACAATCTGGTAATGAACCTGAAACTAGTGATAATGTTAACGATAATGTTCATGATGATGCTCAACCTAGTAATGATAATGATATAGAAACTGAACCTGCTGTTGATCTTGATAACCCACAATCAAAGAATCAACGTTATGATAAGAAAGATTTTGTTGCTAGGAAACACGGTAAGGAAAGAGAGCCTTGGGTTCAGAAACCCATGCCTTTTCCTCCCAAACCATCCAAGAAAAAGGATGATGAGGATTTTGAGCGTTTTGCTGAAATGATTAGACCTATCTTTTTGCGTATGTGATTAACTGATATGCTCAAAATGAATTCTTATGATAAGTATATGAAAGATATTGTTACAAATAAAAGGAAGATACCGGAAGCTGAAATTTCGACCATGCTAGCTAATTATACTTTTAAGGGTGGAATACCAAAGAAACTTGGAGATCCAGGAGTACCCACTATACCATGCTCTATTAAAAGAAACTATGTTAAAACTGCTTTATGTGATCTTGGAGCTGGTGTTAGTGTTATGCCTCTCTCTTTATATCGTAGACTTGATTTGAATAAGTTGACACCTACTGAAATATCTTTGCAAATGGCTGATAAATCAACTGCTATACCTGTCGGTATTTGTGAGGATGTGCATGTTGTAGTTGCAAACGTTACTATTTTAACATACTTTGTTATTCTTGATATTCCCGAGGACGATAGTATGTCTATTATTCTTGGAATACCTTTTTTGAACACTGCAGGGGCTGTTATTGATTACACTAAAGGCAATGTCACTTTTCATGTTAATGGTAATGAGCATACGGTACACTTTCCGAGGAAACAACCTCAAGTTCATAGTATCAACTCTATTGGAAAAATTCCATCGATTATATTTGGAGGTTTTGAATTTCCTCTTCCTACTGTCAAGAAGAAATATGATATTCTTATTATTGGGGATGTGCATATCCCCGTTGAGGTAACATAGTGTTATTCGAAATTTCTCCGGTTCCGTGTTATTCGGAATGAGTTTGTTAACAAGACCTGATCAACCTTGTTAGTGGATTCCTTTTGATGAGCATGAGATGGATGAAACTAGAAAGCACAACTCTCTGTACCTTCTTTTTACTTTTTGTTATTTATATTAAATAAAATAAAAATAAGTATTTTCCGTCTGTTTTCTAATTTATCCGTGCAATATGAAAATACCCCGAAAATAAAAGTTCTCCAAATGCCCTGAAATTTAAATATGTTTTTTCTGGAATATTTGAGAATATTTGGCACTGAGAACACAGCAGGAGGAGCTAGCACCTGGCCACGAGGGTCAGGGGCGCGCCCCCTGCCTCGTGGGCCCACGGTGGCCCTCCTCCACTTATCCTTTCACCCACACACTCCTTCTTCCTCCAACAAACACGAATATCCAGCTCAAACCCGAGTCCAAGCTTGTTTTACTGCCATTTTCGATCTCCTTGCTCAAAGCACCTCTCACAAAACTGCTTGGGGAGATTGTTCCTTGAGGAAGAAATATGCTTAGGAAAATGTACCAAGGTGGTTCTTCAAGGAAGCAAGGACCCAGGCTTGCAATGCGTGATGCTGATGAAGAGCCACCAAGAGACGGTCCAGTGCGTCCTTGTGAATGGCCTTCTGAAAACTTTATGGATCGAGCGGGAATTAAGGAAGAATTTAACGCATATTTGCGTAACACGGATCTTGTGAGCTTCGAGGAAGAGAAGTGCAGCCAGTATCACTATCTCACTAGTTCCTTTGTGAGGAGGTTTGAATTTTCATCTTCACGTAATTCCCCAACTGTCCTATTTGATCTTTATGAAAAATATTGTACTATGGACTTAGAGGATTTTACCACTGCTTGCAAACTTCCACAATGGGGTAGTGTTAGGGAACCTCGCAAATCTGAATTTAGAGATTTTCTTGCTAGTATAACTGTGGGGGAATCTAGAGATATAACACAAGCTACCATAGGGAGCATTCACTTTCCTGCTATACATTATTTTGCTCTCTTCATAGGTAGATGCATTAATGGTAAAGATGAGGCATGTCACATGTGTGTCCCTGACCTTAGTATTCTTAGGAGTGCTGTGTTAGGAGACAAATCCTATAATTTGGGAGCCATTGTTGCACGTAGGTTGCATCTTAATAGGTTTAATGGAGTTTTCTTTGGTGGAATTTATGCAACCCGCTTAGCTGATTTTCTCGGTGTGCCCATACGGGAGGATGATATTGAATTGCCTCCCGCTTACCTAGATTTTAATGCTACGGTTCACCACCAGTTTGTTGAGAGGAGTGAATCACCTCTCCAGTATCGACTAATCTTTGACAGACGGCGTGCTGTCCGTATTACTCTCCCTACTCCTGCCTTCTTTGATTATCAGGCAAAAGGAAGATATGTTATTACCAGAGAGGAGGCAGATGAGTACGAGAGGAGGGCGGAGGCCGCTCGTCGCCATGCTGCAGCTCAGGAGGCGATAGCCGCTGCATCGCAGTACGACCCCAACTATTACTATGGATATCCTCCAGGCCAGCCGTGGACATAGACCAACTTAGGACAAAAGCCTAAGCTTGGGGGAGTACGTATTCCCCACCGACATTACATTCATGTTCACACACTCATTGCTAGATGTCGGTGCTTATACTTTTTCATTGTATCATCCATGCTAGTTTATTTTCCTTTTTACGCTTTCTTCTTGTGTGTTTAATAAACCTTAAAAAACCAAAAAATTAGTTGTAGCTTTTAATTAGTTTACTTTCCATGCTTGTAGTAGTAATTAAAAAGAAAACCCAAAAATATTTCCTGTTCTTCTTTTGCTTGTTGGGAGCTTTCCCGTGTAAATAGCTTTATTTCTTTTATTTTCTTTGGGGGTCGATAGGAGAAGACCATGATTAAATTGTTGAAGTGGCTCTTATATGCATTATTGTTGATCTGACAAAAGAGCCCATATTGCCTTGTCTTCTCCTGTTTATTGAATGCTTGCAGATTCCAGCTTAGTCTAATGCACCCACACTATTATTATTATTCACATCATTCGGTCATGCAAGTGAAAGGCAATTATGACGATATATGATGGACTGACTGAGATGAGAAAAGCTGGTATGAACTCGACCTCTTTTGTTTTTGTAAATATGATTAGTTCATCGTTCCTGATTCAGCCTATTATGAATAAACATGTTTGCAATGACAACTAGAGATCATAGTTTCTTATGCCATGCTTGATTAGCTAGGAGCTTATAATGGTTTACCTTGTGTGCCAACATGCTATTAAAATGGTTTTGATGTGGTATGATTGGGTGGTATCCTCCTCTGAATGATTTAAGTGACTTGACTTGGCGCATGTTCACGCATGTAGTTGAAACAAAATCAACATAGCCTTCACGATATTTATGTTCATGGTGGATTATATCCTACTCAGGCTTGCATTCGGTGTTCATTAATTTTAATGCATGTTCATGACTGTTATCGCTCTCTAGCTGGTCGCTTCCCAGTCTTTTGCTCCTTCACCTATACTAAGCGGAAATACTGCTTGTGCATCCAACTCCATAAACCCCAAAGTTATTCCATATGAGTCCACCATACCTACCTATATACGGTATCTACCTGCTGTTCCAAGTAAATTTGTATGTGCCAAACTCTAAACCTTCAAATAAATATCCTGTTTTGTATGCTCGAATAGCTCATGTATCAACTAGGGTTGTCCATATCTTCCATGTTAGGCGGGTTATTCTCAAGAGGAGTGGACTCCGCTCCTCACTCACGAGAAAGTGGCTGGTCACTGGGATGCCCAATCCCATGCTTTATGCAAATCAAATCAAAATAATTGCAAACAAAACTCCCCTGGGACTCTTGTTAGTTGGAGGCACTCGTTGTTTCGAGCAAGCCATGGATTGATGCTTGTTGGTCGAGGGGGGGTATAAACTTTACCATTCTATTTGGTAACCGCCTATAATGTGTGTAGCATGGAAGATATCGCCATCTCTTGGTTGTTATGTTGACAATGAAAGTATACCGCTCAAAATATTATTCATCTTTATTTCAAAACCGAGCTCTGGCACCTCTACAAATCCTTGCTTCCCTCTGTGAAGGGCCTATCTATTTACTTTCATGTTGAGTCATCATCCTCTTATTAAAAAGCACCGGTTGGAGAGCACCGCGGTCATTTGCATTCATTATTGTTAGTTTACATTGAGTATGACTTGACTGGATCTCTTTTACCATGAATTACAAGTGTGGCGAATCGCCGGGACCGGATACCTGTCCGGCACGTCGAAGAAGGCCTCCGAAGAGTGGTCTTCCGAATGGTTCTATATTGACGATGTTGCTCTTCCTGACCCAGTCCAATGGGCCTCCCCGAATTTTCAAGTGCTCCGTTGAAGAAACGCCACAGATGGCG
Source organism: Triticum urartu (assembly GCF_056163025.1). Lineage (NCBI taxonomy): Eukaryota > Viridiplantae > Streptophyta > Magnoliopsida > Poales > Poaceae > Triticum > Triticum urartu. The sequence goes on along the minus strand of NC_141875.1, from coordinate 507,195,985 downwards.
TCCTCGGAGCCTCGAGGAGGAGGATAGCGCAGAAGTCCGTCAGTTGATGGGCAAGATTAAAGCGCTTGCCCAATCCGGACTGTCAATAATCGAGGTAATGGCGATCTCCATAGTGCGGGGGCTCCAACAACTCCAATAAAAAGGGCTTCCCATGTGGCACTATAATGAGGAAGATGACGCCTCACGCTGCGGTCGGAAGGGTCCGAAAACCTCCGCCGCTTTGACCAAAATATTGGCCGAACTGTAGAAAGGGGAGAAGGAGGAATTCACTCGTCTCCAATGTCGAGATGGATTTTCCATGTATAATCCTCCTAGCTGGGTAAGCTCTGATACCACCATTTTTACTCCTCTCCCTGAATCATTTTTGATGGACAGTAACCTATCCACTCGTTACAGGAATGGCGAAAGGCTATCGAGGGGATCCATAGCCCCGCCCCCAGCCTGAGGGTCACAACCGAGACCTTGACCCCGGATTCGAAGAAGATCCGGACATATTTGTGGAGCTCGAGCATGGAGTATTCCATCAAACGAGCTACGATGGTACAGAAGTACCCATCATCGCTGATTACCTCGGCCTCCTCCCTGCTTCGCATGTAAGTAATTTAAAAGACACCTTCTTTGAAAGAGTATCCTTACTATGCCTCACCCACCACACTATTTCGTGTTCCAAAGGGGAGGCGCTCAACGCCACAACGTGCACGAGAAGCGTCTTTGAGGAGAGTGGCGCCCGCGTCGAGCACATCTTCGAAGAGGAAGGCAAATGATAATACGGAAGAACCCTCGTCAAAGAGGTAAGGCTTTTCTTTTGAAGAATACATCTTCTGATTGCCACATCAAATCATGATGCCATTCGCCGCATTCTATCAGGAAAAGTGTCCGCCAGACTATATCCGGGGATCCTGCCGGTCGTGCCTTCACTAGTCAGGTTCTGGACCCTGCCCTAAGGACGGGGGCTGACACAGGAGTGGCGCCGAATTGTCCTTTCGCAGAGGATTCGGACAATATGTCCGTCACAAACTCTGAAGTGGAGAGCGACATGAATCATCGTCGTCGGAGGGCCACTCTCCGTGATCCCGGCTTTTGAAAGGAGGCATTTGATACCTTCAGCTCGGCCGATGCGTACATCCGAGATGCTCGGGATGGGCTTGTAAGAGCCATGGACAAGCATCTAAAAGATATGTGGGTAAGTTTATATTGTACCAATCTGATAGTTATATACCAGTAGCCCCCGAGACTTGAAGCAGTTGATCCAACTGATTGAAGGATCATTGTATAACCAGGTTCTTGAGGAGAAGAACAACCTATTATCTCAGGAACTAGAAAAGTATGGGACCCAACTAACTGCTGCCAATACCGAACTGGAGAAATTCAAGAAGGCATCATCTGGTAATGTTCCCCTCCATCGAGAAAACATAATGGTATACCAATAATGCGAACACGGTTGCTCACCTCTTAATAGGATCAACAGATCAACTGCAAGAGCAACTGAAAGCCGCTCAAAGGGGACAACAAGAAGCCAAAAAACTACTAGCTACGGGCGAGCGTGTGCTGATACGAGTCGTGGAGGAGAAAAACAAGCTCCAGGATTCCAATACCCAACTGGGAGAGGAACTAAAAGATGTGAGGGCCCAGCTGGCTAACTCCATAAAGGAGAATAAAAGGCTGCGAGGCAACATATTTAGTATGTGGTTGAACTTACCTTCGAATAATTCAGTGATAAAAGGGGACTGACAGAGTTATGTCTATAGGTATGCCGACCGGTCGTCCCGAAGAGGAGATGTCCAGATTCTCGGGCGATCTGCTACAAGAGCTGTCGCAAGTGCTCGAGCAAGCTCGGCAGGCGATGCGAAGTGTTGCCAAGGCCTTGTGGCCATCCGCCTCCCCTCCAGGAAAGATGGAGGAGCTTATACAACTATTCAAGGGAGTGCGGTGGCACTTTCGATTATGGAAGATATCGGCCTACCGGGAAGGTGCACGAGAAGCCTGGGCCATGGTGAAAACACGGTAAACCAAGCTTGATCCGAATCATATGGCTTGGGTCGGACCTCTAGGGTCAGATGGAAAAGAAGTTCCCATTAACTTGGTATATGACCAAGTAGAAGTAGCCGCCAAGTATTCCCAGTAGGATTGTAAGTTAGACAGCCTGCTAGACGGTATAGAGGAGGAAATTTTTGAGTCCAAGTGACTATGTACTTTCCTTGACATATGTAACTCTAGCTGAATTGTAAAACGATTGTCATGGCAGACCTTTTCACTTCAACCTCTGGACCCGAAGGTGCGGAGTGTTTCTGAATACCTGAGCGGTAATATAGACCGGGGTATGCGTGGAAACCAGGCGTAGGGGTCATAGTTGCTTGAAGAGACAAGTTGTATCCGGCTAGTTATGTTATATTACATTATGATTGTAAGAAACATCTTCCAGAGAGAATAGTTCCATTAAGGGTTCCTTTTCCTTGGTGTGCATGCGTTTAAATGCATGTCCGAACTGTGATTGGAAAAATCGCAGTATACGTAACATCTGGGGGTTCACCATGGGGTGAATGCAAAAACATATTTAATCCACCGACCAAATATTCCCTTAAGAATGCTAGCTTTCGGCTTCACCCAGTCTGAGGTACACATCCAGGTGACCCGGCAGTAACAATCGCAGAGGTGCTCCCTTTATGCCCTAGCCGAACTAACGGGAACGTAGGGCATAAGCACAGGAGCCAGGCAACCCAGCTTGGCCAAAACTTAAGTCATACCGATGCATATAATGGCGAAGAAAAGGTACATATGGGAAAATGCATATGCGATCAGCTTGATGCTCAGAAAATAAGAATAAGCTTCTGTCCGGGAAGCCCCCAGGTATAATGGGCGTACATGTTCGAGGATGTGTATGTCACAGGTGAACGGTTGAGTCGCGCGAAGAGCTTTAAAGATAAAAAAAGGAAAAAAGCGAAAAGAGAGGAAAAAGTATTGGAGACAATAGGTAGAAGGAAACGAATAAAGAGTTCGGCACTAGGCATAGAATCTTCGGAGTCTGGCCGCGTGATATGTCTCCATCGTATCTACTTTTCCAAACACTTTCGCCCTTGTTTTGGACTCTAACTTGCATGATTTAAATGGAACTAACCCGGACTGACGCTGTTTTCAGCAGAATTGCTATGGTGCTATTTATGTGCAGAAACAAAAGTTCTCGGAATGACCTGGAACTTCACGGAACATCTATTCGGAAATAATAAAAAATCCTTGCAAAAGATGAAGACCAGGGGGCCCACCACCTGTCCACGAGGGTGGGGGGCGCGCCCCCTACCTCGTGGGCCCCCTGGAGCTCCTCCGACCTCAACTCCAACTCTATATATTTGGTTTCAGGGAGAAAAAAAATCAAAGAGAAGAATTCATCGCGTTTTACGATACGGAGCCGCCACCAAGCCCTAAAACCTCTCGGGAGGTCTGATCTGGAGTCCGTTCGAGGCTTCGGAGAGGGGAATCCGTCGCCATCGTCATCATCAACCATACTCCATCACCAATTTCATGATGCTCACCGCCGTGCATGAGTAATTCCATCGTAGGCTTGCTAGAAGGTGATGGGTTGGATGAGATCTATCATGTAATTGAGTTAGTTTTGTTATGGTTTCATCCCTAGTATCCACTATGTTTTGAGATTGATGTTGCTATGACTTTGCTATGCTTAATGCTTGTCACTTGGGCCCGATTGCCATGATTTCAGATCTGAACCTATTATGTTTCCATCAATATATGAGAGTTCTTGATCCTATCTTGGAAGTCTATAGTCACCTATTATGTGTTATGATCCGTTAACCCCGAAGTGACAATAATCGGGATACTTACCGGTGATGACCGTAGTTTGAGGAGTTCATGTATTCACTATGTGTTAATGCTTTGGTCCGGTACTCTATTAAAAGGAGGCCTTAATATCCCTTAGTTTCCATTAGGACCCCGCTGCCACGGGAGGGTAGGACAAAAGATGTCATGCAAGTTCTTTTCCATAAGCACGTATGACTATATTCGGAATACATGCCTACATTACATTGATGAATTGGAGCTAGTTCTGTGTCACCCTATGTTATGATTGTTACATGATGAACCGCATTCGGCATAATTCTCCATCACCGATCCATTGCCTACGAGCTTTCCATATATTGTTCTTCGCTTATTTACTTTTCCGTTGCTATTGCTATCATCACTACAAAATACCAAAAACACCACTTTTGCTACTATTACCTTTGGCTACCGTTACCACTACTATCATATTAGTTTGCTGCAGATATTAAGTTTCCAGGTGTGGTTGAATTGACAACTCAACTGCTAATACTTGAGAATATTCTTTGGCTCCCCTTGTGTCGAATCAATAAATTTGGGTTGAATACTCTACCCTCGAAAACTATTGCGATCCCCTATACTTGTGGGTTATAACCGCGTTCCAGGGGTTCGGCTCTAGGCGATTGTCAGATGTATCACGCAGGCGGTACACTCCCCCAGTGAGAACTTCGTCAATGATGAATGGACCCTCCCGCTTTGGCTTGAGTTTGTCCTTTTTCTTCTTCGGAAGGCGTAGAACAAGTTCACCAACGTTGTAAGTCTTGGCCCGTACTTCTTTGCTTTGATATATGCGGGCCTGCTGTTGATAAAATGCGGAACGGGCTTTTGTGACATCGCGCTCCTCCTCCAAGGCATCTAAGCTGTCCTGCCGATCGAGCTCGGCCTCTCTCTCTTCGTACATGCGCACTCGAGGTGAGTCATGAATAACGTCGCAGGGTAACACAGCCTCTGCCGTACACCATGAAGAAAGGTATATATCCGGTAGTGCGATTGGGAGTGGTCCGCAACCCCCAAAGTATGGAGTCGAGCTCCTCAACCCAGTGCTTGTCTGATTCTTTCAAAGACCGCACTAGTCTGGGTTTGATGCCGCTCATAATAAGACCATTGGCTCATCCGACTTGACCGTTTGTTTGCGGATGATAGACGGAGGCATAATCGAGCTTAATGCCTAGATTAGCACACCAGGCTTTCACCTCATCGGCTGTAAAATTAGAGCCGTTGTCGGTGATGATGCTGTGTGGGACACCATAACAGTGTACAACGCCGGATATAAAGTCTATTACTGGTCCGGCTTCGGACGTTTTAACTGGTTTGGCCTCTATCCACTTAGTGGACTTATGTACCATGACTAGCAGATATTTTTTTCTTATGGCTGCCTCCTTTAAGGGGTCCAACCATGTCAAGCCCCCAGACCACGAAGGGCCAAGTGATGGGGATTGTTTGTAGAGTAGTGGGTGGCATATGGCTTTGGTTGGCGAAAAGCTGGCATCCGACGCAATGTTGGACAAGGTCCTCTGCATCTGCTCAGGCCGTCGGCTAGTAGATACCTGTATGGAAGGCCTTGCTTACAAGGGCCCGAGCTACGGCGTGGTGACCACCGAGACCGGCATGAATTTCAGCCAAGAGCTGCCACCCCTCTTCCTCGGAGATACATCTTTGAAGTACTCCAGTAGCGCTTTTCTTGTAGAGTTCTCCTTCGTGGACCTTATAGGCTTTTGAACGCCGAACAATGCAGCGAGCCTCGTTCTGATCCTTAGGGAGCTCTCGCCTATTGAGGTAGGCCAAGAAGGGTTTGGTTGATGGGGCAATGACCGCCATAATGAGATGGGCTGATGGTGTTATTTCGGTGGCTGGTCCTCCGATGATATCGATGTGTTCGGAATCTAGGGTTATGGTCGGATCCAGACTGAGTTGCCGCTCTCCCCTTGCCACACCACAGATGGCTTGAAAAGCCTTTCCAGAACGATGTTAGGTGGGACGGGGTCACGCTTGGTGCCGATGCGGGCATGGATGTCCGCCGCTTGATTACTTTCTCGAGCCACATGATGAAACTCGAGCCCCTCGAACCGAGCCGACATTTTTAGGACGGCGTTACGATAAGCTGCCATCTTTGGATCTTTGGCATCAAAATCTCCATTTACTTGAGATATTGCGAGGTTTGAGTCCCTACGCACTTCCAGGTGTTGTATGCCCATGGAGACAGCCATCCGGAGACCATGCAATAAGGCCTCGTATTCGGCTGCGTTATTGGAGTCTGTGTATAATATTTGGAGTACGTACTGGACTACGTCTCCAGTGGGGGACGTTAAAACGACGCCCACTCCTAATCCTTCTAGCATTTTGGAACCATCAAAATATATAACCCAGTTGTAATATGTGCCGTATTCTTTAGGGAGTTCGGCCTCTATTCATTCGGCGATGAAGTCCGCCAGTACTTTGGATTTAATGGCTCGACGCGGTTTGTATGTTATGTCAAATGGAAGGAGCTCAATGGCCCATTTGGCAATCCGGACAGTAGCATCGCGGTTGTTTATTATGTCATTGAGTGGTACTTCAGAAGCCACCGTGATCGAACATTCTTGGAAGTAGTGTCGTAGCTTCCGGGATGCCATGAAGACCGTGTATGCTATATTTTGGTAATGAGGGTACCGGGATTTGCATGGTGTGAGCACCAATGTCGGTGTCAAAACAGGCGGATCTCGGGTAGGGGGCCCCGAACTGTGCGTCTAAGGCCGATGGTAACAGGAGACAAGGGACACAATGTTTACCCAAGTTCGGGCCCTCTCTATGGAGGTAATACCCTACTTCCTGGTTGATTGATCTTGATGAATATGAGTATTACAAGAGTTGATCTACCACGAGATTGTAATGGCTAAACCCTAAAAGTCTAGCCTGTCTGACTATGATTATGAGGAATATATCTCTACGGACCTAGCCCTTCGGTTTATATAGCCACTGGAGGGATCTAGGGTTACATAAGGTCGGTTAAGAGAAAGAAATCTTCATATTTGGTCGCCAAGCTTGCCTTCCACGCCATGGAGAGTCCCATCCGGACACAGGTAGAGTCTTCGGTCTTTGTATCTTCACAGCCATCAGTCCGGCCCATGTCTAATAGGTCGGACGCCCGAGGACCCCTTAGTCGAGGACTCCCTTGAAGGAAATATGCCCTAGAGGCAATAATAAAGTTTTTATTTATATTTCTGTCGGATTTCGGGTTCCGGCAGACCCTTAAGGTTCGAACTCTGGGGTGCGCACGGAGATCTTTCCCCTACCGACTCGCGCTTCTATGGCTCGCAAGAAATCTAGGATGGAAAGAAGAACACACAAAGGACACGAGGTTTATACTGGTTCGGGCCACCGATGTGGTGTAATACCCTACTCCAGTGTGTGGCGTGGTGGATTGCCTCAGGGGCTGATGATGAACAATACAGGGGGAAGAACGGCCTCGCGAGAGGTGTTCTTGAGCTGGTGCAGTGTGTTCTACTTGGTCCGGGTCTCTCTCTTTCTTTCTTTCTCTTCGCTCTCTCTTTCCTTTCCTTTTCTCTTTTCCTTCTTCTCCTTTCTTTTCTCCTTTTCCCCCTTTTCTCGATGGTGGTTAGTCCTATTTATAGAGGCCCTGGTCCTCTTCCCAAAAAATGAGCGGGAAGGGCGCCAACAATTGGCCATTTTGAAGGGGAACATCTAGTACAAGTTATCCTGACCAAAGGTGGTCTTCGGCTGCCGAAAGCACTAGTGATGACGCCGTCTTGGGCTCCACGGTGACCTCCATCCTGCCGCTCTGCTGGTCTTGGTCTCGTTGCACCGGAATGGTAACCTTTTCCCGATGCCTTGGCCTGTGCTTGCTCCCTTTGCACCGAAGGTGAAACAAGGACACTGCGCAGGCCGGCGCCCGCCTAGTGCCCGCCTAATCTCGATCGTCATGGCTTACGTCACGGGCTCCTCACGAGGCACCCCTGCCTTGATCTCTCCGCCTCCTCGCGAGCCTGCCTAATGAGGCTACTCCTGAGGAAGCCTCCTGTTGTCCGCCCCGCAAGGCTTGGCCCCTTGCGAGGGTCTTGAGCTTGAGCTGATGAAGCTGGGCCGCACTGGGCCCCCACTCAAGCCATGCCGTAGACCGCAGGCAGGCAAGTCTGGGGACCCCCGTTCCCAGAACGCCGACAGTAGCCCCCGGGCCCAAGGCGCGTCCGGGCTTGGCTTAGCAGTGAAGCTAAGGGGCAAGCGCGAAGGCCACAGGCCCCAATAGCCTGCGGCCTCGGGCGCTGCGTGGCGATTGGTTGGACGCGGGCGTCAGCGCTTCCCCACGACGCCTCGGCAACCGTCCATCTGACAAAGAGGTGCCCGGGCCAGGCTTACTTGCTTTGTTCTCGTTCGCCTTGCCCCAGATCCCCTTTCTCGCTCTTCTCCTTCCTGCTCCCGAAATCCTCCAGATCTGTCTCAATCCTTCCCATCCGGCACGCCATGGCACCTCGCAAGTCCCCAACCAAGGCCTGGTACTCGCCGGCTCTGGATCCCCGAACTTGTCGAAGAAGAACCTTGCCCTGACGCGCCTGATGACGGTCACGCAGGGCGGCAAGGGGGCGACTGTGCTCAAGACCGGCTCCGACCAGCCTGAGGGTAAGGGGAGCACCTTCTATCCGTTCTTTGTGAGCGCCATCATCGCCGGTCTGGTGCCTCCTTTCTCCGAGTTCATCTTTGCTGTTCTCCGCCAATACAACTTGCAAGCTCTGCATCTCCACCCCAACTCTGTTCTTCTCCTGGCGATTTTCGCTTACTATTGCGAGGCTCACGTTGGGCTGAAGCTCTGTGGCCTTGTTGCGCCACTATTTCCCCCTCCGGGTTTCTCGTGCCCATGTCTCCGCATGCGCGAGCTTTATCACATACTCCAACTCCAATGCTATCTCGAAGCCTGGGAAGAGAATCGAAGGCTTCCGGAGCAAGTGGGTCATGGTGGACGTCGGGCGCCTCCACCCCCGACTGGTGTTGCCTACGGGGCAGCCCAAGGCCGTTGACGCGTGGTCCCGCGCGGAGCTCGTCGACCCCCGTGCGAAGGCGGTGCTGAAGAGGATGAACGCGGACATGAGGCCAGGCAACTTGGGGGCAGTGAAGCTGACCGAGGCTACACTCCTGAGGGAGTTCTTGGAGCACCGGGTGGCTCCACTCCAGGAGCACTCGCTCCCATTGTGGAGGCTTGGGGAAGTGGGCGCTGCCCTGCGCCTAAGCTCCGAGGCTTTGACCGACGAGGATCTGGTCGCGGCCCTCCGGCGAGCCCGATGGGCGCCCCCGCCCCCCTGTTCCTTCATGACGACTGGGAGCAGGTGGTGAACTCCATGCCCACCTTCAATGGTGAGGGGCTGGTGCCTGCGGAAGCTCCCGAGGATCTGGCGGCGCTGGCGATGGTGGACGTGTCCTCCGGTAGCTCCAGCGGGAGTGAGAGGGAAGAAGAGGCGGAGGAGGAAGAGTCTGACTCTGAGGCGACTGGCGAGGAGTCGGGGGAGTCCTTCCCTCGGAGCAGGTCCCGGGCCCTCCGCTCCATGCCGGACGACGACGAGGCTGGAGCCAGGCGAGGAGGGGAGGACTCTCCCTTGGTCACAAGGAAGGGCAGGTCGGGGCCGGTTCTCCCAGGGTCTGCTCTGGTCCCCGGGCGGTCTGAGGCCAGCTCCAGCCCTCCTGACGTGCCATCTGCTTCCGGGCCTCCCAAGGCTGACCCCAGCTGCAGGCTCTCGGGCTTCAAGTTTGGCCGGAAGCTGTTTGAGTCCACGAATGACGACCAATAAGTGCTCGATCCTGTTGGGGAACATAGCAGAAATTTAAAATTTTCTACGCATCACCAAGATCAATCTATGGAGTCATCTAGCAACGAGAGAGGGAGTGTATCTTCATACCCTTGAAGATCGCTAAGCGTAAGCGTTCAAGAGAACGGGGTTGATGGAGTCGTACTCGTCATGATCCAAATCACCGATGATCCTAGTGCTGAACGGACGGCACCTCCGCGTTCAACACACGTACGGAGCGGAGATGTCTCCTCCTTCTTGATCCAGCAAGGGGGGAGGAGAAGTTGATGGAGATCCAGCAGCACGACGGCATGGTGGTGGAAGTAGCGGGATCCCGGCAGGGCTTCGCCAAGCACAAGCGGGGAGGAAGAGGTGTCACGGGAGGGAGAGAGGCGCCAGGGCTTCAGGTGTGTCTGCCCTCCCTCCCCTCCACTATATATAGGGGCCTAGGGGGGGCGCCGCCCCCTTGTAGATCCCGTCTAGGGAGGGGGCGGCAGCCCTAGGGGTGGCTTGGCCTCCAAGCCAAGTGGAGGCGCCCCCACCCCTTAGGGTTTCCAACCCTAGGCGCATGGGAGGCCCAAGGGGGGTGCACCAGCCCACCAGGGGCTGGTTCCCACGCCCCTTCAGCCCATGGGGCCCTCCGGGATAGGTGGCCCCACCCGGTGGACACCCGGGACCCTTCCGGTGGTCTCGGTACAATACCGATGACTCCCGAAACTCTCCCGGTGGCCGAAGTGGACTTCCTATATATAAATCTTTACCTTCGGACCATTCCGGAACTCCTCGTGATGTCCGGGATCTCATCCGGGACTCCGAACAACTTTCGGTTAACCGCATACTAATATCTCTACAACTCTAGCGTCACCGAACCTGAAGTGTGTAGACCCTACGGGTTCAGGAGACATGTAGACATGACCGAGACAACTCTCCGGTCAATAACCAACATCGGGATCTGGATACCCATGTTGGCTCCCACATGCTCCACGATGATCTCATCGGATGAACCACAATGTCGAGGATTCAATCAATCCCGTATTCAATTCCCTTTGTCTATCGGTACGATACTTGCCCGAGATTCGATCGTCGGTATCCCGATACCTCGTTCAATCTCGTTACCGGCAAGTCTCTTTACTCGTTCCGTAACACATCATCCGTCACATTGTGCACATTATGATGATGTCCTACCGAGTTGGCCCAGAGATACCTCTCCGTTATATGGAGTGACAAATCCCAGTCTCGATTTGTGCCAACCCAACAGACACTTTCGGAGATACACGCAATGCACCTTTATAGCCACCCAGTTACATTGTGACATTTGGTACACCCAAAGCATTCCTACGGTATCCAGGAGTTGCACAATCTCATGGTCTAAGGAAATGATACTTCACATTAGAAAAGCTTTAGCATACGAACTATACGATCTTGTGCTAGGCTTAGGATTGGGTCTTGTCCATCACATCATTCTCCTAATGATGTGATCCCGTTATCAATGTCATCCAATGTCCATGGTCAGGAAACCATGACCATCTATTGATCAACGAGCTAGTCAACTAGAGGCTTACTAGGGACATGTTGTGGTCTATGTATTCACACATGTATTACAGTTTCCGGTTAATACAATTATAGCATGAACAATAGACAATTATCATGAACAAGGAAATACAATAATAACCATTTTACTATTGCCTCTAGGGCATATTTCCAACAGTCTCCCACTTGCACTAGAGTCAATAATCTAGTTCACATCACTATGTGATTGTAGTGAATCCAACACCCATGGGGTGTGTTCATATCTTTCTTGTGAGAGAGGTTTATCAGTCAATGGGTCTGAACCTTTCAGATCCATGTGTGCTTTACAAATCTCTATGCCATCTTGTATATGCAGCTACCACGCGCCACTTGGGGCTATTCCAAATAACTGCTCTACTATACGAATCCGATTTACTCCTCAGAGTCATCTGGATTTGTGTCAAAGTTTGCATCGACGTAACCCTTTACGACGAACTCTTTTACCACCTCCATAATCGAGAAAATTCCTTAGTCCACTAGTTACTAAGGATAAGTTCGACCGCTGTCATGTGATCCATTCCTGGATCACTCTTGTACCCCTTGACTGACTCATGGCAAGGCACACTTCAGGTGCGGTACACAACATATCATACTGTAGAGCCTACGTCTAAAGCATAGGGGAAGACCTTTGTCCTTTCTCTCTCTTCTGCCGTGGTCAGGTCTTGAGTCTTACTCAATATTCACACCTTGTAACACAGCTAAGAACTCCTTCTTTGCCGATCTATTTTGAACTCCTTCAAAATCTTGTCACGGTATGTATTCATTCGTAAGTACTATTAAGCGCTTTGATCTATCCTTATAGATCTTGATGCTCAATGTTCAAGTATCTTAATCCAGGTTTTCCATTGAAAAACACTTTTCAAACAACCCTGCATGCTTTCCAGAAATTCTACATCATTTCTGATCAACAATATGTTAACAACATATACTCATCAAAAATTCTATAGTGCTCCCACTCACTTCTTTTGGAAATACAAGTTTCTCATAAACTTTGTATAAACCCAAAATCTTTGATCATCTCATCAAAGCATACATTCCAACTCCGAGATGCTTACTCCAGTCCTTAGAAGGATTGCTGGAGCTTTGCATACTTGTCAGCATCTTTCAGGATTGACAAAACCCTCTGGTTGTATTACATACAACCTTTCCTCAAGAAAAACGTCGAGGAAACAATGTTTTGACATCCTATCTGCAAGATTTCATAAATAATGCAGTAACTGCTAACATAATTCCAACAGACTCTTAGCATCGCTACGAGTGAGAAAGTCTCATCGTAGTCAACTCCTTTGAACTTGTCGGAAAACATCTTAACGACAAGTCGAGCTTTCTTAATGGTGACACTTACCATCATTGTCCGTCTTCCTTTTAAAATCCATCTGCACCCAACAGCCTTACGACCATCAACTAGTTCTTCCAAATTCTATACTTTGTTTTATACATGGATCCTTTCTCGGATTTTATGGCCTCGAGCCATTCGTCGAAATCCAGGCGCACCATCGCTTCTCCATAGCTCGTAGGTTCATTGTTATCTAGCAACATGACTACCAGGACAGGATTACGCACCACTCTGAAGTAGTACACATCCTTGTCGACCTATGAGGTTTGGTAGTGACTTGATCCGAAGTTTCATGATCATTATCATAAGATTCCACTTTAATTGGTGTAGGTGCCACAGGAACAACTTCCTGTGCCCTGCTGCACACTAGTTGAAGTGACAGTTCAATAACCTCGTCAAGTCTCCACCATCCTCCCACTCAATTCTTTCGAGAGAAACTTTTCCTCGAGAAAGGACCCGTTTCTAGAAACAATCACTTTTGCTTCCGGATCTGAAATAGGAGGTATACCCAACTATTTTAGGGTATTCTATGAAGATGCATTTATCCGCTTTGGGTTCGAGCTTATCAGCCTGAAACTTTTTCATATAAGCGTCGCAGCCCCAAACTTTTAAGAAACGACAGCTTAGGTTTCTCTAAACCATAGTTCATACGGTGTCGTCTCAACGGAATTGTGTGGTGCCCTATTTAAAGTGAATGCGGCTGTCTCTAATGCCTAACCCATAAACGATAGTGGTAATTCGATAAGAGACATCATGGTATGCACCATATCCAATAGGGTGCAGTTATGATGTTCGGACACACCATCACACTATGGTGTTCCAGGTGGTATTAGTTGTGAAACAATTTCCACAATGTCTTAATTGTGTGCCAAACTCTTAACTCATATATTCATCTCTATGATCATATCATAGACATTTTATCATCTTGTCACGACGATCTTCAACTTCACTCTGAAATTACTTGAACCTTTCAATAATTCAGACTTGTGTTTCATCAAGTAAATATACTCAGCATCTACTCAAATCATCTATGAACTAAGAAAATAATGATATCCACTGCGTGCCTCAGCACTCATTGGACTGTACACATCAAAATGTATTACTTCCAACAAGTTGCTTTCTTGTTCCATCTTACTGAAAACGAGGTCTTTCAGTCATGTGGTATGATTTGCATGTCTCAAGTGATTCAAATCAAGTGAGTCCAAATGATCCATCTGTATGGAGTTTCTTCATGCATATCTACCAATAGACATTGTTCACATGTCTCAATCTTTTCAAAAATGAGTGAGTCCAAAGATCCATCAACATGGAGCTTCTTCATGCGTTTTATACCAACATGACTCAAATGGCAGTGCCACAAGTATGTAGTACTATCATTACTATCTTATATCTTTTGGCATGAACATGTGTATCACTACGATCGAGATTCATTAAACCATTCATTTTAGGTGCAAGACCATTGAAGGTATTATTCAAATAAACAGAGTAACCATTATTCTCTTTAAATGAATAACCGTATTGCGATAAACATAATCCAATCATGTCTATGCTCAACGCAAACACCAAATAACAATTATTTAGGTTTAACACCAATCTTGATGGTAGAGAGAGCATGCGATGCTTGATCACATCAACCCTGGAAACACTTTCAACACATATCGTCATCTCACCTTCAACTAGTCTCCGTTTATTCCGTAGCCTTTTATTTCGAGTTACTAACACTTAGCAACTGAACCGGTATTTTAATACCCTGGTGCTACTAGGAGTACTAGTAAAGTACACAATAATATAATGTATATTCAAAATACTTCTGTCGACCTTGCCAGCCTTCTCATTTACCAAGTATCTAGGGTAGTTCTGCTTCAGTGACCGTTCCCCTCATTATAGAAGCACTTAGTCTCGGGTTTGTTTCAACCTTGGGTTTCTTCACTAGAGCAGCAACTGATTTGCCGTCTCATGAAGTATCCCTTCTTTCCCTTGCCCTTCTTGAAACTAGTGGTTTTACTAACCATCAACAATTGATGCTCCCACTTGATTTCTACTTTCACGGTGTCAAACATCGCGAATTGCTCAAGGATCATCATGTCTATCCCTGATATGTTATAGTTCATCACTAAGCTCTAATAGCTTGGGTGCAGTGACTATGGATAAGTATCACTATCTCATCTGGAATATTAACTCCCACTCGATTCAAGCGATTGTAGTACTCAGACAATCTGAGCACATGCTCAATGATTGAGCTTTTCTCCCTTAGTTTGCAGGCTTAAGAAACTTGTCAGAGGTCTCATACCTCTTGACGTGGGCACTAGTCTGAAATCCCAATTTCAGTCTTTGGAACATCTCATATGTTCTGCGATGTTTCAAAATGTCGCTAGTGCCACAATTCTAAACCGTTAGTATTACATACTGAACTATCACGTATTCATCAAAACATGTATGTCAGATGTTTCCCAGCATCTACAGACGATGCTCGAGGTTCAACACACTGAGTGGTGCATCAAGGACATTACCCTTCTGTGCAGCAATGAGGACAATCCTCAGTCCATGTACCCAGTCCGCATAATTGCTACTATCAACTCTCAACTAAATTTTCTCTAGGAACATATCTAAAATAGTAGAACCAAAGCGTGAGCTATGACATAATTTGCAAAGACCTTTTGACTATGTTCATGATAATTAAGTTCATCTAATCAAATTATTCAATGAACTCCCACTTAGATAGACATCCCTCTAGTCATCTAAGTGATACATGATCCGAGTCAACTAGGGTGTGTCCGATCATCATGTGAGACGGACTAGTCATCATCGGTGAACATCTTCATGTTGATCGTATCCACTATACGACTCATGTTCGACCTTTTGGTCTTCCATGTTCCGAGGCCATGTCTGTACATGCTAGGTTCGTCAAGTCAACCTAAGTGTTTCGCATGTGTAAATCTGGCTTACACCCGTTGTATGCGAACGTTAGAATCTATCACACCCGATCATCACATGGTGCTCCGGAACAACGGACCTTAGCAACAGTGCACAGTTAGGGGGAACACAATCCTTGATATTTTATTGAGGGATCATCTTATTTATGCTACCGTCGTTTTAAGCAAATAAGATGTAAAAACATGACAAACATCACATGCAAATCATAAAGTGACATGATATGGCCAATATCATCTTGCACCTTTGATCTCCATCTTTGAGGCGCGGCATGATCACCTTCGTCACCGGCATGACACCATGATCTCCATCATCATGATCATCATAGTGTCTTCATGAAGTTTCCTCGTCAACTATTACTTCTACTACTATGGCTAACGGTTAGCAATAAAGTAAAGTAATTACATGACGTTTATGTTGACACGCAGGTCATAAATAAATTAAGGCAACTCCTATGGCTCCTGCCAGTTGTCATACTCATCAACATGAAAGTCGTGATTCCTATTACAAGAACATGATCAATCTCATACATCACATATATCATTCATCACATCCTTTTGGCCATATCACATCACAAAGCAAACCCTGCAAAAATAAGTTAGACGTCCCCTAATTGTTGTTGCATGTTTTACGTGGCTGCTATGGGTTTCTAGCAAGAACGTTTCTTACCTACGCAAAACCACAACGGTGATATGCCAATTGCTATTTACCCTTCATAAGGACCCTTTTCATCGAATCCGATCCGACTAAAGTGGGAGAGACAGACACCCGCCAGCCACCTTATGCATCAAGTGCATGTCAGTCGGTGGAACCAGTCTCACGTAAGTGTACGTGTAAGGTTGGTCCGGGCCGCTTCATCCCACAATGCCGCCGAATCAAGATAAGACTAGTAACGGCAAGCAAATTGAACAAATCATCGCCCAAAACTACTTTGTGTTCTACTTGTGCATAGAATCTACGCATAGACCTAGCTCTGATACCACTGTTGGGGATCATAGCAAAAATTTAAAATTTTCTACGCATCACCAAGATCAATCTATGGAGTCATCTAGCAACGAGAGAGAGGGAGTGTATCTTCATACCCTTGAAGATCGCTAAGCGGAAGCGTTCAGGAGAACGGGGTTGATGGAGTCGTACTCGTCGTGATCCAAATCACCGATGATCCTAGCGCCGAATGGACGGCACCTCTGCGTTCAACACACGTAAGGAGCGGAGACGTCTCCTCCTTCTTGATCCAGCAAGGGGGGAGGAGAAGTTGATGGAGATCCAGCAGCACGATGGCGTGGTGGTGGAAGTAGCGGGATCCCGGCAGGGCTTCGCCAAGCACAAGCGGGGAGGAAGAGGTGTCACGGGAGGGAGAGAGGCGCCAGGGCTTCAGGTGTGGCTGCCCTCCCTTCCCTCCACTATATATAGGGGCCTAGGGGGGGGGCGTCGGCCCCTTGTACATCCCATCTAGGGAGGGGGGCGGCAGCCCTAGGGGTGGTTTGGCCTCCAAGCCAAGTGGAGGCGCCCCCACCCCTTAGGGTTTCCAACCCTAGGCGCATGGGAGGCCCAAGGGGGGTGCACCAGCCCACCAGGGGCTGGTTACCATTCCCCTTCAGCCCATGGGGCCCTCCGGGATAGGTGGCCCCACCCGGTGGACCCCCGGGACCCTTCCGATGGTCCCGGTACAATACCGATGACTCCCGAAACTCTCCCGGTGGCCGAAACTGGACTTCCTATATATAAATCTTTACCTCCGAACCATTCCGGAACTCCTCGTGACGTCCGGGATCTCATCTGGGACTCTAAACAACTTTTGGTTAACCGCATACTAATATCTCTACAACTCTAGCATCACCGAACCTTAAGTGTGTAGACCCTACGGGTTCGGGAGACTTGTAGACATGACCGAGACAACTCTCCGGTCAATAACCAACAGCGGGATCTGGATACCCATGTTGGCTCCCACATGCTCCACGATGATCCCATCGGATGAACCACGATGTCGAGGATTCAATCAATCCCGTATTCAATTCCCTTTGTCTATCGATACGATACTTGCCCGAGATTCGATCGTCGGTATCCCGATACCTCGTTCAATCTCGTTACCGGCAAGTCTCTTTACTCGTTCCGTAACACATCATCCCGTGATCAACTCCTTGGTCACATTGTGCACATTATGATGATGTCCTACCGAGTGGGCCCAGAGATACCTCTTCGTTATATGGAGTGACAAATCCCAGTATCGATTCGTGCCAACCCAACAGACACTTTTGGAGATACCTGCAGTGTACCTTTATAGCCACCCAGTTACGTTGTGACGTTTGGTACACCCAAAGCATTCCTACAGTATCCAGGAGTTGCACAATCTCATGGTCTAAGGAAATGATTCTTGACATTAGAAAAGCTTTAGCATACGAACTATACGATCTTGTGCTAGGCTTAGGATTGGGTCTTGTCCATCACATCATTCTCCTAATGATGTGATCCCGTTATCAATGACATCCAATGTCCATGGTCAGGAAACCATGACCATCTATTGATCAACGAGCTAGTCAACTAGAGGCTTACTAGGGACATGTTGTGGTCTATGTATTCACACATGTATTACGGTTTCCGGTTAATACAATTATAGCATGAACAATAGACAATTATCATGAACAAGGAAATACAATAATAACCATTTTATTATTGCCTCTAGGGCATATATCCAACAGATCCGTGCTTCGCTTGGTTTCTGCCGCCGAGGCTTGACATCTGCATTCTTTTGCCAGGCCGGCACCTGCAGCGAAGAGGTTGAGAGGGGCTTCTACGGCCCTGCTCGGGGCGAGTCCATCTGCCGGGGTGGCGCCTTCATCTGCTGGGGAAGGAGACGGCGAGGCTCGCGCCTCCCCTGCCCGATCGTCTTCGCGAGGCCAACTGGGATGCTTCAGCGAGGAGTCAGCCCCCGTGGCCCCGCTAACCCTGAAGGCGGCTGCGCTCGATGCTGCAGCCGGGGTAGTCAAGGCCCAGGGGGTTCCTTCCTGCCAAGCTGTGATCACGCTGCCGTCCTCTCCGCCCGCTCCACTGGTTCCCGTCTCTTCTGTTCCCTCTGCCGCCATCCTGGACCGGTTCACCAACGAACTGAGCCAGCTGCGGGAGGATCTTCTGAGCACGGACCCTCGCCTAATGGCCGGGCACCTGGAGCTAGCTTCTGGCTGGGCCCGTTCTGCGCCTCCATCCGAGCAGCGCTGAGCCAGGCCATGTCGGCCTCCGATGGGGAGAAGCAGGCCGCCAGCCAAGCCAAGGCCGCTCGCGACGCTGCCTTGGGCGACGCCGCGGCTGCCCAGGGCCGCTGCAAGGCGCTGGAGGTCGAGCTGCAAGGCCTGCGTGATGAGCTTGCCAAGGAGGTCCGCGGCCGCCAGGAGAAGGAGATGAAGGCTCGGGAGGCTGCCATCAAGGACCAGGGCACCAAGCTTGATGACCGTTGCGGCCGGTTGGAGACGCTGGAGCGGTCGCTGAAGGCGGAGAGGACCAAGCTAGACGCCAAGGCGAAGGTGCTGGCCGAGGATCGGGTGGCCTTCGCGTAGCTCGAGAAGAAAGCTCACGCCGCACTGAAGATGCTTTACGAGGGCGGCTTGAAGGAGCCGTTGGTTGGTGCGGAGGACGGCCCCGGCGAGCTGCTTCCCTTCCTGGTCCGTGCGCTTGAAGATGTCGCAGACGGCCTCGGCCCCACAGCCGAGGCGCGTGCCCTGTATTTTGCAGCGCTGACGCATGTCCTCAGCCACGTCTACCTGCACGACCCCAACGTCGACTTCGACAGCCTGCTGGAACCCATGAGTGGCGACCTTGTCGCCGCTGCCGCTGAGGCCGTGAAAGGCCGAGCCGAGGCTTTGCTGGGGAGGTTCCGTGCCTTCAGTACCTTGCCCGGGCGCGGTGCCGCCAGCTCCACGGCCTCAGGAGGCGGAGTCGCCCAGCGTGACTCCACCACAGGCGGCGGCGCCATTGGAGAGTGATCCCTTCGCGGCTTCTGTCCTGTTTTTACTCCTGCAACATGCACCATGCCCTGCGAAGGCGTTTAAACTTGTGTTTGGCGTCGTGAAACAATCTATGGCTTGTAATATTTGCTTTAAATTCCCTGGAATTTGCATTTTCCCCTCCTATTTGCTTGCGCTCTACGTCGGCAGGGCCCGGCCCCGCGCATACCTCAACCGCCATTAGCCCCGACCGGAAACCAGGACGGGACTAAGGAGTGAGGGGCTACGTGGTAAGTTAGGCTCCTGAGTCGCGATGCTCAGGAGTCCCCCTTGACACGCGAGCAACAAGTAGGGAAGGGGGGGAGCAAAGGAGTGGATTGGTCGTTCTGCGTCGGCAGGGCCCGGCCCCGCGCATACCTCAACCGCCGTTAGCCCCGACCGGAAACCAGGACGGGACTAAGGAGTGAGGGGCTACGTGGCAAGTTAGGCTCCTGAGTCGCGATGCTCAGGAGTCCCCCTTGATGTTCAAACGGGTTTTCATACCTTGGCTCCGCTCGGGGAGGGGCGTGCGACGACCAGGTCCGAGGGACTTGGCTGGGTGGCGTGCGCTCGGGCATGGCCCGAGCGTAGCCCCCGTGTCCAGCCCCCTTGCACGGCACTCCCGAGGGGAGGCGTTGTGATGGTGCCAGACACTAAGCTCCGGGCTCCCTAAGGTTGGTACGGCCGTGGGCCGCCCTCAGTTGTTTATCACCAGCGCGGAGCATAGCGCTTCCGTATGTGTACGAGCATAGCCGCTCCTCGGCAGTGTCGTCAGCCAGCGCGGAGCATGGTGCTTCCACTGGTACGTGGGAGGGGGGCTCCCCTCCTGGAGGAGCCCCCGGGGCATGTACAGCCCAGCCCTGACACGTGGCCGGCACGGTAGGGCTAGGAGAGGTGTATCTAGGCACTCGTGAGCCAGCGCGGGACTCACGAGGCCCTACCTCGAGGCAGGTTGCGCCTAGCTCTGGGCCTTTATCAATGGTGTGTTCCTGCAGGGTGGTTAGAATGCAAATGCTCTGTGTCCTCAGGTCACGGCCCTCGAGCGAGCTCAGCCGCCGCTGGTATGACAGGTCGTGATGCCGTGGGTCAAGGCCGGGGGGTGAGGGCTGGAGAGCCAGTAGGAGCCCATGAGTCGCGATGCTCAGGTACCCCCCTTTTAACGTGCAAGCGCTTTGCATGAGAGCGGAGAAGTCCGCGATAAGCAGTAGATGACGATCATGGGCAAATTCATTTCAAGTAGATGAGGGAAAAGCAAACGCCGCTGGGCCAGGTCCGCGCATCCTGGGGATGATGCAGCCCGAGGGGCGCCCCCAACAAGGTTGGTAAAGTGCGTAAGTAAAAAGGATACGTGCCGCAGGGACGGACCCACGCGACCTGGGAACGATGCGGCCCTGTGGGCTCTCCCAGCTAAAAATGGAACTTGAAAGATGTCACTTGATGCCGTTGAAGATGAAGTGATGCTGCAGAAGTGGGCGACGCGCGGTGAAGACGTCGACCCTCACGAGCCCCCAGGCCCAGGAGCCTCGGGAGGCTCCGGGGGCACGGGTAGGTCTTCGAGGGCCATCTCCACCTCCGCCGGGACCGCACAATGCCTGATCTCCTGAGCCTCCAGAATGCTCCTTAGCAGGCGCTGATGAGCGACGACCGCGTTCGGCAGGCCGAAAGGCATGTGAACATAGCTGTAAGGTGGACCCTCGCGACGCCCCATGTGTGAAGGCCAGAGGCACTCCTGAGACGCGGCTCGGTTGAGCCCTGACACGTCGATGCAGACACGCAGCCCACCATCCTCGCCTGGATGTGGGGCACGGCGGGCAAGCGGCGGCTGTCGCGCATGACTCTCGACTCCTGTAGCTCCTGGGTGTTTCCTGTGATGAACTCCTGAGGGTTTGGTTTTCCTTGCCTCGTACCTTCCTGAGGGAAATGTGCCTGGAAGCACCCCTCCAAGTGGTGCCCGAGCACCTCCCTCGTGACCTTGGCAAAGTCGGTGGCTCTCCAAGAAAGAGCCCCCGAGCCCTGCCTGAGGAGGGCGCCGGGCGCACTTTCCTATGCGACAGAGGGTGGCGCTCCCTGAACGGGCGCAAATCTTGACGCAACGCCTCCGGAGGCGCCTGCCTCCTTATGGCTTGGGCCAGGTGAAGCCTTCTTCTTCTTCTTAAGGGTCGCCTCGGGAAGTCTTCCGCTCCTATGATCTGGGTCTTCGATTGCTGCGGCTTGGAACGCACGCTCAAGTGAACACACCGCGTACCTTTCCTCACAGGGTACGGTGATGACTCCACCGCTTCCTGGCATCTTGAGGACATTGTAGCCATGGTGAGTCACTGCCATGAACTTGGCTAGGGCTGGGTACCCGAGGATGGCGTTGTATGGCAGGCGAATGTGGGCGACGTCGAAGTCAATGAGCTCAGTGTGGTAGTTGTTGCGCTGCCTGAAGGTGACTGGCAGGCGAACTTGCCCTATTGGAACGGTGGAACCATCAGTGACTCCTGAGAAAGGCTTGGTCGGCTGGAGCTGATCATACGGCACTTGGAGATTGTCGAATGTCTCGACGGACAGGACATTGAGTCCTGCTCCTCCATCAACGAGGGTTTGGGTGACCTGCACATTGCTGATGACCGGGAAGCGAAGCATCGGGAGAACTCCGGCTGTTGCCGCGCACTTGAGCTGATCTGTTGAGCTGAACGTGATGGCGCACGCAGACCACCTAAGAGGGCGCGTGGCCTCAAGCTTGTGGAGGACTGCATTCACCTCGCAAGCAAACTGCTTGAAGATGCGCTGTGATGCTGGGGCCTGGGCGCCACCCAAGATGCAAGCGATTGCGCACGGCTCCTGGAAGCCCCCAGCCCCCTCGTCTTGATGTTGGTCTTCGTTCCTTCTTGGTGGTGGCGGTAGAGGGGGGAGGCCTGCGTTGCCGTGCGGGTGATCCTCACGAGGCTGATCCCTCCAGCCTTCCTCGCGAGGTTGGTCTTGCCAGCGATCCTCGCGAGGTCGGTCACGCCACCCTTGGCGAGGGCCACGGTCTTCCTATCGTCCTCCACCTCTTCCTCCTCCTCGGCCATAGCCCCTGTCGTTGCGCTCGAGGCGTCGGCCGATATGCCCATCTCGCACGGCCCTGAGCTCTTGGCCTTCGTTGGTGTTGTGGGTGTGGAGGTCATGGTACATGCAGTATCGGCTGCCCTTGGATGACTCAGGCTGATCCCTGCCTAGCTTGGTGTCTGGTTCAGCTGCGAGCACGGCAGCTCCCTTACGCTTCACGTCCTTGGCCTTGGGCTTTTTCTCTTCTGGGTCGGCAGCCGGGAGCTTGAGGAGGGAGAGGCATCCTTCCTCAGCCTTGGCGCACTTGGTCGCCAAGTTGAACAGCTCCAGGGATGTGCACAGGTCTTCATGGATTTCCAGCTCCTCCTTCATCTTGATGTCGCGCACGCCGTCGGAGAAGGCTGAGATAATGGCTTCCTCAGTCACCCTGGGATCTTGAGGCGAGCGTTGTTGAAGCGATGGATGTATTTCTGCAGGGTTTCCCCTGGCTGTTGCTTGATGCGGCGCAGGTCGCTTATGGCCGGGGACCGGTTTCGAGTGCCCTGGAAGTTGGCGATGAAGCAAGTGCGCATCTCGTCCCAGGAGGAGATCGTGCTGGGAGCCAGGTTCAGGAGCCAGGTGCGGGCGCCGTCCTTGAGCACCATGGGAAACTAGTTCGCCATGACCTTTTCATCTCCGTTGGCGGCTTCGATGCCCAGCTCGTAGAGCTGCAGGAATTCCGCGGGGTCCGCCGTGCCATCGTAGCGAGGGGGCAGATCAGGCTTGAACTTGCCTGGGCATGTGATGCCGCGTAGCTCGGGGGTGAAGGCGCGGCAGCCTGCTGTGGCCACCGGCGCCCTTTGCTGATGCTGGGCCTGCTCCTGGTGATTACCACGCGCCGCTGCTTGGAGCAGCGCGGGGTCTCGGCATGGAGGCGCAGGGACGCGATCTTGGCGCGCCGGTGCTGGGAGCGCGCTAGCACCTTCTTGGGGACGAGGGAACTCTTGGCAGCCCCCTTCTTGCCGCACAGGTGCCGGACATGGAGGGTCTCGCCCTGGGGTTGTGCGCTTTGGAGCCAGGGTGCCTTCTTGGGGAGGAGGTGGCGGAGGTGCCTCCTGATCCTCGCCCCCTGCGCGGAATGGAGGGCGAGGCAGTGAGAGGGATGGCAAAGGAGAGCCCCCTGCGGCACTGACGAGCTCGGTGATGCGGGCGAGCCAGTCCTCGTAGAGGTCATCGACGGGGTAGTAGTGTAGGAGCTCTCTTGCCAGGAGCGGTGCGGCGTGCGCGTCTGTGGGGGCGCGAAGGGCATGGGACGACGAACCGGCTGGAGTCAGTGAGGGGGTTGCGGTGCGGCCCTCCCGCCGCACCGAAGGATGCTGGGACGAGGCCTGCTTCTCGATCCCCGCCGGGCCAGTGGCAGTGTTGGCGGCAGGCGACGGGGAACGACGAGGGCGTCTGCCGACGGGCGCTGAGGGAGTCCTGGATTAGGGGGTGTTCGGGTAGCCGGACTATACGTTCAGCCGGACTCCAGGACTATGAAGATACAAGATTGAAGAATTCGTCCCGTGTCCGGATGGGACTTTCCTTGGCGTGGAAGGCAAGCTTGGCGATGCGGATATTCAAGATCTCCTACCATTGTATCCGACTTTGTGTAACCCTAACCCTCTGCGGTGTCTATATAAACCGGAGGGTTTTTGTCCGTAGGACAACTTCATCATACAACAATCATACCATAGGCTAGCTTTTAGGGTTTAGCCTCCTTGATCTCGTGGTAGATCTACTCTTGTACTACCCATATCATCAATATTAATCAAGCAGGACGTAGGGTTTTACCTCCATCAAGAGGGCCCGAACCTGGGTAAAACATCATGTTCCTTGCCTCCTGTTACCATCCGGCCTAGACGCACAGTTCGGGACCCCCTACCCGAGATCCGCCGGTTTTGACACCGACAGGCGCCGTTCGGGCGACGCGGGTGGCGAGAGCAGCCCGGCGCTCGGCGCGAGCCCGACGAGCATCAGCCATGGACATGACGGAAGATCACACGCGAACAACGGAAGAAAGATTCCGGCGCACCCCTACCTGGCACGCCAAATGTCGAATTTCGGGTTCCGGCAGACCCTTAAGGTTCGAACTCTGGGGTGCGCACGGAGATCTTTCCCCTACCGACTCGCGCTTCTATGGCTCGCAAGAAATCTAGGCTGGAAAGAAGATCACACAAAGGACACGAGGTTTATACTGGTTCGGGCCACCGATGTGGTGTAATACCCTACTCCGGTGTGTGGCGTGGTGGATTGCCTCAGGGGCTGATGATGAATAATACAGGGGGAAGAACGTCCTCGCGAGAGGTGTTCTTGAGCTGGTATAGTGTGTTCTACTTGGTCCAGATCTCTCTCTCTTTCTTTCTATTCTCTCTTTCTTTCCTTTCCTTTTCTCTTTTCCTTCTTCTCCTTTCTTTTCTCCTTTTCCCCCTTTTCTCTATGGTGGTTAGTCCTATTTATAGAGGCCCTGGTCCTCTTCCCAAAAAATGAGCGGGAAGGGCGCCAACAATTGGCCATTTTGAAGGGGAACATCTAGTACAAGTTATCCTGACCAAAGGTAGTCTTCGGCTGCCGAAAGCACTGGTGATGATGCCGTCTTGGGCTCCACGGTGACCTCCATCCTGCCGCTCTGCTGGTCTTGGTCTCGTTGCACCGGAATGGTAACCTTTGCCCGATGCCTTGGCCTATGCTTGCTCCCTTTGCACCAAAGGGGAAATAAGGACACTGCGCAGGCCGGCGCCCGCCTGGCGCCTGCCTAATCTCGATCATCATGGCTTGCGTCACGGGCTCCTCGTGAGGCACTACTGTCTTGATCTCTCCGCCTCCTCGCGAGCCTCCCTGATGAGGCTGCTCCTAAGGAAGCCTCCTGTCGTCCGCCCCGCAAGGCTTGGCCCCTTGCGAGGGTCTTGAGCTTGAGCTGATGAAGCTGGGCCGCACTGGGCCCCCACTCGAGCCACGCCACAGGCCGCAGGCAGGCAAGTCTGGGGATCCCCGTTCCCAGAATGCTGATAATTTCCTTATATCATGATAATTGTTTATTATTCATGCTAGAATTGTATTAACCGGAAACTTAGTACATGTGTGAATACATAGACAAATAGAGTGTCACTAGTATGCCTCTACTTGACTAGCTCGTTGAATCAAAGATGGTTAAGTTTTCTAGCCATAGACATGAGTTGTCATTTGATTAACGGGATCACATCATTAAAGAATGATATGATTGACTTGACCCATCCGTTAGCTTAGCACGATGATCGTTTAGTTTTTTGCTATTGCTTTCTTCATGACTTATACATGTTCCTATAACTATGAGATTATGCAACTCCCGACTACCGGAGGAACACTTTGTGTTCTACCAAACGTCACAACGTAACTAGGTGATTATAAAGGTGCTCTACAGGTGTCTCCGAAGGTACTTGTTGCGTTGGCATAGATCGAGATTAGGATTTGTCACTCCAATTGTCGGAGAGGTATCTCCAGGCACTCTCTGTAATGCATATCACTATAAGCCTTGCAAGCAATGTAACTAATGAGTTAGCTATGGGATGATGCATTACGGAACGAGTAAATAGACTTACCGGTAACGAGATTGAACTAGGTATTGAGATACCGACGATCGAATCTCGGGCAAGTAACATACCGATGACAAAGGGAACAACGTATGTTGTTATGCAGTTTGACCGATAAAGATTTTTGTAGAATATGTAGGTGCCAATATGAGCATCCAAGTTCCGCTATTGGTTATTGACTGGAGACGTGTCTCGGTCATGTCTACATAGTTCTCGAACCCGTAGGGTCCGCACGCTTAACGTTCGGTGACGATCGATATTATGAGTTTATATGTTTTGATGTACCGAAGGTAGTTCAAAGTCCTGGATGAGATAGGGGACATGACGAGGAGTCTTGAAATGGTCGATACGTAAAGATTGATATATTGGACGACTATATTCGGACATCGGAAAGGTTCCGAGTGATTCGGGTATTTTTCGGAGTACTGGAGAGTTACGAGAATTTGCGGGGGAGTATATGGGCCTTATTGGGCTTTAGGGGAAATAGAGAGGGGAGGCTGCGCCCCCCAAGGCTTAGTCTGAATTGGACTAGGGGGAGGAGCGGCGCCCCCTCCTTCCTTCTCTTCTCTTTTCCCTTTCCTTCTCTCCTACTCCTACTACATGGAAGGGGGAATCCTACTCCCGGTGGGAGTAGGACTCCCCAGAGCGCGCCATAGTAGAGGGCCGGGCCCCCCTCCACCATAATCGACCTCGGTCATATCGTAGCAGTGTTTAGGCGTAGCCCTGCGTCGGTAGCATCATCATCACCGTCATCACGCTATCGTGCTGACAGAACTCTCCCTCGAAGCTCTGCTAGATCGGAGTTCGTGGGACGTCACCGAGCTGAATGTGTGCTGAACTCGGAGGTGCCGTACGTTTGGTACTTGGATCGGTCGGATCGTGAAGACGTACGACTAAATCAACCACGTTCTCATAACGCTTCCGCTTATGGTCTACGAGGGTATGTAAAAAATACTCTCCCCCTTGTTGCTATGCATCACCATGATTTTGCATGTGCGTAGATTTTTTTTTGAAATTACTGCGTTCCCCAACAGTGGCATCCGAGCCAGGTTTATGCGTAGATGTCATATGCACGAGTAGAACCCAAAGGAGTTGTGGGTGTGGGTATATACATATTTCTTGCTGTCACTAGTTGATTCTCAATTCAGCGGCATTGTTGGATGAAGTGGCCTAGACCGACATTACGCGTACGCTTACGTGAGACTGGTTCTACCAATGTGCTTCGCACATAGGTGGCTAGTGGGCGTCTGTTTCTCCAGCTTTAGTTGAATCGGATTCAATGAACATGGTTATTTCTGAAGATCAAAAAGCAATCACTATATCGCGTTGTGGTTTTTGATGCGTACGTAAGAACGGTTCTTGCTCAGCCTGTAGCAGCCACGTAAAACTTGCAACAACAAAGTAGAGGACGTCTAACTTGCTTTTGCAGGGCATGTTGTGATGTGATATGGTCAAGACATGATGCTAAATTTTATTGTATGAGATGATCATGTTTTGTAACACAGTTATCGGCAACTGGCAGGAGCCATATGGTTGTCGCTTTATTGTATGAAATGCAATCGCCATGTAATTGCTTTACTTTATCACTAAGCGGTAGCGATAGTCGCGGAAGCAATAGTTGGCGTGACGACAACAATGCTTCGATGGAGATCAAGGTGTCAAGCCGGTGACGATGGTGATCATGATGGTGCTTTGGGGATGAAGATCACAGGCACACGATGGTGATGGCCATATCATATCACTTATATTGATTGCATGTGATGTTTATCTTTTATGCATCTTATTTCAAGGTATAAGTGTTCTCCCTGAGTATGCACCGTTGTGAAAGTTCGTCGTGGCGAGACACCACGTGATGATCGGGAGTGATAAGCTCTACGTTCACATATAACAGGTGCAAGCCAGTTTTGCACACGCGGAATACTCGGGTTAAACTTGACAAGTCTAGCATATGCAGATATGGCCTCGAAACATTGAGACCGAAAGGTGGAGCGAGAATCATATAGTAGATATGATCAACATAGTGATGTTCACCATTGAAAACTACTCCATCTCACGTGATGATCGGACATGGTTTAGTTGATTTGGATCACGTGATCACTTAGATGACTAGAGGGATGTCTATCTAAGTGGGAGTTCTTAAGTAATATGATTAATTGAACTTTAATTTATCATGAACTTAGTCCTGATAGTATTTGCATATCTATCTTGTAGATCAATAGCTTGCGATGTAGCTCCCCGTTTATTTTTGATATGTTCCTAGAGAAAAAATAAGTTGAAAGATGTTAGTAGCAATGATGTGGACTAGCTTCGTGATTTGAGGGTTATCCTCATTGCTGCACAGAATTATTATGTCCTTGATGCGCCGCTGGGTGACAGACCTATTGCAGGAGCAGATACAGATGTTATGAACATTTGACAAAGCTCGGTATGATGACTACTTGATAGTTTAGTGCACCATGCTTTACGGCTTAGAACCGGGACGTCAAAAACATTTTTGAACGCCACGGAGCATATAAGATGTTCCAAGAAGCTAAAATTGGTATTTCAGACTCATGCCCGACTCGAGAGATATGAGGCCTCTGACAATTTCTTTGCCTACAAGATGGAGGATAATGGCTCAACCAGTGAGCATGTGCTCAGATTGTCTGAGTACTACAATCACTTGAATCAAGTGGGAGTTAATCTTCCAGATAAGATAGTGATTGACAGAGTTCTGTAGTCACTATCACCAAGTTACTAGAACTTCATGATGAACTATAATATGCAAGGGATAACGAAAACGATTCCCAAGCTCTTCGTGATGCTGAAATCGATGAAGGTAGAAATCAAGAAAAGCATCAAGTGTTGATGGTTGACAAGACCACTAGTTTCAAGTAAAAGGGCAAAGGGAAAGAAAGGGAACTTCAAGAAGAATGGGAAGCAAGTTGCCACTCCCATGAAGAAGCCCAAAGCTAGACCCAAGCCTGAAACTGAGTGCTTCTACTGCAAAAGAAATGGTCACTGGAAGTGGAACTGCCCTAGATACTTGGCGGATAAGAAGCATGGCAAAGTGCACAAAGGTATATTTGATATACATGTTATAGATGTGTACTTTACTAGTGTTTATAGCAAACCCCTCGGTATTTGATACTAGTTCAGTTGCTAAGAGTAGTAACTCGAAACGGGAGTTGCAAAATAAACAAAGACTAGTTGAGGACGAGGTGACGATGTGTGTTGGAAATGATTCCAAGGTTGATAAGATCACCATCGCACAGTCCCTTTACCTTCGGGGTTAGTGCTGAGCCTAAAATAAATGTTATTTGGTGTTTGCGTTGAGCATAATATGATTGGATCATGTTTATTGCAATACTGTTATTCATTTAAGTCGAAGAATAATTGTTATTCTGTTACATGAATAAAACCTTCTGTGGTCATACACCCAAGGTGAATGGTTTATTGAATCTCGATCGTAGTGATACACATATTCTTAATATTGAAGCCAAAAGATGCAAAGTTAAAAATGATAGTGCAACCTATTTGTGGCACTGCCGTTTAGGTCATATTGGTGTAAAGCGCATGAAGAAACTCAATGCTGATGGACTTTCAGAATCACTTGATGCTTGCGAACCATGCCTCATGGGCAAGATGACTAAGACTCCGTTCTCCGGAACAATGGAGCGAGCAACTGACTTATTGGAAATAATACATAATAATGTATGCGATCCGATAAGTGTTGAGGCTCATGGCGGGTATCGTTATTTTCTGACCTTCACAGATGATTTGAGCAGATATAGGTATATCTACTTAATGAAACATAAGTCTGAAACATTTGAAAAGTTCAAAAAAATTCAGAGTGAAGAGGAAAATCATCGTAACAAGAAAATAAAGTTTCTACGATCTGACCGCAGAGGCGAATATTTGACTTACGAGTTTTGTCTTCATTTGAAACAATGTGGAATAGTTTCACAACTCACGCCACCTGGAACACCACAACATAATGGTGTGTACGAATGTTGTAATCGTAATTTATTGGATATGGTGCGATCTATGATGTCTCTTACCGATTTACCACTATCGTTTTGGGGTTATGCCTTAGAGACAGATGCATTCACGTTAAATAGGGCACCATCTAAATCCGTTGAGATGACACCGTATGAACTATGGTTTGGCAAGAAACCAAAGCTGTCGTTTCTTAAAGTTTGAGGTTGCGATGCTTATGTGAAAAAGTTTCTAACTGATAATCTCGAATCCAAATCGGAATAGTGCGTCTTCATAGGATACCCAAAAGAAACTATTGGGTACACCTTCTATCACAGATCCGAAGGCAAGATATTTTGTTGCTAAGAATGGATCCTTTCTAGAGAAGGAGTTTCTCTCATAAGAAGTGAGTGGGAGGAATGTAGAACTTGATGAGGTAATTGTACCTTCTCCCGAATTGGAAAGTAGTTCATCACATAAATCAGTTCCAGTGATTCCTACACTAATTAGTGAGGAAGGTAATGATGATGATCAAGAAACTTCAGATCCAGTTACTATCGAACCTCGTAGGTCAACCAGAGTACGGTCCGCACCAGAGTGGTACGGTAATCCTGTTCTGGAAGTCATGTTACTAGACCATGACGAACCTACGAACTATGAGGAAGCGATGATGAGCCCAGATTCCGCAAACTGGCTTAAGGCCATGAAATCTGAGATGGGATCCATGTATGAGAACAAAGTATGGACTTTGATTGACTTGCCCAATGATCAGTGAGTCATTGAGAATAAATGGATCTTCAAGAGGAAGACAGATGCTGATAGTAGTGTTACTATCTACAAAGCTCGAATTGTCGCAAAATTTTTTCGACAAGTTCAAGGTGTTGACTACGATGAGATTTTCTCACTCGTATCGATGCTCAAAAGTCTGTCCGAATCATGTTAGCAGTTTCCACATTTTTTGAAATCTGGCAAATGGATGTCAAAACTGCATTCCTTAATGGATTTTTCAAAGAAGAGTTGTATATGATGCAACCAGAAGGTTTTGTCGATCCTAAAGGTGCTAACAAAGTGAGCAAGCTCCAGCGATCCATCTATGGATTAGTGCAAGCATCTCGAAGTTGGAATATATACTTTGATAATGGGATCAAAGCATATGGTTTTATACGAACTTGCGGTGAAACCTATATTTACAAGAATGTGAGTGGGAGCACTACAACATTTCTGATAATTATATGTGAATGCCATATTGTTGATCGGAAATAATGTATAATTTTCTGGAAAGCATAAAGGAGTGTTTGAAAGGAGTTTTTCAAAGAAAGACCTCGGTGAAGCTACTTACATATTGAGCATCAAGATCTATAGAGATAGATCAAGACGCTTAATATATTTTCAATGAGTACATATCTTGACAAGATTTTGAAGTAGTTCAAAATGGAACAGTCAAAGGAGTTCTTGCCTGTATTGCAAGGTGTGAAGTTGAGTAAAGACTCAAAACCCGACCATGGCAGAAAATAGAAAGAGAATGAAAAGTCATTCCCTATGCCTCTGTCATAGGTTCTATAAATTATGCCATGTTGTGTACCAGACCTATTGTGTACCTCACCATAAGTTTGGCAAGAGGGTACAATAGTGATCCAGGTGTGGATCACTGGACCACGGTCAAAATATCCTTAGTGGAATAAGGAAATGTTTCTCGGTTATGGAGGTGACAAAGAGTTCGTCGTAAAGAGTTACGTCGTTGCTAGCTTTGACACCGATCTGGATGACTCTAAGTCTCGATCTAGATACATATTGAAATAGGGAGCAATTAGCTAGAGCAACTCCGTAGAAAGCATTGTAGACATAGAAAATTTGCAAAATACATACGGCTCTGAATCTGGCAGACCCATTGACTAATTTCCTCTCACAAGAAAAACATGATCACTCTTTGGGTGTTAATCACATAGCGATGTGAACTAGATTATCGACTCTAGTAAACCCTTTGGGTGTTAGTCACATGGAGATGTGAACTATTGGTGTTAAATCACATGACGATGTGAACTAGATTATTGACTCTAGTGCAAGTTGGAGACTGAAGTAAATATGCCCTAGAGGCAATAATAAAGTTGTTATTTATATTTCCTTATATCATGATAAATGTTTATTATTCATGCTAGAATTGTATTAACCGGAAACTTAGTACATGTGTGAATACAACAAACAAAGTGTCACTAGTATGCCTCTACTTGACTAGCTCGTTGAATTAATGATGGTTAAGTTTTCTAGCCATAGACATGAGTTGTCATTTGATTAATGGGATCACATTATTAGAGAATGATATGATTGACTTGACCCATCCGTTAGCTTAGCATGATGATTGTTTAGTTTGTTGCTATTGCTTTCTTC
This sequence comes from Triticum urartu, assembly GCF_056163025.1. Lineage (NCBI taxonomy): Eukaryota > Viridiplantae > Streptophyta > Magnoliopsida > Poales > Poaceae > Triticum > Triticum urartu. The sequence goes on along the minus strand of NC_141875.1, from coordinate 507,163,614 downwards.
ATGACTTATACATGTTCCTATAACTATGAGATTGTGCAACTCCCGAGTACCGGAGGAACACTTTGTGTGCTACCAAACGTCACAAGTAACTGGGTGATTATAAAGGTGCTCTATAGGTGTCTCTGAAGGTACTTGTTGGGTTGGCATCGATCGAGATTAGGATTTGTCACTCCGATTGTCGGAGAGGTATCTCTGGGCACTCTTGGTAATGCACATCACTATAAGCCTTGCAAGCAATGTAACTAATGAGTTAGTTACGGGATGATGCATTATGGAAGAGTAAAGAGACTTACCGGTAACGAGATTGAACTAGGTATTGAGATACCGACGATCGAATCTCGGGCAAGTAACATACCGATGACAAAGGGAACAACGTATGTTGTTATGCGGTTTGACCGATAAAGATCTTCATAGAATATGTAGGAGCCAATATGAGAATCCAGGTTCCGCTATTGTTTATTGACCGGAGACGTGTTTCGGTCATGTCTACATAGTTCTCGAACCCGTAGGGTCCGCACGCTTAACGTTCGGTGATGATCAGTAATATGAGTTTATAAGTTTTGATGTACCGAAGGTAGTTAGGAGTCCTGGATGAGATCAGGGACATGACGAGGAGTCCCAAAATGGTCGAGACGTAAAGATCGATATATTGGACGACTATATTCGGACATCGGAAAGGTTCCGAGTGATTCTGGTATTTTTCGGAGTACCGGAGAGTTACGAGAATTCGCTGGGGAGTATATGGGCCTTATTGGGCTTTAGGGGAAAGAGAGAGGGGAGGCTGCGCTCCCCCAAGGCTTAGTCCGAATTGGACTAGGGGGAGGGGCGGCGCCCCCTCTCCTACTCCTTTTCCCTTTTCCTCCACCATAATCCACCTCGGTCATATCATAGCGGTGCTTAGGCGAAGCCCTGCGTCGGTAGCATCATCATCACGGTCATCACGCTGTCGTGCTAAGGAACTCTCCCTCGAAGCTCTGCCGGATCGGAGTTCGTGGGACGTCACCGAGCTGAACGTGTGCTGAACTCTAAGGTGCCGTACGTTCGGTACTTGGATCGGTCGGATCGTGAAGACGTACGACTACATCAACCGCGTTCTCATAACACTTCCGCTTATGGTCTATGAGGGTACGTAGACAATACTCTCCCGCCTTGTTGCTATGCATCACCATGATCTTACGTGTGCGTTGGATTTTTTTGAAATTACTGCGTTCCCCAACATCCCTCACTCCCAACGTCTAACAATAAACTTTTTATTATTGATTGGGAGTCGCTCGACATTAGGGTGGCAAAGCGGGTAGACCCTGTAAGTGCATCTAGTGCCACCCCTAGTTGGTTTTGGAGTATTGATGACAAACATTGTCGAGGGACTAATGTGTTTGTGAGATTCCGTAACACCCACGATGCGGCTATATCTCCCACGTGTCGGAGCACGACTTAGAGGCATAACCGCATAGTAGGCATGTCGCAAGAGGGGTAATCTTTACACATCCCATGTACTGAATAAGAAAGGGGTAAAGAGTTGTCTTACAATCGCCACTTCACACAATACATAAATATAGCATTACATCATCCAGAATACATTCAAGGTCCGACTACAGAACCAAAATAAAGAAAGACCACCCCTAATGCTAGATCCCCGATCGCCCCAACTGGGCTCCACTACTGATCGTCCGGAAAGGAAAACAACACAACGAATAAGGACTTCAACGAGCTCCCACCTGAGCTGGGTTGCGTCACCTACACTGGTATCATCAGCACCTGCAAGCTGTTTGGAAGTATCTGTGAGCCACGAGGACTCAGCAATCTCACACTCGCGAGATCAAGACTATTTAAGCTTATGTGTAGGAAAGGGTAATGAGGTGGGGCTGCAGCAAGCACTAAGCATATATAGTGGCTAACATACGCAAATAAGAGCGAGAAGAGAAGCAATGCACGGTCGTGAACTAGAAGTGATCAAGAAGTGATCCTGAAACTACTTACGTTCAAACATAACACAAGAACCGTGTTCACTTCCCGGACTCCGCCGGAACGAGACCATCACGGCTACACACGCGGTTGATTCATTTTAATTAAGTTAAGTGTCAAGTTTTCTACCACCGGACATTAACAAATTCCCATCTGCCCATAACCGCGGGCACGGCTTTCGAAAGTTCAAACCCCTGCAGGGGTGTCCCAACTTAGCCCATCACAAGCTCTCACGGTCAAGGAAGGATATTCCTTCTCCCAGGAAGACCTGATTAGACTCGGAATCCCGGTTACAAGACATTTCGACAATGGTAAAACTGAAGGAAAATATGCCCTAGAGGCAATAATAAAGTTATTATTTATTTCCTTATATGATGATAAATGTTTATTATTCATGCTAGAATTGTATTAACCGGAAACATAATACATGTGTGAATACATAGACAAACAGAGTGTCACTAGTATGCCTCTACTTGACTAGCTCGTTAATCGAAGATGGTTATGTTTCCTAACCATGAACAAAAGAGTTGTTATTTGATTAACGGGATCACATCATTAGAAGAATGATGTGATTGACATGACCCATTCCATTAGCTTAGCACCCGATCGTTTAGTATGTTGCTATTGCTTTCTTCATGACTTATACATGTTCCTATGAGTATGAGATTATGCAACTCCCGTTTGCCAGAGGAACACTTTGTGTGCTACCAAACGTCAGAACGTAACTGGGTGATTATAAAGGAGCTCTATAGGTGTCTCCAAAGGTACATGTTGGGTTGGCGTATTTCGAGATTAGGATTTGTCACTCCGATTGTCGGAGAGGTATCTCTGGGCCCTCTCGGTAATGCACATCACATAAGCCTTGCAAGCATTGCAACTAATGAGTTAGTTGAGAGATGATGTATTACGGAACGAGTAAAGAGACTTGCCGGTAACGAGATTGAACTAGGTATTAAGATACCAACGATCGAATCTCGGGCAAGTAACATACCGATGACAAAGGGAACGCCGTATGTTGTTATGCGGTCTGACCGATAAAGATCTTCGTAGAATATGTGGGAGCCAATATGAGCATCCTGGTTCCGCTATTGGTTATTGATCGGAGACATGTCTCGGTCATGTCTACATTGTTCTCGAACCCGTAGGGTCCGCACGCTTAAGGTTTCGATGATAGTTATATTGTGAGTTTATAAGTTTTGATGTACCGAAGGAGTTCGGAGTCCCAGATGAGATCAGAGACATGATGAGGAGTCTCGAAATGGTCGAGACGTAAAGATCGATATATTGGACGACTATATTCGGACATCAGAAAGGTTCCGAGTGATTCGGGTATTTTCGGAGGTACCGGGGAGTTACGAGAATACGAGGAAGAAGCAATGGGCCTTAATGGGCCTTAGTGGGAAGGACCAGGAGGTGGCGCGCGCCCCTCCCAAGCCCAGTCCGAATTGGACCAGGGGTTTGGGGCACGACCCCTCTCTCCCTTCCTTCCCCTCTTCCCCCCTTTCCCCCTTTCTCCTAGTTGGACTAGGAAAGGAGGAAACCTACTCCAACTAGGAGTAGGAATCCTACTCCCCTGGCGCGCCCCTCCTAGGGCCGGCCTCCTTCCCCTTGCTCCTTTATATACGGGGGCAGGGGGGCACCTCTAGACACACAAGTTGATCTTCAAGATCGTTCTCTTAGCCGTGTGCGGTGCCCCCCTCCACCATAGTCCTCGATAATATTGTAGTGGTGCTTAGGCGAAGCCCTGCGACAGTAGAACATCAAGATCGTCACCATGCCGTCGTGCTGACGGAACTCTTCCCCGACACTTTGCTAGATCGGAGTCCGGGGATTGTCATCGAGCTGAACGTGTGCTAGAACTCGGAGGTGCCGTAGTTTTGGTGCTTAATCGGTCGGGCCGTGAAGACGTACGACTACATCAACCGCGTTGTCATAACGCTTCCGCTGTCGGTCTATGAGGGTACGTAGACAACACTCTCCCCTCTCGTTGCTATACATCATCATGATCTTGCGTGTGCGTAGGAATTTTTTTGAAATTACTACGTTCCCCAACAGTGGCATCCGAGCCTAGGTTTTATGTGTTGATGTTATATGCATGAGTAGAACACAAGTGAGTTGTGGGAGATATAAGTCATACTGCTTACCAGCATGTCATACTTTGGTTCGGCGGTATTGTTGGATGAAGCGGCCCGGACCGACATTACGCGTACGCTTACGTGAGACTGGTTCTACCGACGTGCTTTGCACACAGGTGGCTGGCGGGTGTCAGTTTCTCCAACTTTAGTTGAACCGAGTGTGGCTACGCTTGGTCCTTGCGAAGGTTAAAACAACACCAACTTGACAAACTATCGTTGTGGTTTTGATGCGTAGGTAAGATTGGTTCTTGCTTAAGCCCATATCAGCCACGTAAAACTTGCAACAACAAAGTAGAGGACGTCTAACTTGTTTTTGCAGGGCATGTTGTGATGTGATATGGTCAATACATGATGCTAAATTTTATTGTATGAGATGATCATGTTTTGTAACACAGTTATCGGCAACTGGCAGGAGCCATATGGTTGTCGCTTTATTGTATGCAATGCAATTGCGCTGTAATGCTTTACTTTATCACTAAGCGGTAGCGATAGTCATGGAAGCATTAGATTGGCGAGACGACAATGATGCTACGATGGTGATCAAGGTGTCGCGCCGGTGATGATGGTGATCATGACGGTGCTTCGAAGATGGAGATCACAAGCACAAGATGATGATGGCCATATCATATCACTTATATTGATTGCATGTGATGTTTATCTTTTATGCATCTTATCTTGCTTTGATTGACGGTAGGATTTTAAGATGATCTCTCACTAATTATCAAGAAGTGTTCTCCCTGAGTATGCACCATTGCGAAAGTTCTTCGTGCTGAGACACCACGTGATGATCGGGTGTGATAGGCTCTACGTTCAAATACAACGGGTGCAAAACAGTTGCACACGCGGAATACTCAGGTTATACTTGACGAGCCAAGCATATACAGATATGGCGTCGGAACACGGAGACCGAAAGGTCGAGCATGAATCATATAGTAGATATGATCAACATAATGATGTTCACCAATGAAACTACTCCATCTCACGTGATGATCGGACATGGTTTAGTTGATTTGGATCACGTGATCACTTAGATGACTAGAGAGATGTCTGTCTAAGTGGGAGTTCTTAAGTAATATGATTAATTGAACTTAAATTTATCATGAACTTAGTCCTGGTAGTATTTTGCAAATCATGTTGTAGATCAATAGCTCGCGTTGTTGCTTCCCTGTGTTTATTTTGATATGTTCCTAGAGAAAATTGTGTTGAAAGATGTTAGTAGCAATGATGCAGATTGGATCCGTGATCTGAGGTTTATCCTCATTGCTGCACAGAAGAATTATGTCCTTGATGCACCGCTAGGTGACAGACCTATTGCAGGAGCAGATGCATACGTTATGAACATTTGGCTAGCTCAATATGATGACTACTTGATAGTTTAGTGCACCATGCTTAACGCCTTAGAATCGGGACTTCAAAGACGTTTTGAACGTCATGGACCATATGAGATGTTCCAGGAGTTGAAGTTAATATTTCAAGCAAATACACGAGTTGAGAGATATGAAGTCTCCAACAAGTTCTATAGCTAAAAGATGGAGGAGAATCGCTCAACTAGTGAGCATGTGCTCAGATTGTCTGGGTACTACAATCGCTTGAATCAAGCGGGAGTTAATCTTCCAGATAAAATAGTGATTGACAGAATTCTCTAGTCACCATCACCAAGTTAGTAGAGCTTCGTGATGAACTATAGTATGCAAGGGATGACGAAAACGACTCCCGAGCTTTTCATGATGATGAAATCGATGAAGGTAGAAATCAAGAAAAACATCAAGTGTTGATGGTTGACAAGATCACTAGTTTCAAGAAAAGGGCAAAGGGAAAAAGGGGAACTTCAAGAAAAACAGCAAGCAAGATGCTGCTCAAGTGAAGAAGCCCAAGTCTGGTCCTAAGCCTGAGACTAAGTGCTTCTACTGCAAAGGGACTGGTCACTGGAAGCGGAACTACCCAAAGTGATTGGCGGATAAGAAGGATGGCAAAGTGAACATAAGTATATTTGATATACATGTTATTGATGTGTACTTTACTAGTGTTTATAGCAACCCCTCAGTATTTGATACTAGTTCAGTTGCTAAGATTAGTAACTCGAAACGGGAGTTGCAGAATAAATAGAGACTAGTTAAGGGTGAAGTGACGATGTGTGTTGGAAGTGGTTCCAAGATTGATATGATCATCATCGAACACTCCTTATACTTTCGGGATTAGTGTTGAACCTAAATAATTGGTATTCGGTGTTTGCATTGAGCATGAATATGATTTGATTATGTTTATTGTAATACGGTTATTCATTTACGTAAGAGAATAAATTGTTGTTCTGTTTACATGAATAAAACCTTATATGGTTACACACCCAATGAAAATAGTTCATTGGATCTCGATCGTAGTGATACACATATTCATAATATTGAAACCAAAAGATGCGAAGTTAATAATGATAGTGCAAATTATTTGTGGCACTGCCGTTTAGGTCATATTGGTGTAAAGCACATGAAGAAACTCCATGCTAATGGGATTTTGGAATCACTTGATTATGAATCACTTGGTGCTTGCAAACCATGCCTTATGGGCAAGATGACTAAAGACTCCATTCTCCGGAACAATGGAGCGAGCAACTGACTTATTGGAAATAATACATACTGATGTATGCGATCCGATGAGTGTTGAAGCTCGCGGCGGGTATCGTTATGTTCTGACCTTCACATATGATTTGAGCATATATGGGTATATCTACTTGATGAAACATAAGTCTGAAACATTTGAAAAGTTCAAAGAATTTCAGAGTGAAGTGGAAAATCATCGTAAAAAGAAAAATATGGTTTCTACGATCTGATCACAGAGACAAATATTTGAGTTACGAGTTTGGTCTTCAATTAAAACTATGTGGAATAGTTTCACAAATTCGTGCCACCTGGAACACCACAGCATAATGGTGTGTCCGAACGTCATAACCGTACTTTATTGGATATAGTGCAATCTATGATGTTTCTTAGAGATTTACCAACATCGTTTTGGGGTTATGCATCAAAGACAGCTGCATTCACGTTTAAAAGGGCACCATCTAAGTCACCATCTAAGTCCGTTGAGATGACACAATCTGAACTGTGGTTTGGCAAGAAACCAAAGTTGTCGTTTCTTAAAGTTTGGGGTTGTGATGCTTATATAAAAAAGTTTCATCCTGATAAGCTCAAACCCAAATCGGAGAAATATGTCTTCATAGGATACCCAAAGGAGACTGTTGGGTACACCTTCTATCACAGATCCGAAGGCAAGTTATTCATTGCTGAGAATGGATCCTTTCTAGAGAAGGAGTTTCTCTCGAAAGAAGTGAGTGGGAGGAAAGTAGAACTTGATGAGGTAACTGTACCTGCTCCCTTATTGGAAAGTAGTTCATCACAGAAATCTGTTCCTGTGACTACTAGACCGATTAGTGAGGAAGCTAATGATGATGATCATGTAACTTCAGATCAAGTTACTACCGAACCTCGTAGGTAAACCAGAGTGAGATCCGCACCAGAGTGGTACGGTAATCCAGTTCTGGAGGTCAGGTTACTTGACCATGACGAGCCTACGAACTATGAGGAAGCGATGATGAGCCCAGATTCCACGAAATGGCTTGAAGCCATGAAATTTGAGATGAGATCCATGTATGAGAATAAAGTATGGACTTTGATTGACTTGCCCAATGATCGGCACGCCATTGAGATTAAATGGATCTTCAAGAGGAAGACGAACGCTGATTGTAGTGTTACTATCTACAAAGCTAGAATTGTCGCAGAAAGGTTTTCGACAAGTTCAAGGTGTTGACTACGATGAGAGTTTCTCACTCGTATCTATGCTTAAGTCTGTCCGAATCATGTTAACAATTGCCGCATTTTATGAAATCCAGCAAATGGATGTCAAAACTGCATTCCTGAATGGATTTCTGGAAGAAGAGTTGTATATGATGCAGCCGGAAGGTTTTGTCGATCCAAAAGGAGCTAACAAAGTGTGCAAGCTCCAGCGATCCATTTATGGACTGGTGCAAGCCTCTCAGAGTTGGAATAAACGCTTTGATAGTATTATCAAAGCATATAGTTTTATACAGACTTGCGGTGAAGCCTGTATTTACAAGAAAGTGAGTGGGAGCACTACAACATTTCTGATAGGTATATGTGAATGACATATTGTTGATCGGAAATAATGTAGAATTATTCTGCAAAGCATAAAGGAGTGTTTTGAAAGAAGTTTTTCAAAGAAAGACCTCGGTGAAGCTGCTTACATATTAAGCATCAAGATCTATAGAGATAGATCAAGACGCTTGATAAGTTTTTTCAATGAGTACATAGCTTGACAATATTTTGAAGTAGCTCAAAAATGGAACAGTCAAAGAAAGAGTTCTTGGCTGTGTTACAAGGTGTGAAATTGAGTAAGACTCAAAGCCCGACCACGGCAAAAGATAGAAAGAGAATGAAAGTCATTCGCTATGCCTCAGCCATAGGTTCTATAAAGTATGCCATGCTGTGTACCAGATCTATTGTATACCCTACACTGTGTTAAGCAAGGGAGTACAATAGTGATCTAAGAGTAGATCACTGGACAGCGGTCAAAATTATCCGTAGTGGAATAAGGAAATATTTCTCAATTATGGAGGTGACAAAAAGGTTCGTCATAAAAGTTACGTCGATGCAAGTTTTGACACAGATCTGGATGACTCTAAGTCTCGATCTAGATACATATTGAAAGTGGGAGCAATTAGCTAGAGTAGCTCCGTGCAGAGCATTGTAGACATAGAATTCGCAAAATACTTACGGATCTGTATGTGACAGACCTGTTGACTAAAATTATCTCACAAGCAAAACATGTTCACACCTTAGTACTCTTTGGGTGTTAATCACATAAACGATGTGAACTAGATTACTGAATCTATTAAACCCTTTGGGTATAGGTCACATGACGATGTGAACTATGGGTGTTAATCACATGGTGATGTGAACTATTAGTGTTGAATCACATGGCGATGCGAACTAGATTATTGACTCTAGTGCAAGTGGGAGACTGAAGGAAATATTCCCTAGAGGCAATAATAAAGTTATTATTTATTTCCTTATATCATGATAAATGTTTATTATTCATGCTAGAATTGTATTAACCGGAAACATAATACATGTGTGAATACATAGACAAACAGAGTGTCACTAGTATGCCTCTACTTGACTAGCTCGTTAATCGAAGATGGTTATGTTTCCTAACCATGAACAAAAGAGTTGTTATTTGATTAACGAGATCACATCATTAGAAGAATGATGTGATTGACATGACCCATTCCATTAGCTTAGCACCCGATCGTTTAGTATGTTGCTATTGCTTTCTTCATGACTTATACATGTTCCTATGACTATGAGATTATGCAACTCCCGTTTGCCGGAGGAACACTTTGTGTGCTACCAAACGTCACAACGTAAATGGGTGATTATAAAGGATCTCTATAGGTGTCTCCAAAGGTACATGTTGGGTTGGCGTATTTCGAGATTAGGATTTGTCACTCCGATTGTCGGAGAGGTATCTCTGGGCCCTCTCGGTAATGCATATCACATAAGCCATGCAAGCATTGCAACTAATGAGTTAGTTGAGAGATGATGTATTATGGAACGAGTAAAGAGACTTGCCGGTAACGAGATTGAACTAGGTATTAAGATACCAACGATCGAATCTCGGGCAAGTAACTAACCGATGACAAAGGGAACACCGTATGTTGTTATGCAGTCTGACCAATAAAGATCTTCGTAGAATATGTGGGAGCCAATATGAGCATCCAGATTCCGCTATTGGTTATTCACCAGAGACATGTCTCGGTCATGTCTACATTGTTCTCGAACCCGTAGGGTCCGCACGCTTAAGGTTTCGATGATAGTTATATTATGAGTTTATAAGTTTTGATGTACCGAAGGAGTTCGGAGTCCCGGATGAGATCAGGGACATGACAAGGAGTCTCGAAATGGTCGAGACGTAAAGATCGATATATTGGACGACTATATTCAGACATCGGAAAGGTTCCGAGTGATTCGGGTATTTTCGGAGGTACCGGGGAGTTACGGGAATACGAGGAAGAAGCAATGGGCCTTAGTGGGAAGGACCAGGAGGTGGCGCGTGGCGCTCCCAAGCCCAGTCCGAATTGGACAAGGGGTTTGGGGCGCGGCCCCTCTCTCCCTTCCTTCCCCTCTTCCCCCCTTTCCCCCCTTCTCCTAGTTGGACTAGGAAAGGAGGAAACCTACTCCAACTAGGAGTAGGAATCCTACTCCCCTGGCGCGCCCCTTCTAGGGCCGGCCTCCTCCCCCTTGCTCCTTTATATACGGGGGAAGGGAGGCACCTCTAGACACATAAGTTGATCTTCAAGATCGTTCTCTTAGCCGTGTGCGGTGCCTCCCTCCACCATATTCCTCGATAATATTGTAGTGGTGCTTAGACGAAGCCCTGCGACAGTAGAACATCAATATCGTCACCACACCGTCGTGCTGACAGAACTCTTCCCCGACACTTTGCTGGATCGGAGTCCGGGGATCGTCATCGAGCTGAACGTGTGCTAGAACTCGGAGGTGCCGTAGTTTCGGTGCTTGATCGGTCGGGCCGTGAAGACGTACGACTACATCAACCGCGTTGTCATAACTCTTCCGCTGTCGGTCTACGAGGGTACGTAGACAACACTCGCCCCTCTCATTGCTATACATCATCATGATCTTGCGTGTGCGTAGGAATTTTTTTGAAATTACTACGTTCCCCAACAAAAACAAGACCAGCAAGACCGCCCGATGCGCCGACGTCCCAATAGGAGCTGCACATGTCTCGTTCTCAGGGCAACACTGGATGACACAAGCTACGAGTAAAACCAGACCTCGAGTTTCCCCGAGGTGGCCCCGCAGGAGGCTCAGTTCGGACCAACACTTATACAAGCACTGGCCCGGGGGGGGGGGGCTAAAATAAAGATGACCCTCGGGAGCGCGACTCCCAAGAGAAAAGTAGGTGGTGGTGAGGCAAATGGTAAAACCAAGGTTGGGCCTTGTTGGAGGAGTTTTATTCAAAGCGAACTGTCAGGGGGTCCCCATAACACCCAACCATGTAAGGAACGCAAAATCAAGGAACATAACACCGGTATGACGGAAAGTAGGGCGGCAAGAGTGGAACAAAACACCAGGCGTAAGGCCGAGCCTTCCACCCTTTACCAAGTATATAGATACATGAATGTAAATAAGATATAATAATGATATCCCAACATATCCATGTTCCGAACATGGAACAAACTTCATCTTCACCTGCAACTAGCAACGCTATAAGAGGGGCTGAGAAAAGCGGTAACGTAGCCAAACAACAGTTTGATAGGAAGGGCGGGTTAGAGGCTTGACATGGCAATATGGGAGGCATGATATAGCAAGTGGTAGGTATCACGACATAGCAATTAGAGCGAGCAACTAGCAAGCAAAGATAGAAGTGGTTTCGAGGGTATGGTCATCTTGCCTGAAATCCCGCAAGGAAGAAGAACGGGTCCATGAAGAAGACAAACGGACGTAGTCGAACGGATCCTCACAACTCTGAAACGGAACCTAAGCTAACGAGAGAAGCAACCCGGAAAGAAGCAAGCAACATAGTAAACAACCAACACATGAACATTGAATGATGCTCAACCAAGTATGATGCATGTCTGGTTTAATGAAGCATGGCATGGCAAAGTGCAACAAACAACCATACAAATTAAGTGGAGCTCAATATGCAACGAGTTGCATATTGACGAAACACCACATGACTTATTTAGTTCGATCTTGTTTATGTACTCAACAATATTAAATGTTGTTTAGCATGGCAAGAGGTGAAGCATAATGAAAACTACATATCTAGGCAAGTTTAAATGAGGCCGGAGCAACAAACAACAAGTCCAGAAACTCCTCATGTGCATATTTTAATTTTGGTACTGTTCTGCCCTAAACCATATTTTAGAGTTGTTAAACATGCAAAGCAAGTACACCATATTAAACTAGGCATTTTTCTACCCCATTTACATATAAAGATTATTTGAAACCGAGCTACGGTTATTTAGTTATGAATTAAAGCATTTTAACATGGCATAGTAGCAAATTTAACCAAACAACATTTGAAACATGCCAAACATGGATGAAAGTTAGATACTATTAAACTAGACAAAATTCTAGACATTTTACATATATAAAGTTTTTACATATGATGCACGGTTGGTGAGTTATGATATGCATGGAGCTTAGGGGTTTTTCCGCAATTCTGTAAAACCTGGGAAATTAGCAAAATCGCAGGTCAGGAAAAAAACTATATGGGCCGAATCCGGCTGGCCCAACAGAGGAAAGGCCAGGGTGCTGCTCACATTGGGCCTTGAGGCCTATGCGTGGCTGGGGCAAAGAGGAGCTGGGCCTTGGCCTGATCTAGAGGCGCGCTGACCCAGGTGTGGTCAAAGCGAGGCGAGGCAGGCGATCAAGCTCCTGCTCGTTACTGCAGCCAGAGCAACGACAGCAACAGGATTAGGCGACATGCGGTGGGAACGTCTCCGGCGACGTGGGATTTGGCGCGAAGCTGGAGAGGAGGCCAGTTGTGGATGCTGCGGATCCGTGCAGTCCGAGGGTCGGGGAGGCGGTTCCCGGTGACGAGGGACTCCGGCGGTGGCGCTGCTCAATCAAGCAAAGCAGGCAACAACGGGATCGAGGGGGCGAAGCAGTGGAAGGGGTCGAGCTTGTTCCGGCCGGATCCAAGGCAATTGGCGGCGACGAACTCCTTCGGAGCTCCACTCCGGCGCGTGGCACGACCATGGCCGGCGTCGACGGCAGCGGTGGTGGCTTGAAGCCTGCATCCATGGTGGGGTCCTGTGAAAGTCGAACAGAGGAAGTTTGAGGGGCCAGAGAAGGGGATGAAAGGAGGAAGGAGGAGGAGCGTGGCAGAGGGGCTTGCTGAAGGTGGTCGCCGGCGGTGTGGTTCGCCGGGGCGGCGGATCGCGAGGAGGAGCGCTCAGGCGTTGTTGCTCCTCCCCTCGTGGAGCTCCTGGACGAGGAGGGCTGCGGGAGCACGGGCGGGGGGCCGGGTGGCACGGTCGCTGGCGAGGGTGGAGGCACTGGATCCGGTCACGGGAGGTCGCTGGGGTCCCGTTCCCTGCCGGATCGAAGCAGAGGCGAGCCGGCGGACTTGGAGCTCCATGGCGCGGGGTGAGGTGCGCTGCTGCGCTGGTGGACCGAGTGGAGTCACTACAAAAAAAAAGACACATCCGTGACATTTTGGGCCGAACGGATTTTTTTTCTATCATACATATGACACTTCTATGACGATAATTGTGACAAAACCCGGTATCATCATAGATGTGGTGGGCTCCTACTTCTATGACAAAAAATCATGACAGAAAATGGGCTTTTTGTCCTGGGCGGGCCGGAGATGCAGCTACATGACATTCTTTGGGCCATCCATGATGGAAAAAACCGTGGTAGAAGCAAGGGCGAGGAAAATTTCGGGGAGTTCCCGGTTACGGTGGGAGGTCGGGGGCCGAGCGATGCGCGCTTCTCTCGTACACATACGCGCGTGTGTGCGAGGCATTGGCTCTAACTGAACCCGAGCGAGGCGTTGGGCTCTAACTGAACCCGAGCGATTGCACTGCAGGCTACGCGTTACTGAACCCGAGCGATCGATCGATGGCTGTTAACTGAACCCGATTGAGCGATTCCTTCGCTACTGCTGCTAACTGAAGCCGATCGATGCTGCCTCTGGATGAACAATGAGTATTGCGGGGGGGGGGGGGGGATGAACAGTTCCCGGTGGGGGTGGATGAACAGGACCCCGTGGTGTTGCCTCTGGATGAACAGGACCCCGATCGATTGATCCAGTTGGGGCTGGATGAACAGGACCCCGTGGAGGGCTGGATGAGCAGGACCACCCCGTGGAGGGCAGGATGAACAGTAGACGGTGGAGGGCAGGATGAACAGTAGCCCGTGGAGGGGTGGTTGAATAGGAGCCCGTGGAGAGGGCTGGTTGAACAGTAGCCGGTGGAGTAGCGCGCGGTGGAGGCTGGATGAACAGGAGCCCGTGGATGAACAGTCGGAGGTGGAGGCTGGAGGAGGTCGACGGTGGATGAACAGTAGCTCGTGGAGGCTGGAGGGGGTCGACGATGGAGATGAACAGTATCCCATGGAGTCCCGTTTTGCGGTACGCCACACCCCTCCCGACGAATAGGACCCCCGTTTCGACCGTAGGAGGTCTGTTTCCTCCGTTTTGCGGTACGCCAGATCCCTCCCGATCAAACATGGCCGGTCGAACACAAGGCCATTTCCTTCGTTCTGCAGTACGCCAGGCCTCGTTTCCATCGCCTGTTCCGTCCAAGCCCTCCCGATGAACACGACGCATTCCCTTGCCTCCCCATGAACACGACGCATTCCGTTGCCTCCCCATGAACACGACGCATTCCGTTGCCTCCCCATGAACACGACGATGACGCTGTTTCTCCGTTCCGACCCAGCCATGTACACGAGCCCTGGCCGTACGTATGTGCAAGTAGGCGTTCGAGACCCCGCCCGTATGTACACATACATGGCCGTATTTTCTTTCTTGCACCCTAGCCGCTGTACGTACATGTACATGCTACGTGCGCGCCTCTACTAGGACACGTGCGCGCCTCTACATCGACCAATATATATGTACATACACGTTCGCGACCATAATGACAACGCTACGTACGCTTCGACCAGGTGGGTCCCGACTATCAGGCACTTCCTTGCGTGCAAAGATGTAGCTGGTGGGTCCCAGCAGTCAGGGGCAAACGTTTTTTTTTGCGAAATACGGTGGCCCGTCCGGTGGGTCCCCGCTGTCAGGTGGACGAATAATTATTTTGCGCGTAATAAGGAGGCACTTCCTTGCTGCGGCCGTGGACCCAGCTGTCAGCGTCTCCACGCACAGTACTCTTCCGATGGAAGTCGGTCGTTGACCACATTGACCACGCCGCGCCGAGAGCACCACGGTGGTGGACGATGGTGAGGCCTAGGAAAGGGATGACGCGGAGCCGGGGAAGACGCGACAGTGGAAGCCCGCGCGGAGAGGAGTACGACGATTCACTGGTTCGGCTGCGGTGTGAGGCTGCCGTCGCCGCAGGGCCTGGCCAGCGGTGGGAATAGTAGGGGGGCGGTGAGGCCTCCGCGGCAGCATAGCCGGCCACGGGAGGCAGGAGCATGCGGCACGACCGGCGCTGCTTTGGGCGGCTGGAGCAAGAAGACCAGAGGTTGAAGAAGCACTACAGCCGTTCGATGGACATCGTACGGTCACTAGAGCTAGAATCATTCATATTGACTAAGTTGACAAAGCCCTTCGTCCCCGTCAACTTAGTAGGCCCACAAGTCAGCCTCCCACCAAGGTGGGTCCCAGCTAGCCGGGGGAGTATTCATTTTTTTGTGCGTAATAAGGAGGCACTTCCGGTGGGTCCGAGCTGACAGCGGGGGGAACATTTTTTTCGCGAAATATGGTGGCCCGTCCAGTGGGTCCCAGCAGTCAGGGGGAAACGGTTTTTTCGCAAAATACTGGTGGCTCGTCCGGTGGGTCCCTGCTGTCAGGTGGAGGAATACTTATTTTGCGCGTAATAAGGAGGCACTTCCTTGCAGCGGCCGTGGACCCAGCTGTCAGCGTCTCCACGCACAGTACTCTTCCGATGGAAGTCGGTCGTTGACCACATTGACCACGCCACGCCGAGAGCACCACGGTGGTGGACGACGGCGAGGCCTAGGAAGGGGACGGTGCGGAGCAGGGGAAGACGCGACAGTGGAAGCCCGCGCGGAGAGGAGTACGAGGGTTCACTGGTTCGGCTGTGGTGTGAGGCTGCCGTCGCCGCAGGGCCTGGCCAGCGGTGGGAAAACTAGGGGGCGATGAGGCCTCCGCGGCAGCACAGCCGGCCACGGGAGGCAGGAGCATGCGGCACGAACGGCGCTGCTTTGGGCGGCTGGAGCAAGGAGACCAGAGGTTGAAGAAGCACTACGGCCGTTGGATGGACATCGTACGGTCACTGGAGCTAGAATCGTTCATATTGACTAAGTTGACAAAGCCCTTCGTCCCCGTCAACTTAGTAGGCCCACAAGTCAGCCTCCCACCAAGGTGGGTCCTAGCTAGCCGGGGGAGTATTCATTTTTTTGTGCGTACTAAGGAGGCACTTCCGGTGGGCCCGAGCTGACAGCGGGCGGAACGTTTTTTTCACGAAATACGATGGCCCATCCGGTGGATCCCAGCTGTCAGGGCAAAACAATTTTTTCGCAAAATACTGGTGGCCCGCCCGGTGGGTCCCCACTGTCAGGTGGAGGAATAATTATTTTCCGCGTAATAAGGAGGCACTTCCTTGCGGTTGCCGTGGACCCAGCTGTCAGCCTCTCCACGTACAGTACTCTTCCGAAGGAAGTCGGTCATTGACCACATTGACCACGCCGCGCCGAGAGCACCACGGCGGTGGACGACGGCGAGGCATAGGAAGGGGACGACGCAGAGCCGGGGAAGATGCGGCAGTGGATGCCCACGCGGAGAGGAGTACGAGCATTCACCGGTTCGACTGCGGTGTGAGGCTGCCGTCGCTGCAGAATAACAGGGGGCGTGGGTGAGTAGAGGGATGCCCTGGCCAGCGGTGGGAGTAGGAGGGGGCGCTGAGGCCTGCGTGGCAGCACAACCGGCCACGGGAGGCGGGAGTAGGCGGTCCCGCCGGCGCTGCTTTGGCGGCTGGAGCAAGAAGATCATAGATTGAAGAAACACGACGGCCATTGGATTGACATCCAACGGTTACGTCTGCTAGAATCGTTTGTTGGCGTATATAATAACTAATAAAATCTTGCATATGCGTCAACTAAACAGGCCCACAAGTCAGACCACTCCCTCTTTTTTTAATAATTTATATATAGCTCATGGCAACTTCTTATGCAATTTATTGCAGTCATTTTTTTGGTTGGCCAGGGACAATTTCGCATATTTCTGTGGGTTCCAAACTATTTTTAATACTGAAATGTCCAGCCAGATTTAAAGTACTTTGAAGATATATTTGAATTAGGTTAATGCCTAGTGAAATAGGAATCTGGAAATGTAATAAAATTCAGAAATTATAAAGTAATTACCAATTTGTCATCTGTTTTTATATTTACAACCCATTTCATATTACTTTCAAGATTTGCAGGCATCTTGAAAGAGTTGCAGCCCATCAGGGCGTAGAAAAATAAGTAGGCCTGGATTGGGTATTCTTCAGAAAAAATAAACTGGGCTCATTTTCACAAAGAAAAAATAGCTGGACTGGTCACATGGTGAACATAAAATATAAGCCTGGGCTAGACGGGCCACAACCCAATTCAAACCCTGCTCCGTCTCAACAATACCAAACAAAACTAACATGGATGAACAATTGGGACGACGTCGGGGTGGAAGATCGCAGTGAAGATGAGACCAGGTTCTGCTATTTCCATCAACATTCGTGCGCCAACTTTCAGTCCGTAACACTTGAGAAAGTTTATCCAAGTTCGGCCATAAAAAAAGCAGCGATCTTCTTGGTTCATGAACCCAACTCGGAACTTATATCCATGGCTTTCCTTCACTGTGACCATTAAACTAGTGTATTAAGTTATGGCAAGGCCGAGCATCTTGAGTACATGTGTTCTGGCAGAGCAAATAATACACTACAGGAAAAATAATATGAGAACACAACATGTTCAAAAAAACCCACCCTCCCGGATAGAAAAGAGGATTCTAGGAACATACTGTGCGCGTTTCAAAATGCTGTGTTAGGATGAGAAGGAACAAGTGTGGCGTCTCGCCGAGGGCGCAGAAACCTATAGGGTACTCGCACTTTGGGCACTGCAAATGAAACACACTAGATTCAGTAGGAAGAAAAATGCATCAACGGCGGCGGCTGCCATCCTAGGATTACCTGCGACCAAGGGACTTGGGTTTATCGGGGATGGATGAAGAATTCGTACCTGGTTCTCCATAAGAAAACCCTATGCAATCGCCGAGAGGGGGTTTTCTCTGAACAAGCAGACGAGGGAGAAGGGGATTCAGGCCCAGTGAAATATTGCTGCTTCGTCCGTCCAGCTTACTGCTAAAGCTGGAAAGGGGGGTTGTGATTTGACGACTCATTGGGCATTACTGCGGGGCTACAACCGGGGTGTGTCTACCGTGAAGTTGTGCACTCTAATTTATGCATATGGCATGTGGACCCCGTTGCCGGTTGCCGCACATATCAGCGAAAGGAAGTAGAAAGACATGAGTAACTAGTTACACATAAATATATTTTTTTATAGAGAGATACTCCGTTTGTAAAGAAATATAGAAATCTTTTATAGCACAGGCTCACCTTGCCGAGAAATATACTCCCTCTGCAACGCACGGGCATTATGGGGGTTCAGCTGAGAATATAATACCCAGATTTTTTTGAGGGATAAAAGTTGCTTCATTGAAGATTAACAATCATAGGTATATAGATAATTTCAGGGGTTCCTGTGAGCCAAAGATGCCGTCCACAGGGCAAAGAAGTAGCAGCTTTTGCGAGCACATGCACTTCAACATTACACTCACGTTTTTCATGTATGATCTCCATGGTTTGGAACATATTCTTCTTCATCTTGATCTTGTCCATAATACCTTTGCTGGGCCCCAAGTATGCCTCTCCGATATGCTTGATTGTTGCTGAGCAATCGGTGCTAATCTGAACTTGTTGCAGGTTTAAGTCAAGAGCCAGAGATAGTCCCTCGCAACATGCCATTGCCTCTAGGATCTCTGGATCAGTAACACTTTCGCACACCAGTGCCGATGCTCCAAGGAAGAAGCCTGTATGATCCCGGCTCACAACTGCCAGGGCTCCCCTTTCACAATTGCGAGATAACGCAGCATCAACATTCATCTTCGCCCAACCCATAGCAGGAGGAGGAAGCCACTTTTGCACTGAGCTAGTGCTTCTTGAAACCAGGTTCTGGACTTTGGCAGGAGGACGACGCCACAGCAGGAGGAGGACACCACTCCATGAAACATGAACCATATGAAGCACGAATAGTGTTAGGCAGGGTGTATGAAGGGTGCACGGGATGGGAGCAAAAGTTCCCTTCTCGACCCACTTTTGGGTGTTTGGTAGAGTGCATGAAGGGTGCATGAGTCCACACTAGTAGGTTGATAAAAATACACGAAGAGGAAACAACTATATTGAGATGAGAATGCAACCAAACACACCCACACGATGTGTGCTAGAGTGACTGATCTGCACCGTCTGAGTTTGACCCAACGGTCATGTTGCGCCGAGACATGGACATGCCCATGCAGAGGGCGCCTAAACACCACCAAAGTCCGTCTGCTTCTTGAGGCGCACGACGTTGGTGATGTAGGGTGCAACCGCCCGCAGAGCCCGCTCCCGGTCGACAGGAGCCAGCTCGTCAAAGACGACATCCAATGGCACGAATGGATTCCGGTGATGGAGCCCTGAAAGGATTCGCCCAACAACGGCAACGACAGCCCGCAACCCCTCCTTGTCCAGCTCAGCCCCCACCATCGCGTGGAGACGGCTCAGCTCCTCGGAGATATAGGTGAAGAAGGAGACCAGGTCTGGAAGCCACAACTCGTTGAAGTCGACCGGGTGGTCGAACAGGTTTAGCCCGACGGCCGGCATCATCGCCCTGGCACGACGGTAGGCATCGCGCAGCCGCAACATGTGCGTGGCAACTTGGTTCACCAAGTGGCTGAGGCGATCCTGGACCTCGTCACGATCGGCCCGCTCGTGCTCCAGCCGGCTCCCCTGACGGCCTATCGTATCTCCCGCTTTCTGTAGCAACGCCGCTGACACCTCGAGCATCTTTGTGGTGGACGCCTGCCGCTTTTGAAGCTCCATGAACTCCCGCACATAACGGAGGAGCATGGCACTCCTCTCCTCCTTGAGCTCATGGAGCTCCACGTCCTTGGCCCTGAGCTCCGCATCCTTGGCATGGAGCTCCTGTGTCAGGAGCCTCACCTCGGACTCCGTGATCTGCTGCGCCGCCATGGCACCAGGTAGAAGCAATGGGGAGGGGAAGCAAAGGGGGCGAAACGGCTGAAAGGCAATGCAATCTACGGGAAGGCGGATGGAGCGGGGAATCTTTTGGTTTTCACCACGGTAAAACACCAGTCGATGACTTCTCACATCAGGGAGCAGTGGGTACAAGCGGAGTCATCGTGACTAATTGCTGCCGTGCCTGCTCCCGTCAATCAAAAAATTAAAAATCCTGCCGCACCCAAACACCAGAGCAATGCCATGGTGGATATTTAAATTTACCTGCCGGCAAGTAGATAAAAAAGGGGTGAAAAAACAAATGTGGCGGCGGCCTAGCTAATCGGTCGAACTAGCCCAACTAGCTAGCCACCGTGCTTCACTGATGTACTCGGCGGGAAAAGTGGTCTTTCGTGATTTGACGACTCATTTACTTGCTTTCGGTGCGACGACCGAGGAGGACCTAGAAAACGCGCGGTAGGGCGTCCCACGTCAGGAAGAATATATGCGTGCACCACCCGGGAGGACCCCGAAACCGTGCGGTAGGGTGTGCCACGTGTAACATCCCAAAATTCTAAATTTTGGAATGTTATAAACAAATAGATAGATTTGATTGATTGTTTGATTGATTGCGTGAAATTGAGTGAAATTCGAATTCTTTTGAAAGTTAAATGAGAGGGAATAAAAGGACTTTCCCAAACTTTCATATTTGCTTTCTGATCTCTAGGAATTCAAATGCTTTTCAAACACTAAACCCCGGAGAGAAGATGACATGACTTCTTCCATTTATTTAAATGACAAGGGGTGTTGAAAATATTTGAATTTCATTTGAAAATATTCCAATTTTGAAACTTTATGCGACTCAATGATTTTCATGAGAGAAGATAAAATGACTTCTTCAAATTATATGAAATATGAGTTGGGAGTTTCAAAGAATTAAATTCAAAGTTCTTTGAATTTATTTTATTTTCAATTTGGAATATTAGATCATCATGCATATCTTATTTTCTTGCTTTTTGGTCGATCCTAGAAATTTCACGCAGCTCAAGGACCTTCGGAGGGAGTTGGAGATTTCGTTATTTTCTTATTTGAGAGTTTTCTCGAATTGGAAAAGAGGATCATTTGATTTATTTATTTCATCTTCAATTATTTTTCCGTTATCAAAAAAAATATATGAGAGAGGGAATAATATGACTTTCCCAAAATATAGGAAAAATGAAGATTTAATAAATAGATCACATTTTGTTTACCGGAGTTTATTTGCATTTTATTTGGATAGGGAAAAATGCGCGTTTTCGAAAATTGCATTTTAGGCCCGCAGAAAAGTTCATTTTGTTCGGCTCATTTTTAGGAGTCGGGGAAAATTTACTTTATTAGTTTTGGAATTCGTTTAGATCTCGTTTTGTTTTTTTTCCGAGCACGGAACAGTTTTAGAAAAAGAAAAGAAAAAAAGAGAGAGAGAGCTCCAGCGACTTGGGCCTAAGGCCCAAGCCACCGAGCCAGCCAGGCCAGAGGCCATCGCGCGCCACGCCCAGGGAGGAGCCGCACCAGGCGCAAGGCGCCAGGGAGCCGCCGTCCTTTGTGGATTCCTAGTAGGATTCATCTACTTTCGTTTTTTTCTAGATCTTTTCCCTCTTTTCTTTCCTAGTCCTAGTCCAATTCCTTGACCCCTACCCCAAGTCTCCTCATCCCTCCCCAATATAAATACCCAAGCACCCCCCCTCTAAATCATCAAACCCAAAGCCTAGAGCTTCACCCCACCCCGCGCCCCACACCCCACGCCGCGCCGCCGCACCACCCAAGCCGCACCTCACCCCGCGCCTCTCACCCGCCCGCGCCCTGCGTCACCACCGCCGCCGCACCTTGCCGCGCCGCCGCCACCCCACACCCGCCGCCGCCGCCTTTAGCCGCCGCCGCCGCACCTTGCCGCGCCGCCACCGCCCTGCGTCACCGCCGCCGCCGCACCTTGTGCACCGCCGCCGCCGCCCAACGCCGCCGTTCGCCGGAGGTACCGCGCCGCGTCTCTTCTTTCCCTCGGTTCGGTTTTTCCTATAAATCGTTCCGATTCTTTTCTTCTCCACCGATTCGTTTTTCTTTCCGGTTCTTCGCTAAACCATTCCGGTTTTCTAGATCGGTTTTCGTTTCGGTTTTCTTCTCCAAAACCCTAGATCGGATTCGTTTTCTTTTCCGATTTAGTTGCCTTGGACCGTTCGCCGGACCGTTCGTCCTAACGAACGTGATCACCGGATTCTTCTAGGTTAACGAATGTCCGTTCATTTAACCGTTCTTCTTTTTCTTTCGTCGGATTTATTCCGCGATCGCGATCTCAGATCCGATCTTCGTTCTAGTTTATCTTCTCGCTCGTTTATCGGAATCAGGTGATTCAAGCGCCTGGAGTTTCGTTTCGAAACCGCCTTTCCGTCTAATCAACTTAAACAAGTTTTTGCCCCGGTAAAATTTGACCTAGTTTCAACTTGCTAGAACCGAGTTGTTTTCTGCCGCCATTTGTTTTCCGTTTCTTTGTTCGGTTCGTTCTTTCTTTGCAACCGGAGTTCTTAAGTCGAACCTTCTGGTTCGTTCTCTCGTTCGAGTTTTACTTGTGCATTAGATGAGTACTTATTGTGTGGTTACTATTGTTTGCTTACGATAGATTGACCGGAGTGTGACGAGTAGATCTATCACGAGTTTTGAGTGCGAATCATCTTCGTCAACATTGCAGGCAAGTTCACACTTTGATCATACCTTTTCTACAACCCATGTTTTACTGCATTAGATCAATCCTCACACATTGCATGATTAGGATCTAATTAAATTGTGGGATGGGAAGTAGATGAGGTAGTACCTATTACCTGTATTATTATCAAACCTTTGGGAGTTACTCTACGTTTGCTTAAATTGCCATGCTATGCTAGTAGACGTGGATTGGGTGAGTGATATCCATGACAGATGTGAGATGATAATTTTAATGGTTTATCTAAGGTGGCATCTTAAACACACATCTGGGTGGATTGAGGCACCTGATGTCTATCAGGACTTGCCTGTTTTTTTTGGACCGCCACCCAGGCTCAAAGGGATCATAAGATAATTCATGCTAGAAACTTCCGTGTGCAGCCACATGCTACTATGGGCTCTAGCATAGTTGACTAAGTTGTGCGAACTCTTACGGGGTGGACTAGCAGATGTAGGGGATGTAGGTGTACCGGTCTACCCCACATGTAAGGTGCTAGCGCTTCTGAAAGACTATGTCTCGGTCATCTGTTTCTCAAACACCATGTAGTGCGAGAAAACAAACGGAGGCGATCGAGTCATGTGGGGAAAACTGCGCAACCTCTGCAGAGTTTACAAACTAATCATGATTAGCCGTGTCCCCGGTTATGGACAACTTGAGTATCTAGTACTTGAATATCGAGTGAATCTCAACATGTTACTTCTAATTAATATTGTTGGGTTTTAATTACTTTTAATTGGGATTGAGAATGCTGTCAACCATTCTCAATGTTTCACAACCACCATGATAGTTAAATAAATTTATTCCTTTGCAGTAGGGAAAAATTGGCTTTACGCAAAAACCTTATAACCATAGAGCTTTTCCACCAGCCAAATATGCATGTAGTGATAGCCATTGTTCATTATTCTCTATGGTGTGAATTTGCCAGTACATCCAATGTACTGACCCGTTTCGGGCTGCAACGTCTCATGTTGCAGGATTTTCTTACGACGAGTAAGTGATACGTTAGGGTTACGATCTACACTCAACTTTGCCGTTGGTGTTGATGGGAATCCACAACCTTGTTGCTTCAGCTATATTGGATTGAGGTAATAGTATTTACGTTACTTTATACATGTGATTTACCTCTGTTATAAATCCTTCAAGTACTGTGTGTGTCAGCATACTGATCCAGGGATGACACGTAAGCACAGAGACTTGACCCATTCGGGTCGGGTCGCAACAAGATGGTATCAGAGCACATGTTGACTGTAGGACGTGACCCTAGAAACTGGCAAGCCCATAGCAAAGATTTTTCTCTACGACTTTCCCTTTCAAAAAGATCTTTTACCTCTCTTCTCTTCTAAGCTTATTCAAAAATTCCCTTTAGTGAGACCATACCCCTTTCCCTTTTGACCACACGAAGATTCGACTGATGAGACCACTCCAAGAAGTACAGGATATCAGACTAGTAAGACCATTCAGAATGAAGAGGATTTTACCATACATTATGATAATGGAAACTACAACGGTTGAAGGCCGAAGACAAGTAGAATTGGAAGGCTCTGAAGAATCCCCAGATTTGTATGACCTAGGAATGCTACCCCTATGGAACTTGGCAGATTATGGAAGTTGTCAATACCCGAGATCAAGGTGTATCAGAGAAAGACTGAAACAAGGAGCATGAGGACTCGAAGTTTTGTCGAGAAAACCCTAAGGCAGGAGATATCAACTATGGAATGATAGCTCATGGAAATGACAAGAGCAGAAACACAGCTATCCAAGAAATTATCTCCCGCTGATGCTATTGTCACCGTGCTGAGTTAAGGATGTTTTCTTCAGAATGGATTTAATGAAAGAAGGCTGATGGAGCATCTATCAGCAAGAGGTAAAGTTTTAGCCCTAGCCGGTGTATCACCAGGATCTGGAGTATTACATCAAGAAGTTTAAGGTGGAGCTCCAGGAAGTCGTATTAGACAAGGAAGCATTTCATGAAGAACTTAAGACCAGAAGTTGAAAGCAGCCAAGCTAGAGAAGTAAAACCTTGAGATACCGGAGATTTGTCAGGAACTGAAGGACAGTATGACCATGGCTCATGCCAAGGATGTTGAAACCTAGAAGTTTGGAATACAACTCCAGAATATTAAAGGATGTCACGAGAGACTTCGCGTCAACAGAGTTGATTTGGCAAAAGAACTTGAGAAGATCAAGCATGACCGAAAGAAGCCATTGGAGGCATGAACAAGGCTTGAAGAGTTTGGAGACGTTGAAGATTTATTGACCTTTAGAAGACCAAACCCCTGTTATATACCTACGTTAGATGCGACGATTGTGAGCTGTCATTTGTTTGTTGTTTTCCGACAGCCACAATAAAACCTGTCTTTTCAAAACTGTTGTTTGCATTGTGTGTATCCCTCCCTCTCTATCTCTCTTATCTCACCCTAAACCCACATGGACCCAATAGAGGATGAATGAAGATGAGCTTGTATTTTCTAGACTGATGAGTCAGTTGGAGACAGACCGATGGATTCAGAACATGGAGGATCATATGGAGAACAACTCTATAGTCGGAAAGGATATGGCCCAGCATGCTCTTCAATGTTTTGAAAGAGGTGCTGCTACTTGGTGGAGGATGTACCAAACCATCAATGGATGGCAAGGAGTAACCACTTGGAAAGAATTTAAGTTGACTTTGCTAAAGTCTCAGTTTGTGTCCCAGAAGTTGAAGCCTTATGGAAAGTATACGAAGAAACCTTGTGCATGCAAGCTTTGTGGAGAAATAGGACACAACCATAAAGAACACAAGGATGAATGCCCTAACTGTGAAGGAAGTCACCCAGTTGAAGAATGCCCAACTAGGCAGATCACTTGTTTCTTGTGTGAAGGGACTACCCACTACCCTGCTCAGTGTCACATTTACCCCTTGGTACCAAGAACCATCCAGCAGAAGGAAGAAACAATGAAAGGAGCCCTTATGGAAAGTTTAGAAGAACCTGTGATGAAGAAAGAGGTGGAGGACACACCCAAAGAAGAGCCAATTAAACCCTGCACCAAGTCTTGCTATTCATGTGGAGAAGAAGGACACGTATCTCAAAATTGTATGAAGGGGGATCTAGTAGAATTCCCGATAGAGGAAATAGAGTATGACCCACAGGAAATAGGAGCCCTGATTGGAATGGAAAAGTCCAGAAAGAGAAACCGATTGGATTCCAGGAGGAACCTGAGTCATATCATCTGTTACAAATGCAAGGAGTCAGGGCACTACCTCAGCAATTGCCCACAAATGGAGCCAAGGACCCAAGTAGGCTATATAATCACAAGGAAACCTCGAAACTTGCCCGAAGTAATATGTTTCCGTTGTAATGGAGCAGGGCACTTTGCCAGAGGTTGTCCGAAGGAGAAGGAGACTTGTGATAAATAGTTGAGTTTGTAACAGAAGTAATATAGTAGTGGTAGTGAGAACATTTTCTTTTATATTGAGGTATTGAGTTGAGGCATGTAATGGAAAAACAGGAGATTGTAATCATTTGAGAAGGAATAAAGTAGCATCGTTGGTACTGATATGGATTTTATGAGTTGTTACTCTATGAAGAAGAATTTTGACCATTTTGAGGATAAGAGAAATATGGTCTATGGAAGATTGTGCATTTTAAGGGTGAAAGTACCCTGTAAGAACCTTTGACCCCCAGAAAGGATAAAGATACTCCACTGCGTGGATTTTGGACAAAATGAATACGAGTTTTGTCTCGATATGTGTGATGCCCCAAGAGTATGTGGGATGAAATTGGAGACCGTTAGTTGTTTGGACCAAATGTGATCAAGGAGTTAGAAGAGAATGATAAGTTGGTTTGAGATAGACTGAAGGTAGCTCAGTCCTGGCAGAAGAGTTGTGCAGACTCAAAACTCAAGGCGATAGTCTATGATATTGGAGATAGAGCATGTCTTCGTGTGACCCCTCTACGAGGAGTTAAAACGATTTGGAGATAAGGGACAGTTAGCACCGAGATTTGTAGGACCATACCGAGTTATGGAGTGTATGGGAGAAGTGGCCAACAAGTTGGAGTCATCCGAAGGACTGTTAGGAGTTCAAGATGTGTTTCACATTTCCCAGTTGAAGAAGTGCCATGCAGAGATGGCCAATATTCTCCTGCAAGGACGCTTGACCCTGGAAAGGATAATGATGTGCCACGAAGTGGAATATGGACGTCATAAGTATAAGTTTTTATCTCGGTATGAGGGATATTCCCCGAGGATGAAGAAATAAATTACTATTGGATATAAAGGAGGTATGATGTCGGAAATATGGATCAATGGAAACTCCATGATGAGTCAGAGTAATTATGTCCTAATATTGGTACCAATAGAAGGAAGGAAGATGATACAATTGGATGGATTTAAGAATACTAGGAAGTTGGAAGTTGGAATAATGAACAGTTGCCCGATGATAAGTTCAAGGACTACAAGTGATGAGATGTGCCATAACCCACAGGCCCAGGACCTGCCAAGAAGCAAGCACATTCTTGCTGAAGGAAGGACCCTGGAGGAGGATATACCTTTGTCGATAGACGATCTTATAGGAGTTACGCAAAACCTGAGGGTTGGGAAGGAACGATAGATGTTTGTTTAGCTTGCAGAATCAATGGATATATCCGAACTTAGTTCGTCGACAAGAGAAATTCTGCAATGCTGGTGAGGATGACCAAGTGTTAGAATGCGAGATTCGCTAAACTGTATACAAGGTAATGATTTGGGTGCGGGATGGATTGATCACCATACCGACTTACTCTTATTATTCGCCTTGTTATATGGGATGGTAAATCTGAGTGACTTGCCTATAGTAGAGAGACGACGATATTAAACCTTGTTAAACCTTAGAATGGTATAAGAATTTTTCCCTTGTACACGGCAGCTTTTTGCCAACCGTAGGTTATACGGTGAGGATCAACCCAGACCCATTTCCTGCAGGAGAAACCACAAATTGTTGACCACCATGAGATATCGATAGTTGTTTAGTTTTGGCGCCAGACCGTCAGCTAAGAAGACCCAGTCTCGGAAGAACCTTACCTAGATGAAGGATAGAAAAATTGTGGTAAAGGTTATGCCACTACCGGAAGAGCCCAGATAAGGAATTATCCTGAAGATCTAAGAAGACCGACGCTGTCAAGAATATGGATGAAGTATATGAGTTTTGATGGAACCGTAACCATGCTTCTAAGGGTGGTAGCACCCCAGACCCCGTGTGATGATCGATGGATTTTGAGGAGACCCCCAAACCCTAACCTTTTCTTGCTAGCCTCTCCGAATCTCGAGGACGAGATTCCTTTTAAGGGTGGTAGGTTTGTAACATCCCAAAATTCTAAATTTTGGAATGTTATAAACAAATAGATAGATTTGATTGATTGTGTGATTGATTGCGTGAAATTGAGTGAAATTCGAATTCTTTTGAAAGTTAAATGAGATGGAATAAAAGGACTTTCCCAAACTTTCATATTTGCTTTCTGATCTCTAGGAATTCAAATGCTTTTCAAACACTAAACCCCGGAGAGAAGATGACATGACTTCTTCCATTTATTTAAATGACAAGGGGTGTTGAAAATATTTGAATTTCATTTGAAAATATTCCAATTTTGAAACTTTATGCGACTCAATGATTTTCATGAGAGAAGATAAAATGACTTCTTCAAATTATATGAAATATGAGTTGGGAGTTTCAAAGAATTAAATTCAAAGTTCTTTGAATTTATTTTATTTTCAATTTGGAATATTAGATCATCATGCATATCTTATTTTCTTGCTTTTTGGTCGATCCTAGAAATTTCACGCAGCTCAAGGACCTTCGGAGAGAGTTGGAGATTTCGTTATTTTCTTATTTGAGAGTTTTCTCGAATTGGAAAAGAGGATCATTTGATTTATTTATTTCATCTTCAATTATTTTTCCGTTATCAAAAAAAATATATGAGAGAAGGAATAATATGACTTTCCCAAAATATAGGAAAAATGAAGATTTAATAAATAGATCACATTTTGTTTGCCGGAGTTTATTTGCATTTTATTTGGATAGGGAAAAATGCGCGTTTTCGAAAATTGCATTTTAGGCCCGGAGAAAAGTTCATTTTATTCGGCTCATTTTTAGGAGTCGGGGAAAATTTACTTTATTAGTTTTGGAGTTCTTTTAGATCTCGTTTTGTTTTTTTTCCGAGCGCGGAACAGTTTTAGAAAAAAAAAAGAAAAAAAGAGAGAGAGAGCTCCAGAGACTTGGGCCTAAGGCCCAAGCCACCGAGCCAGCCAGGCCAGAGGCCATCGCGTGCCACGCCCAGGGAGGAGCCGCACCAGGCGCAAGGCGCCAGGGAGCCGCCGTCCTTTGTGGATTCCTAGTAGGATTCATCTACTTTCGTTTTTTTCTAGATCTTTTCCCTCTTTTCTTTCCTAGTCCTAGTCCAATTCCTTGACCCCTACCCAAAGTCTCCTCATCCCTCCCAAATATAAATACCCAAGCACCCCCCCTCTAAATCATCAAACCCAAAGCCTAGAGCTTCACCCCACCCCGCGCCCCACACCCCACGCCGCGCCGCCGCACCACCCAAGCCGCGCCTCACCCCGCGCCTCTCACCCGCCCGCGCCCTGCGTCACCACCACCGCCGCACCTTGCCGTCCCGCCGCCACCCCACACCCGCCGCCGCCGCCTTTAGCCGCCGCCGCCGCACCTTGCCGCGCCGCCACCGCCCTGCGTCACCGCCGCCGCCGCACCTTGTGCACCGCCGCCGCCGCCCAACGCCGCCGTTCGCCGGAGGTACCGCGCCGCGTCTCTTCTTTCCCTCGGTTCGGTTTTTCCTATAAATCGTTCCGATTCTTTTCTTCTCCACCGATTCGTTTTTCTTTCCGGTTCTTCGCTAAACCGTTCCGGTTTTCTAGATCGGTTTTCTTCTCCAAAACCCTAGATCGGATTCGTTTTCTTTTCCGATTTAGTTGCCTTGGACCGTTCGCCGGACCGTTCGTCCTAACGAACGTGATCACCGGATTCTTCTAGGTTAACGAATGTCCGTTCGTTTAACCGTTCTTCTTTTTCTTTCGTCGGATTTATTCCGCGATCGCGATCTCAGATCCGATCTTCGTTCTAGTTTATCTTCTCGCTCGTTTATCGCAATCAGGTGATTCAAGCGCCTGGAGTTTCGTTTCGAAACCGCCTTTCCGTCTAATCAACTTAAACAAGTTTTTGCCCCGGTAAAATTTGACCTAGTTTCAACTTGCTAGAACCGAGTTGTTTTCTGCCGCCATTTGTTTTCCGTTTCTTTGTTCGGTTCGTTCTTTCTTTGCAACCGGAGTTCTTAAGTTGAACCTTCTGGTTCGTTCTCTCGTTCGAGTTTTACTTGTGCATTAGGTGAGTACTTATTGTGTGGTTACTATTGTTTGCTTACGATAGATTGACCGGAGTGTGATGAGTAGATCTATCACGAGTTTTGAGTGCGAATCATCTTCGTCAACATTGCAGGCAAGTTCACACTTTGATCATACCTTTTCTACAACCCATGTTTTACTGCATTAGATCAATCCTCACACATTGCATGATTAGGATCTAATTAAATTGTGGGATGGGAAGTAGATGAGGTAGTACCTATTACCTGTATTATTATCAAACCTTTGGGAGTTACTCTACGTTTGCTTAAATTGCCATGCTATGCTAGTAGACGTGGATTGGGTGAGTGATATCCATGACAGATGTGAGATGATAATTTTAATGGTTTATCTAAGGTGGCAACTTAAACACACATCTGGGTGGATTGAGGCACCTGATGTCTATCAGGACTTGCCTGGTTTTTTTGGACCGCCACCCAGGCTCAAAGGGATCATAAGATAATTCATGCTAGAAACTTCCGTGTGCAGCCACATGCTACTATGGGCTCTAGCATAGTTGACTAAGTTGTGCGAACTCTTATGGGGTGGACTAGCAGATGTAGGGGATGTAGGTGTACCGGTCTACCCCACATGTAAGGTGCTAGCGCTTCTAAAAGACTATGTCTCGGTCATCTGTTTCTCAAACACCATGTAGTGCGAGAAAACAAACGGAGGCGATCGAGTCATGTGGGGAAAAGTGCGCAACCTCTGCAGAGTTTACAAACTAATCATGATTAGCCGTGTCCCCGGTTATGGACAACTTGAGTATCTAGTACTTGAATATCGAGTGAATCTCAACATGTTACTTCTAATTAATATTGTTGGGTTTTAATTACTTTTAATTGGGATTGAGAATGCTGTCAACCATTCTCAATGTTTCACAACCACCATGATAGTTAAATAAATTTATTCCTTTGCAGTAGGGAAAAATTGGCTTTACGCAAAAACCTTATAACCATAGAGCTTTTCCACCAGCCAAATATGCATGTAGTGATAGCCATTGTTCATTATTCTCTATGGTGTGAATTTGCCAGTACATCCAATGTACTGACCCGTTTCGGGCTGCAACGTCTCATGTTGCAGGATTTTCTTACGACGAGTAAGTGATACGTTAGGGTTATGATCTACACTCAACTTTGCCGTTGGTGTTGATGGGAATCCACAACCTTGTTGCTTCCGCTATATTGGATTGAGGTAATAGTATTTACGTTACTTTATACATGTGATTTACCTCTGTTATAAATCCTTCGAGTACTGTGTGTGTCAGCATACTGATCCAGGGATGGCACATAAGCACAGAGACTTGACCCATTCGGGTCGGGTCGCAACACCACGTCTCGGCACGGAGGAAAAATGTGCGTGTAAAAATATACTGTATAATACGTAGTACCTATGGTTCGACCTCAGGACCCAACCAGTCGGTTGAAAACACCCCACTAGCCACACAACTTCATCACGCAAACGTGGCATGGAGGATAGATGTGGTTAGCTCCGTCTCGACAAGACACAACATCTCTTGTTCTAGGCGATTCTTCTATTTTCCAAGTTTTTTTAGTTGTAATAACCCCACGGCAAGCTAGCGCCGCTCTTCGTGTGTGCTTGTGCAAAGGTTAGATGATGGAGAGAAGAGAGATTGAGATCGCAGACCTGGGACCCACCAGTAAGTGAGATAACGGTCATGCACGTGTTGGCGAGGCACTCCCTCTACTCTACTCAATGCAAGTACTGTATAAAATCAAGTTATGGGACAAAGCCAACAACCGCTCGTTTTTCAGGCTATCGACTTACGCTTTGTAGTCCAGGTTGCCAGTTCGAATCTCGTCTTTCAGATTTGTTAGTTTTAGGTCCAAATTTGATTAATAACAAGTGGGACCCCCGTGTGTTGTTCCGATATTTTAGTGTAGGATGGTTTTTTTGAACAAACACTTTGCGCGGTTAGACAAGTAACGGCACGAGTTACACTTTTTTTGCAAGTTTACGAACAAAAATGACAGCGGCATAGAATATCACATCCACCCCGCAGCTTAGATACTATGGTGATATGAGTTTTTACACCGTTGGAAGTGAGATCCAATGGCTTGGGAGTAGTCTTTGTAATTATGCGCAATTCCCAAACTATCCAAAGGTTTTTTTGCAAATAAAACATTCAGGCCTCGTGTGTGCCGCTGCATCTTCGATCCAACGGCTCCTCGGTGCTCATATTAGGTGCTCCCCGTAGCTTAAATACCCGCTACGGTGATTGGAGTAGTTGTGGGCCGAATGCTACGAAAATATAATCTAAACCAACCGGAATAAATGCCTACACAAATTAATCCAAGGTTGGAGTGCCCCTCGCAATGTTAATAGCTCCGACTTTGCGAGGGATGGATAGGTAGTAGCTTCAACGCGTGGAAGATACGGTGTGAGAAAGCGAGGTCAATCGAGAGACATATAGATAGAGAGACAAAGTGAGTGTGGTCTGACATTCATTGAACAAATATATATGCTCTGGAGAGATATTGTCCGATTGAGCTTTTTGTCAAGGGTGAGGGCTGTAAGATAGAGCTTGAGAGATGATCAAGTCAAAGACGTGTAGATATATTTTGTGCGTGGGAGGAAGCAAGGTCAACCGATCACATAGGGTCGTCGTGCGATCGAAAGAGTGAGACGGGTTGGAGAGAGTGACCTAGATAGACGATGTGCGTGAGAGAGTATACAATGTGAATAGGTCGAATTGGGCTCAAACATGGTGATATATCGTTTTTGTCCAAGAAAGAGCGAGGTCAATCGAGACATACGGAGAGAGAGAGAGAGAGATTGAGTGAGTGTGGCCCACCATGAGGTCGAAAGAGTGGTGGCGGCTTGGATGGACTGACCTAGATAGACAATCTGCGTGAGAGAGTATAGAGTGTGTCGATCGAGGCCCGAACAGGGAGATATATCATTTGTGTGTGAAAGAAAACGACGTTAAACGAGACTCAGATAAAGAGAGCGAGATTGAGCGAGTGTGACCCGCCGTGCGGAAGAAAGAGTGAGACAGTCTCGAGGGAGTGACCTAGATATACAACGTGCGTGCGTGCGCATGCACGAGAGGTTGGGGGGCTAGATAGGTAATTCATGTATTTAGCGCAAGAGGGTGAGAGGGAGAGGGGGAGAGAGAGAGCTCGACATGGGGTGCAATGGCGGGTGGATGAGGTAAATACATTTGTTAACAGAGTGGAAAAAGGGGTTGTGTAGTTGAGAGACTTAGAGATCGAAACATGGAGAGAAAGAATGAACGTGTGTTGGAAACCGATTGCTTCCTAAGGTGGTTAGGAGAGGAAGATTGACCGATACAGGAAGTATGTAGCGTTTGTGCGGGGGGGGGGGGGCTAAAAACAACATTTGAATGTACATAGTACGAGACTTAATATCGATGTTTCAATTCGGTGTACATTGTAAGATTTGAACCGAGGACCAGGCATACGGGTAATTATTTCGAATTCGTGCCATACTAAGTTTCAAAAAGTTGACATTGACTCAGTTTGTTGTGCTATTTTGTAGGTCATATGTTTGAATCCATCCAAAAGTTTTCTCACTACCATGGTGTTCATCATATACATATGAATTTGTATTAAAAAAGTAGCGTGGATACAGTGAAATGCGAAATCCACGTTAGAATTGGAGATCGCTACGTGACACACACTCTAATTCAAATAACTAACTACGTGACACACACTCTAATTCAAATAACTAATTATGTGACACACACTCTAATCCACGTTAGCGTGTGTACCGTTTCGATTTTTTTCAAATAACTCCTCATTAATTAATTTATAGTACTCCCTCTGTTCACTTTTATAAGACCTTGAAGACATTTCAGACAATGTGCAAAACAGTTCATTTTAAGTTGTCTGAAACAACTTACAAATGTGAACGGATGGAGTATCTCGTTTCGAATGACTAATTATTGCAAGGAAAACACGGGCATGGTAATACATACAGATTCGTTTGCAAATGAAAGAAGATTCGTTTGCATTCTCAAATGTAGGCGCACCAGGCAAATCAGGGTCGTGTCGGGGTGGACGCTGCTTCGGTGCCTTAAAGGCAACTGCCTTTGGGTCACTGACATGTGGGCCAGCCACCTGTTGGGCCCATATGTCTTGGACACAAAGGCAGGTGCCTTAAGGCACTGAAGCATAGTCCTGTCGGGGTGGTCGCGTGTGTCAGACGGAGGCGTAGCACCCAGCCACCCACCCCCTCCCCCCCAAAAAGGATGACGACAATATAAGTTCGCACTTCCATGTTTCGGATTGAAATATCTGGCGGCCCCAATTCCAGCCCTGCAAAATCTCCCTTCTCCACCATCCCCTTCCGCGCTTAGATTGCTCAAATCCCTAATTTGCCGCCAACCCTCGAATAACCCCTTGTCTCGTCTCTTTCCCCACCGTTCCCCACCTCTGTGCCGGACGACGACGACGAAGACGACGGTCGCGCTTCACCACAGCACCGGAGCTACCTCATCTACGCCCTCGTCCACCGCACCGGGTGGCCAACCGACAACGTCGGCCGCCGCAACCGACGTGCCTCACAGACACCGAGTTCCACTGCATCAGGTGTGCTTCACCGATGCCGTCTCCCAGCTCACCGGGGCTACTTCACTGAGCACATCGTCGCACCTCCGCCCCTCGAGGCCGTTGGGGCTTCACCAACGGTCTCGTCGATCGCATCGTAGCGCTCCGCTGCCACTCAAGATCTGCATCCGTGCACGGCCAGCCAACTCCAGCTCATCACCCTCAACGGCTCTGAAGTGACCCGCACTCTAGCTAGGCGAGCTTGCCCAAACGCCGGCCCAAACTAGGTATCCGCACATCACTCCCTTGTGCATTGTTCCGACGATGTTTGAATATCCTTTCACTGCTCTCTTAGCTTACACGCCTATGCAACTCTGACCTTAACTCTTATTTCTTCTAGAGATATCATCTGAAACAAGCAAATCCATATTTTAGCGAAGCATGACGCCGCTACGGGATCTGGTACACATCCTGCACACCTGTATAACCTTGTAAGTATCTGTCCTCCGGTACAACATCAAGGTCGATTCCTCTTATTTGATCAACCATTCGCCGTGTCAAAAATGCAGAGGGGGATGCAAGGAGCACAAGGCCTGCACATCCAAGCAAGTGGTAACATGGACTTGTACATGGAACATCCCAAGAGCAAGCAGAGCTGCGATGAGCCTATACAATGAGCTAGCGTAAGTCCCTGCATTTCATTTAATTCGTACTGACATTCATGTATGATTTGTGTGCAGTGGCTGATCCACGAATTCAAGTTACCAGGGGCGAACATTTAACTTAAAAAATATGAAGGCACTTGCACTCCGGAAATCAACATAACTTGAGAAATGTGAAGCTACATGCACTTTGAAAACCAGCTAATGATCCAAAGTAGTTCAGATTATAAACACTAAATGATGCAAGCATCAAAAAACAAAAAATGCAACATGGTGTACAAGGACTACAAACATGGTCTGTACCTGCTTGAATTATTCATTCTCTGGCTGAAAATATCGAAGTGTAATTGCATGTATAACCAGTGCGCAAACTGCATATCAATATATCTATCTTGCACAAGTATGGCAATAGTTTCAAACAATAGATTAGAAAAGTGTTTATGCTATGTTGTCATGATACGGGGACTTTCTAGTAGATGGCCTCGACGTTTCCTCAAGCTATGAAAATGCACTATAATTTGCTTGTCATCAATGCCTGCAAATCTCTGTCTCTCTCAACATAGTAGATCATCATTAGACACTAAATCCTTCAATGAGCTTGCAAAATGCTTGCATTAGATCCCTCATTAGACACTATATGTTCATCACCAGGAGCATGTAAAATGTTTGCATCAAATCCTTCATTAGCAGTCTGTTCATTAGACACTTCAGGCTCAAGAACAACATGAGCTTGTATGTTTGCACCGGAAACTTGATTAGATACATCAGATTCAGTCAGTTCAATATTGATTGGGGGAGTTATAAAATAAGTAGAAATTGGTTTCATTTTCTCATAGATTCCCTACATACAAGCAGTTTTACAACACCGTCAGGTTTAACTATTGGCCAGAAATTGAAGAGTTGAATTAGATATAATCAGGGATGTGATGTACCTGCTCGTTGCGCATGCTACTCTTGCAAGCTGCAACTGTCCGTTTGCGCAATCTCGATGCCATGCCCGTGCCGCCGCCGCCTCCCACGTAGGCTACACCTAGGGTTGGATCTTCATCTTCTTGTCCTTCCGTTCGCTTGAAGCCCGGCGACTGCCCTCCAACGAGGGTGCAAGGAAGTGTTGTGTCGGTCTGTCCAGCAGCGGCTAGGTTAGGAGCGAACCAGACTGGAGGCTGGAGCGAATGAATTGGGATTTTTCCTACTGTCGATCGATATGGGAGGCGCTCGTTTGGGCCGGGAGCCTGCTATAGGGCCTGCCTTGCACTTGTGTTATTGGCCCATCCAAATTGAAACATTTTTATTTGTTTTTTACATTGCCTGCTCGTGCGTTGGGACGAACAAAACTAGCATGGGCCAACCTGGATGACTCAAACTAGGTGCACACTTTCCAGCCACCTGAGGCAGCCGCCCATACCAGCCCCTATGGTGGTGTCGCCCCTTTTTGCGTGTATGATTGGATAGTGAAAAATATTCCAGTGGCGCTTTTGATTTACCCACAGAATGGTTGAATTGCTTGTTTCTATGAACTGAGTTTGCCAATAATGTGAAGGATGCCAGTCTTTTCATCCTATTGTAGATTGCTTAGATCTCGATATGCCAAAAGTAATCGCATGAAATATACAGTAAAAGCCAGTGTGATGTGTTTGGCAACAACTAGTCTGACTACATGTCCTCATATAACATATCAAGGACGCACCATCTTACCAGATTAACCATTTGACTTACCCATGTAGTGTGGGAAGAAAGAAGTATTGGGACTGCGTATCCAAGCAATTGATGTCATGGACTCCTTCGTACAACCTTATAAGCGAAAAAGAAGTTGCAGTGTGCCTGTACAAAGAACTAGCATAAGTTCAATTACTTGCTTCTCGGAATTTTAGTTAGCCACTTATTGCAAAATTGTTCAATTACATTGCTTGGCTTAATTTAGTTTGGTACTGATTACATAATGGCACAGCCTGTTAATCATATTGTAGACTGCGCCTATCTATGTGTTTGATACTTACTGTTAAGAATTACCTGTTTGCCTTAACTTAAATATCTACTTGTTTGTTTAACTGCTTTGCTGCTGCAACAGCGGGTTACAATGATGTTAATAACTACTTTTCAGCATCCAATTGAAACTCTTTAATTCCATGTTTGTTTAACTGGTTTGCTGTTATAACTCCCAGTTGAGATGTTTTGCTAACTTCAACTTTTCTGAATCCAATCGGAACTTTAATGGCAAAATAGGTTAGCCCAAGATCAAAGAGCGAGGTCTCCATGGACGTTGCATCATCCCACAGCAGTGGCACCGGCCCAATCGTGCATTATGAATTGCCAACTGCTGATGCTCTAGAGGCTAAACTAGTGGTAGAAAGAGATTCTGCTTCTGCACTTAGAGATGAAGTTGACATGTTGAGGAAGCAAACAGCACAATCACAAGCAGTACTCAAGACAACCATTAAATATTTGGTGGATTTCAAAACGAAGCAAGCTGAGACTGACCAGATTGTTAAGGTCCTGAAGGAAAAAAGGAAATTAAAATCCTACTTGGTAAATCATAGGTGAAATGTTCTTTCCATAGTTGAATAACCTTTGTGTTGTCTGTTCATGTAATCAATCAAACCATTTGTTTTAGAGATCATGTAATAATTGTTTTTTTGTTTTTTTGTTTGTAATTTTATTTGAGCACAAGTCTGTATTAATTGATAAGACTCGAAGACATTTCATTTGGATTGCTGTGCCAGAACTACAAATATGCCAATCGGGCTGAATGTGCATTCAACAATAGTAGTATAGATGACCATAAGTGGCACGCATCGGAAAGGGCCAAGATGCTGGCTAAAAAAGGATGTTGTTGTAGCCAAAAAAAGTACAGCGGCCTGGCTTATGTATGTTAGTTGATATTATTGATCCATAT
The DNA here is from genome assembly GCF_056163025.1 of Triticum urartu. Classification (NCBI taxonomy): domain Eukaryota; kingdom Viridiplantae; phylum Streptophyta; class Magnoliopsida; order Poales; family Poaceae; genus Triticum; species Triticum urartu. Next base: position 507,125,343 of record NC_141875.1, on the reverse strand, counting down.
ACTCTATAAGTGTTTATATGTCTATTAGTTCCATACATTCTTGGTTGATTAACTCGGTATTTGAATCTTGATACATCGCTTGTGTACATATCTAAATGGGAGTACACATTATGCTGCATGTGACATTTGAGTTGGACATGAAGTGTTCCAAATATTTGAATTCACCTTAAACTGGATTCTAGTTTCTGAAGAGTATCGGCATTTGTAAACCATATTCATATATGACAGTGGAATACATCTTTGTCGTCCTTTTGAAGATATATAAAAACACATAGAATGATTTATAAAGATTCATATAGGAATACAAAATGGATTCGAATTTAGTTGTCAGGGTAAACGTGGATGCTTATTGTCCCAAAATTCGAAAGAAACAGCAAAATGCCCACTCCCACATCGGCTGCCCAAAGCCAAGTGTTTGGGAGATGGAAATTACTGTCTACCCATTACACGGACAATCCATCGGCCCGATTTCCACTGCTCTAAATAGGGGTAGGTTAGTAACTTCAATTAGACGTGACACGACCACCTCTGAGCCCATTCCGACACGGTGGGCGTCAAACATGGGCGGCAAAACTCATTTGATTCAAGCTCGTCCGAAAGACCTCTATTTCTCCCTCCATTCCCCATTCATACATGGTGGGCGGCAAAACACCCTTTCCTCGTCCAAAATAGATGTAGGCTAATATTTTAAATAGGGGCAGATGTGTAACTTCCATCAGACGTGACACAACCGCCCTACCTGTCAGCCCCGTTCATACACCGTGGGCGCCAACCGTGGGCGGCAAAACACCCTCTCCTCGCCCGAAATAGTTACCGGAAAATATTTGGGAGATGCGAGATTACCGTCCTATCCCCAACGGACGAGACATCCAAATATGAAACGGGGGATAAGTTCGTAACTTTCCCATATTTCAGACAGGCGCGTCCCAAAAACATGGTTCCCCGTACCTCTCCCTCCATTTCCCATTCATACACCGTCCGCGCTAGAACACCCCATTCCCACACCAGCCTCCGTCCGCCACCCCATCCATCGCCGCCGTCCTCCACCACATCCATCGCCACCGTCCTCCACCACATCCATCGCCACCGTCCTCCACCATGCCGGAGCGCCTACCAAGACCGCGTCGTCCACTGCTAGAGATGGACGTTTCACATCCACGGCGACGGACCAATAGCCTTGCATCGCATCCTCTCGCTTCATCGGCGTCGTCGTCCTCTTTGCCGGGGCCGCTCACACGACCTTTTCTTCCACCGCAACGGGACTTATCCCTCGATGCACCCGTCTACCGTCACAGATCTGCTTCAACGCCACCGACAGCCATCGCACCCCCGATGCCTACACGGCGCCGCAAGACAGGTGGTACTTCATATCTCCTCAACTTTTTGATCTCAACCAGAAAATAGATCTTAACTTGGTTACTCTACTTTCTTTTCAGCTCTTAGAATTTAGTTCTTAGTTCGAAGCAAACAATGGATGCTAAATATCATTTCTCCGGTTTGCAACTTCAAATCTGCCATGGCACAACCATAATATGGTTTAATTGATCATTCTTAAGGTTTAATTGATCATGTTGGTTCCATGGTTGTTTCTTTAATAGAAATCAGAGGGGAAACCCTCTTTTGCTAAAAAATATATGCTTAGAGTTTCCCCCTTTTATGATCACTATACGATCAGAATACATGCTTCGTGTCATAATAACACTGCTCCACCCATCAAGCTAAACAAGCTTAGTTGTTCAAATACGAATCTGATATTATTAAAACAGAGTTGTTTAATTGGTCAGCTAAATGTTCCTAAATTAGTTTCGAAAATGCATGTTCGCTGCTCGGGTGTGTATCTCTGTGTGTGGTCTGGTCAGCACGGTTGGGGAGGTGAACTTTGCATATGCAAGGGTTTATAGGGAGACACTCTCCGAGTTGAAACCGTAATGCATTCCATAGATAATCTGACTACTTTTTATGTTTTCATGAATCTCTGATTCTGAACAACATCATAATGATTATGAGCTTGTGCGCATGAAAAGAATAAAGCAGAACAATGCCATGACTGTCAAACTTGGCATTAAGGGACTGAAATCAAGTCTGGATGCAATGCAATGCAAACACTCTCCACCTACAGATTCATGCTCAGAATATGATCCTAACAGTGATTCTGAGCTAGAGGGAGACCTAAGTCAATGTAGCTCCCTAGTGGAGGAGTCAGAGGAAGATGCCCTATCTTATTCACCCATCAAGGTACTTGCTCTAACTTTCCAAGGTTACATTGCTCGCACATATCTTGCAACTGATGCTTTGCATTGCTTCTACTTTGTTGAACTGCCATTAGCTTAGTTTACACATCTGTATGTGAATACGCCCTGCCTATCCATTTTCAGTACATATTCCATCTGTCATCATACCATATTTATCCATTCAAATGTTGTTCTTGTGTATCAGACGTTCAAAAGGAAGAGGGCGACTGCTGATCGTGGAGGAGCACAAGTAAAGTATTTGGAAAAGGTAGTGGCACCTAATAAATCAAATAGCCCATTAGGTGTAGTTGCAATATCACCTGACCCACAAAATACCCCAACTCTAGCAGACTCTAGCCCTACTACACTGGTCATTTCTGATGCCCCAACTCAGCAGACCCCAACTGCAGCAAACAGTATGATTATGCCAGTTGACATAGCACCAGTTGTACGATGCAAAACCCCCATTCCAGCAAAGAGTACACCAAATCTAGTTACCAAATCTCTTTTCGAACCAGAGAGAGCCCCAATTGCAGCAAATAGGACCCCTGTTCCATTTCTTCCCAGTTTAGAAGCCGAAGCTTATGTTGTTGTCAGGAACTTTGTGCACATCTTTCCTTCATGGAAAGATTATACTGCAGACACAGAACAATTTCCAGTCTTCCTCCGCAACTTACACATAAGTAATGTACTAATGTTATTCATGGTCATTACTGCATATTTTCTGCTGACAAAAGACACAAGATTTCATTCTTTTAAATAGGCGAGGCGCAAACTGGATTGTGATGACGAGCAAGGGTTGGTTGTGCTTTTCAAGCACTCGTTGATGAAGTATCGTTCCTACCTGAGGCAAGCGCACTTCGATGGCAAGCCTCTGAACGAAATTTCTGTAAAGTCTCCGGTGCTACATTTATCCGACGCTGACTGGAATAATCTTGTTACACATTGGTCTCGGCTACAGCGTAAGGTACTGTCTATGATATCACATCACAATTTGAACTACATTTATACATTTGCCTTAATGTCTCATTTGTACGAAAACTGTTAGCAGAAGAACATTCGTTCTCAAGGGACCACAGAATCTCGCAACTATACTGCACACTGCATTGCTCTTGTGAGTACCTCTTGCCCTGTATGACCATACTTACTTTCATAGTTGTTTGATTATGTAGCACCACTGCACATGTTAGCCTCGTAATTGTCCATTTGGTGGACATTATAAGATCCGTATAGACTCTTACATAAATTTAGAATCAACCCAATGCTTTTGAAGAGGTTTAGCTCTATAGTCCTCTTGTAAGGACTGAACGTGGTCTATCATTGTACTTACATTAACAGCTACTCCCTCCGTCCCATAATATAAGAACGTTTTGTATAGTACACCAGTGTTCAAAACACTCTTGTATTATGGGAAGAAGGATTGGTTCATTTTGTAGCATTCTGCATCTTATCTCCCTCGCCCACCATTTACTAAAAAAGATCAGATCTATATTTAGTCTTACCAACAAGTAGAATACACAGACAATGCCAGTGCAGAAGTGTAGCCCATTGCTCTTGTCAGTACATTTTGTCTTGTAACGCTTGTACTTCCAAGGATTGGTAGTCGATTATGTAGCATCAATCTACATCTTATCTTCATTATCCTCTATCCCTTCCAGTATTGTCGTATCTATAATTACTCTCTACAATAGAGTACAGGCAATGCTTATGAAGAAGATTCTGTGCTGAAATTCTTGAGTTATCCTTCCCTTGCCATGGAGAAGGGCATTATAAAGCCGGTGTTAACTGTTAATGTAAGTCAGTCCTTCTAAAGCCTTTATCGTCAACTGCTGTTTAATTTGCTCATACTCCCTATCGTTTACTGCTGTTTAGTTTGCTGTTTCTACAAATATGCATGTTGGTAAGAACCATAAGTTCTAAGTTTTACTTGTAAAACCAAATTCCTTATTCATACCATGCACATTACTTAATACTCCCTATATGTATGCTTGTTTTTGTGGATCTATAATCCAGTGTGTGGTGAAGCAGCCCACGTTTGCACCTTGTCATCTCCTGTTTTATCTTACTGATGTGGCTGATGATATGAACAACATGCCATGCACATTATCCAAAATAGATACAATGATTTTCTTTGCCCTTCATCTATGCTTGTTATGTTGACATGGTAATCCAGTAGTGTGGTGAAGCTCCCCGCATTATGAACAATGCCAAATTATGCTATTGATATTTTGAACATACTCTTTATTTTCTAATTTGAAATTGGATAGAATTGACAGAACAGTTATTATCTTTGTTTATACACGTGCAAAACCTGTCATCTCTCTGCTTTGTTTTAGGGTGATATGCCTGATGGCATGCACAAGTCTATTGAAGGCTGTGAGACAAACCCAACATATATTGCAGCAAAGAAGGCAAAACATCTTGAAGATAGCGAGACAACCCCAAAGTCTTGTCTTGATGAAGTGTTCAAGTTACTTGAGACTAATAGTCAGACGAGCTCATAGAATTCGTTGTCTGAATCAGTTCGACTTCTTCAGGCCCAAGTTCTAGCAGAAAGGCATTCTGCAACTCAACTTCGACTTGAATTCCTATCTCTAAGAAAGATTGCGGAGAACACCAATGAGAACCTCATCGCTAAACAGCTACACCTAGAAGCTATGACCGACATGCTAGGCTGGTCTCATAGCCTTGCTCAGCAGCTTGCGCAGTAGTTCCCCAACAAGGCTAACCTTTCTTGAATTGTCTTGGAAGTGGTCTCGGTTCAGTATTATTTTGTTATGCTGCAATGGTGCCCATTTTTTGTAATCTACTTCTTCGTTGCACTTTATGATCACTGGTGGCGAACTTTGATGCCCAGTGGATGTATTATACCTTAAATCCTTTATTGTGTAGTGTAGGTTTATTCTTAGTTACTATGCCGTAATTTCTTTATTGTATAGAGTAGGTTTGTTCTTAATTCCTACTAGTTACGCAGCAGCCCAAAATGAACCCCGGCCCATGATTGTGCGAATCAAATCACGAGCTTTTAACATGCCAAAATTGTTTGGGTCCTTGTTTGGCCCAATCAGATATCGGTTGCGAGCAGGCCGGATGCAAACCGGGCCGTAGTTAGGCCCAACTATATGACGGGCTTTTAACATGCCGAAATTAATATAGGGCCGAAATGTTAAACGGGCCCTTAACAGGTCAAAACTAATATCAGGCTGAATTACTAAGTGTGCCTTTAGCAAGTGGGCCCAAAATCATAGTGTCCAGTTGACGGGCCGAATCTGATATGGGCCATAATTGAGCCCAAAGCCTCTTAAAGGGCCGGACCTGATCTGGGCCGTAATTTGGCCCAGAACGTGGTAGGCTTTTAACGGGCCGGATCTCATATGGGCCACTATTAGGCCCGGAGCGTGGCAGGCCATTAATGGACCGGATCAAATATGGGCCGGCATTTGGCCCAAAACATGGCAGCCAGTTAATGGGCCAGCCTACTAGGTTCCTCAAAATCTTGTGGGCCTACAGCTGGGCCGGCCCATTAATGTCGGCGAAATCTCATGGGCCTTTAGCTGGGCCGGCCCATTATGACCCACAAGAATCTTATGGGCCTTTACCTGGGCCGGCCCATTATGGCACACAAAAATCTTGTGGGCCTTTACCTGGGCCGGCCCATTATGGCACACAAAATCTCGTGGGCCTTTAGCTAGGCCGGCCCATTATGGTCCGCAAAATCTCATGGGCCTTTAGCTGGGCCAGCCCATTATGGTCCGCAAAATCTCGTGGGCCTTTAGTTGGGCCGGCCCATTTAAACTTGTTGGGCCGTGCCACATGTCGACGTATCATAGGCGCCTTCTGTCCAGTGAGTGGATGACATCTGTCCCGACGATGAGCCGACACGTGTTTCCTCTAGCCAATGATGATTTTACACGTGGAAAACCCCCATTGGTCGGGGTTGTTAACGGGTTATCGGATCCAAAACCCGACCCGATAGCTTAACGGCGTTCCGTTACGGTGGATGTCACGTGTCGGTCACCCTTGACGAAAGCACTTCTGTGACACGCGATTTATCATCATGGAAGTGGACACTTCCGTGATGATAATTTTGGTAATGTCATGGAACACTTCTACGACAGCATTGGTATGCCTATCTTGATTCTGTCATAAATTTGTCATGGATGTACATGCATGACAAAAAAGCGACCTACTGTGACAAACACGTATCATCACGGAAGTGTTTTTTTTTGTAGTGAGTGCTGGCTTTCAGCGGTGTGGTGATCTTGGAGGAGCTCCAGGTGGGACGTGCTCGATGGTCGGGGACGATGATTGGCCGTGATCTGGTTGGGTGGTGCTGAAATTGAGGAGAAGGTGGGGATCGAGAGGTGGTGTCTGGTTGGTGCAAAGAGGAACCCGAGGTGGGAGAAAGACAGTGGCAGTGGCGGAGGATTTGATGGATGGGACATCTCCCTAGATTTTAGGGTTGCCCATTATATATATTAAGTGGGTTAGACTTAGGGGTATATAGTCCCTCCGATCATAATCGAACGATCGAGAAACACATAGCTAGGGAGTCCAAAAAGAAAAACGGAGATGTTTTGAAGATGTTTGGGGATGATCTGGATCCAATGGTGACGAAAGTCCGGGTCGGGTTCGGGACAACTTTCGGACACGCGCGAGGGGCCGATGCCTGTGCAAGGAGGGGTTTTCGGGCCATGCGATCGCATCGGACGACTCCGGACGCGAAGAGGGGTAGGTGGATGGACTAGGTGGGTTGTGGCGAGGCTGAGAGGAGAGAAGAGAGAGATAGAGAGGGCCCGACAGCAGTTTTCGGAGACCGAAAACGTCCGACGTTAGACCGGCAGCGGTGCCGCTATAGTTATTCGTTAGGGCATCAAACGGACTCCGAACGCAATGAAATTTTACAGGCGGTCTACTGACAACATAACAACACCACACGCCAACTTTCATCCCATTCCGAGAACATTTTCCGGCCACTTATAAAATAATATTTCGGACGTGCCGCGGGCGCGTGCAAGTGTGTCTGGGCTCAGAACGGACAACAGACGGAAATGGGGAACCCAGACGAATGCAAGTTTTCAAAACATGATGATGCAATGCGGATGATGACATGGCAAGATGCGACACGCAAGCAAAAGACAAGGCAACAACGGCAAACAACTGGGAGACACCTGGCGCAACGGTCTCGGGGCGTTAGAACACTCCACCATTATGAAAGGACCTCGTCCCGAGATCTAGGATGGCACCGAAGGGAAACGAAAGAGGAAGAGAAGAGGTAAGGCTAAGTTGCTTCTTTGACAAACGAGTGAGACCAAAGAACCTTGCTAGGTTGAACAAATTGAAAGAAAGAATACAATGAAGATAAACGAAGTTGAAAACACTTCGTTAGGAAAGAGGAACAAGGAACATTACTAGAACCTTGTAGGCTGAAAGACATAAGAAAAGGGTTGCAATGGACAGGACGTACATGCAAATACTCCGGTAAAAATGAGATGAAGAAGGAATAAAATTGATACAATTTGGGCAGCACTCCGACTGAAAATGGAAGGAATTGAACAAGAACTTGACAAGATGAGAGGATACTTGAAGAGATAAACAACACACTGCCTCCAGAACTATTGAAAAAACTGGCACAAGGGGTAAGAAAGATTTCAGACAGCACTCCGGTTGAGAAGGGAGGCAAAACTTGATAAGATGAGAGAACTTGAATGTTGGACACGACACTCCGGTTGAATGGATTAGCAAAAGGAAAGAACATGATCTTGGCAAGACGAGATGATAGGATGAAGAGAGCAACGTCACCATGACTCCGAAAGAAAGAATAGAAGATAGATCATTGGAAAGAAAGAAAGAATGGAGAAGAAAATGCCAACTTCTGCCACAAAAGAGCTTGAAAAAGGCATCCTTAGGAGAAGGGTCGAATGGAGTTGTTGGAAAACCAACAACGAAAAGAGTAAGCTTGTTATGGGCTCATGGAAAACATCTCAAAACTTAACAATTGATTGGATTGATATCAACAAGGAGATGAGAAACTTATTTCATCGGGAGGATAAATGAAGAACTTGGGTCATCTATGAGCACCATAGATAGCAACAATCCCTATGGAAAGCTTTAGGTGAAATATAACCCAAGATAACTCCAATGAAGAGGTTGATGGATTGAGAAGAGCTCATGCTCGAAGAAATTGATGGGTTTAACTATCTCATTCTTGACAACTGTTGAATCATGAGACGTGAAGGGAAATTGTCAAGAATGACATAACACCATCTCAAAAGATAAGGTAGAAAGAATTGCAGTTCGGAATGCAAGATGAAGAATGCTTGAACTCCTCAGAACAAGACATGTGTTTAACACCACGTTTATTTGAGAGTACAGCTTGGCGGATCTTAGCTTCGAGAGAAATCTTGAAGAACAATTGAAGAATGAAAGGAATCCTTGATGAGCCACCATGTTGAGCCTTCGTGAAGAACTCCGGTAATAAAAGGATGATAGAAAGAAAGAGAAGTTGAAAACACAAGGTGAAACCTTGCAATGATTTGGTGGAGCTTCGTGATGATGTAACCGATAAAACTTGGAACTCCTGAAAAGAAAGATTACCAAAAGAAATCAAGAATTTGATGAACCTCCGGAATAAAGAATAGAATTTACTCGATGAAACAAGAATAAGAATTACATTATGCTCATCCTTCACCAATTAAATTGATGACAAGCAGTGGATTTGGCATACTACTTATTCTCGTAGAAAGGATTAAGAGAGATATAGCGCAAACTTGAGAAGGTCTTCGACAAACCACCGGTAGGATTGAAACAACGAATAAATTGATATGATAAACGAAGGAAGAATAATATTGGAAGAGCCACCGTAAGAATTGAAAATAAACGAAGAAAAGATAAAGAAACACCGGGAAGAATTAGAAAATGAACGAAGATGCTTGAGAGAATTTAGATACAAGTGAACGAAGAGATCATGAACTGATTAGAGGATATTTGCACGATGCACCGGTAAGATTTAGAGAAAAAGAGCTGAAAGCTGAGAATGAATAATTCTGAGATGATGGCCTCCGGAGAATCAAACTGAAAAGACTCCTAAAATGCTCCGGATGGGTGAAACGATTTCTCACAATCGAAAACAATTATGAGATGATTGCATCAATCTAGAACCACGAATCTTCAAGAGAACAGACCAAGATTTAGGAGAAATCCTTCTTCGGTCTTGAAAATTCGGGAATGACGACGAGAAAACACCACCGTGAATTTTTGAGATACTCTAGGATGAATAATAGAAAGGTTGACCAACGTTGAAAGAATTTGAAAGATCTTGGAGAAATACATTTGACTGATGACAATTCATTCTTACGTCAAACTTTGAAATGAATTTGAGAATAACTCCGGAAAAGATTACAAGAGTCAGGTAATATCCCGGGAAAAGACCTGTGGGTTATGGGCCCACTCAAGAGAAACACTGTTGAACGATTTGAAGAGAGATTACACCGATTGATTTAAAGGGCTTGAATGAGGTACGACCTCTAAATAGATTGAACGATTTAGGAATGAAAACACGAATCTTCCGAGATATCTTCAGCATTCTGGAACAATTGAATAGCGAGAGGTGAAAGATTAAGAGGTGCATCAGCATGGAGAAACATTGGACAAATGAAAGGAATAAGCTCAACACCGAAGCTTGAATTGAATCCACCGGAGAAGATAAAAGAAACGAAGAATGATGAACTTGAAGCTCCGTTAGAATCTTCCTAAGAATTACCGGATAAGAACATTGAAGGAAAAGAATGAAGAAAGTTCACATCCATAACATGGTAGTTGATTAATAAATCTGAATCCTTGAAGGAAAAGGGTGGGAGGGCGGGAAAACGAAGGCAACTTGGGACGGATGAAACAAACACCGTTGAGAAGAACTGATAATTGATCTTACGGATGGGGAGAATGATGGGATCATCTCGAAGAGAAGCACGCCGGTTGGAAAGAATTGACAAGACAATCTCGATGATCAAGAAGGATTAGTATTCACATAGAAATATTAGGACACCGCTTAGGGAAGGTATGGAATCAACATTTGACTTCGAAGCAACTCGAATACCACAACTGAAAAAACAAAACAAAGGATTGTCTTGCAAAATAAGCTGGAACAAACATATGATAGGGATTTCGTCCGAAGTTTTCGTGGTGGGGCCCACACGGGCTCGATCGTACATCACCATCATGTACAAGGCAGTGCACATGACATACAAGCATCCTCGAGTCAGCATAGCCAAGGACTCTTTAAGACACAACAAGACCACTGTAAAACCAACCGTGGATAGGCGGACCACTAGACGTCGAACCCCAATCTCATATCATACATCTGTCGGAAAGATATCCTAGGAGCTACTTGAATTCCCACTTATAAACTCCCGAAACTTTCTGGTTATGCAATCAGGTGTTGGGGATACAAGGGAAGCATAATATCTCACCCAAAACTAGCAAATCCTACATCCAGCTGTATCCATCCTTCAACACATAACCAAGAAACCTTCGGAAATCATTTACCTCAACCTTCGAAAAACATCCGTTATACGAGTTATGGCAATACTACCGAACTCCCACCCCAGTACTGGGTGATGTCGAGGTTATCTCACCAACAACTGCGTAAAAGAGATTTTCGATGTCGGCGAACTCCGGTATTCCAGAACTGCAACGATAAAATTGTGACGACAACACCTCGGAGCTCAACTCCCGGGACACTGCCACAACCCCTAAATGTCAGGAGGCACCAAGAACAATGTTCTCGTCACAAGCCTATCGGAACGATTCCAAGATACCCGCGTGATCCAAAAAAAAATTCCGTGAAATTTGAGGAGAGAAGAGTCAAAACTCTACGTCAGGAGTCCTCACCAAAGCGAGGAAGGGACTGAGGAGTAAAAAGAATCCTACTCTCCGATATATATAATCCTATAAGACTCAAAAAAAATTTCTAGACCCAAAACGTCAGCGGTTCGATCAAGCAGGGGGCTCCTAAGTCGGGGATGGCTCTGATTACCAACTTGTAACACCCACGATGCGGCTATATCTCCCACATGTCGGAGCACGACTTAGAGGCATAACCGCATAGTAGGCATGTCGCAAGAGGGGTAATATTTACACATCCCATGTACTAAATAAGAAAGGGGTAAAGAGTTGGCTTACAATCGCCACTTCACACAATACATAATATAGCATTACATCATCCAGAATACATTCACGGTCCGACTACGGAACAAAAATAAAGAAAGACCACCCCTAATGCTAGATCCCCGATCGCCCCAACTGGGCTCCACTACTGATCATCCGAAAAGGAAAACAACACAACGAACAAGGACTTCAACGAGCTCCCACCTGAGCTGGGTTGCGTCACCTACACTGGTATCATCGGCACCTGCAAGCTGTTTGGAAGTATCTGTGAGCCACGAGGACTCAGCAATCTCACACCTGCGAGATCAAGACTATTTAAGCTTATGGGTAGGAAAGGGTAATGAGGTGGGGCTGCAGCAAGCACTAAGCATATATAGTGGCTAACATACGCAAATAAGAGCGAGAAGAGAAGCAATGCACGGTCGTGAACTAGAAGTGATCAAGAAGTGATCCTGAAACTACTTACATTCAAACATAACACAAGAACTGTGTTCACTTCCCGGACTCTGCCGAAAATAGACCATCACGGCTACACACGTGGTTGATTCATTTTAATTAAGTTAAGTGTCAAGTTTTCTACAACCAGATATTAACAAATTCCCATCTGCCCATAACCGCGGGCACGGCTTTTGAAAGTTCAAAACCCTGCAGGGGTGTCCCAACTTAGCCCATCACAAGCTCTCATCGTCAATGAAGGATATTCCTTCTCCCAGGAAGACCCGATCAGACTCGGAATCCCTGTTACAAGACATTTCGACAATGGTAAAACAAGACCAGCAAGACCGCCCGATGCGCCGACATCCCGATAGGAGCTGCACATATCTCGTTCTCAGGGCATCACCGGATGAGACAAGCTACGAGTAAAACCGGACCTCGAGTTTCCCCGAGGTGGCCCTGCAGGCGGCTCGGTTCGGACCAACACTTAGACAAGCACTGGCCCGGGGGCTAAAATAAAGATGACCCTCGGGAGCGCGACTCCCAAGGGAAAAGTAGGTGGTGGTGAGGCAAATGGTAAAACCAAGGTTGGGCCTTGCTGGAGGAGTTTTATTCAAAGCGAACTATCAAGGGGTCCCCATAACACCCAACCGTGTAAGGAACGCAAAATCAAGGAACATAACACCGGTACGACGGAAACTAGGGCGGCAAGAGTGGAACAAAACACCAGGCATAAGGCCGAGCCTTCCACCCTTTACCAAGTATATAGATGCATTAATGTAAATAAGATATAATAATGATATCCCAACATATCCATGTTCCAAACATGGAACAAACTTCATCTTCACCTGCAACTAGCAACGCTATAAGAGGGGCTGAGCAAAGCGGTAACATAGCCAAACAACGGTTTGATAGGAAAGGTGGGTTAGAGGCTTGACGTGGCAATATGGGAGGCATGATATAGCAAGTGGTAGGTATCACGACATAGCAATTAGAGCGAGCAACTAGCAAGCAAAGATAGAAGTGATTTCGAGGGTATGGTCATCTTGCCTGAAATCCCGCAAGGAAGAAGAACGGGTCCATGAAGAAGACAAAGGGACGTAGTCGAACGGATCCTCACAACTCCGAAACGGAACCGAAGCTAATGAGAGAAGCAACCCAGAAAGAAGCAAGCAACATAGTAAACAACCAACACATGAACATGGCATGATTCTCAACCAAGTATGATGCATGTCCGGTTTAATGAAGCATGGCATGGCAAAGTGCAACAGACAACCCTACAAATTAAGTGGAGCTCAATATGCAACGAGTTGCATATTGACGAAACACCACATGACTTATTTAGTTTGATCTCATTTATGTACTCAACAATATCAAATGTAGTTTAGCATGGCAAAAGGTGAAGCATAATGAAAACTACCTATCTAGGCAAGTTTAAATGAGGCCGGAACAACAAACAACAAGTCCGGAAACTCCTCATGTGCATAATTTAGGTTTGGTACTGTTCTGCCCTAAACCATATTTTAGAGTTGTTAAACATGTAAAGCAAGTACACCATGTTAAACTAGGCATTTTTCTACCCCATTTACATATAAAGATTATTTAAAACCGAGCTACGGTTATTTAGTTATGAATTAAAGCATTTTAACATGGCATATGAGCAAATTTAACCAAACAACATTTTAAACATGCCAAACATGGATGAAAGTTAGATATTATTAAACTAGACAAAATTCTAGACATTTTACATATATAAAGTTTTTACATATGATGCACGGTTGGTGAGTTATGATATGCATGGAGCTTAGGGGTTTTTCTGCAATTCTATAAAACCTGGGAAATTAGCAAAATCGCAGGTCGGGGAAAAAACAATATGGGCCGAATCCGGCTAGCCCAACAGAGGAAAGGCCAGTGTGCTGCTCACATTGGGCCTTGAGGCATATGCATCGCTGGGGCGAAGAGGAGTTGGGCCTTGGCCTAATCTAGAGGCGCGCTGGCCCAGGCGTGGTCAAAGCGAGGCGAGGCAGGCGAACAAGCTCCTGCTCGTTACTGCAGCCAGAGCAACGACAGCAACAGGTTCAGGCGACAGGCGGCGGGAACGTCTCCTGCGATGTGGGATTTGGCGCGAAGCTGGAGAGGAGGCCGGCTGTGGATGCTGCTGATCTGTGCAGTCCGAGGGTCGGGGAGGAGGTTCCCAGCGACGAGGGACTCCGGCGGTGGCGGTGCTCAATCAAGCAAAGCAGGTAGCAGCGGGATCGAGGGGGCGAAGCAGCGGAAGGGATCTAGCTTGTTCCGGCCAGATCCGAGGCGATTGGCGGCGACGAACTCCTTCGGAGCTCCACTCCGGCGCGTGGCACGACCATGGCCAGCATCGACGGCAACGGTGGTGGCTAGAAGCCTGCATCCATGGCGGGGTCATGTGACAGTCGAACAGAGGAAGTTTGAGGGGCCATAGAAGGGGATGAAAGGAGGAAGGAGGAGGGGTGCGGCAGAGGGGCCTGCTGAAGGTGGTCGCCGGCGGTGTGGTTCGCCGGGGTGGCGGATCGCGAGGAGGAGCGCCCAGGCGCTGTTGCTCCTCCCCTCATGGAGCTCCTGGACGAGGAGGGCTGCGGGAGCAGGGGCGCGGGGCCGGGTGGCGCGGTCTCTGGCGAGGGTGGAGGCGCCGGATCCGGTCACGGGAGGTCGCCGGGGTCCCGTTCCCTGCCGGATCGAAGCAGAGGCGAGCCGGCGGACTTGGAGCTCCATGGCGCGGGGTGAGGTGTGCTGCTGCGCCGGTGGACCGAGTGGAGTGCTGGCTTTCGGCGGTGTGGTGATCTTGGAGGAGCTCGAGGTGGGAGGTGCTCGGTGGTCGGGGACGATGATTGGCCGTGATCTGGTTGGGTGGCGCTGAAATTGAGGAGAAGGTGGGGATCGAGAGGTGGTGTCTGGTTGGTGTGAAGGGGAACCCGAGGTGGGAGAAAGACAGTGGCGGCGGCGGACAATTTGATGGATGGGACATCTCCCTAGATTTTAGGGTTGCCCATTATATATATTAAGTGGGTTAGACTTAGGGGTATATAGTCCCTCCGATCATAATCGAACGGTCGAGAAACACATAGGTAGGGAGTCCAAAAAGAAAAACGGAGATGTTTTGAAGATGTTTGGGGATGATCCGGATCCAATGGTGACGAAAGTCCGGGTCGGGTTCGGGACAACTTTTGGACGCGCGCGAGGGGCCGATGCACTGTGCAAGGAGGGGTTTTCGGGCCGTGCGATCGCATCGGACGACTCCGGACGCGAAGAGGGGTAGGTGGATGGACTAGGTGGGCTGTGGCGAGGCTGAGAGGAGAGAAGAGAGAGAGAGGGCCCGACAGCAGTTTTCGGAGACCGAAAACGTCCGACGTTAGACCGACAGCGGTGCCGCTATAGTTATTCGTTAGGGCATCAAACGGACTCCGAACACGATGAAATTTTATAGGCGGTCTACTGACAACATAACAACACCACACGCCAACTTTCATCCCATTCCGAGAACATTTTCCGGCCACTTATAAAATAATATTTCGGACGTGCCGCGGGCGCGTGCAAGTGTGTCTGGGCTCAGAACGGACAACAGACGGAACTGGGGAACCCGGACGAATGCAAGTTTTGAAAACATGATGATGCAATGCAGATGATGACATGGCAAGATGCGACACGCAAGCAAAAGACAAGGCAACAACAGCGAACAACTGGGAGACACCTGGCGCAACGGTCTCGGGGCGTTACAGATTCACAGGAGAACATAGGTAGAAGTCCCCATTGATTCGGTTTACCCGTCGAAGATGACCCCTAAAAATGTATGAAGACAATAGTGGTTCGCGAAGACAATTTTGTCGAAGATAATGACACGTGAAGATATTCGCTTGAAGACAATGGAGTGCAAAGACATAGTTTCTTTCGTAGTTTCATTTTCTTCTTTCTTTAGTCATAGGAACCACCGAAGTGTCAAGTGGGGTTCAAGTGAATAACGTCAGAAAACTGACATGATGCTCAATCCAAATCCTATGTCTTCGAGTGAAGACAATGAGAGAAAATCTTATGCTAAGTCGGATTAGTCACCTTTACTTGTAGCCCAAGTTAAGCTGTCGCGTGTGTTTGAAATCCAATAGTTGGACACGTGTAGATTCCTTAATGACCCAAGGTCATTTCGGACATATCATGTCGGGTTGCCTCCTGGCTATAAATAGCCCACCCCCTACACCATAAATTGGTGGCTGCTCAAAGTTAGTGCACGACTTTTGTCGTTTGAGAGCAACGCACCTCTGAAGCCTTTGAGAGAGAATCCTTGCAAGGACAAAACCCAATACACCCAAAGCCCAAAGAGTGTTGGCATCACTGAAGTCTTTCTGTCCGCGTGATCCGAAGACTTATTAAACTTGAAGACTGTGATCTTCCAGTCGGTTAGGCGTCGTGTTCTGAGGATCCAAGAGTCATTGTGGATCGTCGATGAATTAAGTCTATGAAGGTTTGGAAGTCTACCTTGAAGACTTACTAGAGTGATTGAGCGAAGACTAAGTGACCTTAGCTCAAGGGGAATAAGGTGAAGACGTGGTCTTCTGAGTTCAATCTCAGCCTCCCTAACCAGACGTATAGTTGTCACAACAACTGGAACTGGTCTACCAAATCCCTGTCTTCATTAAGCAACTAGTTCTATCACTTCACCATTTACTTATAGTTTTGCTTCACGATGTCTATGCTTGTCTGTTCCATTTGACTTCATTGTGTGAAGACTATCATCTCTGATTGTATAATTGGCTTCATACTGTCTTCCTATTCCGATCTGTTCTACCTAGCTGCTATTTGTTTTCATGATTTCATTATACTGGGTGTTATTTGATTGTCTGTCTTCGAAGACATTGCCTGTCTTGAAGACTTTCATAAAAATCGCCTATTCACCCCCTCTAGTCCATAACTAGCACTTTCAATTGGCATCAGAGCAGGGTGCTCCCTTGTTCTTTGTGATTCGGTTTAACCACCTAGAGTTTTAGCTATGTCGACTGCAGGGATAATCAAAGTCTCCGTTGCGTGCCCTGTCTTCGATGGCACTGATTACCCCTACTTGAAGAATAAGATGCGCATGCATCTTGAATCCATTGACAATGACCTCTGGTATGTTGTCAAGACTGGCGTTCCCAAAGTCGGTGAAGGTGTCACCACTGCTAAGGTTAGGAGGTTCCCGCAACTGGACTCAACAGCCATGAACATCATTTGTGGTCTGCTACTTCTTGAGCTTGTGTTGGTTTTTCCCTTGAAGAGGAAAGGGTGATGCAACAAAGTAGAGATAAGTATTTCCCTCGATTAAGAACCAAGGTATCAATCCGGCAGGAGAAGAACATGCAAATCTCCAATACCTGCACAAACAATCAAACACTTGCACCCAACGCGATAAAGGGGTTGTCAATCCCTTCACGGTCACTTGCGAAGGTGAGATCTGATAGAGATAGATAAATAAAAGATAAAATATTTTTCGGTTTTTTGGATTATAGATCTGAAAGTAAAAGATTTCAAAATAGTAGATCGGGAACTAATATGAGGGAAAATAAACCCGGAGGCCATAGGTTTCACTAGAGGCTTCTCTCTTGAAGGCGAATAATACGGTGGGTGACCAAATTACTATCGAGCAATTGATAGAAAAGCGCAAAGTTATGACGATATCCAAGGCAATGATTATGAAATATAGGCATCACGTCCGTGTCAAGTAGATCGACTCCTGCCTGCATCTACTACTATTACTCCACACATCGACCGCTATCCAGCATGCATCTAGAGTATTAAGTTCATAAAGAACGGAGTAACACCTTAAGTAAGATGACATGATGTAGAGGAATAAACTCATGCAATATGATGTAAACCCCATCTTGTTATCCTCGATGGCAACAATTCAATACGTGTCTCGCTAGCCCTACTTTGTCACAGGGTGAAATCACGCAAGATTGAACCCAAAGCTAAGCACCTCTCCCATTGCAAGAAAAACCAATCTAGTTGGCCAAACCAAACTGATAGTTCAAAGAGAAATACAAAGATATCAAATCATGCATATCTGAATTCAGAGAAGATTCTAATAATATTCATACATAAGCTTATTATAAATCCACAATTCATCGGATCTCGACAAACACACCGCAAAATAATATTACATCAGATAGATCTCCAAGAACATCGAGGAGAACATGGTATTGAGAATCAAAGAGAGAGAAGAAGCCATCTAGCTACTAGCTATGGACCCATAGGTCTGAGGTAAACTACCCATGCTTCATCGGAAGGGCAATAGTGTTGATGTAGATGCCCTCCGTGATTGAATCCCCCTCCGGCAGGATGCCGGAAAAGGCCCCAAGATGGGATCTCACGGGAACGGAAGGTTGCGGCGGTGGAAAAGTGTTTTCGTGGATGCTTCTGGTGGTTTGGGAATATGTGTGAATATATAGGAGGAAGAACTAGGTCAGGGGGTCACCGAGGGGCCCACAAGGTAGGGGGCGCGTCCTCCACCCTTGTCGCCGCCTCGTGGATCTTCTGACTTGAAATCCAAGTCTTCCGGGTGTCTTCTGGTCCAAGAAAAAGCATCATGAAGTTTTATTCTGTTTGGACTCCGTTTCGTATTGCTTTTCTGCGAAGCTCAAAAACAAGGAAAAACAGAAACTGGGACTGGGCTCTAGGTCACTAGGTTAGTCCCAGAAATAATATAAAATAAAAGATTAATGCATATAAAACATCCAAAATAGATAATATAATAGCATGGAACAATAAAAAATTACAGATACGTTGGAGACGTATCATGGTCATCTGAGATCACTGAGCATGAAGTTGTGAAGAAGCTATTGAGATCTCTGGACAGCTCATTTGACACCCTATCACTGATGATCCAAGAATGTCCCAACTTCAAAGATCTCGATCTGTCTGACATACTTGACAGGCTCAATACACATGATTTCCATCTATCAGAGAAGAGAGATATCTATGGTCCCAACTATGGCCAATCTCGTGCTTTGAAGGCAAAGGTTGTTTTCTTGTCTGAAGACTCCGGCTGCAGTTCTGAGGATCTTGAAGACATAGGCAAAGAGCTAGAAATGCTTGTGAGAAAATTCCAAAAGTTCTCCAAGAAGAATCGCTTTGAAAAGTCTTCAAAATCCAGCTCCGAGAATGCTGAGGCTTCCACTCATGACTACAAGAAGAGAACCTGTCACAAATGCAAGAAACCAGGCCATTACATATCTAAATGTCCTCAGTGGGAAAAGGTGTTGGGGAACGCAGTATTTCAAAATTTTCCTACGATCACGCAAGATCTATATAGCATATGCATAGCAACGAGAGGGAAGTGTGTGTCTATGTACCCTCGTAGACCGAAAGCGGAAGCATTTAGTAACGCGGTTGATGTAGTCGATGTTGGGGAACGTAGCAGAAATTCAAAATTTTCCTACGTGTCACCAAGATCTATCTATGGAGAAACCAGCAACGAGGGGAAGGAGAGTGCATCTACATACCCTTGTAGATCGCTAAGCGGAAGCGTTCAAGTGAACGTGGTTGATGGAGTCGTACTCGTCGTGATTCAAATCACCGATGATCAAGTGCCGAACGCACGGCACCTCCGCGTTCAACACACGTACAGCCCGGTGACGTCTCCCACGCCTTGATCCAGCAAGGAGAGAGGGAGAGGTTGAGGAAGACTCCATCCAGCAGCAGCACAACGGCGTGGTGGTGATGGAGGAGCGTGGCAATCCTGCAGGGCTTCGCCAAGCACCACAGAAGAGGAGGGAGAGAGAGATGCAGGGCTGCACCAACGAGAGATTGAATCGCGTGTGTTATGGGCAGCCCTATGCCTCATATATATAGGGAAGGGGAGGGGCTGCGCCCCCTCTAGGGTTCCCACCCCCAGGGGGGCGGCAGCCCTAGATGGCCAAGGGGTGGCAGCCAAGAGGGGATGGGAGAGGGAGGCGCACCAATATGGGCCCTAAGGCCCATATCCCATTAGGGTTTGCCCCCTCTCCATCTCTTAGGCGCATGGGCCTTAGTGGGGCTGGTCCCCTTGGCCCATGTAGGCCAAGGAACACTACCCACAGCCCATGTGGCCCCCCGGGGCTGGTGGCCCCACTTGGTGGACCCCCGGGACCCTCCCGGTGGTCCCGGTACGTTACCGATAAACCCCGAAACTCTTCCGGTGACCAAAACAGGACTTCCCATATATAAATCTTTACCTCCGGACCATTCCGGAACTCCTCGTGACGTCCGCGATCTCATCCGGGACTCCGAACAACATTCGGTTACCATATACCAACTTCCTTTATAACCCTAGCGTCATCGAACCTTAAGTGTGTAGACCCTACGGGTTCGGGAGACATGCAGACATGACCGAGACGTTCTCCGGTCAATAACCAACAGCGGGATCTGGATACCCATGTTGGCTCCCACATGTTCCACGATGATCTCATCGGATGAACCACGATGTCAAGGACTTAATCAATCCCGTATACAATTCCCTTTGTCTAGCGGTATTGTACTTGCCCGAGATTCGATCGTCGGTATCCCTATACCTTGTTCAATCTCGTTACCGGCAAGTCTCTTTACTCGTTCCGTAACACATCATCCCATGATCAACTCCTTGATCACATTGTGCACATTATGATGATGTCCTACCGAGTGGGCCCAGAGATACCTCTCCGTTTACACGGAGTGACAAATCCCAGTCTCGATTCGTGCCAACCCAACAGACACTTTTGGAGATACCTGCAATGCACCTTTATAGTCACCCAGTTACGTTGTGATGTTTGGTACACCCAAAGCACTCCTACGGTATCCGGGAGTTGCACAATCTCATGGTCTAAGGAAATGATACTTGACATTAGAAAAGCTTTAGCACACGAACTACATGATCTTGTGCTAGGCTTAGGATTGGGTCTTGTCCATCACATCATTCTCCTAATGATGTGATCCCGTTATCAACGACATCCAATGTCCATGGTCAGGAAACCGTAACCATCTATTGATCAACGAGCTAGTCAACTAGAGGCTTACTAGGGACAAGGTGTTGTCTATGTATCCACACATGTATCTGAGTTTCCTATCAATACAATTATAGCATGGATAATAAACGATTATCATGAACAAGGAAATATAATAATAATCAATTTATTATTGCCTCTAGGGCATATTTCCAACAGTCTCCCACTTGCACTAGAGTCAATAATCTAGTTCACATCGCCATGTGATTAACACTCACAGGTCACATCGCCATGTGACTAACACCCAAGAGTTTACTAGAGTCAGTAGTCTAGCTCATATCACTATGTGATTAACACTCAATGAGTTCTAGGTTTGATCATGTTGCTTGAGAGAGGTTTTAGTCAACGGGTCTGAACCTTTCAGATCCGTGTGTGCTTTACAAATCTCTATGTCATCTCCTAGATGTAGCTACCACATTCTATTTGGAGCTATTCCAAATAACTGTTCTACTTGGAGCTATTCTAAATTGTTGCTCCATTATACGTATCCGGTCTCTCTACTCAGAGCTATCCGGATAGGTGTTAAGCTTGCATCGACGTAACCCTTTATGACGAACTCTTTTACCACCTCCATAATCGAGAAGATTCCTTAGTCCACTAGTTACTAAGGATAACTTTGACCGCTGTCCTGTGATCCATTCTTGGATCACTCTTGTACCCCTTGACTGACTCATGGCAAGGCACACTTCAGGTGCGGTACACAGCATAGCATACTGTAGAGCCTATGTCTTAAGCATAGGGGACAACCTTCGTCCTTTCTCTCTATTCTGCCGTGGTCGAGCTTTAAGTCTTAACTTCATACCTTACAACTCAGGCAAGAACTCCTTCTTTGACTGATCCATCTTGAACAACTTCAAGATCATGTCAAGGTATGTGCTCATTTGAAAGTACCATTAAGCGTTTTGATCTATCCTTATAGATCTTGATGCTCAATGTTCAAGTAGCTTAATCCAGGCTTTCCATTGAAAAACACTTTCCAAATAACCCTATATGCTTTCTAGAAATTCTACGTCATTTCTGATCCATAATATGTCAACAACATATAATCATCAGAAATTCTATAGTGCTCCCACTCACTTCTTTGGAAATACAAGTTTCTCATAAACTTTGTACAAACCCAAAACTTTGATCATCTTATCAAAGCATACATTCCAACTCCGAGATGCTTACTCCAGTCCTTAGAAGGATTGCTGGAGCTTTGCATACTTATTAGCATCTTTCAGGATTGACAAAAACCTTCCGGTTGTATCACATACAACCTTTCCTCAAAAATAGTCGAGGAAACTATGTTTTGACATCCTATCTGCAAGATTTCATAAATAATGCAGTAATCGCTAATATAATTCCAACAGACTCTTAGCATCGCTACGAGTGAGAAAGTCTCACCGTAGTCAACTCCTTGAACTTGTCGAAAAACATCTTAACGACAAGTCGAGCTTTCTTAATGGTGACATTTACCATCATTGTCCGTCTTCCTTTTAAAATCCATCTGTACTCAACAGCCTTACGACCATCAAGTAGTTCTTCCAAAGTCTACACTTTGTTTTCATAGATGGATCCTATCTCGGATTTTATGGCCTCGAGCCATTTATCGGAATCCAGGCCCACCATCGCTTCTCCATAGCTCGTAGGTTCATTGTTGTCTAGCAACATGACTTCCAAGATAGGATTACTGTACCACTCTGAAGCAGTACGCATCCTTGTCACCCTACGAGGTTTGGTAGTGACTTGATATGAAGTTTCATGATCACTATCATAAGCTTCCACTTCAATTGGTGTAGGTGCCACAGGAACAACTCTTTGTGCCCTGCTATACACTAGTTGAAGTGACGGTTCAATAACCTCATCAAGTCTCCACCATCCTCCCACTCAATTCTTTCGAGAGAAACTTTTCCTCGAGAAAGGACCCGATTCTAGAAACAATCCCTTATTGCTTTCGAATCTGAGACAGGAGGTATACCCAACTATTTTTGGGTGTCCTATGAAGATGCATTTATCCGCTTTGGGTTCGAGCTTATCAGCCTGAAACTTTTTCACATAAGCGTCGTAGCCCTAAACTTTTAAGAAATGACAGCTTAGGTTTCTCTAAACCATAGTTCATACGGTGTCATCTCATCGGAATTACGTGGTGCCCTATTTAAAGTGAATGTGGTTGTCTCTAATGCCTAACCCATAAACTATCGTGGTAATTTGATAAGAGACATCATGGTATGCATCATATCCAATAGGGTGTAGTTATGATGTTCGGACACACCATCACACTATGGTGTTCCAGGCTGTATTAGTTGTGAAACAATTTCCACAATGTCTTAATTCTGTGCCAAACTCGTAATTCAGATATTCATCTCCATGATCATATCATAGATCTTTTATCCTCTTGTCACGACGATCTTTCAACTTCACCCTGAAATTACTTGAACCTTTCAATAATTCAGACTCATGATTCATCAAGTAAATCTACTCAAATCATCTGTGAAGTAAGAACATAACGATATCCACTATATGCCTCAGCACTCATTGGATTGCACACATCAAAATGTATTACTTCCAACAAGTCGCTTTCTAGTTCCATTTTATTGAAAAACGAGGCTTTCAGTCATCTTGCCCATGTGGTATGATTTGCATGTCTCAAGTGATTCAAAATCAAGTGAGTCCAAACGGTCCATTTGCATGGAGTTTCTTCATGCATATACACCAATAGACATGGTTCGCATGCCTCAAACTTTTCAAAACGAGTGAGCCCAAAGATCCATCAACATGGAGCTTCTTCATGCGTTTTATACCGATATGACTTACATGGCAGTGCCACAAGTAGGTGGTACTATCATTACTATCTTTTGGCATGAACATGTGTATCACTACGATCGAGATTTCAATAAACCATTCATTTTAGGTGTAAGACCATTGAAGGTATTATTCAAATAAACAGAGTAACCATTATTCTCCTTAAATGAATAACCGTATTGCGATAGACATAATCCAATCATGTCTATGCTCAACACAAACACCAATCTCGATGGTAGAAGGAGCGTACGATATTTGATTATATCAACATTGGAAACACTTCCAACACATATCATCAGCTCACCTTTAGCTAGTCTCCGTTTATTCCGTAGCTTTTATTTCGAGTTACTAACACTTAGCAACCGAACCGGTATCTAATACCCTGGTGCTACTAGGAGTACTAGTAAAGTACACATCAACACAATGTATATCCAATATACTTCTATCGACCTTGCCAGCCTTCTAATCTACCAAGTATCTAGGGTAATTCTGCTCCAGTGGGTGTTCCCCTTATTACAGAAGCACTTAGTCTCGGGTTTGGGTTCAACCTTGGGTTTCTTCACTAGAGCAGCAGCTGAATTGCCGTGTCATGAAGTATCCCTTCTTGCCCTTGCCCTTCTTGAAACTAGTGGTTTCACTAACCATCAACAATTGATGCTCCTTCTTGATTTCTACTTCCACGGTGTCAAACATCGCGAATATCTCAAGGATCATCATATATGTCCCTGATACATTATAGTTCATCATGAAGCTCTAGCAGCTTGGTGGTAATGACTTCGGAGAAATATCACTATCTCATCTGGAAGATCAACTCCCACTCGATTCAAATGATTGTTGTACTCAGACAATCTGAGCACAAGCTCAACAGTTGAGCTTTTCTCCCTTAGTTTGCAGGCTAAGAAAATCGTCGGAGGTCTTATACCTCTTGACGTGGGCACGAGCCTGAAATCCCAATTTCAGCCCTCGAAACATCTCATATGTTTCGTGACATTTCAAAAACTGTCTTTGGTGCCTCAACTCTAAACCGTTTAACTGAACTATCACGTAGTTATCAAAACGTGTATGTCAGATGTTCGCAACATCCACAGACAACGTTCGAGGTTCAGCACACTGAGCGGTGCATTAAGGACATAGGCCTTCTATGAAGAAGTGAGGACAATCCTTAGTTTACGGACCTAGTCCGCATAATTGCTACTATCAACTTTCAACTAAATTTTCTCTAGGAACATATCTAAACAGTAGAACTAAAGCGCGAGCTACGACATAATTTGCAAAAACCTTTTGACTATGTTCAGGATAATTAAGTTCATCTTATGAACTCCCACTCAGATAGACATCCCTCTAGTCATCTAAGTGATTACATGATCCGAGTCAACTAGGCCGTGTCCGATCATCACGTGAGACGGACTAGCCAACCTAGGTGAACATCTTCATGTTGATCGTATCTACCATACGACTCATGCTCGACCTTTCGGTCTTCTGTGTTCCGAGGCCATGTCTGTACATGCTAGGCTCGTCAAGTCAACCTAAGTGTTTGCATGTGTTCCGAGGCCATGTCTGTACATGCTAGGCTCGTCAACACCCGTTGTATGTGAACGTAAGGATCCATCACACCCGATCATCACGGCGTGCTTAGAAACGACGAACTGTGGCAACGGTGCACAGTTAGGGGAGAACACTTCTTGAAATTTTAATGAGAGATCATCTTATTTACTACCGTCGTTCTAAGCAAATAAGATGTATAAACATGATAAACATCACATGCAATCAAATAGTGACATGATATGGCCAATATCATATTGCTCCTTTTGATCTCCATCTTCGGGGCTCCATGATCATCATCGTCACCGGCATGACACCATGATCTCCATCATCATGATCTCCATCATCGTGTCTTCTTGAAGTTGTCACGTCATCTATTACTTCTAATACTAGAGCTAACGGTTAGCAATAAAGTAAAGTAATTACATGACGTTTATGTTGACACGCAGGTCATAAATAAATTAAGACAACTCCTATGGCTCCTGCCGGTTGTCATACTCATCGACATGCAAGTCGTGATTCCTATTACAAGAACATGATCAATCTCATACATCACATATATCATTCATCACATCCTTTTGGCCATATCACATCACATAGCATACCCTGCAAAAACAAGTTAGACGTCCTCTAATTGTTGTTTGCATGTTTTACGTGGCTGCTATGGGTTTCTAGCAAGAACGTTTCTTACCTACGCAAAGACCACAACGTGATATGCCAATTGCTATTTACCCTTCATAAGGACCCTTTTCATCGAATCCGATCCGACTAAAGTGGGAGAGACAGACACCCGCTAGCCACCTTATGCAACTAGTGCATGTCAGTCGGTGGAACCTGTCTCACGTAAGAGTACGTGTAAGGTCGGTCCGGGCCGCTTCATCCCACGATGCCGCCGAATCAAGATAACACTAGTAACGGCAAGCATATTGAACAAAATCAACGCCCACAACTACTTTGTGTTCTACTCGTGCATAGAAACTACGCAATAGACCTAGCTCATGATGCCACTGTTGGGGAACGTAGCAGAAATTCAAAATTTTCCTACGTGTCACCAAGATCTATCTATGGAGAAACCAGCAACGAGGGGAAGGAGAGTGCATCTACATACCCTTGTAGATCGCTAAGCGGAAGCGTTCAAGTGAACGGGGTTGATGGAGTCGTACTCGTCGTGATTCAAATCACCGATGATCAAGTGCCGAACGCACGACACCTCCGCGTTCAACACACGTACAGCCCGATGACGTCTCCCACGCCTTGATCCAGCAAGGAGAGAGGGAGAGGTTGAGGAAGACTCCATCCAGCAGAAGCACAACGGCGTGGTGGTGATGGAGGAGCGTGGCAATCCTGCAGGGCTTCGCCAAGCACCACAGAAGAGGAGGGAGAGAGAGATGCAGGGCTGCACCAACGAGAGATCGAATCGCGTGTGTTATGGGCAGCCCTATGCCTCATATATATAGGGAAGGGGAGGGGCTGCGCCCCCTCTAGGGTTCCCACCCCTAGGGGGGGCGGCATCCCTAGATGGCCAAGGGGTGGCGGCCAAGAGGGGATGGGAGAGGGAGGCGCACCAATATGGGCCCTAAGGCCCATATCCCATTAGGGTTTGCCCCCTCTCCATCTCTTAGGCGCATGGGCCTTAGTGGGCTGGTCCCCTTGGCCCATGTAGGGAAAGGAACACTCCCCACAGCCCATGTGGCCCCACGGGGCTGGTGGCCCCACTTGGTGGACCCCCGGGACCCTCCCGGTGGTCCCGGTACGTTACCGATAAACCCCGAAACTCTTCCGGTGACCAAAACAGGACTTCCCATATATAAATCTTTACCTCCGGACCATTACGGAACTCCTCGTGACGTCCGGGATCTCATCCGGGACTCCGAACAACATTCGGGTTACCGCATACTACTATCTCTATAACCCTAGCGTCACCGAACCTTAAGTGTGTAGACCCTACGGGTTCGGGAGACATGCAGACATGACCGAGACGTTCTCCGGTCAATAACCAACAGCGGGATCTGGATACCCATGATGGCTCCCACATGTTCCACAATGATCTCATCGGATGAACCACGATGTCAAGGACTTAATCAATCCCGTATACAATTCCCTTTGTCTAGCGGTATGTTACTTGCCCGAGATTCGATCGTCGGTATCCATATACCTTGTTCAATCTCGTTACCGGCAAGTCTCTTTACTCGTTCCGTAACACATCATCCCGTGATCAACTCTTTGGTCACATTGCGCATATGATGATGTCCTACCGAGTGGGCCCAGAGATACCTCTCCGTTTACACGGAGTGACAAATCCCAGTCTCGATTCGTGCCAACCCAACAGACACTTTCAGAGATACCTGTAATGCACCTTTATAGTCACCCAGTTACGTTGTGACGTTTGATACACCCAAAGCATTCCTACGGTATCCGGGAGTTGCACAATCTCATGGTCTAAGGAAATGATACTTGACATTAGAAAAGCTATAGCATATGAACTACACGATCTAGTGCTATGCTTAGGATTGGGTCTTGTCCATCACATCATTCTCCTAATGATGTGATCCCGTTATCAATGACATTCAATGTCCATGGTCAGGAAACCGTAACCATCTATTGATCAACGAGCTAGTCAACTAGAGGCTTACTAGGGACATGGTGTTGTCTATGTATCCACACATGTATCTGAGTTTCCTATCAATACAATTATAGCATGGATAATAAACGATTATCATGAACAAGGAAATATAATAATAACCAATTTATTATTGCCTCTAGGGCATATTTCCAACAGTCTCCCACTTGCACTAGAGTCAATAATCTAGTTCACATCGCCATGTGATTAACACTCACAGGTCACATCGCCATGTGACTAACACCCAAGAGTTTACTAGAGTCAGTAGTCTAGTTCACATCACTATGTGATTAACACTCAATGAGTTTTAGGTTTGATCATGTTGCTTGTGAGAGAGGTTTTAGTCAATGGGTCCGAACCTTTTAGATCCGTGTGTGCTTTACAAATCTCTATGTCATCTCCTAGATGTAGCTACCACGCTCTATTTGGAGCTTATTCCAAATAACTGTTCTACTTGGAGCTATTCTAAATTGTTGCTCTATTATATGCATCCGGTATCTCTACTCAGAGCTATCCGGATAGGTGTTAAGCTTGCATCGACGTAACCCTTTACGACGAACTCTTTTACCACCTCCATAATCGAGAAAATTCCTTAGTCCACTAGTTACTAAGGATAACTTTGACCGCTGTCCTGTGATCCATTCTTGGATCACTCTGGTACCCCTTGACTGACTCATGGCAAGGCACACTTTAGGAACGGTACACAGCATAGCATACTGTAGAGCCTATGTCTTAAGCATAGGGGACGACCTTCGTCCTTTCTCTCTATTCTGCCGCGGTCGAGCTTTAAGTCTTAACTTCATACCTTACAACTCAGGCAAGAACTCCTTCTTTGACTGATCCATCTTGAACACCTTCAAGATCACGTCAAGGCATGTGCTCATTCGAAAGTACCATTAAGCGTTTTGATCTATCCTTGTAGATCTTGATGCTCAATGTTCAAATAGCTTAATCCAGGTTTTCCATTGAAAAACACTTTCCAAATAACCCTACATGCTTTCTAGAAATTCTACATCATTTTTGATCAACAATATGTCAACATATACTTATCAGAAATTCTATAGTGCGCCCACTCACTTCTTTGGAAATACAAGTTTCTCATAAACTTTGTATAAACCCAAAATCTTTGATCATCTCATCAAAGCATACATTCCAACTCCGAGATGCTTACTCCAGTCCTCAGAAGGATTGCTGGAGCTTTGCATACTTATTAGCATCTTTCAGGTTTGACAAAACCTTCCGGTTGTATCACATACAACCTTTCCTCAAGAAAATCGTCGAGGAAACAATGTTTTGACATCCTATCTGCAAGATTTCATAAATAATGCAGTAATCGCTAATATAATTCCAACAGACTCTTAGCATCGCTACGAGTGAGAAAGTCTCACCGCAGTCAACTCCTTGAACTTGTCGGAAAAACATCTTAACGACAAGTCGAGCTTTCTTAATGGTGATACTTACCATCATTGTCCGTCTTCCTTTTAAAATCCATCTGTACTCAACAGCCTCACGACCATCGAGTTGTTCTGTCAAAGTCTACACTTTGTTTCCATACATGGATCCTCTCTCGGATTTTATGGCCTCGAGCCATTTATCGGAATCCGGGCCCACCATCGCTTCTCCATAGCTCGTAGGTTCATTGTTGTCTAGCAACATGACTTCCAAGACAGGATTACGTACCACTCTGAAGTAGTACGCATCCTTGTCATCCCACGAGGTTTGGGAGTGACTTGATCCGAAGTCTCATGATCAATATCATAAGCTTCCACTTCAATTGGTGTAGGTGCCCCAGGAACAACTCTTTGTGCCCTACTATACACTAGTTGAAGTGACGGTTCAATAACCTCATCAAGTCTCCACCATCCTCCCACTCAATTCTTTCGAGAGAAACTTTTCCTCGTGAAAGGACCCGATTCTAGAAACAATCCTTTATTGCTTTCGGATCTGAGACAGGAGGTATACCCAACTGTTTTTGGGTTGTCCTATGAAGATGCATTTATCCGCTTTAGGTTCGAGCTTATCAGCCTGAAACTTTTTCACATAAGCGTCGCAGTCCCAAACTTTTAAGAAATGACAGCTTAGGTTTCTCTAAACCATAGTTCATACGGTGTCATCTCATCGGAATTACGTGGTGCCCTATTTAAAGTGAATGTGGTTGTCTCCAATGCCTAACCAATAAACTATCGTGGTAATTCGATAAGAGACATCATGGTATGCATCATATCCAATAGGGTGAAGTTATGATGTTCGGACACACCATCACACTATGGTGTTCCAGGCTGTATTAGTTGTGAAACAATTTCCACAATGTCTTAATTTTGTGCCAAACTCATAATTCAGACATTCATCTCTATGATCATATCATAGATCTTTTATCCTCTTGTCACGACGATCTTTCAACTTCACCCTGAAATTACTTGAACCTTTCAATAATTCAGACTCGTGATTCATCAAGTAAATATACTCAACATCTACTCAAATCATCTGTGAAGTAGGAACATAACGATATCCACTACATGCCTTAGCACTCATTGGACTGCACACATCAAAATGTATTACTTCCAACAAGTTGCTTTCTGGTTCCATTTTACTGAAACCGAGGCTTTCAGTCATCTTGCCCATGTGGTATGATTTGCATGTCTCAAGTGATTCAAAATCAAGTGAGTCCAAACGATCCATCTGTATAGAGTTTCTTCATGCATATCTACCAACAAACATGGTTCGCATGTCTCAATCCTTTCAAAAATGAGTGAGTCCAAAGATCCATCAACATGGAGCTTCTTCATGCGTTTTATACCGATATGACTTACGTGGCAGTGCCACAAGTAGGTGGTACTATCATTACTATCTTTTGGCATGAACATGTGTATCACTACGATCGAGATTCAATAAACCATTCATTTTAGGTGTAAGACCATTGAAGGTATTATTCAAATAAACAGAGTAACCATTATTCTCCTTAAATGAATAACCGTATCGCGATAGACATAATCCAATCATGTCTATGCTCAACGCAAACACCAAACTCGATGGTAGAGGGAGCTTGCGATGCTTGATCATATCAACATTGGAAACACTTCCAACACATATCGTGAGCTCACCTTTAGCTAGTCTCCGTTTTATTCCGTAGCTTTTATTTCGAGTTACTAACACTTAGCAACCGAACCGGTATCTAATACCCTGGTGCTACTAGGAGTACTAGTAAAGTACACATCAACACAATGTATATCCAATATACTTCTATCGACCTTGCCAGCCTTCTAATCTACCAAGTATCTAGGGTAATTCTGCTCCAGTGGCTGTTCCCTTTATTACAGAAGCACTTAGTCTCGGGTTTGGGTTCAACCTTGGGTTTCTTCACTAGAGCAGCAGCTGAATTGCCGTTTCATGAAGTATCCCTTCTTGCCCTTGCCCTTCTTGAAACTAGTGGTTTCACTAACCATCAACAATTGATGCTCCTTCTTGATTTCTACTTTCGCGGTGTCATACATCACGAACAACTCAAGGATCATCATATATGTCCCTGATATATTATAGTTCATCACGAAGCTCTAGCAGCTTGGTGGTAATGACTTCGGAGAAATATCACTATCTCATGTGGAAGATCAACTCCCACTCGATTCAAATGATTGTTGTACTCAGACAATCTGAGCACAAGCTCAACAGTTGAGCTTTTCTCCCTTAGTTTGCAGGCTAAGAGAATCGTCGGAGGTCTTATACCTCTTGACGTGGGCACGAGCCTGAAATCCCAATTTCAGCCCTCGAAACATCTCATATGTTTCGCGACGTTTCAAAAACCGTCTTTGGTGCCTCAACTCTAAACCGTTTAACTGAACTATCACGTAGTTATCAAAACGTGTATGTCAGATGTTCGCAACATCCACAGACAACATTCGAGGTTCAGCACACTGAGCGGTGCATTAAGGACATAGGCCTTCTATGAAGAAGTGAGGACAATCCTCAGTTTACGGACCTAGTCCGCATAATTGCTACTATCAACTTTCAACTAAATTTTCTCTAGGAACATATCTAAACAGTAGAACTAAAGCGCGAGCTACGACATAATTTGCAAAAACCTTTTGACTATGTTCAGGATAATTAAGTTCATCTTATGAACTCCCACTCAGATAGACATCCCTCTAGTCATCTAAGTGATTACATGATCCGAGTGAACTAGGCCGTGTCCGATCATCACGTGAGACGGACTAGTCAACGTCGGTGAACATCATCATGTTGATCGTATCTACCATACGACTCATGCTCGACCTTTCGGTCTTCTGTGTTCCGAGGCCATGTCTATGCACATGCTAGGCTTGTCAAGTTAACCCTAAGTGTTTTTGCATGTGTAAAACTGTCTTACACCCGTTGTATGTGAACGTAAGGATCTATCACACCCGATCATCACGTGGTGCTTCGAAACGACGAACTGTAGCAACGGTGCACAGTTAGGGGAGAACACTTCTTGAAATTTTAATGAGGGATCATCTTATTTACTACCGTCGTTCTAAGCAAATAAGATGTATAAACATGATAAACATCACATGCAATCAAATAGTGACATGATATGGCCAATATCATATAGCTCCTTTGATCTTCATCTTGGGGCTCCATGATCATCTTGTCGCCGGCATACTCATCGACATGTAAGTTGTGATTCCTTTGACAAGAACATGATCAATCTCATACATCACATATATCATTCATCACATCCTGTTGGCCATATCACATCACATAGCATACCCTGCAAAAACAAGTTAGACGTCCTCTAATTGTTGTTTGCATGTTTTACGTGGCTGCTATGGGTTTCTAGCAAGAACGTTTCTTACCTACGCAAAAACCACAACGTGATATGCCAATTGCTATTTACCCTTCATAAGGACCCTTTTCATCGAATCCGATCCGACTAAAGTAGGAGAGACAGACACCCGCTAGCCACCTTATGCAACTAGTGCATGTCAGTCGGTGGAACCTATCTCACGTAAGAGTACGTGTAAGGTTGGTCCGGGCCGCTTCATCCCACGATGCCGCCGAATCAAGATAATACTAGTAACGGCAAGCATATTGAACAAAATCAACGCCCACAACTACTTTGTGTTCTACTCGTGCATAGAATCTACGCAATAGACCTAGCTCATGATGCCACTGTTGGGGAACGTAGCATAAATTCAAAAAATTTCCTACGTGTCACCAAGATCAATCTATGGAGTCATCTAGCAACGAGGGAGGATTGGATCTACATACCCTTGTAGATCGTGCGCGGAAGCGTTCAAGAGAACGGGGTTGATGGAGTCGTACTCGTCGTGATTCAAATCACCGATGATCCTAGCGCCGAACGGACGGCACCTCCGCGTTCAACACACATACGGAACGGAGACGTCTCCCATGCCTTGATCCAGCAAGGAGGAGGGAGAGGTTGATGGAGATCCAGCAGCACGACGGCGTGGTGGAAGTAGCGGGATTCCAACAGGGCTTCGCTAAGCGCTGCGGGAGGAGGAAGATGTGTCACGGGAGGGAGAGGGAGGCGCCAGGCCTTAGATTGGTTTGCTCCTCCTTTTTCCCCACTATATATAGGGCCAAGGGAGAGGGGGAGGCGCAGCCCTTGCCCCTTCCTCCAAGGAAGGGTGCGGCTAAGGGTGGGGAGGAGTCCATCCTCCCCAAGGCACCTCGGAGGTGCCTTCCCCTTTTAGGACTCTTCTCTTTTTCCCATCTCTTGGTGCATGGGCCTCTTGGGGCTGGTGCCCTTGGCCCATATAGGCCAAGGCACACCCCCTACAGCCCATGTGGCCCCCCGGGGCAGGTGGACCCACCCGGTGGACCCCCGGGACCCTTCCGGTGGTCCCGGTACAATACCGATGACCCCGAAACTTGTCCCGATGGCCGAAATAGCACTTCCTATATATAATTCTTTACCTCCGGACCATTTCGGAACTCCTCATGATGTCCGGGATCTCATCCGGGACTCCGAACAACTTTCGGGTTACCGCATACTACTATCTCTATAACCCTAGCGTCACCGAACCTTAAGTGTGTAGACCCTACGGGTTCGGGAGACATGCAAACATGACCGAGACGTTCTCCGGTCAATTACCAACAGCGGGATCTGGATACCCATGATGGCTCCCACATGTTCCACGATGATCTCATCGGATGAACCACGATGTCAAGGACTTAATCAATCCCGTATACAATTCCCTTTGTCTAGCGGTATGTTACTTGCCCGAGATTCGATCGTCGGTATCCATATACCTTGTTCAATCTCGTTACCGGCAAGTCTCTTTACTCGTTCCGTAACACATCATCCCGTGATCAACTCTTTGGTCACATTGCGCATATGATGATGTCCTACCGAGTGGGCCCAGAGATACCTCTCCGTTTACACGGAGTGACAAATCCCAGTCTCGATTCGTGCCAACCCAACAGACACTTTCAGAGATACCTGTAATGCACCTTTATAGTCACCCAGTTACGTTGTGACGTTTGATACACCCAAAGCATTCCTACGGTATCCGGGAGTTGCACAATCTCATGGTCTAAGGAAATGATACTTGACATTAGAAAAGCTATAGCATATGAACTACACGATCTAGTGCTATGCTTAGGATTGGGTCTTGTCCATCACATCATTCTCCTAATGATGTGATCCCGTTATCAATGACATTCAATGTCCATGGTCAGGAAACCGTAACCATCTATTGATCAACGAGCTAGTCAACTAGAGGCTTACTAGGGACATGGTGTTGTCTATGTATCCACACATGTATCTGAGTTTCCTATCAATACAATTATAGCATGGATAATAAACGATTATCATGAACAAGGAAATATAATAATAACCAATTTATTATTGCCGCTAGGGCATATTTCCAACAGAACCCACAAGAAAAAATACTTACTGGTCATGGTGGATAAGTTCACCAAATGGATAGAAGCCAAGCCTGTTAAGACGGCCGAATCCGGACCTGTGATACACTTTATATCCGGGGTCGTACACCGTTATGGCGTCCCCCACAGCATCATCACCGATAACGGCACGAACTTTACGGCCGATGATGTAAAACTCTGGTGCAAAAACATGGGCATCAAGCTCGATTATGCTTCCGTCTATCACCCACAAACTAACGGTCAGGTCGAACGTGCAAATGGTCTCATCATGAGCGGCATCAAACCCAGATTAGTGCGGTCCCTCAAGGAATCTAACACGCACTGGGTAGAGGAGCTCGACTCCGTACTCTGGGGGCTGCGGACCACGCCGAATCGCACCACCGGATACACACCATTTTTATGGTGTACGACGCAGAGGCAGTCTTGCCCTGCGACATAATTCACGACTCACCTCGAGTGCGCATGTACGAAGAAAGGGAAGCCGAGCTCGATTGGCAGGATGGTTTGGACGCCTTAGAGGAGGAGCGCGACGTGGCAAAAGCTCGTTCCGCATTCTATCAACAGCAAGCTCGAAGATATCAAAGCAGAGAAGTGCGGGCCAAAAACTACAACGTTGGCGAATTAGTTCTACGCCTGCTGGACAAGAAAAAGGACAAGCTGAAGCCCAAGTAGGAAGGTCCCTTCATAATCAACCAAGTCCTGACTGGTGGAGCATACCGCCTGCGAGATGCGTCGGATAACCGACTCGAGCCGAACCCATGGAACGCAGCCCGTCTCCGAAGATTCTACGCCTAGCGCCGGACTCTGTGTTTGTCTCCTTCCTCTGTCCATTTTTTACATTTTCTGTCTTACATTTCTCTCCTTCCCCTCTTTTCTTTTATAGCCCTTAAAGGCTCCTCAAGTGATGTGCTACTCGCGCTCATTAAACCTGGGGGCTTCTTTAACAGAAGCTTATTTATACGGGCTTCACGCCCACCACATGTGTCAAACTTCCGCATGTACCTTTTCTTCACCACTATATGCATCGATATGACATAAGTTTTGGCCAAGCTGGGCTGCCTGGCTCCTGTGCTTACCCCTACGTTCCCGATTGTTCGGCTAGGTGGTAAAGGGAGCACCTCTGCGATTGTTACTGCTGGATCAGCCGGATGTGTACCTCAGACTGGATGAAGCCGAAAGCTAGCGTTCTTAAGGGAATATTCGGTCGGTGAACTAAAAGATGACCTTTTTTACTTATTTATATATATGCCCCCAGATGATTTTCCTGCGTTTGCAGTCCGGACATGCACTTTAGGGCATGCCTCTCAGAGAAAGGAACCCCTAACGGAACTATTCTCTCTGGAAGATGTTTCTTACTAACCATGTAATATAACATAACTAGTTGGGCACTTGTCTGATAAAGCACTAATGACCCCTACGCCTGGTCTCCATGCATACCCCGGTTCTTACATAACCGGTAGGGTATTTGGACACACTCCGGACCGTCAGGTCCTGAGGTTCAAGCGAAAAGGTCAGCAACGACAAACGATCTACAATCCGGCTAGAAGGCATTACACATGTCAATTAAAAATTACATAGTCACTCTGACTGATTGTATTCCTCTTCAATACCATCTAACAGGCTGTCTAACTTACAGTCCTGCTGGGAATACTTTGCGGCCAATTCTACTTGGCCGTACACTAAGCTTACAGGGATCTCCTTCCTGTCAGGCCCCATAGGTCCGACCTCGGCCATGTGGTTTGGGTCAGACTTCGTGTACCGCATCTTCACCATGGCCCAGGCCTCCCTAGCGCCTTGCCGGCAGGCCGATATCTTCCACAACCGGAAGCGCCGCCGAGCTCCCTTAAGCTTCTCCGAAAGCTCTCCAAGGCCCTCGGGCATGGAGTGGGAAGGCCATAAGGCTCGGGCAATGCCTCGCATCGCCTGCCGAACTCGCTCGTGCAGTTGCGAGAGCTCGGGAAGAAGGTCACCCGTAGAACCAGGCATCTCCTCTACAGGACGACCCATTAGCATACCTATAGACATTACTCTGTTAGTCGACTTCCTCGGCGAACTCTTTTCTTTCAAAGATTCGCTTAAGCATTTACTAGATATGCCGCGTCAAAGCCGCTGATTCTCCTTAGTAGAGTCCGACAGCTGGCCACAAACATCTTTAAGTTCAACGTCCAGCTTGGTGTTGGCATCCTGAAGATCATTCTTCTCCCGCCTCACCCTTGTCAACATACTCTCACCGGCCTTTAGCCGGCGCAAGAGTTGTTGCCTCTCCGAATCTAGTCCGGCGCCATCTACAATATGATTTGTCAGATTTACACCCACGCCGCACTTCGCAAGATACTAATCTTTCGAAGTGTATCTTACCAGAGGGGGTCTCTTTGGGCTCCCCTGCCGCGGCTAGTGCGGCCTCCAGTTGGGCTTTGCACTCTTCCAGCTCCTGGGACAGTATGGTATTCTTCTCTGTAAGAACCTGCATAACAAATGATCCTTAAATCAGTTACGCTAACTGTTTCAAGTCTCGGGGAATAATGGTATATATATATATATACCAAAATTTTCTTACCCGTATGTCTTTTACATATTGCTCCGTGGCTCTGGCTAAACCATTTTGAGCGGCACGAAGATATGCATCTCCTAAATTGAAGGCATCTAACGCCTCTTGGGAGAAACAAGCATCGCGAAGAACTGTCCGGCGACGCCTGTGGTTCATGGCACTCTCCACCTCGGAATTGGTGGCAGACAGCCTGTCCGCATCCTTTGTCGGAGGACCGTCCGGTGCGCGCCTTGTGTTCGCTTCCGCTTCCGGGCCAGGCGTTGGAGCCTGGCTGGTGGGGGCGCGATTGGCAACCTCTCCGGATGTAGTCCGGCGAGGTCTCTTCGTCCTGAAGACAGCATGAACGTTAATATGCCCTGAAGGAATAACACCAGGGAAAAAGAGGGTGCGCTATACCTTTGCGCCGGCGTCTCAGTCCAGACTACATTCCTTTTTACCCCACGGGGCCCTGCGGCCCCTCGTTGGCTAGCCGCCGCAGGTTCGGCCTCCCGCCTCGGAAACCTCCCCTGCAAAACACGGCCGTTGTCAGGAAAACTGAAATGCGTGAGAATGG
Source organism: Triticum urartu (assembly GCF_056163025.1). NCBI lineage: Eukaryota > Viridiplantae > Streptophyta > Magnoliopsida > Poales > Poaceae > Triticum > Triticum urartu. The sequence goes on along the minus strand of NC_141875.1, from coordinate 507,087,569 downwards.
ATTCCTTCTCAAGGGGATGAGACTCCGCTCTCTGTTACCTGGGAGGCCGGGATTAACCCCGGGTAATCAGCCGTAATGGCCACCAAGGTATTGTCCTTGCTTAGCTGACGAAACACCCCATCAATCAGCTCCACCGATATGTCCGGATCCTCTTCGGAGTTCGGATCGAGGGACCGTTCTGGATCCTCGGGCTGTGGGGGACGGCTGTTTATATCCTTTACTTCCTGACGCAGTTCCTGCATTGAAATCGGAAGACTACATATTTAATCATGGGAATATAAAACGGATGGGCAAGCACAATTGTCCACTTACCCAACTCGGAGGGTTGTACATAGAAAATCTGCCCTGCGGGTTGACGCGGAGGAATTCCTCCTCTTCTCCCTTGTACAAAGAGGATAAGATCTTTACTAGAGCCGCAGCTGAGGCTGGCCCCTTACGACCGTAACGGGTGGCGTCATCCTCCCCGTTAAAATCCCACATGGGGTGGCCTCTATATTGAAGCGGCTGCACCCCCTACATAATGCATGCGGCCATGACTTCAATCATGGTTAGTTTGGAATGATCCAATAGTCTTATCCGACCCATCAGGTGAAGGACGTCCCTGTCGCCTTCTCTCTAAAAGCTCCACGGACGCCAGCTTAGGCGTTTCTTTAAGGGAGCACTGTTGAATTCGGGGAGACCGGCACGGATAGGATCCGGCAGCGGGACATCATCTATATAAAACCATTCCGAAGGCCAGTCCTCGGATGCCTTCTTTGGGGTTCCGAATAGATATCCGGTTCCGGCGATATGCCACACTTCGGCCCCGCCCACTTGATATATAGGCCCCTCTTGAGAGCGGGGCACCAGGCAGAATAACCTCTTCCACAGCGCGAAGTGAGCCTCAACACCCAAGAATAGCTCGCAAAGGGCGACGAAGCCCGTGATATGCAATATAGAGGCGGGCGTGAGATTGTGCAGCTGGAGGCCGTAGAACTCCAGAAGCCCACGGGGAAATGGATGAATTGGAAATCCAAGTCCTCTTACTAGATAAGGGACGAGGCACACCCGCTCTCCTTTGGAGGGATTGGGGGTGCTCTCCGCTTGCTCTCCGCCATTATAGGTGGCGAGTCCGGCTCGGACCGGGACCATATAGGCCTGAGGGAGAAATCCCTTGGCCTGAAGCGACACTAGCTCGCTGTGCGGGATGGAGCACCTCTCCCAGTCTCCAGGTTTAGGACTGGAAGGGCGAGAGGAGGAGTTGTGACGGCTGGCCATGTTGGAATGGACCTTTGCTGGAGGCGCTCTGATGATTACTCACGGAGAGGAGAAGGTGTGGTTTGGATCTGAATCCCCATCCCATTAAATAGGCGGCTCGTTTATGAGGCTAGGGGTGTGAATGTAAAAACACCCCGACTTTTCGCATTCGTTTAACACGTGGAAGACGTCCATTATTGGGTGTGGAAGCCAAGGTGCGCTACATTACGAAAATCGGACATTATTCAGCAGGTACATAGAATTTGGAGAAGAACCCGCCTTGCAATGCTGAAGACAATCTGCGTGCCGGACTCGTCGTCATTGAAGCCTGGTTCGGGGGCTACTGAGGGAGTCCTGGATTAGGGGGTGTCCAGGTAGCCGGACTATACCTTCAGCCGGACTCCAAGACTATGAAGATACAAGATTGAAGACTTCGTCCCGTGTCCGGATGGGACTTTCCTTGGTGTGGAAGGCAAGCTTGGCGATGCGGATATTCAAGATCTCCTACCATTGTAACCGACTTTGTGTAACCCTAACCCTCTCCGGTGTCTATATAAACCAGAGGGTTTTAGTCCGTAGGACAACTTCATCATACAACAATCATACCATAGGCTAGCTTTTAGGGTTTAGCCTCCTTGATCTCATGGTAGATCTACTCTTGTACTACCCATATCATCAATATTAATCAAGCAGGACGTAGGGTTTTACCTCCATCAAGAGGGCCCGAACCTGGGTAAAACATCGTGTTCCTTGCCTCCTGTTACCATCCGGCCTAGACGCACAGTTCAGTACCCCCTACATCAACAGGCACAGATTAATATTGGTGCTTTCATTGAGAGTTCCTCTGTGTCGTCGCTTTTAGGCCCGATGGCTCCTTCGATCATCAACAATGATGCAGTCCAGGGTGAGACTTTTCTCCCCAGACAGATCTTCGTCTTCGGCGGCTTCGCACTGCGGGCCAAGTCGCTTGGCCACCTTGAGCAGATCGAAAGCTACGCCCCTGGCCATCAGGTCAGGTTTGGAAGCCTAAACTACATGGCTGACATCCGCGGGGACTTGATCTTCGACGGATTCGAGCCACAGCCAAGCGCACCGCACTATCTCGATGGGCATGATATAGCTCTGCCGCCGAACAGTGCCTTGGAGGCCGCACACACATCGGTTCCAACCATTGATTCGGAGCCTACTGCACCGATCGAGGATCAGCGGTTGGACGCTGCCTCAGGGGCTGCGATCTCAGAGGCGATCGAGTCGAACTCCAGCCCCGCACTCCGCATGCCCCGTGACTCCGAGGAGTCGGATTCCTTTCTGAACTCCAAGCCCCCCGCGCCCCTGCCGATCGAATCCGATTGGGCGCCGATAATGGAGTTCACCACCGCAGACATCTTTCAGCACTCGCCCTTCGGCGACATCCTGAATTCGCTAAAGTCTCTCTCTTTATCAGGAGAAGCCTGGCCGGACTACGGTCAGCAAGGATGGGATTCGGATGATGAAGAAATTCAAAACCCACCCACCACCCACTTCGTAGCCACTGTCGACGACTTAACCGACATGCTCGACTTCGACTCCGAAGACATCGACGGTATGGACGACGATGCAGGAGACAACCAAGAACCAACGCCTATAGGGCATTGGACAGCCACCTCTTCTCACGATGTGTACATGGTGGGTACCCCTAAAGGAAGCAACAACGAGGAAAACGGGGATGGAAAGAGGGATCGATCTCTCGAAAAGCAATAAAAGCGTCGGCGTAAACGCCGACCCAAGCCCCGCCTTGATAAAGACCCAGCCATAGAGCAGGATGAGCCGGTAGACAACGAGCATGCCTTAGAGCAACCGTCCCAACAGGACAACCCGGATAGAGAAACCGAACATCCCTCCCCCGGCGAAAATGGCATTCCGGATGACCCTACGCCGGACAAGCCCACGAAGCAAAAGAACCTCCACAAACAGCTCGTTGCAACCGCATGCAGCCTGAAAAAGCAGAAGCGGAAGCTAAAAACTGCGGGAGATGCACTCAGGATCAGATGGAGTAAAGTAATCAATACCGCAGACAAATACGGTGACAGCCGCCACACTAAAAGCTATCCGAAGAGAAAGCTACTGCCTGAATTCGATGAGGAGGCCTTAGAGCCCTCGCATTCCAAAAGTGAGAGAGCCACACGGTCGGATAGACGACCCCATGGCCAGCATAAAGCGGCAAGCAGCGCCGCACTTAAGCCGGCATGCGACCCACTTAAGGATTTGCATCATGGCCCAGCCAGGTCCATTTACGGGCCAAGAAATCAAGCTCTCGTAAGCAATGCAGTAAAGCCCTTATCAGAATCCGGCACACCCAAATACAGGGGTGCCGCACACCCCCTATGTTTCACCGATGAGGTCCTGGATTATGAATTTCCAGCGGGATTCAAACCCGTAAACATAGAGGCATATGATGGAACAACAGACCCTAGAGTCTGGATCGAGGATTATATCCTCCACATACATATGGCTAGAGGAGATGACCTCCACGCCATAAAATACTTACCCCTCAAGCTTAAAGGGCCAGCCCGGCATTGGCTCAAAAGCCTTCCTGAAAACACAATCAGAAGTTGGGAAGAGCTCGAGGACGCTTTCCGAGCAGATTTTCAAGGGACCTATGTCCGCCCTCCGGATGCAGACGATCTTAGTCACATAACTCAACAGCCCGGAGAGTCAGTTCGGCAATTCTGGAATAGATTTCTTACTAAAAAGAATCAGATAGTCGACTGTCCGGACGCTGAAGCCTTAGCGGCTTTCAGGCATAATGTCCAAGACGAGTGGCTCGCCAGACACCTCGGCCAAGAAAAGCCAAGAACAATGGCCGCACTAACAAGCCTCATGACCCGCTTTTGCGTAGGAGAGGACAGCTAGTTGGCAAGATGCAGCACCAGTGACCCAAGTACATCCGAAACTAGGGATGGAAACGGAAAACCGCGACGCAATAAGGACCGTCGCCAGACTAAGGAAAAAAGTCCGAAGAGCACGGCAGTCAATGCCGGATTCAAAAGCTCATGACAGAATCAGAAAAAGCCGCCCCTCCAAGATAACAGGGACGACCTATCCAACCTAAACAAAATCTTGGATAGGATATGTCAAATACACAGCACTCCCGGAAAGCCTGCTAACCATACCCACGGAGATTGTTGGGTTTTCAAACAATCCGGCAGACTCAACGCCGAACACAAGGGGCTCGACACACCAAGCAAAGACGAGGACGAACCCCAAAAGCATAGTACCAGGAAACAAAAGAATTTCCCATAAGAAGTAAAAACAGTAAACTTACTCCACATAACAAAACGTGCGGCGCCCATAAAGGTACGCGCCCCATGGCCTATCCCAAAGGAATCCCGCCACTGGTTGTCAAAACCAATCATCTTCGATCATCTGGATTATTCTAGAAGTGTCAGGAACCCAGGCTAGACTGCCCTGGTACTCGATCCAATAATTGGCGGACTCCAGTTTTCAAATGTCACTATGGACGGTGGCAGCGGACTCAACCTGATATATCAGGACTCAAACCGGTCGAAGTTGTGTCTAGAAATGCTTTAGTTATGTAGGGGAATTGATTGTGGTAGGGAACGTAAGGCTCTTTTTACTCCTTATCCTCATGACCTTCTAATCTGAGTCATCTTATCTTTTCTACGGGGTTAAGTACTAGGCTTCTCTTCTATCTCTCAGGCTGACATGTTACTAAACCGTAGTTGCCTAGGATTGTTGAGTTCAAGCCTCAGTTCAGTTCCTACGACTTCCATATGTTCATAATTGGTCTCAGAACCTTGATATTGTGATCTTGAGTGGTTATGCCACCATTTTTGCAGGATGTCTCAAATCATTTTGAGCATTTACAGCCATTATGCTGTCCGAGTCATCCCAGGTTTCTAAGTAGTCTGATGCATTTGCAAACCCCTTCCTCGTATTCCTGATGTCCATTTGGGCCAGATTAATCACACTAATTGGTGAGTTGAGGTACTTTGTTGCCTCGACATATATGTTGGACCTATTACTATGACCCTAGGTGTTTTAGGGAGTCACCTAGTAATCTAGCCATGTTTTGTGTTCTGGTGTGATGATTCTGGCCACCACTCTTGAAAGCATCCCGTGATGCCATTTAGTAGTAGGTATTCTATTCCTGGGTTCTTGACCCAAGATCCACTCTAATTACCTCGTGTTGATAGTGTTGCTCGTACCTCTAGGATATTAATAATCTTTGTGGTAGTCTTCGAGGTCCGTGGTGTATCATTCTCCCAAATACCATGAACCATCATGGCAGGAGTTCTCTTGAACCAAAGATCACAACCAGGGTGCTCTTAAGGAGTTCTCCATCCATAACTGTGACTCTGCCAGTCCTACCTCTCTGCATTGGTTATCCGGAAGAAACATGTTGAACTTGATTCGACATACTAATCTATGCATCCACAACTCAGAAAGTTATATGTTCCTTGAGTTGACCCTCCTCAGCTGTATCCCGACCCTAGTCTATCACTTGATAGTCAGGAATAGTTGTGCATTCGTGTTCATCGATGCCTATTATTCTTGTGGTCCGTCAAGCCATTCCATTCTAGAATGACTAGGAGAAACAAACTCCAGTACCTCATCCATATCTAGGATTGGGTCAAAGCAGTTGTATTTCGCAGATCAAATGCAATCAAGCTATTGGTCTGTTCTACCCTGAAGTATTGCCCTCCTTATGTCAGGAATGTCATGAGAATTGCACCTTTCCTTATGAATTCTTGACGTAGTGACACTTCTCGCCATCATTATTCATTCCTCGGTGTCGTGCTGTCGCAACCGGAATACCGACAAGTGAATCGTGATGTGTGAAATCAATACTCCTAGCAACCCCGTTGCATGGTAGTTAATGGACAACACTCTCATTCTTAGTGTGCTGGTTATTAAATCATCATCCTAAGACTGATCGTGCTATCTAGTCCTTATTTCTGGTGCACTCTTCGATCAATGAGTTAGGATTGCGACAATCCCTCGCTCCTTGATCATATCGTCTTGCCCTGAAAAGCAAGATTGTTCTCGAGCTTAATAACATATCGGTGGTTCGTGATTTTCCGAATATCTTCTCGGAAGTATTACCAGGTTGTTCCCTGACCGCTATGTTGAGTTCGTGATCATGTTGGTTTTTCTCTAAACCATCCATTCTCCAAGAATCTGTGTTGGATACCCCCGAGCTAGTTGGTTAAGCTAAACAACAACTTGGAGAGTTGGAAGATAAAAGCTTGTCTGACTTAGTTCATGTTAAGGGATATCTTTTGTGTGTGTGTGTGTTGAAGAAATATGGTATTGTCATCGGTTGACCCTCGTGATCAGTTAATGGACCTATCATCTTATCCAATCTTTGATTTGAGTATGGGTTATCATCAAATCAAGTTAGAACCAACGATATTCATAATGTTGTCTTACTCGTGGTTGATTCCTCGAGCATACACCATTACATCCTTTGGTCTGACCAATGCTATCACCGTGTTCACTTAATTATGGATTTCCATTTATATGGAAACCTGGATGAATTGTTGTTGAGCCCATCGACAACATCCATGTCCTCTCCATGATTTTGTCGAACATTAAGCGAGTGTTGGAAACTTTTGAAAGCATCTCTTCATGCTAGCTCATGAAGCATATGTTGGATGAAAGAAGTGACTTCCTCTGATTCACGTGCATTTGGTGCAAGTTGCCGCCGTGAGTTCGAGAAAGTTAGTTTTGCTTCCTCTGGAATCATCCCAAGTTAGTCATGCACGTGTGAAGTATTCCATGGTCTGATAGACTGATCATCTTCATTCCATATGAATTCCATAGCACACTAAGCCACTGATTGACCTGTTCCAGGAAAAGAAGTTGTTGTGCTATCCTAGGTCATGCACAAGATTTCGATATCCTCAATGATGGTTCCCCACCAGAACTCGGTAGTGTTTTATTATAAGACTGCTATGTGGTCATACTTGTCTGGGACAACGTGTTCACATGTTGTAGCAGAACCAGCTCATGTTTTGGAGCTTGCTATCGCAGTTCATTCCCCGAGAATCTCGCAATGTCGTTTCGTCGATTTGTGTTGCGAAATTTCATTTTCCTTTCTAGACTCGATGAGTCTGGAATATTCTGACACCAACCAGATCTGAATCTCAAGCAGATATGATGGTTGGAGCATTTTCCAAGAACTATAATATTGGTCCCTCGATAACCGGTAAGTGGATGTCGTGGCCAACACATCCAGCCGGAAGACCTATTATTGTAGTATCTCGATTGAAGAAAGTTGGCCACCTCCCCATGAGGATTTCGTAGGATTTACCTCAATAGTTAATCCTTACGGATTCTGGTGCTCCCGGAGTCCGACCTTTTACTTGATGTTCTATATATCAAACCATATTTATGAATGGGATACACTAGCACATCAAGGAGAACATTAGAAGCGGAGTGCTATATGTCTCTCGGTTGATCATCCAGATTTTGTTTCCTTGGCCTCGCTAAGGTGAAATCTAAGAAGGTGTTATCTTCCTTTGCATCTGCATCATCCATCACCATTCATCATGGTGGTATGTTGTGTTGCCAGGATCCTTGACACGGATATTGGTAAAACCTTGATGAATATGGAGATGCTCAAGTTCTTGAGAGCACGCACAAGCACTAGGTTTTACCGTTGGCGTTAACTGGGATTTGCTTCCAGTTTCCTCATTTATGTTATAACCTTTTCAAATAGTGGACTCACTCTTGACTGTTGAGTTCTTCCCCAGTTACCAGAATCATTCCCAACATTTGCATTTTGTTCCCAGCTTGCACCTCAGTAGTTGTTGTTCAGGATCATCTTCAAAAGTGGACTTACCATGGTCCCATCCATTTCCGATGATAAGCAAAATCATCCATTGTGTTGTCTTAAACAAGGTAGTCCACATCATCCATCCTAGTCCGAGTATGTCATTCTTTTGAACTCCTTCAAATGATCATTTGTGATAGCCTTAGGCTGGTATAAAGAGTTTCAATGATCTCCGAATCAAAAGTAATTCTTTTTGCCACTTAAGGGAATAATTCTACGAGTCACCTTCCCCGAGGTATCACGTTACGAAATCATGGCAAATATCTTCTTGCTACTTTGAAATTCATGCTCCATCTTATTCGAGTATGGAATTGTTGCCTACCTAGTGAACCTTCGCCATCCGTTTCACTCCATCCCTCTAGGTGTATGCTTCGTGTCTCAGCTCGAGAGATGTTACTATGTCTCATTCCATGAGTTGATCTTGTGATCATTAAGATGATCCTAAGTTGCTCGAACCTTAGGGACGTCGATTCTTCTTAAATTCTCCCTTTCTACTCATTGTCATGTTGGATGTAGTTCTCAAAGCAAGACGTCGAGATCAAGGTGATGCAATGAATCAACATCCTCGAGTAAGACATCTGGATCGTGAAGGTCGTGTTAGCTTTGTATCCCCTCTGTCTTCTTACCTCACGTCTTGAATCTCGGGATGAGATTCTTGTTTAGTGGGGGCGAGTTGTCACAGCCCTAGAATTTGATTGCAATTAGTATCATAAGCATCCATGCATCATGTCTATATTTGTTTGGAAGTTGAAATGGGGATGGCAGAAACCCCCAGCACCACTTAATCCAACTAGGGTTACTAAAATATTTTTCAATGATCCTGAAATGCCCTTCAAAAATGTTCATCATCTTTGTCTTGGTCTAAAACCTCTGACAAAAATGGTGCAATACTTTCTAGGTCATCCAAAGGTCACTGGATTAAGTCATATGTTATTTGAATTTGGGCATTTAAATGCTAGTAAATATTTTAAATGCCCAAGTAATCCTAAACTGAAATGTTCCATGTTGGATATATTCTAAACAGTGGGCATGTTCAGTCTGGTGATTTTTGAAAGGGTCTAAGTATTTTTAATAAAGCCCTAAAGACTACAGAAAAATAGAAAACAAATTAAAAGAGAAAGAGGGAGAACCTACCTGGTGGGCCGACCGGCCCACCACTGTAGCAGCCCAATTGGGCAAAGCCAGCCCAGCCCACCTCCACCTCCCTGTCGTCTTCCACCTCATGCCAGTGGGCAGGAGGGCGTGTGTCCGCGGCACGCACGCGCGTGCCCGGCCACCTCCTGCTTCCCGGGGCGCCCTGAGCCTTCCGTCGTGCCACACCGCCCCCCCCCAAGACCCGTATGGATCGATCTCTCCCTCCCTCGCTCTCCCCCTCGCCCGTTCCCCGCCATGGCCAAAGCCTCCATGGATGCACCACCGCCGTTCGCCGCTGCCATCGACCTCCCCACGCCCATCCAGCTATGCCACGAGTTCCGCCTCGACCCCCGCGTCCTCTGCACCAATCCAGGCGCCGCCAGGACCTCCATGACAACGACCCCGAGCTCTTCTTCCTCCTCGGACCCGTGGATCACTGTCGGTCGATTCGTGCCATCGAGGACGTCCCCAAGCCCACTGAGTTGCGCTTCGACCTCCCAGTGAGCTCCTCCGTCATTTTTCCCCTGTCCCTGTGGCTTGTCGCTTGCGTAGCCGCGCTAACCACCGTACCGAGCACCACCGTCCGCCATGGACGCCGGGCATGGCGCTGCCGTGCCGCTTCACTCAAGCCGACGAGCCTAGCGAGCTCCTAGATGTACCAGGAGGCCGTAGATCCCCTTAGCTGGCCTCGCCGTACCCTGCAGCCCCGCGCCCGCATCAACCCGAGCTCCGGCCACCGCCTCGCTCGTCGCTGGTGCCTCTGCAGGCCACCCCAGCTCCGACCGCCTCCACCGTTGGATGCGCCACCCTACTAGCTCCCCGTAGATGCTTCCCACGCGCCAAACCGGCCCCCGTAGCAAAATCCCGAAGCCCTCCGCCACGTTTTGGTCGCCGCCGGCGGAACTCCGGCGAAGCCAACGTGGCGCTGTCATTAGCCACTAATGACCCCCCCTAAACTAACTCCTAGGCCACTGACTCATGGGCCCCATGCCCTAATTAACATAGATTACATTTTCTGTTTAGTTTTAACTAACCTCAGTGGGCCCACGTGTCAGCTTTGACCAAGCTGACGTGGATGTTGACTGGGCCCACATGTCTGTGACCCTAACCAGCCCTAAGACACTAACTATTGGGTCCCATGCGTCAGGTTTGACCTGGGTCAACCCAGTTGACCTGCTGACGTCATGACGATGTCATGCTGACGCAGTAATTAATTTCTGTTTTAAAACAATTCAGGAAATTCCAGAAAATGACTTAAACTTCAAAAAATCATAGAAATTAAACCGTAACTCCAAATGAAATAATTTATATATGAAAAATTATCAGAAAAATTCAAGGAATCTGTTTATGGCATTTTCATGCATGTTAGAACAACTTATGGCTGCTGTTTAGGCCAATTCACATAAATGGAATTTAAACTCTCACATATGGAGTTTGAATTTGAACCTAGGGTTCAAACCAACTCCATTTAACATGTTGCTAGTTGCATTAGCTCAAAACACAGCATATTGACATGTCATGATCATGCATCATATTGTGCATTGCATTGATTGTGTTCATTCCCTGTTGCCGGTGGTTGTCCCCTCTCGATAGACGTTGTACCGACGCTGTGATCGTTGACACTGATGAAGACCCAATGATATCTTCAGAAGTGCCAGGCAAGCAAAACCCCCTTGTTCATTCCGATACAATCCCACTCTCTCGCTCCTGCTCTCTTTTACTGCATTAGGAAAACACGATTCCTCTGTTACTTGTTGCGGTAGTTGAACCTCTTATCCTCTGCATGACCTGTCATTGCTACAGTAAATAGATGGAACCCACTAGCATGAGTAGGAGTTGTTTGAGCCCTGATGTGCCTACTCATTCATGCTTGTTTGTCATGCCTGCTACTGCTTAGAGTTGAGTCAGGTCTGATTCATCGGGGATGAATCGGAGGTGTGTAAACATGTCCTACTATTGAGAGCTAAGTGTGTGAACACGATTTGGTAAAGGTAGCGGTGAGAGGCCATGTAGGAGTACATGGTGGGTTGTCTCATTGAAACCGTCCTCAGGAACTGAGCTCTGTGTATGTGATCCATGAAACAGTTACTACCATGCATTGGGCCCGAAACCAATGGACCCTCTCAGCTTCTTGATCACCCTTGTCCTTTGTCCAGGAGTTGCAACTAGTTTCTGGTGTTTATAGGATATGTGTCGGCGGCCGTGCGTAGCGCTGACCCTAGGGGTGGGCTATGATGCGGTAGATACACCGTGGCACGGTGTACCGGGCGCCCGTTTGGTGTCTCGGGAACCCTGTTCACATCGTTCGGGGCCGTATGTGGAAACCTCGGTCGGACTCCCTGCGGATGGAACCTGGATAGGCGATAAACCTGGACTAGAGGCTTGAGTGTTTAGGTAGGCCGTGGCCGACACCCTCGTTGGGCTTCCGCTTGAAGGTTGCCGAGTACATGTCGTGTAAACGGCGGTAAGTGGTGAGAGCGTGTGTGAAGAAGTACACCCCTGCAGGGTTATAAATGATCTATCTGAATAGCCGTGTCCACGGTAAAGGACTTCTGGGTTGCCTATAACAGTTCATAGACAAGTGAAAGTGGATACTCTAAAACTCGCAAGATAAGTGTGAGTGCTATGGATGGCCTTCTCGTAGGGAGACGGGAGCGGATCCATAGTGGTGTATTGAATGGTGAATATGTGGACTCGTGTGCGCCACCTCAAAAGAGTTGCTTGAAGTCGTAGTTCAGGTTAGCTACTAAGTCAAAGCTGGCTTGCTGCAGTCAAACTCCACCACCCCCCTTGTTGATACGATGCATATGTAGCTAGTTCTGACGTAAGTCTTGCTGAGTACCCTTGTACTCACGTTTGCTTAATTTATGTTTTGCAGAGAGACTTCAGTCTCGCTAGTACTACCGTGTGGACTTCGACGTTTAGCTTGATACCTCAGCTACGATCTTGTGCCCTCGGCAGGATCTGGTAGATAGTCAGGCTTCTTAGCCTTTTTTTCATTTGTACATGTCTGTACTCAGACATGTTAAGCTTCCGTTTGTGCCTTGATTTGTATGCTATGTTTGTTGGGTCATGAGACCCATGTTTGTAATATCTCACTCCTCGGAGCCTAATGAATAAATACTTGAGTTGCAGAGTTATGTTGTGATGCCATGTTGTATTTACACATATCGAGCATATTGTGTGTATGATTGAAATGCTTGGTATGTGTGGGATCCGACAATCTAGTTGTTTATCCTTGGCAGCCTCTCTTATGGGGAAATGTAGTCTAGTGCTTCCATGAGCCATAGTAGTCCGCTGCAGCCCGGTTCACCGGAGTCCTGTTAGCCCAGCACTACTGCCCAGGACACTTGACTGGCCGGCATGTGTTTCACTTTGTTCCTGTGTCTGTCCCTTCGGGGAAATGTCACACGGTGACATCCGGAGTCCTGTTAGCCCAGTGCTACAGCCCAGATTCACACGCTGCTGACCGACATGCTCGATGTGATTCATGTATGCCTGTCCCCATAGGTTGGTGCCGCTTTGGGTTCACGACTAGCCATGTCAGCCCGGGTTCCCTGTCATATGGATGCTAGCGACACTATCATATACGTGAGACAAAAGGAGCAAACGGTCCCGGGCCATGGTAGGGCGACACCCGTGGGAATACCGTGTGTGAGGCCGCAAAGTGATATGAGGTGTTACCGGCTAGATCGATGTGACTTGGAATCGGGGTCCTGACAGAATCCCACCTGCCGACATTCTCCCTCTTTATGTAAACCTTGTAAAATAAGAGAGAATAGGCATAAGTATTGTGACATAATGTGTAGTAACAGCCCATAATGCAATAAATATCGATATAAAAGCATGATGCAAAATGGAAGTATCAGCGATCTGCACACGTTCAGCTCGGTGACGTCCCTCGTACTCTTGATCCAGCTGAGGCCGAGGGTGAGTTCCATCAGCACGACGGCGTGGTGACAATGATGAAGTTACTGACGCAGGGCTTCGCCTAAGCACTACAACAATTCCCCATAAGAGAGGAAGGAGGACGCCTAGCACTACAACAATTCGCCTAAGCACTACAACAATTCGCCTAAGCACTACAACAATTCGCCTAAGCCCCCCTTTCCTATTCCAAGTGGGAGAAGGGGGGAAGGAGGAGGAGGAGAGAAGGAAAGAGGGGGGCGCCGCCCCCTCCCCTTGTCCAATTCGGATTGGGGCAAGGGGGCGCATGCCACCTCCTGGCCAGCCCTCTCTCTTCTCCACTAAGGCCCATGTGGCCCAATAGCTTCCGGGGGGTCCGGTAACCCCCGGCACTACAAAAAAACACACATCCGTGACATTTTGGGCCGAACGAATTGTTTTTCTGTCATACTTATGACACTTCTATGACGATAATTGTGACAAAACCCGGTATCATTATAGATGTGGTGGGGTCCTACTTCTATGATAAAAAATCATGACAGAAAATGGGCTTTTCGTGCTGAGCAGACCGGAGACGCAGCTGCATGACATTCTTTGGGCCGTCCATGAAGGAAAAAACCATGGTAGAAGTGAGGGCGCGGAAAATATCGGGGAGTTCCCGGTTACAATGGGTGGTCGGGGGCCGAGCGATGCGCGTTTCTCTCATACACGTACGCGCGTGGGTGCGAGGCGTTGGGCTCTAACTGAACCCGAGCGAGGCGTTGGGCTCTAACTGAACCCAAGCAATTGCACTGCAGGCTACGCGTTACCCTGAACCCGAGCGATCGATCGATCCCTTGCTATTAACTGAAGTTGAGTGATTCCTTCGCTACTGCTGCTAACTGAAGCCGATCGATGCTGCCTCTGATGAACAGTGAGCGTTGTTGGGGGGTTTGGATGAATAGTTCCCGGTGGGGGTTGGATGAACAGGACCCCATGGTAGTAGAGGTCGTTGCCGCTGGACGAACAGTACCCCGATGGATCGAGCCGGTGGATTAACAGGACCCTGTGGAGGGCTGGATGAACAGGACCCCGTGGAGGGCTGGCTGAACAGTAGCCGGTGGAGGGCTGGATGAACAGTAGCCGGTGCAGGGGTGGTTGAACAGTAGCTCGTGGAGGGCTGGTTGAACAGGACCCGCATGGAGAGGGCTGGTTGAACAGTAGCAGGTTGAGGAGCGCGCCGTGGAGGCTGGATGAACAGGAGCCCGTGGATGAACAGTCGCAGGTGGAGGCTGGAGGAGGTCGATGGTGGATGAACAGTAGCTCGTGGAGGCTGGAGGAGGTCGACGGTGGAGATGAACAGTATCCCGTGGAGTCCCGTTTTGCGGTACGCCACACCCCTCCTGATGAACAGGACCCCCGTTTCGACCTTAGCGCTCCAACACAAGTCCATTTTCACCGTTTTGCGGTACACCACACCCCTCCCGATCAACAGGACCCCATTTCCATCGTAGGAGGTCCGTTTTCTCTTCTTTGCGGTACGCCAGACTCCTCCTGATGAATAGGATCCTGTTTCCACCATGGCCGGTCGAACACAAGGCCATTTCCTCCGTTCTGTGGTACGCCAGGCCTCGTTTCCATCGCCTGTTCCGTCCAAGCCGGTTGGCTCTCGATGAACACGATGACGCATTTCGTTTCGACCCAGCCGGTTGGCTCCCCATGAACACGACGACCACGTAGTTTCTCCGTTCCAACTCAACCATATACACGAGCCCTGACCATACGTATGCGCGAGTAGGCGTTCGAGACCCCGCCGGTATGTACGTACGTGGCCGTATTTACTCTCTTGCACCCTGGCCGCTGTACGTACGTGTAGATGCTACGTGTGCGCCTCTACTACCACACGTGCGCACCTCTACATTGACCAGTATGTAAGTACACATTCGCGACCAGAATGACAACGCTACGTACGCTTCGACCGGGTGGGTCCCGACTGTCAGGAACTTCCTTGTGTGCGAAGATGTAGTTGGTGGGTCGTAGCAGTCAGGGAGTGAATCATTTTTTCCCGTAATATGGACGCACTTCCTTGCGTGCGAAGATGTAGCTGGTGGGTCCCACCAGTCAGGGGGAACATTTTTTTCACATAATACGGTGGCCCGTCCGGTGGGTCCCCGATGCCAGGTGGAGGAATCATTATTTTTCGTGTAATAAGGAGACACTTCCATGCTGCGGCCGTGGACCCGGCTGTCAGCCTCTCCATGTACAGTCCTCTTTCGATGGAAGTCCTTCCTTGACCACGTTGACCACGCCGCGCCAAGAGCACCAGGGTGGTAGACGACGGCGAGGCCTAGGAAGGGGACGACGCGGAGCCGGGGAAGACCCGGTAGTGGATGCCCACGCGGAGAGGAGTATGAGGGTTGACTGGTTCAGCTCGGTGTGAGCCTGCCGTCGCCGCAGGGCCTGGCGAGCGGTGGGAGTAGTAGGGGCGGTGAGGCTTCCGTGGCAGCACAGCCAACCACAGGAGGCAGGAGCAGGCGGTCTCGCCGGCGCTTATTTGAGCAGCTGGTGCAAGAAGAGCAGCGATTGAAGAAGCAGCAGGACCGTTCAATTCAAATCCAACAGTCACTGCTGCTAGAATCATTTGTTGACTAAGTTGACAAGCCTGATAACCCACAAGTATAGGGGATCGCAACAGCTTTCGAGGGTAGAGTATTCAACCCAAATTTATTGATTTGACACAAGGGGAGCCAAAGAATATTCTCAAGTATTAGCAGCTGAGTTGTCAATTCAACCACACCTAGAAACTTAGTATCTGCAGCAAAGTGTTTAATAGCACAGTAATATGATAGTGGTGGTAGCAGCAACAAAAGTAAAGACAGCAAAAGTAATGTTTTTGGTATTTTGTAGTGATTGTAACAGTAGCAGCGGGAAAGTAAATAAGCGTAAACCAGTATATGGAAAACTCGAAGGCACCGGATCAGTGATGGATAATTATGCCGGATGCGGTTCATCATGTAATAGTCATAACATAGGGTGACACAGAACTAGCTCCAATTCATCAATGTAATGTAGGCATGTATTCCGTATATAGTCATACGTGCTTATGGAAAAGAACTTGCATGACATCTTTTATCCTACCCTCCCGTGGCAGCGGGGTCCTATCGGAAACTAAGGGATATTAAGGCCTCCTTTTAATAGAGAACCGGAACAAAGCATTAGCACATAGTGAATACATGAACTCCTCAAACTATGGTCATCACCGGGAGTGGTCCCGATTATTGTCACTTCGGGGTTGCCGGATCATAACACATAGTAGGTGACTATAGACTTGCAAGATAGGATCAAGAACTCGCATATATTCATGAAAACATAATAGGTTCAGATCTAAAATCATGGCACTCGGGCCCTAGTGACAAGCATTAAGCATAGCAAAGTCATAGCAACATCAATCTCAGAACATAGTGGATACTAGGGATCAAACCCTAACAAAACTAACTCGATTACATGATAAATCTCATCTAACCCATCACCGTCCAGCAAGCCTACGATGGAATTACTCACGCACGGCGGTGAGCATCATGAAATTGGTGATGGAGGATGGTTGATGATGACGACGGCGACGAATCCCCCTCTCCGGAGCCCCAAACGGACTCCAGATCAGCCCTCCCGAGAGGTTTTAGGGCTTGGCGGCGGCTCCGTGTCGTAAAATGCGATGATTTCTTCTCTCTGATTTTTTTCTCTCCGAAAGCAAATATATAGAGTTGGAGTTGGCGTCGGAGGGCATCCAGGGGGCCCACGAGGTAGGGGGCGCGCCCTAGAGGTGGGCGCGCCCCCCACCCTCGTGGACAGGGTGTGGCCCCCCTGGTCTTCATCTTTGGCGAGGATTTTTTATTATTTTTTCTAAGATGTTCCGTGGAGTTTCAGGTCATTCTGAGAATATTTGTTTTCTGCACATAAAACAACATCATGGCAATCCTGCTGAAAACAGCGTCAGTCCAGGTTAGTTCCATTCAAATCATACAAGTTAGAGTCCAAAACAAGGGCAAAAGTGTTTGGAAAAGTAGATACGATGGAGACGTATCAACTCCCCAAGCTTAAACCCTTGCTTGTCCTCAAGCAATTCAGTTGACAAACTGAAAGAAAGAAAGAAAAACTTTTACAAACTCGGTTTGCTCTTGTTGTTGTAACTATGTCAAGCCAGTATTCAAGTTTTCAGCAGAGATCATAACTAACCACATTTGCAATAATTCTCAGGTCCCATAATTACTCATATCAATAGCATAATCAACTAGCAAGCCATAATAATAAATCTCGGATGACAACACTTTCTCAAAACAATCATAATATGATATAACAAGATGGTATCTCGCTAGCCCTTTCTGAGACCGCAAAACATAAATGCAAAGCACCTTTAAAGATCAAGGACTGACTAGACATTGTAATTCATGGTAAAAGAGATCCAATCATAGTCACACCCAACATAGATTAATAGTGATGAATGCAAATGACAGCTGTGCTCTCCAGCTAGTGCTTTTTAATAAGAGGGTGATGTCTCAACATAAAAGTAAATGGATAGGCCCTTCGCAGAGGGAAGCAGGGATTTGTAGAGGTGCCAGAGCTCGGTTTTGAAATAGAGATAAATTGTATTTTGAGCGGTATACTTTCATTGTCAACGTAACAACTAAGAGATGGCAATATCTTCCATGCTAAACACATTATAGGCGGTTCCCAAACAGAATGGTAAAGTTTATACTCCACCTCCACCAACAAGCATCAATCCATGACTTGCTCGAAACAACGAGTGTCTCCAACATACATCAGGTCCCAGGGGGAGTTTTGTTTTCAATTAATTTTGATTTAGTTTGCATAAAGCATGGGATTGGGCATCCCGGTGACCAGCCATTTTCTCATGAGTGAGGAGCGGAGTCCACTCCTCTTGAGAATAACCTGCCTAATACGGAAGATAAGGATAGCCTTGGTTGATACATGAGCTATTTGAGCATACAAAATAGAATGTTTATTTGAAGGTTTAGAGTTTGGCACATACAAATTTACTTGGAATGGCAGGTAGATACCGCATATAGGAAGGTATAGTGGACTCATCTGGAATACCTTTGGGGTTTAAGGGATTGGATGCACAAGCAGTATTCCCGCTTAGTACAAGTGAAGGCTAGCAAAAGACTGGGAAGCGACCAACTAGAGAGCGACAACAGCCATGTACATGCATTAGAATTAATAAACATTGGATGCAAGCATGAGTAGGATATAATCCACCATGAACATAAATATCGTGAAGGCTATGTTGATTTTGTTTCAACTACATGCGTGAACATGTGCCAAGTCAAGTCACTTAAATCATTCAAAGGAGGATACCACCCCATCATACCACATCATAACCATCTCAATAGCATGTTGGCACGCAAGGTAAACCATTATAACTCATAGCTAATCAAGCATGGCACAAGCAACTATGATCTCTAATTGTCATTGCAAACATGTTTATTCATAATAACCTGAATCAAGAACGAGGGGCTCATCATATTTACAAAAACAAAAGAGGTCGAGTTCATACCAGCTTTTCTCATCTCAGTCAGCCCATCATATATCATCATAATTGCCTTTCACTTGCACGACCGAACGATGTGAATAATAATAAGAGTGCACATGCATTGGACTAAGCTGGAATCTGCGAGCATTCAATAAACAAGAGAAGACAAGGCAATATGGGCTCTGGGTTAATTCAACAATAATGCATATAAGAGCCACTTCAACAATTTAATTATGGTCTTCTCCTACTGACCCCTAAAGAAAAGAACACAAATAAAACTATTTACACGGGAAAGCTCCCAACAAGCAAAAGAAGAACGGGAAATATTTTTGGGTTTTCTTTTTAATTATTACTACTACAGCAGAAAAATAAACTACTACTAATTTTTTGTTTTTCTTAAGGTTTATCAAACACACAAGAAGAAAGCAGGAAAAAGAAAATAAACTAGCATGGATATTACAGTGAAAGAGTATGAGCACTGACATCTAGCAGTGAGTGTGTGTGAGCATAAATGTAATGTCGGTGAGAAATACGTACTCCCCCAAGCTTAGGCTTTTGGCCTAAGTTGGTCTATTGCCAGGGATAGCCTGGCGGATACCCGTAAGTGTAGTTGGGGTCGTACTGCGACGAAGAATAGTTGGGATCATACTGATGTGCAGCGGTTATCGCCTGCTGAGCTGCAGCGTGGAGTTGGGCTGCCTCCGCTCTCCTCTCGTACTCATCTGCCTCCTCTCTGGTGATAGTGTATCTTCGTTTTGCCTGAGCATCAAAGAAGGCACGAGCAGGGAGAGTAATACGGACAACATATCGTTTGTTAAAAATTAAACGATATAAGAGAGGTGATTCAGGCCTCTCGACAAACTGGTGCGAAGCCATAGAGTTATAATCTAAAAAGGCAGGAGGCAACTCTGTATCACTCTCACGAATGTCTATCTCAAGAAAATTAGCTAAGCGGGTTGCATAAATTCCTCCAAAGAAATCTCCATTATGTCTATTATGATGCAACCTACGAGCTACAATGGCTCCCATATGATAAGATTGGTCTCCTAACACAGCACTCCTGAGAATGCTAGGGTCAGGGACACACATGTGACATGCTTCATCCTTAGCATTTATGCATCTACCGATGAAGAGAGCAAAATAATGTATAGCAGGAAAGTGAATGCTCCCTATGGTAGCCTGCGTTATATCTCTGGATTCCCCTACAGTTATACTAGCAAGAAAGTTTCTAAATTCAGATTTAGGGGGATCCCTAATACTACCCCATGATGGAAGTTTGCAAGAAAGAGTGAAATCCTCTAGGTCCATGGTATAAGATTTTCCATAAAGATCAAACATGACTGAAGGAGAATTACGCGAAGATGAATACTCAAACCTCCTCACAAAGGAACTTGTGAGATCATGATACTGGGGGCATTTGTTAGCCTCAAAATCCTCAAGACCGGTATTGCGCAAATATGCTTTGAATTCTTCATTAATTCCCGCACGGTCCATAAAATTTCCCGACGGCCATTCGCAAGGCCGTATTGGAGCGTCTCTTGGTGGATCCTCGTCAGCATCGCGCATAGAAATCCTGGGTCCTTGCTTCTTAGAGGAACCACCTTGGAACATCTTCCTAAGCATAATGTTTTTCTCTGAAAAATTCTGAAATTTTTAGTAACTTCAGACAAAAGTGAACCAACTTCAATAAAACTGATAGCAACTACTCCTACAAGTGCCTAGAGCCTATATCAAGCATTAGAACTACTTGGAACCATATAAATTTGACATGCAAGCTCAAGAACATGGTCACCTATGCAGCACAAATTTGCAAAGAATAAAGTACTAGAACAAAAACTAGTTGGACCAATGGAGGAGTCATATACCAAGGAAAAATCTCCCCAAGCAGTTTTGCGAGAGGTGCTTTGAGCAAGGAGATCGAAAGTCACAGCAAAAGTGGCTGGACTCGTGCTTGAGTTGGTTTTTCGGGTTTGTGTGAGACAGAGGAAGAAGATGGGTGCTGGGATAAGTGGAGGAGGGCCACCATGGGCCCATGAGGCAGGGGGTGCGCCCTAAGGGGGGGCGCGCCCACCACCCTCGTGGCCAGGTGGCAGCTCCTCCCACGGTAATTTTTGCATAGTAAATCCTCAAATATTCCCGAAAAATTTATATTAAATTGGCATGGCATTCTGAGGACTTTTATTTTCGGGATATTTTTATATTGCACGGATAAGCCAGGAAACAGACAGAAAAAAATACTATTTTTACTTTATTTCTACTAATTAACAGAAAGTATAGAGAGGGTACAGAAGTTTGTGCTTCTAGTTTCATCCATCTCATGCTCATCAAAAAGAATCCACTAACAAGGTTGATCAAGTCTTGTTAACAAACTCATTTCGATAATCATGAAACCGGAGAAATTTCGAATAACACTAAGTTACCTCAACGGGGATATGCACATCCCCAATAATAAGTATATCATATTTCTTTTTGACAGTAGGAAGAGGAAATTCAAAACCTCCAATTATAATCGATGGAATTTTTCCAATGGAGTTGATACTATGAACTTGAGGTTGTTTCCTCGAAAATTGTACCGTATGCTCATTACCATTAACATGAAAAGTGACATTGCCTTTGTTGCAATCAATAACAGCCCCTGTAGTATTAAGAAAAGGTCTTCCAAGAATAATAGACATACTATCATCCTCGGGAATATCAAGAATAACAAAGTCCGTTAGAATAGTAATGTTTGCAACCACAACAGGCACATCCTCACAGATACCGACAGGTATAGCAGTTGATTTATCAGCCATTTGCAAAGATATTTCAGTAGGTGTCAACTTATTCAAGTCAAGTCTATGATATAAAGAGAGAGGCATAACACTAACACCGGCTCCAAGATCACACAAAGCCGTTTTAATATAATTTCTTTTAATGGAGCAAGGTATAGTACGTACTCCGGGGTCTCCAAGTTTCTTTGGTATTCCACCCTTAAAAGTATAATTAGCAAGCATGGTGGAAATTTTAGCTTCCGGTATCTTTGATATCCTTCATATATTTAGCATAAGGATTTGTTTTGAGCACATCAGTTAATCGCATACGCAAAAAGATAGGCCTAATCATTTCAGCAAAGCGCTCAAAATCCTCATCATCCTTTTTCTTGGATGGTTTCGGAGGAAAAGGCATGGGTTTCTGAACCCAAGGTTCCCTTTCTTTACCATGTTTCCTAGCAACAAAGTCTCTTTTATCATAACGTTGATTCTTTGATTGTGGGTTATCAAGATCAACAGCAGGTTCAATTTCTACATCATTATCATTACTAGGTTGAGCATCATCGTGAACATCATAATTAATATTTTCATTAGGTTCATGTTCATTACCAGATTGTATTTCAGCATCAGACATAGACATATCATTTGGATTATCAGGTGGTTCAGCAATAGGTTCACTAGAAGTGTGCACGGTTCTATCATTTTTCTTCTTCTTCTTTTTAGAAGAACTAGGAACATCAATATTATTTCTTTGAGAATCTTGCTCGATTCTATTAGGGTGGCCTTCAGGATACAAAGGTTCCTGAGTCATTCTACCAGTTCTAGTGGCCACTCTAACAGCATAATCATTTTTCTTACTATTCATTTCATCAAGCACTTCTTTTTGAGCCTTAAGTACTTGTTCTACTTGAGTGGTAACCATAGAAGCATGTTTGCTAACAAGTTTAAGTTCACCTTTAATATTAGCCATATAATCACCCAAGCGTCTAATCATATAAGCATTTTCTTTTAATTGTCTACCAAAATAAGCATTGAAGTCGTCTTGCTTAAACGTAAAGTTATCAAACTCATCCAAGCACTGACTAGCAATTTTAGTAGGAGGGACTTCAGCTTTATCATATCTATAGAGAGAATTTACCTTTACTACCTGTGTCGGGATATCGAGATCAGGAGGTTCTGATGAAGCTATGTACCTAGGGTAGGGTCATGGACTTGTCCAGCATACCCTCCCCAAGGACATCTTTACAAAGAATCAGAAGCAGTCGAAGAGAAATCATCATCCACTCGACCGCGGAGATGCGCTCACTCGACCACCTTGAAGACACTCGACCACCAGAAGATGAGGAACCCTCCACTCTGCAACGGTTAGGACTTAAACCACAGCATTATGAGCATTTATGACATTTTACTGTAGACGTTACCAGTAACGCCTTTCCTTTATGAGCATTGAACCCTGAGTAACGGAGGGGAGCTGGGGTCCTGGCGCACTCTATATAAGCCACCCCCTCCTCTGGGACAAGGGTTCGCACTTTTGTAAACTTACACACACATATAATCCAGTCGACCGCCTCAGGGCACCGAGACGTAGGGCGGTTACTTCCTCCAAGAAGGGCCTGAACTCGTAAAACTCGTGTGTACAACTACTCCATAGCTAGGATCTTGCCTCCTCACACCTACCCCCCATTCTACTGTCAGTCTTAGATCCACGACAGTTGGCGCCCACCGTGGGGCAGGTGTCTTAGCGACTTATTGGAGAAGTTGCAATTTTTCCAATAACCATCATCATGGTTCCAGGCGGAGGTTTGGCTGAGGGCCGCGAGATCCGTCTCTGCACGCTCGTGTTTGTCGCCAACGACTCCGCATGGCTTCAGGAGGCACCACTCGACGTCGACGCGCTCCTCGCCCGCGGGGCGACGCACTTTCACGCGTGCGTCCGCGGCGTCCTCCTGCGGCAACCGTCGACCCAGTACCAGTCGACTCCAGCGGCTTTCCCCCTCCCTGCGACCCGCCGGAGCAAGCGCACCGGTCGGTCGAGGATTCAATGGTGGGTGAAGCATGCGGTGGCCCGCCAGTCGGCCACCCCTCAAGTCACGGCGCTCGAGCCCGACGAGTCTCTCTACGGCCTGTTCGATCTATCGACTGGCTCTGTAGAGACTGCATCCGAGTGCGGCAGCAATGACTCGGCAACGGAAGTCCTGATGGTCAATGGACCATGCGGTCCTCCTGGCTTCGATCGTGAAGACGGAGGTGACGGGAATGGCGATCCGTCGCGCGTTCACGAGGAGTACCGCCCCGAGCCTCTCTCCTCGCAGCAGAGAGAAGAACTTCGTCGCCGAAACATGGATGCCCTGCATACTCCTATAGTTGGAGAAACGCTCGAGGCCCAGGCCTTGGAACAGGCTCGCTTGGCCAATCTGGCTGAGCACACTCGGCTGGAGAACCTACAGCGCGCACTCCACGATCGCGCTCGTCAACGTGCTCCTGAGTCCAGCCGACGCCAACTTTTTCCACCTCCGGCTCAGGTATACCGGACACCGATCCAAAACCTAGCAGCTGCTGCCCGGATAGCAGAGTCGATTCAACCTTCCCAGTCCGAAGCTGGCCGAGGTCTAGCGCAGATCAGGGCCTTGCTCCGGGCAGCAGGAGAGCAGAATACGGTCGTGTCTCAATCGCGGGATAAGATCCATAGCAGATATGTGGTCGCAGATACGGTCCAGTCGGCCCATAGCCCGAGATCGCCCCCGAGGCGTGAGGAACGTGGAGAGCGGCATGATCAGTACAGAAACCAGGAGCAGTATGATCGTCGAGCCGATCGTGATGGTCGCCGTCGAGTGCCCACTCCTCCTCCAAGGAGTGGGTCATACGTGTCGCGTCCACATGAAGACAGGCGCCCTAACAGCGTCGGAAGAGGTATTCCGGTCGACCCAAGGGAGCCAGCTTTGATGCGAGATATATTCTCGTACAAGGCTTTGTTGACAGAAACAGAGCTCACCGAGATGGCCATGACAGAGGCCCGCAAACCAGCAATAGGGTGCATGTCTCTGGCCCAGAGTGCTTCAGCAGAGCTATCAGAGCTGCAGTGATTCCCCCCGACTTCGGGTTGGCGACTGGAGTCAATAAGTTCACCGGAGAGTCCAAGCCTGACACCTGGCTCGAAGAGTACCGAGTGGCTGTCCAGATTGGTGGCGGCAATGATGAGGTGGCCATGAAACACCTTCCTCTGATGTTGGAGGGCTCGGCTAGGGCGTGGCTGAATCAGTTGGCACCTGGCAGCATCTATACTTGGGAAGATCTCGCCCGAGTGTTTGTCAGAATGTTTGAGGGTACTTGCAAGCGGCCAGCAGGTTTGACAGAATTACAGTGTTGTGTCCAAAAACCGAATGAAACTTTGAGAGATTATATCCAGAGGTGGATCACCCTGCACCACACGGTGGAAGATGTGTCTGATCATCAGGCAATTTGTGCTTTCAAGGAAGGCGTCAGGTACCGGGAGTTGAACCTAAAATTCGATCGGACAAGAAACATGACTCTGACTCGGATGATGGAAATAGCCACCAAGTATGCCAATGGTGAAGAGGAGGAGCGATTGCGGAGCGGCAAGCACAAAGCAGTCGCCCACAAAGCCGGAGGAGGAAACTCCAGTCGGAAACAAAAACGCAAGGCCGAACCAGCTGCTCCGGGTGAGGCCTTAGCTGTGGTTCAAGGAAAGTTCAAGGGGAAGCCCAAAGGGCCGTGGAACCCCAAGAAAGTAAAAGATCAGGATGGAAATGACATGTTGGATCTGCCGTGCCATATCCACACCAAAAAAGACGAAGAAGGTAATTTCATTTACCCGATGCATACCACTCGATAGTGTCGACTCCTGATCCAGCAGTTCCGAGAGAAACAGCCCAAGGAAAAGGAGGAGGCAGACAAGGCTGAGAGTGAAGGAGAAGATGATGATGGTTATCCTCACGTGAATTCCACTCTGATGATTTTTGCTGATGTTGAAAACAAGAGTCAATTGAAAGTCATCAACAGAGAAGTGAACATGGTCGCTCCGGCGACACCCAGTTACTTGAAATGGTCGCAGACTGCCATTACATTCGACCAGTCTGATTATCCAGTGCACATCGCCACCCCTGGGAGGCAAGCGCTAGTGGTCGACCCGGTGGTCGAAGGCACTCGACTGACAAAGGTCCTGATGGACGGTGGCAGTGGCCTGAACATTCTGTATGCAGAAACGTTGAAAGGAATGGGCATTCCGATGTCCAGACTCAGTGAAAGCCATATGAGTTTCCATGGGGTCATCCCGGGCAAGAAGGCTGCGTCCCTCAGTCAGATTGCACTCGACGTGGTTTTCGCTGATGCCAAAAATTACCACAAAGAAAAGTTGACGTTTGAAGTCATGGATTTTCAGAGTGCATATCATGCAATTCTGGGCAGGCCGGCTTATGCATGATTCATGGCTCGACCTTGTTACGTGTACCTCAAACTGAAGATGCCTGGTCCCAAAGGAGTGATCACTATCTCTGGTAATCAGAAAAAGGCGGAAGAGTGTTTCCAGAAGGGCTCAAAGATCGCCGATGCCCAGATGGCCGTGGCAGAATTGCAAGAACACCAGAAAAATGCAGACCCGAGTGCCTTGTTGCAAGCCAAGAAGCCAGCCACAGATTCAGCATTCCAGTCGTCTGGCGAGACGAAGTCTGTTCACATCCACCCGACGGACCCCAATGCAGCTCCGACCCACATTTCGACCACACTCGACTCCAAATAGGAAGAAGCGCTCATCCAGTTCCTCCGTGAGAACTGGGACATCTTTGCATGGAAGCCTTCTGACATGCCAGGTGTTCCCACGGGACTGGCTGAGCATCGTTTGAGAGTCGACCCGAAAGTGAAACCGGTCAAAGAGCATCTTCGACGGTCCGCCGTCCAGAAAAGAAAAGCAATTGGCGAAGAGGTGGCTCGGCTTTTGGCAGCTGAGTTTATCCGAGAGATTTACCACTCCGAGTGGTTAGCCAATGTTGTCATGGTCCCAAAGAAAGATGACTCACTCCGCATGTGCATCGATTTCAAGCATATCAATCGGGCCTGCCCGAAAGATCACTTCCCTCTCCCTCGCATCGATCAGATAGTCGACTCGACTGCTGGGTGCGAGCGTTTGTCCTTTTTCGATGCCTACTCCGGGTACCACCAGATCCGTCTGTACGGACCCGACGAAATAAAGACAGCTTTTATCACCCCGTTCGGGTGCTTCTGTTATGTCACAATGCCATTCAGCTTGAAGAACGCCGGAGCCACATTTATGCGAATGATTCAGAAGTGCATGCTCACTCAGATCAGTCGGAATGTGGAAGCATACATGGATGACATTGTGGTCAAGTCACGTAAAGGTTCCGACCTGCTGACCGACCTCGCTGAAACCTTTGCCAACCTCAGAAGGTATGATATCAAGCTCAATCCATCAAAGTGCACGTTTGGAGTTCCAGGCGGAAAGTTGCTCGGTTTTCTTGTTTCCAAACGAGGAATCGATGCTAACCCAGAGAAAGTAGGCGCTATACTCCGAATGGAACGCCCTGTGCATGTGCATGATGTCCAGAAGCTTACTGGTTGCTTGGCCGCCCTAAGTCGATTCATTTCTCGCCTCGGTGAAAAGGCGCTGCCTCTTTACCGACTGATGAAGAAATCAGATAAGTTCGAGTGGAGTCCAGAAGCTGATACAGCATTTGCAGAGCTAAAAGCCCTGCTTTCCACCTAGCCGGTGCTTGCTGCTCCAATCAGCAAAGAGCCTCTTTTGCTTTATATAGCAGCCACTGGACAAGTCGTCAGTACAGTACTTACGGTCGAGCGGGAAGAAGAAGGAAAAGCATACAAAGTTCAACGCCCAGTTTATTATATTTCTAAAGTCCTGACCCCGTCAAAGCAGAGATATCCTCACTATCAGAAGCTTGTCTATGGAATTTACATGACCACAAAGAAGGTTGCACACTACTTCTCAGATCACTCTGTTACAGTCGTCAGCGACGCTCCATTGTTAGAGATCCTGCACAACAGGGATGCAACTGGTCAAGTGGCAAAATGGGCGATTGAACTCCTTCCCTTGGATATCAAGTTTGAGGCAAAGAAAGCTATCAAGTCCCAAGCAATAGCAGATTTCCTCGCCGAGTGGATCGAACAGCAACTGCCGACTCAAGTTCACTCGGAGCACTAGACCATGTTCTTTGACGGATCCAAGATGTTGAACGGTTCTGGTCCTGGAGTAGTTTTGGTATCCCCCCGAGGAGACAAGCTCAGATATGTCCTCCAGATTCACTTTGATTCCTCCAACAATGAAGCAGAGTATGAAGCACTCCTGTATGGGTTGCGCATGGCCATCTCACTCGGCGTCCGTCGCCTCATGGTCTATGGCGACTTAGATTTGGTAGTTAATCAAGTGATGAAGGAGTGGGACGTCAGAAGCCCAGCCATGACTGGTTACTACAACGCGGTGAGAAAGCTTGAGAAGAAGTTCGAGGGGTTAGAACTCCACCACATCCCCCGATTGAAAAATCAAGCAGCCGATGAATTGGCAAAGATAGGTTCCAAGAGAGAAGCCATTCCCAGCAATGTGTTCTTGGAGCATATTCACACGCCGACAATTCAGGAAGACCCTTTCACTGAAGAGCCCCCACGACCCAAGAGCGCCACGGATTCGACTGAAGTCGAGGTCCCAGCTATGGTCGACCTAATCATGGAGGTTCTGGCCATTACTCCCGACTGGACGGTGCCCTACATTGCGTGCATCCTCAGGAAAGAGCTCCCAGAGGATGAAGAAGAAGCTCGACAGATCATCCGCCGATCCAAAGCTTTTACTGTGATAAGAGGGCAGCTGTTCAGAGAAAGTGTGACTGGAGTCGGTCAAAAGTGCATAACACCAGAAGAAGGTCGAATGATCCTCAATGACATCCACTCGGGAACCTGTGGCCACCATGCGTCCTCTCGGGCCATCGTGGCTAAAGCATACTGAGCTGGATTCTATTGGCCACGAGCAAATGAGATGGCGAAAGATATAGTCGACAGATGTGAAGGCTGTCAGTTTTACTCCGATATGTCTCACAAGCCAGCGTCAGCCCTGAAGACCATTCCCCTCGTCTGGCCCTTCGATGTTTGGGGACTGGATATGGTTGGACCGCTGAGGACCGGCAAAAGCGGCTTCACTCACGTGCTCGTTGCAGTCGACAAGTTTACCAAATGGATCAAAGCCAAACCTATCAAGAACCTTGACTCTAGCACCGCTATCAGTTTTATCAGAGAATTGACATTCACATATGGAGTCCCACACAGCATCATCACGGACAATGGGTCGAACTTCGATTCCGATGAGTTCAGAATTTTCTGCGCCTCTCAGGGCACTCGAGTCGACTATGCTTCTGTTGCTCACCCGCAGTCGAACGGACAAGCAGAAAGAGCCAATGGCCTAATTCTCAAAGGACTGAAGCCCCGACTGATGCGTGATCTCAAACACGCAGCAGGTGCTTGGGTTGATGAACTTCTGTCAGTTCTGTGGGGTTTAAGGACAACTCCTAATCGGTCGACTGGAAGAACTCCTTTCTTCTTAGTCTATGGAGCCGAAGCTGTTCTGCCAAGTGACTTGCTCCACAACGCACCCCGAGTTGAACTCTTCTCCGAAGCAGAAGCAGAGCACGCCCGGCAAGATTCAGTCGATCTCTTAGAGGAGGAAAGAGAGATGGCCTTGATCCACGCGACCATTTATCAGCAAGATTTGTGTCGATTCCATGCCAGGAATGTGAGGGGTCGGGCCTTTCAAGAAGGAGACTTGGTTCTTCGAGTGGATCAGCAGAAACCACACAAGCTCGCTCCAACTTGGGAATGCCCCTTCATCGTCACCAAAGTTCTCCACAACGGAGCATACCATCTTTACAGTATCGAGCATCAGAAAGATGAGCCACGGGCTTGGAACGCGGAGCTGCTCTGCCCCTTTTATACTTAAACACTCGTTTGAATAAAATGTAATAAGCAACACCTTTTGTAATTCTTTTATCAAAGACAAGAGCTTACGGTTCTCTCATTCAATTGTGTTGTTCTTATTTACTCCTGAAATCCCCCAGTGGGTGGGCTTAGTCGCGAATCCGTTCCGCCTAAGTTCGAAAAAATCCTACCGAGTGGAGAGCAATCCTGCCACTCGGGGGCTTAGTTGCAGTCGAGCACTCGCCTAAGTTCTCTCACTAAGAGGCTTAACGGCAGTCCAGCACACGCCTAAGTTTGAAAAAATCCTACCGAGTGGAGAGCAATCCTCCCACGCGGGGGCTTAGCTGTAGTCGAGCACTCGCCTAAGTTCTCTCAATAAGAGGCTTAACGGCAGTCCAGCACTCGCCTAAGTTTGAAAAAATCCTACCGAGTGGAGAGCAGTCCTCCCACTCGGGGGCTTAGCTGCAGTCGAGCACTCGCTTAAGTTCTCTCACTAAGAGACTTAATGGCAGTCCAGCACTCGCCTAAGTTTGAAAAAATCCTACCGAGTGGAGAGCAATCCTCCCACTCGGGGGCTTAGCTGCAGTCGAGCACTCGCCTAAGTTCTCTCAATAAGAGGCTTAATGGCA
The DNA here is from genome assembly GCF_056163025.1 of Triticum urartu. Lineage (NCBI taxonomy): Eukaryota > Viridiplantae > Streptophyta > Magnoliopsida > Poales > Poaceae > Triticum > Triticum urartu. Next base: position 507,057,602 of record NC_141875.1, on the reverse strand, counting down.
GTTCAGCACTCACCTAAGTTTGAAAAAATCCTACCGAGTGGAGAGCAATCCTCCCACTCGGGGGCTTAGCTGCAGTCGAGCACTCGCCTAAGTTCTCTCACTAAGAGGCTTAACGGCAGTCCAGCACTCGTCTAAGTTTGAAAAAATCCTACTGAGAGGAGAGCAATCCTCCCACTCGGGGGCTTAGCTGCAGTCGAGCACTCGCCTAAGTTCTCTCACTAAGAGGCTTAACGGCAGTCCAGCACTCGCCTAAGTTTGAAAAAATCCTACCGAGTGGAGAGCAATACTCCCACTCGGGGGCTTAGCTGCAGTCGAGCACTCTCCTAAGTTCTCTCACTAAGAGGCTTAACGGCAGTCCAGCACTCGCCTAAGTTTGAAAAAATCCTACCGAGTGGAGAGCAGTCCTCCCACTTGGGGGCTTAGCTGCAGTTGAGCACTCGCCTAAGTTCTGTCACTAAGAGGCTTAACGGCAGTCCAACACTCGCCTAAGTTTGAAAAAATCCTACCGAGTGGAGAGCAGTCCTCCCACTCGGGGGCTTAGCTGCAGTCGAGCACTCGCCTAAGTTTTCTCACTAAGAGACTTAACGGTAGTCCAGCACTCGCCTAAGTTTGAAAAAACCCTACCGAGTGGAAAGCAGTCCTCCCACTCGGAGGCTTAGCTGCAGTCGAGCACTCGCCTAAGTTCTCTCACTAAGAGGCTTAACGGCAGTCCAGCACTCGCCTAAGTTTGGAAAAATCCTACCGAGTGGAGAGCAATCCTCCCACTCGGGGGCTTAGCTGCAGTCCAGTACTCGCCTAAGTTTGAGACCCATCCCTATCCGCAAGGATGACGAGGTGCAGGTCGACTGCAACCTTCTCCTTCAGAGCTGCGGCACAAATACAACGTCCGCTCCATCCCTATCCGCAAGAACGACGAGGTGCAGGTCGACTGCAAACTTCTCCTTCGGAGCTGCGGCACAAATACAACGTCCGCTCCATCCCTATCCGCAAGGACGACGAGGTGCAGGTCGACTGCAACCTTCTCCTTCGGAGCTGCGGCACAAATACAATGTCCGCTCCATCCTTATCCGCAAGGACGACGAGGTGCAGATCGACTGCCACCTTCTCCTTCGGAGCTGCGGCACAAATACAACGTCCGCTCCATCCTTATCCGCAAGGACGACGAGGTGCAGGTCAACTGCCACCTTCTCCTTCGGAGCTGCGGCACAAATACAACGTCTGCTCCATCCCTATCTGCAAGGACGAAGAGGTGCAACAAGGAAAGTCCATCCGAAGGCAAACACAAGCACATTCGGAGATAAACCAAATTCAGATAAATACTAAAAGGTTCCAAGCAGCGAATCAAAGGTACTTGGGCACCAAGCCCGAAGGAGTTTAACGGTTACAGAAACCACTCGGCATTCCGAGGCAAATTTAAAGCGTATCCAAGTTTCATAAGATTGTTCACTCGGCCGGAGGAGGGCTGGCAGGCTCCACGAATGAGTCTAGATCGATCCCATCAGCGATCCGAGTGGCGGTCTCCATGAAGGACTGGAAGTCGTGCTTTTTGGTGTTAGCGACTTTGGTTGCAGCCAGCTTGTCTTCATGAGCCTCCTTGCAATGGACTCGCACCAGGGACAGCGCCACGTCAGCACCACACCGGGTGGAGGATTTCTTCCATTCTTGCACTCGGTCAGGGATCTCGTTCAGTCGAGTCATCAGAGATTCCAGATCATTCTAAAGCGTCGCCCCCGGCCAAAGCATCGAGTCAATTCGAGAGACAACCTCCTTCAGGCGTGTGAGGTAGCTTGTGGCGTTGGCGATACGGGACTCCATTCGGAGCATGTTCATCGCAGTTTTGTCGCAGACCAGGGAAGCGATAGGGTCCAGACCCGTCTCGACCCTTCCAGTTTCTTCATCAAAGTCTTGACAGAGTTCTACAGCCAAAAGTCAGTTCAATCAACCGAGCAAAATCCGATGGTAAGCATCAACACAGTCGGATTAAAAGAAATACCTTCTTGGCGAGGGTCCTTAGATAAGCTTTTGTGTCATTCCTCTTGTGGATCGCAGACTCCAACTTTCGTTCAGGATGACCTTATCCTTCTTCAGGCTGGTCACTTCGTGGTTAGCTTCATTAAGACAAGATGTCAGTCTAGTCACCTCTCCTTCAAGCATTCCGACTGAAGCAAGCTTCTTGTCTGCAAGAGCGGTTTTGTCTTGGGTTGCTTTTTGTGCGGCGGTGAGGTCCGAGTCCTTCTTGTCCAGAGCCAACTTCATTTTCTCTGCAAAAGAAATAATCGAATCAAAAAAGAGATCAAAGAGATATATTGAAATTCAGTCGGCAATCAGTTACCTTCCATACCATCGGCCTCATCTTGAGCTTTTTTCAGATTTTGCTGAGCCAATTCCTAGTCTAAGTTGAGTTGCCTCTGCTTCTCTTCGAGTTCGGCAAACTTGGAGATAAGAGTACAAGACTTCTGCAGGAAGCAAGAGACAGATCAATCGATAGGTTCGAAGGCAGTTTATTTCCGAGTGAATAAAACCTAAATAAGTGGACAACAAGCTGTTCAGACCCCAGTCGACTGCCAGCATTCGACCGCGGTCTCGGGGACTACACCCAGTGGGTGCACTTGGCGTGCCCCCACCGGTTCTGATCCGACTCGACCGGCCCGCTGGAGTCGAGTGCAAGGAGTAAAAGAGAGAGAGAGAGAGAGAGAGAGAGAGAGAGAGAGAGAAAGAGAAAGAACAATTGCACCGTCAAGAAAGAAGAACTCAGACCACAGTCGACTGCCAGCAGTCGACCGCGGTCTCGGGGACTACACCCAGTGGGCGCACTCGGCGTGGCCCCACCGGTTCTGATCCCACTCACCCAGACCGAGTGGAAGAGCGAAACTACCAAAAACGACAGCAACACCCAGTGGGTGCTCTAATTCAACGCGAACAACAGGAGATTGTGCAGAAAAAGATTTTTCGAGAACAAAATCAGTCGGAAAGTCTACTCACCTGGACGTTGGCCCGAAGGGCGGCACTAGCGTCGTAGGCAGCCTGACTGCTCTCGTGCACTATCTTCACCCGCTCCATCATCATATCAGCCTGTCGAATGGCTTCCGCAGCCACTTCCGACTGGTTGTCTGGGACGGGGTAGCTGGTGAAAAAATGTGCAGACGACCCAAGTGCGGCTGCTTGAGGCTCCGTGGTGTGGAGTTGGATAGTTGAAGGAACCACAGGCGCGGTCGACCGCGTGGGATGCCCACTCAGCAAGGGTGCAGCGAATGTCACAGTGGCCCTGCACGCGTCTTCAGCTTGACGGATGGGAGGCGTTGCAGTTGGTTCTTCCCGAGCCACCCTGCCAGCTGTTACCTTCTTGCTCTTCCTAGGCTTAGGAGCCACATCTTCGTCGTTGTCCGGAAGATCAATGATGTTGGGTGGAGCTGCAAGACAGAACATTCGACCCCAAGTGAACCACTCGACCCTAAAAGGATCAAGAATCGAAATCGCAAGAGTTCATACCTGGGTTAGAGGTTACTGCATCCTCCATTTCCTCGTCCCGGTACTGGTATGAAGAGGTCCCTGACGTAGCAGCACTGCAAAGGCCTGTATTCAATCGGTTACACCCAGTTAATCGAATCCACACAAAGGACAAGTCAGATGGTTACCCGGAGATAGTAGGAACGGTCACTTTGATCCGGGGCAAAGCTTTGGGAGGTTTGGAAGAGATGGCTTTCGGCACTTTCGGTGCTGGAAGTGGCACGACCTTGGATTGCTTTGGATGCTTCTCAGTCGGCGTCGGGGAAGATGTCCTAGGGCACTTCGAGGATTGCCCGATCGGCGCAGCCACCAAGTCTGGAGCGCGTGCCGGGTCATGAGTGTTCTTGGACCTCCTCTCCCTGCGAGGAGGCGAGTCGACTTCTTCCTCATTGGTCGATTCATCGCTCTCCTCGTCCTCCTCGGCTTCCGAATGCTCCTCGCCGCTCTCGCCCCTGCTCCCTTCTTCTTCAGCGCCTGGGTCCTGCACTCCGTTGGGCATCGAGTACATTTCAATGAGGGCCTGAAAGGATAACAATCAAAAAACATTCAGTCGACCACAAACGGGACATCACATGGTGAATCGGAAAGATACTTGATAAAACATCAATATACCTGCTCCGGCTGGTGCGAGTTGTCAAATGGAATCACCCTCCTGGATCCCCGAGGGTTGTCTTTGTTGCAAGTGATTCCCCTCAACCAGTTCTCCAAGATATCCTCGCTAACCTCCTCCAGGTGGATCCGAGTGGTATCCTCGAGCCCAGAGTACATCCACATCAGATGATCGCGCGCCTGAAGAGGTTGGATGCGTCAACCGAGAAAGACCTCCAGCAGATCCATCCCAGTCACTCCGTCACGGACAAGCTGGACGACCCGTTCAACCAGCTCCTTGACCTGTGCCTTCTCTTCTGGGACTACCTTCAGGGGAGCAGGCTTCTCCACTTGAGCCAAGGAAAAAGGAGGAAGTCTAGTCGACTGGGCAGGGGTTGGCTGATCCTTCCAGTAAAACCAAGTCGATTGGCAGCCCCGGACCGAGTCAGGAAGGATCATGGCTGGGAAAGTACTCTTGCGCCTTATCTGGATCCCCAGACCACCGCACATCTGGATCACCCGCGTCCTCTCGTCACTCGACTTGGCCTTTTTGACCGACTGGGAACGGCAAGTGAAGATGTGTTTGAAAAGCCCCTAGTGCGGTCAACAGCCCAAGAAGTTTTCGCACATGGACACGAAAGCGGCCAGATAGACTATGGTGTTCGGAGTGAAATGGTGGAGCTGAGCCCCAAAGAAGTTCAAAAAACCCCGGAAGAAAGGGTGGGGAGGCAATGAGAATCTGCGATCTATGTGGGTTGCGAGGAGGACACACTCACCCTCTCTAGGCTGCGGCTCGGTTTCGTCCCCCGGGAGCCGAGCCGACTTGTGAGGGATCAATCCCCCCTCCACCAGGTCGTCGAGGTCGTCCTGCGTGATTGCCGAGCGGATCCAGTCGCCCTGGATCCAGCCCGCCGGCAGGCCGGACCTCGACAAGGATCCGCCCCGGATGGTCCGCTTGCCCTTCGCCTTCGCGGTCGCCTTCTTCGCGCGTTCCAGCGCTGCCATCTTATCCTTCCCCATGGTGGCAAATCGAGCTCAAGCGGAGGTCCGGCGACGAGGCGGAAGCGAGAGTGGCAGAGGGATCGGGAGAAAGAGAAGAGAGAATGGGAGCGTGCGGAGCAGAGGCCTGGCCCGAGACCTTTTATAAGGCCTTCCACCGAGTGGCTGACTGGTGGACCCAAGCGATCTAAACAAATCCCGCAACAGTCGCGCGTGCAATACGTGGCGAAAAAAGTGGCGCGGGGATCGAGGAGACTTGCCTAATCTGTCTTGATAACCTCGGTTCCTCCCGTCTGGCGCACTTCCCAAAATTTGAATCCCGCGAGATCCGCGGAGAGCAGAACAACCTATCAGACTGAAGACAAACACCCTCTACATCATCATTCGGAATTCTACTATAAAACTTCACTCGACAACAACCAAGAATGGACCAAGGCAATTGAGAAAGGAGTTGACGTCATCTCCTCGACTCATTGTTTCAGGACAAGGCATATTCATAGCGCAAAGAGTGGGTCGGAAGTGTTCTCAACCCCTTCCTCACTCAAACCCTGATCCATTCGGGGGCTAATTATGAAGCTATGTACCTAGGGTAGGGTCATGGACCTGTCCAGCATACCCTCCCCAAGGACATCTTTACAAAGAATCAGAAGCGGTCGAAGAGAAATCATCATCCACTCGACCGCGGAGATGCGCTCACTCGACCACCTTGAAGACACTCGACCACCAGAAGATGAGGAACCCTCCACTCTGCAACGGTTAGGAATTAAACCATAGCATTATGAGCATTTATGACATTTTACTATAGACGTTACCAGTAACGCGTTTCCTTTATGAGCATTGAACCCTGAGTAACGGAGGGGAGCTGGGGTCCTGGCGCACTCTATATAAGCCACCCCCTCCTCTGGGACAAGGGTTCGCACTTTTGTAAACTTACACACACATATAATCTAGTCGACCGCCTCAGGGCACCGAGACGTAGGGCTGTTACTTCCTCCGAGAAGGGCCTAAACTCGTAAAACTCGTGTGTACAACTACTCCATAGCTAGGATCTTGCCTGCTCATACCTACCCCCCCATTCTACTGCCAGTCTTAGATCCATGACAGGTTCTTCAGTAAATAAAGAATTGAGATCATATGTTTCTTCAACAGGCGGTATATTAAGACCATGTATTTCTTCAATAGGAGGTAAATTCTTAACATCTTCAGCTTTAATACCTTTTTCTTTCATAGATGTCTTTACCTCTTGCATATCTTCGGGACTGAGGAATAGAACACCTCTCTTCTTCGGAGTTGGTTTAGGAATAGAGTCAGTAATTGGAGCAGGAGCTGGCTCAGGAGGTGCCCAATTATTTTCATTTGTCAACATATTATTCAATAGAATTTCAGCTTCATCCGGTGTTCTTTCCCTGAAAAGAGAACCAGCACAACTATCCAGGTAATCTATGGAAGCATCGGTTAGTACATTATAAAAGATATCAAGTATTTCATGTTTCTTAAGAGGATGATCAGGCAAAGCATTAAGTAACTTGAGAATCCTCCCCCAAGCTTGTGGGAGACTCTCTTCTTTAATTTGCACGAAGTTTTATATTTCCCTCAAAGCAGCTTGTTTCTTATGAGCAGGGAAATATTTAGCAGAGAAGTAATAAATCATATCCTGGGGACTACGCACACAACTAGGATCAAGAGAATTAAACCATATCTTAACATCACCCTTTAATGAGAACGGAAATATTTTGAGTATATAAAAGTAATGCGATCTCTCATCATTAGTAAATAGGGTGGCTATATCATTTAACTTAGTAAGATGTGCCACAACAGTTTCAGATTCATAGCCATAAAACGGATCAGATTCAACCAAAGTAATTATATCAGGATCAACAGAGAATTCATAATCCTTATCAGGAACACATATAGGTGAAGTAGCAAAAGCAGGGTCGGGTTTCATTTTATCTCTAAGTGATTCTTTGTTCCATTTAACTAATAACCTCTTAAGCTCATATCTATCCCTGCAAGCTAAAATAGCTAAAGAAGATTCTTTATCAAAAACATAACCCTCAGGAATAACAGGCATATTTTCATCATCACTATCATCATCGTATTCAGATGCAATAATTTCTTTTTCTCTAGCCCTAGCAATTTGTTCATCAAGAAATTCACCAAGGGGCACAGTAGTATCAGGCATAGAAGCAGTTTCATCATAAGTATCATGCATAGCAGAAGTGGCATCATCAATAACATGCGACATATCGGAACGAATAGCAGAAGCAGGTTTAGGTGTCGCTAGCTTACTCATAACAGAAGGTGAATCAAGTGCAGAGCTAGATGGCAGTTCCTTAACTCCCCTCGTAGTTGAGGTATAAATTGTTGTCTTAGCGTCTTTCAAGTTCTTCATAGTGTCCAGCAGATATAAATCCCAAGTGACTCAAAGAATGAGCTATGGTCCCCGGCAACGGCGCCAGAAATTAGTCTTGATAACCCACAAGTATAGGGGATCGCAACAGCTTTCGAGGGTAGATTATTCAACCCAAATTTATTGATTCGACACAAGGGGAGCCAAAGAATATTCTCAAGTATTATCAGCTGAGTTGTCAATTCAACCACACCTGGAAACTTAGTATCTGCAGCAAAGTGTTTAGTAGCACAGTAATATGATAGTGGTGGTAGCAGCAACAAAAGTAAAGACAGCAAAAGTAATGTTTTTGGTATTTTGTAGTGATTGTAATAGTAGCAGCGGGAAAGTAAATAAGCGTAAACCAGTATATGGAAAACTCGTAGGCACCGGATCAATGATGGATAATTATGCCAGATGCGGTTCATCATGTAACAGTCATAACATAGGGTGACACAGAACTAGCTCCAATTCATCAATGTAATGTAGGCATGTATTCCGTATATAGTCATACGTGCTTATGGAAAAGAACTTGCATGACATCTTTTGTCCTACCCTCCCGTGGCAGCGGGGTCCTATCAGAAACTAAGGGATATTAAGGCCTCCTTTTAATAGAGAACCGGAACAAAGCATTAGCACATAGTGAATACATGAACTCCTCAAACTATGGTCATCACTGGGAGTGGTCCCGATTATTGTCACTTCGGGGTTGCCGGATCATAACACATAGTAGGTGACTATAGACTTGCAAGATAGGATCAAGAACTCGCATATATTCATGAAAACATAATAGGTTCAGATCTGAAATGATGGCACTCGGGCCCTAGTGACAAGCATTAAGCATAGCAAAGTCATAGCAACATCAATCTCAGAACATAGTGGATACTAGGGATCAAACCCTAACAAAACTAACTCGATTACATGATAAATCTCATCCAACCCATCACCGTCCAGCAAGCCTACGATGGAATTACTCATGCACGGCGGTGAGCATCATGAAATTGGTGATGGAGGATGGTTGATGATGACGACGGTGACGAATCCCCCTCTCCGGAGCCCCGAACGGACTCCAGATCAGCCCTCTCGAGAGGTTTTAGGGCTTGGCGGCGGCTCCGTATCATAAAACGCGATGATTTCTTCTCTTTGATTTTTTTTCTCTTCGAAAGCAAATATATAGAGTTGGAGTTGGCGTTGGAGGGCATCCAGGGGGGCCACGAGGTAGGGGGCGCGCCCTAGAGGGGGGGCGCGCCCCCACCCTCGTGGACAGGGTGTGGGCCCCCTGGTCTTCATCTTTGGCGAGGATTTTTTATTATTTTTTCTAAGATGTTCCGTGGAGTTTTAGGTCATTCCGAGAATATTTGTTTTCTGCACATAAAACAACATCATGGCAATTCTGCAGAAAACAGCGTCAGTCCGGGTTAGTTCCATTCAAATCATACAAGTTAGAGTCCAAAACAAGGGCAAAAGTGTTTGGAAAAGTAGATACGACGGAGACGTATCAAAGCCTTGCGTACGCGTCAACTTAGTAGGCCCACAAGTCAGTCTCCCAACCGGTGCACCCCAGATGTCAGTGGGAGGAATCATTTTTTTCGCGTAATAAGGAGGCAGTTGATTGCGTGCGGCCAGGCCAGCGGAGGGAGTAGGGTGGGCGGGTGAAACCTGCGCGGCATCACAGCGGGCCACAACAGGTGGGAGCATGCAGTCCCGTCGGCGCTAGTTTAGGCGGCTAGAGCAGGAAGATCAGAGATTGAAGAAGCACGTCAGTCGTTGGATGGACATCCTGAAGGAAATATGCCCTAGAGGCAATAATAAAGTTATTATTTATTTCCTTATTTCATGATAAATGTTTATTATTCATGCTAGAATTGTATTAACCGGAAACATAATACATGTGTGAATACATAGACAAACAGAGTGTCACTAGTATGCCTCTACTTAACTAGCTCGTTAATCAAAGATGGTTATGTTTCCTGACCATGAACAATGAGTTGTTATTTGATTAATGAGGTCACATCATTAGTTGAATGATCTGATTGACATGACCCATTCCATTAGCTTAGCACCCGATCGTTTAGTATGTTGCTATTGCTTTCTTCATGACTTATACATGTTCCTATGACTATGAGATTATGCAACTCCCGTTTGCCGGAGGAACACTTTGGGTGCTACCAAACGTCACAACGTAACTGGGTGATTATAAAGGAGCATTACAGGTGTCTCCAAAGGTAGATGTTGGGTTGGCGTATCTCGAGATTAGGATTTGTCACTCCGATTGTCAGAGAGGTATCTCTGGGCCCTCTCGGTAATACACATCACATAAGCCTTGCAAGCATTACAACTAATATGTTAGTTGTGAGATGATGTATTACGGAACGAGTAAAGAGACTTGCCAGTAACGAGATTGAACTAGGTATTGGATACCGACGATCGAATCTCGGGCAAGTAACATACCGATGACAAAGGGAACAACGTATGTTGTTATGCGGTCTGACCGATAAAAGATCTTCGTAGAATATGTAGGAGCCAATATGGGCATCCAGGTCCCGCTATTGGTTATTGACCGGAGACGTGTCTCGGTCATGTCTACATTGTTCTCGAACCCGTAGGGTCCGCACGCTTAAGGTTACGATGACAGTTACATTATGAGTTTATGCATTTTGATATACCGAAGGTTGTTCGGAGTCCCGGATGTGATCACGGACATGACGAGGAGTCTCGAAATGGTCGAGACGTAAAGATTGATATATTGGAAGCCTATGTTTGGACATCGGAAGTGTTCCGGGTGAAATCGGGATTTTACCGGGTTACCGGGAGGTTACCGGAACCCCCCGGGAGCCATATGGGCCTTCATGGGCCTTAGTGGAAAGGAGAAAGGGGCAGCCCAAGGTGGCTGCGCCACTTCCCCCTCCCCTAGTCCTATTAGGACTAGGAGAAGGTGGCCAGCCCCCCTCTCTCTCTTTCCCCCCCTTGGGGAATCCTAGTTGGAATAGGATTGGGGGGAGTCCTACTCCCGGAAGGAGTAGGACTCCTCCTGCGCCCTCTCCCTGGCCGGCGCCCCCCTCCCCCCTTGGCTCCTTTATATACTGAGGTAGAGGCACCCTAGAACACACAAGTTGATCCACGTGATCTATTCCTTAGCCGTGTGCGGTGCCCCCTGCCACCATATTCCTCGATAATACTGTAGCGGAGTTTAGGCGAAGCCCTGCTGCTGTAGTACATCAAGATCGTCACCACGCCGTCATGCTGACGGAACTCTTCCCCGACACTTTGCTGGATCGGAGTCCGGGGATCATCATCGAGCTGAACGTGTGCTCGAACTCGGAGGTGTCGTAGTTTCGGTGCTTGATCGGTTGGATCGTGAAGACGTACGACTACTTCCTCTACGTCGTGTCATCGCTTCCACAGTCAGTCTGCATTGGGTACGTAGACAACACTCTCCCCCTCGTTGCTATGCATCACATGATCTTGCGTGTGCGTAGGAAATTTTTTGAAATTACTACGAAACCCAACAGTGGCATCTGAGCCTAGGTTATTTATGTTGATGTTATATGCACGAGTAGAACACAAGTGAGTTGTGGACGATACAAGTCATACTGCCTACCAGCATGTCATACTTTGGTTCGGCGGTATTGTTGGACGAGACGACCCGGACCAACCTTACGCGTACGCTTACGCGAGACCGGTTCCCTCGACGTGCTTTGCACATAGATGGCTTGCGGGCGACTGTCTCTCCAACTTTAGTTGAACCAAGTATGGCTACGCCCGGTCCTTGCGAAGGTTAAAATGGAGTCTATTTGACAAACTATCGTTGTGGTTTTGATGCGTAGGTGAGATTGGTTCTTACTTAAGCCCGTAGCAGCCACGTAAAACATGCAACAACAAAGTAGAGGACATCTAACTTGTTTTTGCAGGGCATGTTGTGATGTGATATGGTCAAGGCATGATGCTGAATTTTATTGTATGAGATGATCATGTTTTGTAACCGAGTTATCGGCAACTGGCAGGAGCCATATGGTTGTCGCTTTATTGTATGCAATGAAATCGCGATGTAATGCTTTACTTTATTACTAAACGTTGGTGATAGTCGTGGAAGCATAAGATTGGCGAGACGACAACGATGCTACGATGGAGATCAAGGTGTCGCGCCGGTGACGATGGTGATCATGACGGTGCTTCGGAGATGGAGATCACAAGCACAAGATGATGATGGCCATATCATATCACTTATATTGATTGCATGTGATGTTTATCTTTTTTATGCATCTTATCTTGCTTTGATTGACGGTAGCATTATAAGATGATCTCTCACTAAATTATCAAGAAGTGTTCTCCCTGAGTATGCACCGTTGCCAAAGTTCGTCATGCCCAGACACCACGTGATGATCGGGTGTGATAAGCTCTACGTCCATCTGCAACGGGTGCAAGCCAGTTTTGCACACGCAGAATACTCAGGTTAAACTTGACGAGCCTAGCATATGCAGATATGGCCTCGGAACACGGAGACCGAAAGGTCGAGCGTGAATCATATAGTAGATATGATCAACATAAACGATGTTCACCATTGAAAACTACTCCATCTCACGTGATGATCGGTCATGGTTTAGTTGATTTGGATCACGTAATCACTTAGAGGATTAGAGGGATGTCTATCTAAGTGGGAGTTCTTAAGTAATATGATTAATTGAACTTAAATTTATCATGAACTTAGTCCTGGTAGTATTTTGCAAGTTATGTTGTAGATCAATAGCTCGCGTTGTTGCTTCCCTGTGTTTATTTTGATATGTTCCTAGAGAAAATTGTGTTGAAAGATGTTAGTAGCAATGATGTGGATTGGATCCGTGATCTGAGGTTTATCCTCATTGCTGCACAGAAGAATTATGTCCTTGATGCACCGCTAGGTGACGGACCTATTGCAGGAGCAGATGCAGACGTTATGAACGTTTGGCTAGCTCAATATGATGACTACTTGATAGTTTAGTGCACCATGCTTAATGGCTTAGAATCGGGACTTCAAAGACGTTTTGAACGTCATGGAGCATATGAGATGTTCCAGGAGTTGAAGTTAATATTTCAAGCAAATACCCGAGTTGAGAGATATGTAGTCTCCAACAAGTTCTATGGCTAAAAGATGGAGGAGAATCGCTCAACTAGTGAGCATGTGCCCAGATTGTCTGAGTACAACAATCGCTTGAATCAAGTGGGACTTAATCTTCCAGATAAGATAGTGATTGACAGAATTCTCTAGTCACCATCACCAAGTTAGTAGAACTTCGTGATGAACTATGATATGCAAGGGATAACGGAAACGATTCCCAAGCTCTTCGTAATGTGGAAATTAACGAAGGTAGAAATCGAGAAAAACATCAAGAGTTGATGGTAGACAAGACCACTAGTTTCAAGAAAAGGGCAGAGGGAAGAAGGGGAACTTCAAGAAGAACAGCAAGCAAGTTGCTGCTCAAGTGAAGAAGCCCAAGTCTGGTCCTAAGCCTGAGACTAAGTGTTTCTACTGCAAAGGGACTGGTCACTGGAAGCGGAACTACCCCAAGTGATTGCCAGATAAGAAGGATGGCAAAGTGAACATAAGTATATTTGATATACATGTTATTGATGTGTACTTTACTAGTGTTTATAGCAACCCCTCAGTATTTGATACTAGTTCAGTTGCTAAGATTAGTAACTCGAAACGGGAGTTGCAGAATAAACAGAGACTAGTTAAGGGTGAAGTGACGATGTGTGTTGGAAGTGGTTCCAAGATTGATATGATCATCATCGCACACTCCCTATACTTTCGGGATTAGTGTTGAACCTGAATAAGTGTTATTTGGTGTTTGCGTTGAGCATGAATATGATTTGATCATGTTTATTGTAATACGGTTATTCATTTAAGTAAGAGAATAAATTGTTGTTCTGTTTACATGAATAAAACCTTATATGGTTACACACCCAATGAAAATAGTTCGTTGGATCTCGATCGTAGTGATACACATAATCATAATATTGAAACCAAAAGATGCAAAGTTAATAATGATAGTGCAACTTATTTGTAGCACTGCCGTTTAGATCATATTGGTGTAAAGCGCATGAAGAAACTCCATGCTGATGGGATTTTGGAATCACTTGATTATGAATCACTTGATGCTTGCGAACCATGCCTTTTGGGCAAGATGACTAAAACGCCGTTCTCCGGAACAATGAAGCAAGCAACAGATTTGTTGGAGATCATACATACTGATGTATGTGGTCCGATAAATATTGAGGCTCGCGACACGTATCATTATTTTCTGATCTTCACAGATGATTTGAGCAGATATGAGTATATCTACTTGATGAAACATAAGTCTGAAACATTTGAAAAGTTCAAAGAATTTCAGAGTGAAGTGGAAAATCATCGTGACAAGAAAATAAAAGTTTCTACGATATGATCGCAGAGGTAAAATATTTGAGTTACGAGTTTGGTCTTCAATTAAAACAATGTGAAATAGTTTCACTACTCACGCCACCTGGAACACCATAGTGTAATGGTGTGTCCGAACGTCATAACCGTACTTTATTAGATATAGTGCGATCTATGATGTCTCTTACCGATCTACCACTATCGTTTTGGGGTTATGCATTAGAGATAGCTGCATTCACGTTAAATAGGGCACCATCTAAGTCCGTTGAGATGACACAATCTGAACTGTGGTTTGGCAAGAAACCAAAGTTGTCGTTTCTTAAAGTTTGGGGTTGCGATGCTTATATGAAAAAGTTTCATCCTGATAAGCTCAAACTCAAATCGGAGAAGTGCGTCTTCATAGGATATCCAAAGGAAACTATTGGATACACCTTCTATCACAGATCCGAAGGCAAGACTTTTGTTGCTAAATTCGGAGTTTTTCTAGAGAAGGAGTTTCTCTCGAAAGAAGTGAGTGGGAGGAAAGTAGAAAACTTGATAAGGTAATTGTACCTTCTCCCTTATTGGAAAGTAGTTCATCACAGAAATCTGTTCTTGTGACTACTACACCAATTAGTGAGGAAGCTAATGATGATGATCATGTAACTTCAGATCAAGTTACTACCGAATCTCGTAGGTAAACCAGAGTAAGATCCGCACCAGAGTGGTACAATAATCCTGTTCTGGAAGTCATGTTACTAGACCATGACGAACCTGCGAACTATGAGGAAGTGATGATGAGCCCAGATTCCGCGAAATGGTATGAGGCCATGAAATCTAAGATATGATCCATGTATGAGAACAAAGTATGGACTTTGGTTGACTTGCCCGATGATTGGCAAGTCATAGAAAATAAATGGATCTTCAAGAGGAAGACGGACGCTGATAGTAGTGTTACTATCTACAAAGCTAGAATTGTCGCAAAAGGTTTTTGACAAGTTCAAGGTGTTGACTACGATGAGATTTTCTCACTCGTATCTATGCTTAAGTCTGTCCGAATCATGTTAGCAATTGCTGCATTTTATGAAATCTGGCAAATGGATAAACAAAACTGCATTCCTTAATGGATTTACTAAATAAGAGTTGTATACGATACAACTAGAAGGTTTTGTCGATCCTAAAGGTGTTAACTAAATATGCAAGCTCAAGCGATCCATCTATGGACTGGTGCAAGAATCTTGGAGTTGGAATATACGCTTTGATAAGTTGATCAAAGCATGTAGTTTTATACAAACTTGCGGTGAAGCCTGTATTTACAAGAAAGTGAGTGGGAGCACTACAGCATTTCTGATAAGTATATGTGAATGACATATTGTTGATCGGAAATAATGTAGAATTATTCTGCAAAGCATAAAGGAGTGTTTGAAAGGAGTTTTTCAAAGAAAGACTTTGGTGAAGCTGCTTACATATTGAGCTTCAAGATCTATAGAGATAGATCAAGACGCTTGATAAGTTTTTTTTCAATGAGTACATACCTTGACAAGATTTTGAAGTAGTTCAAAATGGAGCAGTCAAATAAAGAGTTCTTGCCTGTATTACAAGGTGTGAAGTTGAGTAAGACTCAAAGCCCGACCATGGCAGAAAATAGAAAGAGAATGAAAGTCATTCCCTATGCCTCAGTCATAGGTTCTATAAAGTATGCCATGCTGTATACCAGATCTATTGTATGCCCTACCACTGAGTTTGGCAAGGGAGTACGATAGTGATCTAGGAGTAGATCACTGGACAGCGGTCAAAATTATCCTTAGTGGAATAAGGATATGTTTCTCGATTATGGAAGTGAAAAAAAAAAGGTTCGTCGTAAAGGGTTACGCCGATGCAAGTTTTGACACTAATCTAGATGACTCTAAGTCTCGGTCTAGATACATATTGAAAGTGGGAGAAATTAGCTAGAGTAGCTCCATGCAGAGCATTGTTGACATACAAATTTTCAAAATACATGCGGATCTGAATGTGGCAGACCCGTTGACTAAGATTCTCTCACAAGCAAAACATGATCACACCTTAGTACTCCTTGGGTGTTAATCACATAGCGATGTGAACTAGATTACTGAATCTAGTAAACCCTTTGGGTGTTGGTCACATGGCGATGTGAACTATGGGTGTTAATCACATGATGATGTGAACTATCGATGTTAATCACATGGTGATGTGATCTAGATTATTGACTCTAGTGCAAGTGGGAGACTGAAGGAAATATGCCCTAGAGGCAATAATAAAGTTATTATTTATTTCCTTATTTCATGATAAATGTTTATTATTCATGCTAGAATTGTATTAATCGGAAACATAATACATGTGTGAATACATAGACAAACAGAGTGTCACTAGTATGCCTCTACTTGACTAGCTCGTTAATCAAAGATGGTTATGTTTCCTGACCATGAACAATGAGTTGTTATTTGATTAACGAGGTCACATCATTAGTTGAATGATCTGATTGACATGACCCATTCCATTAGCTTAGCACCCGATCGTTTAGTATGTTGCTATTGCTTTCTTCATGACTTATACATGTTCCTATGACTATGAGATTATGCAACTCCCGTTTGCCGGAGGAACACTTTGGGTGCTACCAAACGTCACAACGTAACTGGGTGATTATAAAGGAGCATTACAGGTGTCTCCAAAGGTAGATGTTGGGTTGGCGTATTTCGAGATTAGGATTTGTCACTCCGATTGTCGGAGAGGTATCTCTGGGCCCTCTCGGTAATACACATCACATAAGCCTTGCAAGCATTACAACTAATATGTTAGTTGTGAGATGATGTATTACGGAACGAGTAAAGAGACTTGCCGGTAACGAGATTGAACTAGGTATTGGATACCGACGATCGAATCTCGGGCAAGTAACATACCGATGACAAAGGGAACAACGTATGTTGTTATGCGGTCTGACCGATAAAAGATCTTCGTAGAATATGTAGGATCCAATATGGGCATCCAGGTCCCGCTATTGGTTATTTACCGGAGACGTGTCTCGGTCATGTCTACATTGTTCTCGAACCCGTAGGGTCCGCACGCTTAAGGTTACGATGACAGTTACATTATGAGTTTATGCATTTTGATGTACCGAAGGTTGTTCGGAGTCCCGGATGTGATCACGGACATGACGAGGAGTCTCGAAATGGTCGAGACGTAAAGATTGATATATTGGAAGCCTATGTTTGGACATCGGAAGTGTTCCGGGTGAAATCGGGATTTTACCGGGTTACCGGGAGGTTACCGGAACCCCCCGGGAGCCATATGGGCCTTCATGGGCCTTAGTGGAAAGGAGAAAGGGGCAGCCCAAGGTGGCTGAGCCACTTCCCCCTCCCCTAGTCCTATTAGGACTAGGAGAAGGTGGCCAGCCCCCCTCTCTCTCTTTCCCCCCCTTGGGGAATCCTAGTTGGAATAGGATTGGGGGGAGTCCTACTCCCGGAAGGAGTAGGACTCCTCCTGCGCCCTCTCCCTGGCCGGCGCCCCCCTCCCCCCTTGGCTCCTTTATATACTGAGGTAGAGGCACCCTAGAACACACAAGTTGATCCACGTGATCTATTCCTTAGCCGTGTGCGGTGCCCCCTGCCACCATATTCCTCGATAATACTGTAGCGGAGTTTAGGCGAAGCCCTACTGCTGTAGTACATCAAGATCATCACCACGCCTTCGTGCTGACGGAACTCTTCCCCGACACTTTGCTGGATCGGAGTCCGGGGATCGTCATCGAGCTGAACGTGTGCTCGAACTCGGAGGTGCCGTAGTTTCGGTGCTTGATCGGTTGGATCGTGAAGACGTACGACTACTTCCTCTACGTCGTGTCATCGCTTCCGCAGTCGGTCTGCGTTGGGTACGTAGACAACACTCTCCCCCTCGTTGCTATGCATCACATGATCTTGCGTGTGCGTAGGAAATTTTTTGAAATTACTACGAAACCCAACACATCCAACAGTCATTGCTGCTAGAATCGTGTGTTGACTGACAAAGCCTTGCGTAAACAAGTCAGCCTCAAATTTTGTGTCGTGTACAAGCCATTTGCTATTATTTTTATAATTTTTACTCATTTTCTAATTCATATGGAATTTATTGCAGCCCATTTTTGATTTTTAGAATTGCTGCCCATTTTCTGGTCAGTACCAGGGTTAAAAAATTGAACTAAATATGTGCGAAATTTTGAAAATTCGCAAATTTTTGCTGGGGAACAAAATATTCTTAATCCAAAAATTAGTAGCCATACTAAAACAAATTTAAAACTAAATTAGTACTATGTCATGTTAAATCCAATGAAATATAAAATATCAGTGAAGAAAAAAACAAAAAAGAAACTAATTTCCCATTTGCTTTTTTTTTAATTTTCAACCCCTTTGATATTACTTTTAACAAACACTGACCATAATCTTTGGCCAGGCCGGAATGCATCCCTCCTCGTCTTGAAAGATTTGCAGCCCAGTAAGTCGGAGAAAACAAATAGGCCTAGCTTGGGTATTCTTCAAAAAGAAATATTGGGCTACCTATTTTCCCAAAGAAAAAACTGCTGGGCTGGTTATGTTGTTAGACGGGCCGCAAAGACCGCACAACCCAGTTTATAGTCTGCTGAGGGAGTCCTGGACTAAGGGGTCCTCGGGCGTCCGGCCTATTGGACATGGGCCGGACTGATGGGCTACGAAGATACAAGGCCAAAGATTCTCACCCGTGTCCGGATGGGACTCTCCTTGGCGTGGATGGCAAGCTTGGCGTTTGGATATGTAGATTCCTTTCTCTGTAACCGAATTTGTATAACCATAGTCCCCTCCGATGTCTATATAAACCGGATGGCTTAGTCCGTAGGGACAATCATAATCAGTTAGGCTAGACTTCTAGGGTTTTAGCCATTACGATCTCGTGGTAGATCAACTCTCGTAACCCCCATACTCATCAATATTAATCTAGTAGGACGTAGGGTTTTACCTCCATCGAGAGGGCCCGAACCTGGGTAAACATTGTGTTCCCTATCTCCTATTCCCATCAACCTCAAACGCACAGTTCGAGACCCCCTACCCGAGATCTGTCGGTTTTGACACTGACATTGGTGCTTTCATTGAGAGTTCCGTTGTGTCGTCATCAAGAGGTTCGATGGCCCCGTCAATCATCTACAACAATGTTGTCCAGGGAGAAACCTTCCTCCCCGGATAGATCTTCATATTCGGCGGCTTCGCATTGTGGGCCAACTCGCGTGGCCATCTAGAGCAGATCGATAGCTACGCCCCTGGCCGTCAGGTCAGATTTGGAAGCTTGAACTATGTCGCGGATATCCACGGAGACTTGATCTTCGACGGATTCAATACGACGGCAGCCGCTCCCTGTCGCCCCGATGAACATGACTTAAATCTGTCATCGGACCATGCCCAGGGGATAGCGCCTGTAACTGCTCCGACCCTAGATCCGAAGCAGATTGCGCCATCCGAGGACGGAAGGCTCAACCCCGCCACGGAAACCGTAGACCCAGCGGCGTCAGAGCCGCACACCGACCCAACCTCAAGTGGGATCCGTATCACCGGAACCTTGGGCCCGTTTTTGACTACAAGTTCTGAACCATGTGCGTCCGCGCACGGCGAGCTTGATTAGGCATCGATAGTCGAATTCAGCTCCGTGAACATCTTTCGGCACTCGCCTTTAGGCGACGTGCTAAACTCATTAAAGACACTCTCCTTAGCGGGGAACTCTCAGCCGAATTATATCCGGTTTGAAATAGAGGCTAACGACGGAGAATTTCGCTTCCCACCCCCACCCACTTAATAGCCACTGTCGAAGACTTAATCGACATGCTCGATTACGGCTCCAAAGACATCGATGGTATGGACGATGACGCTGGAGAGGAGCAGGCTGAAGACCCACCGTTCACCGGACGATGGACGACCACCTCCTCATATGATGTATACATGGTAGATGCACCAAAAGAGAATAGTGGCGTTGACAAAGAAGATCCAGTTGAGGATAAACCTCTTGAGATACAAACAAAACGCTGGTGTCAGCGGCGCCGCTCTAAATCACGCCGCAACAAAGACAGCAACACCGGCACAGGAGAAGATAACACTCCGAACGGTGCCAAAGACAATGAAGACCCCGTTGAGACAACTTCCGAACAAGATGAATGGGAAGATAGACGAGTCAGCCCTGATGGACAGGTCGCGCACGAAGACTCGGAGGACAGCAATTATCTTCCACTCTCCGAGGATGAGGTGAGCCTCGGCAACGAGGATTTTATCGTGCCTGAGGAACCTCTCGAGCAGGAGCGCTTCAAGCGCCGGCTAATAGCCACTGCGAGTCGCCTGAAAAAGAAGCAGCAACAGCTTCAAGCTAATCAAGATCTGCTCAATGACAGATGGACTAACGTCCTGGAAGCTGAGGAGTACGGCCTCAAGCGACCACTCAAAAGTTACCCGAAGCGCAAATTACTACCTCAATTCGATGACGAGGCGCTGGAGCCCGTGCCATCAGTGCACAATGCGGCTGATCGACCACCACGTGGTCGGGACAAAGCGGCAACCCAAGCCGAACACTAGCCCGTACCACCTCACCGTAAAGACAGAGACAAAACTGCTCAGCGATACACATATGATCTCCGGCAGGGCCTAAAGAATAAGGCAGGTCCGGCCAGATCGATCTATGGATCACGGGGGCGTGCCCCAACGCGTGACGACGGCTATCGAGCCGAACATGGCAAGCACGGTTACGTCCGAGCTGAAAATCGCAGATGGACTCCATCCGAAATACGTCGCAACCTGGCCCGATATAGAGGCGCCGCACACCCCCTCTGCTTCACTTATGAAGTAATGGAACATGAATTCCCAGAAGGGTTGAAACCCGTGAATATCGAATCATATGATGGAACCAAAGATCCTGCGGTATGGATTGAAGACTTTGTCCTCCATATTCACATGGCGCGCAACGATGATCTTCATGCCATCAAATACCTCCCCCTAAAACTCAAGGGGCCAGCCCGACTAAGGGAGTCCTGGATTAGGGGGTGTTCGGGTAGCCAGACTATACCTTCAGCCGGACTCCTGGACTATGAAGATACAAGATTGAAGACTTCGTCTCGTGTCCAGATGGGACTTTCCTTGGCGTGGAAGGCAAGCTTGGCGATGCGGATATTCAAGATCTCCTACCATTGTAACCGACTCTATGTAACCCTAACCCTATCCGGTGTCTATATAAACCGGAGGTTTGTAGTCCGTAGGCAATCAACTCCATATACAACAGTCATACCATAGGCTAGCTTCTAGGGTTTAGCCTCCTTGATCTCGTGGTAGATCTACTCTTGTACTACCCATATCATCAATATTAATCAAGCAGGACATAGGGTTTTACCTCCATCAAGAGGGCCCGAACCTGGGTAAAACATCGTGTTCCCTGCCTCCTGTTACCATCCGGCCTAGACACACGGTTCGGGACCCCCTACCCGAGATCCGCCGGTTTTGACACCGACATTGGTGCTTTCATTGAGAGTTCCTCTGTGTCGTCGCCTTTAGGCCCGATGGCTCCTTTGATCATCAACAACGATGCCGTCCAGGGTGAGACTTTTCTCCCCGGACAGATCTTCGTCTTCGACGGCTTCGCTCTGCGGGCCAATTCGCTCGGCCACCAGGAGCAGATCAAAAGCTACGCCCCTGGCCATCAAGTCGGGTTTGGAAGCTTAAACTACACGGCTGACATCCGCGGAGACTTGATCTTCGACGGGCTCGAGCCACGGCCAAGCGTGCCGCACTATCTCGAGGGGCATGATCTAGCTCTGCCCCCGGACAATGTCCTGGAGGCCGCACACGCATCGGTTCCGACCCCTAACTCGGAGCCTATTGCGCCAATCGAGGATGAGTGGTTGGACGTCACCTCGGGGGTTGTGATCCCAAAAGCGATCGAGCCGAACGCTAGCCCCGCACTCTACACAACCCGTGACTCCGAGGATCCGGACTTCTTCCCGGACTCCGAACCCCCCGCGCCCCTGCCAATCGAATCCGATTGGGCGCCGATAATGGAGTTCACCGCCGCAGACATCTTTCAGCATTCGCCTTTTGGCGACATCCTGAATTCTCTTAAGTCTCTCTCTTTATTAGGAGAGCCCTGGCCGGACTACGGTCAGCGAGGGTGGGATACTGACGATGAGGAAATTCAAAACCCACCCACCACCCACTTTGTAGCCACTGTCGACGATCTAACCGACATGCTTGACTTTGGCTCCGAAGACATCGACGGCATGGACGACGATGTAGGAGACGAACAGGAACCAGCACCTGTAGGGCGCTGGAAGGCCACCTCTTCATATGACATATATATGGTGGATACTCCAAAAGATGGAGATGGCGATGGAACAGTGGGGGATGACGCCCCCAAGAAACAGCCAAAGCGCTGGCGTCAGCGGCGCCGCTCTAAATCCCGCCAAAGCAAAAACGGTGATTCCGGCACGGGAGATAATACTACCCCGGATAGCACCGAAGAACACCCACCTCAGCAAGATTCGGCACAGGAAGATGGAGAAGCCAGCCCTCATGAGAGAGCGGCAGACCAAGAGGTCGAGGATGATAACTATACGCCTCCCTCCGAAGACGAGGCAAGCCTCGATGACGACGAATTCGTCATACCATCAGACCCCGCCGAACAAGAGCGTTTTAAACGCAGGCTTTTAGCCACGGCAAGCAGCCTCAAGAAAAATCAGCAACATCTTAGAGCTGACCAAAATTTGCTAGCTGACAGATGGACTGAAGTCCTTGCGGCCGAAGAGTATGAACTCGAACGCCCCTCCAAGAGTTACCCGAAGCGCAGGCCGCTACCCCGATCAGAGGAGGAAGCACCTACATCACCAGCGCATGACATGGCAGACCGGCCACCTCGCGGCCGCGACAGAGAGGCCTCTCGGCCCTCCACCCAAGCCATGCCCCGACGCCGCTCAGCTAAGGCACGGGAAAATGCGCCCGACCTGCGAGACATACTGGAGGATAAGGCAAGACAAACAAGATCGATCTACGGATCGTGCAGGCGCCCTACGGCATGTGACAATGATCTTCACTCCGGATACAACAAATCCGGCCGGGCCGAACACAACAGACATAGCTCTTCCGAGCTGCGTCGTGATATAGCCCAGTACAGAGGCGCCGCACACCCGCTATGCTTCACGAATGAAGTAATGGATCATAAAATCCCAGAGGGTTTCAAACCCGTAAACATCAATCATACGATGGCACAACAGATCCGGCGGTATGGATCGAGGATTATCTCCTTCACATCCACATGGCATGCGGCGATGATCTACACGCCATCAAATACCTCCCGCTCAAACTTAAAGGACCGGCCCGGCATTGGCTTAACAGCTTGCCAGCAGACTCAATTGGTTCTTGGGAGGACCTGGAAGCCGCATTCCTCGACAACTTCCAGGGCACTTACGTGCGACCACCGGATGCCGACGACTTAAGCCACATAATTCAACAGCCAGAGGAATCGGCCAGACAATTCTGGACACGGTTCCTAACAAAGAAAAACCAGATAGTCGACTGTCCGGACGCAGAGGCCCTAGCAGCCTTCAAGCATAACATCCGCGACGAGTGGCTTGCCCGGCACCTGGGACAGGAAAAGCCGAAATCCATGGCAGCCCTCACGACACTCATGACCCGCTTTTGCGCGGGAGAAGACAGCTGGCTAGCTCGCAGTAACAACTTATCAAAGAACCCTGGTAATTCGGATACCAAGGACAAAAGTGGCAGGACACGTCGGAATAAGCAAAAAACGCCGCATTAGCAGCGACAGCAATGAAGACACGGCAGTCAATGCCGGATTCAAAGGCTATAAATCCGGTCAGCGGAAAAAGCCATTCAAAAAGAATAATCATGGCCCGTCCAGTTCGGACCGAATACTCGATCGCTTGTGCCAGATACATGGCACCCCCGAAAGGCCAGCCAATCACACTAACAGGGATTGTTGGGTGTTCAAGCAGGCAGGCAAGTTAAGGACCGAAAACAGAGACAAGGGGCTGCACAGCGACGACGAGGAACCCATACCGCCAAACAACAATGGACAGAAGGGCTTTCCCCCACAAGTGCGGATGGTGAACATGATATACGCAACCCACATTCCCAAGCGGGAGCGAAAGCGTGCGCTACGGGACGTATACGCGATGGAGCCAGTCACCCCAAAGTTCAACCCATGGTCCTCCTGCCCGATCACCTTTGATCGAAGGGACCATCCCACTAGCATCCATCATGGCGGCTTCGCCGCATTGGTTCTCGACCCAATCATCGACGGATTTCATCTCACAAGAGTCCTCATGGACGGCGGCAGTAGCCTGAACCTGCTTTATCAGGATACAGTGCGGAAAATGGGCATAGATCCCTCAAGGATCAAGCCCATAGGAACGACCTTTAAAGGCGTTATACCAGGTATAGAAGCCAACTGTACAGGCTCAGTAACACTTGACGTGGTCTTTGGATCCCCGGACAATTTCCGAAGCAAAGAGTTAATCTTCGATATAGTCCCGTTTCGCAGTGGCTATCATGCCCTGCTCGGACGAACCGCATTCGCAAAGTTCAATGCGGTGCCGCACTACGCATATCTCAAGCTCAAGATGCCAGGCCCTCGAGGAGTAATTACGGTCAACGGAAACACCGAACGCTCCCTCCGCACGGAGGAGCATACGGCGGCTCTCGCAACGGAGGTACAAAGTAGCCTTCTCAGGCAACTCTCCAGCCCGGCCATTAAAAAGCCAGACACTGCCAAGCGCGCCCAGAGTAACCAACAGCAGGACCGAACCTGGGTAAACATTGTGTTCCCTATCTCCTATTCCCATCAACCTCAAACGCACAGTTCGAGACCCCCTACCCGAGATCCGTCGGTTTTGACACTGACATTGGTGCTTTCATTGAGAGTTCCGTTGTGTCGTCATCAAGAGGTTCGATGGCCCCGTCAATCATCTACAACAATGTTGTCCAGGGAGAAACCTTCCTTCCCGGATAGATCTTCATATTCGGCGGCTTCGCATTGTGGGCCAACTCGCGTGACCATCTAGAGCAGATCGATAGCTATGCCCCTGGCCGTCAGGTCAGATTTGGAAGCTTGAACTATGTCGCGGATATCCGCAGAGACTTGATCTTCGACGGATTCGATACGACGGCAGCCGCTCCCTGTCGCCCCGATGAACATGACTTAAATCTGTCATCGGACCATGCCCAGGGGATAGCGCCTGTAAATGCTCCGACCCTAGATCCGAAGCAGATTGCGCCATCCGAGGACGGAAGGCTCAACCCCACCACGGAAACCGTAGACCCAGCGGCGTCAGAGCCGCACATCGACCCAACCTCGAGTGGGATCCGTATCACCAGAACCTTGGGCCCGTTTTTGACTACAAGTTCTGAACCATGTGCGTCCGCGCACGGCGAGCTTGATCAGGCATCAATCGTCGAATTCAGCTCCGTGAACATCTTTAGGCACTCGCCTTTAGGCGACGTGCTAAACTCATTAAAGACACTCTCCTTAGCGGGGAACTCTCAGCCGAATTATATCCGGTTTGAAATAGAGGCTGACGACGGAGAATTTCGCTTCCCACCCCCACCCACTTAATAGCCACTTTCGAATACTTAACCGACATGCTCGATTACGGCTCCAAAGACATCGACGGTATGGACGATGACGCTGGAGAGGAGCAGGCTGAAGACCCACCGTTCACCGGACGATGGACGACCACCTCCTCATATGATGTATACTGCTAGATGCACCAAAAGAGAATAGTGGCGTTGACAAAGAAGATCCAGTTGAGGATAAACCTCCT
This sequence comes from Triticum urartu, assembly GCF_056163025.1. NCBI lineage: Eukaryota > Viridiplantae > Streptophyta > Magnoliopsida > Poales > Poaceae > Triticum > Triticum urartu. The sequence goes on along the minus strand of NC_141875.1, from coordinate 507,031,919 downwards.
GAGATACAAACAAAACGCCGGCGTCAGCGGCGCCGCTCTAAATCACGCCGCAGCAAAGACAGCAACACCGGCACAGGAGAAGATAACACTCCGGACGGTGCCAAAGACAATGAAGACCCCGTTGAGACAACTTTCGAACAAGATGAACGGGAAGATAGGCGAGTCAGCCCTGATGGACAGGTCGCGCACGAAGACTCGGAGGACAGCAATTATCTTCCACTCTCCGAGGATGAGGTGAGCCTCGGCAACGAGAATTTTATCGTGCCTGAGGAACCTCTCGAGCAGGAGCGCTTCAAGCGCCGGCTAATAGCCACTGCGAGTCGCCTGAAAAAGAAGCAGCAACAGCTTCAAGCTAATCAAGATCTGCTCAATGACAGATGGACTAACGTCCTGGAAGCCGAGGAGTACGGCCTCAAGCGACCACTCAAAAGTTACCCGAAGCGCAAATTACTACCGCAATTCGATGACGAGGCGCTGGAGCCCGTGCCATCAGTGCACAATGCGGCTGATCGACCACCACGTGGTCGGGACAAAGCGGCAACCCAAGCCGAACACCAGCTCGTACCACCTCACCGTAAAGACAGAGACAAAACTGCTCAGCGATACACATATGATCTCCGGCAGGGCCTAAAGAATAAGGCAGGTCCGGCCAGATCGATCTATGGATCACGGGGGCGTGCCCCAACGCGTGACGACGGCTATCGAGCCGAACATGGCAAGCACGGTTACGTCCGAGCTGAAAATCGCAGATGGACTCCATCCGAAATACGTCGCAACCTGGCCCGATATAGAGGCACCGCACACCCCCTCTGCTTCACTTATGAAGTAATGGAACATGAATTCCCAGAAGGGTTGAAACCCGTGAATATCGAATCATATGATGGAACCAAAGATCCCGCGGTATGGATTGAAGACTTTGTCCTCCATATTCACATGACGTGCAACGATGATCTTCATGCCATCAAATACCTCCCCCTAAAACTCAAGGGGCCAGCCCGACTAAGGGAGTCCTGGATTAGGGGGTGTTCGGGTAGCCGGACTATACCTTCAGCCGGACTCCTGGACTATGAAGATACAAGATTGAAGACTTCGTCTCGTGTCCGGATGGGACTTTCCTTGGCGTGGAAGGCAAGCTTGGCGATGCGGATATTCAAGATCTCCTACCATTGTAACCGACTCTATGTAACCCTAACCCTATCCGGTGTCTATATAAACCGGAGGGTTGTAGTCCGTAGGCAATCAACTCCATATACAACAATCATACCATAGGCTAGCTTCTAGGGTTTAGCCTCCTTGATCTCGTGGTAGATCTACTCTTGTACTACCCATATCATCAATATTAATCAAGCAGGACGTAGGGTTTTACCTCCATCAAGAGGGCCCGAACCTGGGTAAAACATCGTGTTCCCTGCCTCCTGTTACCATCCGGCCTAGACACACAGTTCGGGACCCCCTACCCGAGATCCGCCGGTTTTGACACCGACATTGGTGCTTTCATTGAGAGTTCCTCTGTGTCGTCGCCTTTAGGCCCGATGGCTCCTTTGATCATCAACAACGATGCCGTCCAGGGTGAGACTTTTCTCCTCGGACAGATCTTCGTCTTCGACGGCTTCGCTCTGCGGGCCAATTCGCTCGGCCACCAGGAGCAGATCGAAAGCTACGCCCCTGGCCATCAAGTCAGGTTTGGAAGCTTAAACTACACGGCTGACATCCGCAGAGACTTGATCTTCGACGGGCTCGAGCCACGCCCAAGCGCGCCGCACTATCTCGAGGGGCATGATCTAGCTCTGCCCCCGGACAGTGTCCTGGAGGCCGCACATGCATCGGTTCCGAGCCCTAACTGGGAGCCTATTGCGCCAATCGAGGATGAGTGGTTGGACGTCACCTCGGGGGCTGTGATCCCAAAAGCGATCGAGCCGAACGCTAGCCCCGCACTCTGCACGACCCATGACTCCGAGGATCCGGACTTATTCCCGGACTTCGAACCCCCCGCGCCCCTGCCAATCGAATCCGATTGGGTGCCGATAATGGAGTTCACCGCCGCAGACATCTTTCAGCATTCGCCTTTTGGCGACATCCTGAATTCTCTTAAGTCTCTCTCTTTATTAGGAGAGCCCGGGCCGAACTACGGTCGGCGAGGGTGGGATACTGACGATGAGGAAATTCAAAACCCACCCACCACCCACTTTGTAGCCAGTGTCGACGATCTAACCGACATGCTTGACTTTGGCTCCGAAGACATCGACGGCATGGACGACGATGTAGGAGACGAACAGGAACCAGCACCTGTAGGGCGCTGGAAGGCCACCTCGTCATATGACATATATATGGTGGATACTCCAAAAGATGGAGATGGCGATGGAACAATGGGGGATGACGCCCCCAAGAAACAGCCAAAGCGCTGGCGTCAGCGGCGCCGCTCTAAATCCCGCCAAAGCAAAAACGGTGATTCCGGCACGGGAGATAATACTACCTCGGATAGCACCGAAGAACACCCATCTCAGCAAGATTCGGCACAGGAAGATGGAGAAGCCAGCCCTCATGAGAGAGCGGCAGACCGAGAGGTCGAGGATGATAACTATACGCCTCCCTCCGAAGACGAGGCAAGCCTCGATGACGACGAATTCGTCATACCATCAGACCCCGCCGAACAAGAGCGTTTTAAACGCAGGCTTTTAGCCACGGCAAGCAGCCTCAAGAAAAATCAGCAACAGCTTAGAGCTGACCAAAATTTGCTAGCTGACAGATGGACTGAAGTCCTTGCGGCCGAAGAGTATGAACTCGAACGCCCCTCCAAGAGTTACCCGAAGCGCAGGCCGCTACCCCGATCAGAGGAGGAAGCACCTACATCACCAGCGCATGACATGGCAGACCGGCCACCTCGCGGCCGCGACAGAGAGGCCTCTCGGCCCTCCACCCAAGCCATGCCCCGACGCCGCTCAGCTAAGGCACGGGAAAATGCGCCCGACCTGCGAGACATACTGGAGGATAAGGCAAGACAAACAAGATCGATCTACGGATCGTGCAGGCGCCCTACGGCATGTGACAATGATCTTCACTCCGGATACAACAAATCTGGCCGGGCCGAACACAACAGACATAGCTCTTCCGAGCTGCGTCGTGATATAGCCCAGTACAGAGGCGCCGCACACCCGCTATGCTTCACGAATGAAGTAATGGATCATAAAATCCCAGAGGGTTTCAAACCCGTAAACATCAATCATACGATGGCACAACAGATCCGGCGGTATGGATCGAGGATTATCTCCTTCACATCCACATGGCATGCGGCGATGATCTACACGCCATCAAATACCTCCCGCTCAAACTTAAAGGACCGGCCCGGCATTGGCTTAACAGCTTGCCAGCAGACTCAATTGGTTCTTGGGAGGACCTGGAAGCCGCATTCCTCGACAACTTCCAGGGCACTTACGTGCGACCACCGGATGCCGACGACTTAAGCCACATAATTCAACAGCCAGAGGAATCGGCCAGACAATTCTGGACACGGTTCCTAACAAAGAAAAACCAGATAGTCGACTGTCCGGACGCAGAGGCCCTAGCAGCCTTCAAGCATAACATCCGCGACGAGTGGCTTGCCCGGCACCTGGGACAGGAAAAGCCGAAATCCACGGCAGCCCTCACGACACTCATGACCCGCTTTTGCGCGGGAGAAGACAGCTGGCTAGCTCGCAGTAACAACTTATCAAAGAACCCTGGTAATTCGGATACCAAGGACAAAAGTGGCAGGACACGTCGGAATAAGCAAAAAACGCCGCATTAGCAGCGACAGCAATGAAGACACGGCAGTCAATGCCGGATTCAAAGGCTATAAATCCGGTCAGTGGAAAAAGCCATTCAAAAAGAATAATCATGGCCCGTCCAGTTCGGACCGAATACTCGATCGCTTGTGCCAGATACATGGCACCCCCGAAAGGCCAGCCAATCACACTAACAGGGATTGTTGGGTGTTCAAGCAGGCAGGCAAGTTAAGGGCCAAAAACAGAGACAAGGGGCTGCACAGCGACGACGAGGAGCCCAAGCCGCCAAACAACAATGGACAGAAGGGCTTTCCCCCACAAGTGCGGACGGTGAACATGATATACGCAACCCACATTCCCAAGCGGGAGCGAAAGCGTGCGCTACGGGACGTATACGCGATGGAGCCAGTCGCCCCAAAGTTCAACCCATGGTCCTCCTGCCCGATCACCTTTGATCGAAGGGACCATCCCACTAGCATCCATCATGGCGGCTTCGCCGCATTGGTTCTCGACCCAATCATCGACGGATTTCATCTCACAAGAGTCCTCATGGACGGCGGCAGTAGCCTGAACCTGCTTTATCAGGATACAGTGCGGAAAATGGGCATAGATCCCTCAAGGATCAAGCCCATAGGAACGACCTTTAAAGGCGTTATACCAGGTGTAGAAGCCAACTGTACAGGCTCAGTAACACTTGACGTGGTCTTTGGATCCCCGGACAATTTCCTAAGTGAAGAGTTAATCTTCGATATAGTCCCGTTTCGCAGTGGCTATCACGCCCTGCTCGGACGAACCGCATTCGCAAAGTTCAATGTGGTGCCGCACTACGCATATCTCAAGCTCAAGATGCCAGGCCCTCAAGGAGTAATTACGGTCAACGGAAACACCGAACGCTCCCTCCGCACGGAGGAGCATACGGCGGCTCTCGCAACGGAGGTACAAAGTAGCCTTCTCAGGCAACTCTCTAGTCCGGCCATTAAAAAGCCAGACACTGCCAAGCGCGCCCGGAGTAACCAACAGCAGGACCGCCTGGCACACTCTGAGCAAGCGTAGCAATGCGGCCCCAACCCCAGCTTTCGCGACATAGCGAAACCAGTACCTCGCGTACATAACTACGCCCTTGAAATACCATGGGCACAGGGGAAGGGGAACAATAACGGCACGCCCAAAATACGGCTTAAAACGTACCAGGGGCTGCCGAATTCTTTTTTTAATTTTTTCTTACTTTCAGGACTCCATATTTCGGACGACCTGTTCGGCAATTCGACTGCCGCACAAACGATGCAAGCTCCAGGGAGGCAGACAAGCCATGCCGCATTATGGAACTCCCAGGTGGTCTCTGTTACGAGCGGTATACCTGTTTTAAATACAATTCCGCGGCCTGCCCCTGGTCAGGACATACTAAATAGTCCAATATCTTTTGCTTACCGCACTATTTGTATCGTTCGGCTTTGATAAATAGCCTCTCTATAAACAATGCTTAGCTTCTTGTCTATTTTTTGCATCATCTTATTTTCACATTTATGTTTATTAAATGACATGATTGCACCCGTACACCATGGTACGGCAAACATGCCAGGGGCTTCAGTACCCCTCATAATGGTGTGAGAAGTCCGTACACTTTCACAAGTGCGGCACCCCGAACTTATAGCACTATATGCATCGGCTCCGAATCATGATTTGGGTCAATAGTTGGGTTTGCCCGGCTCCTATGTTTTGGTGCCTTACGTTCCGCTCTATCGGCTAAGGTAGCACTAGGAGAACCACTGCGATTGTGCCCCGGTTCAGCTGGGTTAAGCACCTCAGTGGAGAAAGCTAAAACTGACTGTCATGATGTGGCGAGAGACCGGTCGCTGTTCGAGAGGTTTTTCGAGTCCCTAAAGGCTTATGCCTCTTCGAGCAAGGAGCTGGCTTTGTCTGGCCAAGGCGTGGATAGCGCCCCGAACTCGGTCTTCCGAACTAGGGGCTTCGCCAAAAATTAAAATTATAGAGTTCTATGGCTAAGTGAGAGTGTTCAAGCATTATAGTCCGATTGCCTTGTTCGTTGTGCTGACCGCCTCCCTCGACGGACCCAATCATGGGAAAAAGAGCGCCCAGGTTTATCCCGAACACCCCAGCACTAGTGGCATGGGGGCCGAAGCCGACGACTGGGCATCTCTCAATTTTTTGATAAACGGCCGCACAGAAAGTAATATTTTAAATTCAAGCATTGCTTAGCGCATATGAACAAGTTTTCAGCGCACAGGATAACACGAGCGAGTTCATTCAAAAATTACATCCTTGGTACATTCATCCGCCACAAGGCGGGCACCAGCAAGAACATCCTTGTAGTAGTTCTCGGGCTTGCAATGCTCCTTCCCCGGCGGTGGCCCGTCCTTCACAAGCTTCTCACCGTCCAGCTTACCCCAGTGCACCTTTGCATGGGCAAGGGCCCGACGGGCACCTTCGATGCAGACGGAGCGCTTGATGACCTCAAGCCTCGGACAGGCCTCCACCAGCCGCTGCACCAGCCCAAAATAGCTCCCAGGCAGGGCCTCTCCGGGCCACAGCCGAACTATGAAGCCCTTCATGGCCTGCTCGGCCGCCTTGTGGAGCTCGACCAGCTGTTTCAGCTGGTCGCTCAAGGGCACAGGGTGTCCGGCCTCAGAATACTGAGACCAGAACACCTTCTCCGTCGAGCTGCCCTCTTCAGCTCGGTAGAATGCGGCGGCATCGGATACACTGCGGGGAAGATCTGCAAATGCCCCTGGAGAGCTCCGGATTCGGGTAAGTAACAGGTAGTTCACTTTTATATTTCTGCTTTGCATAAAGAATGCCTTACCCGCCGCTATCTTCCTCATCTCCTCCAACTCTTGGAGGGCCTTTTGGGCTTCGGCCTTGGCAGACTTGGCAGCCTCTAGGGTCGTTGCAAGCTCGGATGCTTGCGCCTTCGACTCCAGCTCCAAACTCTCATGTTTTTTCATGAGAGCCTGCAGCTCTTGCTGCACCTCGCCGACCTGAGCCCCAAGTCTGTCTCGCTCGGTGCGCTCTGCGGCCGTTTTCTTTTCGGCCTCAGACAACGCCTGCTTAAGGATCGCCACCTCAGTCGTGGCCCCTACAATAAGCAGTACAATCCTGTTACTCTTTTTGCAATCAAGCCTTTTTATAGGCACTTTTTCTATAAGGTATTTCTTACCTTCTTCCTCTTCGAGCCGCCGCTTGGAAAAGCCGAGCTCTTGCTCGGTCCGCTCGAGGTCCTGCTTTAGGACACCCACCTCCGCAGTCAGTGCGGCGGTGGATAGCAGCGAAGCCTGCATACGCATATTGACTCTTTTTTTAGACTCCTGCGAAATTTAATAGATCCTCTATTCGGCTTTTCTTTCCGAACGCCAAACAGAGCATCAGGGGCTACTGTCTATACGGTAATATTTTTACATATTTTTACTTACCTCGAAGCCTGATAGAAGGCTAGCACAAGCTTCAGTTAGTCTGCTTTTGGCGGACCGAACCTTCTGGACCACCGTACTCATGATGGCACGGTGCTCCTCGTCGATGGAGGCACCCTTAACCTCCTCCAGCAGATTGTCTGGCGCCTCCGGTTGGACGGAGGACGCCGGCTCAGTAGGCTTGCTCCTCTTGGCAGGAGTTCGCCTACCGCGGTTCGGAACCGTTGATGATTCCGGCGCAGTGTCCGGCTTAAAGTCGAACTTGGAGCCCAGGGGGGTCTTGTCCCCTTCACTCCTGGAGTCCGGGAGGTTGCCTTGCGGCTCCTCCGGGACCACCTCCTCCTGCCCCGGAGCTTGTCGCGACGCCACTTCGGCGTCGTCTGCAGTGCGGGGGGAGACAGCGGGCGGAACTAAGTTCACGTCCGATGAGTCCAGGGAGCCGCCCGACGATTCATCGAATTCGGCCCGGGGCGGACTGCATAATTACATTCGACATTAGGGAAAGCTGTGCAACAAAGGAACATCATGAGTTACTCTAATATCCGAACTTACGATTTCGCCGGACGCTTGGCCCTGTTTGGCCACTCCTCTTTGCCCTCTTCGGCGTTGGGGGCGTAGTCCGGCGGAGGGGTCTTCCTTTTCCTAGACCCCTCGGCCTCCCCCGTTGGGGCGGCCTTCCTCTTCTCCCCTCCCTCCGCTGGGGGGGAGAGTTTTCTTCTTCCTCCTCCTCGTTTTCGCGGGAGGAGGGCGTCTCGGACTCGTCAGATGACGAGTCCGACACCACCACGTTGCGGGTACTCTTTCGAGTCCCCGTGGTCATCTTCTTCTTGGCCTTCTTCTCCGGCACCACATAAAGCGCCGGAACCAGCAGCTTCACTAGTAGAGCTGGGGCTGGGTCTTCGGGCAGCGGAGCCGGACAGTTAATCGGTCCAGATATCGCTCGCCAAGCCTGTCAAAGGTAAGGGAGTTTAGATCCCGCATAGAGTCAAACTATGAAAAAAGCTTAACATCCTGTAAAAGGTGTAGATGGCTTACCTCGCTAGCGTGACGCTGCGAGCTGTATCCGCGGTCCTCGGAAGCGGATGCGGGAGCCTCGGCGCCCTTGAATAGCATCTTCCAGGCGTCTTCGTACGTCGTGTCGAAGAGCCTGCTGAGGGTTTGATGCTGCGCCGGGTCGAACTCCCACAGATTAAAATCCCGTTGTTGGCACGGGAGGATCCGGCGGACGAGCATAACCTGGATTATATTAACGAGCCGGACTGGCTTGTTCACCAGGGACTGGATGCATGTTTGCAATCCGGTCACCTCTTTTTCGTCACCCCACGACAGGCCCGTCTCTTTCCAGGACATAAGCCACATGGGGGGTCCGGATCGGAACTCGGGGGCTGCGGTCCATTCCGGATCGCGCGGCTCGGTGATATAAAACCACCCGAATTGCCATCCCTTTAGGGTCTCCACGAAAGAACCCTCGAACCATAGGACATTGGCCATCTTGCCCGCCATGGCGCCTCCGCACTCCGCCTGGCTGCCGCGCACCACCTTGGGCTTGACGTTGAAGGTCTTGAGCCAGAGGCCGAAATGGGGGCGGACGCGGAGAAAGGCCTCGCACACGACGATAAACGCTGAGATGTTGAGGATGAAGTTCGGAGCCAGATCGTGGAAATCCAAGCCGTAGTAGAACATGTGCCCCCGGACAAATGGGTGGAGTGGAAAACCCAGTCCGCGGAGGAAGTGGGGGAGAAATATTACCCTCTCATGGGGCCTTGGGGTGGGGAGAAGTTGCCCCTCTTCGGGAAGCCGGTGCGCTATGTCCTTGGACAGGTATCCGGCCTTCCTTAGCTTCTTGACTTTACCCTCCGTGACGGAGGAGACCATCCACTTGCCTCCCGCTTCGGACATTGCTGGAGAAGGTTGAGGTGGGAAGTGCGGGCTTGGGCGCTGGAGCTCGGGTGCGCAGGAGATGGATTGGCAAGGGAGGAAGAAGGCGTAGGTAAAAAGGTGGATCCTTGTCCCCTTATATGGGCGGATGCAGTTGTGCGTCCCCACCTGCCTAGTAAAACTCACTTGCCTCCCAAGCGCCGTGATAAGTGGCGCGGTTGGGTTACCCACGTCCGTATTGATGAGAATCCCATAAAAGGGGGGTACACGATCTCTGCTTTGACAAGACGTCCCAAGGAAACTGCCTCGCAAAACACGCTGAGGTGGAAAAGTGAAAACAATTCGAGTGAAGGACTTGGCTGTAGTGTGTTGACGCACTGCGGAATACGTCAGCAGATTTGATTTGTGTTAATATTATTCTCTCTATGGCAATATGTGGAAGCTTATTTTGCAGAGCCGGACACTACTCTTGGTGTTTACAATCTTCTATGAAGGACTTGGAGGAGGAACCCGCCTTGCAATGCCGAAGACAATTTGCGCGTCGGACTCGTCGTCATTGAAGCCTGGTTCAGGGGCTACTGAGGGAGTCCTGGATTAGGGGGTGTTCGGGTAGCCGGACTATACCTTCAGCTGGACTCCTGGACTATGAAGATACAAGATTGAAGACTTTGTCCCGTGTCCGGATGGGACTTTCCTTGGCGTGGAAGGCAAGCTTGGCGATGCGGATATTCAAGATCTCCTACCATTGTAACCGACTCTATGTAACCCTAACCCTATCCGGTGTCTATATAAACCGGAGGGTTGTAGTCCGTAGGCAATCAACTCCATATACAACAATCATACCATAGGCTAGCTTCTAGGGTTTAGCCTCCTTGATCTCGTGGTAGATCTACTCTTGTACTACCCATATCATCAATATTAATCAAGCAGGACGTAGGGTTTTACCTCCATCAAGAGGGTCCGAACCTGGGTAAAACATCGTGTTCCCTGCCTCCTGTTACCATCCGGCCTAGACGCACAGTTCGGGACCCCCTACCCGAGATCCGCCGGTTTTGACACCGACACCGACACTGGCTAAACATCCTTCCTGAAAACTCCATTGGCAGCTGGGAGGACTTGGAAGAAGCCTTCCTTGACAACTTCCAAGGTACATATGTTCGACCTCCGGATGCTGATGACTTAAGTCACATAATCCAACAGCCTAGAGAGTCAGCCAGGAAATTCGGGACCAGATTCTTAACCAAAAAGAACCAGATCGTCGACTCTCCAGACGCCGAAGCCCTAGCGGCATTTAAACATAGCATCCGGGACAAATGGCTCGCCCGACACCTCGGCCAAGAAAAGCTGAAGTCCATGGCAGCCCTCACGGCACTCATGGCCCACTTTTGCGCGGGCGAAGATAGTTGTCTAGCCCGTAGTAATAACAATACAAGCGAACCTGGCACTTCGGAAGCCAGAAATAGCAATGGCAAGCCCCGACGCAACAGACATAAGCGTTGAAGCAACGGTGATAATACCGATGACACAGCGGTCAATGCCGGATTCAGTGACTCCAAGTCTGGTCAGCGGAAGAAGCCATATAAAAGAAATAATCAGGGCCCTTCCAGCCTGGACCGCATACTCGATCGCCCATCTCAGATCCATGGCACCCGTGATAAACCAGCCAATCATACCCACAGGAGTTGTTGGGTCTTCAAACAGGCCGACAAATTAAATGCCGAAGACAAGGAGAAGGGGTCGCAATGCGAGAACGACGACGAGGAGCCCCGTCCACCGAACACAGGGGGACAAAATAAGTTTCCTCCTCAAATCAAAATGGTGAACATGATATACGCCACCCATATCCCCAAGAGGGAGCGCAAACACGCGCTCAGGGACGTCTATGCGATAGAGCCAGCCGCCCCAAAATTCAACTGGTCGTCATGCCCGATCACTTTCGATCGTAGGGATCACCCAACCAGTATCCGTCATGGCGGGTTAGCCGCACTGGTCCTTGACCCAATAATTGATGGATTTCACCTCACACGAGTCCTCATGGACGGCGGCAGTAGCCTCAACCTGCTTTACCAAGATATAGTGCACAAAATGAGCATCGATCCATCAAGGATCAAGCCCACCAAAACTACCTTTAAAGGAGTTATACCAGGCGTAGAGGCCCGCTGCTCGGGCTCAATCACATTGGAGGTTGTCTTCGGATCTCCGGACAACTTCCGAAGCGAGGAGTTAATCTTTGATATCGTCCCCTTCCACAGTGGCTATCACGCACTGCTCAGATGAACTGTGTTTGCCCGATTCAATGCGGTGCCGCACTATGCTTATCTCAAGCTCAAGATGCCCGGACCACGCAGTGTCATAACAGTCAATGGAAACACGGAGTGCTCCCTCCATACTGAGGAGCATACTACTGCCTTGGCAGCAGAGGTACAGCGCGGCCTTCACAAGTAGAACCTTAATTCGGCGGCCATGCTCCCAGACATTGTCAAACGAGTCCGGACTACTCTGCGGTAGGACAGTCCAGCTCGTCAGGAGCTCGATTAGCAATTCAACCTCCATCTCAGCCCCGACCAAGTGGCGGCATACGTTCCGTGCGTACATAACTACGCACTAAAAATACCATGGGCAGAGACGGAGGCATAACCATACTGTGATCCACAATACGGCTCGACCTTCCCGGAGCACAACTATGCTTACTTTTCCTTTTATCCCTTCTTCTTTTTTTTCAGGTTCCTTTTCACAGGCCCCTCCTGATGGCCGGATAAATTGGTCCTTTCGAAGGACGGACACACCAAGGCGACAAGTAGCACAGACATATGGGGGAATCTCCAGACATCCTTATTGGCGATCATTCTACCTGTTTTCAGGACCCATGCGCAGCTCCTCCTTGGTCTTGGCATGTTAAATAGCCACTGTTGCTTATCGCACTACTTGTACAAAATACGCCTTGACGTATTAATCAAACTATAATGGAAACAGTTTGCAGCCCAACTTCTATGGCACTAGTTTGTTCTTTGGATAATCTTATCAAATCGCACCCATGCACTTTGGTACGCTTTATTCCGCCAGGGGCTTCACTGTGCCCCATAACACGGCAACAAAGTCCGAACACTTTTTACAATATAGTTCGGCACCTCGGATTTAGCATTATATGCATCGGCTCTGAATCATGTCTTTGGTCAATAGTTGGGTTGCCCAGCTCCTGTGCTTACTACCTTACGTTCTGCTATATCGGCTAGGGTAGTAAAGGGAGAACTACTGCGATTGTGACCTGGTTTATCCGGATGAGCACCTCAGTAGAGAAAGCCGAAAACTGACTGTCATGATCTTTAGTGATTTTTTCCGCATTATGCGATGAATCGGTTCTTATCCGATCAGGTTTTTACAGCACCCTAGTTCGGATACTAGGGGATGCGCCTAAATTTTTATTGTCAAACTCCTATGGCTAAGTGAGGGTGGTAAAGACACATAGTCTGATTGCCTGGTTCGTTGTGCTAAACACCTCCTTTAAGGACCAAATGTTGGGATAAAGAGTGTTTACATTCATCCCGAACACCCCCGTACTACCTACGTGGGGGCTGAAGCCGACGACTGGCCAACCCTCAGATTTAATAAAAATGGTCGCACAGGAGGTAAAAACTTCAACAAATAAACAAGCATTATATTACATAACGGCTATTTTCAATACTACAGGAGGGGATAACATGAGTATATTCATTCAAAAATAATGTCCTTAGCACATTGCTCTGCTACAATGCAGGATCCCTCCAGGACATCGTCGAAATATCGTGCGGGCGTGCGGTGCTCCATTCCCTTGGGCGGTCCTTCAGTCACGAGCTTGACGGCATTCATCTTCGCACATTGCATCTCGACACGGGCGAAGGCCATCCGCGCACCTTCTATACAAACCGACCGCTTGACGGCGTCAACCTGAGGGCAGGCATGGACCAGCCGCTTCACGAGTTCGAAGTTGCTGCCGGGCATAGCTTCTGCAGGCCACAACCGGACTATTAAGTGTTCGGCCACCCTATGCGGCTCGGCCAGCTGTTTTAGCTGGTCACTAAAAGCCACCGGATGTTCTGGCGCAAGGTATTGCGACCAGAACAGCTTCTCCGTTGCGCTCGCTTCTTCAGCTCGGAAGAATGCCGCAGCGTCAGAAACGCTGCATGGCAAATCCACAAACGCCCCTGGAGAACTCCAAATCCGGGTTAGTAAGAGATATCTTGTCTTCACATACTTGCTTTGCATAATAAAATCCTTACCCGCCGCAATCTTCTTGGCCTCTTGGATTTCCTGGAGGGCGCTTTGGGCTTCGGCCCGGTCCTCTTGTGCACTTTGGCGGACCCTCACGAGTTCGGACTCTTGGCCCTCATTCTGGCGCTCCAAGGATTCGTATTTTATCACGGCATCTTGGAGCTCCTGCTGGACCTCCCCAATCTTGGCCTCATGCATTTCTCGGGTGGTCCATTCCTTCGCCGCCCTCTCCTTGGCCTCGGCCAGCGCCTTCTTGAGGGCCTCTACCTCGGTCATCGCCCCTAAGAAAATATCGCGGCACTGTGGTTAGCGCACAAACATTCATCCCTCCTGGATATACACAAAAACATTGAATACCTTGATTGTCCTCCAGCTGCTTTTTCGCACGACCGAGCTCTTCCTCGGTCTGCTCCAGTCCGGAGACTTCGGCAGCATGAGAAGTCACGGCCAACAGCGACGCCTGCTTATTCACATAGACATATCTGGTTAGTCTCCTGCGAAAAACTCTTTCTGGAGTGTTATCTTCTCCTGTGTCGGTGTTGCTGTCTTTACTGCGGCGGGACTTAGAGCGGCGCCGCTGACGCCGGCGTTTGGACTGTATTTCGGAAGGCTTATCCTCAGCAGGATCTTCCTTGTCATCGTCGTTGTTCTCCTTTGGTGCATCCACCATGTATACATCATACGAGGAAGTGGCCGTCCAGCGGCCGGTGAACGGCGGGTTCTGGGCCTCTTCTTCTCCGGCATCGTCGTCCATACCGTCGATGTCCTCGGAGTCATAATCAAGTTTGTCGATTAAATCCTCGACCATGGCTATGAAGTGGGTGGCGGGTGGGAAGCAAAATTCTTCACCGTCAACCCCTAGTTCGAGCCGGATATAGTTCGGCTGTGAGTCCTCCGCCAAGGACAGGTTCTTTAATGAGTTTAGCACATCGCCCAAAGGCGAGTGCTGAAAGATGTCTGCGGTGCTGAATTCGAAGATCGATAAACGATCAAGTTCGGTATCCGCAGGCTCACGTGGTTCGGAACTTACGGCTGGAGACGAGTCCGGGGTTCTGGTGACAAAGACATTGTGAGAGGTTAAGTCTATGTGTGGCTCCAACGTCGTGGAATCTGTGGCCTCCGTGGGGGGTTGATCCACCCGTCCTTGGATGGCGCAACTTGCTCCGGATCTAAGGACAGAGCGGTTACGGGAGCAATCTCCTGGATGTGGCCTGACGACAGATTTAGGTCATGATCATCAGGGTGACCAGGAGCGACTACTGCGGTATCGAATCCGGCGAAGATCAAGTCCCCACGGATGTCCGCAACGTAGTCCAAGCTTCCAAATCTGACCTGATGGCCAGGGCGTAGCTTTCAATCTGCTACGGATGGCCAAACGAGTTGGCCCGTAGTGCGAAGCCGCCAAACATGAGGATCTGCCCGGGGAGGAAAGTTTCTCCTTGGACAGCGTCATTATTGACGATTGAAGGGGTCATCAAACCTTTTAGCGACAGCACAGTGGAACTCTCAATGAAAGCACCAACGTCGGTGTCAAAACCGACGGATCTCGGGTAGGGGATCCTGAACTGTGCGTCTAAGATCGATGGTAACAAGAGACAGGGGACACGATATTTACCCAGGTTCGGGCCCTCTCTATGGAGGTAATACCCTACTTCCTGCTTGATTGATCTTGATGAATATGAGTATTATAAGAGTTGATCTACCACGAGATCATAATGGCTAAAACCCTAGAAGTCTAGCCTGTATGAGTACAGTAATGAGTATCCTATCCGGACTAAGTCCTCCGGTTTATATAAACACCAGGAGACACGATATTTACCCAGGTTCAGGCCCTCTCTATGGAGGTAATACCCTACTTCCTGCTTGATTGATCTTGATGAATATGAGTATTACAAGAGTTGATCTACCACGAGATCATAATGGCTAAAACCCTAGAAGTCTAGCCTGTATGACTACGGTAATGAGTATCATATCCGGACTAAGTCCTCCGGTTTATATAAACACCAGGAGGATCTAGGGTTACACAAGGTCGGTTACAAAGAAGGGAATCTACATATTCCGTTGCCAAGATTTCCTTCCACGCCAAGAAGAGTCCTATCCGGACACGGGTACGGTCTTCGGTCTTCGTATCTTCACAGCCCATCAGTCCGGCCCATAGCTAACAGGCCGGACGCCCGAGGACCCCTTAGTCCAGGACTCCCTCATGGAGTACGAGGGATGACTGGTCGGCTACGGTGTGAGGCTGACGTCGCCGGAAAATAACAGGAGGTGCGGGTGTGTAAAGGGATGGCCTGGCGACAGCACAGCCGGCCATGGGAGGAGGGAGCAGGCAGTCCCGCCGGCGCTGGATTTAGCGGCTGGAGCAGGAAGATCAGAGATTGAAGAACCACGGTGGCCGTTGGATGGACATCCAACAATCAGTGCTCTGTGTTGACTAAGTTGACAAAGCCTTGCGTACGCGTCAAATTTTTTTAGGGCAGCATCATCGTCAACCTAGTAGGCCTAGAAGTCAACCTCCAAATCTGTGGAAATCAACATACAACTCATTTGCCATTATTTTCAATAATTTACAGCACATTTGCTAATTCTTAAATATATTTTGAAGCCCATATTCCTTTTATTAGCATTACAGACCATATACAAAATTTTGCATATTTCGATGGGGTCCGAACTCTTTTAATCACTAAATTTTGAGTCACATTAAAATAATTTTTAAAAAATTATATCAAAATAAAATACAAAAAGAATCTACGCAAAAAATGAATGAAATTTAAAATATTGAAATCCAGAAAAAACGAAATTCGAATGTAATTATCGGTTAGCTTTGGTTTAAAAATTTACAGCCCATTTTTTACTACTTATAACCCATTTTCTGGAGAAGCCGGATACATCCCTCAATTTTACATACCATTCACTGCCAAAAAAAAAAAAATTCTTCCAAAGTATAGAGTGCATGAAAATTGAGTCATTTTAAGTATAGATGGACAACATACATTATAGTTCATATAGAGTGCATGAAAATTGAGTCATTTTAAGTATTCGAGCGATTGGGTAGGAATTATTAGTAATATGGAGGCTATAAACTAGGTTGTTGGACCAATATTAAGTGACAAGTGTAAGATTTTTTCCATTTAAGCATTGTCGGGATTGATTTATCTATTTAAGTTTCTTTTTTCTTAAATCTCAGTCGCATTTTTATAATGACATTTCACCAAAATGTCAAACCTATAAAGGACCAAGCAAAGTGGATCACCTTTTTCTAGGACTTTTTCACCTCTCTCGGCTTCTGATTGAGAATCAGTGGCCACATAGAAACAATACCCATGTTAATGAATGTCTACAGTAACCATGCTACAATGTCAATCCACGAAGTGCTTGCTACAACCATTCATTTGGGAAGTCCATTTTCGATCCAAGAAAAGTTACATCGTGGATCTTTGTCCGAGTTTGAAATAGGTATGTTAACCTGTCAAGTTGAGAATAAAGCAAGTTCCACCAAGTTAGGACACATAAGGCCTCAATTGTTAATCGTGCGTACTTTAACTCATCATCGGAAACTTCAGTATAATGTAGAAATATACACTACATATAGTTGCACAAATGCTTGGACTAGCCTTCATGCTACTCAAGGCAACGTAAAGTTATGTTGAGACAAAGCAAAAGTGAAATGTTGCAGCAATTGTGATGGTCATATACGCCTTGGATGGAAAGCGAATACAAAGTTTAAGTAGGATTATTCAATATAAGACAAAAAATATTACCAAAAACATAAAATCCTTGATAAATGTTTTGGACAAAGTATAGTTATGTAGTGGTGAATTAACTGGGTATGAGTAGCAAGCCACACGGGGCAGGAAAAATAGCACAAACACTCTAATATAGGAATACACTACAAGGTGTTTTTGTTGTTGCTAGAAATCATTATTTTTAAAATTAAGTTGAATAGCGGCAAATGTGTGGGCAACAAATTGTTTGAGAAAACAACAAAATTCCATGAGTAATTTGGTTATTAAGTTTTCTATAATTGAAATTATCTATCTAATAGCACAATAACATATTAAAGTCTATATCACAAACAAGAATAATAATTAATAAATCTAGCCGCGCAAATGTGCGGGTCACCTTGCTAGTTCATACACAACTAAGCATCTGAACATAATTCCAAAGGGAGTCCATACATAATTGCATATAACTAACATAGTTTGCCCCCAAAAGATCAAGCTCGGAACCACCAACTGTCATTCCCCTACCACTATCACTTGCATCAAGGTCAGAAGCATAGCATTTGCACGTAGATGATCTATTGCAACACAATGGACACTGATCTGTAAATGGGTTCTTTGAATGTGATGAGAACAACATTGCCTTCAATAAGAGAAGCGGCTGGGAAGAACTCATTGAAAGTGTTGTTCTGAATCACCATCCCCCCATCTTGCTTGCTAATAGAAAATGACGAAGGAGTGATTACATGCACACCCTCATCCATAGCTACCAGAGTGACAAACGCATTCGGCACATCAACAAATCTCTTCAAGCTTCAAACAACAGTCTTGGGGATTTTCTAAAAATAAACAAAAAATAAAAGAATATAAGGTTAAATTGATCTCTAAAGATTCATAAAATAATTAAATAGCAAGATGAACACTGAAAAATATAGACTAACCAGGCACTCATGCTCAACTAGAAAATCAAAAAGTTCAACTAATCAGATAACCTTCAAAAACTAACAACAAAATCATTCACAACAACTTACCCACCATGATATGCCGGTTGATGTTGGTGTGATGTTGGTGACAGTCATGAGATGCACAAATGGGCGGCAACGCAGGAAATTGTCTTGAAAGAGACACCAAAGAAAGAAGCGGGTCTCATGATAGTTAAACGCTATTTGCTGAGAGAAGACAGCATAGCCAACATACTGGTATTTATCATTAGACAAATTTTCAAAAGCTACAAAACAAAACTAAAAAAAAGTTATACACATATTACAGATAATATTAAGCATGAAAATTTTAAACCCCACTAAATTAATTTGAAAAATTCAAAAACTTACCAACACAAAGAATAGGAAGCAACCTTTCTGCACCCCGATAAGTGTCCACTTTCAGATCAAAGGTCATATGGTCCAGAGAGAACACTATCCGGTCTCCAGCACGAAGACCATAGTCATAGTTAACTCAACCAAGCATTGCCATAAAACTTGCTAAATTGGGTCAATGCTTAAACAAAGGAGGGTAAGACCTTCCTTCATAAGTAAGAAGAGCAGGCTCAACCTTCTTGTACTGTAACATCATAGCAGCATCCCTCTGCTCATCAATGTAATAAGCTACAAAAGCTCTAAAATTGTAGGGAATGTACTGCAATATAAAATAAATATAAAAATATAATAAGATACTCAATTACCTAAAAATGCAAAACAATACTAAAGAAATTGCACAATAACAAATTCAGCAAGCCATAAATTGAAATGAAGCAAATAATTACCAATATCAATCTTGTATTAAACTTCTAATTGGAGAACTAATTATCTTATAAGATGAATAAAAATTCAACTAACAATGATGTCACCTATAAGATTGAATTTACCTAAAGAATGCAAAACATTACTGGATAAATTGCACAAAACCGAAATAGAGCAAGCTCTAAAAAAGGGAAATGAAGCAAAGAATTAATGATAACAACCTCATATTAAACTTCTAACTGAATAGCTAATTAATTTATAAGTTGAATACCAACTGAACTCACAATGACATCACTTATAAGATACTAAAATACCTAAAACATGCAAAACATTACTTCACAAATTGCACAATACCAAATTCAGCAAGCTATAAGCAGAAATGAAGCAAAAAAATAGTAATATCAACCTCGTATTAAAATTCTAACTGGAGAACTAATTAATTTATTAGTTGAATTTCATATTAATTACACTCACAATTACATCACCATAACATACTAAAATAGTAAGAAATTGAAAAGATGTTACACTTATAATAAAATCAACTCACCATGTGCCTAAAGCAACTTTCATTGAGGACAACGTCAAACTCGTGGAGAACTAGATCACCTGGCTCACAGGGTCCATCCGGATTATGGCAGATAGGGCAAACCATGCCCACATAAAATAAAAAAAGAAGCCTTAATATAAAAAGGGAACTCATCAAAGGGAAAACCACAAAATAGGTTAAAAGGGTAGCATCTAGGTAAATTTATAGCAACAACAACAATAAAAACTACCTAAAACTAAACAACATCACAAAGCTCATAGAAAAAATAGCAAGCAATAAGCAATGCAACTAGCTCTCACCAACTACGGCAACTATCTCACAATAATAGAATTAACTATCACTAGTCAAACTATCAAACTATTAGAAAAACTAATGGAACTATCAAACCATTCAACTGCACAAGAAGGATTAGGAACTTGCACAACATCATTATCAGGAACAACATCTACAGACTAGAGCAAAGCATATTCTAAAGAAATAGAGCAATAGATTAGTAGGAGTATTGGCCGAGAACCATTGTTGGTGCAATTGCAGACATTTGGAATACCATAGAAAAAATATTTTGCATATCATGGGATCCAACCATTGCTACCACGGAGTATAAGATATATACTAGCAACAAAGGTAAGTATATTCTAATTTACAACAGTTAAAACGCTACCACATCAAGCATACAAAAATATGCACACACAAAAGCAGACCTAAGCATACATTCCTACTCTATGTTGCTCTCCTTCTTTGGGTGCAAAAACACCCACCCCTACTATAGGTTGCACCTATTGTAACTACAATATTCATAAAGTACTAGTTGAACATGGTATTCCCAATGTCTACAATATTCGGAAAGTACTATCTGTCTTTAGTTGCACATGAAGGGTTCACAAAATACACAACACTGACAAGCTGCGGCAAAGCATATTCTAAAAACACAAAGAGAAAACAATGTGGTAGGTGTCTTGGCTGAGAGCCATTCTTGGAGCAATTTGCAGACGTTGGGAATACCATATCATATATTTTGAATATCATGGGATCCGACAATTGCTACTATGACTTACTGCTATGTCATGATACTAATTATTGTAGATTTACACATGCGGGCTACACAATTTGCACACAAATAAAATCAGCAAGAACAAAATCAACATGGAGTAAAAGGTATATTAGCAACAAAGGTAAGTACATTCTAATTTACAACAGTTGAAAACTGCGAGAAGAATACATATTTTTCATGCACAAAAATAAAATTCAATAAATAAATATACATGACTAGTAATTCACTTAGGATTACTGTAAGTACATGGATACTCGAAAGATTATAAATCTCCTACAAAACACTCTGAATAAAGAATTTGATGAGCAAGCTAAGCCTCCGAAGTTGAATATAGTAATGTTAAGCCTATGAGCATTTAGAAACACAAAGTAAAGGGGATTAAGTTTAAAAAAAGAGGACCTTTAACAAAACTCTCAACAGAAGGTCCGGAAAAAAGCTCATTGTAAGAACCACAAAGACCTAGATTTAACATTAGATTAACCTTACACACATTTGATTTAACAGTTCAAGACGTAGAAACTCACTTCCTATTCTTCAATCACACCAAATCAACAAAATATCCAGAAATCTAATAAATCTATAGCACAAGCCTACCCCAGCCATAAAAAACCAAACCCAAAAAATCAAACTACCGCACATCTATTCCACCAGATATCTAGCAACTTATTCTAAAAGAAAAAAAAGGGAAGAGAAGACACAAATCCTAACCAAAAGAGCAAGATTGAAGGAAAAAAAAGGAAGATTACGAAAACCCTAACCAAAGCATGCTAAACAAGAACCCTAACCATACATCCCATTCTACCACGAAACATTGCAAAAGACATAGAAAGACAAGAAAAAAAGATTGAGCAGGTAAAATACCTGAACAAGCAGATGGAGCACAAAGATCCCTAACCCAAGAAATCCCCGAGAGCAAATCCTGCATATAGAACAACAAAAGGTACAAAACTAACAGCTAAATAACCACAAAAGTAGAGTAGATCAGACGAGAAAGTGAGAGGGGGGACACAAAGGAGAGGAAAACTCGATGAACCCTAGCTCTGGATCGGAAGAGGAGACGAAGAGGAGAGCAAATGAGAGTAGGGGAAGTAACTGACAGGCAAACTGGGGAACGCACCGAAGAGATAAGGCGAAGGCAACAAGGCGACGCAGGCTGGGCTCAGCCTGGTAACGGGCGGTGGGAGCCAAAATGGCGCAACCAAAGTAGAGAACGAGCCCAATAAGCAATTCGACTGACCGAAAAAAGGGGTCAATCGATTCCACACAACCCAACTCACCACTGAAACGACACGGAGAAAAACCAAACAGCACAAATCTCAAAGCAGAATTGGATGGCCACAAATCGACTGATCCAAAAAGAATTTTCAGCTGACTCACATGTAGCTAAAGTGCTAGTGGATTGTTCTTCGAAATAAGACACTAGTGGATGCGATATGAGTGCCAGACTAGCTTTTTTGTTGTTGGTGAAAATGCCAAGAGTGAAGAGTACTTCCTCCGTCCGCGAATAAGTGTACATTTAGCTTTTGTTCTAAGTCAAAGTTTTAAAATTTTGACCAATTTTCTAAAAAATAGTAGTAATATATATGACATCAAATTGATATATTATCATAGTACATTTCATGATGAATCTAGTGATACTAATTTGAAGTCATCAATGCTTTTACTTTTTCCTAGAAAGGTGGTCAAAGTTTTAAATCTTTGACTTAAAACAAAAACTAGAAGTACACTTATTCACGGACGGAGGGAGTATATATATCGAATCCAGACGAAAATATCCAAGTTAATTAACTCATCACAGCTTCAAGTTGAAGCTAGGGAAGATTCTTCTGCCAAAAGGAAAAAAGAATACAGGGAAGAGAGCAGGAAATTACAAATAATAAAATATCAATTTTGCTAGAACTCATCTAGATGAAATTTAATTTGGTCTCATTCACCTTTTATAGCCATTGGATGTGGTGCTATAAGATGCGTGTGTGCCGACGTGAGTTGTATCCGTTCTTGTTTTCCAGATGAATGAGATTAAATTACGTTTTATCTAGATAAGTTCTAGGTACTCCCATAAAATACAAGCA
Organism: Triticum urartu; assembly: GCF_056163025.1. Taxonomy (NCBI): domain Eukaryota; kingdom Viridiplantae; phylum Streptophyta; class Magnoliopsida; order Poales; family Poaceae; genus Triticum; species Triticum urartu. The sequence goes on along the minus strand of NC_141875.1, from coordinate 507,009,476 downwards.
AAAGATAGTATCGTCTCAAGCGGGCTAGAGAGAGTCAAACTATTCCGCCGATGTCCCTTTTGCCCTCTCCATCGCCTCGCCACAGAACCTGTGTCTGTATAGTGGACATATAAACAGCCTCCAAGCCGTCGAAGCACAGAGCGAGCTACGGCGTGCCGATGAAGACGACAGGAGGGGGCAGCGGACAACCAGCCATGTCCGGACTTGTGTTCTTCCTCTTCCTCTTTTCCCTCTTCACTGCCGCTGCCTCGACGACCAAGCAAAGCCAGGTCATCCTCTGGATCAATCCATTTTTCGTTGTTGATCAACATATTTCTCACGGGTTTAGTTTGATTAGATCATGGCCGGCTCCGTCCTGCCGTTCATGATGCTATTGTATCGTTTAATAACTCCCCTTATTTATGTTTAATTTTGTGTGAGCTACATGCTATGCGGAAGGGACGGATACTGAACTTTCGTACCGCCGTTGTGGGCAGGTCTATATAGTGTATCTGGGCGAGCACGCCGGAGCCAAGTCGAAGGGAACCATCCTTGATGATCACCATGCCCTCCTCCTCTCCGTCAAGGGCAGGTACACACACATCCATTAATGAAGGAACGTATGCATACATACCATGATCGTACATGGCGGCGCGCACGTCCTCTACATTTGCCGGGTGATTCTTGCTGATAATGGACACTAGCGAGTCCGGCTTCGTGCAGCTAGTCATTCACACGCTCTCTCTGTGGTTCACCAGCGAGGAGGAGGCACGGGCGTCGCTGCTGTACAGCTACAAGCACAGCCTGAATGGCTTCGCGGCCCTTCTCTCGGACGACCAAGCCACAAAGCTTTCAGGTAGTGTCCTACCGGCAGGACTGAGGCAGTGTCTGTCTACGGTGACACTAGGGTTTTCTCCAAAATCCATACACGATAAATAATAATACTGTGATTAATCCACCACCGTTGCCTGTATGTCTTTGTGCGTGCGTTTGGCTGATGCATGTGCCGTGTCCGGCAGAGAGGACTGAGGTAGTGTCTGCCTTCCGGAGCGACGGGAGGTGGTCCCCGCACACCACGAGGTCTTGGGAGTTTGTGGGTTTGGAGGAAGGGCTCAGCAAGGGCTGGCTGCCGTCCGGCGCTCACGCCGGCGAGAATGTCATCGTAGGCATGCTGGACTCCGGTGAGAAGGCTCTCTACCGACTTGCGTGCTTCCGGCCAATCAACTAAAGCCTTCACGTGTCGACGTTTCGTTTGACAAGAAGCGGCTATTTGAAACTGCAGGGATCTGGCCGGAGTCGAGGAGCTTCAGCGACGAGGGGCTAGGGCCAGTGCCCGCGCGGTGGAAGGGAGTGTGTCAAGGAGGAGATTCCTTCAATTCCTCCTCTTGCAACAGGTCAGCTATTAGCAGGTTTTTTGTTGGTATAATCAGCTATTTGTAGTGTATTATCACATACAAATACTTACATACGTAGTACTATGTACTTCTGCGCACTGCATCGTGCATTCGTGGCTTTGTTATCGTTGGAAGATTGGTTGGTCGGTCTATTCAGGCTAGTATATTCTTCCTGGAAACAGGGGACATACACACGGCCTCTTGCTATCCGTCTTCCATCTTGTGACCATATCGATCGATCACTTCGTCTAACTAAAAATCATAACAATATCGAACTAAGGCAACTTACAAAACAAAAGGCAGACATACATGCAGTGCATCTACCTATGATTGAGATGACTAGACAGTGAGGACTGACGACCAAACGAGAACCAAACAGTGACATACACGGTAAAATGGACAAAACTGACCTCAAGGCGCAACTATTTCACAACCTTTCGCAGTGGACGAAACAAATTCACCAGCTAATCTTTTTGTGTAGCGCTTGACAGGCCGGCACTGCACTACACTAAGTAGCGCATGACGCTCCTGGCCAGCGTGGCACTCAGGGCCAGACCAGGCCGCACCCCTGGTTGTGCAGCGCCTAGATGAAAGGAGCTGCACAATCGGCATACTGTTGATGTTCTTATCCTTGTCTTAGATGCAAAAGTACTACCTTTGTCCTGGTTTATTAGCCCCTTTTATTCTGTGGCAAATTTTGACTTTAAATTGTACTAACAAAATGTTAATGCATGTCATAAAAGTAATTAAATTGAAAACTATGTTCAAATACAAATCAACGATATAACTTTTGGTGACATGCATTAATATCTTGTTAGTTAAATCTCCAGTCAAAATTTGGCATAAAATACAAAAAGAACTTATAAACCAGGATGAAGGTAATAGTTACCATGTTCCAACAACTTTTGACTATTTTGCCCACTCTTTGTTTAACACATCGGCATATTACGCTTTATGTAAAGTGACCCCCATTATTCAAACTGATGGGCACACAAAGTGGACGGGTAACGGAGGGCCGGAGGGACCAGGATAGTATAACAAAAAAGCAAGAACAAAATATCCATAATTGCATATTTGGTCCAGTATATGAACACATGTTAAAATGGCATGCTAATTGCTAAAACTGAAGCAAATAATCAGTCAGGTTCAGTATAAATTTTTTAACAGACTAAGATTCTGACATGAGCCAAGAAATAAATGTTTAAACTTTTGGACTGAAAAAGCTAGCACGTCAGCTAAATGAGAAGTGGTACTTTGTTGTACCTCGAACATATTGCCCACAACTGGCTATAACCAAGAATTATCTGAATGCTTGACCACACTATCAACGCACCTTGTGTCGCTCTCATTGTCTGAAGGAACCTCTGCAGATAGAACAAAAGATAAACTGAAATGCATAACATGAATATTTGCACCAGTGAGATAGCTTATTCGAGTTGCCATTATTCTTGTTATAAGATAGAAAATGTGGAAGAATAATTTGAAACTTATAGTATGGCCATCCGCTATTTGTGCAAGCGATCGTTCATGGATTATGGAAAGGACTGGAACAACATATGCATATGAGCCGCCAATGACAGTGGGAAGGCGAGTGCCAAACAGTGTCTGCCTGTCTGGAGCAGTGTCTTTTATCCCATTCACAAATAGCAGTGTCTGAACCACTTTTGCCTTGTCATGCTTTGGTAAACACACAAGGGTTTCAGCAGGCTGGAACTGGCTGGAAAATGCTAAGTGGCAGTGTAGCACCTGAATGCTAGGCGCTACACTGTCTGGTGTAGTGACTGGCGCTACACTGTCTGGTGTAGTGCCTGAGCGTTAGGCACTACACTCTTTTAATCTGCAGAAACTACAAATACAATATGTAATATGTGTGTGAATCAATTTTTTCGATAAGACTTAAACAAATGCATAAGTGATTGTGCAGCTTCTTTCACCTAGGCGTTGCACAAGGTAGTACAGGTCCTTTCACCTAGGCGCTGCACAACCAGGGATGAGGCCCAGTCTGGCCCCAGGGTGCCACACTGGCCAGGAGTGTAGCGGCTGTCAGTTAGGCGCTACTCAATAGGTCAGCGCTACATAAAAGGGTTAGTTAGGTGAATTTGTTTCGCCTACGGTTTAGTTTGTGAAATAGTTGCGCCTCGAGGTCAGTTTTGTTCATCCCCCCCCCCCCCCCCCCCCCACACACACACACCCACACACACCCACACACACACACAGCCGATCTACGATGTCGATGTATCCAAACTAGAATCTCCGGCGTGGGTGCTTGCACGTTTTAACCGGGACCAGATGGCAGCTCGGGCGCAAGACTCCAGCTTGGCGACTTCTCGACTCACTGCAGTGCACAACTTGTTTTGTAATCTCTGCCTGCATGGCTTAGCACTGTTAGCAGTAGCAGACGTACAAACAAAAACAGTCTGCCATAGAGTAGTTTTCTCTATGCGGCAGATTAGGGGCCAGTTCTTTTCGTTCGATTATGAAGAATCACTGTCCAAGGAATCAAAATCGTAAAAGCGTACACTTTATGATATTTGCTAATATAGTAAAAAATTTGTATTTTGCTAGTTGACTTGGTATGAATATGGATGTTGTAATTAAAAAGTGTATATACACTTTATGATATTTGCAACTCGCTTTTATGTTCATATTTTTTTTTCGAAAAGGGGATCTCCCCGGCCTCTGCATCAGAACGATGCATACGGCCATCTTATTAACCAAATAACAAAAAGTGCCAACAAGGTTCCACAGTCTCCGGCTAGACAAAAGCAAAGGATAAATGCAGCTCACACAGAGGCTGGCAAAAAATAGATAGGGAAACTAATTGCCTATCCTATTACATGACCGCCATCCAAACCGGTTGAAAATATCCCGAGCTACCATCTCCCAACGGATAGATCCAGTAACCAAATGCTCCCTGGCCTCCATCAGAGTGAGTAGCGACCACGAACGGATCAGTGCCGTAGCTCGGAAAATAACCTGCAAAAAATGAATCCGTGATGTTCTGTTAAAAAACAAATCATTTCTGCAATTCCAGATAGTCCATAACAAAGCGCAAACTCCAACCCGAATATGTCTTGCTAATGCAGGCTCAACCCCATTAAGCCATGTCCCAAATAAAGCATTGACCGAAGTCGGTGGAGTAATATTAAAAGCAATATGGACCGTCCGCCAAAGAACTTTGGCCAACGGGCAATCAAAGAATAGATGCTTAATCGTCTCATCCCGATCACAGAAACTACACCTAGTAGGTCCTGTCCAATTGCGTTTAATCAAGTTGTCCTTTGTTAAAATAACTTGTTTATGGACAAACCACATAAACACTTTAATTTTTAAAGGAACTTTGACAGCCCAAACATACTTGGAAGTTGGAATAGCATTCGAATTAATAACATCAATATACATTGATTTAACTGTAAATACTCCAGAGCTAGTCAACTTCCAACGCAATATATCGGGTTGGTGAGAAAGTTGAACCTCCATCAGTCTCCTAACTAGATGGAGCCATTCTTCCCAACGATTGCCCGCTAACGACCGTCGAAACTGAATATTAAGGGGGGCAGATTGGAATACCGTTGCCACGAACACCTCGTGTCGTTGAGCAATCCGATATAAAGACGGATATTGAATGGCTAAGGGTGATTCACCAAGCCAAGTATCCTCCCAGAAACGTGTACTTGTACTATTTCCAATAACAAATCTCGTCCTATTGAACATAGATTGTTTGACTTTCATTAGTCCTTTCCAGAAAGGCGAATCAGTCGGCCTGACTGCGACCTGGGACAATGTTTTAGTCTGGAGGTACTTGTTGTGGAGGATCTGCGCCCACATGGCCTCAGTCCCGGAAGACAGCTTCCACAACCACTTACTAAGAAGGCATCTGTTCTTAACTTCAAGATTTTCAATACCAAGACCCCTTTGGTCTTTCGGTCTACAGATGATGTCCCATTTAGCAAGCCGGTATTTTCTTTTAAGTTCATCACCCTGCCAAAAGAAACGCGACCGATAGAAGTCCAGTCGTTTCCTAACACCAACTAGGACCTCAAAGAAAGATAAGAGAAACATAGGCATACTCGTGAGCACCGAATTAATCAATATCAAGCGGCCTCCGTATGACATGAGCTTACCCTTCCAACAGCTCAGTTTTTTCTCAAATTGATCCTCGATGCACTTCCATTCTCTGTTTGTAAGCCTACGATGGTGAATCGGAATACCAAGGTAAGAGAAGGGTAAACTCCCCAACTCGCACCCAAACAATTGCCTGTAAGACTCCTGGTCGTCTTTGGCTCTACCAAAGCAGAACAACTCGCTTTTATGAAAGTTAATCTTTAACCCGGTCAATTGTTCAAATAGGCATAACACTAACTTCATATTTCTCGCCTTGGCCAAATCATGCTCCATAAAGATGATTGTATCATCGGCGTACTGAAGGATGGAAACACCTCCCTCAACAAGATGAGGTACCAACCCACCCACTTGACCATTCTCCTTAGCCCTTCCTATCAAAATTGCTAACATATCCACCACAATGTTAAACAGGATAGGGGACATCGGATCTCCTTGTCTTAGGCCTTTATGTGTCTGGAAGTAATGACCTATGTCGTCATTCACTTTAATTCCCACACTCCCTTTTTGCCTAAAGGACTCGACCTGTCGGCGCCAGGCTTCATCAAAACCTTTCATATGCAGTGCCTGTTAGAGGAATGGCCACTTAACCTTATCGTACGCTTTTTCGAAATCCACCTTAAAAATTACTCCATCTAATTTTTTGGAATGGATTTTATGGAGCGTTTCATGAAGAACAACCACCCCTTCAAAAAGGGAGTAACCGTTAGCTTTCATGTTCATATGGGACATGAATCTAAAATAACCTAGTGTTAGCAATACAATACTCAGTTTCAATTTAAAGGCGTTACAGACATTTCAGCATACAACTCATACAAGAATCTCCCCGCAAAAAAAACTCATACAACAATCTCAGGCTGGAATCACAAAAAAGAACTAAACGACTGATTATGTGGACAGGTGACTAAAGAACTGGCCCAAGGTAGAACCCCCCTGACACCTTTTCCTCGCACTCCGTGCAAAACAAGATCCCTGTCAACCTGACAGCGTGAGATTTTACTCCCTCGATAGTTGCAGAAAATTGATGTGATATTATGCAAATTTGCTTACTCAACTGTTGTAAGCATAGGCCAAATCAGATGATTGTTAACGGGATATAAATATTTTAATATGTTAACTTGTGATTTATCTGTCAATAATAATATGAATGTGTAAATAAATGTTAGGGCTTGTCTAGGGCACATCTAGATGTGCCTTAGTTATTACACATCTAAGTGACACAAGCAAGTGCAGAAAAAAAAGGAAAAAAAGAAAATACTCACACGAATCTTCGCATAAGATCAATGATATAGGACTTAGATGTGCAATACTTATGGCACATCTAGATGTACAATACTTATGGCACATCTAGATGTGCTTTAATAAAACTGTAAATGTTAATCAAATTCTGATCATGAATTATCTTATATTTCAATTAGAAGTTTGGTAAGTAAATTAAATTGCAATTGGTTTAGAAGATAAGTAAATTAAGATGACTGATTATCATATACATGAAAGGTTTGACAAAAGAATGGTGAGAATAAATGTGAAATGAAAAGCTTAGTTCTTTTTAAGTAGTAGAGAAGTAGTGAAGATTGCCGTTCATACGTACACCGGCACGCAGGAAGGTCATCGGCGCGCGGTACTACCTCAAGGCCTACGAGGCCCAGCACGGCAGGCTGAACACCACGAACGAGTGCCGCTCGCCGCGCGACCACGACGGCCACGGCACCCACACCGCGTCCACCGTCGCGGGCCGCGCCGTGCCGGGCGTGGCGGCGCTCGGGGGGTTCGCTGCCGGCACGGCCTCGGGCGGGGCGCCGCTCGCCCGCCTCGCCATCTACAAGGTGTGCTGGCCCGTACCGGGGCCCAACCCCAGCATCGAGAACACATGCTTCGACGCCGACATGCTCGCGGCCATGGACGACGCGGTCGGCGACGGCGTCGACGTGATGAGCGTCTCCATCGTGTCCTCCGGAAAGCAGCCACGGCTACCGGACGACGGCATCGCCGTCGGCGCGCTGCACGCCGCCAGGCGCGGCGTGGTTGTCGTGTGCAGCGGTGGGAACTCTGGCCCCGCGCCGGCCACTGTGTCGAACCTTGCGCCGTGGATACTCACGGTCGGCGCCAGCAGCATCGACCGCTCTTTCAACTCGCCCATCAGGCTTGGTAATGGCATGGTGATCATGGTAAACGCCTAAGAAAATTCATGTCATTTAACGTATGTTATTCTTGTTTTTTCTTTTAATTAAAATGGACTGACGTGTGATTTACCGTACTTTCGTACCAGGGACAGACGGTAACACCATATCAACTGCCGGCGAACAGGACGTATCGAATGGTTTATGCAGCACACGCCGTGGTTCCTGGCACTCCCGCCAACGTTACCAAGTAATAAACGAACCAACTGTACTGAAATCTCAAAAAAATATACGTACAACACAGGTACGTCACACTTGCTAATCGAACAAGGTTCAAATTTTGCATTTGGACGCAGCCAATGCCTGCCGAACTCACTGTCGCCAAAGAAGGTGCGAGGCAAAATCGTGGTGTGCTTGAGGGGGAGCGGTCTGAGGGTGGGCAAAGGCCTGGAGGTGAAGCGGGCGGGCGGCGCGGCGATCGTGCTCGGCAACCCGCCGATGTACGGCAGCGAGGTGCCCGTCGACGCGCACGTGCTCCCCGGAACGGCAGTCTCCATGGCCGACGTCGACACCATACTCAGCTACATTAATTCCAGCACGAACCCAGCCGCTTACCTGGAGCGCTCGAGGACAGTCATGGACGTCAAGCCGTCGCCGGTGATGGCGCAGTTCTCGTCGCGTGGACCCAACGTCCTCGAGCCCAGCATCCTCAAGGTACGAGCACAAACGGCATCCATTTGCATTTGCATCTTCTCAAGATGACTCTTGTCGATTATCTGTGCTAACTGCATCTGCATGCAATGTGTGCGTGCAGCCTGACGTGACGGCGCCAGGCCTGAACATCCTGGCGGCGTGGAGCGAGTCGTCGTCGCCCACAAAGCTCGACGGCGACAATCGCGTGGTGAAGTACAACATCATCTCCGGGACATCGATGTCGTGCCCGCACGTCTCCGCCACCGCCGTCCTCCTCAAGTCTGCCCACCCCGACTGGAGCGCCGCCGCAATCCGGTCAGCCATCATGACCACCGGTAATTTCTCTGCTCCGGCAACGCGATTTGCATGCCATAGGGCCAAGTTCTGCTTTTCTTTACATTGATTGAGAATGGTGGCGGAAGTGGGCCCACGTGATCTCTTTGTGTATGGTTTTGACAGCAACGACTAACAACGCGGAAGGCGGCCCAATAACGAACGCTGACGGAACAGTGGCGGGGCCCATGGACTACGGCTCGGGCCACATCAGGCCCAAGCACGCGATGGACCCGGGCCTGGTGTACGACGCGTCCTTCCAGGACTACCTCCTCTACGCCTGCGCGAGCGGCGGCGCGCAGCTGGACCGCTCGTTCCCGTGCCCGGCGAGCCCGCCGCGTCCGCACGAGCTCAACTACCCTTCCGTCGCCATCCACGGCCTCAACGGGTCCACCACCGTGCACCGGACGGTGACCAACGTCGGCGAGCCTGGGGCGCATTACAGCGTCGCTGTGGTCGAGCCCATGGGCTTCTCCGTGAAGGTCTCGCCGACGAGCCTCGCCTTCGCACGCACCGGAGAGAAGAAGACCTTCACGATAAAGATCGCAGCGACCGGGAAGAGAAGTCGGCGTATGAAGAGGAAATATCTGGCAGGCTCGTACACGTGGAGCGACGGAGTCCACGCTGTGAGGAGCCCCGTCGTTGTTCTCGTCGCGTGATCATTCGTTCTTGCCATTACTGGCCAATTTGAAGAATAGATGAACACGTACAAAACTACTCCCTCGTTGTGCATGTGCTATACGCCAAATGGATCGTGGGTTCGTGTCCCGTTCTGGAGGCTCGAGATGCCAATGGCTGCGCGCATCCGCATCCTTATCCACACCGTGCGTGCACCACCGTCAGTCTTCACCGGCGCCCGTGGCCGGCAGGCCAACCAACCACACCCATTGTCCAAACCCGGCGGCGTTACAGGTGTATGACCGGCAGCGGTGGTTCACGCCAACACGACACAGTCCGCGTGCTTTCGTGCATGCTGCCACAGTAGAAAGACGTCGACGCGGGAGTCCTCGCTAGAGTCCAGGATCGCAGGATATACCACGACCCACGAGCCCACGCATGTATGGAGCGCTGGTAGCCTGTCTTTTTCCACTCCAACGCTGAAAACCCAGGGGCTGCCCGGATATTCTCTATATCGACACAAAGTTCACGAAAACGATGGCAAGCGTGATGCTCCACTTTGTATTCACTTGCACAAGAATTTTACCAACCAAGTTTATATACCTACTAGCATTGCACAAGAATTTTACCAACCAAGCTTATATGCTCCGGCCAAGTCAATCCCTTAAAAGATGGACGTCAATAACGCACGAACGTTCGTTCGTAGTGGAGGGGGGATCGATCCGAACTTATTCGTTCGGGAGGAGAGCCCCCCAGGCCCGAACGCCCCTCCCTGTCGACCCTACAGCCTGGTAGCGAAAAAAGCCCAACTGTTTCTATGTTGGGCCAGATTAAAGCCCAGATTTTGCAGTGCTACGAAAAAAAAGGCATCAACGTTAAAGCACAAAAAATGCCATGGGTAAAACGAAATTGTTTCTTTCAATGACCCAAAAGGAAAATAGTCATGGCAATTTTCATCATACAAACAAAACAAAACGACATGCAAGATTCATAGTAAAAAATGCCATGATATTTTTAATTAAATTGTATGCACAATTTGAAGACAAAATTGTGTGTGAGGAATTTGCCATGGTGTGGTAGTATAAATTGCCATGTTAAAAAAATACAATTGCCATGACACTAAAGAATAAAATTTCCATCATGAAAATTAAAGAAAAAGAAGGGAATTTGCTATGGCCCATGATTTCAAAACATAAAATTACCATGGATTAAAAACTAAATAAAATTATTGCACTACCTATAATGAAATGTTTACACATGGCAAATTTAGTAAGTTTTTCTTCAAAAATAGATGGCAAATTTAGGAGTTTTTTTTCACTAAAACAGAAGGCAACTTTTTGAGCAAATGTAACTGGTAAATGGATTTTATTGAAAAAATATGGCAAAAAAACACTCATGATAAATAAGGAAATCCAGACTACACGACCAAAAAGTTGCCATGCTATATAGTGAATGAAAAAAAATGCCATGGCAAAAATGTTTAATTTGCCATGGCAATAAATTCAAATATTTGTCATGGCGACATATGGAAACATGCCATGTCAAAAATAAAAAGTAAAAACTGTCATGGCAATAAAAGTTAAGAGTTTCCATGGCAAAAAAAAGGTTAATTTTCCATGGCAATAAAATTTAAATATTTGCCATGGCAGTATAGGTAAATTTTCCATGTAAATTAAGGTAAAATTGTCGTGTCAAAAATAAAAAAAATTGCCATGGTAATAAAAGTTAAGAGTTGCCATGGCAATTAAGGTAAATTTGACATGTCAATTAAGGTAATTTTTCCATACGGCAAAAATAAAAAAGTTAATTTTATTGCGATGATATTTTACTATATACATGAAGACACAAAAAAATGTGGATTGAAAAATGCCATGGCAAATAAAAAGTAAAATTTGACATGGATGTAAAAGTTATTTGCCATGGCAAGTAAAGAAGTAAATTTGCCATGAGCAAAGAGTAAAAGTAAAAACAGTTGCCATTTATGTAAAAAGTGTAAATTGCCATGTATGTAAATGTTAAGTTGCCATGACAAAACAGAAAAAGATTAATTTAGCATGGCACTTTAAAAAAGGTAAATTTGCATTGGCAAGAGAAAAGGTAAAATTGCCATGGCAAAAACATGGTAAATTTGTCGTGTTGCAAAAAAGAAATAATTTCGCCATGATATTGTTACAAAAATTTGACATGGTCCATGCACTAGAAAATGCAACATTGTGCTCCATGAGCAGGAAACTGGACAAAAAAAAGCACCGTTCTCTGACTAAAAATAACAACTAGGTATTTTGTGGTATCTAAGTGCAGAACTCAAAACTACGACACATTGATACCACAGAGGCTGGAGCTCCCCGCTTCAGGAGCGCATGCCAGCGACGAAAAAGCAACAGATGCGTTGTGCTTCTCCATGCGCTTCCGTCGGTGTGTCTCGGTGAGCTGCCATTGGATGCTGTGATCAGCCGACTCACCATGGCCACCGTGCGCCGCGAGCAACAGGCTCAACCTGGCCACCCCGCGGGCGCCAAGTATCGTGCCGCCGCAACCGCGCCTGCGAGCCACTGCTCAGCACCACGCGCCCGCCAGCCCAGGTGCCATTCTCGCCTCCTCCACCGCCATTCTCCTCCCTGGTCACCTGCGGCAAGCCCTCAACACCACAACCACCGACGGCGGCTGGTCTCCTCTGTACGGACAAAGACGTCAAAACGGATCTGGTCGAGAGAGAGAGAGCTCGTTGCCGGCGGCGGCGGCGCAGGGAGCAAGCGGCGCACGCGCACAAACGATGCGCGGAGGCCCCCTGAACAGCTCCATTGGCCGAGCCACGCGCTGACTGCCGCAACATCAGCTGCTATCCGAGCTCGCCACCGTGGTCCTCGCCATCACGCACCGGCCACCCGTAGCTCACCGGAGAAATGCGTAGCTGGACTCCATAGACCAACATGGAAATCGCCTCTCTCGGGCGGAGCTCTAGAAGCGAGGGGAGGATAGAGCAGGGGAGAAAGGGGAGAAATGGGGAATGGTGGAGTGGGTGGAGCGTTCGTTGTGGGCGTCGTTATCCCCGAACGCTACCCCTCATCCGACGTGGCACTCTGACATGCTTTAAAATTAGTGCAGAAAAATGGACGATGATTAGAGCGTTCGGGGCGAGAAGCAAAAACACTGGTTGTTCGGGAGTTATCGATTCCGTAAAAGATAAAGTAAACCGTCGAGTAAAGCTTAGTGGACTATTTTTTTAGTCACTAAATTTTGGCCGGACCAAGCAGCCCATCAGTAATTTTTTTTCAAATTTTTTTCATTATTGGCCATTGAAATAAATTTCATTGCTTTTTTCATTTTATTGAACGACATCTTGGTACATCAGAGTAAATAATTCACCAATTCTTCGCAAAAAGAATCGATCCAAAGAAAACAAGAAGCACAAATAAGATAATAATTTAATAGAAAACCAACTTCCATAACTGCATTATCTTGCATAAAGGTGTCGTCCATGCTAGCTTAATCATAGATCATCAGCGTGAATAGCGATCGACGATCTTGGCTTTGGGTCTTCTCGGGATCGCAGGCAGCCGCGGTGTCACCGCCAGCAGAGGCAGCGGCCGCCGCACCACCTTCGAAGATAATATTCTCGATGATGAAACGGTTGGCCATTTCATCGTCGCTGGCCACCGACATTCTGTCGAACAGGTTGCGATTGCCGGGGAGCATGTTGGCTGGCATCTCACGCGGGCGTTTCCTCACCCCTCTGGAGGAGGATGCACCAGCCACCGACGTGGCGTTGAGGTCGATGGCCACGGGAGTTGGCGCGGGTGTGGATGGCGCCACCACGCCCACCTCCCGCGAGCATTCCCTGTAGAAGCGGGAGGCTTGTAGATAGACGTGGAAGCCGGAAATCGGCAACATGACAGACGTGTGCGGCGAATCTGGCAGCATCATCCGAGGAAATACCGACGAGCCCGTGCTGGTCGCGGCCACGGCGGCGTGGGCAAGCCCTTGCTGTCTAGGGTTTAACCCTAGGTAGATCAGGCCTCCCTTGTTGACGCGGCGACTCAAGCATTGGTGGATCAGAAGATGAGGGCGGCGACGGCCGCCGCTTCGTCCCTTGCATTATGTGTGTCCCTTCGGCCCTTCCTCTTGGCCGACTGGAAGGCCCGCTCCTCGGGCGTCAGCTGCTTCTTCTTCTTGGGCGGCGCTGCTGTCTCGCGGGACGCGTGTGGCTTGCCTTTGGCGGAGGCGACAGAGGTGAGGCCCGCGGCGGCGTCAAGGATCGGCGTGTCGTCCATGGCGAGCGGTCGGAAGCGCTAGCGGCCGGGAGGGTTTTGGGCAAATGAAGGGAAATGATGGTCGTTGTGCCATCGACTGGCGGATCAGAAGAGGAGTAGGTGCGCGTCGTGAATGTTCGTTTCTTATCCGGGTCGACGCAAACGATACTCAAATTTGATTCAGAAACGGGTTGACAGACGGTCAAAAAGCTGACGTGTGTTCATTTAGATCGGCGCGTTGACTTCACGACGATCCAAACAAACATGCGCGGATGAAATAGGTCGGCAAGTAGGAGTTGCTCTTAAGGAACTCTTACAGCGGCCACGCCACTTCTCACCGTGTGATCTGAATCCTTTAACCCATCTGGCCCTCGACAGGCCCTCCGTCCCCCTTCCGCTGGCGCCGACCCGCCGCCGCCCCCTTCCGCAACGCCAGTGGCGCTCCCCCACAAGTTGGTCCTCGCCGCCGGACGAGGTTGTACGCCTCCGGCCATCCTCGTGCTGCTCCTCCGGCGAGAGCGGCTCCATTCACAACCGTCGGGCCGCGCTCCACCGCTGACCCGTCTGCTCCTATCCAGGTCACCGTCTGCTGGCCGCTCCCTTCGGATCCTAGGCTCGCCCTCTCCGGATCAAAGGTACTAGTGAGCTTTCGCCATGTCGAGGCTGCGGGCGCTCTGGCAAGCTTCCGTGAACGCTACCAAGCGAGGTAGGTCCCTATCACACACCCCAATCTCGTTGATACACTGTGCCTATTCGGTCCATTTCCTCAACGAAACCCATAGTCGTGTTGCCTATGATAGTCTTGAACCGTTGTTGTGTGCGAAATGCCGAAATGTTAACTGGAAGAGGTCATTGTAGGAATCATGCCTACTCTCTCAAGTCCTGAGTGTGAAGAACTTAGCTTGCTCGCTGCGAGTGGAGCCTGACGATTAGTGCGATGCAGTGCACATAAGGTTATTTCGTACTGACGAATTGGGATAGGAATTACCGTGGATATCAGTCCAATACTAACAGATCACTAACCAGAGTATATATTCACTATTTCGATTTCATTCCGAACATAAACTGATATATAAACCTTTAGTTGTTGCCTATGGCACCGTAAGCTGATTTTTAAGAAGTTACTACTCATGCATTTCGCTAACTGTATGGTATGGTAAATAAATTTATCATGTTTCTATATAAAGGGAAAATTGTGCCGAATATTTTTCTCCTCTAATTGGCAGCATGTATCCAGTGAATTTTCACACCTTCCCCTAAGTCATCTGACAACTCTTTTGGCATATCTAACCCCTTATCTCTGTTGGCATTACGTCCGGATTTTGTAACAGTAGTACATCACAATATACACATTATTTTGGGCCTATGCATTAATCTTGTACCCATATATACCAAATTGGCAGCTGTTGTATGGAATTCAGAAGATTTATTTCCACCAAGTGAAAGATACATCTTCAATTTCAATTCAAAAGATGAGGTGAAGAAGTGGCACTTGTACTCGGATTCAGAGTATGGAGGTAATGCATCAAGTTGATGATTTCTTCTTTAAATATAGTTGTCACAGTTTCTCTGAATAACTGATATGGTAGAGACATAGAGTAAAGCACGTTTGTACTTCTTTTATTGTCAGATACTCATGAAAGATTTGAATTCCCAACATTTCTGCCTGGCACCAAAATTGTAATTTTCTATTATTCTCGGAATATGCAAAGAAGGTGACATGTTGAGTCGCTGAAGAATGTTGTCTTTAGATGAATATGTTACTGATTTAGGCGTCCATGGTACTTCCTTGTTTTGAGTAGTGTAGTCCTTCCTAAGATTATGTGCTGCAGTAGAGCATTACTGTCTGTTTCCTTTGTGCTCCCGCGGAGTATTATATCTAATACCACTGTATCTTCCTTGTATCTTCCGGAGAACAACATAAATGATTTGCTATTGAGTTGTGGTACTTAGAATCTTCCTGATGTATGGTTTAAGTCCTTCCTAAGGATATGTGCTACAGTAGAGCATTACTGTCCATTTCCTTTGTGCATACTGTAGAGCATTATACCTGATACCGATGAATTATACGTACTAGTTTACTTTCTTTATAGATGAGTAAAGCATCAAGACTGTGTAGTGCCTCATGGCTTACAATAATTTTCATGGGATTGCTTCTTACGTCTGACGGAAATTTGATAACCTGTTTCTCCACCACAGATGATTACGTCTGACGGAAATTTGATAACCTGTTTTCTCCACCACAGATGATTATCTCTCTGACATCTGTATCAAATTTATATGCTGTCTGCACCTTTTTGTAAAACGGAACTACTATCAAACTTGTATTTGCATCTATGAGATAATATGATTGAACAGTGTTGTTCTCCAGGTTTATCATCCGCATCACTGGAGATAACTGATAGTGTTTCTGGTGGAGATACTTCATCAACAGGTACTATGTCTTTGACATGCTTAATTTTCCAGCTGGCCCAATCTTTTGAAGTATAGCTCGCATTATTTTCCAGTTCGTATGTGGTGTGTAACTGCAGTCATGTAGAACCTATGAGAAGAAATAAGCTTAATCGCTGTCTAAAAAAGGGAATGCCTTGTAGTGGTTCATTGTCATTTGTCTGTACTAGTTTAGTTTAGCAGGGAATATCAGCTGCTACCTTTTCTATGTACTGGTTAATAGCAGTTGAATATTATTATATGAAACATGAAATGCTGTCTAAAAAAGGGAATGACTTGTGGTACTGTTCATTGTCATTTGTCTGTACTAGTCTAGTTTAGCAGGGAGTATCAGCTGCCGTCTTTTCTATGTACTGATTAATAACAGCTGAATATAATTATATGAAACATGAAATCCATTTATTCATGATTTCCATGGACCGTATTCCTTACTAGCTCATATTAATTTTAAGCTTCACAGTTTTTTCAACGATTTAACCAACATTTGCACTCGTGAAGGTGTCTTTTCTGGCAACCTCTCCTTGGATATGTCCGAGGGATCACCATGGAGGATCAGGCGGAGTGGTTTCTGCGGAATGCGATCAAAGAAGGTATAGCGTTCTTTCTGCACTGAGGGATATAGCTGGTGAAGGGTGTCTATGGACTAGCTAATCACAGTACTAGTAAAATGATGCTGTTACATTGAAAATGATTGTCTGTTACTTAAAAAAAGTAGAAAGTATACATATCTTTAAATAGGCACCATAATGCTGTCCACGAAATAACAATGATTTCTAATTTTGAGCATTCTCAGTATGTAGATTCTGTTCTGCTGACTTCATGTGATTCCTTGTTTCAGTTTGATGGTTACATCGATCTTGATTCGTATGATACAATAG
The DNA here is from genome assembly GCF_056163025.1 of Triticum urartu. Classification (NCBI taxonomy): domain Eukaryota; kingdom Viridiplantae; phylum Streptophyta; class Magnoliopsida; order Poales; family Poaceae; genus Triticum; species Triticum urartu. The sequence continues at coordinate 506,992,638 of NC_141875.1, read as the reverse complement.
CAATGAAGCTCAGAGGGGATGGAAGAACCTACATATCTACTGTACGTATACGACTGGCAAAAATAATGAATAATTGATGTCCAGTCAATATAATGCTCCATATTTGTATACAGATATACACAGAGAACTGGGTGAATTCACCTGGACAAGAGGAAGATAACTCGTGGCAGGCTTTCGTGTACGTACCTCAGGGTAGCTGGCGGATCTTGAAGGTAATTTCTCTAGTCACAACTGCAATTACTCCCTCCGTTTCTAAATATGAGCCCTTTTAGAGATTTCAATACGGACTACATACAGAGCAAAATGAGTGAATGTACACTCTAAAATATGTCTATATACATCCGAATGTAGTCTGTATTGAAATCTGTAAAAAGGCTTATATTTAGAAATGGAGGGAGTATATGTTTGTTCATGATTAAAACACCACTCTGTTTTTCCATCCAGATCCCTCTCGATAGCTATTTACCTACATGGAAAGGAAACGTGATCGAAGCGAACATGGAAATGAATCCTTCTCGCGTCGTGGGAATGTCTCTCTCGTTAAATGCAGAAGGCGGCGTTCCTGGTGCTAAGACTGGGCCAGGCGATTTTAGATTAGACGTTGATTGGATCAAGGCGATGAGGTCCCTGTGATTCCCGCAGTTTGTTCTTCCGGCTTTCACAAGATAGAGGCCTAAAATTCCAACGAGCATTTTCCTTCCAGTTTGATTGCTGAGCTCCTTAACAAAAGAGAATCTCATTCTCTATGCAGCTTCTTTGTCCTACGGCGATAGATGAGTGTCGTCAATAACAACGGTAAAACCGTCATACCACAGATTGACAAATCCAGCATCCATTGTAGATGCATGAAATGTTTCACTTTGTATCAGAGCAGTAACCTTGGAAATAGTTATCTTTTCAGGGCCATTGAATAAAGATTTTTTCTTCAGGCCATGGAATTTTTTGGTGCTACGTTCTGCATAAACTGTTGCCAGTTTCCGTGAAGCCTAGTTGATGTTTTTTTTAGCATTTTTGAATGGGACCTTTTGAATTGTCCACCTGCTAAATCGCACGTTTTTTGTTCGCTACTTCAACGTATCAGGCTTGCCCTGTTTGGTCAAATGTTGAAAAGCCCGTGCCGACATGCCACAGCAACAGAAACTTCTCCGGACTAAGGATGAAAAAATGGACGCGGTTCAATCTGAAGAATCTCATACTCCCTTTGTCTGGAAATACTTTTCATTAAAATAAATAAAAGAGGATGTATCTAAATGTATTTTAGTTCTAAATACATTATTTTCTGTTTATCTTGATAACAAGTATTTTCGGACGGAGGGAGTAGTACAGTCGTAGATTATTCAAAAAAATGTATACTATTCCATTCAAAAAAAAAATCCTAACTCACTACTGGCCGATTTGCATCAACCAAGGGATGCAAATTAATTAATTTGATTGGCAACCACGGGGAAGATGAGCCGAACAAAATTGACCGGCCAACACCGTCGGGAAGACGCGTGGTGACTGACTTTTCTCGCACATATGCACAGATGACGGGTCCGCCTCGTCCGTCACCCTTCGATGAAGCCGGTCATCCGCAGCACGGAGTTGCGCAGGTGGTTGAGGTCCCGGTGCGCCCGCCCGGGCCCGGACCGCAGCGAGAAGGCCGCCGCCGCCTTCCCCTCCGACCACCTGCGCGACACCATCAGGTGCGGCGGCACCATGGCGCCGTCCTCCTCCTCCTCCTCGTCGTCGTCCAGGCCAGCGCGCCCGCCGGACAGGTGCGCGGCCCTGGGAATGTCCACCGGCGCAGAGCACTGCCGGCGGTCCCTGGAGGCCCTGGGAGCCGCCGTCGATGGCCCCCACGCGCTCCCCGGAGCGCCGTGGCGCGTCTCCGGCCACAGCACCTCGCACTCGGACAGCTCCTCCTCCACCGTCGACATGTCTGTGCGGTTTTGTACTCGCGCACGTATTGCACCGGTGATGAGTGAGGACCTGGATTGGAAGCTCGATGATCTTTCTTTTCTGCTTAAGCGTCCTATCCTGTGACGGGGAAGCGCGTATATATAGGCGGTGTGGCACCATGCCGTGTGTGTAGGTGTAGCTTCCCACGTACGGCGGCAGCCGCGTGGAGGATGAGGCCGGAGCGTGCCTACCGGGCCAGGTCAAATAAAGGCTGATCCAATCCACCGGCTCACACACATAGAAATAAAGTTGGTCGACATGAAGCTGCAATCTGTTTTTTCAGATATCTTTTTAAGAAGTTGCACTCGTATATACAAGCGCGAGCGATGAGTTGCTCCCACTATTTTCTTTCTTCTATTTGGTACTACTCCCCCCGTTTGAAATTACTTGTCATAAAAATGGATGTATCTACAATTAAAATACATCTAGATACATTCATTTCTCAGCCGTTCGAACGGATGGAGTACTTATTAATGTACTAGTAGTACTAATGATGAATCTGATCATTCGTGGCAGGTGACGAAGCGTCACATACACCTACAAACAAGGTGGTAAAATCCTTTGAAAGTTACTCCCTTCGGTCCTTTTTAATTCGCATATAAGATTTGTCTAAAATCAAACCTCGTAAACTTTGACTAAGTTTATAGAAAAAAATACAATCATTTAGAATGTGAAATCAACAACATTAGATGTGTCATGACTTTATTTTTCATATTGTATAAATTTAGCATTATAAATGTTAATATTTTTTTCATATAAATATGGTCAAACTTTATGAAATTTGATTTCAGACAATCCTTATATGCAGAGTAAAAAGGACACGAGGAAGTACGTAGTAATCATAATCTAAAGCACCGCGCGCAGCAGCTCTGACGAGGCTCGCCGAATACACGAGCGCGAGATCCCATTTTTAAAGTGTGGCAAGATTACGCCAGGCTTGATCCAGATTAATCAATCCTCGACCGCGTCACACGCGTCCCCCGCGCCCCTGCGACGCTCTCACGGACCTACTCGTGTAGCCTTTGGTCCTCTCGCTGGGAAGCAAACGGAATCCACTGGCCTGCGCTTTGCAAATCATTTCGAGGACGCTGCTGCGCCGTGGGACCGAGTGCGATCATTGGTTTCGTCATCATTGGCGTGTGCACTGCAGGCAAGGTAATGGATGGGAAGCATCCACGCACGTTCCGCTCGACGCGTGGCTGTACAGGGAAAGAAAGGCAGAAACTGGGCACAACGCGTCGCATGAATGATTTGCTCGCGTAATAAGCCCGAATGCCCGATCCGTCCGTTATTATCGTTGGACGTTGGTATGTACTTCGTGTATGGTTTTGGAAGTCAATGACGACTTGCTACCAAATCTCTCCTCCCACACTGGCTAGGCCAACGTGTTAGAGCCTTGCGCGTTTTTTTTTTGCTTGCGAATAGGAGCCTTGCGGGTTCCAACGGGTATTTTCATACAGTAGGAATGCTGAGACTTTTGGCCTAGAACTCAACGCAAATTGTTCAAATACCAAAAGTGCTAGGTAGAATTTTCACATTTCAAACCGGTAGCAAAAGAAGTCGCATCTCCGGCGCCCCATACGGGGCATCAGTCCCGGCGAGGCAACCACATCGTGGTGGACGTCGGCGGCTCGCCCCCGGACAGATACGGATGTTTACCGTCACCCAGCGGGTTTCGGGCTTCAACGAGAAACAAGCATGGGAGACAACGACGCATTGAGTCTCGTGAGCCGGCTCGTGTCTCATGCCTTACTTTACCTTGTCGGTGACCTAACCAACATTCTAAGGAGCGCAGCCGGCCATCGGACATGGCCATGGCGGAGTCGGACGAGCGGGGAGCGAATGAGCCCTGTTTGATTATGTTTCATGTTGCATGTAATAATATAGATTTAAGGTATCTAGATGTGGAATGCATTTTTTTAGACATGCTCAGTCACGGTCCGTGAACGTGCCCGGACGCACTCTCAGGTGTTTGAGGTGTTGAATTTGCCCGTAGACCCTCTTGCTCTCTCTCTCTCTTGCGTAATAAAAGCCGAATAGTAGTAGTACTGCCGGGATGACAAGTAGTGCAAAATCTGTCATTCTGCCACGCAAGCCAATGGGCGTGTCATCTTGGATAGGGGAATTAATTAGACGCTTCCGGTAAGTCAATGATTGATTGCTGAGTTGTTTATACTGGCACGGTGGCTGTCGCACAAGAACACGAGGCTCTGAGAGTGAACAGGTGGGCTACAAACTGTGAGAATTTTTTTTTTTGAAACGGATCTGTGAGAAATATAAATGTCACGCAAGAAACCGGAGAAGAGTGCTCACATCTCCATTGGCCAGATCACCACAAGGTCAGCCACAGAATAGTGTCTTTCATCATTTCATGCAAGTGGCCACAGCTCGCAAGCCAGCTACCCAACAAAATCCAGAGAGGAACTCGTGCACTGCACCAGCAATGGCATGCAGACACCTGTACTGACGTGCACATCCGGGCGAGTAGGAGAGGTTGCTTGAGGGCATTTGCACACGTAATCAAGGCAGAGAGGAGGAAGAAGAAGATAAGGTTATATACGACGTGTCCAATTGTATGCTTCGGATCGGAGGAGATGAAATGATATATAGGGCTCGCCGTTGCTTGCGCCCATGTATATGCTTGCCCTCCAACAGCTGTAAATCCTGGGGAGAGGTTAGGTTTAATCGGAAATGTTCAACGCGCATATATATTCCTCCATTCTTGAAGGATAAGTTTGCACTCTACTACTTAATTGTTTCTCGCTGGGAGTGGGGGATTACTTTCCTTTTGCGTCCAAGCATGGTACTGCTCCTCCCCGGGGGCATGCACAAAGTTTTCCTTGTTCAGGAAGTAAGAGATACTGTGTTAAACTTGCGTGGATCAAGTTAATAACGTGTAGTATAATATTAACTTCTCATGAAGGTTAATCGGTTATTAAGGGTGGTATTATTGACTGTCTGACAGATGACGTGTTCAACAGAAAAAAAACAGATGACTACCATCTTCTTCTGCCCACACGCATGTCAAAATAAAATGCGTGCAAATAAACAGTGAACGGATAAGCGCCGGCAGGAGGCTACCCTTTCAAATAAACGTACGTGTTACCACGTATGCATGCATTTCTACACGTATTCGGATTACATGACTCGCTGTGCCATTTCGAGGTAAACAGTAGGAGGAGCTCGCTTTCAGGTCAATTACACAAAAATGGCTCAAAATTATTTGAAATGAGGCGAACATTTTCGACGAAAACTTTCGGTAGGGTGGGAAAAAAACTTTCGGTATTAGTCGAGCATCACCATCGCCCTCACTCTCCCGACCTTGGGCGCGTCGAGGAGCATCAGCATCGCCGTGTCCCTCTTGGCCCTCCGATCGACGATGACGTGCGGCGGCACGAAGACATGGCTGCCGATCACCAGGCTGCCGGCGCCAGCGCCCGCAAAGCTCGCGCCGAACTTGCTCAACCCGGCCTGATGAGCCGGCGCCTTTGCACCAGTAGCCTTACCGGTCTTCCCGGGGATGTCGATAGGGGAAGACGCTTTCCGCCGGTTTGGCGCCTTGGCCGGACGGGCGGGGCGGCGGTACTCGCCGGAGTGCTCGTCATGGCCTTCGTCGCCGTCGTCATCAGAGTAGCCCGGATCCTGGGCTGCATCTGGCTATGGCCACAGTATGTCTGCTTCATGGAATTCTTCCCCCTCCTGCTCTTCCCGTTGCATCGTCCTATGCTTGACTTGATCCCCTAGCTAGCTTTGTTGGTGTGTATTTGGATAGGGTAAGTACGTATTAATAGTAGTATTATTAGATGGTGGATGCCTGGATGGGGTATATATCTAGGACTCTCTAAGCTGATTACCCAACTACCCATCCAGCCATTTTTGTCCTATGCTAGCACTAGTATTATCTTGCATGGGGATTTTCAGAAGTTACCCATGTATGTAATCCCACAGCTGATCCAGTAGTTGTTTGAATGAGTCCAGTGTCCACATAGATGCCGGTGCAGTGTGCGTGCGCGTCGCGGTTACTGAATCAGCAGCGAGTCAGCGATGTGTAGATGGAAAACCACATTGCATTTGCATTTTGACCATATGTACTTATTATTTTTTACATATGAAGTAATTTTTTTTTACATATGGAGTAGTATATGTCACACACACGCGCGCGCGTACAAACAGAATAAGTTTTACACCAACGGATTAAATTTCATCTCGCTCTTCCGATTCCAACCAATTCACAAATGAGACCGATTGAAGAAAATTCAGCGGCATCCGCCCTAGGCTCCGTAGCTATCTTATTTACTCTACTACACAAACTGGATCAACCCAAGAAGACCCTTGAGCCCGGCCGCGCGCCGCTGGCCACGAGCGAGACAGGCGGGCGCGCGCGCGCGCGGCAAGGAGGGGCTAGCTCTCGATGAAGCCGGTCATGCGGAGGACGGAGTCGCGCGTGCGCGTGAGGTCCCGGCCCTTGAGCGTCCGCCCCTGGCCGGAGCACACCGAGGAGGCCGCCCTGCGCCGCGCCATGAGCACGTGCGGCGGCTCCACCTCCCCGCCGTCCTCCTCCTCGCCGCGGCCCCTCCGCTCGTCCGGCGCGCCCGAGGCCGCCGGGATCTCGATCGGGTGCGTGAACGGCCGCCGCTCCTGCGCCCACGCCGCGCATTTCGCCGACACGGCCGCGCTCTGCGTCGTCGACGACATGACCGGCCGGCCGGCAGCACGAGCTCGTAGCTAAGTAGCTAGCTGTGAATGAGGCGAGCAATGACGAGAGCTTGTGCAACACGACGGACGGACAGACAGCTCGCCGAGATATCCCCTCCGCAGCTCGCCGCGGCGCGAGGGATTTATAGGGCCCGGCAGGCAGCGGCCTAGGTAGGCGAAGCTAAGCTAGGCACGTTCCGTGTGGAGCTGCACCGCCTTGCCCCGGTGTGACAGATAAGTATGCGGTTTTGAGCTTTGACGGGAAGGGAAAGGAATAATTCCATAATCCCGTCCGCGATCCAGCCCCAGCGCCTGGCTGGCTTGGGCGGCTGGGCTTGGCTTGCTAGTTGCTACGCAACAAAATTAAGGCACTTGATATTCCCCCGTACGTTCACGTAATCGCGTTGCTCAATTAGTAGGAGATCGATGTGGCCGGTTGGCTTTGCCTTTCAGGCTCGACCACTCCACCTAGCTCCTGATTTTGATTTTGATCTGATCGATCGTTTTGGTGCTTGATGAATGAACCCGGACGCGATTTGCGGCGATCGTGCGTTTTGTCGCAGCGCCAAGGAAAGCCAACCGGCCGGACCGTTTCTTGATTGGCTGTGTTGCTCGTCTGGCATACCCCACGTGTTGTTGATCTGTGTGTCTGCGTGCGGCGTGCAGGTGCACCTTTGTGGATAACACTGACGTCCGGGGAAGGATTTGCACGCGTGGCACGCCCCAGGATCTGTGGGTGGACGCGCCGGCAGAAACTCTGCTTCACTTGGCAGTGGCACATGCGGCATGCATGGTGTTCGATCGCTCAGAGCTCTGAGCGATGTGTCTAGCATAGCCAACATCAAAAGGGCCGCTTTATCGGACGATTGATCTTCACTCACTGCCATGCTTTGGTACGGTGGCATCAGTTAGGAGGACGATGCTCACATGCAACGGGAAACGGTTAGGAAGTGGACGTCCAGAGGGCTAGGTTCGATGAACTTGTGAACGGCTCGTCAAATGATATTTCGCATCAGCGTAATTTTGGCAACTTCAATGGGCCAACCCATTTTGTCCATGCGCGTTAGTTTTTGTTCGTGCGGAAAATACTTATGGCCCAACCCGCTGATGCAAATGGCCCTTTGCCCGTTTCATGTCTGCTTCGATCCGTTTCCGGCTAAATTTTGGCTGGGTTTGCGTTGGTGTGGACACGCCGCGGATGCCTGCACCTTCCTTTCATGACTCGCCTCTCGGTCGCACACATGCCAACATGTAGCCCAACACCCTCCGAGCTTGACCTTCCGGCCTCTTCACCCTCGCAGCTACCACCTAGACTCCATCCGCTTTACCACCCCGGCGCCCCCAGCCAGGCCGAGCCACCACCAACACCCCACCACCGGCGTTGTTTTCACCTCTTTGCCGTCAACAGTGTAGCTCGCTTCCTGCACCCTACTCAGGGGCCGCCAACGCCCCTCGGCACGGCACCACCGAAGGCCGTGGAGTTCGACGACCCTGCTCCTGGAACCGAAAAGGACAGGGCCGAGACTCGTCCATACTCGTGGCCATCGACGCCTACTAGGTGTTCGGCCATTTGCCCGGCCTGTTTGTAAGGTACGGATTCATCACTTCGAACGATCACGACGGATAGCTCGATTGAGTTTTTCTTTAGAATAACATCATATGTTAATCATCGGCTGAAGAATCGTCCGACGATGAGAGTGATGTTGAGGGTTTGTGAGGCAATGTCATTGTTCAGGGGTCGATCGAGGGCCATGCACGTACGTTGAATCGAGAACGGGGCCATGTCCTACTCTTTAACGATTATTTCCATCGCACAAATTCACTATTCCCTACCAAGTTTTTTTTCCGACGATGCCTCCGGATGGTGAGACCTTTGTTCAAACGTATTCGCCAGGGAGTGGTGAGTTATGATGATCACTTCAAATGCAAGTATGATGCCCTTGAAAAGGTTGGCTTCTCCTCTTATCGGAAATGTATTGTAGTTGTCTGGGTGCTTGCATACGGAGTTCCCGGTGATCTAGTTGATGAGTATGTACGCAGGAGTGAGTCCACATGCCTTGAGTCATGGACTCATGATACATGTTCTGCAAAGTCGTGGTTAATGTGTTTGGCATGGAGTACTTGAGAAAACTAAATGCTGATGATACAACCAGGTTGTTATCGATCAATGCTTCAAGTGGCTTTTCAGGGATGCTTGGAAGCATAGATTGTATGCATTGAGGGTGGAAGAACTATCCATTTACTTGGCAGAGAAAATAGAAGGGACATGTTGTGTTGGGGAACGTAGCAGAATTTACAATTTTCTACGCATCACCAAGATCAATCTATGGAGTTATCTAGCAACCAGGAAAAGGAGAGTGCATCTACATACCCTTGTAGATCGCGAGCGGAAGCGTTCAAGAGAACGGGGTTGATGGAGTCGTACTCGTCGTGATCCAAATCACCGATGACCGAGCGCCGAACGGACGGCACCTCCGCGTTCAACACACGTACGGTTGGGAAGACGTCTCCTTCTTCTTGATCCAGCAAGGGGGAAGGAGAGGTTGATGGAGATCCAGCAGCATGATGGCGTGGTGGTGGAAACAACGGTGATCTCGACAAATCTTCGCCAAGCTCAGCGAGAGGGAGAGGTGTCACGGGAGGGAAAGGGAGGCGCCGGGGGCTAGGGTGCGGCTGCCCTCCCTCCCCCCACTATATATAGGACCCATAGGGGGGCGCGGCCCTAGGAGATCCAATCTCTAAGGGGGGGCGGCGGCCAAGGGGGGTGGCTTGCCCCCCAAGCCAAGTGGGGCTCCCCCACCCCTAGGGTTTCCAACCCTAGGCGCAGGGGAAGGCCCAAGGGGGCGCACCAACCCATCAGGGGCTGGTTCCCCTCCCACTTCAGCCCATGGGGCCCTCCGGGATAGGTGGCCCCACCCGATGGACCACCGGGACCCTTTCGGTGGTCCTGGTACAATACCGTGACCCCCGAAACTTTCTCGATAGCTGAAACTGGACTTCCTATATATAATTCTTCACCTACGGACCATTCCGGAACTCCTCATGACGTCCGGGATCTCATCCGGGACTCCGAACAAATTTCGAGTTACCGCATACTAATATCTCAACAACCTTAGCGTCACCGAACCTTAAGTGTGTAGACCCTACGGGTTCGAGAGACACACAGACATGACCGAGACGACTCTCCGGTCAATAACCAACAGCGGGATCTGGATACCCATGTTGGCTCCCACATGCTCCTCGATGATCTCATCGAATGAACCACGATGTCGAGGATTCAATCAATCCCGTATACAATTCCCTTGTCAATCGGTATGTTACTCGCCCGAGACTCGATCGTCGGTATCCCAATACCTCGTTCAATCTCGTTACCGGCAAGTCACTTTACTCGTACCGTAATGCATGATCCTGTGATCAACCACTTGGTCACATTGAGCTCATTATGATGATGCATTACCGAATGGGCCCAAGAGATACCTCTCCGTCATACGGAGTGACAAATCCTAATCTCGATTCGTGCCAGCCCAACAGACACTTTCGGAGATGCCCGTAGTGCACCTTTATAGTCACCCAGTTACGTTGTGACGTTTGGCACACCCAAAGCACTCCTACGGTATCCGGGAGTTCCACAATCTCATGGTCTAAGGAAATGGTACTTGACATTCGGAAAAGCTCTAGCAAACGAACTACACGATCTTTGAGCTATGCTTAGGATTGGGTCTTGTCCATCACATCATTCTCCTAATGATGTGATCCCGTTATCAATGACATCTAATGTCCATAGTCAGGAAACTATGACTATCTTTTGATCAACGAGCTAGTCAACTAGAGGCTCACTAGGGACGTGTTGTGGTCTATGTATTCACATATGTATTACGATTTCCGGATAACACAATTATAGCATGAACAATAGACAATTATCATGAAAAAGGAAATATAATAATAACCATTTTATTATTGCCTCTAGGGCATATTTCCAACAGTCTTCCACTTGCACTAGAGTTAATAATCTAGTTACATTGTGATAAATCGAACACCCATAGAGTCCTGGTGTTGATCATGTTTTGCTCTAGGGAGAGGTTTAGTCAACGGATCTGCCACATTCAGGTCCGTATGTACTTTACAAATATGTATTTCTCCATTTTGAACACTTTCACGAATGGAGTTGAAGCGACGCTTGATATGCCTGGTCTTCCTGTGAAACCTGGGCTCCTTGGGAAGGGCAATAGCTCCAGTGTTGTCACAGAAGAGAGTCATCGGGCCCGACGCATTGGGAATGACTCCTAGGTCGGTAATGAACTTCTTCACCCAGATTGCTTCTTGTGCTGCCTCCGAGGCTGCCATGTACTCCGCTTCACATGTAGATCCCGCCACAACGCTTTGCTTGCAACTGCACCAGCTTACTGCCTCACCATTCAAAATATACACGTATCCGGTTTGTGATTTAGAGTCATTCAGATCTGTGTCGAAGCTAGCATCGACGTAACCCTTTACGACAAGCTCTTCGTCACCTTCATAAACGAGAAACATATCCTTAGTCCTTTTCAGGTACTTCAGGATATTCTTGACCGCTGTCCAGTGTTCCATGCCGGGATTACTTTGGTACCTTCCTACCAAACTTATGGCAAGGTTTACATCAGGTCTGGTACACAGCATAGCATACATGATAGACCCTATGGCCGAGGCATAGGGGACGACACTCATCTTTTCTCTATCTTCTGCCGTGGTCGGGCATTGAGCCGTGCTCAATCTCATGCCTTGCAACACAGGCAAGAACCCCTTCTTTGACTGATCCATATTGAACTTCTTCAATATCTTGTCAAGGTACGTACTCTGTGAAAGACCAATGAGGCGTCTTGATCTATCTCTATAGATCTTGATGCCTAATATGTAAGCAGCTTCTCCAAGATCCTTCATTGAAAAACACTTGTTCAAGTAGGCCTTTATGCTTTTCAAGAATTCTATATCATTTCCCATCAACAGTATGTCATCCACATATAATATGAGAAATGCTAGAGAGCTCCCACTCACTTTCTTGTAAATGCAGGCTTCTCCATAAGTCTGCGTAAACCCAAACGCTTTGATCATCTCATCAAAACGAATGTTCCAACTCCGAAATGCTTGCACCAGCCCATAGATCGAGCGTTGGAGCTTGCACACTTTGTTAGCATTCTTAGGATTGAAAAAACCTTCCGGCTGCATCATATACAATTCTTCCTTAAGGAAACCATTAAGAAATGCCGTTTTGACGTCCATTTGCCATATCTCATAATCATAGAATGCGGTAACTGCTAACATGATTCGGACGGATTTCAGCTTCGCTACGGGTGAGAAAGTCTCATCGTAGTCAACCCCTTGAACTTGTCGATAACCCTTAGCGACAAGCCGAGCTTTATAGATGGTCACATTACCATCCGCGTTTGTCTTCTTCTTAAAGATCCATTTATTTTCTATGGCTCGCCAATCATCGGGCAAGTCAGTCAAAGTCCATACTTCGTTTTCATACATGGATCCTATCTCGGATTTCATGGCTTCCAGCCATTTGTCGGAATCTGGGCCCGCCATCGCTTCTTCATAGTTCGAAGGTTCACCGTTGTCTAACAACATGATTTCCAAGACAGGGTTGCCGTACCACTCTGGTGCGGAACGTGTCCTTGTGGACCTACGAAGTTCAGTAGCAACTTGATCTGAAGTTTCATGATCATCATCATTAACTTCCTCTCTAGTCGGTGCAAGCACCTCAGGAACATTTTCTTGAGTTGCGCCACTTTCCGGTTCAAGAGGTAATACTTCATCAAGTTCTACTTTCCTCCCACTTACTTCTTTCGAGAGAAACTCTTTCTCTAGAAAGGATCCATTCTTGGCAACAAAGATCTTGCCTTCGGATCTGAGGTAGAAGGTATACCCAATAGTTTCTTTAGGGTATCCTATGAAGACGCATTTTTCCGACTTGGGTTCGAGCTTTTCAGGTTGAAGTTTCTTGACATAAGCATCGCATCCCCAAACTTTTAGAAACGACAGCTTAGGTTTCTTCCCAAAACATAATTCATACGGTGTCGTCTCAACGGATTTCGACGGAGCCCTATTTAAAGTGAATGTGGCAGTCTCTAAAGTATAGCCCCAAAATGACAGCGGTAGATCGGTAAGAGACATCATAGATCGCACCATATCCAATAGAGTGCGATTACGACGTTCGGACACACCATTGCGCTGAGGTGTTCCAGGCGGCGTGAGTTGTGAAACTATTCCACATTTCCTTAAATGCGTGCCAAATTCGTGACTCAAGTATTCTTCCCCACGATCTGATCGCAAGAACTTGATTTTCCTGTCACGTTGATTCTCAACCTCACTCTGAAATTCCTTGAACTTTTCAAAGGTCTCAGCTTGTGTTTCATTAAGTAGACATACCCATATCTACTCAAGTCATCAGTGAGGGTGAGAACATAACGATAGCCATCGCGAGCCTCAACACTCATTGGACCGCACACATCAGTATGTATGATTTCCAATAAGTTGGTTACTCGCTCCATTGTTCCTGAGAACGGAGTCTTGGTCATTTTACCCATGAGGCATGGTTCGCACGTGTCAAATGATTCGTAATCAAGAGACTCCAAAAGTCCATCTGCATGGAGCTTCTTCATGCGTTTGACACCTATGTGACCAAGGCGGCAGTGCCATAAGTATGTGAGACTATCATTATCAACCTTACATATTTTGGTATTCACACTATGAATACGTGTAACATTACGCTCGAGATTCATTAAGAATAAACCATTCACCAGCGGGGCATGACCATAAAACATATCTCTCATATAAATAGAACAACCATTATTCTTGGATTTAAATGAGTAGCCAACTCAAATTAAACGAGATCCTGATACAATGTTCATGCTCAAAGCTGTCACTAAATAACAATTATTGAGGTTTAAAACTAATCCCGTAGGTAAATGTAGAGGTAGCGTGCCGACGGCGATCACATCGACCTTGGAACCATTCCCGACGCGTATCGTCACCTCGTCCTTCGCCAGTCTCCGCTTATTCCGCAGCTCCTGCTTTGAGTTACAAATGTGAGCAACCGCACTGGTATCAAATACCCAGGAGCTACTACGAGTACTGGTAAGGTACACATAAATTACATGTATATCACATATACCTTTAGTGTTGCCGGCCTTCTTGTCCGCTAAGTATTTGGGGCAGTTCCACTTCCAGTGACCAATTCCCTTGTAATAAAAACACTCAGTCTCAGGCTTGGGTCCATTCTTTGACTTCTTCCCGGCAGCTTGCTTACCGGGAGCGGCAACCCCCTTGTCGTCCTTCTTGAAGTTCTTCTTACCCTTACCTTTCTTAAACTTAGTGGTTTTATTAACCATCAACACTTGATGTTCCTTTTTGATCTCCACCTCCGCTAATTTCAACATTGAATATACCTCAGGAATGGTCTTTTCCACCCCCTGCATATTGAAGTTCATCACAAAGCTCTTATAACTCGGTGGAAGCGACTGAAGGATTCTGTCAATGACCGCATCATCCGGGAGATTAACTCCCAACTGAGTCAAGCGGTTATGCAACCCAGACATTTTGAGTATGTGCTCACTGACAGAACTATTTTCCTCCATCTTACAACTGAAGAACTTGTTGGAGACTTCATATCTCTCGACCCGAGCATGAGCTTGGAAAACCATTTTCAGCTCTTCGAACATCTCATATGCTCCGTGTTGCTCAAAACGCTTTTGGAGCCCCGGTTCTAAGCTGTAAAGCATGCCGCACTGAACGAGGGAGTAATCATCAGCACGTGATTGCCAAGCGTTCATAACGTCTTGGTTCTCTGGGATGGGTGCGTCACCTAGCGGTGCTTCTAGGACATAATCTTTCTTGGCAGCTATGAGGATGATCCTCACGTTCCGGACCCAGTCCGTATAGTTGCTGCCATCATCTTTCAACTTGATTTTCTCTAGGAACGCGTTGAAGTTGAGGGCAACATTAGCGTGGGCCATTTGATGTACAGGACATAATGTAAAGATTTTAGACTAAGTTCATGATAATTAAGTTCATCTAATCAAATTATTCAATGAACTCCCACTCAGATAGACATCCCTCTAGTCATCTAAGTGAAACATGATCCGAGTCAACTAGACCGTGTCCAATCATCACGTGAGATGGACTAGTCAACATCGGTGAACATCTTCATGTTGATCATATCTTCTATACGACTCATGCTCGACCTTTCGGTCTTCCGTGTTCCGAGGTCATGTCTGTACATGCTAGGCTCGTCAAGTCAACCTAAGTGTATTGCGTGTGTAAATCTGGCTTACACCCATTGTATTCGAACTTTAGAATCTATCACACCCGATCATCACGTGGTGCTTCGAAACAACGAACCTTCGCAACGGTGCACAGTTAGGGGGAACACTTTCTTGAAATTATTACGAGGGATCATCTTATTTAAGCTACCGTCGTTCTAAGCAAATAAGATGTAAAACATGATAAACATCACATGCAATCAAATAATGACATGATATGGCCAATATCATTTGCTCCTTTTGATCTCCATCTTCGGGGCGCCATGATCATCGTCGTCACCGGCATGACACCATGATCTCCATCATCATGATCTCCATCATCGTGTCTTCATGAAGTTGTCTCGTCATCTATTACTTCTACTACTATGGCTAACGGTTTAGCAATAAAGTAAAGTAATTACATGACGTTTATGTTGACACGCAGGTCATAAATAAATTAAGACAACTCCTATGGCTCCTGCCGGTTGTCATACTCATCGACATGCAAGTCGTGATTCCTATTACAAGAACATGATCAATCTCATACATCACATATATCATTCATCACATCCTTTTGGCCATATCACATCACACGGCACATGCTGCAAAAACAAGTTAGACGTCCTCTAATTGTTGTTGCAAGTTTTTACGTGGCTGCTATAGGTTTCTAGCAAGAACGTTTCTTACCTACGCCAAAACCACAACGTGATATGCCAATTTCTATTTACCCTTCATAAGGACCCTTTTCATCGAATCCGATCCGACTAAAGTGGGAGAGACAGACACCCGCTAGCCACCTTATGCAACTAGTGCATGTCAGTCGGTGGAACCAGTCTCACGTAAGCGTACGTGTAAGGTCGGTCCGGGCCGCTTCATCCCACAATGCCGCCGAATCAAGATAAGACTAGTAACAAGTAAATTGACAATATCGACGCCCACAACTGCTTTGTGTTCTACTCGTGCATAGAAACTACGCATAGACCTAGCTCATGATGCCACTGTTGGGGAACGTAGCAGAATTTAAAATTTTCTACGCATCACCAAGATCAATCTATGGAGTTATCTAGAAACGAGGGAAAGGGGAGTGCATCTACATACCCTTGTAGATCGCGAGCGGAAGCGTTCAAGAGAACGGGGTTGATGGAGTCGTACTCGTCGTGATCCAAATCAACGATGACCGAGCGCTGAACGGACGGCACCTCCGCGTTCAACACACGTACGGTTGGGAAGACGTCTCCTCCTTCTTGATCTAGCAAGGGGGAAAGAGAGGTTGATGGAGATCCAGCAGCACGACGACATGGTGGTGGAAACAGCGATGATCTCGACAGGGCTTCGCCAAGCTCAGCAAGAGGGAGAGGTGTCACGGGAGGGAAAGGGAGGCGCCAGGGGCTAGGGTGCGGCTGCCCTCCATCACCCCACTATATATAGGACCCCTAGGGGGGCACCGGTCCTAGGAGATCCAATCTCCAAGGGGGGCGGCGGCTAAGGGGGGTGGCTTGCCCCCCAAGCCAAGTGGGGCGCCCCCCACCCCTAGGGTTTCCAACCCTAGGCGCACGGGGAGGCCCAAGGGGGGCGCACCAGCCCATCAGGGGCTGGTTCCCCTCCCACTTCAGCCCCTTGGGGTCCTCCGGGATAGGTGGCCCCACCCGATGGGCCCCCGAGACCCTTACGGTGGTCCCGGTACAATACCGGTGACTCCCGAAACTTTCCCGATGGCCGAAACTGGACTTCCTATATATAATTCTTCACCTCCGGACCATTCCGGAACTCCTCGTGATGCCCGGGATCTCATCCGGGACTCGAAACAACTTTCGGGTTACCGCATACTAATATCTCAACAACCCTAGCGTCACCGAACCTTAAGTGTATAGACCCTACGGGTTCGAGAGACACACAGACATGACCGAGACAACTCTCCAGTCAATAACCAACAGCGGGATCTGGATACCCTTGTTGGCTCCCACACGCTCCTCGATGATCTCATCGGATGAACCACGATGTCGAGGATTCAATCAATCCCGTATACAATTCCCCTGTCAATCGGTACGTTACTCGCCCGAGACTCAATCGTCGGTATCCCAATACCTCGTTCAATCTCGTTACCGGCAAGTCACTTTACTCGTATCGTAATGCATGATCCCGTGATCAACCACTTGGTCACATTGAGCTCATTATGATGATGCATTACCGAGTGGGCCCAAGAGATACCTCTACGTCATACGGAGTGACAAATCCCAATCTCGATTCGTGCCAACCCAACAGACACTTTCGGAGATGCCCGTAGTGCACCTTTATAGTCACCCAGTTACGTTGTGACATTTGGCACACCCAAAGCACTCCTACAATATCCGGGAGTTGCACAATCTCATGGTCTAAGGAAATGATACTTGACATTCGGAAAAGCTCTAGCAAACGAACTACACGATCTTTGAGCTATGCTTAGGATTGGGTCTTGTCCATCACATCATTCTCCTAATGATGTGATCCCGTTATCAATGACATCTAATGTCCATAGTCAGGAAACCATGACTATCTTTTGATCAACGAGCTAGTCAACTAGAGGCTCACTAGGGACGTGTTGTGGTCTATGTATTCACATATGTATTACGATTTCCGGATAACACAATTATAGCATGAATAATAGACAATTATCATGAACAAGGAAATATAATAATAACCATTTTATTATTGACTCTAGGGCATATTTCCAACATGTTGATGGTTGCACATTATACTTGAAGCTGTGGCATCACAAGATCTCTGAATCTGACACTCTCTTTTCGGCATGGTAGGTTCTCACAATGACATCAATGTACTTCATCCCTCTCCGATGTTCTCGAGAGTATCAGAAGGCAATTCTCCAGAGGTCAGCTATGAGATCAATGACCACAAATACAACAAAGGATACTACCTAGCTGATGGTATCTATCCTCAGTGGTCTAAATTTGTGAAGACAATCGCTGAGCCCCAAGAAGAGAAGAGGGTTAGGTTTGACGAAGAAAGAGGGTACTAGGAAGGATGTGGAGCGTGCTTTTTGTGTGCTTCAATCTCGTTGGGCTATTGTTCGACACCCTACTAGAACATGGAGCGATGAAACTATGTGGGAGGTGATGACTACTTGTGTGATCATGCACACCATGATCGTAGAGGATGAGCGCGATGACGACATCTGTGACCAATGGGCAGGATTACCAGGGTGATTTGGTTAAGCCGGAGAGTGGAGCGGCAACGTTTGCACATTTCATTCAATTTCATCATGAAATGCGTGATCGGGCATCTCACATTCTTCGTCTTCCACCTAAGCTGCGCAGAAAGGCCCAAATCACTACGTTATATCCAGACCTATAAAAACTTCGTAATGATTTGGTCGAGTATATGTGAATTCCTATAGGAAACCAATAGTTGTATCTTTTATTTTATTTTAATTTAATTCCTACATTTTAAATTCATTTGATTGTAAACTATGTGAATTTTCTAGTTGGTTACAAATTCATATATACCGTTATTTCTTCAGAATCCTCTTTCTCATATGGGAACTCTTCTTTGAAAACCAGGTCATTAATTTGGGCATCAAAAGCTCATTCTTTAGAACTTAAGGAAGGAAGAAGAGCCAGGGGAACGGAGGCTTAATAACATTGCGAAACCTGATGTCAACAAGGCTCTCCTTCAAGATATGTTTCTCTACAGATATTTGCAGGTACTTCAGTGGCTGGATTTCTTGATTTTGCTCATTGTCGACGAAAGCTGTGGTTATGCAACAACTACAAATTCAGTTGCGCCTTTAGCAATAATTTCAGGTCATATAGTCTTAGTCGTTCATTTTTGAGTCGTTTTTGTGTTTGTGGGTTCATTTACTCTGTATCTGGTTGAATGCAACATTATACTAATCTAAGATAAACTAGATTTGACTAAAAAACAGATCTAATAGAAACTGATTTGAGTAATAAGAAAACAGGTGTCAGCAGGTCGGATTTGCATAGCTCTCGGTGCAGCATACCAAACACGCAACTTTCTGATGAACAGTGTCGATTATGACAGGAACACTTGTTCTGCTGCACTTCACACGCCCGCCAAGCTGGAACGAACTTAACGTATATCAAGTGTCAATCAACCAGCTAACAGGAAGTAAGGGAAAGAGACACGTCAATATCCAAGGCCGAAAAACAAAACCAAAAGGATCGCGTCAAGCTGCTTGGCTTTGGCGTACGGACCTACCAAAACTGCAAAACCACTGCACGTTAGGCCTGCCCGGCGGGACATACGTGTGGTTTGTTTTGCTTAACTAGTTCAGCAAAAGTTCCAAGTGCTGGCAAATCTATGTAAGCTTGTTGTTGATGGGTTCAGACACTAAGAACTGAGAAATCCCCACAACAAATTATGGCGCAGCTCTATTTTTCTTTCAGAAATCACACTTAAGGGCCATGCCCGTTAGAGTATCTCTAGCCGATCGCCTAAAATGCTACAGAGGAGTAAAATTTCAGGGTTACTCCTATAACCAAGACCTAGCAGATGTAGTAAACCGTACAATAGAGTAAAAAATTTACTACCCCACTCGGCGGCTGTCTATTTTAGCCGGCCTTCCACAGCTCGAGCAAACAATCTTGTCCCCTTTTCTGCCGCACCCACCCCACCCCTGTGTCGCATATACTCCAGAGCCATTCTTCCCGCGACCGCCGGCCACTCCCCGTCATTGCCGACCCTCCGTAGGAACCACCACATTCCTCATCCACTCGGATTTGGGCCTCTCTCGCCGTTGTTGGCGTAAATCGGCAGATCTACGACTGTCGTCGAATTTGAGGCATCCGGCCGCCGTCGCTGTCGCCTTTCTCATGGATTGGCCGGGTATTGAACCGCGCACCCTCGACAATGACTCTGCGCCGCATCTAGGTATCGCCTCTTCCTCTAACCGCTTGGATCTCACTAGTTGACGGACCATCGACGAAGCCACGCCCGGCCGTCAGCCGAGCTCGACACTAGCCCAGCTCGTCAGCTCTCCTCTGCCTGTCATCAAGTGTGACCACTTCCGGCGGCAAGTGCTGCATCGAGTTTTGAGCACGCTGAAGTATCCCGGATGGGTGTTCTTCAAGTGCAAAAAGTATGGGTGAGTGTTTGTTCCTACGGCTCGAGAAGAAGAGTACGTCGATCTATTGATAGCAAAAAAATTGACAGATGTTGGTTCACTCCTTACTAGAGTAGAGACTAGATACAAGCTCGAGAAGCCAATTGAGAGAATCAACAATGGTCAAAATAAAGACATAGAGAAAATATTAATTTGAATAGTGGGAGCAATTATCGAAGTTGGAATTTTTATTGAAATATCTAATTATGGTTCTTGTTTTTTTGGATCGATCCTCTTTGCGAAGAATTGGTGAGTTATGTACTCCGGTGTATCAAGAAGTCGTTCAATAAAAATAGAAGGCAATGAAATTTATTTCAATGCCCGAGAATGAAATAAATTTGAAAAAAGTTTACTCCACTAAATTTAGGAGATCTGCTCGGTCCGGCCAAAATTTAGTAAAGTAAAAATAGTCTACCAAGCTTTACTCGATGGTTTACTCCTCTACTTTCTAAGGGATCAACTAGAGATGCTCTTAGTCAGTGGCGGAGGCGGGGGGTGGCCAGCCAGGACCCAGGCCCTCCCCAACATCCTAATTTTCTTTGTATTATGCATATGACCAGTGACATATTTTTACTATTGCTTGCAGCCGGCCCTCCCAAACATCAGATTATATGCATTCCTGCCTCCGCCACTGCTCTTAGTGCAATATTAGTAGGTATATAAACTTGGTAAAAATCTTGTGCAAGTGAATACAAAGTGGAGCGTCACTCTTGCCATCGTTTTCGCGAACTTTATGTCGATAGAGAATATCCAAGCAACCCCAGAAATTTCAGCGCGCGTTGGAATGGAAAAAGTCAAGCTACCAGCGCACCGTACATGCGTGGGCTCGTGGTATATCCTGCGATCCTGGACTCTAGCGACGAGTCCCGCGTCGACGGCTTTCTACTGTGGCAGCATGCACGAAAGCGAACGGACTGTGTCGTGTCGGCGTGAACTACCGCTGCCGGTCATACACCTGTAACGCCGCGCAGTTTGGACAATGGGTGTGGTTGGTCTGCCGGCCACGGGCGCCGGTGAGGACTGACGGTGGTGCACGCACGGTGTGGATAAGGATGCCGATGCGCGCAGCCATTGGCATCCCGAGACTCCATAACGGGACACGAACCCACCATCCTTTTGGCGTATAGCACATGCACAACGAGGGAGTAGTTTTGGCTCGTGACTTTGATAGATTTCACAATAGTTTTGTACGTGTTCATCTATTCTTCAATCTGGCCAGCAATGGCAAGAATGAACGATCACGCGACGAGAACAACGACGGGGCTCCTCACAGCGTGGACTCCGTCGCTCCACGTGTACGAGCCTGCAAGATATTTCCTCTTCAGACGCCGACTTCTTTTCCCCGTGGCCGCGATCTTTATCGTGAAGCTCTTCTTCTCCCCGGTGCGTGCGAAGGCGAGGCTCGTCGGCGAGACCTTCACGGAGAAGCCCATGGGCTCGACAACGGCGACGCTGTAACGCGCCCCGTGCTCGCCGACGTTGGTCACCGTCCGGTGCACGGTGGTGGACCCGTTGAGGCCGTGGATGGCGACGGAAGGGTAGTTGAGCTCGTGCGGACGCGGCGGGCTCGCCGGGCACGGGAACGAGTGGTCCAGCTGCGCGCCTTCGCTCGCGCAGGCGTAGAGGAGGTAGTCCTGGAAGGACGCGTCGTACACGAGGCCCGGGTCCAGCGCGTGCCTGGGCCTGATGTGGCCCGAGCCGTAGTCCATGGGCCCCGCCACCGTTCCGTCCGCGTTCATTATTGGGCCGCCTTCCGCGTTGTAGGCTGTTGCTGTAAAACGACACCCAAGTTGCATTCTCAAAAAAGTTGGGCCTATGCATGCAAAAGTTGCATTCTCAAAAGAAAAAGAAAAAGAACTTGGGCCTATGCATGCAAATCGCGTTGCCGGAGAAGGGAAATTACCGGTGGTCATGATGGCTGACCGGATTGCGGCGGTGCTCCAGTCGGGGTGGGCAGACTTGAGGAGGACGGCGGTGGCGGAGACGTGCGGGCACGACATTGATGTCCCGGAGATGATGTTGTACTTCACCACGCGATCGTCGCCGTCGAGCTTTGTGGGCGACGACGCCTCGCTCCATGCCGCCAGGATGTTCAGGCCCGGCGCCGTCACGTCAGGCTGCACGCACACATTGCATGCAGATGCAGTTAGCACAGATAATCGACAAGAGTCATCTTGAGAAGATGCAAATGCAAATGGATGCCGTTTGTGCTTGTACCTTGAGAATGCTGGGCTCGAGGGCGTTGGGTCCACGCGACGAGAACTGTGCCATAACCGGCGACGGCTTCACGTCCACGACTGTCCTAGAGCGATCCAGGTAAGCGGTTGGGTTCGCGCTGGAGTTGATGTACTTGAGGATGGTGTTGACGCCGGCCATGGAGACTGCCGTTCCGGGGAGCACGTGCGCGTCGACGGGCACCTCGCTGCCGTACATCGGCGGGTTGCCGAGCACGATCGCCGCGCCGCCCGCCCGCTTCACCTCCAGGCCTTTGCCCACCCTCAGGCCGCTCCCCCTCAAGCACACCACGATTTTGCCTCGCACCTTCTTCGGCGAGAGCGAATTCGGCAGGCATTGGCTGCGTCCAAATACGAAATTTGAACCTTGTTCGATTAGCATGTGTGACTCTTGAGTGATTGTTACTTTGTTAGTACTAGTGGAGCATTTTTAAAGAGATTTCATTCAGTACAGTTGGTTTGTTAATTACTTGGTAACGTTGGCGGGAGTGCCAGGAACCACGGCGTGTGCTGCATAAACCATTGGATACGTCCTGTTCGCCGGCAGCTGATATGGTGTTACCGTTTGTCCCTGGTACGAAAGTACGGTCAATCACGCGTCAGTCCATTTTATTTAGAAGAAAAAAAAACAAGAATAACGTACGTTGCGTGACATGAAACTTCTTAGGCGCTTACCATGATCACCATGCCATTGCCAAGCCTGATCGGGGAGTTGAAAGAGCGGTCGATGCTGCTGGCGCCGACCGTGAGTATCCACGGCGCAAGGTTCGACACGGTGGCCGGCGCGGGGCCAGAGTTCCCACCGCTGCACACGACGACCACGCCGCGCCTGGCGGCGTGCAGCGCGCCCATGGCGATGCCGTCGTCCGGTAGCCGGGGCGGCTTCCCGTTGGACCCGATCGACACGCTCATCACGTCGACGCCATCGCCGACCGCGTCGTCCATTGCCGCGAGCATGTCGGCGTCGAAGCAGGTGTTCTCGATGTTGGGGTTGGGCCCCGGGATGGGCCAGCAGACCTTGTAGATGGCGAGGCGGGCGAGCGGCGCCCCGCCCGAGGCCGTGCCGGCCGCGAACCCGCCGAGCGCCGCCACGCCCGGCACGGTGCGGCCCGCGACGGTGGACGCGGTGTGGGTGCCGTGGCCGTCGTGGTCGCGCGGCGAGCGGTACGCGTAGGTGGTGTTCAGCCTGCCGTTGTGGGCCTCGTACGCCTTGAGGTAGTACCGCGCGCCGATTACCTTCCTGTGTACGTACGTACGATTAGGTAAAGAAAGTGTACGTACTTATGGACATTAAACTCAGGAAAAATATGTATGGACGAGCACAGTGACAGAAAATCGAGGTTAACAATCCGATTAACGATCATCTGATTTGGCCTATGCTAACAAAATCTGATTAAACAAGTTTGCATGATATCACGACGATTTTTCTGCAACTCTCGAGTCACGAGGGAGTAACATCTGACACTGTTAAGAGTTTACAGCGGAGTAACTACCGTGTGATTTCTTCATATCGCATGTTTGTTACGCTGCCGCTCCTCCTCCTCCTCCAAAAAAAAAGCTAGGGTTCCTGCCTCTCGCAGGCGCCGCCACAGCTTTGCCTCGTCTCTCATGGCTCTAGGCCAGGGGATGCAGTGGATACTGGCAAGGGCCGACGGGAGGGCTCTGATTTTAGTCGTTCCTTTCCGTTTTGTTAGGATTTGTGTCTTGTTTAAGATGGCGAGATGGCGGCGGCTCTCTGAAGATGGAATAAAGGTCTCCCTGCTTAGTCCCGTTCCGGCGATGCGTCTAGCATTGTTGGTGGGCGTGTGGTGGCGTGTCTCCAACAAATCTATTTTTGGTGGATTTGCTCGGATCTTGTCGTTGTTCGTCTACTTTCGTGTGTCTTTAGGTTGGATCCTTCCGATTTATGTTATTCTTCATCAGCGGTGGTTGCTATTCTGCTGCGCTGGTCTGTCTTGTGAGACCTTAACATGACGACTTTCCGACTGCCTACTACAACAAGTTGTATCCGACTCCGATGATGGAGAGACGATGACGGCGCCGCGCCTTCGACTTGCTTCAGTGCTCGTAATCATCGAGGTGATCTGTAATTTGAATGTAATTTTTATTATTTTTAATGTTCGTTGTACTGGTTTTCTCGGAAAGAAAATCTGACGCTGTCAGGCTGACAGGGATCTCGTGTTACACGGACTGGGAGGAAGGCGTCACGGGGTTCTACCCAATCTGCCGCCGCAGTTGCATCAGAGGGAAAACTACTCTACGGCGGACTGTTTGTACGTCAGCTAAGCCATGCAGGCAGAGATTATAAAACAAGCTGTGCACTGCAGTGAGTCGAGAAGGCGCCAAGCTGGAGTCGTCAGTCTTGCTCCCGAGCTGGCCCGCCATCTCGGGTTTTCGTTCGGACGTGCACAGTCTGGTCCCGGCTGAAGCGTGCAGGCACCCACGCCGGATATTCTAGTTCGGATACATCGACATCGTAGACCGGCTATGTGTCTGTGTGTGGTGGTGGTGGTTCTCCTTTGGTCGTCAGTCGTCACTGTCTTGTCATCTCAATCATAGGTTGATGCACTGCATGCCAGCCTTTTGTTTTGTAAGCAGTCTTAGTTCGACATTGCTATGATTTTTAGTTTGACGAAGTGGTCGATCGATATGGTCACACGATGGAAGATGGCAAGACGCCATGGGATTTGACCCCTATTTTCAGCAAAAAGAAACACACAAAAAATACTAGCCTGAATAGACCGACTAACCGATGTTCCAGCAAGGCGTCCATGGAATCCCACGGAAAAGCAGGGCCACGTACGAATGCATGATGCGGTGCGCACAAGTACATATGAATGCGTATTATCCAGTATTAACTACTAATAAGAGCTGATTATACCCGAATAAACCCACAAGCAGCCGGCTTAATTACCTATTGCAGGAGGAGGAATTGAAGGAATCTCCTTCTTGACACACACCCTTCCACCGCGCGGGCACTGGCCCTAGCCCCTCGTCGCTGAAGCTCCTCGACTCCGGCCAGATCCCTGCAGTTTCAAATAGCCGCTTCTTGTCAAACGAAACGTCGACACGTGAAGGCTTTAGTTGATTGGCCGGAAGCACGCAAGTCGGTAGAGAGCCTTCTCACCGGAGTCCAGCATGCCTACGATGACATTCTCGCCGGCGTGAGCGCCGGACGGCAGCCAGCCCTGGCTGAGCCCTTCCTCCAAGCCCACAAACTCCCAAGACCTCGTGGTGTGCGGGGACCACCTCCCGTCGCTCCGAAAGGTAGACACTACCTCGGTCCTCTCTGCAGAACGCGCCACATGCATCAGCCAAACGCACGCACAAAGACATATAGGCAACAGTGGTGGATAAATCACAGTGTTATCTTGAGAAAATCCCTAGTGTCACTGTGAGTGCACATGTATTACCTGAAAGCTTTGTGGCTTCTTCCTCGGAGAGAAGAGCCGCGAAGCCATTTAGAGTGTGCTTGTAGCTGTACAGCAGCGACGCCCGTGCCTCCTCCTCGCTGGTGAACCACAGAGAGAGCGTCTGAATGATTAGCTGCGACTTGCTAGTATCCATTATCAGCAGGCAGCACACAGCAAATGTCGAGGACGATAGGTGTATGTATGAGCAGTGCACGGCCGCGCCATGTATCATACGCATATCGATTGATGGACGTGTACGTACCTGCCCTTGACGGAGAGGAGGAGGGCATGGTGATCATCAAGGATCGCCCCCTTTGACTTCGCTCCGGCGTCCTCGCCCAGATACACTATATAGACCTGTATATCCACAACGGCGGGCGACATGGAAGTTCATGGAAAATTAAGCATATGAGGGAGCTATAAACAAAACAACTGCGTCATGAAGGGTAGGACTGCCGGCCATGAACTAATCAAACTCAAACTAGACCCGTGAGAAATCTGTTGATTAACATCGAAAAATAGAATGATCGATCGAGATGATGACCTGGCCTTGCTTGGTAGAGGCAGAGGCAGTGAAGAAGGAGAAGAGACAGAGGAAGAGGAAGAAGGGAAGTCGGGACATGGCTCCTCCTGCCGTCTTCATCGGAACGCGGTACCTCGCGCGCTCTGTGTCTCGACGGCTTGGAGGCTGTTTATATATACACTATGCAGATTCTGTGGCGAGGCGATGGATAGGGCGAAAGGGACACGGTGGAATAGTTTGACTGTCTCTACCCCTCTGAGATGATACCATCTTTTGCTTCTTGTACGTATTTTATTGTTTGTATAATTTCCTGCTTTCTTCCCAGTATTCTTTTTTCCCTTTTGGCGAAAGAATCTCTCCGGTATTCGTCCTAGTGTCTAGCTTCAGCTTGAAGCTGTGGTGAGTTAATTAACTTGGATATTGTGGTCTGGATTGGATACATAAACTCTGCACTCTTGGCATTTTCACCAACAACAAAAAGAGCTAGCCTGGCTCTCATATCGCATCCACCAGTGTCTTATTTTCAGACAAGAATAGTGTCTTTCATCTCATGTCATGAAAAAATGCATTTATTTCGTGAATACGCAAAGGTTGCATATCTTTTCATTAATAGAAGAAGAATCACAACATGAGAATACGAGCGCTCATGAGACCACGTACACAGAGAGACATGGTAGCGAGCGTTGGAGCACATAGCTAGGGGTTGCTCATCCCCGATCGGATAGAGGCTAACTCTCGTGGATGATGTTTTCGATCCCGGTTGAGCCGGCCTTTGCCCAAAGGCGAGCCTTGTCTTTGATGGTGGTGAAGAGACGGGTAACCGATGGCCGCTCGTTGTTGAAGATGCAGTTGTTTCGGTGCTTCCAAAGCTACCAAGCAGTGAGGATGATGAGGGACGTCAGACCCTTGCGAGCAGAAGCGGGTGTGTGGGCGCAAGATGTGGCCCACCATGTCTGGAAAGCTGTGTTTTCATGCAGTAGATCAGAAGATGATCTAGCCCAACCAAGAATGTTGTGCCAAACCTGCCGAGAGAATGAGCAGCTCGTCAACAAATGTTGCATGGTTTCCTCCTCTTGGTTGCAAAAGGCGCAAGTGGACTCGTGGGGTAGGCTGTGACAAGCAAGACGGTCGGCCGTCCGAGAACGGTCCTTCATCGCCAGCCATATGAAGAACTTGATGCACAACAACACCCACGGTTTCCAAGTCGGCTTCCAGTGGGGGTCTCCGCAAGCACCAAGGAAGAGTGCCTGGTAGCACGAGCTAGCCGAGTAGGATGCCGATGAAGTTTGGGAAAATGCACTTATTAGTTATTATTAACATGTGCCATGCGTGTGTTGCAACGAGCATTTAAGCAAAAGGTGTTTCAAAAATACTAGATAAAAGAAAATCAACTATATCATTCGTGTGATGGAGAAATAGTCATAGTACATGTATAAATTATCTAACCAGTGTGAGTGGCAGTGTCATTTTAGTGTGAACACTTGGGTTACTCCAATTTTAGTTAAAAGGCTTCATTGTTCATATCAAACTTTTGATGTTGCAAAAGTTGCTATAATTTAATATGATAAAATGATCGCTTGAATAAAGGAAACTGACATATTAAGATTATGAATAAAGATATTTTGGTGATAACCATGTATTTTTTTAATCACAAGAACAATTTTTAAACCATGTTTGCTTCCTCCTGTTCCGTGTAAATGTTAAAGGGGGGAAAACTGCCAAATGAGAAATAAGCTGACCTAGCCATGCGAACGTCAATATAACGGTGTCTGCAAATCTGAAGTATAATCAGCAGTTTGCAAATTTGAACATTATCTCGCGTCTTATATCTCTAATTTAGTCCAAATATTGCAGAAGATATCAGAGAGACGTTACCTGAGTTTGAGTCTCTGGCAAAAATAAATTATTATCAACATAAATGTAGGGGAAAAAAGAGCAACACATAAAACCAGACTTCCTCTAGCTGTTATATGTGTCTCCATATTTTGTTTTCATATGGTGGTCAAATATGTTAGTGTAAATAAATAAGGAAAATAGGCAGTGCATACTTGGAGCCTTGTATAATATTTTGTGAGTAACAACAAATGATGAAGATATTTGTCATGGAAGATGTGTAACACTCCGAAGATCATGCTACAATAATCTCTCCCTAATGATGGTCATGTCATCATGATTACTATGAAAATTGCCTTTCGATAAAAATCAAAGTCAAAGTCAATTTTTAATTGCAAATGAAATTATCATTTCTTCGAACAGTAAAACTAAAATGTTCACATCCTATAAATTCCTCAGACCATTTTCATGTTGAAACCAACTTATTTTGATTCATAAATAAATTTCTAAGAAATTAATAAGTGGTTCGACAGCAAATAAAATGTCCTTTTTATATAAATAAATGTTTATGAATTTCCAAACCACTTGAAATCTTGTGTGCTAATTCAAGTTATTGCTTACTATTTATGTACTAAAATTCAAGTTAAACAAAAATCAAATGGTATTAAAATAAAATACGAAACAGAATAGAAAATAAGAAAACCAAAAAAAGAAACTAAATAAAGAAGAGAAGAAAGATCCTACTATGCCTTTGGGCTTTAGTTCTACAGGACTGATCCCGGCCCAACCCACCTCATATCCTCTCCCTCCCCACACTACAGGAAACAGGGGGAGGCCGTGGCGCCCATCCAGGCCTCCCCGACCGGCGATGTCGCCATGGCGCCCATCCCACGCTCCCCAAAAGGATAAGGTTGCGCCGTGCCCCCCTTGACCGAACCCTAGCCCCCACTCGAACTCCCCTTTCCCTTTGGTCACAACTTGGAGTTCGCCTGATGTCATGGTCGCCATGCCGGCGTCGTAGCCGCGGCCACCGTGCGCCTCTTCGCTGGGGGAGACGTCCAGCAGAACCATCGTCGTCCACTTCTTCATCTCCACCCACGAGATCGAGCCCGGAGCCACCGCATCGACCGGACGAGGTCTTCTTCAAGCTCTGCCCCGCCGCTCGTCATCTTCGATTTCGACCTCATTGAAGCCTCCCCGAGCCCGCTGACTTTCTCTACAGCTGCGATGTGAGCTCCCCTTGATTCCCCATATGATCCCCCTTGGATTTATGTCGTTTCACCGCTGCCCACCTGCACCGAACTCCGCCGCCCGCCATGGCCGACGGGCACGAGCACCCCGGGCTCCCCTACCTCGCGCCCGGCTAGCCCGCGCACTTGGCCACCCCGCCCTGCCCTGCGCCGGTCGCGCGTGGACGCATCCCCGCTCGCCTCCGCGAGCTGCTGCTCATCGTTGCGCCCTGGCCTAGCCTTGCCCCACCTCCGGCCACTCCCTGTGCCCCGCGCCGGCGTCGCCTCTGGCCGCGACCTTGCGCGCGCCCACGTGCGCCCGTCCGGCCGTCGTCGCTCGTGCGTATCCGCTACTGCTTGCCCTTGCTAGTGCTGTTTGCTGCTGCGCAACTTGCTGCTGCGCAACTTGCTGCTGCTTGCAATGCCTGATGCGGCTGTTGCTTGCTTTTCCTGATGCGTTGCTGCTGCTGACTCTGTACAAGAAGCCGGCTTGTAGTGCTAAGTTAGATTAGGTTAGGTGCTAATCTAATTAGTTAGTCTAACTAGACGTTGACTGCTGGGTCATGCTCTAATTAGTTCAACCAACCAACCTCATGATTAGTTACTGTGAATGACATGTGGGTCCCCTTACTAAATAAATCTGTTTAGCACTTCAGTTAAAATATCAGTCAATGACAAGTAGACCCCACGACCACTATTCACACTTTGACCAAGTCAACCATTGACTGTTGACTTGCTGACTGTGTATACTGACTCAGCCACTGGACCCGCCCATCATTCTAATAGACTAGTTGTCCGTGTGTATAAAAAAATAATACAATGTTTAAATTCGAATTTAGCTATATTTCAAAATTCCAGAAAATCAATTAAGCTTTAGAAAATCATATAAAATAATCTGTAACTCGAATGAAAATACTTTGTACATGAAAATTGCTTAGAACGACGAGACGAATCCGATACGCAGCCCGTTCGTCAGCCACATGTCCCTACCATAGCGAACTTGCAACATTTCACCTTCGGTTCATCTGTCCAAAAACGCGAAACACCGGGGATACTTTCCCGGATGTTTCCCCCTTTCGCCGGATCACCTACTACCGCATTAGGGCACACCTAGCACCGCTCCTTGTCATGTCTTGCATTGTCATGCTTATATTTGCATTATATTTATTGTGTTCCCCTCCGTTACTTCTTTCTGGTAGACCCCGAGACCGCTGCCGGTACCCCTGTTGTCGACTACGGTGTTGATGACCCTTCTTGCCAGAGCAACCAGGCAAGCCTTCCCCCCTTTATCACCAGATATCACCTACTCTTCTCTCTACTGCTTGCATTAGAGTAGTGTAACATGTTACTGCTTTTCGTTAATCCTATCCTGATGCATAGCCTATCCTTGCTACTACCGTTGATACCTTACCTGCAATCCTAATGCTTAGTATAGGATGCTAGTTTATCATCAGTGGCCCTACATTCTTGTCTGTCTGCCATACTATACTATCGGGCCGTGATCACTTGGGAGGTGGTCACGGGTATATACTTATATATTATATATGATACTTGTGGTGATTAAAGTCGGGTCGGCTCGTAGGAGTACCCGCGAGTGATTCCGATGTTGGGGGCTGAAGGGGCAGGTGGCTCCATCCAGGTAGTGGTGGGCCTGAGTTCCCGACGGCCCCCGACTGTTACTTTGAGGCGGAGCGACAGGGCAGGTTGAGACCACCTAGGAGAGAGGTGGGCCTAGCCCTGGTCGGCGTTCGCGGATACTTAACACGCTTAACGAGATCTTGGTATTTGATCTGAGTCTGGCCACTGGCCTATACGCACTAACCATCTACGCGGGGACAGTTATGGGCACTCGACGTCGTGGTATCAGCCGAAGCCTTCATGACGTCAGCGACTAAGCGGCGCGCGCCGGGTTGGACCACGTAACGCAACTTCCTTTGTAATGGAGGTTGCTAGGTCTGCTCACTGGTCGCGTACGCAACGTGCAGGTGTGCAATGGGCGATGGGCCCAGACCCCTGCGCCATAGGATTTAGGCCGGCGTGCTGACCTCTCTGTTGTGCCTAGGTAGGGCTGCGACGTGTTGATCTTCCGAGGCCGGGCATGACCCAGAAAAGTGTGTCCGGACAAAGGGGATCGAGCGTGTTGGGAAATGAGGTGCACCCTTGTAGGGAAGTTGATCTATTCGAATAGCGGTGTCCCTCGGTAAAAGGACAACCCGGAGTTGTACCTTGACCTTGTGACAACTAGAACCGGATACTTAATAAAACACACCCTTCCAAGTGCCAGATACAACCGGTGGTCGCTCTCTCACAGGGCGACGAGGGGAGGATCACCGGTTAGGTTTATGCTATGCGATGCTACTTGGTGAACTTACCATCTACTCTCTTCTTCTGCTGCAAGATGGAGGTGGCCAGAAGCGTAGTCTTCGACAGGACTAGCTATCCCCCACTTATTCCGGCATTCTGTAGTTCAGCCCACATATGATCCCCTTATTCCATTTGATACCAATGCATACATATGTAGTGTAGCTCCTTGCTTGCGAGTACTTTGGATGAGTACTCACGGTTGCTTTGCTCCCTCTTTTCCCCCTTTCTATACTCGATTGCTACGACCAGACATTGGAGCCCAGGAGCCAGACGCCACCATCGACGACGACTCCTACTACACTGGAGGTGCCTACTGCTACGTGCAGGACGCTGACGACGATCAAGAGTAGTTTAGGAGGATCCCAGGCAGGAGGCCTGCGCCTCTTTTGATCTGTATCCCAGTTTGTGCTAGCCTTCTTAAGGTAATCTTGTTTAACTTATGTCTGTACTCAGATAT
This sequence comes from Triticum urartu, assembly GCF_056163025.1. NCBI lineage: Eukaryota > Viridiplantae > Streptophyta > Magnoliopsida > Poales > Poaceae > Triticum > Triticum urartu. Next base: position 506,960,551 of record NC_141875.1, on the reverse strand, counting down.
TGTTGCTTCCGCTGACTCGTCTATGGTTGAGCTCTTGTATTCGAGCCCTCGAAGCCTATGGCTTGTAATATGATGCTTGTATGACTTATTTTTATTTGTAGAGTTGTGTTGTGATATCTTCCCGTGGGTCCCTGATCTTAATCGTACAAGTTTGCGTGTATGATTAATGTATGGTCAAATCGGGAGGGTCACAAGATGCTAGAGAAAGTATTCATGGCAAAGATAAGAAGCTTCTAAAAATATCTAGATTATAAGAGAGTGGATACGTGTCATGAAAAATAGCTAATATCGGTCATCCTTCATGACAAGCTATAGAAACTCCATATATGAGATATATCAAGGCAGTTTCCAGTTGTGGTGCAGGGTCTGGATGGTTGCCACTTGGCGCTAATCAGGATGCCATCTCTCTCATGTAAGGTAAGCAAGATAAGAAGGAAGCGATCATTGAAGTGAGAGGAGTGAGCTACCAACTTGAGAGGGGATGAATGACCTTAAGAACATATTGGTGTCCAGAGGGCGCCACCGGTAGAAGTGTACCAAGTTGAAGTATTATTATTGAACAAAGATTTGAGTTAACCCCTTTAGAGAGTATTGTCTTCATAAGTGCGAAGGCTCTCGTAAAAGAGTATAAAACATAAAGAAAATTGAATTTTTTGAATTGTTCAAAATTTGGGCTTCATGGAGCCCGGGATCCATTAGCAATTTTCGCTGAAATAGTGCTTGAAAGGATAAAAAGAGTAGGTAACATGAGAGCCCCGTTTGGATACCACGAAGGGAAAATGCAGGAATATTGTCGATACATGCAGAAGAAAACATGTGATAAAACTCCATGGTTGTTTTCTTCCAAACTGTGTATGGACAACCTCACTTATAGGAGTTTCATAGGATCTTGGTCAGCCATTCACTTGTTCAAAACGACATACTGATGATGTATTGTGAGTGTTAATATTCTTTTATAAACTTGATCAAACCTTACATAATTTCACTTTAGACAAACCTAATTCACAGAGTAAAAAGAAACAAAAAAATTACGATAGGACACGACTAGTGATGCGTTGGTATTCACATATTGCCTATACCTGCGAATAAAGAGAGAAACATTTATGCCCATATGTCTTGCTTTTTATGAAAACGAAACTAACTTTTCTTGAAACCACTCGTGATCTTGTTTTAACGATTATAGACAAACGTTTTGCCTTTTGCAGAAACCCCCTGATCTTTCAATAAATCAACATGTAGTCATGTTTTAAATGAGTCCAAAAAGTGTTTTGATTTTCCAGAAAAGCCCCTATTATTCCGGTTAACAAACTCGCAGTCCATCTAGATAATAACATTATTTTTTGGGCAGATTCAAGTGCCTTTTAAAAGTATCTATATATTTTAAACCCTAAGTCCAATTTTGACATGTTATATATCAAGTTGATTAGAAAAATATGTAGAATCTAAATATAATGTTCTGTTATCTGTTAAATATTTTCAAAATGCTATTCAGGGTGCAACCTTATTAAATCCTAACCCCAATTTGACATGTTATGTATGAAAATTGATTAGAAAAATATGTAGAATCTAAATATGATGCTCTTTTACCTGTTATAAACAATTTCAAAATGCTATTTAGGGTGCAATCTTAATCAAGAGCGTACAATTTGTCTTTCTTTCGTACCGATGGAGATCCGGATTGAAAATCAACAACTCAACTATACCACGTTGGAGACGAAAGGAAGCATATATATGCATGAACTGCATGGACCATAGTTTGACTGGCATCATCCGGTGCATTCCTCGAAGCAGAGTTGATCGATGTTGCGAGGGTGCATCGATCGACGCACAGAAGAATAGGGCGGCTCTACGCTAGCTATGCACATTTCTCTTCTGGACGTCCACATCCACATGCATCTACGTCTATGAAAGCTGAATAAAACTGCTGCTTATTGATTGATTTGGTGCGGCATACAAGAGTATATAAGAGGGTACAAACCGACTTGGGGTAGGGGTACAAAACTGACTTGGACTAGAAGTCGTATACCATAAGGACTACTCTAACATCCCCCCGCAGTATCAACGGCAGGCTCGACGACGTTGAGACTGAAACATATATCTTGAAACAGCTTAGTAGGCAGTGCCTTGGTGAAAATGTCAGCAAACTGAGCCGTAGAGGGAACATGGAGCACCCGAACCTGACCAAGAGCAACCTTTTCATAAACAAAATGAATATCAATCTCAATATGCTTTGTGCGTCGGTGTTGAACTGGATTGCCGGTCATGTAGACTGCTGATATGTTGTCACAGTAGACAATAGTGGCATGCTCAATAGGCCTGTGTAGCTCGGAGAGTAACCGCCGAATCCATATTGTATCTGCAACGGCATGTGCCACAGCGCAATACTCAGCCTCGGCCGACGAACGTGAGACTGTAACCTGTCTTTTCAAAGACCAAGAAATCAAATTGTTACCAAGAAAAACACAAAAACCGGAAGTGGACCTTCGAGTGTCAGGACCACCAGCCCAGTCTGCATCAGAGTATGCGGTAAGTGAGTTTGGAGAAGAATTATTGAGGTGGAGACCATGATTGAGAGTTCCTTTTAGATACCGAAGAATGCGTTTAACATGATTATAGTGAGGAACCCAAGGATCATGCATATAGAGACATGCTTGTTGAACAGCAAAAGAGATTTCAAGACGAGTAATGGTGAGATATTGGAGAGCACTTGTTAGGCTACGATAGAGAGTAGGATCGGAAAAGGGTTCACTGGTAGCCGAAAGTTTAAAACTAGCATCGACAGGAGTGCGAGATGATTGACAGTCAAGCATACCAGCACGATTAAGAAGATCAAGAATATACTGGCGTTGGGAAAGAAAAAGGCTGGAGGAATCTCGAACAACAGCAACGCCTAAGAAATGATGAAGGAGTCCTAGGTCAGTCATAGAAAATCCAGACCTAAGAAGAGAGACAATATGATCTAAGAACTTTTGAGAGGATGCGGTAAGAATGATATAATCTACATAAAGAAGTAAATAGGTAGTGTCAGAAGTTTGATGATACACAAAAAGAGAGGTATCGGAGAGAGATGGAGTGAAGCCTATTGTTTGGATGAAGGAGGAGAAGCGTTGAAACCAAGCTTGTGGGGCCTGTTTAAGACCGTGGAGAGATTTCTGAAGAAGACATACATGAGTTGGAAAGGATGGATTTTCAAAACCTAGAGGTTGCTGGCAGTAGACCGTTTCTTAAAGGGAACCATGGAGGAAAGCATTTTTAACATCAAGTTGGTGAATAGGCCAGGAAGAGGAGACAACAACACTAAGAACGGTGCGAATGGTGCTAGGTTTAACAACAGGAGAAAAGGTTTCTTTGTAATCAATTCCTTGTTGCTGAGAAAAGCCACGACAAACCCACCCGGCTTTATATCGTGAGAGGCTCCCATCGGAGTGGAACTTTTGGCAAAAAATCCATTTGCCAGAAACAATATTTGTATTGGGAGGACGAGGAACAAGTTGCCAGGTGTTGTTTTGAAGTAAAACATTATATTCTTCTTGCATGGCAGCGGCCTAGTTGTGATCAAGTAGAGCAGTTTTGTAATTCTTTGGGAGGGAAGTGAGAGATACGAATGTATGAAGGTTTAGGTGGTTTTGGGGTTCATGAAATCCTGATTTGACCCTAGTACGCATGCGATGATCATTAATCGGGGCTGCTGTAGGAATAACACGAGGGGGTATTGTCGTGGTTTTGTCATGGCAGATGTCCTAGAGAAAGGACTTAGTCGTGGAGCCATCGCGATGGGTTAGCTTGAAGGGGTTAAAGCGGACACAGGGACGCAAGAGAGTTATACTAGTTCGGCCCCTTCGGAGGTAAAAGCCTACGTCTAGTTGTGATGGAATTGATGGGGTTTCGATGACCAGGGAGCAAACAAGCTTCGCCTATGTCTCGAGTTGTTGTCTATCTTTGAACCGCCGCCGGGTCATCCCCTTATATACACGGGTGACACCCATCGGTTCACAGAGTCCCAACACTGGTTGATATTCGTATTTCGGGTTGGTCTCTCCTTATTCCTAACTTACAATACAAGTTTATATACAAATCCCGGTTTATAGCTACAAGTCTTGAACCGGCTACGGGCCTTAGGCCCTCATCTGCCTTCTTGGGCTTTATCACTCTTGAATTACTGATGAAGTTGACCCGGCCCAGATAGGCCGGTTTACGCCCAGCAGTAATATCCCCAACATTAGGCCCCAGATTGATTTGAATGGGTTCATGTCAATCCTTTAACAAAAGCTTCATCTTCAACATCTTCTCATAAATTGGTAAACCGCCATGATGTCATCTTCTCTGATTGCTGTAAACCGGAGTGACGTAACCTGTCATAACGAAGCTATCCATTATGCTTCTTTGTTTAATAGCTCTGCGAAAATCGAGGCAACAGCTCCGTTTCGTGGCCCCTTGATTGTCGCGCCTGACACATGTTCTTTCGCCTTATAAATAGGACCGAAGGGTCATTTCTTTTCTCCCTTTCGTGCCTTTCTTCTTCATCTTCCTCGCGTCGCCAGCCTCGGAGCTCCGCCGCCGCCGTCGACCTCTGCCTCAACCTTGGCCGCTGCATCAACCTGAGCGCACCAGAGCATCGCAGCAACCTTCCGCGTCTTCCTCAGCTCCGGTAAATCTTCTATCCTTTCCCCCGCAGATCTGACCTAGGGTTTCACAGTTCTTCAGTGTTCATCGTCTGCCTCTTGCTCATACGATAGATCTTTAGATGACTCCGCAAATCTTTACTCTGTGCAATGGTAGCTGTTTTACCCTTCGCCTTCACTTACACAACTCAAAACCATAGATCTGTATGTATGTCTTGCTCATTGATTCGGTACTGCTCCTTTTGGACCTCTGAATATTTATCTTTTTTCTAAACTTGCTTCAGATCCATCGCTGTAGAGAAATCTTACGAAATCTGTTTCTATAAACTTACTCATCTGCTTCAATGTTCAAACCAGGCGGTTTAACCTTGTAGAAAAAAATTGCCAAACTGGTATATACCATTAGTCCCCTTGTTGAACCGCCAGATGTTGTTGCTTCATAAAACTCTGGTTCAGATATATCTGTCTCCGGTTTAACATTGCACATACCAATGTACCTTGATCAAATGCATTTTTGAACCGGGATCTTCTACCTTGTAGATTCCATCATGGCTAAGCAAGTATATGAGTGCAATTGGGTTCCTTCTCGCGTCACAGAGGCTCAGCTGGATGATCTAGTCCTGATCGGCGCTTTAGGCAGCAAAGATACCATCCATTGGAGGGCTCCTGGCAAAGAATGCCCTCCCAGTCCTCAAGAAGGAGAGGTTGTTGTTTTCGTAGATCACTTAGCTCGGGGCTTTAAGCCGCCCGGTTCTAAATTTTACTGGGATGTTTTGGCCGATTTCCAACTCCATCCACAAGACACTGGCCCCAATTCTGTTACAAATATGTGTCACTTCCAAGTGCTCTGTGAGGCGTTCTTTCAAGAGGAGCCCACAGTGGAATTGTTCAGAGACCTTTTCCATCTAAACCGCCGTACTGAGTTTACTGACGGCTCCAATACGGAGTTGGGTGGCGTGGCGATCCAGAAAAGGAAAGAGGTCACATACCCTCACGCCAAACTGCACAGCCACCCCAAAGAGTGGAATCAGACATGGTTCTATTGCAAAGACACCTCCCCTGCTGGTGAGAATCCCTTGCCCGGCTTTCGTCCGGAGCGGCTCAGCAATACATAACCTTTTCCGCAAAGATTGACTGCCCAGGAGAGAAGCAAATATGCTCCTCAACTGTCGAAGCTCAGAGCCTTTATGGCCAACGGTTTAATAGGGGTTGATCTCGCTCGCTGTTGGATATCATGGAGCATACTGCCCCTTAGTCAGTGCTCCAGTTTGATGTGCGAGTATACCGGCAGTGTTGATGACCCACTGCGACATTCCAAAATCCAGCTCACCGATGAAGAAATCATAGAGGCTGTGAATAAGATGCTGAATGAACCGGAACATATCTGTGCTAAAAAAGGCCTGCTTCCCTTCTGTGCCACCAACAAACTGCCAGCTGTAAGACCTTGATTTTTCCTTTTGCTGAATCTGTTATTGATATATCTGGTCATTGTTTAATATCAGTGTCTGTGTAATCAGGGCAATGATCCGTTTTGGAGCAAGAAATTGCCGAAGGAGAAACCAGAAAAACCAGACAAACCGGAAAGAGCAACTCGGCAAAAGACTAAAGCTGTAAAGAAGACGGCCCACAGGAAAGAACTACTGCATCTTCTAATCTAGCCCCTGATGATGATGTGGATAATCCGGACCTTGAGGTAGAGCTTGACTCACTTGGCTTATTTTTCATGCGTCTTATTGATGATGATATTTGTCAGGATGATGCCGAAGCCAGCCACGCTGATGCTGCAGAGGTAATTACTCTCTCTTCCGATTCAGAACCTTTGCCTTCGCTAAAAATCCGTCAGGCAAACCGGAAAGTTAAATTTTCTCATCCTCTTGCTTATTTGGATCCCAAATTTCTTATGAAGACCCAACAGCACGAAGCTCGTCGCACAACCCGGCACAACGGCCAGGTAGTTACCTCCGCCGGTTTACCAAACAGTCCGGTTCGGAAACGCCGTTCAGAGGTCTCTAATTTGCTTGTCAGTGATTATCCTAAAGCGGGCTGCTTTCGTCAACCTCTTAATCCATCTGACTCCGATTACCAGGTTACTTCCCACTCATCTTCTGGCGAGTCATCGGCTACTCAGCTGCCACCGCTCAAATCGGTGCTTGGGTAAGCTATACTTATTATGATATTTGCAGCACATCGCCTTAGAACATATGCTGTATTTGATTTTGTTATTCTTTTCAGGGCCAAACCTAGGCCAAGCAAGAAGGCCCGCCTGGACAAAGTGGCCGAAGAAGATGCCGTTCTTGAGCCAGGCAAGACACCCGATCTTGAAGTGGCTATTCCTGAGGATATACCCAACGATCCACCGCAGCAAGACGACGATCTTATTGCTGAAGAGAGACCTACTGATGCCTCAGGTCCTGTCAATCAGCCCACAGGCTCCATCCGGATTGAGAGATCCATCGGTCCAGCAAAACCTACTGACAAGCCAACAGCCCCAGTGCAAACCGGCGATACTCAGGAGGATGAGGTTGTCATTACTGGCACTTGCCATACCGAGCCAAGCAATCTTGTTGCTTTGTCCAAACATTCTGCCAAGGAAGAATTTGCTGCCTTTGGTAAAGGCAAGTGGAATGCTGATCTGGCAACTTACGCTGCTCTGAACGCCCAAGATATCCATTCCGGCTACCTAAACCGGCTGTATAGCAGCCGTGACTATGAAGCCAGTCTGGTTAATATGATGAAGGATAAATACAAGGTAACTTCCATATGCTCTTTCCTGCTTGTATGCTTCAATACTTGCTGACTCTCCTAGCCCCCAAGGGCCGGTTTGTAATCTTCTTTCAAACCGGGACTTACTAATATAAATCTTAATGTTTTGAAATTCGCCGATGTAGCCCCCAAGGGCCGGTTCAACTTAGCGTAGTTAAACCGGTACTTTAAGTAATTGAAATCGCCGCATCGGAACATATATACGAGCAAATAGCCATTAGCCCCCAAGTGCTAAGTTTAATACTTGTATTGATCTTGGGACTTTGTAAGCAATTGAAAGATGAAGATCGAATATGCATTAGCCCCCAAGTGCCAAGTGCATAACTTGTTATGTGGTTGGTACTTCAATCCTTGTACCGTTTTGTTGAAGCATATAACTGTCTGCATGCAGGCGGAGCTGAAGACGAAAGAAAGCCAAGTCGCCGATCTCCAAGAAAATCTGAAAACCCAACAAGCTGAAACCTCCAAAGCAAAAGAGGAATTAGCCAACGCTTTAAGCGCCATGGAACAGCTTAAGGAGAGCTTCAAAAAGAAGCGGGCGGATTGGGCCACTGAAAAGTCCGCTTTAATCAAACGAGCAGAGGATGCCGAGGCTGCACTAAAACCAGTGGCGGATGAACTGACCAGCATAAAGCGGCACGTGCATGCCATGACTACTGCTATCTTTGGTAAGCCAGTTTGACTTCTGAATTGGCTCTGTCTTCTTACAGAGTTGCTGGTTTATTAACTCTTTATGGTATTTCAGGGACACACATTGGTCACTTGGGGTCAGATGTGCAGAAGAAACTGAAAGCCGCCTATACATTGGTTGAACAATTGTATACTGGTGCCCAGCGGATCATCTGTACCGCATCCCATAACAAACCGGCGCCCACTTTGATTCAAGACACTCTGATGAAACTATCGGTGCTTCCTGCCCGGGTTGAAGAGCTGAAGAAATCTGCTGCTCCAACCGGTGCGATCAATGCCTTAATCCGGGCAAAAGCCTGGGTGCCAGATTTTGATCCTATTAAAGCGGCTCAGGGCTATCCCAGCTTGAAGGAAGACGGGTCAGAGTTTGGTGAAGCGGATCTGCGAGCAATAAATCGGGAGGTACGTCCGCTAGCTTGTCAATTGGCTGAAGAAGCAGACTTGTCTCATTATCAAGCCCAATATGACAATCAGAACAAGAGAATAGCTGCACCAATCCATGAATCGGAAAATCTGATCCCTCCAATCCGTAAGCATACTTACGCTCCCGATATTGACCCGTCATTGCTGATCCATGATGAAGCTGTTCTTCAAGCATTAATGGGAATCGACTGGACAACTGTTGATTTCCAGCCACTGGGTAGAGAAACGGAGGCTGAAGCGGCGTAGGATGACCCACAACCATCAGGCCAGGCTGGTGACCAAGCTTGAACCGGAAGCCGGTTTTAAAACTGCCTCTCCTTTGCGAAAAACAATGATATTATTATAGGCACCGTGTTGCCTTGTAATAATCTAGCTAATACTTTTGATGTTGATATGCCTTCGTGCATAATTTGTTCTTCCTGTGGTGATGAACTTTCCAAAGCACTTTCTGCAATAAGAAACTCTTCAAGTGCCACCGCGGTTGTACCGTCAGGCGGAATATGATGTCTGCATATATGAAGTCAAAACATCCAATTTTTTTAAGTATATGACCAAATTTTTGAGATACATAATACCTGCCATCGTTGAGCGTGAAGTTGGCTTGGCCAATCTTGAAGCGGAGTTTTGCAAACCCACACTGTTGGAGGAGATAACAGCTCCTGTATATATATGACGCTGGTTTACCATGTAAACCGTGCCGGGTTATAATAAACACCGTGTTACTCCATAAGAGGATGTTAACAACAAGGATCAAACCGGGCAAATAGTCTCCGGATTGACGTGAACTGTGTTCCATCAATTGATTGGTTGGAAACTTTGTCGGTTTTAAAAAAATGCAATAAAAAAGAAAAAAAGTATCTTGCAAAGAAAAGTGCGAAGCAAAAGCAATGACAAAACCGTTTGCAAAAAAGGTTTATTTGAGCTGATCAAATGGCGTTACCATGGCCGGACACGACCAAGCTCCCGTTAGGTGTAACTATGGTTCTAGTCAGCCAGGTCCCCAAATGAAACCGTGGCATTTATGCCGACCAAGTGGCATGGCAATGGTTCGGGTTCGACCAAGCCCCCAAGTGATTCTGTGGCCTTAGGACGATCAAGAGGCATGAATGGTTCAGACGTGACCAAGTCCCCAAGTGATCTGGTGGCTCTCGCCTATCAAGAGGTATGGTATTGGCTCGGACACGACCAAACCTCCAAGTGATATAACATGATGCTTTTTAAAAAGCGAACTCAAGGGGTAAACCGGAGGCCGCTTTAGAACAACTCCGTGTAACCACACATGATGTAAAAGAACAGATACCCCGCTTTAGCTGAGGTTCCCGTTTATTATATTTAATCATAATATATACATTGTTGTAATATGTACATAAGTAGAACCAATGGCTCAGGTATAATAAGGCCAAAGATGAGCTATGTTCCACGGCCTGTTGGTCTCCTCCTCTGACGTACGTGAGTCCTTATGCTCTCGAATATCAATCAGATAGGATGACCCGTTGTGCAGATTCTTGCTGACCACGAAAGGCCCCTCCCAAGGTGGGGATAACTTATGCATATCAGTCTGATCTTGGATGAGCCGAAGCACCAAATCTCCTTCCTGGAAGGTTCTGGTTCTGACTCGGCGACTGTGATAATGACGAAGATCCTGTTGGTAAATCGCCGATCGGGCGGCTGCTATGTCACGCTCTTCATCCAACCGGTCCAAAGCATCTTGCCGTGCTGTCTCGTTGTCCGCTTCAATATAAGCCATCACACGAGGTGAATCATGACGGATATCACTGGGGAGAACCGCCTCCGCTCCATAAACCATGAAGAACGGTGTGTATCCTGTTGACCTGTTGGGTGTTGTATTGATGCTCCATAACATAGATGGTAATTCTTCTACCCAACAACCCGGCGTTCTCTGCAAAGGAACCATGAGCCGGGGCTTGATGCCTCTCAAGATCTCTTGATTAGCTCTTTCTGCTTGACCATTGGACTGTGGGTGTGCCACTGATGAAACATCGAGCCGGATGTGCTCCCATTCGCAGAACTCCTTCATGGCACCTTTGGACAAATTGGTACCATTATCTGTGATGACACTGTGTGGAAAGCCAAATCGGAAAATCACTTTTTTAATGAACTGAACCGCCGTGGCCGCATCACACTTGCTAACAGGTTCTGCCTCCACCCACTTTGTAAACTTGTCAACCACCACCAGGAGGTGGGTCTTCTTATCTTTAGACCTTTTGAAAGACCCAACCATATCCAGCCCCCAAGTCGCAAACGGCCAAGTAATTGGAATCATTCTCAATTCTTGAGCTGGTACATGAGCACGTCTTGAGAACTTTTGGCAACCATCACATCGTCTGACCAGATCCTCTGCATCAGCACGAGCAGTTAACCAATAGAAGCCATGGCGAAACGCTTTAGCCACCAGAGATTTTGAACCGGCGTGGTGACCACAATCTCCTGCGTGGATCTCACGCAAAATTTCATGGCCTTCTTCAGGAGACACAGAGCGTTGAAATGCTCCTGACACACTACAATGATGCAACTCGCCGTTGATAATAGTCATGGACTTGGATCGCCGGATTATCTGTCTGGCCAGAATCTCATCCTCTGGTAACTCGCCCCGGTTCTTGTACGCCAGGTAGGGAAACGTCCAATCTGGAATAACATGAAGAGCTGCCACCAATTGAGCCTCCAGACCAGGAATAGCCAAATCCGCTTCACCAGGGATCTTGACCGACGGGTTGTGCAGCACATCCAGAAAAACATTGGGCGGAACCGGTTTACGCTGAGAGCCCAGCCGGCTTAAAGCGTCCGCCGCTTCATTTTTCCGCCGGTCCACGTGGTCCACCTGATAGCCTTTGAAATGACCTGCAACAATATCCACCTCACGACGATATGCTGCCATGAGTGGATCCTTGGAGTCCCAAGTGCCAGACACTTGTTGAGCCACGAGGTCCGAGTCACCGAAGCACTTAACTCGACCTAGATTCATCTCCTTAGCCATCCGGAGACCATGGAGCAAGGCTTCATACTCAGCTGCATTGTTAGTACAAGGGAACATTAAGCGGAGAACATAACAAAACTTATCACCTTGCGGGGAAGTTAATACGACTCCAGCCCCCGAACCTTCCAATTGCCGGGATCCGTCAAAATGGATGGTCCAATATGTGTGATCCGGCTTTTCCTCAGGTGCTTGCATTTCCGTCCAATCATCGATAAAATCAACCAGTGCTTGAGACTTAATCGCCGTCCGAGGCACATACTTCAAATCGTGCGGCCCAAGCTCTATAGCCCACTTGGCAATCCGGCCAGTTGCTTCCCGGTTCTGGATGATATCCCCAAAAGGAGCAGAACTGACCATCGTAATTGGATGCCCTTGGAAGTATTGTTTAATCTTCCGGCTTGCCATAAAAACTCCATACACCAGCTTCTGCCAATGCGGATACCTTTGCTTGGACTCAATGAGCACCTCGCTGATATAATAGACCAGACGTTGAACCTGATGCTCCTTACCTGCCTCCTTTCGCTCCACCACAATAGCCACGCTGACCGCCCGAGCATTAGCAGCAACATATAGCAGTAACGGCTCCTTGTCAATGGGAGCGGCGAGCACATGCGGATTGGCCAATTGCCGCTTTAAGTCCTTAAATGCTTCATCAGCAGCAGAACTCCAGACAAACTGATCCGTGTTCTTCAACATCTGATACAACGGGATTGCCTTCTCACCAAGACGACTGATAAACCGGCTTAACGCGGCAATCCGGCCTGCCAAGCGTTGAACATCATTGATACACTTTGGTTTAGCCAGGGAGGTGATGGCTGTGATCTTCTCCGGATTAGCCTCAATTCCCCTATTGGACACCAGGAAGCCTAATAACTTGTCCGCCGGTACACCAAAGACGCATTTGTCCGGATTAAGCATCATCTTGTATGTCCTCAGGTTATCAAAAGTTTCCTTTAAATCACCAATCAGAGTCTCCTTCTCCCTGGATTTAACCATGATATCATCCACGTAGGCGTGTACATTACGGCCAATCTGTTTGTGTAGACAATTTTGCACACAACATTGATAAGTTGCCTGGGCACTCTTGAGCCCAAAGGGCATAGACACATAGCAGAAGGCTCCAAAGGGAGTTATGAATGCCGTTTTCTCCTGGTCCTTAACTACCATTTTGATCTGATGATAGCCAGAATATGCATCCAAAAACTTAAACGCTCACAACCCGCCGTAGCATCAATAATTTGATCAATACGGGGGAGGGCAAAATGATCTGCTGGACAAGCTTTATTAAGATCTGTGTAATTCACACACATGTGCCAGGTGCCGTTTTTCTTAAGGACCAGCACCGGATTGGCAAGCCACTCAGGGTGAAAAACTTCAACAATAAAACCAGCTGCTAAGAGCCTGGCTACCTCTTCTCCAATTACATTGCGTCTTTCTTCGTTAAACTGGCGGAGGAACTGTTTCACCGGTTTGTATTTAGGATCCACATTAAGGGTGTGCTCAACGAGTTGCCTCGGTACACCTGGCATGTCAGAGGGCTTCCATGCAAAATGTCCCGATTCTCACAGATGAACTCGATGAGCGCGCTTTCCTATTTCGGATCCAAATTAGCGCTGATGCTGAACTGCTTGGACGAATCGCCAGGTACAAAGTCAACAAGCTTAGTTTCTGCTGCCGATTTGAACTTCAGGGCCGGATCATGCTCCGTAGTTGGCTTCTTTAATGGAGTCATGTCCGCCGGATCAACATTGTCCTTATAATACTTCAGCTCCTCAGTGGCACAAACCGACTCTGCATAGGCCGCATCACCTTCCTCGCACTCCAAAGCGATTTTGCGGCTTCTGTGAACCGTTATTGTCCCCTTGTGACCCGGCATCTTGAGCTGCAAATACACATAACATGGCCGTGCCATAAACTTGGCGTAGGCCGGTCACCCAAATAGGGCGTGATATGGACTTTGGATTTTCATCACTTCAAACATCAATGTCTCCGACCTGGAATCATGATCATCCCCAAAGGCCACTTCCAGAGCTATCCTACCAACAGGATATGCTGATCTGCCAGGTACTACACCGTGGAACATCGTATTAGACGGTTTAAGATTTTTATCTGTTAATCCCATACGACGGAAGGTCTCATAGTACAAGATATTAATGCTGCTACCTCCATCCATGAGCACCTTGGTGAACTTGTAACCTACCACCTGAGGCGCCACCACCAGAGCCAACTGACCCGGATTATCGACCTGGGGAGGGTGATCCTCTCTGCTCCATATGATTGGCTGTTCAGACCAACGTAGATAATGGGGTATGGCCGGTTCAACAGAGTTGACCGCCCGCCTCTGAACCTTCCGGTCTCGCTTGTCCAAGCTAGTGGTGAAGACATGGTACTGCCCACTACTCAACTGCTTTGGGTTGCTCTGGTAACCTGACTGTTGCTGCTGTTGGTTGTAACCACCCTGGTTGTTCTGACTATTTTGACCATTATGTCCGCCCGGATTACCATTAAATCCTGAACTGGAACTTCCTCCACCATAACCCGGCCCGGATCCTGAGCCACCGCCAGATTCGTGATCATACCGGAAATTATTAGAATTCTTGAACTCCTGCATAATAAAGCAATCCTTCCAAAGGTGGTTTGCTGGCGCCTCCTTCGTCCCATGTCTTGGACAGGGCTGGCTTAGCAGATAGTTTAGGTAGTCTGGGTTAGTGTTGGGTGCCCCATTACGATTTTTCGGTTTACCCTTGCGTCACTGGCCATTGTCCTGTGCGTTGGTATTAGCCACAAAGTCCATGTTACCATCCGCTTTACGCTTGCCTCCACCACCATTGCCTGCCCAGTGATGCTGCTGACCTTTGGAGTTGCTGTTCCTCTTTCCCTTCCCTGTCTTGTCATCATCAGATTCGGGATCCTTGGTACTATCAGAATCAGCATATTTCACCAAAGCGGCCATGAGGGTCCCCATGTTAGTGCAATGACGCTTCATCCGTCCCAACTTCAGCTTCAGGGGCCCAAACCGACAGTTGCCTTCTAGGGTTAATACTGCGGTGTCAGCGTTGATGCGGTCCAATGAGTGCAACACTTGTGAAACCCGGCGCACCCAATGAGTCGTTGATTCTCCTTCCTCCTGGACGCATGCAGCTAAGTCCACTATCGACATAGGCTGTTTACATGTATCCTTGAAATTGCTGATAAATCGGGCTCGTAATTGGGCCCATGAACTGATAGAATTAGCCGGCAAGCTTTTTAACCAAGTACGGGCCGTTCCTTCAAGCATCATGGTGAAGTATTTCGCACACGCCGCGTCATCCACATCAAGCATCTCCATGGCCATCTCATAGCTCTCCACCCATGTCTCTGGAGGCTGATCCGCCGTGTAATTTGGTACCTTGTGCGGGCCCTTGAAATCCTTGGGCAGGCGCACATTGCGTAAAGTGGGGATAAGGCAAAGCACCCCCAAAGAACTAGAAGTAACACCAGGTTCGATCGAGATGGTTGGACGAACCGACGTGAGCTGCCGAGCCTGATGCTGTGTGGCTAACTCGGCCTCCCTGCGCGCTCGGGCCCGGTTCACCACTTCCTGAGCGTTATCAGCACCGCCTGTCGGGTTGTTGCCACGGGGTGCTCCACGTCGTTCATTACTCGACACTGCCGGTTCATCCATATGTCTGCTATAGCTCCGGCTTGGACGGGGGGGGGGGGGTCGAGTGGATCCGGTCGCGGCTGTACGAGTATGCTTCCTGTTGGACCAAAGCTGTCCTCAGAAGCTCCTTGACCCGTCGCGTCTCTACTGCCTGTGGCGAATCACCTTCAATTGGAATGGCCTCCAGCCGTGCAGCAGCGCCAATGAGATTGTCCATCGGGTTGGAGTAGTGACCCGGAGGTGTTAAAATAGCCTGAGGTATAACGGTGTTTTGATGAGGCGGGTCCATCTGACGAGGCTGAACCGGTGCACCAGTCCCGGGAGCTTCCGCCCGGTTTCCCTCCAGCGGATTGTCGGTTCCTACTCCTGGAGTGTTGAAAAGGTCTCTGGCCTCAAAAACCGGAGGCAAACGGGATCGGTACTTCCTCCTCATGACTTCCTGCGACGCACTCTGGTCCAACATGAGCCTGTAGGCTTGTGCATCTAAAGCGGCCCGCTCCATGGCCATCCTGGTGTCCTCAGCTGCCAGATCTGCCTTGGCCTGGGTGATCTGTTCCTTCACTTTTGCAATCTCTGCGTTGTGAACGCCATGATCCACCGGATTAGCCTCCGCCATAAGCACAACCAATGCATCAAATAGCTCTGATAGAACTTGAGCCGGCGGGCGCACAGGGCCTCCTGCCCCGGCAGCCGTCGCCGCTGCTGAACCGGAGGTTGTTGCCGCAACGGTCGAAGAATGAAGCGCTGCTTGTGTGCCAGTCATGAATATTCCAACCCGGTTGGGCAGATCAAAGGGGTCCGGAATACTGTCGCCATCGGAACAGCCCCCAATCCGGCCATCTTGTAGCTGATAAAGAGATTCGGTTTCTCCGGTCGATGACTCGTCATCGGAACAAACGATGGTATCACCGCGATATTCTGATCCATCCTCATAACTTCCTCCATGGATGACTCCCACGAAGGCACGCTTCATGGTCGGTTTAACCCGGGCGAATCGCGCACGCTGAGCCATCTCGACGAGGTCGGTGCAGATGTCCGGCTCAGGGCCCGGTTCACCGATCTTGCCAATGAAAACATGAATGCCACCAAAGGGGACCCGGTACCCATACTCAATTGAGCCGGCCTCGGGGCCCCAGCCTGCGTCGTCGATGTAGAACTTGCTGCGACGACTCTTAGTAATCCGGCCTACAACGTAGCCCTCGAGTCCTTCAAAGCGGCCCTCCAAGAACCGGAAACCATCGTGCGATCGCCCCACGGTGGGCGCCAACTGTCGTGGTTTTGTCACGGCAGATGTCCTAGAGAAAGGACTTAGTCGTGGAGCCATCGCGACGGGTTAGCTTGAAGGGGTTAAAGCGGACACAGGGACGCAAGAGAGTTATACTAGTTCGGCCCCTTCAATGAAGGTAAAAGCCTACGTCTAGTTGTGATGGAATTGATGGGGTTTCGATGACTAGGGAGCAAACAAGCTTCGCCTATGTCTCGAGTTGTTGTCTATCTTTGAACCGCCGCCGGGTCGTCCCCTTATATACATGGGTGACACCCGTCGGTTCACAGAGTCCCAACACCGGTCGATATTCGTATTCCGGGTTGGTCTCTCCTTATTCCTAACTTACAATACAAGTTTATATACAAATCCCGGTTTATAGCTACAAGTCTTGAACCGGCTACGGGCCTTAGGCCCTCATCTGTCTTCTTGGGCTTTATCACTCTTGAATTACTGATGAAGTTGACCCGGCCCAGATAGGCCGGTTTAGGCCCAGCAGTAATATCCCCAACATGTATGGTGGGTACGGGTGAGTCCGGCGCAGCGGAAGAGTCGGACGAAGGAGCAGGGCTGGGTGATGGAGTGGGAGTAGGGGCCGAGGGTGGTGGGGAGGGAGCAGAGGTCGGAGGTGTTGGGGACATCTCGGGTGGAGTGAGGGTAGGGTTGGTATCGTCTATGGCGGGTGTTAATGGTGGTGGTGGTGTGTTGTGTTCGTAGGTAGGTGTAACGCCCTCGATGCGGCTATATCTCCCACGTGTCGAAGCACGACTTAGAGGCATAACTGCATTGAAAGCAATGTCGCAAGTAAGGCAATCTTCACAATATCCCATGCAAATAGATAATAAAAGGGGAAGGTACATAGTTGGCTTACACTCGCCACGTCAAACAAAATACATAAATAGCATTACATCATCCAATCACTCATGGTCCGACTACGGTACCAAAATAAAAGATCAAACCAACATGCGACACGGTCCCGATCGCCCCAACTGGGCACCACTACTGATCATCAGGGAAAGACACATAGTAACGGCGTGAGTCTTCGTCGAACTCCCACTTGAGCTCAAGCGCATCATCTGGAACGGAGTCATCAGGCCCTGGATCTGGTTTGGAAGTAATCTGTGAGCCACAGGGACTCAGCAATCTCGCACCCTAGCGATCAAGACTATTTAAGCTTATAGGTAAGGCAAGGTAATATGTGGAGCTGCAGCAAGCGACTAGCATATATGGTGGCTAACCTGTTCGCAAAGAAGAGCGAGAAGAGAAGGCAAAGCATGAACGAATAACTAGAGAACAACCTGCGTCAAGCATTACTCCAACACCGTGTTCACTTCCCAGACTCCGCCGAGAAGAGACCATCACGGTACTACACACAGTTGATTCATTTTAATTAAGTTAAGGTTCAAGTTATCTACAACCGGACATTAACAAATTCCCATCTGCCCATAACCGCGGGCACGGCTTTCGAAAGTTCAAATCCCTGCAGGGGACTCCCAACTTAGCCCATGACAAGCTCTCACGGTCAACGAAGGATATACCTTCTCCCGAGACATTCCGATCAGACTCGGTATCCCGGTTCTACAAGACAACCCGACAAGTTAAAACAAGTCCAGCAACACTGCCCGAATGTGCCGACAAATCCCGATAGGAGCAGCACATATCTAGTTCTCAGGGCACACTCAGATGAGACTAGCTACGAGTAAAACCAAACCTCAAGTTGCCCCGAGGTGGCCCCACAGGCAGCTCAGTCGGACCAACACTCAGAGGAGCACTGGCCCAGGGGGGGTTTAAATAAGATGACCCTCGGGCTCCGGAAACCCAAGGGAAAAAGAGGCTAGGTGGCAAATGGTAAAACCAAGGTTGGGCATTGCTGGAAGAGTTTTATTCAAGGTGATTTGTTAAGGGGTTCCCATTATTACCCAACCGCGTAAGGAACGCAAAATCCGGGACATAACACCGATATGATGGAAAATAAGGCGGCAAGAGTGAAACAAAACACTAGGCAAAAGGCCGAGCCTTCCACCCTTTACCAAGTGTATAGATGCATCAAGATAACAAGATAATATAATGATATCCCAACAAGAAAATAATGTTCCAACAAGGAACGGTCTCCAATCTTCACCTGCAACTAGCAACGCTATAAGAGGGGCTGAGCAAAGCGGTAACATAGCCAATCAACGGTTTGCTAGGACATGGTGGGTTAGAGGTTTGACATGGCAATTTGGGAGGCATGATAAGCAAGTGGTAGGCATCGTAGCATAGGCATAGCAAAAGAGCGAGCATCTAGCAAAGCAAAGATAGAAGTGATTTCGAGGGTATGGTCATCTTGCCTGCAAAGTTGTCAGAGTTGAATGGATCCTCGAAAGCAAACTCAACGGGCTCCTCGTTAGCGAACTCGTCTCCCGGCTCTACCCAAACAAGACAAACAAGCAAAAAGGAACACAATCAACCACGTGCAAAGCTCAAACAACATGATGCAAACATGGTATGCTATATGGGATGCGATATGTGATGCATATGCAAGATTTGACAAGGGATGATTGAACCTGGCCTCAACTTGGAAATCCAAGTGTGCCACTGGAAAGGTGAGGTGATTTCGGTTTAAATCGATATAAAGAACACCGGAATCGGATGCACGGTTTGGAAATGGCAAGCAAGACAAATATGGCACTGGTCTGCGATAAACAACAAGTAGCCATCTAAATGCATCAAGTTAATTATGCTACAGCACTCAAACATGACAACAAAATCCATGGCAGGGATCCACTCATAATTCTTGACAAAAGATGAACACTGAGCTACGGCCAATTCATCCATTAACAGGTTCAAACAAGCATGGCAAAAGAGCAATTGATAAACAGGTTTCAGACTTAGTGAAATTAACACAAGCCTGAAATTTCAGATCAGGTAGCACACTTTGGAGCAAGAAAACTAGATGCTACAGGAACTTAACATGGCAAAGCAAAGCATGGCATGGAGCTACTCAAAGAGCTTAACAAAAGTCCCTTAGTGACCTTGAGACAAAAGGGATCATAAAATACAATTGCAAGCATGTGAACATGGCAAAAACATAAACAGATTACAGACTTAGAGAAATTCCAGGACATGACAAAAACAGATTCAACATGGCATCTTTACAAGCTTGATTAACTCACCACAAGGCATGTCATGACATGGAACAAACTCTAGCATGAAGTAGACATGAAAATGAAGCTAACCATGTGCCAAACCACCTCATAGCATGTTTCATATAAATCACACAAAAATGCCAAAATAGCAATATGATGTAAAATTACATGTATACAAACTTGCTTAAATGCAGAAAATAATGCCACCACTGGATTGGTGGGATTTTTCTACCCCAAAAACATATATAATATGTTGGGGTTGCTGTAAAGTAATCATCACAAGTGCAATAAGTTAGAAACTGCCCTAAATGGAATATGACGGAAATGACATTTTCCTTATTTGGAAACATCCAGATATGGACTTGCCCGAAATGGAAAATGAGGACTTGCCATAAATGGAAAACGTGGGGATAAGGGAAAAAAGAAAGAGGAGGGCGCTGGGAGGCTGACTGGTGGGACCCTTCTGTCATCCTCACGCTTATTGCAAAAAGAAAAAAAAGGGAATCAAACCGCGCCCGCGGGGGATCGAACCCGGGTCTCGACGGTGCGGGCATGCGTGGTCAACCACTGCGCTAAGGAGGGCGGGCGTGTAAGGAGTGGGCGCCTGGTTCCTTTTGAACCAGAGCCAGAAGGCCAAGCCTTTGCCATGACAACACAGAGAATCACCGGCGCCGGCAGAGACGAGCTAGACGGCGACGGTTTGCAATGCAGAACCACGGCGGGCGTGCGGAAAGGGGTATAGATGTGTGTGTGTGCATGTGGACCAACTGCGGGGTGTGCGCGCGCGAGATCTCTCGAGGACGAGCTCGTGCTCGTCTCGGGTATGGCGGCGGCAAGGCTGGGCGAGGCTGCTGCTCCTCGCGTTCGAGCGCACGCGTGAAGGATGGGGCGTGAGGCGACTGCATCTAGGCGGGAACCGGAGCGCGGGGACGCACGGGCGCGCTGCAGCAAAAACACAACAAAACTACAGACTTCGCCGGAGCATCAGGAGCACAGAAAAGACATGGATCTATCGAGTCTCACAGGGCCCTATATGCCATGGAAAGAAAGGGAGAGGTAGGTGCGTTACCCAGCTCACCCTAGGACACGATGGGGTAGACGGGAACGAGCTGTAGACGATGCGATGGAGCTCTGAACTTGGCGGGGCTGCTGTCCGCTAAGCAGAGGAAGAAAACGGCCGAGGGAGTCGATCTGGAAGCCTTGTGATCACGTGCGGCGTGGAAGCAGACGTAGGGGAACTTGGCGTTCCTCTCCACGGTGGCAGAGGGGGTCGGAGGCGCGGCGTAGACGGCTACTCCGAGCTCGAGCTCAAGCTCGGCCGGAGCATGGTGGGCAGGGTGACGTCATGGTGTGGCTAGCCTTACCTGGCGGCGGCGAGGGAAGACGAGGGCCTGGATGGGCAGGGGAGAGACCGGGGTAGGGTTTGGACATGCTTTAAAGGGGCTAGGGGCGTCAGACGACCGTCAAATCAACCGGGGCATCGACATGGACATGCTGGATGCGTGCCGTACAGGAGGTTGATGACGTCTCTGTACACGTGGGCTGACTGGGCCGGAAGAGGTAAGTGGGCTAGCTAGCTAGAGGGGAAAAGGCCCAGGTGGCTGCACTAGGGGGGGGGCTCTCCCCTTTTTCTTAATTCTGTAAATTAAAATTCATAGCTGTAGAAAAGGAAAAGTAAAGGGAGGTTTGAGAGGTATATGGAAGAAACAAAAATATCCCTGAGCTCCTGGAAATATGCTCTATTTAATATAATTGGTTTGGACTATTTTAGAGGTAGAAAAATGAAGCAAGTTTGTATAAAATTCAAACTTGATGCATTTTTGAACCCAACCAAAACAATTCTAAAAGAGGTGAAAATTGACAGAGGGGTTCTAGACATGTAGCAAGATTTATAGGGAGAAGATGAACATTTTTGGAGGAGGGCAAGATGGCACTTGCAAAAAGAAAGAGAAAAGAAGGAGAGGTGGTGATGCATGGAACACACATAGAACATGCAACAACATATCATGCATGAATTTCATGGAAAAGCAAGTTGGCATAAGCCCAACACAAACATAGATATGCACATGATGCAAACATATGATGAGGGCATAGTGCAACAATGGATGACAAAAGAGATATGACAAAGCAAAGACAAGAAAAGCAAAGACAAACAAAACAAACCCAAAAAGAAACCCACAAAGAGGAAAACCACTTAGAATAGATGAAGAACAAGATGGATATATTGCCAAAATGGGAAGTTTTACATCTGGGGTGTTACAACACTCCATTTCTACGAAAGGATCTCGTCCCGAGATCTAGGACTGGAAGAACGCCGGGTACTCAGAAAGGAGATGATCCTTGCGTTCCCAGGTGGCTTCACGGTCGGAATGGTGTGACCACTTGACTTTGAGGAATTTGATTGACTTATTGCGAGTCTTGCGTTCAGTCTCTTCAAGAATAGCAGCGGGGTGCTCACGATAAGAGAGATCTTCTTGGAGATCAATGTCTTCGAAGTTGATGGTGCGGTCAGGAGTCTTGAAGCACTTGCAGAGCTGAGAGACATGGAACACGTCATGCACATTGGCAAAGTTTGAAGGAAGCTCGAGTTGATAGGCGAGATCGCCTCTCTTGCTGACGATCTTGAAAGGACCCACGTATCTAGGGGCAAGCTTCCCTTTGATACCGAAGCGACGAGTACCTTTCATTGGAGAGACGCAGAGGTAAACATGATCTCTGATCTCGAAAGCCAAATCACGGTGCTTACTATCGTAGTAGCTCTTCTGGCGCGATTGCGCTGCTTTGAGGTTATCTCGAATGACTTTGCACATTTCCTCTGCCTCTGTGATTAAGTCATTTCCCAGAAGTTGACGTTCACCGGTTTCAAACCAGTTGAGAGGGGTACGACACTTCCTGCCATACAGAATTTCGAATGGGGCCTTGCCCGAACTTGCTTGAAAACTGTTGTTGTAGGAGAATTCAGCATATGGAAGACAATCTTCCCACTTCATGCCGAAGGAGATCACACAAGCCTTGAGCATATCTTCAAGAATCTGGTTGACACGCTCGACTTGACCGCTAGTTTGAGGATGGAAAGCTGTGCTGAAGCGGATGTTGGTGCCCATGGCCTTCTGAAAAGACTCCCAAAACTTGGAGGTAAAGATGCTGCCACGGTCTGAAGAAATCACCTATGGAATACCGTGCAGTGAGACAATCCGAGAGGTATACAGCTCCGCCAATTGAGCTGCAGTGATTGACTCTTTGATAGGTAGAAAGTGGGCCACTTTAGTGAGTTTGTCGATGACAAGAAATATAGCATCATTGCCACGCTTGGACTTTGGAAACCCAGTCACGAAGTCCATCTCAATGTGGTCAAACTTCCATTCTGGAATGGCAAGAGGTTGGAGGAGACCAGCTGGCCTTTGGTGTTCTGCCTTCACTCTTCTGCAGACATCACACTCATTCACGAACTGAGCAATCTCGCGCTTCATTCGAGTTCGCCAATAAGCCTGCTTGAGGTCCTGATACATCTTCATGCTCCCAGGGTGGATGGAGAGGAGAGAATTGTGAGCCTCGTTCATGATAACTTTACGAAGATCACCTTTGGGCACAACAATACGATCCTCGAAGAAGAGAGTATCCTTGTCATCAAGGCGGTAGCACTTGTACTTGGGTTGGCTCTTGGCAATCCCAATCCTCACCTTCTTCACCATAGCATCAAGAAGTTGAGCCTCGCGAATCTGGTCTTCCAAGATAGGAGAGACTTGAAGGTTGGCGAGGAAACCTTGAGGAACAACTTGCAGATTGAGTTTGCGGAAAGCTTCACAAAGCTCGGGTTGGTAAGGCTTGAGAATCAGACTGTTGCAATAAGCCTTCCTGCTCAAAGCGTCAGCAATCACATTGGCCTTGCCTGGAGTATACTCAATACTCGGATTATACTCTTGAATCATTTCGACCCACCGAGTCTGCCTGAGGTTGAGATTAGGCTGAGTGAAGATGTACTTGAGACTCTTGTGGTCAGTGAAAATGTCCACTTTTCTTCCCAATAAGAGATGTCTCCAAGTCAAAAGAGCATGCACAACTGCCGCCAACTCGAGGTCATGAGTGGGGTAGTTCTTCTCATTGGGCTTCAACTGCCGAGAGGTATAAGCCACAACTTTCTTTTCTTGCATCAACACTGCACCAAGACCTTGGAGAGAAGCATCGCAGAAGACCTCGAACGGTTTGGATTCATCAGGAGGAGTCAGAACTGGAGCAGTGACCAATTTCTCTTTCAAAGTGTTGAAAGCGATGTCACATTCCGGAGACCAAACGTACTTGACGTGCTTCTGGAGAAGGTTAGAAAGGGGCTTTGCAATCTTTGAAAAGTTCTCAACGAACCTTCGACAGTAGCTTGCGAGACCGAGGAAGCTACGGAGTTGCTTCCTGTTCTGAGGTGGTTCCCAATTCACAATTGCAGTCACCTTCTCAGGATTCACCGCAATGCCCTTGGCAGAGATGATATGCCCAAGATAAAGAACCTCATCGAGCCAAAACTCGCACTTTGAGAACTTGGCGTAGAATTGATGTTCCATGAGCTTATCGAGCACCAAACGCAAGTGCTTGGCATGATCTTCCTTGTTCTTCGAAAAGACCAGAATGTCGTCGAGATAGACCAAAACAAAGTCATTTGTGTAGGCGTTGAAGATGAAGTTCATCATGCGAGAGAAAGTCGGAGGGGCGTTGACGAGGCCAAAAGACATGACAGTGTATTCATATGAACCATAGCTTGTCCTGAAAGCCGTCTTGGGAATATCTTGCTCACGGATTCGAATCTGATGATAACCCATACGGAGATCAAGCTTGGAGAATACTTGGGCACCTTTGAGTTGTTCGAACAGCTCGTTGATGTTGGGAAGTGGGTATTTGTTCTTGATGGTCTTCTTGTTCAATGGACGGTAATCAACACAAAGTCGGTCCGTTCCATCCTTCTTCTTCACAAAAAGAACACCACAACCCCACGGAGAAGAACTAGGTCGGATGAGGCCCATTCGCTCTTGAATATCGAGTTGCTTCTTCGGCTCCTTCAACTCTTCAGGTCTGAGCTTGTAAGGACGCTTGCACACTGGTTCCGTGCCAGGCTCAAGATCGATGACGAATTCAACTGGCCGGTGCGGAGGCATTCCTGGAAGCTCTTCTGGAAAGATGTCTTGATATTCGCACACGACTGGAATTTGCGAGATAGCATCTAGTTCACCCTTCTCATTGAGAGAAAACAGACGGATGGTATCGTCATTAGCGGCAAAGACAATTACATCCTCAGACGAATGAGTCAATTGAATCTGCCTGGCTGCACAATCAAGCTGAGCCTTGTGCTTAGAAAGCCAATCCATTCCGAGAATAAGATCAATATCCGAGTTACCAAGAACCATTGGAGAAGCCAGAAACTTGAAATCACCCATCATGATAGAAACATCCGGAACCATCATACTAGAACTCAGACGCTTAGCCAGAGAGACGACTTGCATAGCTCTAGGTAATGCCTTAGTACTAAAATTGTTCTCCGATACAAATGGGAATGGCATTGCACCAGAGTCAAAAAGTACTTTAGCTGGAATATCGTTAACAGGAAGGTTACCCATAATGACATCTGACGAGTCCTCTGCCTGAGCTGCATTCAGCATGTTGACCTTGGCGTGCTTGGGGTTATGCTTGACCACAGCTGTACTTGCCGATCTCACAGGAGGAGGAGGAGGGAGACGCCTCTGGTTGAAGCATTTGTTGGCATAGTGACCCTTCTGTTGGCACTTGTTGCACGTGACCTCTGAAAGCAGACGGTGATACGGAGCACTCGATCTTGGAGCTTGAGAAGAAGTCTTGTTCTGAAAGCCAG
The DNA here is from genome assembly GCF_056163025.1 of Triticum urartu. NCBI lineage: Eukaryota > Viridiplantae > Streptophyta > Magnoliopsida > Poales > Poaceae > Triticum > Triticum urartu. The sequence goes on along the minus strand of NC_141875.1, from coordinate 506,935,172 downwards.
GGTTGGGTGGGTGGGAAGATCCACTGCCACCTTTGCTCTTCTGATACGGCTGACGGAACGGAGGAGGAGGAAACCAATACTTCTGCTGCTTGGCCACTTGAGTAGAGGAAGAAGGAGTAGCATCTCTGACTCGCTTCTTGGAAGCATCACACTTCAGTTGAGCAGCCTGTTGCTTCAATGCCATGTTGTAGAACTCATCGTACCTCAAGGGCTCAAAGAGAACAAGAGCTAGCTGGATTTCTTCTCTGAGACCACCCCTGAACTGGTATATCATGCTCTTCTCGTCAGGGACGTCCTGCTTAGCAAAGCGGGCGAGCTTCTAAAACAACTTGTTGTAGTCATAGACAGACAAAGAGCCTTGCTTCAGGTTGCGGAATTCCTCATGCTTGCTTTCAACCACGCTTTGAGGAATATGATGAGCTTTGAAGTCTTGACGGAATTCATCCTAGGTAATCACACAGCCTCCTCTGGAATCCTTGTACTGCTGGAACCATTCTGCAGCTTGGTCTTTGAGTTGGAAGGAAGCAAACTTGACAAAGTCCTCAGGCCTGACGTTACTGCACTCGAAATGCTTGCACAAGTCCACGAGCCAATCATCAGCGTTAGTTGCCTCAACACAATTGCTGAAGGTCTTTGGCTGGTTAGCAAGGAACTGGTTGAGTGTAGCAAAGTGATTCTGATTGTTGCCTTGGTTGCCTTGGTTCGCTTGGTTGCGCTCTTGAAGAATTTGCATGATCAACTGCGTGTTTGCATTGGTAGCAGCCATCACAGCTTGCCATGCCTCCGGAGGAGGAGGAGGTGGTGGCGGATCCTGATTCTGATTGCTGCTCTTAGCGGGAGCCATCCTGAAGAGGGTGACATCCGTTAGCACATTGATAGATAAGATTGAAGCTGAATCAAGCGGGTTGAAATTGCAACATATAGTCTTCACATCCGAACATTAGAACGAATGCATTCAAATTGAAATGGTCACATATCCATAAATTGAGAAGCCACTTAGAATTTAGGTAGAGGAATAAATCAACAAGGTATGGAACAAGAACGAATACTCGGTAAGAAATCCCAATCTCAAACCGAATATCCGTGCAAGGAGAACTAGAGCTACAAGAATTCCCACCTATGAAACTCCCGAACCTTTCCGGTTATGCAATCAGGTGTTGGGGATACAGGGGAAGCATAATATCTCACCCAAATCTAGCAAATCCTACATCCAGCTGTATCCATCCTTCAACACATAACCGAGAAAAACTTCGGAAACCATCTACCTCAACCTTCGAAAAGCATCCGTTATACAAGTTATGGCAATACTCCTGAACTCCCGCTCCAGTACTGGGTGGTGTCGAGGTTATCTCACCAACAACTGCATAAAAGAGATTTTCGATGTTGGCGAACTAAACTCAAGTATTCCAGAACTGCAACGATAAAATTGTGACGACAACACCTCGGAGCTCAACTCCCCGGGACACTGCCACAACCCCTAAATGACAGGAGGCACCAAGAACAATGTTCTCGTCACAAATCGATCGGAACGATTCCAAGATACCCGCGTGATCCTAAATTTTTTTAGTGAAATTTGAGAAGAGAAGAGTCAAAACTCTACGTCAGGATGCCTTACTAGAGTGATGAGGGGACTAGGGAGTAAAAAGAATTCCTAAACTCTCCGATATATAATTCCTAGATGACTCAAAAACATTTTTCTAGACTCAACAATGGCTGCTAAAACGATCAAGCAGTGGGGGCTCCTAAGGTCGGGGAAGGCTCTGGTTACCAACTTGTAACGCCCTCGATGCGGCTATATCTCCCACGTGTCGAAGCATGACTTAGAGGCATAACCGCATTGAAAGCAATGTCACAAGTAAGGCAATCTTCACAACATCCCATGTAAATAGATAATAAAAGGGGAAGGTACATAGTTGGCTTACACTCGCCACGTCAAACAAAGTACATAAATAGCATTACATCATCCAATCACTCATGGTCCGACTACGGTACCAAAATAAAAGATCAACCCAACATGAGGCACGGTCCCGATCGCCCCAACTGGGCACCACTACTGATCATCAGGGAAAGACACATAGTAACGGCGTGAGTCTTCGTCGAACTCCCACTTGAGCTCAAGCGCATCATCTGGAACGGAGTCATCAGGCCCTGGATCTGGTTTGGAAGTAATCTGTGAGCCACAGGGACTCAGCAATCTCGCACCCTAGCGATCAAGACTATTTAAGCTTATAGGTAAGGCAAGGTAATATGTGGAGCTGCAGCAAGCGACTAGCATATATGGTGGCTAACCTGTTCGCAAAGAAGAGCGAGAAGAGAACGCAAAGCACGAACGAATAACTAGAGAACAACCTGCGTCAAGCATTACTCCAACACCGTGTTCACTTCCCGGACTCCGCCGAGAAGAGACCATCACGGTAACACACACAGTTGATTCATTTTAATTAAGTTAAGGTTCAAGTTATCTACAACCGGACATTAACAAATTCCCAACTGCCCATAACCGCGGGCACGGCTTTCGAAAGTTCAAATCCCTACAGGGGAGTCCCAACTTAGCCCATGACAAGCTCTCACGGTCAACGAAGGATATACCTTCTCCCGAGACATTCCGATCAGACTCGGTATCCCGGTTCTACAAGACAACCCGACAAGTTAAAACAAGTCCAGCAACACCGCCCGAATGTGCCGACAAATCCCGATAGGAGCTGCACATATCTCGTTCTTAGGGCACACTCAGATGAGACTAGCTACGAGTAAAACCAAACCTCAAGTTGCCCCGAGGTGGCCCCGCAGGCAGCTTAGTCGGACCAACACTCAGAGGAGCACTGGCCCAGGGGGGTTTAAATAAGATGACCCTCGGGCTCCGGAAACCCAAGGGAAAAAGAGGCTAGGTGGCAAATGGTAAAACCAAGGTTGGGCATTGCTGGAAGAGTTTTATTCAAGGCGATTTGTCAAGGGGTTCCCATTATTACCCAACCACGTAAGGAACGCAAAATCCGGGAACATAACACCTATATGACGGAAACTAAGGCGGCAAGAGTGGAACAAAACACTAGGAAAAAGGCCGAGCCTTCCACCCTTTACCAAGTGTATAGATGCATTAAGATAATAAGATAATATAATGATATCCCAACAAGAAAATAATGTTCCAACAAGGAACGGTCTCCAATCTTCACCTGCAACTAGCAACGCTATAAGAGGGGCTAAGCAAAGCGGTAACATAGCCAATCAATGGTTTGCTAGGACATGGTGGGTTAGAGGTTTGACATGGCAATTTGGGAGGCATGATAAGCAAGTGGTAGGCATCGTAGCATAGGCATAGCAAAAGAGCGAGCATCTAGCAAAGCAAAGATAGAAGTGATTTCGAGGGTATGATCAGCTTGCCTGCAAAGTTGTCAGAGTTGACTGGATCCTCGAAAGCAAACTCAACGGGCTCCTCGTTAGTGAACTCGTCTCCCGGCTCTACCCAAACAAGACAAACAAGCAAAAAGGAACACAATCAACCACGTGCAAAGCTCAAACAACATGATGCAAACATGGTATGCTATGCGGGATGCGATATGTGATGCATATGCAAGATTTGACAAGGGATGATTGAACCTGGCCTCAACTTGGAAATCCAAGTGTGCCACTGGAAAGGTGAGGTGATTTTGGTTGAAATCGATATGAAGAACACCGGAATCGGATGCACGGTTTGGAAATGGCAAGCAAGACAAATATGTCACCGGTCTGCGATAAACAGCAAGTAGCCATCTAAATGCATCAAGTTAATTATGCTACAACACTCAAACATGACAACAAAATACATGGCAGGGATCCACTCATAATTCTTGACAAAATATGAACACTGAGCTACGGCCAATTCATCCATTAACAGGTTCAAACAAGCATGGCAAAAGAGCAATTGATAAACAAGTTTTAGAGTTTGTGAAATTAACACAAGCCTGGAATTTCAGATCAGGTAGCACACTTTGGAGCAAGAAAACTAGATGCTACAGGAACTTAACATGGCAAAGAAAAGCATGGCATGGAGCTACTCAAAGATCTTAACAAAAGTCCCTTAGTGACCTTGAGCCAAAAGGGATCATAAAATACAATTGCAAGCATGTGAACATGGCAAAAACATAAACAGATTACAGACTTAGAGAAATTCCAGGACATGACAAAAACAGATTCAACATGGCATCTTTACAAGCTTGATTAACTCACCACAAGGCATGTCATGGCATGGAACAAACTCTAGCATGAAGTAGACATGAAAATGAAGCTAACCATGTGCCAAACCACCTCATAGCATGTTTCAAATAAATCACACAAAAATGCCAAAACAGCAATATGATGTAAAATGACATGTATGCAAACTTGCTTAAATGCAGAAAATAATGCCACCACTGGATTGGTGGGATTTTTCTACCCCAAAAACATATATAATATGTTGGGGTTGCTGTAGAGAAATCATCACAAGTGCAATAAGTTAGAAACTGCCCTAAATGGAATATGACAGAAATGACATTTTCCTTATTTGGAAACATCCAGATATGGACTTGCCCAAAATGGAAAATGAGGACTTGCCATAAATGGAAAACGCGGGGATAAGGGAAAAAAGAAAGAGGAGGGCGCTGGGAGGCTGACTGGTGGGACCCTTCTGTCATCCTCACGCATATTGCAAAAAGAAAAAAAGGGAATCAAATCGCACCCGCGGGGGATCGAACCCGGGTCTCCCCGATATGGGCATGCATGGTCAACCACTGCACTAAGGAGGGCGGGTGTGTAAGGAGTGGGCGCCTGGTTCCTTTTGAACCAGAGCCAGAAGGCCGAGCCTTTGCCATGACAATACAGAGAATCACCGGCGCCGGCAGAGACGAGCTAGATGGCGACGGCTTGCATTGCATGTAACACCCTCGATGCGACTATATCTCCCACGTGTCGAGGCACGACTTAGAGGCATAATCGCATTGAAGGCATATGTTGCAAGTTAGGCAATCTTCACAACATCCCATGTAATATAGATAATAAAAGGGGAGATAACATAGTTGGCTTACACTCGCCACGTCAATCAAGTACATAAATAACATTACATCATCCAAACACTCATGGCCCGACTACGACGCCAAAATAAAAGATAACCCAACAAGCGACACGGTCCCGATCACCCCCAACTGGGCACCACCACTGATCATCAGGAAAAGAAACATAGTATCGTTGAGAGTCCTCGTCGAACTCCCACTTGAGCTCAAGCGCGTCTCCTGAAGCGGAATCATCAGGCCCTTCATCTGGTGTAATAGTAATCTATGAGCCACAAGGACTCAGCAATCTCGCACCCTCGCGATCAAGACTATTTAAGCTTATAGGTAAGGCAAGGTAAATATAGGTGGAGCTGCAGCAAGCGACTAGCAAAATATGGTGGCTAACTTATTCGCAAAAGAGAGCGAGAAGAGGAGGCAAAGCGCGAGCGAGAAACTAGAGAGCAACCTGCGCAAACATTACTCCAACACCGTGTCCACTTCCCGGACTCCGCCGAGAAGAGGCCATCACGGTAACACACTCAGTTGATTCATTTTAATTAAGTTAAGGTTCAAGTTATCTACAACCGAACATTAACAAATTCCCATCTGCCCATAACCGCGGGCACGACTTTCGAAAGTTCAAAACCCTGCAGGGGAGTCCCAACTTAGCCCATGACAAGCTCTCATGGTCAACGAAGGAATAGACCTCCTCCCAAGACGTTCCGATCAGACTCGGTATCTCGGTTCTTCAAGACACTTCGACAGGTTAAAACAACACCAGCAACACCGCCCGAATGTGCCGACAAATCCCGATAGGAGCTGCACATATCTCGTTCTCAGGGCACACTCAGATTGTCTTAGGTACGGGTAGGCCAGCCCAGAGTTGCCCCTGGTGGCCACCGGCAGCTGACAGGTGGACCAACACTCAGAGGAGCACTGGCCCGGGGGGTTTTAAAATAAGATGACCCTCGGGCTCCGGAAACCCAAGGGGAAAAGAGGCTAGGTGGCAAATGGTAAAACCAAGGTTGGGCATTGCTGGAAAAGCTTTAATCAAGGCGAACTATCAAGGGGTTCCCATTATAAACCAACCGCGTAAGGAACGCAAAATCCGGGAACATAACACCGATATGACGGAAACTAGGGCGGCAAGAGTGGAACAAAACACTAGGCGAGAGGCCGAGCCTTCCACCCTTTACCAAGTATATAGATGCGTTAAGATAACATGGCAATATAATAATATCCCAACAAGTAAATAAATGTTCCAACAAGGAACAGCCTCCAATCTTCACCTACAACTAGCAACGCTATAAGAGGGGCTGAGCAAAGCAGTAACATAGCCAATCAACGGTTTGCTAGGACATGGTGGGTTAGAGGTTTGACATGGCAATTTGGGAGGCTTGAAAGCAAGTGGTAGGCATCGTAGCATTGGCATAGCAAAAGAGCGAGCAAACTAGCATAACAAAGATAGTAGTGATTTCGAGGGTATGATCATCATGCCTGCAAAGTTGTCAGAGTTGACTGGATCCTCGAAAGCAAACTCAACAGGCTCCTCGTTAGCGAACTCGTCTCTCGGATCTACCCAAACAAGACAAACAAGCAACAAGGACACAATCAACCATGTGCAAGATCTCAAACAATATGATGCAAGGATGAGATGCTATGCGGGGTGTGATGCGGGATGCATATGCAAGATGTGACGGGGAATGCATGAACCTGGCCTCAACTTGGAAATCCAAGCATGCCACTGGAAAGATGAGATGAAATCGTTTGAAAACGGTATAAAGAACACCGGAATCGGAGTTACGGTTTGGAAATGGCAAGCGATTCAAATATGACACCGGTCTGCGATTTACAGCAAGTAGCCATCTAAATGCAATGAGATGAACATGCTACAACATCCAAACATGACAAAAAAATACATGGCAGGGATGCATACAAGATGCTTAACAAAAGTCTAGCACTGAGCTACGGTCAATTCATTCATTAACAGGTTCAAACAAGCATGGCAATAATGCATATGGTAAACAGATTTCAGACTTAGTGAAATCAACACTTGTCTGGAATTTCAGATCAGGTAGCTCTCTTCGGAGCAACAAAATTATATGCTACACGAACTGAACATGGCAAAGTAAAGCATGGCATGGAGCTACTCAAAGAGCTTAACAAATGTCCCTTAGTGACCTTGAGCCAAAAGGGATCAGAAAATACAATTGCAAGCATGTGAACATGGCAAAAACATAATCAGTTCTCAGACTTAGTGAAAACTGGAGCATGCTGAAAACAGATATCAAGTAGGCATGTTTACGAGCTCGATGCACTCAATACGGAGCAAGTCATGATAAGCTAAGAATACATCCATCAAGATCACACAAAATGAAAGCTAGACATGGCAAGAACAATAGCATAGCAAGCACGGATCAACTACAATATCATCGGCAAAATTGCAAACAAGTTGACAATCTGCCCAGGTTCATAAAGTAGTAAAAGTAGAGCTCGATTGACTCAAGCTAGGGTGCTCCATAATTGCAAACAAAGACATGGATGGATAGAGCACTACAAGACTAACAAAACATCCTTACTGATCATCCTCAAAAGAGGCACGCATCACTAGGAAACGACATGAACATATGGCCATATGAAATAAACAGGTCAAGGACTTAGTGGAAATGCTAAGTCCCTGAAATCAGAATTACCAAGTGCCTCACTTTGCAAGCTTGTGCTAGTCACCACACACATCACAAAAATACATGGGTTGCACCTCTGGAAAGATGGCAAAACCCTTAACAAAACATATGTAGGACTCATGGGCATAGCATGCACACATTAATCATGGCAAAAATGACAAATATCTAAATGGAGTAGCAGATCTGACAATTATCTCAAGTAGCCCTCTTCTAACAGAATTTTGGGTATCAAGATGAACTCAAATGAAAATGATTCAATGGAACGAAATGATGTGCTCTCTGAGGTGAACATTTTGATATGCTATATGCCAAAAACGGAGTTACGGATGCAAAGTTACGGCAAGATGAACATAGGCACTTGAAACTGGAAAAATCGGGGACTTAGTAGAATTTCGACCTCCGGATCTAGGGTTTGACCCGGGCACGCAAAACGAGGTTGACCGGAGCACTGTTCATCGGAGGGCGCCGGCCGGAGATGGGGAAGCCGGAGCTCGCCGGACGGCGAGGTGGCCGCGGTGGAGCTCGGCTCCGGCGAGGGGAGGCGAGGCCGAGGCGGTGCGGGGGCGCGGCCGGGCGGCGGAGGCGGCGATGGCGCGTCGGACGGCGGTGGCCGGCGATGGTGCGTCGGGCGGCGGCGGGCGGCGACGCGGCCGGGCTCGGAGAAGACGGCGGCGGGGCGACGCGTGGGGCGGCGCGGCGAGCCGATGGAGGCGGGGGAGGTCGTGTGCCTCGGGGGCCCGACCTGGGCCTCCCGGGCCGGCGGCGCGCAACGAAGTGGGGTGGCGGCGCGGATCCAATGGAGGTGTGAAACGTGGCGGCGGCGGTGGATCCGGACACGTCCGGCCGTCCGGATTATGTCCGGCGGCTGGAGGAGGAGGGGGACTAGGGTTTCGTCCGTGATTCGAATGGGGGAAGATATATATAGGCATAGAGGGAGCTAGGAGAGTCCAAATGAGGTGCGGTTTTCGGCCACGCGATCGTGATCGAACGCTCTAGATGATGGAGAAGGCTGAGATGGGTTTTGGGCCAAATTGGAGGGGTGTTGGGCTGCAACACACACGAGGCCTTTTTGGTCCCTCGGTTAACCGTTGGAGTATCAAACGAAGTCCAAATGGTACGAAACTTGACAGGCGGTCTACCAGTAGTAAACCAAGGCCGCTTGGCAAGTCTCAGTCCAATCCGGAAATTTTTAATCCCCACACACGAAAGAAAGCTAGAAATGACCACCGGAGGAGAATGAAGCGCCGGAATGCAAAATGGACAACGGGGAAAATGCTCGAATGCATGAGACGAACACGTATGCAAATGCAATGCACATGATGACATCATATGAGATGCATGACAACGATAACAACGCACGGAGACAAAGACCCGGACCCGAGAAAATAAAATAACTTAACGCCGGAAACGACAAGAGTTGGAGTACAAATTGGGAAAGTTACATCCGGGGTGTTACAACACTGCACCACTACGAAAGGATCTCGTCCCAAGATCTAGGACTGAAAGAACGCCGGGTACTCAGAACGGAGGTGATCCTCGCGTTCCCAGGTAGCTCCACGGTCGGAGTGGTGTGACCACTTGACTTTGAGAAATTTGATTGACTTGTTGCGAGTCTTGCGTTCAGTCTCTTCAAGAATAGCAACTGGGTGCTCACGATAAGAGAGATTTTCTTGGATCTCAATGTCCTCGAAGTTGACGGTGCGGTCAGGAGTCTTGAAGCACTTTCGGAGCTGAGAGACATGGAACACATCATGAACATTTGCAAGGTTTGAAGGAAGCTCGAGTTGATAGGCGAGGTCGCCTCTCTTGCTGACAATCTTGAAAGGTCCCACGTATCTGGGGGAAAGCTTCCCTTTGATACCGAAGCGACGAGTACCTTTCAAAGGAGAGACGCGGAGGTAAACATGATCTCCGATCTCGAAAGCCAAATCACGGTGTTTACTATCATAGTAGCTCTTCTGGTGGGATTGGGCTGCTTTGAGGTTATCACGAATGACTTTGCACATTTCCTCTGCCTCTGTGATTAAGTCATTACCCAAAAGCTGACGTTCACCGGTTTCAGACCAGTTGAGAGGGGTACGACACTTCCTGCCATACAGAATTTCAAATGGGGCCTTGCCCGAACTTGCTTGAAAACTGTTGTTGTAGGAGAGTTCAGCATAAGGAAGACAATGCTCCCACTTCATGCCGAAGGAGATCACACAAGCCCTGAGCATATCTTCAAGAATCTGGTTGACACGCTCGACTTGACCGCTAGTTTGAGGATGGAAAGCTGTGCTGAATTGGATGTTCGTGCCCATGGCCTTCTGAAAAGAATCCCAAAACTTGGATGTAAAGATGCTGCCACGGTCTGAAGAGATCACCCGTGGAATACCGTGCATAGAGACAATCCGAGAGGTATAGAGTTCCGCCAATTGAGCTGCAGTGATCGACTCTTTGATAGGCAGAAAATGAGCCACTTTGGTGAGTTTGTCGATGACAACGAATATAGCATCATTGCCACGCTTGGACTTTGGAAACCCAGTCACGAAGTCCATTTCAATGTGGTCAAACTTCCATTCCGGAATGGCAAGAGGTTGGAGGAGACCAGCTGGCCTTTGGTGTTCTGCCTTCACTCTTCTGCAGACATCACATTCGTTCACGAATTGAGCAATCTCGCGCTTCATTCGAGTCCACCAATAAGCCTGCTTGAGGTCCTAATACATCTTCGTGCTCCCTGGGTGGATGGAGAGGAGAGAATTGTGAGCCTCGTTCATGATCACTTTACGGAGGTCACCTTTGGGCACAACAATACGATCCTCAAAGAAGAGAGCATCCTTGTCATCAAGGCGGTAGCACTTGTAGTTGGGTTGACTCTTGGCAATCCCAATCTTCACCTTTTTCACCATAGCATCAAGAAGCTGGGCTTGGTGAATCTGGTCTTCCAAGGTAGGAGAGACTTGAAGGTTGGCGAGGAAACCTTGAGGAACAACTTGCAGATTAAGTTTGCGGAAAGCTTCACAAAGCTCGGGTTGATAAGGCTTAAGAATCAGACTGTTGCAATAAGCCTTTCTGCTCAATGCGTCAGCAATCACATTGGCCTTGCCTGGAGTATACTCGATACTCGGATTATACTCTTGAATCATTTCGACCCATCGAGTTTGCCTGAGGTTGAGATTAGGCTGAGTGAAGATGTACTTGAGACTCTTGTGATCAGTGAAAATGTCCATTTTTCTTCCCAATAAGAGATGTCTCCAAGTCAAAAGAGCATGCACAACTGCCGCCAACTCGAGATCATGAGTGGGGTAGTTCTTCTCATTAGGCTTCAACTGGCGAGAGGTATAAGCAATAACTTTCTTCTCTTGCATCAATACTGCGCCAAGACCTTGGAGAGAGGCATCACAAAAGACCTCATACGGCTTGGATTCATCAGGCGGAGTGAGAACTGGAGCAGTGATCAATTTCTCTTTCAAAGTGTTCAAAGCAATGTCACACTCCGGAGACCAAACGTACTTTACGTGCTTTTGGAGAAGATTAGAGAGAGGCTTCGCGATCTTAGAAAAGTTTTCAACGAATCTTCGGCAATAGCTTGCGAGACCGAGGAAGCTATGGAGTTGCTTCACGTTCTGAGGAGGTTCCCAATTCACAATTGTAGACACCTTCTCAGGATTCACGGCAATGCCCTTGGCAGAGATGATATGACCAAGAGAAAGAACCTCATCGAGCCAAAATTCACACTTGGAGAACTTGGCGTAGAACTGATGTTCCCTCAACTTATCAAGAACCAAACGCAAGTGCTTGGCATGATCTTCCTTGTTCTTCGAGAAAACCAGAATGTTGTCGAGATAGACCAAAACAAAGTCATTGGTATAGGCATTGAAGATGAAGTTCATCATACGAGAGAACGTCGGAGGAGCGTTGACGAGGCCAAAAGACATGACAGTGTATTCATATGAACCATAGCTTGTCCTGAAAGCCGTCTTGGGAATATCTTGCTCACGGATTCGAATCTGATGATAACCCATATGGAGATCAAGCTTGGAGAATACTTGAGCACCTTTGAGTTGTTCGAACAGCTCATTGATGTTGGGAAGTGGGTATTTGTTCTTGATGGTCTTCTTGTTCAATGGACGGTAATCAACACAAAGTCGGTCCGTTCCATCCTTCTTCTTCACAAAAAGAACACCACAACCCCACGGAGAAGAACTAGGCCGGATGAGACCCATTTTCTCTTGAATATCGAGTTGCTTCTTCAGCTCCTTCAACTCTTCAGGTCCGAGCTTGTAAGGACGCTTGCACACAGGTTCTGTGCCGGGCTCAAGATCAATAACGAATTCAACTGGCCAGTGCGGAGGCATTCCTGGAAGCTCTTCTGGAAAGACGTCTTGATATTCGCAAACGACTGGAATATGCGAGATAGCATCCAGTTCACCCTTCTCATTGAGAGAAAACAGACGGATGGTATCATCACGAGCGGCAAAGACAATTACATCCTCAGACGAATGAGTCAATTGAATCTGCCTGGCTGCACAATCAAGCTAAGCCTTGTGCTTAGAAAGCCAATCCATTCCGAGAATAAAATCAATATCCGAGTTACCAAGAACCATCGGAGAAGAGAGAAACTTGTAGTCTCCCAAAGTGATAGTAACATCCGGAGCAATGGAGTTAGCATGCATGCGCTTACCAGGAGATACAACTGCTAATGGACTAGGCAAAATTTGCAAAGCCAAACCATGCTTAGATGAAAACGGTCTCGAGATGAAACAATGCGATGCACCCATGTCAAAAAGAACTTTTGCAGGAATATCGTTAACTGGAAGGTTACCCATGATGACATCTGATGAATCCTCTGCCTGAGCTACATTCATCAAGTTGACCTTGGCGGACTTGGGGTTATGCTTGACCACAACTGTACTTGCCGATCTGACAGGAGGAGGAGGAGGAAGACGCCTCTGGTTGAAACACTTGTTGGCATAGTGACCCTTCTGTTGGCACTTGTTGCACGTGACCTCTGAAAGCGGATGGTGATACGGAGCACTCGATCTTGGAGGTTGAGACGAAGTCTTGTTCTGAAAGCCAGGGTTGGGTGGGTGGGAAGAACCACTGCCACCTTTGCTCTTCTGCTGATACGGCTGACGGAACGGAGGAGGAGGAAGCCAATACTTCTGCTGCTTGGCCACTTGAGTAGAGGAAGAAGGAGTAACATCTCTGACTCGCTTCTTGGAAGCATCACACCTCAATTGAGCAGCCTCTTGCTTCAATGCCATGTTGTAGAACTCATCGTATCTCGAGGGCTCAAAGAGAACAAGAGCTAGCCGAATTTCTTCTCTGAGACCACCCCTGAACTGGTATATCATACTCTTCTCGTCAGGGACGTCCTGCTTAGCAAAGCGGGCGAGCTTCTGGAACAACTTGTTGTAGTCATAGACAGACAAAGAGCCTTGCTTCAGGTTGTGGAATTCCTCACACTTGCTTTCAACCACGCTCTGGGGAATATGATGAGCTCGGAAATCTCGATGGAATTCATCCCAGGTGATAACACGTCCACCTCTGGAATCCTTGTACTGCTGGAACCAATCTGCAGCTTAATCTTTGAGTTGGAAGGAAGCGAACTTGACAAAGTCCTCAGGCCTGACGTTACTGTACTCGAAATGCTTGCACAGATCCATAAGCCAATCGTCAGCATCGGTTGCCTCAACACAATTGCTGAAAGTCTTTGGCCCATTAGCAAGGAACTGGTTGAGTGTAGCAAAGTGATTCTGATTGTTGCCTTGGTTCCCTTGGTTGCCTTGATTGCGCTCTTGAAGAATTTGCATGATCAACTGTGTGTTTGCATTGGTTGCGGCCATCACAGCTTGCCATCCTGAAGGAGGGGGAGGTGGTGGCGGATTAGGATTCGGAGTCGTGCGTGTTGGAGGAGCCATCCTGAAGAGGTTGACATCCATTAGCACATTGATAGAAAAATATTGAAGCTGAATCCAACGGAATGAAAATTGCAACATATAGTCTTCACATCCGAACAAAATGAACGAATGCATCCTCTTGAAATGGTCACATATCCATAAATTGAGAAGCCACGTAGAATTTAGGTAGAGAAATAAATCAACAAGGTACGGATCAAGAATGAATAATCGGGAAGAAATCCCAATCTCAAACCAATATCCGTGGAAGAAGAACTAGAGCTACTAGAATTCCCACCTATGAAACTCCCGAACCTTTCCGGTTATACAATCAGGTGTTGGGGATACAGGGGAAGCATAATATCTCACCCAAACTAGCAAATCCTACATCCAGCTGTATCCATCCTTCAACACATAATCAAGAAACCTTCGGAAACCATCTACCTCAACCTTCGAAAAGCATCCGTTATACAAGTTATGGCGATACTCCCGAACTCCCGCCCCAGTACTGGGTGGCGTCGAGGTTATCTCACCAACGAACTGCATAAAAGAGATTTTCAATGTCGGCATACTAAACTCAGGTATTCCAGAACTGCAACAATAAAATTATGACGACAACACCTCAGAGCTCAACTCCTCGGGACACTTCGACAAAACCCCTGACAGGAGGCACCAAGACAATGTTCTCATCATAAAACCATCGGAACGATTCCAAGATACCCGCATGATCCTAATTTTTTTAGTGAAATTTGAGAAGAGGAGAGTCAAAACTCTACGTCAGGATGCCTTACCAGAGCGATGAGGAGACTGGGAAGTAAAAAGAATTCCTAAACTCTCCGATATATAATTCCTAATTGACTCAAAACATTTTTCTAGACACAACTCGACCGCTAAAAACGATCAAGCAATGGGGTTCCTAAGGTCCGGGAAGGCTCTGATTACCAACTTGTAACACCCTCGATGCGACTATATCTCCCACGTGTCGAGGCACGACTTAGAGGCATAATCACATTGAAGGCATATGTCGCAAGTTAGGCAATCTTCACAACATCCCATGTAATATAGATAATAAAAGGGGAGATAACATAGTTGGCTTACACTCGCCACGTCAATCAAGTACATAAATAACATTACATCATCCAAACACTCATGGCCCGACTACGACGCCAAAATAAAAGATAACCCAACAAGCGACACGGTCCCGATCACCCCCAACTGGGCACCACTACTGATCATCAGGAAAAGAAACATAGTATCGTTGAGAGTCCTCATCGAACTCCCACTTGAGCTCAAGCGCGTCTCCTGAAGCGGAATCATCAGGCCCTGCATCTGGTGTAATAGTAATCTGTGAGCCACAGGGACTCAGCAATCTCGCACCCTCGCGATCAAGACTATTTAAGCTTATAGGTAAGGCAAGGTAAATATAGGTGGAGCTGCAGCAAGCGACTAGCAAAATATGGTGGCTAACTTATTCGCAAAAGAGAGCGAGAAGAGGAGGCAAAGCGCGAGCGAGAAACTAGAGAGCAACCTGCGCAAACATTACTCCAACACCGTGTCCACTTCCCGGACTCCGCCGAGAAGAGGCCATCACGGTAACACACTCAGTTGATTCATTTTAATTAAGTTAAGGTTCAAGTTATCTACAACCGGACATTAACAAATTCCCATCTGCCCATAACCGCGGGCACGGCTTTCGAAAGTTCAAAACCCTGCAGGGGAGTCCCAACTTAGCCCATGACAAGCTCTCACGGTCAACGAAGGAATAGACCTCCTCCCAAGATGTTCCGATCAGACTCGGTATCTCGGTTCTTCAAGACACTTCGACAGGTTAAAACAAGACCAACAACACCGCCCGAATGTGCCGAAAAATCCCGATAGGAGCTGCACATATCTCGTTCTCAGGGCACACTCAGATTGTCTTAGGTATGGGTAGGCCAACCCAGAGTTGCCCCTGGTGGCCACCGACAGCTGACAGGTGGACCAACACTCAGAGGAGCACTGGCCCGGGGGGTTTAAAATAAGATGACCCTCGGGCTCCGGAAACCCAAGGGGAAAAGTGTAGCGACTTGACCCGAATGGATCACGTCTACTGTGCTACGGTGTCATCCCTGGATCAGTAATGCTGACACCACACAGTACATCGAGGTTTTATAGCAGAGTTGCAATCACACACTTATTACATCGATGGCTCAAAAAGAACTTATTACAATAAATATGGCTGAAGGCCATCTAATAACGATAACAGCGGAAGACTCGGAAGATAAATGGGTCCATCAACTCCAGCGGCATCACTGAGTATAGAACCACGACCTAAAAGCTCTTTACTCGTCGTCTGAAAAGTCTGCAACATGAGAAGTTGCAGCCCGAAAACGGGTCAGCACATGGAATATGCTGGCAAAGTAACACATAGAGAGTGATGGAATGAAACAGCTATACTATATGCATATGTGGCTGGTGGAAAGCTCTATGGTTACAGTTTTGCATAAAGCCAGTTTTTCCCTACTGCAAAGGAATAAATTTTAATTAACTATCATGGTGGTTGTGAAACATTGAGAATGGTTGACAGCATTCTCAATCCCAATTAAAAATAATTAAAACCCAATAACATTAATTAGATGTAACATGTTGAGATTCACTCGATATTCAAGTACTAGATACTCAAGATGTCCATAACCGGGGACACGGCTAATCATGATTAGTTTGTACACTCTGCAGAGGTTTGCGCACTTTTCCCCACATGACTCGATCGCCTCCGTTTGTTTTCTCGCACTACATGGTGTTTGAGAAACGGATGACCGAGACATAGTCTTTCAGAAGCACTAGCACCTTACATGTGGGGTAGACCGGTACACCTACATCCCCTACATCTGCTAGTCCACCCAGTAAGAGTTCGCACAACTTAGTCAACTATGCCAGAGCCCATAGTAGCATGTGGCTGCACACGGAAGTTTCTAGCATGAAAGATCTTATGATCCCTTTGAGCCTGGGTGGCGGTCCAAAAAAAACAGGCAAGTCCTGATAGACATCAGGTGCCTCAATCCACCCATATGTGTGTTTAAGTTGCCACCTTAGATAAACCATTAAAATTATCAACTCACATCTGTCATGGATATCACTCACCCAATCCACGTCTACTAGCATAGCATGGCATAATAAGCAACGTAGAAGTAACTCCCAAAGGTTTCATAATAATACAGGTAATAGGTACTACCTCATCTACTTCCCATCCCACAATTTAATTAGATCCTAATCATGCAATGTGTGAGGATTGATCTAATGCAATAAAACATGGGTTGTAGAAAAGGTATGATCAAAGTGTTACTTGCCTTGCTGATGATCCGCGAGTCCTAGGGTTTCGAAGTAACAGGCGGCGCAATCCGGGTAATCTATCGCAGACAAACAACAAGCATACAATAAGTACTCATCTAATGCACAAGTAAAACTCGAACGAGAGAACGAACCAGGTAGTTCAACTTAAGAACTCCGGTTGCAAAGAAAGAAAGAACCGAACAAAGAATCAAACGGCGAAAGAAAACAACTCGGTTCTAGCAAGTTGAAACTAGGTCAAAATTTTACTGTAGCAAAAGCTTGTTCAAGTTGATTAGACGGAACGGCGGTTTCGAGACGAAACTCCAGGCGCTTGAATCACCTGATTCCGATAAACGAGCAAAAAGAAAGACTAGAAAGAAGATCGGATCTGAGATCGCGATTGCGGAATAAATCCGACGAAAAGAAAAAGAAGAACGGTTAAACGAACGGATGTCGTTAACCTAGAAGAATCCGGTGATCACGTTCGTTAGGACGAACAATCCGGCGAACGGTCCAAAGGCAACTAAATCGGAGAAGAAAACGAATCCGATCTAGGGTTTCGAAGAAGAAAACCGATCGAAAAACCGATCTAGAAAACCGGAACGGTTTAGAGAAGAAAAGAATCGGAACGATTAGAAGAAAATGATCCGAGGAAAAGAATAGATGTAGCGCGGGGCAACCTTGGCGAGGTCTCCGGCGAACGGGGCTCCGGCGGCGGCGGCGTTGGGCGGCGGCGGTGTAGGCAAGACGCGGGCGGCGGCGGTGTAGGCAAGACGCGGGCGGCGGCTTAGGGTGGCGCGGAGACTAGGTGCAGCGGTGGCGTAGGGCGCGGGGTGGCGGCGCGGCGCGGTGAGGTGGTGCGGCGGCGCGGCGCGGCGCGGGTGGCAAGGTGCGGCGGCGCGACGTGTGGTGTGGTGGTGCTCTAGGCTTTGGGTTTGATGATTTAGAGGGGGGGGGGTGCTTGGGTATTTATATTGGGGAGGGGAGGGGTTTACTTGAGGTAGAGGACAAGGAATTAGACTAGGAATAGGAATAGAAAAAAGGAAAGGAAAAGATCTAGAAATAGAAAAGGAATATACGGAAGTAGGACAAAAGTCCTACTAGGATTCGGTAGAAACAAGAGGCGGCGGCGGCCTCCTGCGCCTGCGCCTGGCACGGCTAGCGATGGCCTTGGCCGTAGCCTTGGCCGGCTGGGCCTTTGGCCCAAGGCGCTGGACTTTGATTTTTTTTAACTGGTTCTCGCGCAGAAAGAAAAAAAAACAAAAAGAGATCTAAACGAACTCCGAAAAATCTAAAGTAAATTTTCCCCGACTCCTAAAAATGAGCCGAACAAAATGAACTTTTCTCCGGACCTAAAATGCAATTTTCGAAAACGCGCATTTTTCCCTATCCAAATAAAATGCAAATAAACACCGGCAAACAAAAATTGATCTATTTATTATATCTTCATTTTTTCCTAAATTTGGGAAAGTCATATTATTCCCTCTCTCATATATTTTTACATCGGAAAAATTATTGAAGACAAAATAAATAAATCAAATGATCCTCTTTTCAAAATTCGAGAAAACTCTCAAATATGAAAAATAACGAAATCTCCAACTCTCTCCGAGGGTCCTTGAGTTGCGTGAAATTTCTAGGATCAACCAAAATGCAAGTAAATATGATATGCATGATGATCTAGTGTATAACATTCCAAATTGCAAATTTGGGATGTTACAAACCTACCCCCCTTAAGGTGAATCTCGCCCTCGAGATTCGGGTTGGCTAGAAAATAGGTGAGGGTGGTCCTTGAGCAAATCTTCCTCTCTCTGCCAGGTGGCTTCATCCTCTGAGTGGTGGTTCCACTGAACTTTGCAAAACTTGGTAACCTTGCTGCGAGTAACTCTACTGGCAACATCGAAAATCTTGACTGGCTTCTCCTCATATGTTAGGTCATCCTTCAACTGAATCGCTTCGAGTGGCACGGTATCTCTTAACGGTACCTCCGCCATCTCGGCGTGACATCTCTTCAGCTGAGAAACATGGAATACATCATGAACTCATGACAGTCCTTCTGGTAATTCCAACTTATACGCGACTTCTCCCATACGTTTCACGATATTAAATGGTCCAACGAAACGCGGTGCTAACTTTACCTTAACTCCAAAGCGCTTAACTCCTCGAAGTGGGGATACTCGAGGGTAAACTCTGTCTCCGGTTTCGTAAACTGTCTCCTTGCATTTAGAATCTGCGTAGCTCTTCTGCCTGGACTGGGCTACCTTGAGCCTATCGCGAATCAACTTAACTTTCCGTTCAGACTCCTTAATCAAATCTGGTCCAAAGAATTGACGGTCTCCAACTTCGTTACTGTTGTCATGGAACGAAACTGGTATCTGATACGATACTCCTCGGGACTCCATGCAAACAAATGATCCTAGTCATGTATATCTTTGCCAACTTAGCACTGGTGTAAGTGGTCTTAACTGGAATGAAATGTGCTACCTTCGTCAAACGATCAACTACTACCCATATCGAGTCATAGCCTGCTTTCGTCTTGGGTAGTCCTGTGATAAAATCCATGCCTATCTTATCCCACTTCCATTCGGGTATCGGCAATGGTTGTAACAATCCTGCTGGCTTCTGATGCTCTGCCTTTACTCTCTGACATACGTCACAAACTGCTACATATGCTGCAATATCCTTCTTCATTCCGGTCCACCAGAATGTTTCCTTCAAATCCAAATACATCTTGGTATTCCCTGGGTGAATCGAATATGGTGAATCATGTGCCTCTTGCATAATCATCTTCCTGATCTCCGGGTCATTGGGCACATAAACACGGTCCTCAAACCATAGGGTATCGTGCTCATCCTCACGAAATCCACTTGCTTTTCCTTCGCTCATTCTCTCTTTTATAGAAGCAATCTCCTTGTCAGATTTCTGAGCTTCTCTGATCTTATCCATCAATGTTGACTGAATCTCCAATGCTGCTACATAGCCTCTCGGAACTATTTCCAAACACAGCTCACGAAGGTTTTCTGCTAACTCCTTTGGTACTTCTCCCGTCACTAGGGTATTGACATGGCTCTTACGGCTCAATGCGTCTGCTACTACATTAGCTTTTCCGGGATGGTAATGCAATCTTATGTCATAATCCTTGATGAGCTCCAACCATCTCCTTTGTCGGAGGTTCAACTCCTTCTGCGTGAAAATGTACTTCAAACTCTTGTGATCCGTGTACACCTCACAATGATTTCCAATGAGGAAATGTCTCCACGTCTTCAATGCATGCACTACGGCTGCTAACTCCAAATCATGCGTGGCATAATTCAACTCATGAGGCTTCAGTTGCCGTGAAGCATACGAAACAACTCTTCCTTCCTGCATAAGCACTGCTCCAAGTCCTCGACGTGAAGCGTCGCAATACACCTCATAATCCTTGGTCTGATCTGGCAAAATCAATACTGGTGAGGTGACCAAACGTTTCTTCAACTCCTGGAAACTAGCCTCACACTCCTCAGTCCATTTGAACTTAGTATCCTTCTTCAACAACTCCGTCATAGGCTTCGCAATCTTTGAGAAATTCTCAATGAATCTCCGGTAGTATCCTGCGAGTCCAAGAAAACTTCGGATCTCTCCAACTGTTGTTGGTGCTTCCCATTCGGTTACGGTCTCAACCTTTGTGGGGTCAACTGCTATACCTTCTCCGGATATAACGTGTCCGAGGAATCCAACTTCCTTCAACCAAAACTCACATTTGCTGAATTTGGCATATAACTGATGTTCTCTTAGTTTCTCCAAAAGCAAACGCAAATGTTCCTTATGCTCCTCTTCATTCTTTGAATAAACCAAAATGTCATCGATGAACACTACGATGAACTTATCCAAAAACTCCATAAACACTTTGTTCATCAGGTTCATAAAATAGGCAGGTGCGTTAGTCAATCCAAATGACATAACGGTATACTCATACAGTCCATATCTTGTGGTGAATGCTGTCTTAGGTATGTCCTGCTCTCGAATCTTCAACTGATGGTACCCTGATCGCAAATCGATCTTGGAAAACACTTTAGCTCCTTGCAACCGATCAAACAGATTGTTGATCATTGGCAGTGGGTACTTGTTCTTGATGGTTACTTCATTCAATCCCCGATAATCAACAACCATCCTTAATGATCCATCCTTCTTTTCCACTAGAAGTACGGGTGATCCCCAAGGCAAAGAACTTGGGCGAATGTAACCTTTATCCAATAACTCCTTAATCTGATTCTTAATTTCCACCAAATCCTTTGCTGGCATCCGGTACGGTCGCTTCGATATTGGGCCTGTACCTGGCAATAACTCAATCAAAAACTCAATGTCTCTATCCGGTGGCATGCCTGGTAATTCCTCAGGAAATACATCAGGAAAATCCTTTACCATTGGTACTTCCTCCTGCACAACTCCTGTTAGGCAATTCACTTGTGTCCTGTTTGGCACATGCCGGGATACATACTTGATCCTTCTTCCTTATGGTGTGGTAAGCAAAATTGTCTTACTAGCGCAATCGATGTTTCCTCCATACATCGACAGCCAATCCATACCAAGAATCACATCCAGTCCTTGGGATTCCAGAATAATTAAATCCGTTGGGAATACATGCCTTCCTATACTCAATGGTACTTGGAAACATCCTTGTCTGGCCATGTATTCTGCTCCTGGCGAGCTTACTAGCATAGGTGTTTTAAGAATCCTAGTGGGCAGGCTATACTTATCCACGAATCCCCTTGATATGTATGAATGCGATGCACCAGTGTCAAAAAGAACGAGTGTAGTAAATGACTTAACCAAAAACTTACCGATTACTGCATCGGGCTGATCTTCAACCTCCTCCACATTAACGTGGTTCACCTGTCCCCTATTGAAAGGGTTCGGCTTCTTCCCAGAGCTTCCATTTCCATTTCCATTCCGGCCTTCAGGACATTCATTGGCATAATGTCCGGTCTTCGAACACTTGAAACAGGTGACTTGGCTCAGGTCTCTCTTGGTTGGGGTCGATGGGGTGGTACGGTTCTGGCCGTTGCTTCCTCCATTCCCATTACCATTCTTGTGGCCATTATGGTTGTGCGAGCTACCTCCTCCATGGGTGTGCTGAAACTGAAATCCTGGTTTAGGGGTAAAACGGGGCTTCTGCTTGGCTCCAGAGTTATACTTCCCCTGTCCATACTTCCTCTTACGGTTCTCCATGTGTTGTTGCTTCCCTTCAATCATGATGGCATGATCTACCAACTCCTGGTAGTTGTTGAAACTTGCTACCATCAACTTCATGCTTAGTTCATCATTCAGTCCTTCCAGAAACTTCTCCTGCTTAGCTGCATCCGTAGCAACGTCATCTGGGGCATAACGGGCTAGCTTACTAAACTCCTCCACATACTGGCCAACAGTCCTTCCTCCTTGGCGTAAGTTGCGAAACTCACGCTTCTTTATGTCCATAGCTCCTGCTGAAACATGGGCAGTGCGGAAAGCTTGCTGAAACTGATCCCATGTGACAGTGTCAACTGGGTAAGTGGCTGTGAAATTCTCCCACCATGCTGCCACGGGTCCGTCAAGCTGGTGAGCGGCAAACTTCACTTTCTCACCATCCGTGCATCCTGCAGTGGTCAACTCCCTTCCTATCTTGCGGAGCCAATCATCTGCTACTATTGGCTCGGTGCTACTGGAAAACACCGGCGGATTCAGCCTAAGGAAACGGGTTAAGTGGTCAACAGGTGGTGGTGGTGGTGGTGGGTTGTTGTTGTTGTTCTGCTGGTTCTGGACTAACATCTGCATCAATTGATTCTGCTGTTGGATCAACTGAGTGAGCTCCGGTGGAAATCCATTGTCACGTCTCGGAGGCATCTGAGGTTTTAGAAAAGACGAGAATTGAGAATACAATGAGGTCTAAAGGGAAAACACTACCCATATGCTCATGAGGCAAATGCACACAAAATCACTTCAATCAATCAAACAAGGGCTTACAAACGGTCTATCTATCGCAAAAGTGCTCGACTATAATGTGTTTACATGGGGGGGAATACTACTACTATCTGGTGGTCATCTAGAAATTTGAACCAGTGGAAGACTCCATGATATCTGCTCCAGCTTCGTCTTCAAAGTCGGGTTCACTTGGATCTGAATCGGTGTCGTCGATGATGATGTAGTTGTCCGGACATGCGACGTACTCGTCTTCTTCCTTGGTTGCTAACTTCCTCTTGAGTTCTTCAATCTCCTGCTTCAGATCGCCATTGTGTCTTGCTAGAGCTACGATCTCGTCCATGTAGTCCTTGCGTGTAGACTTCAGTTCTCCTTCTAGCTCGATGATCCTTGCCTTTGCATTCTTCAACTCTATCATATCATTGCACATCTGGTTCTCGTGGCGTCGAATGTGCTGGTTTAACTCCTGTATGAAAGATGCAATGGATCTATCCTTCTTGGTGCTGACTAACTCCCATTGTTCATCACGGCGTCTGCAAATCTGGTAGATAGTGTCCTTGAGGTCTTCTTGATAAACTTCTCCAATGCGTCCTATGGTGATATGAGCGGCCATGCTCCTTCCCAGACTCCAGGTTGGTGCATTGAAAACACTATCTATGGGCTTCGTGATTGGCGTGAATGTCCTTCCCGGAACGTGAGCGTGAATCTTTCAGCGCTCCTCTTCAGGCAGAGTGGCGTTGAAGGTTCCCGTGAAGCTTGGTAATCCAATGTTCAGGTACTTGGTGACTTCCTTCAGGTGAAATCCAAAAGGTGTGCCTTCATCCGGTTGAGCGTACTTAATCTTCGCGTGCGTCATCCTAATAGAGTAGAAAAGATGAGAAGTTAGAAAATGAGAAGAGAAGGGTGATCTATGGCTTTAACTTAGTGGTCGTGTCCTACAGTCAGCGTGTGCTCTGATACCATCTCTGTAGCGACCTGACCCGAATGGATCACGTCTACTGTGCTACGGTGTCATCCCTGGATCAGTAATGCTGACACCACACAGTACATCGAGGTTTTATAGCAGAGTTGCAATCACACACTTATTACATCGATGGCTCAAAAATAACTTATTACAATAAATATGGCTGAAGGCCATCTAATAACGATAACAGCGGAAGACTCGGAAGATAAATGGGTCCATCAACTCCAGCGGCATCACTGAGTATAGAACCACGACCTAAAAGCTCTTTACTCGTCGTCTGAAAAGTCTGCAACATGAGAAGTTGCAGCCCGAAAACGGGTCAGCACATGGAATATGCTGGCAAAGTAACACATAGAGAGTAATGGAATGAAACAGCTATACTATATGCATATATGGCTGGTGGAAAGCTCTATGGTTACAGTTTTTGCGTAAAGCCAGTTTTTCCCTACTGCAAAGGAATAAATTTTAATTAACTATCATGGTGGTTGTGAAACATTGAGAATGGTTGACAGCATTCTCAATCCCAATTAAAAATAATTAAAACCCAATAACATTAATTAGAGGTAACATGTTGAGATTCACTCGATATTCAAGTACTAGATACTCAAGATGTCCATAACCGGGGACACGGCTAATCATGATTAGTTTGTACACTCTGCAGAGGTTTGCGCACTTTTCCCCACATGACTCGATCGCCTCCGTTTGTTTTCTCGCACTACATGGTGTTTGAGAAACGGATGACCGAGACATAGTCTTTCAGAAGCACTAGCACCTTACATGTGGGGTAGACCGGTACACCTACATCCCCTACATCTGCTAGTCCACCCCGTAAGAGTTCGCACAACTTAGTCAACTATGCCAGAGCCCATAGTAGCATGTGGCTGCACACGGAAGTTTCTAGCATGAAAGATCTTATGATCCCTTTGAGCCTGGGTGGCGGTCCAAAAAAAAACAGGCAAGTCCTGATAGACATCAGGTGCCTCAATCCACCCAGATGTGTGTTTAAGTTGCCACCTTAGATAAACCATTAAAATTATCAACTCACATCTGTCATGGATATCACTCACCCAATCCACGTCTACTAGCATAGCATGGCATAATAAGCAACGTAGAAGTAACTCCCAAAGGTTTCATAATAATACAGGTAATAGGTACTACCTCATCTACTTCCCATCCCACAATTTAATTAGATCCTAATCATGCAATGTGTGAGGATTGATCTAATGCAATAAAACATGGGTTGTAGAAAAGGTATGATCAAAGTGTTACTTGCCTTGCTGATGATCCGCGAGTCCTAGGGTTTCGAAGTAACAGGCGGCGCAATCCGGGTAATCTATCGCAGACAAACAACAAGCATACAATAAGTACTCATCTAATGCACAAGTAAAACTCGAACGAGAGAACGAACCAGGTAGTTCAACTTAAGAACTCCGATTGCAAAGAAAGAAAGAACCGAACAAAGAATCAAATGGCGAAAGAAAACAACTCGGTTCTAGCAAGTTGAAACTAGGTCAAAATTTTACTGTAGCAAAAGCTTGTTCAAGTTGATTAGACGGAACGGCGGTTTCGAGACGAAACTCCAGGCGCTTGAATCACCTGATTCCGATAAACGAGCGAAAAGAAAGACTAGAAAGAAGATCGGATCTGAGATCGCGATTGCGGAATAAATCCGATGAAAAGAAAAAGAAGAACGGTTAAACGAACGGATGTCGTTAACCTAGAAGAATCCGGTGATCCCGTTCGTTAGGACGAACGTCCGGCGAACGGTCCAAAGGCAACTAAATCGGAGAAGAAAACGAATCCGATCTAGGGTTTCGGAGAAGAAAACCGATCGAAAAACCGATCTAGAAAACCGGAACGGTTTAGAGAAGAAAAGAATCGGAACGATTAGAAGAAAACGATTCGAGGAAAAGAATAGATGTAGCGCGGGGCAACCTTGGCGAGGTCTCCGGCGAACGGGGCTCCGGCGGCGGCGGCATTGGGCGACGGCGGTGTAGGCAAGACGCGGGCGGCGGCTTAGGGTGGCGCGGCGACTAGGTGCGGCGGTGGCGTAGGGCGCGGGGTGGCGGCGCGACGCGGCGCGGGTGGCAAGGTGCGGGGGCGCGGCGTGTGGTGTGGTGGTGCTCTAGGCTTTGGGTTTGATGATTTAGGGGGGGGGGTGCTTGGGTATTTATATTGGGGAGGGGAGGGGTTTACTTGAGGTAGAGGACAAGGAATTAGACTAGGAATAGGAATAGAAAAAAGGAAAGGAAAAGATCTAGAAATAAAAAAGGAATATACAGAAGTAGGACAAAAGTCCTACTAGGATTCGGTAGAAACAAGAGGCGGCGGCGGCCTCCTGCGCCTGCGCCTGGCGCGGCTAGCGATGGCCTTGGCCGGCTGGGCCTTTGGCCCAAGGCGCTCGACTTTGATTTTTTTTAACTGGTTCTCGCGCAGAAAGAAAAAAAACAAAAAGAGATCTAAACGAACTCCGAAAAATCTAAAGTAAATTTTCCCCGACTCCTAAAAATGAGCCGAACAAAATGAACTTTTCTCCGGACCTAAAATGCAATTTTCGAAAACGCGCATTTTTCCCTATCCAAATAAAATGCAAATAAACACCGGCAAACAAAAATTGATCTATTTATTACATCTTCATTTTTTCCTAAATTTGGGAAAGTCATATTATTCCCTCTCTCATATATTTTGACATCGGAAAAATTATTGAAGACAAAATAAATAAATCAAATGATCCTCTTTTCAAAATTCGAGAAAACTCTCAAATATGAAAAATAACGAAATCTCCAACTCTCTCCGAGGGTCCTTGAGTTGCGTGAAATTTCTAGGACCAACCAAAATGCAAGTAAATATGATATGCATGATGATCTAGTGTATAACATTCCAAATTGCAAATTTGGGATGTTACAAAAAGAGGCTAGGTGGAAAATGGTAAAACCAAGGTTGGGCATTGCTGGAAAAGCTTTAATCAAGGCGAACTATCAAGGGGTTCCCATTATAACCCAACCGCGTAAGGAACACAAAATCCGGGAACATAACACCGATATGACGGAAACTAGGGCGGCAAAAGTGGAACAAAACACTAGGTGAGAGGCCGAGCTTTCCACCCTTTACCAAGTATATAGATGCGTTAAGATAACATGGCAATATAATGATATCCCAACAAGTAAATAAATGTTCCAACAAGGAACGGCCTCCAATCTTCACCTGCAACTAGCAACGCTATAAGAGGGGCTGAGCAAAGCGGTAACATAGCCAATCAACGGTTTGCTAGGACATGGTGGGTTAGAGGTTTTACATGGCAATTTGGGAGGCTTGAAAGCAAGTGGTAGGCATCGTAGCATTGGCATAGCAAAAGAGCGAGCAAACTAGCATAGCAAAGATAGTAGTGATTTTGAGGGTATGATCATCTTGCCTGCAAAGTTGTCAGAGTTGACTGGATCCTCGAAAGCAAACTCAACGGGCTCCTCGTTAGCGAACTCGTCTCCCGACTCTACCCAAACAAGACAAACAAGCAACAAGGACACAATCAACCATGTGCAAGATCTCAAACAATATGATGCAAGGATGATATGCTATGCGGGATGCGATGCGGGATGCATATGCAAGATGTGACGGGGAATGCATGAACCTGGCCTCAACTTGGAAATCCAAGCGTGCCACTGGAAAGATGAGATGAAATTGCTTGAAAACGGTATAAAGAACACCGGAATCGGAGTTACGGTTTGGAAATGGCAAGCGATTCAAATATGACATCGATTTGTGATTTACAGCAAGTAGCCATCTAAATACAATGAGATGAACATGCTACAGCATCCAAACATGACAAAAAAATACATGGCAGGGATGCATACAAGATGCTTAACAAAAGTCTAGCACTGAGCTACGGTCAATTCATTCATTAACAGGTTCAAACAAGCATGGCAAAAATGCATATGGTAAACAGATTTCAGACTTAGTGAAATCAACACTTGTCTGGAATTTCAGATCAGGTAGCTCTCTTCGGAGCAACAAAACTATATGCTACACGAACTGAACATGGCAAAGTAAAGCATGGCATGGAGCTACTCAAAGAGCTTAACAAATGTCCCTTAGTGACCTTGAGCCAAAAGGGATCAGAAAATACAATTGCAAGCATGTGAACATGGCAAAAACATAATCAGTTCTCAGACTTGGTGAAAACTGGAGCATGCTGAAAACAGATATCAAGTAGGCATGTTTACGAGCTCGATGCACTCAATACGGAGCAAGTCATGATAAGCTAAGCATACATCCATCAAGATCACACAAAATGAAAGCTAGACATGGCAAGAACAATAGCATAGCAAGCACGGATCTACTACAATATCATCGGCAAAATTGCAAACAAGTTGACAATCTGCCCAGGTTCATAAAGTAGTAAAAGTAGAGCTCGATTGACTCAAGATAGGGTGCTCCATAATTGCAAACAAAGATATGGATGGATAGAGCACTACAAGACTAACAAAACATCCTTACTGATCATCCTCAAAAGAGGCACGCATCACTAGGAAACGACATGAACATATGGCCATATGAAATAAACAGGTCAAGGACTTAGTGGAAATGCTAAGTCCCTGAAATCAGAATTACCAAGTGCCTCACTTTGCAAGCTTGTGCTAGTCACCACACACATCACAAAAATACATGGGTTGCACCTCTGGAAAGATGGAAAAACCCTTAACAAAACATATGTAGGACTCATGGGCATAGCATGCACACATTAATCATGGCAAAAATGACAAATATCTAAATGGAGTAGCAGATCTGACAATTATCTCAAGTATCCCTCTTCTAACAGAATTTTGGGTATCAAGATGAACTCAAATGAAAATGATTCAATGGAACGAAATGATGTACTCTCTGAGATGAACATTTTGATATGCTATATGCCAAAAACGGAGTTACGGATGCAAAGTTACGGCAAGATGAACATAGGCACTTGAAACTGGAAAAATCGGGGACTTAGTAGAATTTCGACCTCCGGATCTAGGGTTTGACCCGGGCACGCAAAACGAGGTTGACCGGAGCACTGTTCATCGGAGGGCGCCGGCCGGAGATGGGGAAGCCGGAGCTCGCCGGACGGCGAGGTGGCCGCGGTGGAGCTCGGCTCCGGCGAGGGGAGGCGAGGCCGAGGCAGTGCGGGGGCGCGGCCGGGCGGCGGAGGCGGCGATGGCGCGTCGGACGGCGGCAGCCGGCGATGGCTCGTCGGGCGGCGGCGGGCGGCGACGCGGCCAGGCTCGGAGAAGACGGCGGCGGGGCGACGCGTGGGGCGGCGCGGCGAGCCGATGGAGGCGGGGGAGATCGTGGGCCTCGGGGGCCCGACCTGGGCCTCCCGGGCCGGCGACGCGCGACGAAGTGGGGCGGCGGCGCAGATCCAATGGAGGCGTGACACGTGGCGGCGGCGGCGGATCCGGACACGTCCGGCCGTCCGGATTTTGTCTGGCGGCTGGAGGAGGAGGGGGACTAGGGTTTCGTCCGTGATTCGAATGGGGGAAGATATATATATATATATATATATATATATGCATAGAGGGAGCTAGGAGAGTCCAAATGAGGTGCGGTTTTCGGCCACGCGATCGTGATCGAACGCTCTAGATGATGGAGAAGGCTGAGGTGGGTTTTGGGCCAAATTGGAGGGGTGTTGGGCTGCAACACACACGAGGCCTTTTCGGTCCCTCGGTTAACCGTTGGAGTATCAAACGAAGTCCAAATGGTACGAAACTTGACAGGCGGTCTACCGGTAGTAAACCAAGGCCTCTTGGCAAGTCTCAGTCCAATCCGGAAATGTTTAATCCCCACACACGAAAGAAAGCTAGAAATGACCACCGAAGCGCCGGAATGCAAAACGGACAACGGGGAAAATGCTCGAATGCATGAGACGAACACGTATGCAAATGCAATGCACATGATGACATGATATGAGATGCATGACAACGATAACAACACACGGAGACAAAGACCCGAACCCAAGAAAATAAAATAACTTAACGCCGGAAACGGCAAGAGTTGGAGTACAAATTGGGAAAGTTACATCCGGGGTGTTACAATGCAGAACCACGACGGGCGTGCGGAAAGGGGTATAGATGTGTGTGTGTGCATGCGGACCAACTGCGGGGTGTGCGCGCGCGAGATCTCTCGAGGACGAGCTCGTGCTCGTCTCGGGTATGGCGGCGGCAAGGCCGGGCGAGGCTGCTACTCCTCGCGTTCGAGCGCACGCGTGAAGGATGGGGCGTGAGGCGACTGCATCTAGGCAGGAACCGGAGCACGGGGACGCACGGGCGCGCTGCAGCAAAAACACAACAAAACTACAGACTTCGCCGGAGCATCGGGAGCACAGAAAAGACATGGATCTATCGAGTCTCACAGGGCCCTATATGCCATGGAAAGAAAGGGAGAGGTAGGTGCGTTACCCAGCTCACCCTAGGACACGACGGGGTAGACGGGAACGAGCCGTAGACGACGCGATGGAGCTCTGAACTTGGTGGGGCTGCTGTCCGCTAAGCAGAGGAAGAAAACGTCCGAGGGAGTCGATCTGGAAGCCTTGTGATCACGTGCGGCGTGGAAGCAGACGTAGGGGAACTTGGCGTTCCTCTCCACGGTGGCAGAGGGGGTCGGAGGCGCGGCGTAGATGGCTACTCCGAGCTCGAGCTCAAGCTCGGCCGGAGCATGGTGGGCAGGGCGACGTCATGGCATGGCTAGCCTTACCTGGCGGTGGCAAGGGAAGACGAGGGCCTGGATGGGCAGAGGAGAGACCGGGGTAGGGTTTGGACAAGCTTTAAAGGGGCTAGGGGCGTCGGACGGCCGTCAAATCAACCGGGGCGTCGACGTGGACATGCTGGATGCGTGCCGTACAGGAGGTTGACGACGTCCCTGTACGTGTGGGCTAACTGGGCCGGAAGACGTAAGTGGGCTGGCTAGCTAGAGGGAAAAAGGCCCAGGTGGCTGCACTAGGGGGGGGGGCTCTCCCCTTTTTCTTAACTCTGTAAATTAAAATTCACAGCTGTAGAAAAGGAAAAGTCAAGGGAGGTTTGAGAGGTATATGGCAGAAACAAAAATATCCCCGAGCTCCTGGAAATATGCTCTATTTAATAAAATTGGTTTGGACTATTTTAGAGGTAGAAAAATGAAGCAAGTTTGTATAAAATTCAAACTTGATGCATTTTTGAACCCAACCAAAACAATTCTAAAAGAGGTGAAAATTGACAGAGGGGTTCTGGACATGTAGCAAGATTTATAGGGAGAAGATGAACATTTGTGGAGGAGGGCAAGATGGCACTTGCAAAAAGAAAGAGAAAAGAAGGAGAGGTGGTGATGCATGGAGGTGGTGATGCATGGAACACACATAGAACATGCAACAACATATCATGCATGAATGTCATGGAAAAGCAAGTTGGCATAAGCCCAACACAAACATAGATATGCACATGATGCAAACATATGATGAGGGCATAGTGCAACAATGGATGGCAAAAGATATATGACAAAGCAAAGACAAGAAAAGCAAAGACAAACAAAACAAACCCAAAAAGAAACCCACAAAGAGGAAAACCACTTAGAATAGATGAAGAAGAAGATGGATATATTGCCAAAATGGAGAGTTTTACATCTAGGGTGTTACAATAGGGGAGTATATAGTTGGAAAGGACGGGGAGAGGGGGTGTTTGCGGAGCTAGGGGTGTTTGATGGTGTAGTAGTGCGTTGTGAGAAAGGAAAAATGTGCTCAGCAAAAATGACATGACGAGAGACATGAACGTGTCCGGTGTGAAGGTCGAGACAGTGATAGCCTTTGTGCTCGTCAGAGAAGCCAAGAAAGGCACATGGGATAGAGCGTGGTGACAATTTATTTGCAGAAGTGGCGTAGGCATTGGGAAAACAGAGACAGCCGAAAACACCAACCACGGAGTAGTCGGGATGGGAAAGAAATAGGGAATAATAGGGAGTAGTTTTGGGTTTGGTTTTAGAAGGGTGAATATTTAGAAGGAAGGTGGCCATGTGTAGGGCTTCAGCCCAAAACTTGGGAGGCATAGATGATTGAATGAGGAGAGTGCGAACGATATCATTGAGGGTGCGAAGAGAACGTTTGGCTTTTCCATTTTGAGGGGATGTGTAGGGACATGAGAACCTTAGCAAGATGCCATGTTGTAAGAAGAAAGTACGATTTTTAATGTTATCAAACTCGTGACCATTGTCACATTGGATAAAGCGAATTGGGAGGAAGAAGTGAACAGACACATAGCATTGAAAATTAAGAAAGAGAGAATGGACCTCAAATTTGTTGCGTAGAGGAAAAGTCCAGACAAAGTGGGTGAAATCATCTAGGATAACAAGGTAGTATTTAAAACCCGAAACACTTACAATGGGAGAGGTTCATAAATCACAATGTAGTAATTCAAAGGGATAAGTGCTACAAGAGCTAGAGGAACTAAAGGGAAGACGCACATGTTTGCCCAATTGACATGACTCGCAAAACACAGAATTATGAGAGTCCCTATTACATGGTATGGTAAATTCACTAAGCATAGAAGCTAAGATGGCAGGGTTGGGATGGCCCAAGCGATAATGCCAGAGATCGACGGAGGCCAGCATGGATGTTGGAGGGGTGTCGGCAGGAACTCCATTAAGAGAATAAAGATCACCGGAGCTATTAAAGCGAGCGATCTCGGCCTTGGTCAGGTAATCCTTTATAGATAAACCAAAAGGGTCAAATTCAGCCAAGACTAGATTGTCGCAAGTAAATTGGCGAACAGAAATAAGATTTTTAATGAGGGCAGGTGCAACTAGAACATCGCAAAGTAAAAGAGGTTTAGTGGAAGAGGGAAGTTGAGCCTAGCCAACACAATATATAGGAATAGATGATCCATCTCCAAGGGCAATGGAAGGGAAAGGAGATTTAGTGCAAGATGATAACCAATTACTAGATGCAGACATATGACTAGAGGCCCCTGAATCAAAGATCCAATCCATACCTGAGTTTCCTTGTGCAACAAAGTTATTCATGGCCTGGAGAAAAGCAGCTTGATCCCAGCTCGGCGTCGCAGGTGAGGGTGGCGTCTGGAGCAGTGCTGGCGGATATGATGGTGAAGGCAGTAGGGCCGACTGGGCAGTGTAGTAGGCGCCGCCGTTAGCGGAGTAGTGACCATAAGGAGCATACGTCGGGACGACGTGAGAGGCATTGGCCGGTTGTGGTGAGGGTGGCGTCAGGAGAAGGTCCGGCTGAGGTGTGTAGTAGGCGCCGCTGTCGGTGGTGCAATGACCATAAGGAGCATACGTCGGGGCAGCGTGATAGGCATTGGCCGGCTGTCGGGGGTTGAGAACCCCGGTTGCACCAGTAGATGACCGAAGGCTGGGTTGCGAGGCACCTGAGTATGCCGGCGGAGCACCTAGGGCGGACGGAGCGGACCAGGGCATGGGCCATGCCTGAACGAGCCCCGTCCAAGGATCATGAGGAGGCCGCCATGCAACCGCAGATGGAGCACTGGTGGGTGGTGCATGACTCGGTGCTGGTGATGTCGTAGGCGGAACCGAACGAGTCGACAGCGGCCTGTAGATAGGGTTTTTGCCGCGGTAGTTCAGACTAGGGCGCCAGCCTGGGGGCAGTTGAGCAGATGACGATGCAGATGGCCTGATGGCAGGAGCCGGCATGGAAGGCGACGCTGGTGTAGATGACAGAGGAGGACAAGCCGCAGCATGAAAGACCTTGGGGCGAGAGTCCTTGCGAGCTTGTGTTTTCGCTGCGAGTTGTAGCAGGGAACGAACTTCAGCGAAGGTAGGAGGATGCCGTGTCATCGGTATGAACGAGGCTTGCTTGTCAAAGTCCTCGCTGAGGCCGACAACGATGATGTTGATTAGCTGTGATTCGCTGACTGTATCACTGAGTTCGCGGAGTTCATCACCAATGGTCTTAACGTGCTGGCAGAACAGGTTCACCGGGGCATCTCCCTGCACCATATTGCGAAGCTCGGTGTGGAGAGCGTTTTTCCGAGCATCGGTGTTGCTTTGGAAGAGCTGACGGAGGGAGTGCCAGATGTTGGCAACGGTGGCGCCGTCGTGATCGAGCGTGTTGAAGATTTCGGTGGTGATGCGGGTGTAGAACCATTGGACGATCGCGAGATCGTATTTTAACCATTGCGGATCATCGGGGCGGGGAAGACAGTTGGCGGCGACATGCGAGCGCAAGTTGCAGCGACCGAGGTGGAGATCGAAGAGACGTCTCCAATGGTAGTAGTTGTGGGCGGCGAGATCAAGAACTATGGGGATGT
This sequence comes from Triticum urartu, assembly GCF_056163025.1. Taxonomy (NCBI): domain Eukaryota; kingdom Viridiplantae; phylum Streptophyta; class Magnoliopsida; order Poales; family Poaceae; genus Triticum; species Triticum urartu. Next base: position 506,901,125 of record NC_141875.1, on the reverse strand, counting down.
AGGGGCTGACATCGGAGATTGTGTCGGCAAGAGATATTGGTGCGGCGAGGATGGGTGTAGGGTAGTTTTGTGGAGCTATGGTGAGGGCCGAGAGAGAAGCACCCGCGGCATTGGCAGCCTTGGCGATGAGCGTGGCCCGACGCTCGAAGTAGCCGGGCGGCGGCGTAGGCGGAGCCATACCCTAGACTCTGGGACTGATATCTGATACCATGAAAGCTGAATAAAACTGTTGCTTATTGATTGATTTGGTGTGGCATACACGAGTATATAAGAGGGTACAAACTGACTTGGGGTAGGGGTACAAAACTGACTTGGACTAGAAGTTGTATACCACATAAGGACTACTCTAGCAGTCTACATAGCTATCAGCCTATATATATCATCCTTTTCTCCTTCATCAAGCACACATGATTATGACTATGAAGAATAGTGTGTTGGATGTAAGCCGACGACCAGTACGTCTAAGCTACACCATGTCTTCGTCTGGTGTGTAGTGCGTACATCGAAATATGAAAAGGAAAGATTAACTTGATCATTGTGACGTCCCCAACTTAATCATGCACTAATCATACACGTAAATGCACACGATTAAGATTAGAGACTCACGGAAAGATATCACAATACAACTCTAAACACAAATTCAAACACAAAGATTTATATTACAAGCCAGGGCAACGAAGGCTCGAATACATAAATCAGCGAAAGCAACATTATCTAAATACATACATAATTATACAAGTTTGCCATAAGAAGGCTAGCAAAACAATGACAACTAGATCAAAAAGGTGTAGGCCTCCTGCCTAGGGCCTCATAACTACTCCTGGTCATCGGTGGTCTCCACGTAGTAGTAGGCTCCATCAGGGTAGTAGTAGTCATCAGTGGGATCAGCTGGCTCCCGTGCCTCGTCATCTGATTGCAACAATCGGGTAAAGGGATGGTAGCAAAGCAACCATGAGTACTCATTCAAAATACTCGCAAGACTTACATCAGATCTATGCTAAATATGCACCAGTATCAATGGGAAGGGGTTGTATCTGTGGACTATACTGCAGAATGCCAGAGTAGAGGGGTAAGGCCTAGCCTATCAAAGACTAGCATCTTGCAGCAAGAGAAGAGAGTAGAGTGACATATCATATAGTAACAAGTATATAATAGCAACTCCCAGAGATCCTTACTCGTCTACCCTACGAGGAAGCGATCCCGGAGCCATCATATCAGTTTAGTATCAGAAGTATCCAGTTCTAGTTGTAGTAGATCGGGGTACAACTCCGAGCATCCGTTATCATGGACACGACTATTCGAATAGATAAACTTCCCTGCGGGAGGGGGGGTGTGGGGGGTGTGCACCAACTTACTTAACACGCTTGATTAATTCCGGTCGGACACACTTTAATGGGTCATGCCCTGCCTCGGCTGATCGACACGCCATAGTCCTACTTAGGCTCAACATAAAGGTCAACACGCCGGTCTAAATCCTAAGTGTGAAGGGGTCATGGGCCAACCGTCCTAAGCACTCCCGCGTGTTGCGTACGCGTCCTGAAGCAAACCCACCTCCTTATACAACCGCATGAGGTTACCGTCCAACCGGGCGTGTGATGCTCAACTGCTGATGTCCGAAGAGCTTTCGGGAGAATCGTATGACGCTGACTGCCCATACTTATTCCCGCGTGGTGGTTAGTGCGAAAAGGCCAGAGGCCTACTCATATCACATATCCAAACCGTTAGTGTATTGGGAGCTCGCAGAAACAATCAGTGATCCTGTCGCCCCGTCTCGCGGACTTACGACAAGGGCTAGGCCCATCCTGAAGGAAATATGCCCTAGAGGCAATAATAAAGTTGTTATTTTATATTTCCTTATTCATGATAAAGGTTTATTATTCATGCTAGATTTGTATTGATCGGAAACTTAAATACATGTGTGAATACATAAACAAACACCGTGTCCCTAGTAAGCCTCTACTTGACTAGCTCGTTGATCAAAGATGGTTAAGGTTTCCTAACCATGGACATGAGTTGTCATTTGATAACATGATCACATCATTAATTAGGAGAATGATGTGATGGACAAGACCCATCCATTAGCTTACCATTATGATCGTTCAGTTTTATTACTATTGTTTTCTTCATGTCAAATACATATCCCTTTGACTATGAGATTATCCAACTCCCGGATACTAGAGGAATGTCATGTGTGCTATCAAACGTCACAACATAAATATGTGCACTACAAAAAAAATACACTTTCATGATGATACATATTTATCACAGTAGGTCACGTTTTCTGTCATGCATGTACATCCATGACGATTTTATGACAGAATCAAGATAGTCATACCTGTGTTGTCGTAGAAGTGTTCCATGACATTACCAAAATTATCATCACAGAAGTGTCCACTTCCATGACGATAAATCACATGTCATAGAAGTGCTTTCATCAAGGGTGACCAACATGTGGCATCCACCGTAACGGGTCGCCGTTAAGCTACCGGGTTCCGGTTTGGATCCGATAACCCGTTAACAGCGCAGACCAATGGGGATTTTTCACGTGTAAAATTCTCATTGGCCGGCAGATCCACGTGTCGGCCTGGCGTTCGGACAGTTGTCATCCAGCGAATGGACGGAACGCGCCTATGATACGTCAACACGTGTCTCGGCCCAATAGTGGCCCATTCAGGTTAAAAGGCCGGGCCTGTCAAAATAAGTGGGCCGGTCCATTAGCGACCTACTTGAGTCAGGCCCATTTACAAGCACGGCCCATACAAGTTACACAGAATCGGCCCATCAAAGGCCCATTCCAGATTTGACAATTTCCAACCCATCGTCAGTTTAAGCCCGTTAACGGCCCGCTACATCTTTGGGCCCAATTATGGCCCGAGCTTTTTTTGACCTGTTAGCAGCCCATCGTCAGTTCTAGCCCGTTAACGGTCTGGAACGTCTTTCGGCCTTTTCTTGGCTAATTCTGCAGTTGGGCCAATTCTAGGCCGCTGTGACTTTAGGCCTGTCCTCGGCCCATTCGGTAAATGGGCCAACTCCTAGCCCATTTTGTCTCTCAGCCTGTTAACGGCCCGCAAAACAGGCGGGCCTTTGACTTTACACTACTAGGGAAAACCTTATTAGTAGCGCTTGAAATATGCATAGCAGTAGCGCTGGGTCCAGCGCTACTGCTAGCGCGCTACAGCTAAGTTGTAGCAGTAGTGCTTTTATGGACATCGCTACTGGTAAGTATTGTTAGCAGTAGCGCTTCCAGGACCAACACTACTAATAACTCTTTGTAGCACTTGTTCACATGAAGCGCTGCTGCTAAACCAACGCTACTGCTAGGTTCTTTCCAGCGCTACTGCTAATGTTCCTACTTTCACAGATTTGCCCCCTCTACGTATTTGTAATGTATTTATACAGTCTCTATACAATAGTTTCATCAGATCATACTAAACATACACTATTCTCATCATATCATAGACACACAGTAGTTTCGTCATATCATCATCATCATTCAGCACAAATATCATCACATCTCGAAAATAGTGATACACAAGTGCGATCATGTCATGCCTCAAATAAGTGCAACTGCATGGTCATGGCGCACACACAAGTTTCATCATCTCTATATAAACCATGATGTAGAAGAGAAGAGCGATCAGCATGAGCAAGAGCGCGACTATGTAGTACCGGCGGTCCCGCCCTGCTCATGCTGGAGTGTCCACCTCAAGTAACTACTTTCCACTTCGGCTCTGCTGTCAAACCCTCTGTGGCTAGCACCCGGGTACCTGTGCACCTGGGCCTGAGCGGCTGGCCAGTGGTCGTAGACTCCTGGAACCCTCCCAACGTACATGGCATAGTAGTCCTTCGCCATCTCTGATCTATGTACCTACATCGTGAGTTGACGAATTGAACGATAATATGCAACATAATGTACTTAAGAAAACAAGGAGGCATAATTAGCAAAATACAAGCAACCAATAGTAAACATAAATGACGAAGTTCCTCATACCCAAACTAATTAACTAGAGCGATCTACGCTAGTTCAGGACCACGGTTTAGTTACATCACATAGTTTTGCCGTGCATAAATTCAAAGTTTTGCCGTAGAAAGACAGTAGTGACACATTGTCATCAACAATCAGTCCTCCATGTCGGCGGTCCAATCTTCATAGTCAGGGAGGAAGCACCTGAGCTTCTTGAAAGGCTTTAGGTCCAGACGCTGAGCGAGTAGCAGTGCTCGGACATTTTCCTGCGTGATTGGCCCATGGTAGAACATTCCTGTTGGTTCGAGGACCCGCTTCATGATCACTTGGGCAAGTTCACACTGTACGTGAGAAAACTCAGCTCTGATTCAATGATCCGGTGTCCTTCCTATGCTTGTGGCCCAGCTGACAATCTCGGCATCATTTGTAGTAGGTGACATGCGAAGGCATTGATTATCCCTTCTGTACTCAAGCAGGTGATGCAGTAGTAGAATCCATCAGCCATACTGGTGTGCGGTTGCTGGATGCAGTAGAAGTCAGTCTTATGACCGAAAGCCAGCCCGCGATTCCTGTACTTTTTCACCTTGATATATCCGCCAGACATACTGAAGGTTAACAAGGCACTATCGAGAACACTCTTTATGTGCTTGTAATCCTTTTTCCTGAGGTTCTTCAATGAGTCCAAGTACATCGCATGGGAGTATTCTGGGGGCAGAACGATGAGGACGGCGCCCCCTAAGGGAGTCCTGGACTCAGGGGTCCTCGGGCGTCCGACCTATTAGTCATGGGCCGGACTGATGGGCTGTGAAGATACGAAGACCGAAGACAACACCCGTGTCCGGATGGCACTCTCCTTGATGTGGAAGGCAAGCTTGGCGACTAAATATGTAGATTCCTTTCTTTGTAACTGACCTTGTGTAACCCTAGATCCTCCCGGTGTCTATATAAACCGGAGGACTTAGTCCGGAGAGGGATACTCATTATCATAGCCATACAAGCTAGACCTCTAGGGTCTACTCATTACGATCTCGTGGTAGATCAACTCTTGTAATACTCATATTCATCAAGATCAATCAAGCAAGACGTAGGGTATTACCTCTATAGAGAGGGCCTGAACCTGGGTAAAACATTGCGTCCCCTGTCTCCTGTTACCATCGACCTTAGACGCACAGTTCGGGACCCCCTACCCGAGATCCGCCGGTTTTGACACAACAATTGTGCTTTCATTGAGAGTTCCACTATGCCGTCATCAAGAGGTGATACATCCATTTTGCATCATGCTTTTATATCGATATTTATTGCATTATGGGCTGTTATTACACATTATGTCACAATACTTATGCCTATTATCTCTTATTTTACAAGGTTTACATAAAGAGGGAGAATGCCAGTAGCTGGGATTCTGGGCTGGAAAAGGAGCAAATATTAGAGACCTATTCTGCACATCTCCAAAAGTCTGAAACTTCACGGAAGGCGTTTTCAGAATATATAAAAATAGTGAGTGCAAGAAGTTCACCAGGGGGGCCACACCCGGCCCACGAGGGTGGGGGGCGCGCCCTACCCCCTGGGTGCGCCCCCTACCTCGTGGGCCCCCTGGTGCCCCTCCGATGGCCATCTTCTACTATATGGAGTCTTTCAATGAGGAAAAAATCATAAGCCATCTCCTTGGACGAAACTCCGCCGCCACGAGGCGGAACCTTGGCGGATCCAATCTAGGGCTCCGACAGAGCTGTTCTGTCGGGGAAACTTCCCTCCGGGAGGGGGAAATCATCGCCATCGTCATCACCAATGCTCCTCTCATCGGGAGAGGGCAATCTCCATCAACATCTTCACTAGCACCATCTCCTCTCAAAACCCTAGTTCATCTCTTGTGTCCAATTCTTGTCTCCAAGTCTAGGATTGGTACTAGTAGGTTGCTAGTAGTGTTAATTACTCCTTGTAGTTGATGCTACTTGGTTTATTTGGTGGAAGATCATATGTTCAGATCCTATATGCACATTAATACCCCTCTAATTATGAACATGAATATGCTTTCTGAGTAGTTACGTTTGTTCCTGAGGACATGGGAGAAGTCTTGCTATTAGTAGTCATGTGAATTTGGTATTCGTTCGATATTTTGATGAGATGTATGTTGTATCTCCTCTAGTGGTGTTATGTGAACGTCGACTACATAACACTTCACCATTATTTGGGCCTAGAGGAAGGCATTGGGAAGTAATAAGTAGATGATGGGTTGCTAGAGTGACAGAAGCTTAAACCCTAGTTTATGCGTTGCTTCGTAAGGGGCTGATTTGGATCCATATGTTTCATGCTATGGTTAGGTTTACCTTAATACTTTTGTTGTAGTTGCGGATGCTTGCAATAGAGGTTAATCATAAGTGGGATGCTTGTCCAAGTAAGGGCAGTACCCAAGCACCGGTCTACCCACATACCAAATTATCAAAGTACCGAACACGAATCATATGAACGTGATGAAAACTAGCTTGACGATATTCCCATGTGTCCTCGGGAGCGCTTTTCTCTATAGAAGAGTTTGTCTAGGCTTGTACTTTGCTACAAAAAGGATTGGGCCACCTTGCTGCACTTTATTTACTTATGTTACTTGTTGCTCGTTACAAATTATCCTATCACAAAACTATCTGTTACCACTTATTTCAGTACTTGCAGAGAATACCTTGCTGGAAACCGCTTATCATTTCCTTCTGCTCCTCATTGGGTTCGACACTCTTACTTATCGAAAGGACCACGATAGATCCCAATATACTTGTGGGTCATCAAGACTCTTTTCTGGCACCGTTGCCGGGGAGTGAAGCGCCTTTGGTAGGTGGAATTTGGCAAGGAAATTTATAGTGTGCTGAAATTTACTGTCACTTGTTACTATGGAAAGTAATCCTCTGAGGGGCTTGTTTGGGGTATCTTCACCCTGACCAGTAGAGCAAAGAGTTTCTCCTCAACCTACTGAACCTACTAAAAATGAAAATGTCTGCTTTGAAATTCCTTCGGGTATGATAGAAAAACTGCTAGCTAATCCTTTTGCAGGAGACAGAACAACACATCCTGATGAGTACCTAATATATGTGGATGAAGTTTGTGGATTATTTAAGCTTGCAGGTGTACCGGATATGTTATTAAGAATAAGGTCTTCCCTTTATCTTTGAAGGAAGATGCATTGACATGGTATAGGCTATGTGATGATACGAGGTCATGGAACTACAAACAATTGAAATTGGAATTTCATCAAAAGTTTTATCCTATGCATCTTGTTCATCATGATCGCAATTATATATATAATTTTTGGCCTCGCGAAGGAGAAAGCATCGCTCAAGCTTGGGGGAGGCTTAAATCAATGTTTTATTCATGCCCCAATCATGAGCTCTCAAGAGAAATGATTATTCAAAAATTTATATGCTCGGCTTTCTGATAACAATCGCACCATGCTCGATACTTCTTGTGTTGGCTCTTTTATGACGAAGACTATTGAATTCAAACGGGATTTATTGGAAAGAATTAAACGCAACTTTGAAGATTGGGACCTCGATGAAGGTAAGGAGTCAGGTATGGCACCTAAGTTTGATTGTGTTAAATATTTTATGGATACCGATGTTTTCCATAAATTTAGCACTAAATATGGACTTGACTCTGAGATAGTAGCTTCTTTATGTGAATCTTTTGCTACTCATGTTGATCTCCCTAGGGAGAAGTGGTTTAAATATCATCCTCCCATAGAAGTAAAAGTAGCTGCACCTATTAAAGTTTAAGAAAATACTATCACTTATAATGATCCTATTGTTCCTACTTCTTATGTTGAGAAACCACCTTTCCCTGTTAGGATAAAAGATCATGCTAAAGCTTCAACTGTGGTTCGTAAAATCAATATTAGAACTTATACCCCTCCTAAACAAGTTAAAGTTGAACCTAATATTGCTATTGTTAAAGATCTCTTGTCTGATAATATTGATGGGCATGTTATTTATTTCTGTGATGAAACTGCTAGAATTGCTAAACCTTGTGCTAAAGATAAACCTAGACCTGTGGTAGGCATTCCTGTTATTTCTGTTAAAATAGGAGATCATTGTTATCATGGCTTATGTGATATGGGTGCTAGTGCTAGTGCAATACCTTTTGACTTATACAAAGAAATTATGCATGACATTGCACCCACTGAGTTAGAAGAAATTGATGTCACAATTAAACTTGCCAATAGAGATACTAAGTCACCAATGGGAATTGTTAGAGATGTTGAAGTCTTGTGTGGGAAAACTAAATATCCTGCTGATTTTCTTGTTCTTGGTTCCCCACAAGATAGCTTTTGTCCCATTATATTTGGTAGACCCTTCTTAAACACTGTTAATGCTAAGATAGATTACGAAAAGGATGTTGTTACTATTGGTTTAGATGATATGTCTCATGAATTTAATTTCTCTAAATTTAGTACACAACACCATGAAGAAGAATTACCTAGTAAGGATGAAATTATTGGTCTTTATTCTATTGCCGTACCTCCTAGTGATCCTTTAGAACAATATTTGCTAGACCATGAAAATGATATGTTTATGAATGAAAGAAGGGAAATAGATGAAGTATTCTTTAAACAGGAACCTATTCTGAAACACAATTTGCCTATTGAAATCCTAGGGGATCCTCCTCCACCCAAGGGTGATCCTGTGTTTGAGCTTAAACCGTTGCCTGATACTCTTAAATATGATTATCTTGATGAGAAAAAGATATGTCCTGTTATTATTAGTGCTAACCTTTCAGAGCATGAGGAAGAGAGATTATTGAAAACTCTGAAGAAGCACCATGCTGCTATTGGGTATACTCTTGATGATCTTAAGGGCACTAGTCCCACTCTATATCAACATAAAATAAATTTGGAAGCAGATGCTAAACCAGTTCGTGATCATCAACGACGGCTGAATCCTAAAATGAAAGAAGTGGTAAGAAAGGAAATACTAAAGCTCCTTGAGGCAGGTATAATCTATCCCGTTGATGACAGTCAGTGGGTAAGTCCCGTCCATTGTGTCCCTAAGAAGGGAGGTATTACTGTCGTTCCTAATGATAAAGATGAATTGATTCCTCAAAGAATTATTACAGGTTATAGGATGGTAATTGATTTCCACAAATTAAATAAGGCCACTAAAAAGGATCATTACCCCTTACCTTTTATCGATCAAATGCTAGAAAGATTATCCAAACATACACATTTTTTCTTTCTAGATGGTTATTCTGGTTTCTCTCAAATACCCGTGTCAGCCAAGGATCAATCAAAGACTACTTTTACTTGCCCTTTTGGTACTTTTGCTTATAGACGTATGCCTTTTGGTTTATGTAATGCACCTGCAACCTTTCAAAGATGCATGATGGCTATATTCTCTGACTTTTGTGAAAAGATTTGTGAGGTTTTCATGAATGATTTCTCCGTCTATAGATCTTCTTTTGATGATTGCTTGAGCAACCTTGATCGAGTTTTGCAGAGATGTGAAGAAACTAATCTTGTCTTGAATTGGGAAAAGTGCCACTTTATGGTTAATGAAGGTATTGTCTTGGGGCATAAAGTTTCTGAAAGAGGTATTGAAGTTGATAAAGCCAAGGTTTATGCTATTGAAAAGATGCCATGCCCCAAGGACATCAAAGGTATAAGAAGTTTCCTTGGTCACGCTGGATTTTATAGGAGGTTCATTAAGGACTTCTCAAAAATTTCTCGGCCTCTAACTAATTTATTACAAAAAGATATACCATTTGTCTTTAATGATGATTGTGTAGAAGCATTTGAAATACTTAAGAAAGCATTGATCTCTGCACCTATTGTTCAGCCACCTGATTGGAATTTACCCATTGAAATTATGTGTGATGCTAGTGATTATGTTGTAGGTGCTGTTCTAGGGAAAAGAGTTGATAAGAAATTAAATGTTATTCAATATGCTAGTAAAACCCTAGACAATTCTCAAAGAAATTATGCTACTACTAAAAAAGAATTCTTAGCAGTTGTATTTGCTTGTGATAAGTTCAGACCTTATATTGTTGATTCTAAAGTAACTATTCACGCTTATCATGCTGCTATTAAATATATTATGGAAAAGAAAGATGCTAAACCTAGACTTATTAGATGGGTTCTCTTGCTACAAGAATTTGACTTACATATTGTTGATAGAAAGGGAGCTGAGAACCCCGTTGCAGACAACTTGTGTAGGTTAGAAAATGTGCTTGATGACCCACTACCTATATATGATAGCTTTCCTGATGAGCAATTAAATGTCATAAATGCTTCTCATACTACTCCATGGTATGCTGATTATGCTAATTACATTGTTGCCAAATTCATACCACCTAGTTTCACATACCAGCAAAAGAAAAAGTTCTTCTATGATTTGAGGCATTACTTTTGGGATGACCCACATATTTATAAAGAAGGAGTAGATGGTGTTATTAGACGTTGTGTACCTGAGCATGAACAGGAACATATCCTACGCAAGTGTCACTCTGAAGCTTATGGAGGACACCATGCTGGAGATAGAACTGCACATAAGGTATTGCAATCTGGTTTTTATTGGCCTACTCTCTTCAAGGATGCCCGTAAGTTTGTCTTATCTTGTGATGAATGTCAAAGAATTCGTAATATTAGTAGACGTCAAGAAATGCATATGAACTATTCACTCGTTATTGAACCATTTGATGTTTGGGGCTTTGATTATATGGGACCTTTTCCTGCCTTTAATGGATATACACATATTTTAGTTGCTGTTGATTACGTTACTAAGTGGGTAGAAGCTATCCAACTAGTAGTGCCGATCATAACACCTCTATTAAAATGCTTAAAGAAGTTATTTTTCCAAGATTTGGAGTCCCTAGATATTTAATGACTGATGGTGGTTCACATTTTATTCATGGTGCTTTCCGTAAAATGCTTGCTAAGTATGATGTTAATCATAGAATTGCATCCGCTTATCACCCTCAGTCTAGTGGTCAAGTAGAATTGAGTAATAGAGAACTCAAATTAATTTTGCAAAAGACTGTTAATAGATCTAGAAAGAATTGGTCCAAGAAACTTGATGATGCATTATGGGCCTATAGAACTGCATATAAAAATCCTATGGGTATGTCTCCGTATAAAATGGTGTATGAAAAAGCATGTCACTTACCTCTCGAACTAGAACACAAGGCATATTGGGCCATTATAGAGCTCAATTATGATTTTAAACTTGCCGGTGAGAAGAGGTTATTTGATATTAGCTCACTCGATGAATGGAGAAACCAAGCCTACGAAAATGCCAAGTTGTTTAAAGAAAAAGTTAAAAGATGGCATGATAAAAGGATACAAAAGCGTGAGTTTAATGTAGGTGATTATGTATTGCTATACAACTCTCGTTTAAGATTTTTTGCAGGAAAACTTCTCTCTAAATGGGAAGGTCCTTACGTTATCGAGGAGGTCTATCGTTCCGGTGCCATAAAAATCAACAACTTCGAAGCCACAAATCCGAAGGTGGTGAACGGTCAAAGAATCAAACATTATATCTCAGGTAATCCCATAAATGTTGAAACCAATGTTATTGAAACCGTAACCCCGGAGGAATACATAAGGGACACTTTCCGGAATGTTTCAGACTCCAAAAAGGAATAGGTATGTGGTACGGTAAGTAAACCGACTCCAAAACAGTTTTTAAGGCAATATTTCTCCGTTTTGGAATATTTAGAAAAATAGAAAAATAAGAAGCAGTCCGGGAAGGACACGAGGCCTTGTCGGTGTACTAGAGTAGGGGTACCCTTGTACCCCGAACTTGTGCACGGGCAGTCGCAGCGTCCCGCGGCAAGGCCTGCCAGGTCACCGCCAAGATTCCTTGTGGTCCCTCTGAAGACCATTCAAGAACAAAGTACTCAAGACAAGACCCCGGCAAGAGGAGCTTGCCGGGAAGAAGGCAAGACCCCGGCAAGAGGAGCTTGCTGGGAAGGCCATCAGAAGCGTCCCAAGACCCCGGCAAGAGGCGCTTGCCGGGAAGGCCGTCCGAGGCATTCCAAGGAACTTGCCGCGGCGCGCTACGCGCCCCGACAAGGCCCGGCGAGCGACAAGCTCCCGGAAGCGACAAGTCGACGGCCGCGGCAAGGCGCTTGCCGCGGCAAGCCCCCACTCCACGCCCGCGCTCCAGCACATCCACCCACGTGTCGCTCCGGGGCCCCTCCCGAGCGCACGTGGCGGGAGGCTGTGCAGCTAGGGGCGTGCGGTGGCACGCAGGCGCTGACAAGACAACCATCGTGGCAAGACGGTGGCGTCCCTAGCGGTCCCTTTCGGTGCCATCTAGGCGACACAGACGGGCATTTAATGCCCTTGTCCCCTGCCATCGGGGTTAGGTATGATAACACTGTAGCAGCTAGCTGTGCCTACTACAGCACCTAGCTGTGCCTACCCACGGCACCCTTTCCATTTTTTCCCTTGGCCCCCGTTGCTCTATGTCGGTAACCCCTTGAGTATAAAAGGAGGCCCGTGTGCAACGTAGAGGGGGTCGGCCACCTCGAGAGCCCTCGCGAGGTTCAGCAATTCCACACACTCACGCTCGCCCTCGAGCTAGAAATCAATACCAATCCACAAAGCAGGAGTAGGGTTTTACGCATCCTTGCGGCCCGAACCTGGGTAAATCGCTCGCGTGCTTCGCCTCGGTTTACTCTTCGCACGACCAACCGCCCGCTTGCTTCGCCTCGATCTGCTCTTTGCGCAACCTCCGCCCCCCGCCGAACCAAAAGGGACCCGGTTCGCCGGTCCCATAGGTGCCCGTGGATCAGAAACCCCGGCATCTCTGGCGCGCCAGGTAGGGGGCGTCGAAGTTGTGCGAATCAGATCCGACGTTCTTGCGGGCTAGATCTTCATCTTCTTCATCGATCTTCACCATCTTCATCAACATGCCGCCAAAGAAGAAAGTTTCGGAGGCAGCTGCTCCGTCCGCGCCGAGCCACCCACCGCCGGAGCAAACGGACGGTGGGGCAGGCGCCGGCGGAAGGGCACGCATCGACGAGGGAACTCTTGGTGCTGCCAGGTCCCAGGACAAGGCTGCGCTGCCCATCGGCGGCGTGGCCGGCTCCCACAACGACCGGGCACACTCCAAGACCTTGGCGTCCGTGCATGCACCGCGCCCATCCCAGGAGGCGCGGGACCGGCAGCGCCATGGTACTCACGGTACCATGCGCTCGCTGGACCAAGATCGAGCTGGTGGACCCCGGAGCGCCCAGGATCACCATGCGCGTTAACAAGCCGGCGCGAGCGAGACACGGTCGCCTGGACGGGATACTGCTCCTTCTAACGTGGTTAGGAGTCCGAGCGTATCCCGCTCTTCGCACCGTTCGCTACCGCCGCCCACCACCGCAACGGAAGCTCTGGCGCGAGCTCAGCTGCTCCTAGACTACCCTCCAGCGGCGGACAAGATCGACGACTGGAGGGCCACTATCCAGAGTCTCATCGGCTTCGCCAACGGCGACACTCCTCGGCAGCCGAGCACGTTGCAGCCGCAGCGAGTCAGCCAGGCGCAAACCAGTGGAAACAAGACTGGTGGGGGTGCAACTACTGTGCACTCCCCACCCCGAAGGCCAAGATCGCCGACCCGCCGGATCCGCCACGACAGCGACTCCACCGCGTCGTCGGATCCGCGAGCTCGTCGCGACCAACGACAAGTTCTTCAAGAACGGCAGCGGGAAGACGCTCGTACACGCATCAAGCGCCGGAGAGAAGCGCGACGTCAGTCAGACCAGCACGCTGGGCCCTCTGTCGACATGCATGCGCCAGGGGAACCAGGCGACCTGCCGTACCCGGTAGGTTGCCCTGCGTTCACTCGTGAGCTGCGGCAAGTCCAGTGGCCCAGTACAAAGAACTTCAAGCCCGACATACCAGAGAAGTACGACGGCAAGTTGCATCCGTCGGAGTTCCTCAGCATCTACACCATCGCGGTGCAGGCTGCTGGGGGGCGGGACGACAAGATCCTTGCCAACTACTTCCCGTTGGTACTCAAGCCCAACGTCAGGTCCTGGCTCATGCACTTGCCGGACAACTCCATATCCTCCTGGGCTGAGCTATGCCATCAGTTTGTTGGCGCCTTCACAGGCGGCCACAAACCTCATGGCCAAGAGAGCGATCTTCATCTGCTCGTCCAGAAGGAAGGAGAGCCCCTGCGCCAGTATACCCAGAGGTTCAGCCGAGTACACCACAACATCCCAAATATCCACCCTGCCGCGGTAATCAGCGCGTTCCATCAGAACGTGCGTAACCGCAGGATGCGGGAGGAGCTGGTGATGTGCAAGATTCGGGACGTCAGCGAGCTTTATGCCCTGGCCGACAGATGTGCACGCGCTGAGGAGGGGAGGAAATTCCCCGGGGAAAGTACTGGAGCAGGAGGATCTGACAGTGAGGATGCCGCCCCGGCAAAGAGAAGCCGGCGGCGCAACAACAGGAAGAAGCAGAACAATGAGGTGCTGGTCGTTGAGCAGTCCGGCAATGAAGGTGACACCACGAAGGCTACAGTTGGTAGCTCCGGCAAGGAAGTTGCCGCGTGCACCAACTGTCAGGCTGTGGCGGTCGCCGACAAGCGGGACGGCTCCGGCAAGAGGTACTGTAAGATTCACCGCACCAAGGGCCATGACCTCCAGAACTGCAAGAAGGTCGAGCAGCTCGTCCAGCGACAGAGGGCTGAGTACGAGCGGTGCGACAAAGAGAGAGCCCAAGGGGGTGCCGAGAAACCTGGCCAGAAGCGCACCGGCCAGGAAGGACGCCGCGGCAAGGCCAAGCAGCGGCAAGGAGACAGACCTCCCCGCGGTCGCGACAACGACGACGACGACGGTGAGGATGAAGACATGGATGACATTGAGATCAGTGAGCAGGAGTTTTAGAAAGCCACAGAGGTCTTGTGCGTTGACGGGGGTGCTTCCCTGCATACCTCGCACCGCCAACTCAAACAGTGGGTGCGGGAAGTCAATGCAGCGGAGCCACCCATCGAATCGCGCAAGCTTCTGAAGTGGTCCAGCATGCCTATCATCTTTGACATTGAGGACCACCCTGATCGCACAACCGCGGTCGGGTGTCTGCCGATGTTGGTTTCACCAACCATCCGCAACCTCAAGGTCACCAAGATGCTAGTTGACGGCGGGGCCGGCTTAAACCTGATCTCCTCCGCTGTGCTCCGAAAACTCCAGATCCCTGACGGCGAGCTCGAAGAGACCGGCACATTCCAAGGAATCAACCCGGGAAGGAGCAAGCCGAAGGGGAAGGTCACGCTGCCGGTAACATTCGGCAGTGAGTTAAACTTCAGGACTGAGAGGGTCACGTTCGACGTTGCCGATATCCCGTTGCCTTACAATGGGATAATTGGCCGTCCAGCGCTCGCCAAGTTCATGGCGGCCTCTCACTACGCGTATAACGTGCTGAAGATGCCAGGCCCGATAAGCGTCATTTCTGTCCCCGGCGACAAGAAGGACGCTCTTATCTGTGCCGACAAGATCTACCGGGAAGCAGCAGCCACGGCAGACCACGATCCACTTGCCGCTGAAGCTCCCGGGACCAAGAAGACCAAGTCCGGCAAGAGTTCTGGTGCCTACTCTGGCGCGCGCACCTCTTCGGAGTGCTGCGCTGCCGTCGAGGACGCGCCATCGAGCTCCACCGGCAAGAAGACCAAATCCGGCAGGGACTCTGGTGCCCACTCCGGCAAGTGCACCTCTTCGGAGTGCTGCCCTGCCGTCGAGGACGCACCATCGAGCTCCACCGGCAAGAAGACCAAGTCCGGCAGGGTCTCTGGTGCCCACTCCGGCAACGCACCTCTTCGGAGTGCTGCGCTGCCGTCGAGGACGCACCATCGAGCTCCACCGGCAAGAAGACCGAGTCCGGCAAAAGCTCTGGTGCCCACTCCGGCAAGCGCGCCTCTTCGGAGTGCTGCGCTGCCGTCGAGGACGCACCATCGAGCTCCCCCGGCGAGCACAAGAAGACGATGGCGGCTCCGCCAGAGACGAAGAAGGTGTCCGCCAAGGAGGATGGCGCTGGTGGTACCTTCACCATCAGTGCCACGCTTGACCCTAAATAGGAAAGCGCGCTCGTTGCTTTCCTGTGGGCGAACGTCGACGTGTTTGCATGGCAACCGTCTGACATCCCCGGTGTTCCCAGGAAAGTGATTGAGCACCACCTTGCCGTCTGTCCTCATGCGCGGCCCGTCAAACAGAAAGTCCGGAAGCAGGCGGTGGAGCGCCAAGAATTCATTGCGGAGGAAATCAAGAAACTGGAAGCAGCAGGCCTCGTTAGAGGAGTGCTCCATCCCACGTGGTTGGCCAATCCTGTAGTCGTGCGCAAGGCAAACGGGAAATGGAGGCTTTGCATCGATTTCACCGATGTTAACAAAGCTTGTCCCAAAGACCCATTTCCTTTGCCGCGCATTGACCAGATTGTTGACTCCACAGCTGGGTGTGATTTGCTTTCATTTCTTGGTGCATACTCCGGGTATCATCAGATCTTCATGGCAGACGAGGATGAAGAGAAAACCGCATTTATTACTCCATGTGGCACGTACTGCTTTGTACGAATGCCTTTCGGATTAAAAAATGCCGGTTCAACATTTGCAAGAGTAGTCCATATTGCTCTTGAGCCACAAATACACAGAAATGTGGAAGCCTACATGGATGATATAGTGGTCAAGAGCAAGGACAGAGCAACCCTGATCCAAGACTTGGACGAGACTTTTGCAAATCTGCGCAAGATCAGCCTCAAGCTCAACCCAGAGAAGTGCGTGTTCGGAGTTCCCTCCGGCAAGCTTCTCGGGTTCTTCATGTCTCAGCGGGGAATTGAAGCCAACCCCGACAAGATCAGGGCCGTTGAGCAGATTGAAGCCCCGAAGCGCGTAAAAGATGTTCAGAAACTTGCCGGTTGCGTGGCTGCTCTCAGCAGGTTTATCTCTCGGTCTGCTGAGAGCGCCCTGCCGTTTTTCAAACTATTGAAAAAGGCAGGTCCAATGAAATGGACTCCGGACGCGGAGGCTGCGCTGCAAGACCTGAAGAGATACCTGTCCTCCCCTCCAATACTTGTCGCGCCTAAGCCACAAGAGAAGTTGCTGCTGTACATAGCGGCAACCAATCAAGTGGTTAGGGCTGCGTTAGTGGCAGAGAGAGAGGTGGATGATGAGCCAGCAACCGCGGCAAGCGCATCCAGCGACAAGCAGGGGGCTTCCCCGACAAGCTCTGGTCCTGACAAAGATGAACCCGCGCTGATACACGAGGAGATATGGAAGAAAACGGTGCAGCGCCCAGTTTACTTTGTTAGTTCCCTCTTGCAGGGGGCTAGGTCAAGGTACTCTGGTGTGCAGAAACTGCTTTTCGGCCTTCTCATGGCCTCGAGAAAGCTGCGCCATTACTTCCAAGCACATGAGATCACAATGGTCACTCGCTTTCCGCTGAAGAGGATACTGCAGAATCCTGAAGCGACAGGCAGGATTGTTGAGTGGGCACTGGAACTGTCAAGCTTTGGTCTCAAGTTTGAAAGCTCTTCAACTATCCAGAGCAGAGCATTGGCAGAGTTCATAGCGGAATGGACGCCAACTCTGGACGAAGAAATCCCGGAGATGAGCATCCCCGACAAAGAAGCGAGCAAAGAGTGGCTGATGTACTTTGATGGTGCTTTCTCGCTGCAAGGCGCCGGTGCCGGTGTGCTGCTTATCGCGCCCACCGGAGAGCACCTCAAGTACATAGTCCAGATGCACTTTCCCAAGGAGCAAGCAACAAACAATACTGCAGAGTATGAAGGATTGCTTGCCGGTCTCAGGATCGCGGCAGACCTTGGGATTAAGAAGCTCATTGTCAGGGGTGACTCACAGCTTGTCGTCCGCCAAGTAAACAAGAATTATCCGAGTCCGTTGATGGAAGCTTACGTCGACGAAGTGAGAAAGCTAGAAGAGCGCTTTGACGGCCTGCAAATGGAGCACGTTCCGAGAACTCAGAATGCCATTGCTGATGGCCTGTCAAAGTGCGCCGCACTTAAGTTACCTGTGGAACCAGGGACCTTTGTGCTCAAGCTGACTCAACCGTCCGTAACACCATCAACTGGACAAAGCAAGAAGAGGAAGTTGATTCCTGGTGACTACCTGCCGGCAGAGCTTCCCGAAGCCGCCGCCAAGAAGGTCCCCAAGATCAACATCGAAGGCGCTGGTGAGCCAGATGCTCCGGCAAGCCCTAGGGTTTGTTCCGTTGTAGCTGAAGCTCCTGGCAAGCTTGTCGCGGGATGTCACGCTCTGGCAGAGACACAACTTCTCGCCGTCGAAGCAGATATTCCCGCAGCAACCTCCAAGATCGACGCCAAGAGCGCCGGTGAGCCAGATGCTCCGGCAAGCCCTAGGGTTTGTTCCGTTGAAGCTGAAGCTCCCGGCAAGCTTGTCGCGGAACGTCAAGCTCCGGCAGAGACACAACTTCTCGCCGTAGAAGCGGACGTTCCCGCAGCAGCAGAGTTGCCTTTAGTCCTTGTTGTCGAGCCACAGGCTCCAACATGGGCGCAGCAGATTGTCCGTTTCCTTCAGACAGGAGAACTTCCCGAAGAGCAAGAAGAAGCCGAGAGAGTAGCCCGGCAGTCAAGTATGTACCAGTTCATCGACAAGACGCTGTACAGAAGAAGACTCAACGGTGTGAAATTGAGGTGTATTCCCCGGGAAGACGGACAGAAGCTGTTGGCAGAGATACACGGAGGCATATGTGGTCACCACATTGGCGCAAGAGCACTCGTCGGCAAAGCATTCCGGCAAGGTTTCTTCTGGCCGACAGCCCTCCAGGATGCAACTGCACAAGTAACCAAGTGTGAAGCGTGCCAGTTCCATTCCAAGCAGATACACCAGCCAGCTCAAGCTCTCCAGACGATCCCTTTATCCTGGCCATTTTCGGTCTGGGGGCTCGACATCCTCGGCCCCTTCCCCCGAGCTGTCGGGGGCTTTGAGTACTTGTACGTCGCAATCGACAAGTTCACAAAGTGGCTGGAAGTGGAACCAGTGAGGAAGGTGACCGCACAGTCAGCCGTCAAGTTCTTCAGGTCGATTGTTTGCCGCTTCGGGATCCCTAACCGGATAATCACCGACAACGGCACACAGTTCACGAGCCACGCCTTCATGCAGTACATCCAAGATCTCGGCGCCAAAGTCTGCTTCGCCTCTGTTGCTCACCCAAGGAGCAACGGTCAAGCTGAGAGGGCAAACGCCGAGGTGCTGCGCGGGCTCAAGACCAGAACTTTCGACAGGCTGCACAAGTGTGGAAGAAACTGGATCGAGGAGCTACCAGTGGTTCTTTGGTCGATCAGAACGACACCAAATCGAGCCACTGGACAGACACCCTTTGCTTTAGTCTATGGAGCAGAGGCAGTTACCCCCACGGAACTCGTATACGGGTCACCTCGAGTGCTCGCTTATGATGAGCTTGAGCAAGAGCGGCTGCGGCAAGAGGACGCGCTGCTCCTTGAGGAAGATCGTCTCCAGGCTGCTGTGCGAGCTGCTCGCTACTAGCAAGCTCTGCGCCGCTACCACAGCCGCAGAGTCAATGCCAGGAGTCTCGAGGAAGGCGACCTTGTTCTTCGGCGCGCTCAGTCCGCCAAGAATTCCAACAAGTTGACGCCGAAGTGGGAAGGCCCTTACCGGGTGAGACGAGTCACCAGGCCTGGCACTGTCCGCCTGGAGACCGAAGACGGTATTCCAGTGAGCAACTCCTGGAACATCGAGCATCTTTGCAAGTTTTACCCGTAAGGCGCGTTTGTCGGACCCCGTCCGGCAACCACCTCTCTGTGCAAGTCTTGCCACTGCTGCATGTAATCCTTTGTACAGAGCCAGGCGCAGACCCTGGTGCAGAAATAGATATCCTCACGAAACTCGTATACGGGTCACCTCGAGTGCTCGCCCATGATGAGCTTGAGCAAGAGCGGCTGCGGCAAGATGACGCGCTGCTCCTTGAGGAAGATCGTCTTCAGGCCGCTGTGCGAGCCGTCGCTCCCAGCCCGTGCCAGAAGCTTCGAGGAAGGCGACCTTGTTCTTTGGCGCGTTCAGTCGGCCAAGATCCAAACAAGTCGACGCCGAAGTGGGAAGGCCCTTACCGGGTGAAACGAGTCACCAGGCCTGGCGCTGTCCGCCTGGAGACCGAAGATGGCACGCCAGTGAGCAACTCCTGGGACATCGAGCCTCTTCGCAAGTTTCGTTCGTAAGGCGCGGTTGTCGGAGCCCGTCCGGCAACCACCTCTCTGTGCGAGTCTTGCTGCTGTTGCATGTAAACCTCTGTACAGAGCTAGGCGCAGACCCTGGCACCAGAAAATGAAGCGCTGCATACCCCGGGGGCTATAGCATGCATGCTAGATTGAGTCTGAGTCTCGTCCTTGGTTAGGGTCGATAGTCCCTAACAACGGCTAACCCCTAGCTTAGAGGTCGAGTGTCCGTCCCTTTGCTTTTCCTTTGTTCGCAGGGCTCACACGTACTAGCCAGGCCACCTGGAGGCGAAAAGGAGAAGAAGGGCGTGCCGGCACCTGGGCCCCGGCAAGAACGCCGGGGGCTGCGAATGCCAAGATGTCCCCCCCGGCAAGCCAGAGTTGCCGGGGGCTGCAATATCAGATAAGTCTTTTATCCCACTTCATGCATCCTCTTATGGACTGGGGAATGCGAAACCCCGTTTCTTCTCGGAAACTGCCATGCTCCCCCGACTCTGGGCCCTGGAGCGCGTTCCCGGGGCCAAGTTTGGTCGTAGTCGCGGCAGCAGAAGGGACGAAACGAGGAGGCCGCGCCCACCTCGTTCCCACCTCCGTCAAAGGCGTGAGAAAGGTCGAGCGGCGTGGGAAGGCGGCGGGGCTTGCTGTCGGGGAATGGAATGCCTGTTCGAGAGATACCAAGGATTTGCTCCTTGGCGTGGGTTCGACCCACGAGGCAAATAACCCGGCAAACATCCCCTTTTCATTAAAAAACATCCCATACAGGTACAGTCCATAGAGGATGAAAAACATGAAAGAGAGGATTACAAGATACAGCTAAAGGCCCGAAGGCTTACAATTAAAAAGATAAGGTGCCCGTAATCCTTTTCCTGTCCCTCTCTTCAGGAGGTAGAACAAGCGGGCGAAAAGGGGAAAGGGGCGCCAAGGCGAGCTACAGGTGCCAGAAGACACCAAGAGAACGTCCGGGGGCCGGGCGGTGATGGCGACACTGGGAGAAGGGTGCGAAGGAGGGGCGGCAGGACGTCAGCACGCTGTCGAGGGCACCACGCCCTCGTAGTCCGACCTGACGGCCTTGTCGCCAGCCCTCTTCCCCTTCCGCGACCTCCCTACGCCAGCCGCCCAAGGAGACGCCCCCGGGGAGTTCAAGAAGCCGGCGCCGCAGATGATAGGGTCGCCGGTGCCGCACAAGACGGCGCCCGACACCTAGTCGGAGCCGCCGTCCTGCCGCCCGCCACCCTCACCATCACTGCCGCTCTCCTCCTCGTCACTCTTGCTCGAGGAGGAGCTTTCGCTATCGGAGGAGCTGTCCACGCAGCACTTCGCCCGAGTGCCGAAGCACCCGAAGACCTTGACGGAAAGGAGATCGCCCTCCACCAGCTTAAAATGGAGGGTGAGTCCCCCCGTCAAGCTGTGGATGCGGGCGAACGTCTTCCACCCTCGATCGAGATACATCACACCAGGGGCTGGGAACGCCACACGGATTCGCGTGCCGCTGATCCCACAGCCCCTCATGTGTAACCTCAGAGTCTCGGGCGGGTCCGACTCCATCGCGCCCGCGAACGGAGCCGGAAGCCGGAGGCGACGACGAGGCGCCCGGCGCAGCTTGACGAAGAACTCGCAAGGGTTGTCCCCTATGTGGACCGCCGCGGGGGGAGGAGCCGCCGGCGGGGGCAAAGCTGGCGCGTCGCCCCGTCCGCCTCTTCCCCGAGCGCCTCGACCCCGTCCACGACCTCGCCCCCTCCCTCTTCCCCTTACGGCTGGCTCTGCCACCACGAGCGAGGAAAAGAGGAGGGTGCGCTGTCTGGCAGCGACCCTCGCCGCCACCGATGAAGGCCCAGGATTCCATTTCTCCATGGCGAATGAGAGAAAGGGGAGCAGAAGCTGAAGAAAGGAGGAGACGGGAGAGTGCAGGCTTCGGTGCTCCCTTCCTGCTCCTTATAAAGGAGCGAAGTGGGAGCCCAGCCGCCCCGCTCAGCGAATCAAGGCACAGGAAGAGCAGGGAGGCGGGCCGACCCGTTCCCTCTGCTCGCAACGGCCCAGGTTCCCGCTCCCGCCGTCCGTGATCCCAAATGCACGGGAGCCGCGTGGCGGAGATGCAGAACTGAGGCGACGGATGGGGCGGCCTCACCCTACCCCATGATCTCGGGGAGTGGGCGCTTCGGAAATCGCGCACCGGCCCCGTCCAGTAAATGCGCCACGCCCCCACGCCCACCTCCGTTTGGAGAAGAGGGCGTGGGCCGTTTCCCTTCATCATGGCTTGACGCATGCTCGCAGGGCTTAGCCCCACGCGCGCGCGCCGCCCGCGTCACCCACGATGCCGCATTCGACGCGCGCCGTTACGGGCGTGCGCGATGGGAGCGGAAAGATATGCGGCGCGACCTAGGCCGCGCGTGCCCGTGCACTGTTTTGGGCCTGGCCCAACAGCGCTCGGCACCGTGTCTGGCCCAGGCCCGGGGGCTCCTGTCGGTGTACTAGAGTAGGGGTACCCTTGTACCCCGAACTTGTGCACGGGCAGTCGCAGCGTCCCGCGGCAAGGCCTGCCAGGTCACCGCCAAGATTCCTTGTGGTCCCTCTGAAGACCATTCAAGAACAAAGTACTCAAGACAAGACCCCGGCAAGAGGAGCTTGCCGGGAAGAAGGCAAGACCCCGGCAAGAGAAGAGGAGCTTGCCGGGAAGGCCATCAGAAGCGTCCCAAGACCCCGGCAAGAGGCGCTTGCCGGGAAGGCCGTCCGAGGCATTCCAAGGAACTTGCCGCGGCGCGCTACGCGCCCCGACAAGGCCCGGCGAGCGACAAGCTCCCGGAAGCGACAAGTCGACGGCCGCGGCAAGGCGCTTGCTGCGGCAAGCCCCCACTCCACGCCCGCGCTCCAGCACATCCACCCACGTGTCGCTCCGGGGCCCCTCCCGAGCGCACGTGGCGGGAGGCTGTGCAGCTAGGGGCGTGCGGTGGCACGCAGGCGCTGACAAGACAACCATCGTGGCAAGACGGTGGCATCCCTAGCGGTCCCTTTCGGTGCCGTCTAGGTGACACAGACGGGCATTTAATGCCCTTGTCCCCTGCCATCGGGGTTAGGTATGATAACACTGTAGCAGCTAGCTGTGCCTACTACAGCACCTAGCTGTGCCTACCCACGGCACCCTTTCCATTTTTGCCCTTGGCCCCCGTTGCTCTATGTCGGTAACCCCTTGAGTATAAAAGGAGGCCCGTGTGCAACGTAGAGGGGGTCGGCCACCTCGAGAGCCCTCGCGAGGTTCAGCAATTCCACACACTCACGCTCGCCCTCGAGCTAGAAATCAATACCAATCCACAAAGCAGGAGTAGGGTTTTACGCATCCTTGCGGCCCGAACCTGGGTAAATCGCTCGCGTGCTTCGCCTCGGTTTACTCTTCGCACGACCAACCGCCCGCTTGCTTCGCCTCGATCTGCTCTTTGCGCAACCTCCGCCCCCCGCCGAACCAAAAGGGACCCGGTTCGCCGGTCCCATAGGTGCCCGTGGATCAGAAACCCCGGCAGGCCTCCACGAGGGTGGAGGGCGCGCCCCTACCTCGTGGGCACCTCGTGCGCTTTCTGGACTCCGTTTTCTTACACGACACGTATTTTGGTCGGTAAAAATTCATTATATAACCTCCCGAAGGTTTTGACCACCGTATCACGCAAATATCTCTTGTCTTTGTTTCAAGCTGTTTTCTGTCAGGGTTGTCAAGGCCAGGCATTATGTCGTCTCCCTCCTCCTCCAACCATGAGGGCAACGATGCTTGGCTAATGAAGACAGAGCTGAAGAGAGAAGAACCCATGGAGATCAACAAGGATGAAGGGATCAAGAAGGCCACGGAGGACCAAGTCCCGGCAACAGAAGACATCCTCCAACTTGATCACAATCTTCTTACCCCAACTGAGATCGAAGCTTTCAAGACGATTGAGTTCGCTCATATACAAAATAAGTATCTCACATGTGAAAATATTTTGTTGAAGGAGCATATGATCACACTCAAAGGCATTATCCACAAGTTAGAAGACCTCCTACGCTCGATGTGCGACTATCCATCATCAACAACTCCACCTTCTTCACCAACAAAGAAGAACTGAGTATCTGGTATGGGCACTCCCCTTGGCAACTACCAAGCTTGGGGAGTGCCCCGGTATCGTATCACCATCACTTTTATCTTTACTGTTTTCTTAGTTTGATCCTTTTGGCAATATCTTGATCTAGTAGAATAAAGTTTATGGCATGATCTAGTTTTGAGTTTTGCTTTATGACCCCTCTATGTAATTGAGTCTGTGAGCTATATATAATAAAGATTAGTGTTGAGTCAAGGGCTTGATTATTTTGCCATGATCCAAAGTGAATAAAAGAAAAGAGAAATAAATAAAAAAGGAAACAAAGAGATCATATGGATCTTATGGAGAGTAATGAGCTCACATAGAAAAAGTATGATGAATAAAAGTTGTTGAGAGTTGACAAACAT
Organism: Triticum urartu; assembly: GCF_056163025.1. Classification (NCBI taxonomy): domain Eukaryota; kingdom Viridiplantae; phylum Streptophyta; class Magnoliopsida; order Poales; family Poaceae; genus Triticum; species Triticum urartu. Next base: position 506,876,522 of record NC_141875.1, on the reverse strand, counting down.
TGTTTTTGCCATCGTTGCAACTAATAGGAAGTAATAAAGAAAGAGAGGTCTTCACATATAAATATACTATCTTGGACATCTTTTATGATTGTGAGCACTCATTAAAATATGACATGCTAAAGAGTTGACGTTGGACAAGGAAGACAACATAATGGGTTATGTTTTCTTACATCTGAGATAAATTATATTGTCATGGATCATCCAACATGGTTGAGCTTGCCTTTCCCCCTCATGCTAGCCAAATTCATCGCACCAAGTAGAGATACTACTTGTGCTTCCAAATACCGTTAAAGCAGTTTTTCCATGAGAGTCCACCATACCTACCTATGGATTGAGTAAGATCCTCCAAGTAAGTTGTCATCGGTGCAAGCAATAAAAATTGCTCTCTAAATATGTATGACTTATTAGTGTGGGAAAAAAAAGCTTTATACGATCTTGTGATGTGGAAGAAATAAAAGCGACGGACTGCATAATAAAGGTCCATATCACAAGTGGCAATATAAAGTGACGTTCTTTCGCATTAAGATTTTGTGCATCCAACCATAAAAGCGCATGACAACCTCTGCTTCCCTCTGTGAAGGGCCTATCTTTTACTTTTATCTCCTACCTTGCATAAGAGTCATGGTGATCTTCACCTTTTGTTTTTACATTTTATCTTTTGGCAAGCACAATATGTTGGAAAGATCCTGGTATATATGGCTAATTGGATGTGAGTTTTCATGAACTATTATTGTTGACATTACCCTTGAGGTAAAACGTTGGGAGGCAAAACTATAAGCCCCTATCTTTCTCTGTGTCCGATCAAAACTCCATACCCATAAGTATTGCGTGAGTGTTAGCAATTGTGAAAGACTATATGATAGTTGAGTATGAGGACTTGCTGAAAAGATCTTATATTGACTCTCTCCTATGTTGTGATAAATTGCAATTGCTTCAATGACTGAGATTATAGTTTGTTAGTTTTCAATGAAGTTTATGATTCATACTTGAAATTGTGGTTTAACTATTACTCTAGCATAAGAGATCATATGACAAGAATTATATAAGCCACTGTTCTAAGAACGATCACGATGCCCTCATGTCCGTATTTTATTTTTATCGACACCTCTTTCTCTAAACATGTAGACATATTTTTTGATTTCGGCTTTCGCTTGAGGACAAGTGAGGTCTAAGCTTGGGGGAGTTGATGCGTCCATTTTGCATCATGCTTTTATATCGATACTTATTGCATTAGGGGTTGTTACTACACATTATGTCACAATACTTATGCCTATTCTCTCTTATTTTACAAGGTTTACATAAAGAGGGAGAATGCCGGCAACTGGGATTCTGGGATGGAAAAGGAGCAAATATTAGAGACCTATTCTGCACAGCTCCAAAAGTTCTGAAACTTCACGGAATCTATTTCCGGAATATATAAAAAATACTGAGTGCAAGAAGTTCCATAGGGGGGCCACACCCTGGCCACGAGGGTGGGGGGAGCGCCCTACCCCCCTGGGCGCGCCCCCTGCCTCGTGGGCCCCCTGGTGGCCCTCTGATGCCCATCTTCTTCTATATGGAGTCTTTCGTTGAGGAAAAAATCATAAGAAAGCTTTCGGGACGAGACTCCGCCGCCACGGGGCAGAACCTTGGCGAAACCAATCTAGGGCTCCGGCCGAGCTGTTCTGCCGGGGGGACTTCCCTCCGGGAGGGGGAAATCATAGCCATCGTCATCACCAACGCTCCTCTCATCGGGAGGGGGCCAATCTCCATCAACATCTTCACCAGCACCATCTCCTCTCAAACCCTAGTTCATCTCTTGTATCCAATTCTTGTCTCTAAGTCTGGGATTGGTACCTGTAGGTTGCTAGTAGTGTTGATTACTCCTTGTAGTTGATGCTAGTCGGTTTATTTGGTGGAAGATCATATGTTCAGATCCTATATGCGATCGTGTGATATGGAAAAAATAAAAGCGACAGACTGCATAATAAAGGTCCATATCACAAGTGGCAATATAAAGTGACGGTCTTTCGCATTAAGATTTGTGCATCCAACCATAAAAGTGCATGACAACCTCTGCTTCCCTCTGTGAAGGGCCTATCTTTTACTTTTATCTCCTACCTTGCATAAGAGTCATGGTGATCTTCACCCTTCCTTTTTACATTTTATCCTTTGGCAAGCATCGTATGTTGGAAAGATCCTGGTATATATGACTAATTGGATGTGAGTTTTCATGAACTATTATTGTTGACATTACCCTTGAGGTAAAACGTCGGGAGGCAAAACTATAAGCCCCTATCTTTCTCCGTGTCCGATTAAAACTCCATACCCATAAGTATTGCGTGAGTGTCAGCAATTGTGAAAGACTATATGATAGTTGAGTATGTGGACTTGCTGAAAAGCTCTTATATATTGACTCTTTCCTATGTTATGATAAATTGCAATTGCTCCAATGACTGAGATTATAGTTTGTTAGTTTTCAATGAAGTTTACGATTCATACATGAAATTGTGATTGAATTATTACTCTAGCATAAGAAATCATATGACAAGAATTATGTAAGTTTCTATTCTAAGAATGATCATGATGCCCTCATGTCCACATTTTACTTTTATTGACACCTCTATCTCCAAACATGTGGACATATTTTTCGATTTCGGCTTTCGCTTGAGGACAAGCGAGGTCTAAGCTTGGGGGAGTTGATACGTCCATTTTGCATCATGCTTTTATATTGATATTTATTGCATTATGGGCTGTTGTTACATATTATGTCACAATACTTATGCCTATTCTCTCTTATTTTACAAGGTTTACATAAAGAGGGAGAATGCCGGCAGCTGGGATTCTGGGCTGGGAAAGGAGCAAATATTAGAGACCTATTAGACACAACTCCAAAAGTCCTGAAACTTCACGGAAGACGTTTTCAGAATATATAAAAAACACTGAGTGCAAGAAGTTCACCAGGGGGGCCACACCCTGCCCACGAGGGTGGGGGGCGCGCCCTACCCCCTGGGCGCGCCCCCTACCTCATGGGCCCCCTGGTGGCCCTCCGATGGCCATCTTCTGCTATATGGAGTCTTTCGATGAGGAAAAAATCATAAGCCATCTCCTCGGATGAAACTCCGCCGCCACGAGGCAGAACCTTGGCGGATCCAATCTAGGGCTCCGGCAGAGCTGTTCTGCCGGGGAAACTTCCCTCCAGGAGGGGGAAATCATCGCCATCGTCATCACCAACACTCCTCTCATCGGGAGATGGCAATCTCCATCAACATCTTCACCAGCACCATCTCCTCTCAAAACCCTAGTTCATCTCTTGTATCCAATTCTTGTCTCCAAGTCTGGGATTGGTACTAGTAGGTTGCTAGTAGTGTTAATTACTCCTTGTAGTTGATGCTAGTTGGTTTATTTGGTGGAAGATCATATGTTCAGATCCTATATGCATATTAATACCCCTCTAATTATGAACATGAATATGCTTTGTGAGTAGTTACGTTTGTTCCTGAGGACATGGGAGAAGTCTTGCTATTAGTAGTCATGTGAATTTGGTATTCGTTCGATATTTTGATGAGATGTATGTTGTCTCTCCTCTAGTGGTGTTATGTGAGCGTCGACTACATAACACTTCACCATTATTTGGGCCTAGAGGAAGGCATTGGGAAGTAATAAGTAGATGATGGGTTGCTAGAGTGACAGAAGCTTAAACCCTAGTTTATGCGTTGCTTCATAAGGGGCTGATTTGGATCCATATGTTTCGTGCTATGGTTAGGTTTACCTTAATACTTTTGTTGTAGTTGCGGATGCTTGCAATAGAGGTTAATCATAAGTGGGATGCTTGTCCAAGTAAGGACAATACCCAAGCACCGGTCCACCCACATACCAAATTATCAAAGTACCGAACGCGAATCATATGAACGTGATGAAAACTAGCTTGACGATATTCCCATGTGTCCTCGGGAGCGCTTTTCTCTATAAAAGAGATTGTCTAGGCTTGTCCTTTGCTACAAAAAGGATTGGGCCACTTTTCAGTACTTGCAGAGAATACCTTGCTAGAAACAGCTTATCATTTCCTTTTGCTCCTCGTTGGGTTCGACACTCTTACTTATCGAAAGGACTACGATAGATACCCTATACTTGTGGGTCATCAAGAGGTTTGATGGCTCCTTCAACCATCTACAACGATGCTGCCCGAGGGGGAGTTTTCCTCCCCGGACAGATCTTCGTGTTCGGCAGTTTCGCTCTGCGGGCCAACTCGCTTGGCCATCTGTAGCAGATCGAAAGATACGCCCCTGGCCATCAGTCAGATTTGGGAGCTTGAACTACGTCACGGACATCCATGGGGACTTGATCCTCGCTGGATTCGAGACCGTGGCCACCACTCCTGGCCATCCTGAGGGACATGACCTAAATCTGTCATCCGACTGCATCCAGGAGACAGCTCCCATAACCGCTCTGGCCTTAGATTTGGAGCAGGATGCGCCATCCAAGGACGGGAAGCTTAACCCCGCCACGGAGGCCACAGATTCCCCGGTGTTGGAGCCGCACATAGACTTGATCTCACACGATACCTGTGCCACCGGAACTCCGGATTCGTTTCCGGCCGTAAGTTCCGAATCACGTGAGCTCGCGGACGCCGAACTTGATACTTTATCGATCTTTGAATTCAGCGCCGCAGACATCTTCCAGCACTCGCCTTTGGGCGACATGCTAAACTCGTTAAAGAATCTGTCCTTGGCAGAGGACTCACAATCGAACTATGTTCGGTTCGAACTAGGGGCTAATGACGGAGAATCTTGCTTCTCACCCGCCACCCACTCCATAGCCACTGTCGAGGACTTAACCGACATGCTCGATTACGGCTCCGAAGACTTCGATGGTATAAACGATGATGCCGAAGAAGAGCAGGGCCGAAACCCACCACACGCCGGACGCGGGATGGTCACTTCTTCATACGACGTATACACAGTGGATACACCTAAAGAAACTAACGACGATGACAAAGAAGATCGAGTTTAGGATGAACCTCCTGAGACACAGCCCAGGCGCCAGCGTCAGCGGCGCCGCTCTAAGTCACATCGTGCAAAAGACAGTAATATCGACACTGGAGAAAACAACACCCCGGATGATGCCGAAGACAATGAAGCCCCTGTTTGGGCAACATCCGAACAGGATGAACTGAAGGACGGGCACGATAGCCCGCATGAACAGGCCATACACGAAGACTCGGAGGATAGTAATTATCTTCCGCTCTCCGAGGATGAGGAGAGCCTTGGTGTCGGTGTCAAAACCGGCGGATCTTGGGTAGGGGGTCCCGAACTGTGCGTCTAGGACGGATGGTAACAGGAGACAGGGGACACGATGTTTTACCCAGGTTCGGGCCCTCTTGATGGAGGTAAAACCCTACGTCCTGCTTGATTAATATTGATGATATGGGTAGTACAAGAGTAGATCTACCACGAGATCAAAGAGGCTAAACCCTAGAAGCTAGCCTATGGTATGATTGTATGTTGTCGTTGTTGTGTCCTATGGACTAAAACCCTCCGGTTTATATAGACACCGGAGAGGGTTAGGGTTACACAAGGTCGGTTACAACGAAGGAAATATCCATATCCGTATTGCCTAGCTTGCCTTCCACGCCAAGTAGAGTCCCATCCGGACACGAGACGAAGTCTTCAATCTTGTATCTTCATAGTCTAACAGTTCGGCCAATGGAGATAGTCCGGCTGTCCGGAGACCCCCTAATCCAGGACTCCCACAGTAGCCCTTGATCCAGGCTTTCAATGATGATGAGTTCGGCGCGCAGTATTGTCTTCGGCATTGCAAGGCGGGTTCCTTCTCTGAATACACCACGGAAGAATTTTGAATATAAGGATAGTGTCCGACCCTGCAAAATAAGTTCCACATACCACCGTAGAGAGAATAATATTTCACAAATCCAATTTGCTGACGTATTTTGGCAACATGACATTACGTCATGGCCCGATGATTATTCGAACCGTTTCCTTTAACTAGCCCCGTACATAACGCGAGGCAGTTTTTTGACACGTCTTGTCAAAGCAGAGATCGTGTCCCCTGATTACGGGATTTTCATCAATACGGGTGTGGGTAACCAAACCGCGCCATCGATTACGGCGCTTGGGGGATAAGCGAGTTTTACCAGGCTAGTGGGGACGCTTAGTTTCGTCCGCCCATATAAAGGGATAAGGATTCACCTTTTCATCCACGCCTTCTTCCTCCTTTGCTCATCCGTTTTCACACACTCAAGCTCCAGCGCCAAAGTCCGCATTCCCCACCTCAACCTTCTCCAGCCATGTCCGGAGCGGGAGGCAAGTGGATGGTCTCCTCCGTCATGGAGGGACACATCAAGAAGCTGAGGAAAGCCGGATACTTGTCTGACGACATCGCGCACCAGCTCCCCGACGAGGGGCAGCTCACCCCCACCCCCAGGCCCCATGAGAGGGTGGTATTCCTCACCCGTTTCCTTCGCGGACTAGGCTTCCCTCTCCACCCATTTCTCCGGGGACTCATGTTCTACTATGGCCTGGACTTCCAGGATCTAGCCCCGAGCTTCATCCTCAACATCTCGGCGTTCATCGTCGTGTGTGAGGCCTTCCTCTGCATCCGGCCCCACTTCGGCTTATGGCTGAAGACCTTCAATGTCAAGCCGAAGGTAGTGGGCGGCCGCCAGGCAGAGTGCGGAGGCGCCATGGTGAGCAAGATGCCCAACGTCCTATGGCTCGAGGGCTCCTTCGTGGAGACCATAAAGGGGTGGCAATCGGGGTGGTTCTACATCACCGAGCCGCGCGACCTTGCATGGGTTGCAACCCCCGAGTTCCGATCCGGAATCCCTACACGGCTCACCTCCTGGAAAGAGAAGGGCCTGCCGTGGGGTAAAAAGGAGAGCTGACCAGACTCCAAACATGCGTCCAAAACCTGGTGAGCAAGAAGCTCAAACTCGTCAACGTAGTCCAGGTCATGCTCGTCCGCCGGATCCTCCCGTGCCAACAATGAGCTTTCAGCTTGTGGGAGTTCAATCTGGCCCAGCACCGAACTCTAAGCAGGCTTTTCGACACAACATACGAAGATGCCTGGAAGGTGCTTTTCAAGGGCGCCGAGGCTCCCGCATCCGCTACCGAGGATCGCGGATTCAGTGTGCAGCGTCAAGCCAACGCGGTAAGTTATTTTTACCTCTTACAGGATATTTGTCTTTCATAGTTTGACTCTACGCGGGATCTAAGCCCCCATGCTTTTGACAGGACTGGCAGAGGACGGCCGAACAGATCAACTGTCCGGCTCCTTTGCCCGAAGACCCAGTGGACGCCCGCTTGGCGGAACTGCTGATTCCGGCACCTTACGTGGTGCCGGAGAAGAAGGCCAAGAAGAAGGCCACGGTAACCCGAAAGAGTTCTCGGTGCCCGGTGGAGTCGGACTCATCGTCCGATGACTCCGAGGCGCAATCCTCCCACGAAGACGAGGAGGAGGAAAGAGAGGTTTCTTCCCTAGCGGGGGGAGAAAAGAAAAGTAAGGCCGCCCCAACTGGGGAGGCCGAAGGGTCCAAGAGAGGGCGGACCCTCCCTACGGACTACTCCACCACCGCCGCCGATGGCGAAGACGAGTGGCTACCCAGGGCCAAGACCCTGGGGAAATCGTAAGTATTCGAATACCAGAGTAAGTCATAGTATTCATTTGCCGCACTGCTTTCCCTAACACCGAACATGATTATGCAGGCCGCCACGAGCCAGTATCGATGTATCATCGGACGGCTCCCTGGGCTCGTCGGATATGGATAGAGATCCAGTTCCGACCGCCACCTCCCCTCATCCTGCGGACGACACCGAGGTGCTGTCTCACGAAGCACCGGGTCGAGGGGAGACAGTCCCGGAGGCGCCTCAAGGCGGCCTCCCGGACTCTGGGAGCAGAGGGTACAAAGCCCCTGAGGGCTCCGAGTTCGGCCCTCAGCCGGACACCGCACCGGAACCTCCAGTGGTTCCGGACTCGGGCAGGCGGCCTCCTTCTAAGAGGGGCAAGATGCCTGCACCGGCGACCTCTGTCCATCCAGAGGCACCGGACAATCTGCTGGAAGCGCTTTGCAGTGCTTCCATCAACGAGGAGCACCGCATTATTATGAGTGCGGTGATCTAGAAGGTTCAGTCCGCTAAGAGCGGATTGACTGAAGCTTGTGCCAGCCTTCTAACATGCTTTGAGGTAAGTGTTTAAAGTATAGGAAAATATTACCGCATAGACAGTAGCCCCTGATGCTCTGTTCGGTGTTCACAAAGAAAAGCCGAATAGAGGATCAAACAACATCGCAGGAGTGTAATAGAAGTATGTCAATATGCATATGCAGGCTTCGCTGCTGGCGTCCGCCGCACTGACTGCGGAGGTCGCCGTACTGAAGCAGGACCTTAAAGGGTCCCAGGACAAGCTCGGCCTTACCAAGAGGCAGCTCGAGGAGAATAAAGGTAAGTAGTACCTAGTCTATGTATATGTATAAAAATAATGCGATTGCAAAATGACAGGATTATCATGAATTTGCCAGGGGCCGCGGCCGAAGTGGCGACCCTAAAGCAAAGCGCTGTCCGAGGTCGAAGATAAAGCGGCCAAGGAGCGCACCGAGCAAGAGAAGCATGAGGTTCGGGTGGGCGAGGTGCAGCAAGAGCTCCAGGCTCTCGTGGCAAAGCACGAGGAGTTGGAGCTTGACTCAAAGACGCGAGAGTCTGAGCTTGCCGTGGCCCTCGAGAGCGCAAAAAGTGCCAAGGCCGAAGCCCAAAAGGCCCTCCAGGAGATCGACGCAATGAAGAAGATAGCGGCGGGTAAGGCTTTCTATATGCAAAGCAAGCATGTAAAAGTAAATTACCGATTACTTACCCGAATCTGGAGCTCTCCAGGAGCATTCGCAGATTTGCCACACAGCGTGTCCGATGCCGCACAATTTTACCAGGCCGAGGATGGAAGCTCAACGGAGAAGCTGTTTTGGTCTAAGTATACTGAGGCCGAACACCCGATGCCCATGAGCAACCAGCTGAAGCAGATGGTCGAGCTACATAAGGCGGCCGAATAGGCCATGAAGGGCTTTATAGTCCGGCAGTGGCCTGGCGACGCCCTTCCGAACAGCTTCTTTGGCCTGGTGAGGCGGCTTGTGGATGCCTGCCCGCGGCTGGAGGTCGTCAAGCGATCCGTCTGCATTGAAGGTGCACGCCGGGCTTTCGCCCGTGTGAAATTGCAGTGGGTCAAGCTTGATGCCATGAAGCTGATCAAGGAAGGGCCGCCGGAGGACAAGGAGTACCGCCACCCCGAGATGTACTACGAGGGTGTTCTGCCGGGTGCCCGTCTTATAGCGGACGAGTGTTCAAAAGATGTAATATTTGAGTGAGACTTGCTCGTTTTATCCTGTATTTATGAAAACTTGTTTCATATGCGCTATGCAACACTTGCTTGAATTTAAAATATTGCCTTCTGTTTGGCTGCTTATCCAATCTGAGAGATGGCTAGTCCTCGGCTTCTGCCCCCATGCCACGAGTGCTGGGGTGTTCGGGATAAACCTTAGCACTCTTGTTCCCATGTTTGGGCCCTTCGAGGGAGGTGCTCAGCACAACGAACAAGGCAACCGGACTAATAATTCTTTATCACTCTCACTTAGCCATAGAATTCTATAATTTTAAATTTCGGCGAAGTCCCTGGTATTCGGAAGGCCGAATTCGGGGCGCGATGCACGCCTTTAAGCCGGACAGGGCCGACCCCTCGCTCTAAGCGGCATAAGTCTTTAGGGACTCGAACACCTCACCGAACAGTGACCAGTCTCTCGCCTTATCATGTCAGTCAGTTTTAGCTTTCTCTACTGAGGTGCTCAGCCCAGCAGAACCGGGGCACAATCGCAGTAGTTCTCCTAGCGCTACCTTAGCCGATAGAGCGGAACGTGAGGTACCAAAACATAGGAGCCGGGAAAACCCAACATTTGACCAAAGACATGATTCGGAGCTGATGCATATAATGCTATAAGTTCGGGGTGCCGCACTATGAAAGTGTTCGGACTTCTCACACCATATTGTGGGTAGTTAAGCCCCTGGTTTATCGGCCGTACCAAAGTGTACGGTTGCAAGGCGTCATTAATGAACACATATATATAAAACAAGAATGCAATAATAGGCGCAGTGCTATGCATTGTTTATTCAAAAAGGTGCATTAAAGCAGAATGATACAGATAGTGCGATAAGCAAAAAGTAGGACTGTGTCCCTTCCGAGGGCAGGCTGAGGAATAGTACTAATTTAAATATTTCGCTCGTTACTGTAATCCACCTGGGAATTCCGTGGTGTGACGTAGCTTTCTGCCTCCTTGGTTGCTGCATCATGTCTTCGGCAATAGTGCTGCCGGACAGGGTTTCTAGAGATTAAAATCATGAAAAAGGAAAAAATAACAAAGCGGGAAGTCCCTAGTGCGGTTTAAGCCGCGTCTTGGAACGTGCCACAGTTGTGCCCCCTCCCCACCTGCGCCCATGGTATTTTTAATGCGTAATTATGTACCCGTGGCATGGATTTCGCTGTTTGGCTGGGACTGGGGTGGGGGCCGCATTGCTACGCGAGCTCAGATCGCGTCAGACGGTCTAATTGCCGATTACTCCGAGCGCGCTTGGAGGTGTCCGGGTTTTGAAATGCCGAACTGGTAGATTGGCCTGAGAGGCTGCTTTGCGCTTCTGCCGCAAGGGTCGCAGTGTGCTCCTCTGTTCGGAGAGAGCGCTCTGTGTTCCCATTGACAGTAATAACTCTGCGAGGTCCCGGCATCTTGAGCTTGAGGTATGCATAATGTGGTACCGCATTGAATCTAGCAAATGCGCTTTGCCCGAGCAGTGCATGATAACCACTGCGGAACGGGACTATATCGAAGATTAACTCTTGGCTTCAGAAATTATCCAGGGATCCGAAGACCACTTCCAGTGTAATTGAGCCTGTGCAATGGGCCTCTACACCTGGAATGACGCCTTTAAAGGTCGTTTTTGTGGGTTTGATCCTTGAGGGGTCTATACCCATTTTGCGCACTGTGTCCTGATAAAGCAGGTTCAGGCTGATGCCGCCATCCATAAGGACTCAAGTGAGGTGAAATCCATCAATGATTGGGTCTAGGACCAGTGCGGCGAATCCGCCATGACGGATACTAGTGGGGTGGTCCCTGCGATCAAAGGTGATCGGACAAGAGGACCATGGGTTGAACTTTGGGGCGACTGGCTCCAACGCATATACGTCCCTGAGCGCACGCTTCCGTTCTCGTTTGGGGATGTGCGTTGCATATATCATGTTCACCGTCCGCACTTGTGGGGGAAACCTCTTTTGTCCTCCGGTGTGTGGCTGCCGGGGATCCTCCTCGTCATCGCTATGGGGCCCCTTGTCCTTGTTTTTGGCAATTAACTTGCCGGCCTTCTTGAATACCCAACAGTCCCTGTTGGTGTGGTTGGCTGGCTTGTCGGGGGTGCCGTGTATCTGACACGAGCGATCGGGTATGCAGTCCAAACTGGACGGGCCCGGCGTACTTTGTTTGAATGGCTTCTTCCGCTGACCGAGTTTAGAGCCTTTGAATCCGGCATTGACTGCTGTATCCTTAGTATTATCGCTATTAATGCGGCGCTTATGTTTGTTGCGACGTGACCTGCTATTGCCGTCCTTGGTATCCGAGGTACCATGGTTCTTTGATATGTTATTACTGCGAGCCAGCCAGCTGTCTTCTCCCGCGCAAAAGTGGGTCATGAGCATCGTGAGGGCTGCCATAGATTTCAGCTTTTCCTGACCAAGGTGCCGCGCTAGCCACTCGTCCCAGATGTTGTGTTTGAAAGCCTCTAAGGCCTCTGCATCCGGACAGTCGACGATTTGATTTTTCTTTGTAAGGAACCGAGTCCAGAATTGTCTGGCCGACTCTTCTGGCTGCTGAATTATGTGGCTCAAGTCATCGGCATCTGGCGGTCGCACATAAGTGCCCTGAAAGTTGTCGAGGAATGCGGCTTCCAGATCTTCCCAACAGCTAATGGAATCTGCTGGCAAGCTGTTAAAGCCAATGCCGCACTGCTCCTTTAAGCTTTAGTGGGAGGTATTTGATGGCGTGTAAGTCATCACCGCGGGCCATGTGGATGTGGAGGAGGAAATCCTCGATCCATACCGCAGGATCTGTAGTGTCGTCGTATGATTCAATATTTATAGGTTTGAAACCTTCTGGGATTTGATGATCCATTACTTCATCTGTGAAGCATAAAGGGTGTGCGGTGCCTCTGTATTGGGCTATATCGCGACACAGCTCGAATGGGTCTTTCCCGCTGTGTTCGGCCCGACCAGATTTACTTTTACTGTATCCGGCGTGACGTTTATCGTCTTGCATGGTGGCGCGCCCTCGTGATCCGTAGATCGATCTTGCATGCTTTGCTCTGTCCTCCAATATGTCTCGCAGGTCTGGCGTATCTCCTCATGCCTTTTTATTTGAATGGCGTCGGGGTGCGGGCTGAGTTTTTGGCTGGAATGCCTCTCTATCACGGCCACGAGGTGGCCTATCAGCCGCATCATACGCTTCTTCCTACAGTCGGGGTAGCAACCTGCACTTTGGGTAACTCTTGGAGGGGCGCTCGAGTTTATATTCCTCGGCAGCGAGGACTTCAGTCCATCTGTCAGCTAGCAGATCTTGATCAGCTTGAAGCTGCTGCTGCTTTTTCTTCAGGCTATTTGCTGTGGCCATAAGCCGGCGCTTGAAGCGCTCTTGTTCGACGGGATCCTCTGGCATAGCGAATTCATCGTCGTCGAGGCTTGCCTCGTCTTTGGAGGGGGGCATGTAATTATCATCCTCCTCCTCTCCGTCTGCCGCTCTCTCAGGAGGGCTGGCTCCTCCATCCTCCTGCTCTAAATCTTGCTGGAGGGGATTGTTGTTGTATTCGGCACTATCGGGAGTGTTATTATCTCCTGTGCCGGTATCACCACTTTTGCTTTGGCGGGACTTAGAGCGGCGCCGCTGACGTCGGCGCTTGGGTTGCTTCTTGGAGGGGTCATCCTCCGCTATCTCGTCGCCATTGCCTTCTTTGGGTTTATCCACCATGTATATATCGTATGATGAGGTGGCTTTCCAGTTCCCTATAGGCACTGGTTCATGTTCGTCTCCTACATCGTCGTCCATACCGTCGATGTCTTCGGAGTCGAAGTCGAGCATGTCGGTTAAATCATCGACAGTGGATACGAAGTGGGTGATGGGTGGGCGTCGAATTCCTTCGTCGTCCGCATCCCAATCCTGTTGGCCATAGTCCGGCCAGGGCTCTCCTGACAAAGAGAGAGACCTTAATGAATTCAGAATGTCGCCAAAGGGCGAGTGCTGAAAGATATCCGTGGCAGTGAATTCCATGATCGGCGCCCAATCGGATTCGATTGGCAGGGGCGCGGAGGATTTGGAGTCCAGAAAAGAGTCCGGCACCTTGGAGTCATGGGCTTCGCAGAGGATAATGCTGGTGTTCGGCTCGATCGCTGTTGAGACTGCAGCCCCCGAGGCGGTGTCTAGCCACCCGTCCTCAGTCGGCACAGTTGGCTCCGAGCTAAGGGTCGGAGCTGATGCGGGCGCGGCCTCCAGGGCACTGTTCGGCGGCAGAGCTAGGTCATACCCATCGTGATAGTGCGGCGCGCTCGGCTGTGGCTCGAATTCGTCGAAGATCAAGTCTCCGCGGATGTCGGCCGTGTAGTTCAAACTTCCAAATCTGACCTGATGGCCAGGGGCGTAGCTTTCAATCTGCTCCAGATGGCCAAGCGAATTAGCCCGTAGTGCAAAGCCGCCAAACATGAAGATCTGTCCGGGGAGAAAGGTCTCACCCTGGACCGCATCATTGTTGATGATCGGAGGAGCCATCAGGCCTAAAAGTGACGACACAGAGGAACTCTCAATGAAAGCACCAATGTCGGTGTCAAAACCGGCGGTTCTCAGGTAGGGGGTCCCGAACTGTGCGTCTAGGCCGGATGGTAACAGGAGGTAGGGGACACGATGTTTTACCCAGGTTTGGGCCCTCTTGATGGAGGTAAAACCCTACGTCCTGCTTGATTAATATTGATGATATGGGTAGTACAAGAGTAGATCTACCACAAGATCAGAGAGGCTAAACCCTAGAAGCTAGCCTATGGTATGATTGTATGTTGTCATTGTTGTGTCCTATGGACTAAAACCCTCTGGTTTATATAGACACCGGAGAGGGTTAGGGTTACACAAGATCGGTTACAAAGGACGAAATATCCATATCCATATTGCCTAGCTTGCCTTCCACGCCAAGTAGAGTCCCATCCGGACACGAGACGAAGTCTTCAATCTTGTATCTTCATAGTCTAACAGTCCGGCCAATGGAGATAGTCCGGCTATCCGGAGACCCCCTAATCCAGGACTCCCACACTCGGCAATGAGGATTTCATCGTGCCTGAGGAACCTCTCGAGTAGGAGCGCTTTAAATGCCGGCTATTAGCCACGGAAAGGAGCCTGAAAAAGAAACAAAAGCAGCTTCAAGCTAACCAAGACCGACTCAACGATAGATGGACAGATATCCTAGTGGCCGAAGAACACGGCCCCAGGCGCACAACCAAGGGATACCTGCATCGTAGCTTGCTACCTCAGTTCGATAAGGAAGCGCCGAAGCCTGCACGACGCGGTCGGGACGCCGCCGCTAACCGACCACCATGCAGTCGGGATAAAGCGGCAGCTCAAGCCGAACTGCAGCCCACCTCACCCCAAAGAAAAAATAGAGATAAAACAGCTCGGGGTCATACATACGACTCTCGGCAAGACCTGGACAGTAAAGCAGGACATACCGGATCGATCTATGGATCGCGAGGACATGCCTCGACATGCAACATCGGCAACCTATTCAGACGGGACAAGTCTATCACGCCCGGACCGAGAACCGCAGACAGAATCCATCTAAGCTACGTCGCGACATGGCCCAATATAGAGGCGCCACACACCCACTCTGCTTCACCGATGAAGTAATGGAGCATGAATTCCCAACAGGGTTTAAACCCGTGAATATCGAATCATATGATGGAACAACGGATCCCGCGGTATGGATCGCGGATTTTCTTCTCCATATTCATATGGCTCGAGGAGACGACCTTCATGCCATCAAATACCTCCCACTAAAACTCAAAGGTCCAGCAAGGTACTAGTTAAACAGTCTGCCTGAAAACTCTATCGGCAGCTGGGAAGATCTGGAAGACGCCTTCCGCGACAACTTCCAAGGTACATATGTCCGGCCACCAGACACCGATGACTTAAGTCACATTGTCCAATAGCCCGGAGAGTCAGCCAGAAAGCTCTGGACTAGGTTCTTAGTTAAAAAGAACCAAACCGTAGACTGTGCGGACGCGGAAGCCCTAGCGGCCTTTAAACACAGTGTACGGGACGAGTGGCTCGCCCGCCACCTCGGTCAGGAAAAACCAAAATCTATGTCAGCCCTTACCACTCTGATGACCCGCTTTTGCGCGGGAGAAGACAGCTGGCTCGCTCGTAGAAGCAATAGTACTAGCGACCAGGGCACTTCCGAAGTTTGAGATGGCAACGGGAAACCACCACGCAACAAGCACAAACGTGGCAATAGTAATGAGGGAGCGCACGACACAACGGTCAACGCCAGATTCAGCGGCCCCAAACCCGGTCAGCGGAAGAAGCCATTCAAGGCAAACAGAGACGAACCATCCAACTTGGATAAGATATTGGATAGGCCCTGCCAGATTCATGACCACCCCAATGAACCAGCTAACCACACCAACAGAAACTGTTGGGTCTTCACACAGGCCGGCAAGTTAAACGCCGAACACAAGGGGAAGAAGCCGCCCGGCGATGGCGACAAAACTCGCCTACCAAACTCCAAGGATAGAAGCAGTCCCGCTCGAAGTAAAGATAGTGAACATGGTACACATGGCACAGTCCCCTACAGGGGAACGCATGAAGCGTTCTCTCCGCGCAGAGGATCACACTACGGCTATATCAGTCGAACTACACAGCGGGGGCGTTACACCGCATACTGATGTCTACTACACAACCTTCTTCTTGTAGACGTTGTTGGGCCTCCAAGTGCAGAGGTTTGTAGGACAGTAGCAAATTTCCCTCAAGTGGATGACCTAAGGTTTATCAATCCGTAGGAGGCGTAGGATGAAGATGGTCTCTCTCAAGCAACCCTGCAACCAAATAACAAAGAGTCTCTTGTGTCCCCAACACACCCAATACAATGGTAAATTGTATAGGTGACTAGTTCGGCGAAGAGATGGTGATACAAGTGCAATATGGATGGTAGATATAAGTTTTTGTAATCTGAAAATATAAAAACAGCAAGGTAACTAATGATAAAAGTGAGCGTAAACGGTATTGCAATGCGTTGAAACAAGCCTAGGGTTCATACTTTCACTAGTGCAAGTCCTCTGAACAATAATAACATAATTGGATCACATAACTATCCCTCAACATGCAACAAAGAGTAACTCCAAAGTCACTAATAACGGAGAACAAACAAAGAGATTATGGTAGGGTACGAAACCACCTCAAAGTTATTCTTTCCAATCAATCCGTTGGGCTATTCCTATAAGTGTCACAAACAGCCCTAGAGTTCATACTAGAATAACACCTTAAGACACAAATCAACCAAAACCCTAATGTCACCTAGATACTCCAATGTCACCTCAAGTATCCGTGGGTATGATTATACGATATGCATCACACAATCTCAGATTCATCTATTCAACCAACACATAGAACCTCAAAGAGTTCCCCAAAGTTTCTACCGGAGAGTCAAGACGAGACGGTGTGCCAACCCCTATGCATAGGTTCATGGGCGGAACCCGCAAGTTGATCACCAAAACATACATCAAGTGGATCAATAGAATACCCCATTGTCACCACGGGTATCCCACGCAAGACATACATCAAGTGTTCTCAAATCCTTAAAGACTCAATCCGATAAGATAACTTTAAAGGGAAAACTCAATCCATTACAAGAGAGTAGAAGGGGAGAAACATCATAAGATCCAACTATAATAGCAAAGCTCGCGATACATCAAGATTGTATCACCTCAAGAACACGAGAGAGATATCAAACACATAGCTACTGGTACATACCCTCAGCCCCGAGGGAGAACTACTCCCTCCTCGTCATGGAGAGCATCGGGATGATGAAGGTGGCCACCGGAGATGGATTGCCCCCTCCGATAGGGTGCCGAAACGGGTCTAGATTGGTTTTCGGTGGCTACGGAGGCTTCTGGCGGCGGAACTCCCGATCTATTGTGCTCCTCGATAGTTTTAGGGTATATGGGTATATATGGGAGGAAGAAGTATGTCGGTGGACCTTCGGGCTGTCCACGAGATAGGGGGCCCGCCTAGGGGGGTGGGCGCGCCCCCACCCTCGTGGGCAGCCCGGGTCTCTCCTGGTCCAATTCCGATACCCCGTGGGCTTCTTCTGGTCCAAAAATAAGTTCCGTGAAGTTTCATGTCAATTGGACTCCGTTTGATTTTCCTTTTCTGCGATACTCTAAAACAAGGAAAAAACAAAAACTGGCACTAGGCTCTAGGTTAATAGGTTAGTCCCAAAAATAATATAAAATAGCATATAAATGCATATAAAACATCCAAGGTTGATAATATAATAGCATGGAACAATAAAAAAGTATAGATACGTTGGAGACGTATCAGCATCCCCAAGCTTAATTCCTGCTCGTCCTCAAGTAGGTAAATGCTAAAAACAGAATTTTTGATGTGGAATGCTACCTAACATATTTATCCATGTAGTTCTCTTTATTGTAGCAAGAATATTCAGATCCATAAGATTCAAGACAAAAGTTTAATATTGACATAAAAATAATAATACTTCAAGCATACTAACTAAGTAATCATGTCTTCTCAAAATTACATGGCCAAAGAAAGCTATCCCTACAAAATCATATAGTCTGGCTATGCTCCATCTTCACCACACAACATATTTAAATCATGCACAACCCCAATGACAAGCCAAGCAATTGTTTCATACTTTTGATGTTCTCAAACTTTTTCAATCTTCACGCAATATATGAGCGTGAGCCATGGATATAGCACTATAGGTGGAATAGAATGGTGGTTGTGGAGAAGACAAAAAGGAGAAAATAGTATCACATCAACTAGGCGTATCAATGGGTTATGGAGATGCCCATTAATAGATATCAATGTGAGTGAGTAGGGATTGCCATGCAATGGATGCACTAGAGCTATAAATGTATGAAAGCTTAACAAAAGAAACTAAGTGGGTGTGCATCCAACTTGCTTGCTCACGAAGACCTAGGGCACTTGAGGAGGCCTATTGTTGGAATATACAAGCCAAGTTCTATAATGAAAATTTCCCACTAGTATATGAAAGTGACAAAACAAGAGACTCTCCATCATGAAGATCATGGTGCTAGTTTGAAGCACAAGTGCGGAAAAAAGGATAGTAGCATTGTCCCTTTTATTTTATTTATTTTGGCCTTTTTGGCCTTTTTTTGGCCTTTTTTTGGGACAATGCTCTATTAATGATGATCATCACACTTCTATTTATTTACAACTCAGTGATTACAACTCGATACTAGAACAAAGTATGACTCTATATGAATGCCTCCGTCGGTGTACCGGGATGTGCAATGATGTATGAGTGACATGTATGAAAGAATTATGAATGATGGCTTTGCCACAAATACAATGTCAACTGCATGATCATGCAAAGCAATATGACAATGATGGAGCGTGTCATAGTAAACGGAACGGTGGAAAGTTGCATGGCAATATATCTCGGAATGCCTATGGAAATGCCATGATAGGTAGGTACGGTGGCTGTTTTGAGGAAGGTATATGGTGGGTTTATGATAATGGCGAAAGGTGCGCGGTATTAGAGAGGCTAGCAATGGTGGAAGGGTGAGAGTGCGTATAATCCATGGACTCAACATTAGTCATAAAGAACTCACATACTTATTGCAAAAATCTATTAGTTATCGAAACAAAGTACTACGCGCATGCTCCTAGGGGGATAGATTGGTAGGAAAAGACCATCGCTCGTCCCCGACCGCCACTCATAAGGAGGACAATCAATAAACAAATCATGCTCCGACTTCGTCACATAATGGTTTACCATACGTGCATGCTACGGGAATCACAAACTTCAACACACGTATTCTCAAATTCACAACTACTCAACTAGCATGACTCTAATATCACCATCTCCATATCTCAAAACAATTATCAAGTATCAAACTTCTCATAGTATTCAATGCACTTTATATGAAAGTTTTTATTATATCCCTCTTGGATGCCCATCATATTAGGACTAGTTTCATAACCAAAGCAAACTACCATGCTATTATAAAGACTCTCAAAATAATATAAGTGAAGCACAAGAGTTCATCTAATTCTTCAAAATAAAACCACCACCGTGCTCTAAAAAGATATAAGTGAAGCACTAGAGCAACAACAAACTACTCCGAAAGATATGAGTGAAGACCAATGAGTAGTCGAATAATTATGCAACTATGTGAAGACTCTCCCAATTAATAATTTCAGATCTTGATATTTTATTCAAACAGCAAGCAAATCCTAACAAAATAAATTGACGCTCCAAGCAAAACACATATCATGTGGTGAATAAAAATATAGCTCCAAGTAAAGTTACCGATGAACAAAGACGAAGGAGGGGATGCATTCCAGGGCATCCCCAAGCTTAGGCTCTTTCCACTCGTTATTCCATAGTCCATCGAATCTTTACCCAAAACTTGAAAACTTCACAACACAAAACTTAACAGAAAACTCGTAAGCTCCGTTAGCGAAAGAAAACAAAACACCACATCAAGGTACTGTAATGAACTCATTATTTATTTATATTGGTGTTAAACCTACTGTATTCAAACTTCTCTATGGTTATAAACTCTTTTACTAGCCATAGATTCATTAAAATAAGCAAACAACACACGAAAAATAGAATCTGTCAAAAACAGAACAGTCTGTAGCAATCTGTAACTAATGCAAACTTCTGGAAACCCAAAAATTCTAAAATAAATTGCTGTACATGAATAATTTATATATTAATAATTTGCAAAAATAATTAACTAAATAGCACTCTCCAATAAAGCATGGCAGAAATTCTCGTGAGCGCTAAAGTTTCTGTTTTTTACAGAAATATCAACAAGACTTTCCCCAAGTCTTCCCAAATGTTCTACTTGGCACAAACACTAATTAAAAGCATAAAACCACATCTAAACAGAGGCTAGATGAATTATTTATTACTAAACAGGAACAAAAATCAAGGAATAAAAATAAAGTTGGGTTGCCTCCCAACAAGCGCTATCGTTTAACTCCCCTAGCTAGACATGATGATTTCAATGATGCTCACATAAAAGATAAGAATTGAAACATAAAGAGAGCATAATAAAGAATATGACTAGCACATTTAAGCCTAACCCACTTCCTATGCATAGGGATTTTGTGAGCAAACAACTTGTGGGAACAAGAATCAACTTGCATAGGAAGGTAAAACAAGCATAACTTCAAAACTTTAAGCACATAGAGAGGAAACTTGATATTATTGCAATTCCTACAAGCATATATCCCTCCCTCATAATAATTTTCAGTAGAATCATGAATGAATTCAACAATATAACCAGCACCTAAAGCATTCTTTTCATGATCTACAAGCATAGAAATTTTATTACTCTCCACACAAGCAAAATTCTTCTCATGAATAATAGTGGGACCAAACTCAACAAAATAATTATCATGTGAGGCAAATCCAATTGAAAACTAAAATCATGATGACAAGTTTCATGTATATCATTATTCTTTATAGCATACAAGTCATCACAATAATCATCATAGATAGCAACTTTGTTCTCATAATCAATTGGAACCTCTTCCGGAATAGTGGATTCATCACAAAATAAAGTCATGACCTCTCCAAATCCACTTTCATCAATATAATCATCATAAATAGGAGGCATGCTTTCATCATAATAAATTTGCTCATCAAAACTTGGGGGACAAAAAATATCATCTTCATCAAACATAGCTTCCCCAATGTAACATCCCAAAATTCTAAATTTTGGAATGTTATAATAAATAGATAGATTGATAGATTGTTTGATTGTTGTGTGATTGATTGAGTGAAATTCGAAACTTTTTGAAAGTTAAATGAGAGGGAATAAAAGGACTTTCCCAAACTTTCATTTTTGCATTTATGATCTCCGTGAATTCAAATTCTTTTCACCACAAAACCCTGGAGAGAAGATGACATGACTTCTTCCATTTATTTAAATGAAAAGGGGTGTTGAAAATATTCGAATTTCATTTGAAAATATTTCCAGTTCTGAAACTTTAAGCAACTCAATGATTTTCATGAGAGAAGATAAAATGACTTCTTCAAAACATATGAAATATGAGTTGGGAGTTTCAAAGGATTAAATTCAAAGTCCTTTTGGAATTATTTTTCAATTTGGAGTTATTTGGATTTTATTCAAATTATTTTTATCCAAAAATAAAAGAAAAAAGTCCATTTTACTACCCTGAACAAAGTGGGTGGTTCACATTACCCCCTGATCTATTTTTTGGTTCCTTTACCCCCCTAAACAATCTCATACCGGACAAAAAAACACCCTAAGTGGTTTACCCAGACCGGATTGTGACGTGGACACGGTCAAAGGTGGTATTTGACCTGCAGGTGGGTCCCACTCGTCAGTTTTTTTAAAAAAAATCATAGAAATAGAAGAAAAAAAGGGGCGCCCCCTACTGCAGTAGCAGCCGGCCACAGCGGCGGCGGCCGGTGCGCGGGGAGCTGGCAGGCGGCCTGGCCGGCGCCGGGGCGGGCAAAGACAGCGCGCCGAGCGGGGGAGGCCGGGCGAGGCCAGGCGCAGCGACGTGGGCGTGGCCAGTGCAGAGCGGCAAGGAGCAGAGCAGGGCGCGGACGGGGACGGCGGCGCAAGCTCGGCGAGGAGGCGGGGCGGCGCAGGCGCGCGACCGGAGCGGCGACGGGGTGGATGGCGGTGGAGCCAACGCCGCAGAGGAGTGAGGCGAGGCGAGGCCGAGCGGGGTGCAGCGACCAGGGCATGCTACGCGCGGGGGCGGCCGGGGACGACGATGCAAGCTCGGGGAGGAGGCGGGGCGGCGCAGGCGCGCGGCTGGAGCGGCGACGGGGCGGATGGCGGTGGAGTCGATGCCGTGGAGGAGCGAGGCGAGGTCGAACGGGGTGCGGCGACCGGAGAGAGTGAGAGAGAGAGAGACCTGACAAGGGGCCCCACCAGGTCAAAACCGTCGTTGACTAGTGCCACATCAGCAACAGGTGGAGACAAACCAGCCAGGGGGGTGTTTTGTCCGGTTTTGGTTTGTTTAGGGGGTAGAAGAAGCCAAAAAATAGATCAGGGGGTAAAGTGAACCACCCACTTTATTCAGGGTAGTAAAATGGACTTTTTTCAAAATAAAATATATGGAAAATAGGGTAACATGATTCCCTACATCAGAAAATTGGAGATAAATAATTTTGAAATCATTTTGGTATTTTTAAAATGATTTTTATTGGATTTTAGTAGGGCAGTAGCACTCTTTGAATTATTTGAATTTGTGAGTATTTTATTTGATCTTACAAAAATGTTCAGATTGTAGGAAGTCTTTTTCTGAAATTTTGATATATTATATGCCTATATAATATTTTTAGTTATTTTGTTTTTATTATTTTAGATCACTAGAAAAAAATGTTAAAAAAAGAGAAATCTCTTCTGGACCGACCGGACCGGGTCGGCCCAGCTTGCCAGGCCATGGCCCAGCCGGCCCACGTTGCTCTCCCGCTCGTCCCCGAGCTTCGCTCGGAGACCGCCGCCGCCACGACAGCGCCGCCCCGCCGCCGTGTCTAGATCTGACACCACCACCGTCGCTGTTGCCGCCCCCTCCCGCAAGTCACACTGCCCTCTCCGCCCTCCATAAATACCGGAGCCCAGCGCCGGGCACCTCTCTCTCTACTCTCCACGCAACCGCCGCCTCCCGCTGCTGCTTGCTGCCCGCGCCGCCGCCGCTAGCTGCTGCTACCGTCGCCGCCTCGCCCCACGCTGCCCACGCCCCGCGTAGTCGCCCCGCCGCCCGCGCTGCCGCAGCCTCGCCAGAGCATGCCGCCCTCGTTGGAGCCGCCGCCGCCCGAAGCCCGCAGCTGCTGCTGCCGGACTCGCCGCCAACCGCGAGCCCTGCCGGTTTTTCTCGTAAAACCGACGAACCGGTAAAAAAACCCGCAATAAAAACCCGATCCGGTTTTTCCTTTTAGATTGGGTTTTCTGTTTAGTTAGCCCTATTTAATGAGCGTTCGCTCACTAGCTTTTCACAGCGAATGATTCGTTCATTAGCGTCCGGTAACGAACGTTCGTTATTTAGTCTTTTTCTTTTTCTGTTTTAATTCCGGCTACGGACCTATCTGTGATGATTTTCTTTACAAATTAGTCCCTGATTTTCAAATGATCACTACTTTTGACTCCCTAGTCCAAATTCAATGAAACCAACGCCCACCTCTTCGTTACGATCTCCTCTGTCCAGTAATCCAACTTAAACATGTTTTTGAAAGTTTAAAATTTGAATTAGACCAGTTTTGACTTCAAACTTCGTTTGTTCATAACTTGAGTTTCGTAAGTCCGTTTGAGTTGATTCTTTTTGCAAATTAAAGCTCTTGACCTAAACTTTCTGATAAGGCCAAATTTACATAGTTTTGGTACTGTTAGAAATTGTTTTATGTTGCAATAGGTATTTGCTTGGTTTTGAAGCTTTCCGAATTGTTTTCTTTGATCTTTCTGATCTTTTGAGTGAGTGCTTATGTGTGCTTACTATTGTTTGCTTGCGATAGATTGACCGGAGTGTGACGAGTAGAACTATCAAGAGTTTTGAGTGCGAATCATCTTCACCAACATTGCAGGCAAGTTCACACTTTGATCATATTCCTTTCATACCCAGTTTTATGCATTAGTTTCAACCTCAAACATTGCATGAGTAGGATTGATAACATGTGGGTATTGGGAAGTAGTTGATGAGGTAGGAACCTATTGCCCTGCATTCAAACATTGGGAGTTACTATTACGTTGCTTATATTGCTATGCTATGCTCGTAGACGTGGATTGGGTTTGAGAGTATTCATGACAGATGTGAGATTGTTAATTAATGGTTTACTTAAGGTGGCAACTTTAACACACATCTGGGTGGATTGAGGCACCTGGGTATTCCAGCAATTGCCTATTTTTCTTTATGGACCACCACCCAGGTTTATGTAAAATTTGACCTAGATCCAGAATAGTAAATGAAGCCTGTTTCTTTTGTCGTTTGTCTTTCGTTGCTTCGTTTGATTTGATTCTTTTTGCCAACCGGAGTTCTTAAGTTGAACCTTCTGGTTAGATCTCTTATTTGGGTTTTACCTGTGCATTAGTTGAGTACTTATTGTATGCTTGTTTGTTTGCGATAGAGTACCCAGAGTGCGCCGCTTGCTACTTCGAGTCGCTAGGTTTCGCGGATCATCAGCAAGGCAAGTAACACTTTGATCATACTTCCTTTTACCCAGTTTTTATTGCATTAGATCAACCCTTACACATTGCATGATTAGGATCTAATTAAATTGTGGGTTTGGGAAGTAGTTGAGGTAGTACCTATTACCTGTTTATTATCAAACCTTTGGGAGTTACTTCTACATTTGCTTATTATGCCATGCTATGCTAGTAGACGTGGTTTGGGTGAGTGAAATCCATGACAGATGTGAGTTTGTTAAATTAATGGTTTATCTAAGGTGGCAACTTAAATACACATCTGGGTGGATTGAGGCACCTGGGTATTCCAGCGATTGCCTGTTTTTCTTTTGGACCACCACCCAGGCTCAAAGGGATCATGAGATTATTTCATACTAGAAACTTCCGTGTGCAGCCACAAGCTACTATGGGCTCTAGCATAGTTGATTAAGTCGTGTGAACTCTTACAGTGGTAGACTAGCAGATGTAGGGGAAAGTAGGTGTAACGTTCTACCCGATCGTAAGGTGCTAGCGCTTCTGAAAGACTATGTCTCGATCATCCGTTTCTCAAACACCATGTAGTGCGAGAATCCCAACGGAGGAGATCGAGTCTTGTGGGGAAAAGTGCGCAAACCTCTGGAGAGTGTATAAACTAATCATGGTTAGCCGTGTCCCCGGTTATGGACAACTTGAGTATCTAGTACTTGGATTATCATGTGAATCTCATCATGTGACTTTAATTAATCTTTTTGGGTTTTAATGATGATGCTTAATTGGGATTGAGAGGGTGTCTACACTCTCAATGTTTAACAACCAACATGATAGTTAAATAAAATTTATTCCTTTGCAGTAGGGAAAAATTGGCTTTTCGTAAAAACCTTATAACCATAGAGCTTTTCCACCAGCCATATATGCATGTAGTGATAGCCATTGTTCATAATTTCTCTATGGTGTGAATTTGCCAGTACATTCAATGTACTGACCCTTTGTGGCTGCAACGTCTCATGTTGCAGGATTTTCTTACGATGAGTAAGTGATACATTAGGGTTACGATTTCTACACTCAACTTTGCCGTTGGTGTTGATGGGAATCCACAACCTTCTTACTTCCGCTATTTAGATTGAGGTAATAGTATCTACGTTACTTTATACATGTGATTTACCTCTGTTATAAATCCTCGAGTACTGTGTGTGTCAGCATACCGATCCAGGGATGGCACTTAAGCACAGAGACTTGATCCATTCGGGTCGGGTAGCTACAAGATGGTATCAGAGCACATGTTGACTGTAGGACGTGACCCTAGAGATTGGCATGCCCATAGGAAAGATTTTCTCTACAAACTTCATTTTCAAAAGATCTTTTACTTCTCTTCTCTTCTGAGCTTATTCAAATATTCCCTTTAGTGAGACCATACCCCTTTCCCCTTTTGACCACATGAAGATTCGGTTGATGAGACCACTTCAAGAAGTACAAGATATCGAACAACTAAGACCACTTCGAAATGAAGAGGATTTTACTGTGTATTATAATAATGGAAACTACAACGGTTGAAGACTCCGTAGACTAGGAGAATTTGAAGGCCCTGTAGAATTTTCCAGATTTGTATGACCTAGGAAGGCTACCCTATTGGAATTTTTCAGACTATGGAAGCCGTCAATACCCGAGATCAAGGTGTATCGGAGAAAGACCAGAACATGGAGCATGAGAACTCAAAGTTTTGTTAAGAAAACCCTAAGGCGGGAGATACCAACTATGGAAGATAGCTCATGGCAATGACAAGGGCAGAAACATGGTTATCCGTGATGTCATCACCGCTGATACTATGGTCACCGAGCTGAGCTAAGCATGCATTTCTTCAGAAGGATTGGATGGTAGAAGGCTGATGGAGCATCTATCAGCAAAAGATAAAGTTTTAACCTTAGCCGGTGTATCACCAGGATCTGGAGTAGTACATCAAGAATTTTAAGATGGAGCTCCAGGAAGCTGTATTAGACAAGGAAGCATTTTGTGAAGAACTCAGGAACCAGAAGCTGAAAGTAGCCAAGCTGGAGGAGCTACAACCTCGAGATACCGGAGATTTGTCAGGAACTAAAGGACAGTAGGACCATGGTTCATGCCAAGGATGTTGAAACCCAGAAGTTTGGAATGCAACCCTAGAATATTGAAGGACGTCATGAGAGACTTCGCGTCGACAGAGATGATCTGGCAAAAGAACTTGAGAAGGACAAGCACGATCGGAAGTAGCCATTGGAGGCATGAACAAGGCTTGAAAGTTTGGCGACTTTGAAGATTTATTGACCTTTAGAAGACCAAACCACTGTTATATGCCTATGTTAGATGCGACGGTTGTGAGCTGTCATTTGTTTGATGTTTTTTCGACAGCCACAATAAAATCTGTCTTTTCAAAACTGTTGTTTTTATTGTGTGTATCCCTCTCTATCTCTCTTATCTCACCCAAACCCTTGGACCCAATAGAGGATGAATGGAGATGAGCTTGTATTTTCTGTACCGATGAGTCAGTTGGAGACACACCGATGGATTCAGAACATGGAGGATCACATGAAGAATAACCATATAGTCGGAAAGGATATGACCCAGCATGCTCTTCAGTGCTTTGAAAGAGGTGCTGCTACTTGGTGGAGGATGTACCAAACCATCAATGGATGGCAAGGAGTAACCACTTGGAAATAATTTAAGTTGACTTTGCCAAAGTCTCGGTTTGTGTCCCAGGCTCAAAAGGATCATGAGGTTATTCATACTAGAAACTTCCGTGTGCAGCCACAAGCTACTATGGGCTCTAGCATAGTTGATTAAGTCGCGTGAACTCTTACAGTGGTAGACTAGCAGATGTAGGGGAAAGTAGGTGTAATGGTCTACCCGATCGTAAGGTGCTAACGCTTCTGAAAGACTATGTCTCGGTCATCCATTTCTCAAACACCATGTAGTGCGAGAATCCCAACGGAGGAGATCGATTCTTGTGGGGAAAAGTGCGCAAACCTCTGGAGAGTGTATAAACTAACCATGGTTAGCCGTGTCCCCGGTTATGGACAACTTGAGTATCTAGTACTTGGATTATCATGTGAATCTCATCATGTGACTTTAATTAATCTTGTTGGGTTTTAATGATGATGCTTAATTGGGATTGAGAGGGTGTCTACACTCTCAATGTTAACAACCACCATGATAGTTAAATAAAATTTATTCCTTTGCAGTAGGGAAAAATTGGCTTTTCGCAAAAACCTTATAACCATAGAGCTTTTCCACCAGCCATATATGCATGTAGTGATAGCCATTGTTCATCATTTCTCTATGGTGTGAATTTGCCAGTACATTCAATGTACTGACCCTTTGTGGCTGCAACGTCTCATGTTGCAGGATTTTCTTACGACGAGTAAGTGATACGTTAGGGTTACGATTTCTACACTCCACTTTGCCGTTGGTGTTGATGGGAATCCACAACCTTGTTACTTACGCTATTTGGATTGAGGTAATAGTATTTACGTTACTTTATACATGTGATTTACCTCTGTTATAAATCCTTGAGTACTGTGTGTGTCAGCATACCGATCCAGGGATGACACTTAAGCACAGAGACTTGATCCATTCAGGTCGGGTCGCTACACCCAAGCTTGTGGCTTTGCATATCATTAGCATCATGGATATTCAAGGAATTCATAGTAACAACATTGAAATCATGCTCATCATTCAAATATTTAGTGCCAAACATTTTAATGCATTCTTCTTCTAACACTTTGGCACAATTTTCATTTCCATCATACTCACGAAAGATATTAAAAAGATCAAGCATATGAGGCCAACTCAATTCCATTTTTTTGTATTTTTCTTTTATAAACTAAACTAGTGATAAAATAAGAAACTAAAATACTTGATTGCAAGATCTAAAGATATACCTTCAAGAACTCACCTCCCCGGCAACGGCGCCAGAAAAGAGCTTGATGTCTACTACACAACCTTCTTGTAGACGTTGTTGGGCCTCCAAGTGCAGAGGTTTGTAGGACAGTAGCAAATTTCCCTCAAGTGGATGACCTAAGGTTTATCAATTCGTAGGAGGCGTAGGATGAAGATGGTCTCTCTCTAGCAACCCTGCAACCAAATAACAAAGAGTCTCTTGTGTCCCCAACACACCCAATACAATGGTAAATTGTATAGGTGCACTAGTTAGGCGAAGAGATGGTGATACAAGTGCAATATGGATGGTAGATATAAGTTTTTGTAATTTGAAAATATAAAAACAGCAAGGTAACTAATGATAAAAGTGAGCGTAAACGGTATTGCAATGCGTTGAAACAAGGACTAGGGTTCATACTTTCACTAGTGCAAGTCCTCTCAACAATAATAACATAATTGGATCACATAACTATCCCTCAACATGCAACAAAGAGTCACTCCAAAGTCACTAATAGCGGAGAACAAACGAAGAGATTATGGTAGGGTACGAAACCACCTCAAAGTTATTCTTTCCAATCAATCCGTTGGGCTATTCCTATAAGTGTCACAAACAGCCCTAGAGTTCATACTAGAATAACACCTTAAGACACAAATCAACCAAAACCCTAATGTCACCTAGATACTCCAATGTCACCTCAAGTATCCGTGGGTATGATTATACGATATGCATCACACAATCTCAGATTCATCTATTGAACCAACAAATAGAACCTCAAAGAGTTCCCCAAAGTTTCTGCCGGAGAGTCAAGACGAAAACGTGTGCCAACCCCTATGCATAGGTTCATGGGCAGAACCCGCAAGTTGATCACCAAAACATACATCAAGTGGATCAATAGAATACCCCATTGTCACCACGAGTATCCCACGCAAGACAAACATCAAGTGTTCTCAAATCCTTAAAGACTCAATCTGATAAGATAACTTCAAAGGGAAAACTCAATCCATTACAAGAGAGTAGAGGGGGAGAAACATCATAAGATCCAATTATAATAGCAAAGCTCGCAATAAATCAAGATCGTATCACCTCAAGAACACGAGAGAGAGAGATAAAACACATAGCTACTGGTACATACCCTCAGCCCCGAGGGAGAACTACTCCCTCCTCGTCATGGAGAGCACCGGGATGATGAAGATATGGCCACCGGAGAAGGATTGCCTCCTCCGCAGGGTGTCGAAATGGGTCTAGATTGGTTTTCGGTGGCTACGGAGGCTTCTGGCGGTGGAACTCCCAGTCTATTGTGCTCCTCGATAGTTTTAGTGTATGTGGGTATATATGGGAGGAAGAAGTATGTCGGTGGACCTCCGGGCTGTCCACGAGGCAGGGGGCGCGCCCAGGGGGTGGGCACGCCCCCACCCTCGTGGGTAGCCCGGGACTCTCCTGGTCCAACTCCGATACTCCGTGGGCTTCTTTTGGTCCAAAAATAAGTTCCATGAAGTTTTAGGTCAATTGGACTCCGTTTGATTTTCCTTTTCTGCGATACTCTAAAACAAGGAAAAAACAGAAACTGGCACTGGGCTCTAGGTTAATAGGTTAGTCCCAAAAATCATATAAAATAGCATATAAATGCATATATAACATCCAAGGTTGATAACATAATAGCATGGAACAATCAAAAATTATAGATACGTTGGAGACGTATCACATACCTCGTCGACCATTAAGCCACCGGTCTCCATTCAAGATGAGCGTTCAAATCCCATACAGGACTAGCAGTTCGGCTTCCGTCGTCCGCCGTATATACCTGGAAAATCTGTACCGTGCATACATAACTACGCACTTAAAATACCCTGGGCACCGGCGGAAACACAACACGGACGAACCTGAAAGTACTCCCATAACTTTCCTTCTTTTTATTATTTTTTTCTTTTTTCTTTCTTTCTTGTTTCCCTCCACAGGTGGCTCAATGGCTGCCCTCGGACTCTATCGGAGTTCGGGCTCGTACACTCACTTAAGGTCTATTTCCGTCAAGGAGTCCCTTCACTGAGGACAAGCGGCGCATACATGCGACATGAGGTCCAAAACAACTTTTTGTAGACTGCACTCTCTATTTCGAGCCTGCAAAGTGCCTTTTTCCTCCGCCTTCGACCCCTGGCATATCAAATAGTCAGGGTTGCGGCTGTATTATCTATATAAACGATTGGCACATCACTCAGATCCCAGTAAAAAATAATCCATTATTTTCTAAAAGGACCGAGTTTTGCCCCTACGGTTGTCTCAAACGTACACCTCGACATAATTTGCCAAGGGCTCGGTATGGGAAAAAAGGAGTTGCCGACAAGTCTGAACAGCTCTATAGCGTACTTCGGCATCGCGAGTTTGGCCTTATATGCATCAGCTCCGAATCATGTCTTGGGTCAATAGTTGGGTTGCCCGGCTCCTGTGCTTGCTATCCTACGTTCCGCTCTATCGGCTAGGGTAGTAAAGGGAGAACTACTGCAATTGTGCTTCCGGTTTACCCGGTTAAGCACCTCAGTAGAGAAAGCCGAAAACTGACTGTCATGATGTGGCGAGAGCTGGTCAACCACTCGATGACTTATCGAAATCTTTCATGATTCCCTCCATGTCACATGAAGGACCTCTTTCCGGTCAAATATGTAAACGCATCACATGAGTAAGCCGCATACATACTAGGGGCTATGTCGTAGACCCACCATAAAACTCCTATGGCTTAGTGAAAGTGTTAACGCCCTATAGTCTGGTTGCCTGGTTCGCCGCATTGACACCTCCTACATGGACCAAGGCGTTGGGTCAAGAGTGATCAGATGCTTTTTCGAACACCCCCGTACTTCCTACGAGGGGACTGAAGCCGACGACTGGAAAACTTTCAGATCGTATACAAACAGCCGCACAGGAGGAACAAAAGCCTTTAGGCAAAATAAAAATATAGAATGATCATAACAATTGTCTTTTACAATTCGTAAAGAGTTCACTCGAATATTATACCTTTCGAACATTGTCCCTCTATCAAGCGGGTAGCCTCTAAGACATCTTCAAAGTAATGCTTTGGTGCGTGATGGTCCTTGCCCTTGGGTGGACCCTGCACTGCAACATCGGCAGCCTTCATCTTCCCCCAGTATGTCTTGACTCGGGTAAAGGCCATCTGTGCACCTTCAATGCACGCCGACCGCTTCACGACATTGATACGTGGCACCGCATCAGCAAGCTGCCACACCAAGCCGAAATAGCTATTCGAAATCGGCTCTGTCGGCCACAGCTGAAGTATGACGTTCTTCATGGCAGCGCCGGACATCCTATGAAGCTCGGCCCATTGTGACATCTGTTCATTCAGTAGCAGAGGACGTTTTGATGCGCCGAATTGTGACCAGAAAAGCTTCTCCGTTGCATATCCCTCTTGCGCTTGGTAAAATTGCACCGCATCGGATGAACTCTTCGGCAGGTCCAAAAACACGTATGGAGAACTCCACACTTGGTTAAGCTGAGCATAATTTGGATCGCCGAACTTTGTCTGTAATAAAACTGGCTTACCAGCCGCAATCTCCCCAGCTTGCCAGATCTCCTCACGGGCGGCTCTGGATTCGGACCGCGCTTCTTTCGCCTCTCGCAAGGCCTTGTCAAGCTCAGCCGCTGTGGCTTTATTCTCCTCCTCCAGGAATTCACAGCGGCTCGTAGCATATTTCAGTTCGAGCGCCATTGAGGATATTTTCTCCTCATCTTGATGCCGAGCAGCTTGTTCAACCTTTAACTCGGCCGATGCCTTTTCGACATCCGCATTACTAAACCGTGCCTGCTCCTTGGCCTAGGCTAGCTCCTCCCGAAGATTCTCAATGACGGCGACACCATCTGCAGCCATACACATTCCAGTATGCAACTTTTAGCGTCACGCTTATATTACAAATACGTATATGTAAGGATTGCTCCGAATACATACCTTGCGACTCGTCAAGACGCTTGTTGATAAGCGCGATATCAGCATCGGCCTCATCAATGTTGTGTTGCAAATTCGCAATCTCTACAGTCTGGACAGTTTCCGGGGAGGTTACAGCCTATGTTCCAATTAATCACATTACTTCTTGGGCATATCTTTTGATCCTCTGATCGCCTCCCTCGGGAAGCCAATCAGAGTCTCAGGGGCTACTATCTATACACAGACGTATTCTTGAATATAACACAATCGAACAGATTACGGTACAAACCTCGAAGCCTCTTAGCAGGCCCACGAAGGCCTCATTCAATCCGCTTTTCGCACCAGGACCTTTTCGACCACCGTGCCCATCAAGGTACGATGTTCCTTTGAGACGGACGCCATTCGCAGCATGTTCGTCAATATATCCAGCGCCTCTGGGTCTCCGGAGGCTGCCGTAGGAGTACGGCCTCCTGTTGAAGGAATACCTTTATTCGTATCCGGCTGTAGACCGAAATGTTCGGGGCCTTTATTGTTGGTCCCTGGACCCTGGGCCACTGAAGTATCACCTTCGGGTTGTGTCTTCATCACCCCTCGCACCGCTTGATTGGGAGAGACCCTCCGTGACGACACCTTGAAGTCGTCCACCCTGTTGGGCGAGGAGATTGGTGGAGACGTCTCGCTTTCCATCATCTCCGGGAGAAGATCCCCCGAGGAAGAGGATTGTTGAAGAAGACTGCGTACTGAACTGCAGAAAACATATATTCTAGACGTTATAAGAAAGGGATGGGACGTGTTTAAAACACCCTTGTTCACTTACGATTCGGCCTGAGGCTTGTCCTTGTCATGGTATTGCGCGATGACATTGTCCTCCGAGCCCTAACCACCCGACGAAGGCATCTTGCCTCGCTTAGGAGCCTTTTCCTCCCAATCTACGGAGGCGGCCCTTTTCTTCCCATGGGGGAAGAGACGTTGACTGCCCCTTCATTTTTGTCTTCGGACGATGGAATCTTGATTCCTCTGGACGCGATGTCTGGTGCACCTTTGGGATGGGGGCCATCTTTGGTCCTCTCCACCTTGCCCTCCTTCACATGCATCTGGTACGGTGCCGGGGCTAGCATCCTTGTTAATATAGGATCCGCCGAACCCTTGGGAAGAGGGGTCAAACACCTAATCAGCTCCACTTTCTTTATCCAGCCCTGGAAAGAGATAGTTTGCTCAGTAAAGTATTACGGCATACTTAAAAAAGAGGGGGGGGGGTGTTTGGAAGTCAAATGCTTACAGGAGTATCCGGACGGTTACAGTCGAGGCATGTGTCCTCAGTACTGTCCGACCAACATTTTCGTTTTCCGAAAAACAACTGCCACATTCCTTTGTGCGTAATGCCGAAGAAGTGTTGGAGGGTTCGTGGTCCTGCTGGATTGAACTCCCACATACGGAGAGGCCTACGCTGGCATGGAAGGATTCGGCGAATCAGCATTACTTGAATCACGCTGACCAGATCGATGTCCCTCTCGAGGAGGGTTCAGATGCGGCTTTGTAGAGTTCGCACTTCATCAACTGAACCCCAATCCAACCCTTTGTTGATCCACGATGCAAGCTATGACGGTGGGCCAGGGCGAAACGTCAGTGCAGCTACCGACTTGGTGCTGCAGGGCTCCATAACGTAAAACCACTCTCGTTGCCATTGATTGGAAGTTTCGGTAAAAGAGCCATTTGGCCAAGGAGTGTTGGTGAGCGGGCTGACTAAAGCACCGCCGCACTCCGCCTGTTCCCCGTGGACTACCTTTGGTTTCACACTGAAGGTCTTGAGCCATAAGCCAAAGTGTGGGGGGATTCAGAGGAAGGCCTCGCACGTAATGATGAATGCCAAGACATGGAGGAAAGACTCCGGGGCTAGATCGTGAAAGTCTAGTCCATAATAGGACATTAGCCCCAGGACGAAGGGCTGAAGCGCGAGCCCTAGCCCTCGAAGGAAGTGTGAAATGAAAATGACCCTCTCGCCAGATCTGGGGGTCGGGATAACCTGCCCTTGAGCAGGAAGCCTGTGGTGGATTTCCGCGGTCAGGTATGTGGCCGCTCGAAGCTTCGCAATATCCTCCTCTGTAACGGAGGAAGCCACCCATCGACCTTGAGGGCTGGGTCCGGACATAATGGGAAAGCTCGGAGCAATGAAGTCGAAACCTTGGGTGCTAGAACTCGAGGCTGGAGAGGTTGAGGAGAAGTTTGGCGTCAAGAAGGATGGCCCTTGGTTCCTTTATAAAGGCAGCGAACGCCTCCTCCTGAGCCTGAAAGCCTGCTATTCCTAAGGAATCTTTCCAATGGAACGGTTGGGTTACCCGCGCTCGTATTAATGAGAATCCCGCAATAAGGGGACACGATCTCTGCTTTGACATAACATGCCAATAGCAAACCATGCCTCGAAACATGGAACGGCGGTACATGAAATGATTCGAAAAACCGGGCGAGCGTGATGTTACTTGTAAAAAGTTGTTGGCAGATTGGACTCCTGGAATATTATATCCTCTCCGCGGTTGTGTGTGTGCTACAGGTCCAGACACGTCGATACATCCGAAGACTATTTTGGAGTTTGGAAGAAGGAAGCTGCCTTGCAATGCCGAAGATAGGCCTACGCGCCGGATACCTTGTCATTGAAGCCGTGTTCAGGGGCTACTGAGGGAGTCCTGGACTCAGGGGTCCTCGGGCGTCCGGCTTGTTAGTCATGGGCCGGACTGATGGGCTGTGAAGATATGAAGACCGAAGACTACACCCGTGTCCGGGTGGGACTCTCCTTGACGTGGAAGGCAAGCTTGGTGACTAAATATGTAGATTCCTTTCTTTGTAAGCGACCTTGTGTAACCCTAGATCCTCCCGGTGTCTATATATACCGGAGGACTTAGTCCAGAGAGGGATACTCATTGTCATAGCCATACAAGCTAGACCTCTAGGGTTTAGTCATTACGATCTCGTGGTAGATCAACTCTTGGAATACTCATATTCATCAAGATCAATCAAGTAGGACGTAGGGTATTACCTCCATAGAGAGGGCCTGAACCTGCATAAGACATTGTGCCCCCTGCCTCATGTTACCATCGACCTTAGACGCACAGTTCGGGACCCCCTACCCGAGATCCGCCGGTTTTGACACCGACACCCACCCGCTGTGCAAATTAAGCACACCTCAAATTATCCTCCATGCTTACAAAGGAATGATTAACACTTACGAAAGGATATGTGCGGATGACTTACGTGGGATGATAAGGCAAGAGAATCACTTCCTTGTCCTTATTAGCGAGCATGAATTCGCCGAGGTACTTGCTCGCATAGTCACGGTGCTCTTTGCAAACTGCCAAGATGCTCTCGTGCATATAGAACGGGTCCGTGACGCAGATATATTTGATGTTCTCGTCCCTGATGAAGTTGTTCAGATACAACGCATACATGTGGATGAACTAGAAATCCAGCTTGGTCATGTGGAACATGTCGTAGATGTAGTCAAATCGCAGGATGAACTTATTCGCGGGCCATCAGTCGACGTACAACTTCCCACCCGACACCTTAGCCGCGTAAAGCGGGTATCCTGGTTTTTCCGCGGCCACAAGGCTTTTCTCTCTGGCCAACACATCTTCATGCAGTCTCCTTAGATCATTGTTCAGTAGATGCTGTAGCACTTCGGCACGTAGGATCGGCTCGCCGGCAACATGGAAGCACTTCGCACCTTGGATAGGTATTCTATCTACCACTCGGGGCTTCAGAGGCGGCTGGCTGCTTGAAGTAGCTCTGGCGCCTTTAGGGCCTTTCTTGCCCGGTCTCCTCCTTTGCTTCTTGGTGGGTGGCGGTAGTGATCCCACCATACCTTCCCTAACCATCACCCCCAGTGTTGTCGGGCTAATTAGTGGACGGACCTTGGGGGGTTGCTGGGTACAAGCGGCATCCGGAGGCGTCTCCTGCAAGGATCGCTTGAAGAGAGACTTTTTGCATTCCGCCTTAGGACGTTCCAGCTCCGGCAAATTAGGAAGCATCAAGTCATCATCTCCACGCTCATAGCCTGAATCTTCACCGTCCTGAGACATCAATCCTCCATCATCATAGGCGGTATTGAAATACTTGTCTGGGTCATCATCATCATCCATGTCATCATCAACATTTGCTTCTTTAACAGCGGGGGCTACATCATCTGGCACTAATGGAGGCTCTCCCTCGCGTCGTCCTCTATCACTCGCCATGACAGGTGCAGGTAATGTTGTAGGTGGGGTGGTGTTCATACCTTCTTAAGAAGGTGGTGTTGGCGTGATACTGGGCGCCTCGAGACTAAGAAGAGATTTCGGCCAAGGCAAGAACCAGCTCTTTCATGCGCCAATCATCTTAGGGGTCTCGTCGTCATCGACTGGTACCGGAGGAGGCAAATCCTGGAAGCCTGCTAAGAAACTGGCCACGCTAACCTTGAAGATGCCATCGGGCATCTCTCGGTTGTGGAACATGCGGTCCTTTTGGCTTCATGATCGTTGCCTTTCCCGCGGCCACCTTCTGGCCCTTGATGTCGTAGAGTATGGTGCACGGGGTGTCGTCGCCCTACGAAGGAGACATGTCTGCGACGTCAAACATTCGAAAGGCAACTGAAACGGAAGACTATAGACATGTTGGTGAAAAGGGTCTGATGCGTAATTACCGTGAGGGCGTCGAGCTCAGCCAGCGATGAAGGCCCACCGAGCATGCAAGAGACGGAGGTCGGGCCGCTATGAACAGGAGCGGGACCTTTTGCGGTTGCTTGAGAAGGTGCTGGTGCTGTGGTGTTCGCCGAATTGCCCCCGACAAAACTGGGAATGGGAAAGTCCTCCGGCTGTGCATTTGGATTGTTCTTTGTGAAATCGAAAAGTGCCGAAATCAAGCTGACCACTGCGTCAGTGACCGCTGCACCGACGGCCCCGAGCAACTCTTCTTTGGTCTCAGCTTTAGTCTTATTGACCGCAATCGCGACCTTCTCGTCGATGCTTTGTTGAGTGATGACCGGCCATCTCTTCCTTATTTCCTCTGTCTCCTCGGGGTAGCACGTCTTCCACGAGGTGCCATCTCCGACGCCGTGCACACGCCCATAGGACGACAACTTGTCCACCGGGACCTTTTTGAGTATGTTCAAGGCCCGGTTGAATGCGGTGTCCCACTTGGGCCTCGCCGATGACTGTGATGACTCATCGCTTTCGGCTGCCTTTTGGTGCTGCTCTTTCTGTAAAAGGAACGTGGATGGTTTACTAACGTGACAAAACTTGCAGTCGAATTGATTGGAAGCTAATATGATAATGTGCTAATATAACAATTACCAGAAGTCTCATGAACTCCATCGTGTTCGGGTCTGTGTAAAAGATCTTTTTTTCTTTGTCCCACTTGTACCGGGTCCTAATCTAGTCATGCTCCAACCGGTCGGTGAACTCCGCCAAGGGGTCTGGGATTCCGTGACTTTCACTTTCGGCGTCCTCCTTGGCTCATATGTGCCTCTTCCCCTTGTAACCACGACTTCCGTGGCGGTCGGGAGGTGTGTTCCTGGCCTGGAGAGCCTTCATTTTCTTCGACTTTTCCTTGACACTTTCTTTACCGCAATTATCCTTGAATTTTGCAAAGTCCTCTTCCATTATTGATGGATTATCAGCATGAATCTTGGACCACGGTTCATTCTTCGCAATCGCTTTTTTCACCCGAACTTTCTAGGCGGACAAGTCGTTGGTGAACGTCACCATCGCCTTGTCGTTTATCTTTGTCATGGCGATGTCTTCCCACGGATATTTATATTCTTCTTCATTCTGGCCGGGGAACAAGAACCTATTGTGCAACTTCTTTAGGAGCAATGTTCTCCATATGTGGTATGAGCCTCAACCTCTCGTCGTTGATGTTGGTGGTTTCCCTGAGGATGCATCCAAGTTGATTGCCCCGGCACTTGCGCGCTTTCTCCGGCGCCGTTGGCTCTAACTTCTTGGGGTGCATCTCCATGACCACAATTTGTCCGATGCCAAGCTCATTCCATCTTCGTGTCCTCTTCTTCTTCGTTGCTTTACCGGCTACGACAGCATCGTTGCCAGTCTCGGGGGTGGTGTCGGTGCCGGTGCTGGTGCCGGTGTCGGGGGTGGTGTCGGTGCCACTGCCGCCACCATGCAACCACATCTGGTGTTCGTCCAGGTAATCGAAATAGTTATTTGCTGCCTTGATGGGGTCTTCGAGGCGAGCAGAACCACCCGCGACTTCGGCGTCGGTAGACATGTTTCCTATTCAACAATTGTAAATAAAAGATATAATGAAGAGAAAAAAGGGACCTATATTTGGTTGGAATGTTGATTCATTCCCCTTCCGGCAAATCCCGGGTACTCCATATGTCCTAGTTTCTAGCACAAGACATGCCGAAAATCACCGAAATTTTTGGCATGACCTTTGGTAAAAAGTGGACATATGGAGCGCCTAAAATTTGCCGGAACGGAAATGAATCATCATTCCGGCAAAACATAGGCCACTCCGATATTCTTCGACATTCAACCAACATTGCAAAATCATATAACATCAATCACATATATCATATAACATCAATGACATATGAGCATCACAGGAGCACATAGTGAAATAACCTCACTAAACATTGCAAAATAGTGGTCTTTTCAAACACCAAAAACCTTTGCAAAATGATCTCACTAAACATTTGCTACTGTTCTTTATTTATAGGAAGGGAGCTACTGTTTTTTGCTACAGTTTTATATTTATAGCTATTTTATATACCTACAAAAATTGCCTAGCTAATTTTAATTTATAGCTATTTTATATACCTACAAAATTTGCTACTGTTTTTATAGCTATAATGCTACTGGTTTTTATTAATAGCTATTTTTTGCTAATTTACCTAAA
This sequence comes from Triticum urartu, assembly GCF_056163025.1. NCBI lineage: Eukaryota > Viridiplantae > Streptophyta > Magnoliopsida > Poales > Poaceae > Triticum > Triticum urartu. The sequence goes on along the minus strand of NC_141875.1, from coordinate 506,837,343 downwards.
TTAGCTACTGCCCTAAACATATTTGCTACTGCCCTAATTAAACTAATTTGCTACTGCCCTAAACTAACTAGGGTTCATCTCCTAGGTTTCATCTAACTAGGGTTCTAATTTCAGCAAAACATAGAGAGAGCAGAGAGTAGAGAGAGGGGGAGGTGGGGGGTGGGTACCTGAAGGGCAGAGAGCAGAGAGTGGGTGGAGAGGTGGCCGGAGCGGCGGCGGTGCGAACGAGGAGGCTGGAGCGGCGACGATGCGGACGAGGAGGCTGGAGCCGTGGCGACACGGACGAGGAGGAGGTCGGAGCGGTGGGCACGAGCTACAACAGCGGGTAGGGGCCGAGGTGCGACGACGACGGGTAGGGGCCAAGGTGCAACGACGGTGGGCAGGGGCTGAGGTGTGACGACGGCGGGCAAGAGCGGCGGCGGAGAGAGGGAGAGGGGGGGGGAATGGGACTGAGGTGAAATTTTGAGCCCACGTGGCGGGGGGTTAACTCAAAATAGCGGTAGCGCTGATTTAGAAACAACCGCTATAGCTAACTTAGCTATAGCGCTTGTCCTAAACAAGCGCTACTGCTAACTGTTCCAATTTCTATTTTTTAATTCTAAAATAATTAGCTATAGCGCTGGGTAGTAAAGCAGCGCTACTGCTAATGGCACATAGTAGTAGCGCTGGTTCAGGATCCAATGCTATAGCTAACTTAGCTATAGCGCTGGTTCACGATCCAGCGCTACCGCTAACTGTTCCAATTATTTTTTTATTTTCCTTTTCTAGTTTTTCGTGTTCTTTTCTTGTATTGTTTCCCTTTTCTTTTCTGTTTCCCTTTCTTTTTTCTTTTGTACTGCTTTCTACCTTTTCATTTTAGTTTTCTTTTCTTTTATTATTTTCCTTTCCTTTTTCTTTTCCCACTACGCGAATATCACCGGAACCATGCATGTGGTGGTAACATATCAGTTGACCGATAACGGTTACTTAAGTGCGTACAGAAAATAGATACATATATATAAATGTAGGTTTCTGATCAGCTGCCTCGATGACGTTTCACATTGAGTTTCTTCCCTTTCTTGTTCGTTGTCGAGTAATTGATTCCCTCCTTGTGACTTTTCCGGAGCCATGGAGTATGATCTTTCTTAGGTAATGTAGTATTGATTCTTCTTTTCACGTATGCTTCATCGTCATCGTCATCTTCCCTCATCGGGTTGCCATATTGGTCGTAGTCTTCCTCATTGGCGACTCCATCCATTCCGACGATGCTCCTTTTGGATCTCCTCCCGACAACATGGCTGGGATTGGCCTGGTCGGTTATGAAGAAACATTGTGTCACGTGCTTAGGTGTACACATGGCTCATTTTTGGCGATGGCGTTAACGTTCATGGGAGTGCTCTTCGCGTCAAGTATAGACATGGTGGTGAAATACTTGCTTTCTCTTACGACGTCCTTGGCCCATCTGACACGGAACATCATCGCATCGTGCATTCCAGCATAGTCAAGCTCCCAGATCTCTTCGACCCTTCCGTAGAATCTTTCAGTTGTGCCGTTGGTGTCGGTCACGCATTGAATTGTCACCCTAAAGTTCTGGTAATCACTGTCCATGTCTTTGGCCTCCGTGTAGAACGTGTACCCATTGATATCATAGGACTGATAGGCCGTGAGCTTGGGCGCGGGGCCATGTGCTAAGGTGTGTATGAGCAATCCGTCCGAACTGCCCTCTTCCAGGGGATTTTCAAGAACTTGCTGTTTAAACTAACAGAAGAAAGTGGCATTGTGCTCTACAATAACTTCGTCATCTGTATTGAGCATCCCCTTATCACGGCACTTCTTTGCGATGGCTTCTTTGTGCTATGCCACATAATTATCTACCACATCTAGGTGTTGAAGCACTACTAAGTTAGCCCTGTTAAAGTCGTTCCGTCGATCCAAGTAGTCCACGTGTAATTCCCTCTGACCGTTGTTGTGACCATCTCCTTCGAGCTTCCCATCGTGTTTCTTGACGGGCAAACCAACAACAGGGTCTCCGACGCTTATATAATTCTCGCAAAAGGAGATGCACTCATGCACCAGATACCCCTAGACGATGCTCCCTTCGGGACGGGACATGTTACGAACGAATCCTTTGATGACCCCATTCATCCTCTCGAATGACATCATGTTGTGAAGGAATGTCGGCCCGAGGTCGATAATGTCATCCACGATGTGGACACACAGATGCACCATGACATCAAAGAACGCGAGCGGGAAGTACATCTCAAGCTCACATAGTATGACAACGATGTCTTCCTGTAGCCTTCGGAGTTGCTTCACACTTATGGACTTTCGAGATATAATGCCGAAGAAGTTGCAGAGACCAGTAAGCGTGTCACGGACGTGCTTCTCCATTATCCCTCTAATGGCAACTGGGAGTATCTGCGTCATCATCACGTGATAGTCATGAGACTTCGTCCCGCTGAACCTTTTCTTCTTGCGGTCTACAAATCTGCTTATCTTCCCACAGTAACCGGAACTGACTTTGATTCCCATAAGGCACTTGATGAATTGATCGATCTCCTTCGCACTTAAGGTGAAGCAAGAAGGGGGGCAATAATTCTCCTCCTTCTTGTTGACTTTTCTGCCCCTTTCCCCCTCCTCCGTTTTTGTCTCCTCCATCAACTTTTTACGGTGGAGATCTCTCTTGATCTTCAAATCTTCCAAGTCTTTCCTTGCCTTTGGCCCATCCTTGGTCTTCTCCGGCATGTTCATCAGTGTGCCAAGTAAGCTCTCGAGGACATTCTTCATGATATGCATTGGATCAAGGCAATGAGGTGTGTCATGATTGGTCTAGTACTCCAAGTCCCAAAAAACAGACCTCGTTTTTCATTCCTTCAGCAGCAGCTCCGGCGCCTTTTTGATCTTTCCCGGCACGGGGCATTGTTCCCAGTTTCTCAACAGCTCATCGATTTTGGTGCTGCTCCTCTTACATGGAGGTCATTGAAGCTCAGCCAATCCATTGAATAGATCTCCATGCTTTCTCCACGGGTCATCCTTCTCGAGCCATCTACGATGCCCCATGTACACGATTTTTTCAGACCCGCCATCTTTCGTTGACGTCAGCTGCTGAGGTGTTGTATCATCCATGCACCTCGTGCATCCGAAGTATCCGTGGCACACGTGGCCTGAGGTGTACCTGTAACCGAGATAGTCGTGCACCGTCGTCATCAGCGCGGCTCTCATATGTAAATATTCTCCTTTGCTGGCGTCCCATATCCATGCTGGTGTTTTCCATAACGTGTCTAGCTCCTCTTGCAGAAGCCCCATATACAGGTTAATACTATTTCCCGGTTGTTTCAGCCCTTGAATCAGGATGCTCATGTGTATGTACTTTGTCTTCATGCACTGCCATGGGGGGAGGTTGTACATCCATACAAACACGGGCCATGTGCTGTGGTTGGTGTTCTGGTTTCCAAACGGATTCATGCCATCGGTACTCGCACCAAGCACGATGTTCCTTTGATCTTCTGTAGCAAATCCATATACGGCGTTGAATGCTCTCCACCGGCTACCATCTACGAAGTGTCTCAGCCTCGGATCATCTCCATCGTCGGGATTCTTCCTCTCCATGTGCCGGCCATGAGCTTTGCTTCCTTAGGATCTACGAAATACCGCTGCAGGCGAGGAGTGATCGGAAAGTACCATTCAACTTTTTGAGGAGCTTTCTTTCCTGCCTTCTTGTATCGAGAAGCATTGCACACTAGACAGCTGGTTTTTTCCGCGTGCTCCCCCTGATAAATGATGCAATCGTTGATGCATGCGTGGTACCTAATGTGCGGCAAATCAAAAGGGCGAACGATTTTCTTGGCCTCCTCGACACTAGTAGGACACAGGTTTCCCTCGGGAAGAACTTTATTATGTAGAAACTACAAATGTTCGTCGAGGCTTTTGTCTGTCCATTTGTTTTTGGCCTTCGTCTTTAGAAGTTCGAGTGTGAAACTCAAGCGGGTCACCTCAGGATCGTAACCGTCATATAATGGAGTCCTCGAGTCTACTTCAAGTTGTGCCAGGTTGGCCTCCTCTCTAGAAGCAGCTCTCTTGCTAGTCGTACTCTTGCGAAGGAGGTCTCGAACATGAGGGTCCTGCACGACTGCACTTAGTAGCATCGAAGACTGCGGCGTGACCGCCGCCTCTTCTCCGCCATGTCCGGACTCTTCTTCGCCATGCCCGGAATCTTCTCCGCCGTCGTCGTCATTTCTGGACTCTTCCCCGCCGACATGTCCAGCGCCATTGTCTTCTTGTCGATTGGTCATCTCTTCGTCTAGCCCCCATGTCGTTATTCCCTGCCATGTGGACATCTTCATCATCATCATCTTCTTCACTTACCCACTGAGTATAGCCATCCATGAAACCATTCATCAGCAGGTGCGCCTTCAAAGTGCCATGATCAGAAGGGTCCAAAAGGACTCCTTCCTTGCATCTTGCACATGGACATCTAATCCTAGTATGATTATTTGCATACATCTCCATCACCGCGATTGCATGTACCGCTCCACCTTCCATCCACTCACCTTTATGACCGACTGCACGGTATAACAAGCAAAAGGGTTATGTAATAAATAATGCATGCTTCAAAGTCATATATATATATATATATATAATTTTGGCATGACCTTGCCTAAAAATAGGACATATTGAGTTTGCTCAAAATTCACCGAAACGGAAATAAATCGACATTTTGGCAAAAAATAAGCAACTCGAGGGCATGTCACTCACACAAATCTCTCCATATATATATATATATATATATATATATATATATATATATATATCCCAAACACACATATTCTCATTCGCACACATATTCCCATTCTTGAAATGAACAACTTTTTACTCATCGCCTGTATATCTCCCGAGAGAGACCGAGAGCACACGGTTAATTAGATGATGAGAGAGAACGATCGAGAGAGCTCGTGTAGTTGGCTAAATAGCTAGCTAGATCTAGTTGTTGGGGAGGAGAGGTGAATCTAGCTAGCTAACTAATGGAGATGGGTTATGGTGGATGGGGGCATTAATGGGGGAGAGAAAGAGAGGTGTAGGAGAAAGAGAGAGGCCATTTATGGAGGAGGGTGCCATTAATGAGGAGAGAAGATAGGTAGGAGCACTACTAGGGAAAACCTTATACATAGAATCTTAGCAGCAGCGCGGCATAAAAACAGGCACTGCTGCTAAGTAGTAGCACCGCGGCTACGGAAAGCTCGCTACTGGTGCAAACTTAGCAGTAGCGCGTGACGCTTAAACCGCACTGCTACAAAAATCCACCAACAGTACACAACGACATAAGTTTACCAGTAGCGCGGCGCCAGGGAGCGCACTGCTACTAATGCCATAGTAGCAGCGTACTTTTTTGTCACCTCGCTGCTGCTAATTTTGAAATTGTGCATAGGGTTGGCCCGTTTAGCAGTAGCGCGTGACAGGAAAGCGCGATGTTGCTACGCTCTTAGCAGCAACGCGCTTTCTCTCCCGCGCTACTGCTAAGACGCAGCACCCACCACCTTTTCCACCTCCCCTCCCCATCTCCTCCCCTCCCTTTCCCCTACCTCCCACATCCCCCCTCTCTCACTCTTCTTCTTCCTCAATACTTCTCCCCCATTACTCTCCCTCTTCTACCTACCTTTCTCTCTCTTCATTACTCCTAGCTATAACTACACCACCTCCATTAATTCATCTCCTTTCTCTTTTTCCTCCCCCTCCACTAGTTGAAGTTGTCTCCTCCCAAATTAGCTAGCTAGGTAGATGTAGCATTTAGTTAAGTGACCTATTTGCCCCCTAACTAGATCTTTCTTTGTCAAGAAGAGCTTTGTGCACTTTTGACCTCCCTACATCATCATCTCCACCGTGTGCTCGATCTCGAGATAGAGGTGTGATTAATATTTCATGCTTTTACAAAATGGAAATATATGTTCCTATTTTGTATACACACTTAATTAGCCATTATTATGCATGGGTCCAATGATGTAATATATATATATGTTCCTATTTTGTATACACACTTAGCCATTATTATGCAAGGGTCCAATGATGTAATATATATGTTCCTATTATGCTGAGGAAAAGAAAAAAGGGAAACTGGTTATAGCAGTAGCGCTTTAGTGAAAAAGAGCTACAGCTAGTCAAGGTAGCAGTAGCGGTTTCTGCAAAAAATCGCTATAGCTGCTCGTAATAGTAGTAGCGCGTTTCGTGTAAACGCGCTACTGCTACGTGCACTTAACCCAAAATTCTCCCTCTCCCTGCTTCATCCCGCCTTTTCCCCCCCAAATCCCCACTCTCTCTTCCCCGGCCCGTCGCACCGCCGCGTCCGCCCCCGACCTCGGCGCGCTCGCCCCCGACCTCGGCGCGCTCGCCCCCGACCCGGCGCGCTCGCCCCCGACCCCGCCGCCCCCGACCCCGCCGCGCCCGACCCCGGCGCGCTCGCCCCCGACCCCGCCAACCCTGACCCAGGCGCGCTCGCCTCTGGCGCCGGCGCTCGCCCCCGACCCGTCGGCCCTCGCCTCCCTCCTCTGCTTCCTCCCCTCCCAACCTCGGCCGTCGTCGGGCCTGCCTCCTCGCCCTGCACCCTCTGTAAGCCACCCCCCTCTCTCTCTCTGCTAGCTAGGGTTAATTTACTTAGGTTTTAGTTATGTTAATTAGGTTATCTATTTAGTTATGAATTTAGATAGGTTTCAAAATTTGCTGAATTTATATGCAAATTTGAACTGGACACGTGATATGTGGATATGTCATGTTTTGGACATGTCATGTTTTGGTAAATGATCCGAGTTGCCTATGTTACGCCAGAATGTTGATTCATTTCCGTTCCGGTGAATTTCAGGCGCTCGATATGTCCATTTTTTAGCAAAGGTCATGTAGAAATTTCCCATGAATAAAGGCATGATTTGTGCTACATAGTTGGCATATCGAGTGCTGGCACATAGATTTCTTTTTTATCTCATTTCTCATTTATTCATACTTTTAGAAATAAATGAGGACACTTAATCATAGGAAACATGTCGAACAATGAAGAAACTGGGCCTTCTGACCAAGATGCAGATGAGATGGATTATGAGGGTGAACAAGACTACCTCGACTTTTTGACTGCTAAGCAAGGTTTGCAGGTCCGCCTCGATGATGGTACTGACGCCGACACCGACGGCGCCAGCACCGATGGCGGCGCCGAGACCGGTGGGAAGGTACCGCCGGGGAAGATACCGGTGCCGATGCCGGTACCGAAAAGAGGCATAAGAAGCAGAGGATACGAAAACCTAACAAACTAGGGATTGAACGACTTGTGATCACAAAGATGGCACCTGGCAAGTTTGAGCCGTTAGAGCCGGAAGAACCTCGCAAGTGCTATGGGAACCAAGTAGGATGCATCCTACGGGAATGCGTGACCATCAATGACGATGACTTAAGGAGTAAAGAACATTTGACGAAGTTGCTCCTAACGAAGTTGCATAAGAGATTCAAGTTCCCCGATCGGGATGATAACATAGAACAACCGTGGGATGATCCGAAGATGAAAAAGATTAAAAATCACGCCATGGGCATGTTCAGCAATGATTTGGCCTCCTGGAAATCGAGGGTGAAACGAGCTATTGAGGCCGAGGAACCCCTGTCCAAGATTCTGGAGGAAAATCCGACACTTACGGAAGAGGAGTTTGAAAAGTTCAAGGACACTTGCGCTACCAAGGACGCCAAGGCTAAAGCTGCGAAATTCAAGAGCCTTCAGCAAAGGAACACGGGGAAGCATTGCCTCGAAAGCCATGGCTACCTCGGTAAAAGGCCCATATGGGATAAGGAGGACGCGGAACGTGAAGCCACGGGTCTCCCAGACCCCTTCATAAAGTTCACCAACCCCTTGGAGCATGACTTCATCAGGGCCCGCTACAAGTGGGACAAGGAGAAAAAGGTTTTTTACACGGACAAGATCACGAGGAAATTGATTAGACTACTGGAGAAGCAACACCAGCTTGCAGCCAAAAACCCTACTTCTCCGATGACGCCCAAGTGGGACACCCCTCTCAACCGGGCCTTGAACAAACTTAAGGGACTCCCTTTGGGCCAGCGGCCGCAATATGGTCGTGTGCACGGCGCTGGAGATGGCGTGACGTGGAAGGTGTTTTACAACGAGGGCCCGGAGGCCAAGAAGCAGAAAAAGAAGTTTAGTCAGGCGGACATCGATGCGAAGGTGAAGCTTGCGGTCGAGAAAAAAGCAGCTGAGGACGCGAAAAAAGCAGCCAAGGACAAATATGAGTTGCTACAGCAGGCAGTCAATGCAGCTGTAACTGCCTGCAGAAATGATTTTTCTACTAACTTGGTTCCAGTTATCATCAACTGGACGAAGGAAAATCCAGACAAGACGGTATATGATTTCCCGTTGCCCAGTTTCATCGGGAGCAACTCCATGAACAACAACGCCATCGCACCATCACTTGCTCACGCAACTGGCCTCCTCTCGCAGCCGCTCCCGCTCATAGCAGCCCGTCCTCAGTCTCTGGCGCACTTGGTGGGCCTTCGTCTTTGGTTGAGCTCGATGCCCTCACGGTAATTACATGTCGCACCAATATATATATATATAATATTCCATTTTTGTTGCCTTTCGGATGTTTTACGCCACAGACATATGTGTTTGCAGGCGAAAGAAACCCCGTGCACCATACTCTACTTGATCAAAGGCCAGAAGGTGGACGTGGGAAAGGGGATGATAATGGACCCCTTGCAACCCACGTTCCACAACCAGCCAATCCCTGCTAGGCACTTCAGGGTTAGCTTGTCCAGTGTGAAATCGGGGCACGAGGATTTGCCTCCTCCAGTACAGCATGTGGGAGCGGACGACGAGACCCCGCCACGGATTGGAAGCTGCAAGGGTTGGGTGCTGCTATGGCCGAAGAATCTTATTCGTCTGGAGCCGGACGAGAGCACACCAATAACCACACATCAACAAGCATGTACAGAGACCACCACCCCACCTACGCAATTACTAGCTCCTATAGTGCCGGGTGAGAGCGGCGGATGACATGATGAAGGGGGTGCAATAGTGCTGGCTGATGTAATTTGTCCTGTAGAACAGAGAATGGATGATGAGACGGAGGTCGACCCTATGGATTTCCTCAATACAAATGCGTATGACTGTGACATAGAATTGATGAGTCAACCATATGATGAATCAGGCTATCAGCTTGCTAATGAGGATATGGATGATATGCCCGGGCAGGAAGGTCATAGCAGGGATTGCAAAAAGTCTCTCTTCATGAAATCCTCACAGGACACGCCTGAAGATGCCGCCTCAACATAGGCTCAACTATCCCAGCGCGAGGTTCGTATAGTACCTAGCCCGGGAACACTGGGGCAGGGGTTAAGGAAGGGTCTAGAAGGTGTGCCCAAGAAAAAGGAGAGAAAGAGATCGGGGAAGATAGCTGCCTCCAAACAAGCCAGAGCACATAGCAGCCAAACGATGCATTCTGAAGAGCGTGTACCCGTGAAAGGTGCGGCCATGTTCCATCTCACGGGCGAGCCGATGCTACCGCGGAAACCGCTGGAGGCACTATCAGGGGATCTCAGGAGACTGCACGACCATGTGCTGTCGACTGAGAAAAGCCTACTAGCCTCAAAGGATCCAGGATATCCGACATACGCGGCTCGTGTGCCTGAGGGGAAGTGCTACGTCGAGACACGGCCCGCGGAGGTGTTCTTCCTGCGGTTTGACCATATCTTTGAGTTGTTTCTGACAAGGAGGCTCGATTTTACAATCGTCTGCCTTTTTGCGCTACATATGAGCTCTGTTATGAACAGTGAAGAAGTCTCGCAAATCTGTGTGGCGGATCCGTACTACATGCATGAGTCTTTCTTGAGTCTCAGCGACTTTGAGCGTGAAACTGCTAGGGACTACCTCCAAAACTTCATGGTACAGAATAAGGACTGGGAAATTGTCCTCGTGCCTTATCATCCAAAGTAAGTCAGTTTCGAACAACCCTTTCATACATTTCAATCATTCCTTCTCTCTCTATGGGGAATAATTTGAGGTGTCTTTTCCCCGCAGCAATGGGCGCGCTGTCCTTATTGTTCTTTATCCGCAAGTCTCCCACGCCGTGTATTTTGACCCTTCCAGAGACTACGAGAAAAAAGACTACACCCACATAATGAATATTCTAGATGATGCTCTCCAAGGCTTCAGCTTTAGAGGTGGCCACATGCAGATCAGGAAACAAAGGAACAAGAAGATGGGTTTCGCGCATAAAACTAACTTCTCCTGCATCCAAGTCCCAAAACCAAGCAAGAAGGATGGATTGTACATCCTCCATCTCATGATTCGGTTCAACACGGATCACCAAAAGCTTCGCATGAGAAGCAGAAATGATGATCATATCCACAAGTAGCTAGAATCTCATGGAGAAGCGGATTATAAACTTAGAGATGACTTCTTTCGCATCCAAACCAACATTGCGATGATCATCATGAAAGAAGTCGTCGATGAGAAGGGGATGTTCCACCACGGCCCTATATCATGAGCTGACGCCCGTACTCGCATAGGCATGCAACGTCTAGACCTCACGCCGTTCAAGAAGCTAGGGTCCATCCTCGATGATATGGAAGGATGGAACTTCTAGTGATTTATGATGTCGATGATGATGATATGTGTCGGTTGAACTTGTATACTATTTGTAGCGATGCAACTTTGTGATGTCCACGATCCCTGCTGAACTTGCGTAATGCTACTTTGTTAGTTTGCGTACGATGACCTGCGTACCTCTAGTTAATTAATTTGCGTACTGTATGTTGCATCTAGTTGCTAACCCTTTCTTTTTCGGTGTTCTCTAGTATATTTTGTTGCATATATATGATTGTACATCCTCTTCATGAACATGCATCTCTAACAGGTACCTAGTTTCTTGATGGCGAGATGGAACTGCTATGTCGTGTACAAAGGGAAGGTTCTGGGGGTGTACAACGAGTGGCATGAGTGTCAGGCGCAAGTGAATGGGTTCTCGGACGCCAGCCATAAAGGCTTCAAAAGCAGACAAGAAGGAGAAGCTAGTTACTTGAGGTTCACGCTAGCGCGAGAGAGGACTCGTAACCGCCATCTCATGTACTGCATTGTTCCGCTCTCACTCATAGTGATAGCTCTTCTCGCGTATACCTTTGTTTAGATGGATGACATTGTAGTTGCAAGTATTCGAGACTTGCATGTATCGCTATTTTCGAGATGATCACAAGATACCACTTTGTGTTGGATGATGATTATGACGAGACTATTTGTATGTATATGCTATGATTACATTTGTGGTCTCGCAGGCATTTGTATGTGTATCATGATGACATTTGTATGTGCTAAAGATTCTTCTATAAAGCCTGTTCAAATACAAAACAAATATGCCGAAAAAAACAAAAAACTACTAAAATTAGTAGTAGTGAGTGGAGAAAAGTTAGCAGCAGCGCGGTTGTAGCAGTAGCGCGCACAGGGGAAGCGCGCTATAGCTATTAGCAGCAGCGAGGTTCCTTTAAGCGCGCTGCTGCAACACTTGTGTAGCAGTAGCGTGGGTGGACCAGCGCTACTGCTATACGTTAGCTGTAGCACCTTATTAGTAGCGCCGGCTCCCGCGCTACTAAAAGGCCGAAAACCGCGTTGCTGCTAGGCTTTTCCCTAGTAGTGGAGGAAGAGAGAAGAAGAGCAACAATGGTGGAGAGTGGAGAGTGGAGAGGGGAGAGGGGAAAGGAAGGGTTGAGAGGGCAAAGTTGGGGAGAGGAGGGGAGGGGTGGAAAAGGTGGCACAAGCCGCAACTAGCAGTAGCGCTGCTTTGCAAAAAGCGCTGCTGCTATTGGACTTAGTAGCAACGCTCTCCAGGAAAAGCACTACTACTAAGTGGGGCCCACTAGCAGTAGTGGCGCACTAAAACCAAGCGCTGCTACTAAACTGTTAGTAGTAGCACTTTTTTTGTACACCGCTACAACTCCGGCGACCGTCGGTGGCCTCGACTGGTCCCACATAGTAGTAGCGCGTTTCTCCTTCACATTGCTACTACTATAGAGTTACTAGTAGCGCTTGCCAGGAAAAGCGCTACTGCTAAATAGCAGCATCGTTTACTCTTTTTGTAGCGACCCGACCTCAGATGGTCAAGTCTCTGTGTTCAGTGTCATCCCTGGATCGGTAATGCTGACACACACAATACTCAAAGGATTTATAATAGAGTAGCAATCACACACTTATTACATAGAATGTCTCAAAAGAGAACTTATTACAATAAATATGGCTTAAGGTCATGTAAAAACGATAACTGCGGAAGGCTTGGAAGAAAAAGTGAGTCCATCAACTCCAACGGCATAGCTGAGTGCATGACAAATGACCTACATCATCTTACTCCTCGTCTGAAAAGTCTGCAACATGATATGTTGCAGCCCGAAAACGGGTCAACACATGGAATATGCTGGCAAAATAACACAGTGGAGCAATGAATAGATAGATGCTATCACTACATGCATATTTGGCTGGTGGAGGCTCTATGGTTCTAATGTTTTGCAAAAAGCCAAATTTTCCCTACAACAAAGGAATATATTTTATTTAATTATCATGGTAGTTGAAACAACATTGAGAATCGTACCCCATTCTCAATCCCAATTAAAAGTAATTATCAAGCCAACAAATTAATTTAGAGTGATGCGATCCATATGATAATCCAAGAACCAGATACTCAAGCTGTCCATAACCGGGGACACGGCTAACCATGATTAGTTTGTACACTCTGCAGAGGTTTGCGCACTTTTCCCCACAAGACTCGATCTCCTCCATTGGATTTCTCGCACTACATGGTGTTTGAGAAACGGATGACCGAGACACATTTTTTCAGAAGCATTAACTCTAACCCCAGGTAGACAGTACCAACCTACATCCCCTACATCTGCTAGCCTACCACTGGAAGAGGTCATGCAACTTTTACTCCACTATGCTAGAGCCCATAATAGCTTGTGGCTGCACACGGAAGTTTCTAGCATGAATAATCTTATGATCCCTTTGAGCTTGGGTGGCGGACCATAGGAGGATCACACGGTATAACCCCGGGATCTCCTAGGACAACATTGGTATAACCCCAGGTGCCTTAAACCAACAATCCACCCAGATGTGTATTAAAGTTGCCACCTTAAGTTGAACCATTAATTAACAAGCTCACATCTGTCATGGATACACTCAAACCCAGTCCACGTCTATGAGCATAACATGGCAATAAGCATAACGTAGAAGTAACTCCCAAGGGTTTGATAAAGAAACAGGTAATAGGTTCTACCTCATCAACTACTTCCCAATACCCACATGTTAATCACATCCTAATCATGTAGTGTTTGAGGATTGTAACTAATGCATAAAATTGGGTATGAAAGAGTATGATCAATGTGTTACTTGCCTTGCTGACGATCTGCAAAACCTAGTGACTCGTAGTAGCTCGTTTCACACTCTGGGTGTTCTATCGCAAACAAACAATAGCATACATAAGCAATCAAGCAAGAATGCACGGGGAAAACTCAAATGAGAAGATCTAACTAGAAAGTTCAACTGAAGAACTCCGGTTTACAAAAAGAATCAAATCAAACGGAGCAACGAAACTCAAACTGTGAAAGAAACAAGATCCGATTACTAATCTGGACTAAAGTCAAATCTTACAGTACCAAAATCTTGTTCAAGTTGGTTAAACAGAAAGAGGGCTTCGAGACGAATAACTAGGCACTTGTTTCACCTGATTTGGACAAACGAGCGAAAGATATACTAGATCGAAGATTAGGGCAGAAATCACAATCGAAAATAATCGCGAAAAACCCTGGAAAAAGAAAAACTCACGAACAGGCTAACGAATGAACTTTCGCTGTCCGCGGCTAACGGATGAACAGCGTTCGTTAAAACGAACGTATGGATGAACGCCCGTTAAATAAATAAACTGACGGAAAACCGATCTAATAAATTAAACCGGAAACTAAAAAAACTGGATCTAGATCTAGGGTTAATCGAAATAAACCGACAAAAAAAACGGCGGCGGCTAACTCCGTGGAACGGCAGGCGGCTCCGACGGCTTGCGCGGCGACGGCGCTATGGTTCGGGAGGCGCGGGCGGGCTGGCGGCTTGGGCGCCTTATAAAGGGGGCCGACCTAGGGAGTCCGGGCCGGTTATGGCCCGTAGGTCGGTTTGACTTTTTTTAAAGTCCTGACGCGGAAAACAAACGAAAGAAATACTAAACAGACTCAGAAAATCCTGAAATAAATTTTCACAGTCCTCTAATAATATTGCAGACAAAGTGAACATTTATTTGGGACTCTAATGCAATTTTGAAAAACACATATTTTTCCTAATTCAAATAAATCGCAATAAAATCTATTATTTGATTTTATTATTTTTCCTCCAATATTTCATTTATTTTGGAGAAGTCATATTATCTCCTCTCATATATTTTTAATATGAAATATTTTTGTAGAGAAGAAATATTAAAACCAAATGATCCTTGCCTCAATATTTGATAGAAATTCAAATATGAAGACGACGGAATCCTCAACTCTCTCCGTGGGTCCTTGAGTTGCTTAGAATTTCGAGGATCGCAACATGAAAATGCAATAAAAATATGATATGCATGAATGACCTATGTATAACATTCCAAATTGAAAATTTGGGATGTTACACTTTTCCAGCGCTACTACTATGCTACTGTGTATAAGCATTTTCCTAGTAGTGTTAGGTATATTAGGGGCCCATGTTTCGCAGAGCATCATTTCAGCCCAACGTGACTTTCGGCCTGTTAAAAGCCTAGTTTGCAAATTGGGCCTCCTCTGGCCCATAGCACTTTCGGCCTCTTACTGGTCCGTAAAGTAAAAGGGCCGAGACAAAATTGACATGTATTTTGGCCTGCTAGAGGCTCGCGGGCCATTTCCATTTATACGGCCCTATCGAGCTTTTGGCCTATTAATGGCCTGCTAAGAGCCGTTGTTACGGTGGGCCACATCATTATCCACTTAATATTATTTTGACTGGTCCAATTAAGGCCCGCTTTGACTACACATGTTTGTTCGTTTGTATGGCATCCAGGAAATGTTTGGGCGTGTTGGCCCCCGTTTCAACGATATAGCATATTCAAGAATTATCCTACTCTATACTATCGCCTCTAAAAACATACAATATACAATAAAAAGACTAAGGCACAGAAACATAGAATAATCTTACACTATACAATAAAGAAATTACAGCCGAATATACACACTGGGAATTATAGTTCAGCACGAGTGATAATAAAGCGTACACAAACAGCAAATTACATACACTGGACAAATAAAGCTCATACATGATGGACACGCATCAAAAGAACTTAACATTTGAACTATAATCTCTTCAGAAAATAGGATTGGCCAGATTCAGATAGCACAAATTTTAGTCTGCAAAATCTCTAATTCCTTCATGGTTACCTCAGTGTCTTGTTTCATTTTTGACTCCCGCATCTAATACCTGCAAGTCCAGTCTCAACTTGTTGATTGTACATTGAGAATCATGTACACATTTTCTTGCCACCTCTAGTTGATGCTCGAGAACATCATCACATTCCAATTCCAATCCATAATCATTCGGTAACGGCCATGCCGCACTTCTCGCAGATCTTTGTGTTGATGTCACTTCATCCTAAAATGTTTCTATAAGTACACATGACTAGGGAAAAATATAGTTACAACAGTGAAGCGAGTAAGACAGACTATCTTGTACATGGTAAAACAGGACTAACAATAATGTTACACGTCATGAAGCATAAGCAGGTGATTGATACGTCTCGAACGTATCTATAATTTTTGATTGTTCCATGCTATTTTATTATCAATCTTGGATGTTTTATAATCATTTATAGTCATTTTATATCATTTTTTGGTACTAACCTATTGACATAGTGCCAAGTGTGATTTGCTGTTTGTCCATGTTTTTTACATCGTAGAAAATCAATATCAAACAGAGTCCAAATGCCACGAAACTTTACGGAGATTTTTATGGGCCAGAAGGAAGGCAATGGGCCCTGGTTGCACCTGGGGGTGCCCCGAGGGGGCACAACCCAGTAGGGCGCGCCAGGAGGCCCAGGCGCACCCTGGTGGGTTATGCCCACCTCGGGTGCCCCCGGACCGCCTGTTCGCTCTATAAATACCCCAAAAATACCAGAAACCTAGGGGAGTCGATGAAATATTCATCCAGCCGCCGCAGAGTCCAGAACAACCAGATCCAATCTAGACACCATCTCAGATGGGGTTCACCACCTCCATTGGTGCCTATCTGATGATGCGTGAGTAGTTCTTTGTAGACCTTCAGGTCCGTAGTTAGTAGCTAGATGGCTTCATCTCTCTCTCTCTTGATTCTCAATACAATGGTCTCTTGGAGATCCATATGATGTAACTCTTTTGCGGTGTGTTTGTTGGGATCGATGAACTTTGAGTTTATGATCAGATCTATGTTTTTATATCCATGAAAGTATTTGAGTTTCTTTGATCTCTTTTATGCATGATCTATTATAGCCTCGTATTTCTTCTCCGATATTTGGGTTTTGTTTGGCCAACTTGATCTATTTATCTTGCAATGGGAAGAGGTGCCCGGTAGTGGGTTCGATCTTATGGTGCTTGATCCCAGTGACCGAAAGGGAACCGACACGTATGTATCGTTGCTACTAAGGATAAAAAGACAAGATCTATATCTACCTCCATATAGATAAATTGATCTTGTCTACATCATGTCATCGTTCTTATTGCATTACTCCGTTTTTCCATGAACTTAATACACTAGATGCATGCTGGATAGCGGTCGATGTGTGGAGTAATAGTAGTAGATGCAGGCAGGAGTCGGTCTACTAATCTTGGACGTGATGCCTATGTAATGATCATTGCCTGGATATCATCATAATTATTTTAAGTTCTATGAATTGCTCGACAGTAATTTGTTTACCTACCGTTTGCTATTTTTCTCGAGAGAAGCCACTAGTGAAACCTATGGCCCCCGGGCCTTCTTTCTCATATATTTGCCTTGCGATCTACTTTTCCTTTGCATTTTTATTCAGATCTATTAAACCAAAAATCCAAAAATACCTTGCTGCAATTTATTTTATTTAGCGTTCGATCTATCAATATTTACAACTTTATCTCCCGTCACTCGCCATTTCTGGCGCCGTTACCCGAAAGGGATTGACAACCCCTTTAACACGTCGGGTGTGAGGTGTTGTTATTTGTGTGCAAGGGTTGTTTATGTTGTGTTGCTTGGTTCTCCTACTGGTTCGATAACCTTGGTTTCATAACTGAGGGAAATACCTACCGTCGATGTGCTAAATCATCCCTCCCTCTCTAGGGAAATACTGACGTAGTTCCAGCTACCATCAGTGATATTTTAAAAAATTATAAAAATGGTAGTCCGTGCAGCCCGCATATAGAAATCTCTCTTAGCTCACCAGAGGAGCATGATGTTGGCGCCAAATCCAAAACACAGACAAGTTACAAATTTAGACGGCACGTTGCGTATAAGTAAGCAAGTAGGTGGGCATTCTGTAGCTCAACTAAAGTCTTGGGAGGGATTCATACAAACCTACTAAAGGAAGCAAAACTATGCAATCATTAGCCTAGTATAAACTAGATTGTGAGCCTCATGCAGTAATAGTTGGTTAATAGACTTCAAAGCTTCAGGCACACTTCGCTGGAGTAATTAAATGCCAAGGCCTTTAATTATGTCAACTAATAGTTATACAAGTACCCAACATCAGGCATCAATGTTTGGGCATCTAATTAACTAAGGACAAATAAAGCAATTGAAAAGAGAAAATTAACTATGCCTGAAACAAACAAGGAATTGAACTGTTGAGTTGGATACAATGACTTACCTTTACTGGTTGAACAGGCTCAGCGCTGCTCCTACTTCTCTTGCAAGGCTCCTTCCTAACATCTTGTACTTGGAAATCCTAAATCTTATCTTCATTGCACCCCCTCTGCAAGGTGACACAAGCTAGTTACTCGTCTCCTTGGAAGATAAATATGCATACTTTCCAGTCTGTGAACAACACAAAAGGATGAGATTATGACAAAACAACACCACATAATGAAACATGCCATATCTCTTGCACTTGCACACAATGAAATGAGCATTTACTATGTGTGCACTATGTAAAAACTAGGTATACCTTCAAAATGGATCTCCAGGTACTCTTGGAGAGCCTACTTTAGTGTACAGCCAAACCTTTATGTCACTTATGAGTTAGAAAAGCCCCCACTACAGCAGCCCTTAGTGTTTAAATCATTGACAAGCTCTGTTAGAGTGTTAGGTCTAGAACAACAAGTAATCAAAGCAAACAGTCCTAGTATGGCTGGCTGATGCAAACAAGCAATTGAACAGATGTGTGAGAAAATCTTACATATCAAGAAAAGAAGCAAAGAAGGAGGCTTAAAGACCATCACCCGACCGACCAGATTTAAGGGGCATTTAAACATCATGTGTAACGTATGAACTAACATAAACATTGCATATTCCAGATTCCAGATTCTACAATGGAATGTACATGTATTAGGTTATGCCATGTATGATGATGCCTAAATGTACACTATAGCAGGCAGGAGTGATTCATCATTGCACACACAATTGAATTGCAGGTTAAGGGCCAGTTCTATCCCGCCTTTTCAGAGATTATTGTGAAAATAAGCCATAAAAGATGTAAAGAAGTCATTTTTGTGTTATGGGCTTGGGCTTAATTTATTTCGCTTTGGAGGGGAGGGTGTTCCGGGTAGAAGCTCACTAAAAATTGAAGGGAAGGGGAATAGTGAAATGACTCTGTTGTCTGCCTATATTACACTCAAAATGCAACTGCTCACGCCCGTGTCACACCTGACCCTCAAGTAAAAACAAACACGCAAGCGTTCATTGGCCTGCCCGCTTGCATCTCCTCTCCCCTTTCCCTCTACCTCGATCCCCTGCCTGCATCTCTAGGGTTCCTCCAGCGAGCCGTCGCCACTGGTCCCATATGGCCTGGTCCTCGATGATGCTCTGTCCAGCTAGGCTACATGGCCAGTGGGTAGGGCCAAATCTCCCCGGCTGCTCCTTCCTCTGGCGCCGACCCTCATTCTCATGCTCTCTAGCAGCTGCTCCACTGTGGTCCATCCAACGCACTACTCCAGCGGGCGCCACACAACTACGGCTGATGCCACACTGCGGCAGAAGGCACCTTATTCCCCCTCCCCTCCTCACAGGCCGTGGCCTTGAGGTGCTGTTGAAGGATGAGCTCATCCAACAAGGTGAGGATCTCCTTTGATTTTTTGCCAAATTTTCATTCTGATCCACTATACAATGAATTGCTATGAGCTGCTTCTGCTATTGCTATATGATGCATTGCTATGAGCTCTTCTGCTGCTGCCATATGATGAATTGCTATGAGATGCTACTGTTGTATGATGAATTGCTATGAGCTGCTGCTGCTATATGATGATTTGCTATAAGCTACTCCTGCTGCTATATGATGAATTGCTATGAGCTGCTCCTGCTATATAATGAATTGCTATGATCTGCTCCTAATGCTATATGATGAATTGCTATGAGCTGCTGCTGGTATATGATGAATTGCACACTGATGTTGCTGTTGTATGATGAGTTGCTATGAGCTGCTGCTGCTATATGATGCTTTCAAGTGGTGCTGCTATATAATAACCAGCCACTTGGACCATCGAATTTCAATAAATAATTGTTCTTCATTTAAATCTGGGTCATGCATTCTTCGTTTAAATTAGGCAATCGGATCTCTATGGAAGACATTGACCAAAGTAGATTATGCCAAATAGATGGTATCTTTGTATTTGCATTTTGAACAAATAGTGATGGTCTGTTTTCCTATCATATTAATTACTGCACTGGGTTCAATTTGTGATGTTTGCAAGTCATATTAATTTTCATATGGGCAGCAAAATGAAAAAATATAATGCAATCTAGATTTTTAACTGATCATACCAAAGATAAGCTGAAAAGGAAGGCAATGAAAAGAACTGGTTGGCTTATTACCCGGAGCTTATATTCACACGTGCTTATTTTCTTTGGATAACTCGTAATAACTGTCCCTAAGAAACTTGGCCAATAGAACTGACATACAAATAACATGTCTGTAGCGACATGACCTCAAACGGTCCAATCTCTGTGCTCCGGTGTCATCCCTGGATCAGTAATGATGACACCACACAGTACTTGAAGGATTTATAATAGAGTAGCAATCACACTCTTATTACATCGAGTCTCAAAAGAAAACTTATTACAATAAATATGGCTTAAGGCCATCTAATAACGATAACAGCGAAAGGCTTGGAAGATAAGTGAGTCCATCAACTCCAACGACATCACTGAGTATAGAACCACGACCTAAAAACACCTTACTCATCATCTGAAAAGTCTGCAACATGAATGTTGCAGCCCGAAACGGGCCGGCACATGGAATATGCTGGCAATGTAACACATAGAGAGCAATGAAAGAATAAGGCTATTCTATATGCATATTTGGCTGGTGGAAAGCTCTATGGTTACAATTTTGCGTAAAGCCAATTTTTCCCTACTGCAAAGGAATAAATTTTATTTAACTTTCATGGTGGTTGTTCAACATTGAGAGTGTAGACACGCTCTCAATCCCAATTAAACACCAACAAATTAATTAGAGTAACATGATGAGATTCACATGATAATCCAAGTACTAGATACTCAAGATGTCCATAAACGGGGACACGGCTAACCATGATTAGTTTATACACTCTGCAGAGGTTTGCGCACTTTTCCCCACAAGGCTCGATCTCCTCCGTTGGAATTCTTGGACTACAGGGTGTTTGAGAAACGGATGACCGAGACATAGTCTTTCAGAAGCACTAACACCTTACGAACGGGTAGACCATTACACCTACTTTCCCCTACATATGCTAGTCTACCAATGTAAGAGTTCGCACAACTTAGTCAACTATGCTAGAGCCCATAGTAGCTTCTGGCTGCACACGGAAGTTTCTAGTATGAAATAATCTCATGATCCCTTTGAGCCTGGGTGGCGGTCCAAAAGAAAAACAGGCAATCGCTGGAATACCCAGGTGCCTCAATCCACCCAGATGTGTATTTAAGTTGCCACCTTAGATAAACCATTAATTTAACAAACTCACATCTGTCATGGATTTCACTCACCCAAACCACGTCTACTAGCATAGCATGGCATAATAAGCAAATGTAGAAGTAACTCCCAAAGGTTTGATAATAAACAGGTAATAGGTACTACCTCAACTACTTCCCAAACCCACAATTTAATTAGATCCTAATCATGCAATGTGTAAGGGTTGATCTAATGCAATAAAAACTGGGTAAAAGGAAGTATGATCAAAGTGTTACTTGCCTTGCTGATGATCCGCGAAACCTAGCGACTCGAAGTAGCAAGCGGCGCACTCTGGGTACTCTATTGCAAACAAACAAGTATACAATAAGTACTCAACTAATGCACAGGTAAAACCCAAATAAGAGATCTAACCAGAAGGTTCAACTTAAGAACTCCGGTTGGCAAAAAGAATCAAATCAAACGAAGCAACGAAAGACAAACGACAAAAGAAACAGGCTTCATTTACTATTCTGGATCTAGGTCAAATTTTACATAGGCACAAAATTGTTTGAGTTTGTTAAGCAGAAAGAGGGTTTGGAGACGAAACTCCAAGCGCTTGAATCTCCTGATTCCGATAAACGAGCGAAAAGTTATACTAGAACGAAAATCAGATTAGAAATCGCGATTAGAAAAATCGCGGATTTAATCTGAGAAAAAGAAAAACGACGAACAGATTAACGAACGAACGCTTGTTATCTGGATCTAAACGAAGAACTCGTTCATTAAAACGAACGAACGAGCGAACGCTCGCTAAATAATTAAACCGGAAAAAAACAGATCTATCGAAAAAAACGGATCTAAAAAAACTGAAAAAATAACCGACGGAAAAACTGAACGATTTTTCTAAAAAAACGGCGGCGGCGGTCAACCTCGTCGGCGGCGAACTCCGGCGGCAGGCAGCGGCGGCGCTTAGGGTTTGGGGCGGCTCAGCGCGGCTTTGGGCTGCCTCGGCCTGGGGTCGCGGTATATAAAGCCCCCCCCCCCTCGGAGGAGTCCAGGCCGGATACGGCCCGTAGGTCGGTTCGGGCGTTTTTTTAAATAATTACGCTCAGAAAAAAACAAAAGGAATACTAAACGGACTCCAAAAATCCCGAAATAAATTTTCCCCGGCTTCTAAAATCAAGCCGCACAGGATGAACATTTATTTGGGGCCTAAATGCAATTTTGGAAAACGCGCATTTTTCCTAAATTAAATAAAATAACAAATAAAACCAAATAAAATCTTATTTGATTTTTTATTAAATCCTCAATATTTCTTTATTTAGGGAAAGTCATTTTATTCCCTCTCTCATATATTTATAATAGAAATAATTGAAGATAAAATAAATAAAATCAAATGATCCTATTTTCAAAATTTGAGAAAACCCAAATATGAAAATAACGAAATCCCCAACTCTCTCCGAGGGTCCTTGAGTTGCGTGAAATTTCTAGGATCAACCAAAAATGCAATAAAATATGATATGCAATGGTGATCTATTGTATAACATTCCAAATTGAAAATTTGGGATGTTACAAACCTACCCCCCTTAAGATGAATCTCGCCCTCGAGATTCGGGTTGGCTAGAAAATAGGTGAGGGTGGTCCTTCAACAGATCTTCCTCTCATTCCCAGGTGGCTTCATCCTCCGTGTGGTGGCTCCACTGAACTTTGCAAAACTTGATAACCTTGCTGCGGGTGACTCGGCTGGCATACTCAAGAATATTGGCTGGTTTCTCCTCATAGGTCAAATCACTATCCAACTGAATCGCTTCCAGCGGTACTGTGTCTCTCAGCGGTATATCAGCCATCTCCACATGGCACTTCTTCAACTGGGAAACGTGGAACACGTCGTGAACTCCTGACAATCATTCGGGCAATTCCAACTTGTAGGCTACTTCTCCCATACGCTCCAAAACTTTGTATGGTCCTACAAAACGTGGTGCTAACTTTCCCTTAACTCCAAAACGCTTAACTCGTCGAAGTGGAGATACTCGAAGATAAACTCGGTCTCCGACTTCGTAAACTATCTCCTTGCATTTAGAATCTGCATAGCTCTTCTGCCTGGACTGGGCTACCTTGAGCCTATCGTGAATCAATTTTACTTTCTGTTCAGACTCCTTAATCAGACCCGGTCCAAACAACTGGCGGTCTCCAACTTCATCCCACGACAATGGGGTCCTGCACCTCCTTCCGTACAAGGCTTCGAAAGGGGCCATCTTCAAACTGGATTGATAACTGTTGTTGTAAGAGAACTCTGCGTATGGCAAATTCTCGTCCCAACTAGATCTGTAATCTAGCGCACAAGCTCTCAGCATATCCTCCAAAATCTGATTGACACTCTCGGTCTGTCCATCTGTCTACGGATGGAAAGCTGTACTAAACTCTTGCCTGGTACCCAAAGTTTCATGCAACTGATTCCAGAACTTTGAGGTAAACTGGGTTCCTCTATCTAATACAATGCTCCTTGGAACTCCATGCAGACATACGATCCTGGTCATGTATATCTTTGCCAACTTGGTACTAGTATAGGTAGTCTTCACTGGAATGAAATGAGCTACCTTTGTCAAACGATCGACTACAACCCAACTCGAGTCATAGCCTGAACGAGTTCTGGGCAATCCTGTAATAAAATCCATGCCTAACTTATCCCACTTCCATTCGGGTATCGGCAATGGCTGTAGCAATCCTGCTGGCTTCTGATGCTCTGCTTTTACTCTTTGACATACATCACAAATTGCTACATACTCTCCAATATCCTTCTTCATTCCGGTCCACCAGAAAGTATCCTTCAAATCCAAATACATCTTGGTATTTCCTGGGTGAATTGAATATGGTGAATCATGGGCCTCTTGCAGAATTAACTTCCTGATCTCCGAATCATTAGGCACATAAACACGGTCTTCAAACCATAGGGTATCGTGCTCATCCTCACGAAATCCTTTAGCTTTTCCCTTGCTCATTTTCTCCTTAATAGAAGTGATCTCCTTGTCAGTCTTTTGAGCTTCTCTGATCTTATCCATCAAAGTAGACTGAATCTCCAATGCTGCTACATAGCCTCTTGGGACTATCTCCAAACATAGGTCATGAAGATTCTCGGCTAACTCTCTTGGTAAATCTCCCGTCATTAAGGTATTGACATGGCTTTTATGGATCAACGCGCCAGCTACTACGTTAGCCTTTCCGGGATGGTAATGCAATCTCATATCATGATCATTGATGAGCTCCAACCATCTCCTTTGCCCGAGATTCAACCCCTTCTGCGTGAAAATATACTTCAAACTCTTGTGATCCGTGTACACCTCACAATGGTTTCCAATGAGAAAGTGTCTCCAGGTTTTCAATGCATGCACTACGGTTGCTAACTCCAAATCATGCGTAGCATAATTCAACTCATGAGGCTTAAGCTGTCATGAGGCGTATGAAACAACTCTTCCTTCTTGCATAAGCACTGCTCCAAGTCCTCGACATGAAGCGTCGCAATACACCTCATAATCCTTGGCCCGATCTAGCAAAATCAACACTGGTGATGTAACCAAACGTTTCTTCAACTCCTGGAAACTGGCCTCACATTCCTAAGTCCATATGAACTTGGTATCCTTCTTCAATAACTCTGTCATAGGCTTTGCAATCTTTGAGAAATTTTCAATGAATCTTCGGTAGTATCCTGCAAGTCCAAGAAAACTCCGGATCTCTCCAACTGTTGTTGGCGCTTCCCAATTTGTCAAGGTATCAACCTTAGTGGGATCTACTGCTATACCTTCTCCGGGTATAACGTGTCCGAGAAATCCAACTTCCTTCAACCAAAACTGACATTTGCTAAACTTGGCATATAACTGATGTTCTCTGAGCTTACCAAGTACCAAACACAAATGCTCCTTATGCTCCTCTTCATTCTTCGAGTAAACCAGGATATCATCAATGAACACTACGACGAACTTATCCAAAAACTCCATAAACACTTTGTTCATCATGTTCATAAAATATGCAGGTGCGTTAGTCAAACCAAATGACATGACCGTATACTCGTACAGCCCATACCTGGTGGTAAAAGCTGTCTTAGGTATATCATGTTCTTGAATCTTCAAATGATGGTATCCTGATCGTAGATCGATCTTGGAAAACACCTTAGCTCCTTGCAATCGATCAAACAGATCATTGATCATCGGTAGTGGGTACTTGTTCTTGATGGTTACTTCATTCAATCCTCGATAATCAACAACCATCCTTAACGATCCATCCTTCTTCTCCATTAGAAGTACTGGCAATCCCCAAGGCGAAGAACTTGGGCGAATATAACCTTTATCCAGTAACTCCTTAATCTGCTTCTTAATCTCTTCCAAATCCTTTGCGGGCATCCTATATGGTCTCTTAGATATTGGCCCTATGCCTGGCAAAAGCTCAATCAAAAACTCAATATCTCTATCCGGTGGCATGCCTGGAAACTCTTCTGGAAATACATCAGGGAAATCCTTCACTACTGGTACTTCCTCCTGCACAACTCCTGTTAACGAATTTACTTGAGTCCTCTTCGGCACATGCCGGGATACATACTTGATCCTTCTTCCTTCTAGGGTGGTAAGCAAAATTGACTTACTGGCGCAATCGATGTTTCCCCCATACATCGACAACCAATCCATACCCAGAATTACATCCAAACCATGTGATTCCAAAATGATCAAATCCAAGGGAAACACATGCCTACCTATACTCAATGGCACTTGAAAACATCCCTTACTAGCCATATACTCCGCTCCTGGTGAGCTTACTAGCATAGGTGTTCTAAGAACTTTGGTGGGAAGGTTATACTTATCCAAAAATCCCCTTGATATGTATGAATGAGATGCACCGGTATCGAAAAGAACGAGTGCAGTAAATGACTTAACCAAAAACTTACCGATTACTGCATCCGGCTGCTCTTCAACCTCCTCCACGTTAATGTGGTTCACCTGTCCCCTGTTGAGAGGGTTCGGCTTCTTCCCAGAGCTTCCATTGCCATTTCCATTTTGGGATTCAGGACATTCATTGGCATAATGTCTGGTCTTCTGGCACTTGAAGCAAGTGACTTGGCTCAGGTCTCTCTTGGCTGGGGTTGATGGGTTGGTGCGGTTCTGGCCGTTGCTCCTCCATTCCCATTACCATTCTGGGTGCCATTATGATTGTGCGAACTACCTCCTCCATGGGTATGCTGAAAATGTCCTCCCGGTCTAGGGGTAAAACGTGGCTTCTGCGGAGCTCCAGAATTGTACTTCCCTTGTCCATACTTCCTCTTGCGATTCTCAATCTGCTGCTGCTTCCCTTCAATCATAAGAGCACGATCTACCAACTCCTGGTAGTTGTTGAAGGTTGCTACCATCAACTGCATGCTCAACTCATCATTCAGTCCTTCCAGAAAATTCTCCTGCTTAGCTGCATCCATAGTAACGTCATCTGGGGCATAACGTGCTAGCTTACTAAAGTAATCCACATACTGGCCAACTGTCCGTCCTCCTTGGCGCAAATTGCGAAACTCTCGCTTCTTCATGGCCATAGCTCTTGCTGAAACATGGGCAGTACGGGAAGCCTGCTGGAACTGGTCCCATGTGATAGTATCGATAGAGAAAGTGGCGGTGAAATTCTCCCACCATGATGTTGCGGGTCCTTCAAGATGGTGTGCGGCAAACTTCACCTTTTCTGCATCTGTGCATCCTGCCGTGGTTAACTCCCTTGCTGTCTTGCGGAGCCAGTCATCCGCTACTATCGGCTCGGTGCTACTAGAAAACACCGGCGGATTCAGCCTAAGAAAACGGGCTAAGTGATCAACAAGTGGTGGTGGTGGCGGTGAGTTGTTGTTGTTCCCCTGATTCTGATTCTGGACTAGCAACTGCATCAATGTGTTCTGCTGCTGGATCAACTGGGTGAGCTCTGGCGAGAAGGTAAATCCAGGGTCACATCTCGGAGGCATCTCAGGGTTTAGAAAAGATGAGATTTAAGAATAGAGAGGGGTCTAGAGAGAAAACACTACCCATATGCACATGAGGAAAAAGCAAACAATTCACTTCATTCAATCAAACAAGGGCATACAATCGATCTAACTATCGCAAAAGTGCTCAGACTACTATATTTACCTGGTGGACTACTACTACTGATGGGGTGGTCTACTAGAAATATTCTTTGGTTGCAGACTTCATAATATCTGCTCCAGCTTCATCAACATAGTCATCATCGCTATCATCTGGATCCGAGTCGGTGTCGTCGATGATGATGTAGTCTTCCGGGCGAATCTCCTTGGGTTCTTTGTCCTCTTCTACTGGTGTAGGGCCTCCCATAAATATTCCAATCTTCTTAATCAAATCATCATTCTTCTCCACTAATACTTTGATTTCCTCTTCGTAATCTTCACGTGTAGCCTTCAGTTCTTCCTCCAGTTCCTTGATTCTTGTCCTCGCCTTCTTCAGATATATCATGTCGGTGCACATCTGGTTCTTCTGACGTCGAATGTGCTAGTTTAACTCCTTGATAAAAGCTGCAATTGATCTATCCTTCCTGGTGCCGATCATCTCCTTGTGCTCATCTCGGTGCCCACAAATCTGGTATATAGTATCCTTGAGATCATTACGGTAAACTTCTCCAATGTGTCCCATGGCGATGTGAGCTGCCATGCTCTTTCTTAGACTCCAAGTTGGTGCATCAAAAGAAAACTATATGGGCTCAGTGACTGGCATGAACGTCCTTCCTAGAACTTGAACTTGAATCATCCAGCGCTCTTCTTCAGGTAAAGTGGCGTTGTAAGTCCCGGTGATGCTTGGTACTCCTATGTTCAGATATCTAGTGACTTCCTTCAAATGACGTCCAAAGGGTGTATCTTCATCCGGTTGCGTGAACTTGTTCCTTGCATCCGCCATCCTAAAAGAGTAGAAAAGATGAGGAGTCAGAATGAGAGGAGTGAGAAGTGACCTAGGGCTTTAGCTTAGTGGTCGTGTCCTACAGTCAGCGTGTCCTCTGATACCATCTTGTAGCGACCAGACCTCAAACGGTCCAATCTCTGTGCTCCGGTGTCATCCCTGGATCAGTAATGCTGACACCACATAGTACTTGAAGGATTTATAACAGAGTAGCAATCACACACTTATTACATCGAGTCTCAAAAGAGAACTTATTACAATAAATATGGCTTAAGGCCATCTAATAACGGTAACAGCGGAAGGCTTGGAAGATAAGTGAGTCCATGAACTCCAACGGCATCACTAAGTATAGAACCACGACCTAAAAACACCTTACTCGTCGTCTGAAAAGTCTGCAACATGAACGTTGCAGCCCGAAACGGGTCAGCACATGGAATATGCTGGCAATGTAATACATAGAGAGCAATGAAAGAATAAGGCTATTCTATATGCATATTTGGCTGGTGGAAAGCTCTATGGTTACAATTTTGCGTAAATCCAATTTTTCCCTACTGCAAAGGAATAAATTTTATTTAACTATCATGGTGGTTGTTAAACATTGAGAGTGTAGACACGCTCTCAATCCCAATTAAACATCAACATTAAGAACCCAACAAATTAATTAGAGTAACATGATGAGATTCACATGATAATCCAAGTACTAGATACTCAAGATGTCCATAACCGGGGACACAACTAACCATGATTAGTTTATACACTCTACAGAGGTTTGCGCACTTTTCCCCACAAGGCTCGATCTCCTCCGTTGGGATTCTCGCACTACAGGGTGTTTGTGAAACGGATGACCGAGACATAGTCTTTCAGAAGCGCTAACACCTTACGAACGGGTAGGCCGTTACACCTACTTTCCCCTACATATGCTAGTCTACCAATGTAAGAGTTCGCACAACTTAGTCAACTATGCTAGAGCCCATAGTAGCTTGTGGCTGCACACGGAAGTTTCTAGTATGAAATAATCTCATGATCCCTTTGAGCCTGGGTGGCGGTCCAAAAGAAAAACAGGCAATCGCTGGAATACCCAGGTGCCTCAATCCACCCAGATGTGTATTTAAGTTGCCACCTTAGATAAACCATTAATTTGACAAACTCACATCTATCATGGATTTCACTCACCCAAACCACGTCTACTAGCATAGCATGGCATAATAAGCAAACGTAGAAGTAACCCCCAAAGGTTTGATAATAAACAGGTAATAGGTACTACCTCAACTACTTCCCAAACCCACAATTTAATTAGATCCTAATCATGCAATGTGTGAGGGTTGATCTAATGCAATAAAAACTGGGTAAAAGGAAGTATGATCAAAGTGTTACTTGCCTTGCTGATGATCCACGAAACCTAGCGATTCAAAGTACCAAGCACAGGTAAAACAAACAAGCATACAATAAGTACTCAACTAATGCACAGGTAAAACCCAAATAAGACATCTAACCAGAAAGCTCAACTTAAGAACTCCGGTTGGCAAAAAGAATCAAATCGAACGAAGCAACGAAAGACAAACGGCAAAAGAAACAGGCCTCGTTTACTATTCTGGATCTAGGTCAAATTTTATAGAGGCACAAACTTGTTTGAGTTGGTTAAACAGAAAGAGGGTTTCGAGACGAAACTCCAGGCGCTTGAATCGCCTGATTCCGATAAACGAGCGAAAAGTTATACTAGAACGAAAATCGGATCAGAAATCGCGATCAGAAAAATCGCGGATTTAATCCGAGAAAAAGAAAAACGACGAACAGATTAACGAACGAATGTTTGTTATCTGGATCTAAACGAAGAACGCGTTCGTTAAAACGAACGAATGAGCGAACGCTCGCTAAATAACTAAACCGGAAAAAACCGATCTATAAAAAGAACAGATCTAAAAAAACCGACAGAAAAACCGAACGGTTTTTCTAAAAAAAACCGGCGGCGGCGGTCAACCTTGTCGGCGGCGGCGACGCTTAGGGTTTGGGGTGGCTCGGCGTGGCTTTGGGCAGCCTCGGCCCGGGGTCGCGATATATAAAGCCCCCCCGGAGGAGTCCGGGCCGGATACGGCCCGTAGGTCGGTTCGGGCGTTTTTTTAAATAATTAAGCTAAAAATGAATACTAGGCGGACTCCAAAAATCCCGAAATAAATTTTCCCTGACTTCTAAAATCAAGCCGCACATGATGAACATTTATTTGGGGCATAAATGCAATTTTGAAAAACACGCATTTTTCCTAAATTCAAATAAAATAGCAAATAAAACCAAATAAAATCTTATTTGATTTTTCATTAAATCCTCAATATTTCTTTATTTTGGGAAAGTCATTTTATTCCCTCTCTCATATTTTTATAATATAAATAATTGAAGATAAAATAAATAAAATCAAATGATCCTATTTTCAAAATTTGAGAAAACCCAAATATGAAAAAAGGAAATCCCCAACTCTCTCCGAGGGTCCTTGAGTTGCGTGAAATTTCTAGGATCAACCAAAAATGCAATAAAATATGATATGCAATTATGATATATTGTATAACATTCCAAATTGAAAATTTGGGATGTTACAATGTCGCGATGATTGCAATGGAGGAGTGACCTACCATAGCACACTGTATAGGCTTACCGTTGCCTCTCCTTTTTTGCGATGTTCCATGAAATTGCCACATACATCTTGTACTTTTTCATTGTGTAACCCTATCTGCAAGTTGACACGCTAATTTCAGATATCTCTACATGATAATACATTGCATATCCCTTGCGCATATTTAAACCACCAATTCACGATTGTATTAGTAGCATAAACTAGCCATGACTCTGTGTGCTGGACTAGCAGGCACTCTAAGGGAGCCTAATGTAGCGCACTGGAATTCCTACATGCCACCTATGATTTTGTGTAATGTACTACCTCTGTTCCTAAATATATGTCTTTGTAGAGATTCTAGTATGGACCACATGCAGATGTATATAGATGCATTTTTGAGTGTAGATTCACTCATTTTGCTCTGTATGTAGCCTATAGTGGAATCTCGAGAAAGACTTATATTTAGGAATAGAGGTATGAGGTAGTATCATGTATGACATCTGCATATCTAATTTAGCAGCCAGTAGTAGAAATGACCGTCTGCACAAAGGGATTACGGGTCGAAAATTCTAGCAAAGCACGCTGGCAGGCACACAGCAATACAAGATAGAGAGTTACACTTACAAGATCATAACAATGCCTCAGTCCAGGATCTTGGTTGGCTAAGCTGTTAAATCCAGAAGAAACATCGTCCTTGTAGTTTTTGCCAGCTGCATAACATGTAACAGCGACCTGTTAGTATATTTGAAGTACATCGGGCAGGTGATGCTGGACTGGTTTAAAGGTGACAAGTACCTAGGCCATGGCGGGTGCTTGGCATGTTGCCAGACAGCGGGAATCAAGTTAGAAAGTTCAAGGGTGATGACGCTGCGCTGGTTGTCGGGGTCCGGTAAGGAGATCTAGAACCGTCGAGCGGCTCCTGTAGGGTGGACTATGGTGTGGGCGAAGCAGATCTGTGGCCATGGACGAGGATGTTGGTGAAGCTGCACTTCTCCAGCGGTTGGGTTCAGGATGGTGTCGACGATGCGGATCTACGGCCGTGGACGGGGCGTTAGAAGCTGCTCCGGTAGGTTGGACGATGGTGCGACGAAGCGGATCTAAGGCCGAGGACTTGTAAGTTGGCAAAGCAGCCCCGGTAGGGTTGAGAATGGTATAGGCGAAGCTACTCCGGTAGGTTGGATGAGGGTGCGACGAAGCAGATCTGAGGCCGTGGACTTGTGAGTTGGTAAAGTAGTCCTGGTAGGGTTGAGAATGGTATAGGCGAAGCTACTCCGGTAGGGTTGACGATGGTGTCGGCGAAGCGGCTCCGGTAGGGTTGAGGAAGGTGTCGGCGAAGAGGAGCATAGGCCGTCGACGGGGGCGTCGGTGGGGTGGCTCCGGGGGGTGTGGACAAAGCGTCTCCTGTGGGGAGTACGAAGGAGCCGCTGCAGGTGCGCTGCAGTAGACAAGAGTACCGGTGAAGTAGATCCGGCACCGTGGACAAGGCCGTCCCTGAATGGGCTATGGTATAGTGTTGGATGAGCATTCTACTTGTTTCTAGGGGAGGTGGGAGGGGTAGATGCGGCCGTAGAAGCAGATCCGATGAGGTGGACGCCGCTGACAGTGAATGGGCTCGGGTAAGCCGGTGGATGAGCAGTCTAGGGTTTCAAGAGGGGAGGGGTAGAAAGGCTGATGAAGTACGTACAACGTGATGTAAGATTCTTGGTGTTGTGGAGTTAGTCGTTTTTGTGGGAGGGGGGGGGAGGAAATGGGGGTGCCGTGTGGTGGGGGGAACTGGAAGTTACCAAAGTAGCCCTGACCTATTATGTAGATGAGGGCGGTATTGTAACTGTTGTTCTCCGTGCACCAAGGACAAAAGGGGAATTTCGCAAGCTAAAGACTAGGTGGTGGAAATTTTAGAAGGAGGCGGGAGATTTTGCCGCCCGTGGGAACGTTCGTATCCAGTTTCAACTAATTTTTGACCGTGCTAGCGGGAAGGTCATGCGAGACTGTGTACACGGGGCATGCGTTAGCAGTTAATAACTGGTGTGAAGTCCACCCTAGAAAAAAGACAATAACTCAAGATGATGCACCGATAACTTTGACGTTCACATGGGCGCGGCCAATCGTACGGGTTTGGAGGCGCGTTAACAAAAAAGGGATCAAACGCTCGGCCTATGTATTTCTCGTGTAAATAGATAATTTAGTGCCAATGGTTATTTACTTTAAACATAATGCATTGACGTGTTAGTGTAGAGGCGCACAAAAAGAAATGGATACTGTAGTCCCACAAAAGAAATGGATATTGTAGTCCGCTACTTAAAAGTGTTACCTCATATGATTACATAGCCTCCATTTCATAAATTGTGTACCCGTTGAATTCATATATGAATATTACATATATTACTTCATAATAGAACCTTAAATCATCCAAGACTAATGAATTTGAATGCAAGACTAACAATGGTGTATGTACATGATGGCTACATTGGTTGTTTGAAGAAACATCACTCTAACTTTGGCATGCACAATTGAAAAGGTTTATTTAGATAGAAATAAATGTGATATGTGAGTGTCCAATCTTTATATCGTTGAATCGATATTGTACCTTTAGCCACGATACGAAGTAGACATTGATTATGTTCAAGTGATGCACGCCAACGATCGCTAGATAGTGATACGTGAATGAATTGTGCAATCTCTCTCACACGCATACATATCTCATTTCCCCGTGGGCATTGGAATCACACATGCGCACTTCATGTATTTCTCTCCATCCGTCAAGGTTAGAATTTTTCTTTCTACCCCGTCGTACAAGTCTCTCACACAGAAACACATACGCTCTCTCTATCGAACACGCCCACCCCTTTAATTCTGCCCACCTAGAACCACTAATGTCTCAAAGTATAATTATGTCTCTCACACATATGCCCAAGGTTAACTCGAGTTCCGGAACCATATGAATACATACAATGGGATTCCAGCAGAGCAACTTTTGTTTTGCGATTTCTCTCTCTCTCTCTCTCACACACACGCGCGCGCGTAGACATTATTTCTCGCTTCATTTTTCTGGCACCTGCATGCACACCGTTTGTTTATCTCCATGATGCTTAATTTAAGTATGCCTCACACACATGCTATCTACCTATCCCTTAAATATAGATATGTGTCACACGAACTCCTTCTCCCTACTAGCAAGATGCCCATTCTTTACACGGAACGTCAAGATGCATTTGTATGAGTAGTTTATCTTGTGGGAGAAAACGATGAACGAGGGAAGGCCTTATTTGCAAATGTGGAGAGGGGTGTGGGTATCTTTTTGCAAAATTGCCATAGTTTCCTTCCTATCCATTGGATATAAATCGGATGGCCTATATTACAAGATGGCAGGCACACCATCATCACCAACTCTATTTTTTATAAGAGTAGAGATATGTAAGCGTCACTGCCCCCCACCCACCCACACACTTCCGACACCGAAGGAGTAGGGTGACACCTCAATCTTGATACTAATCTATCGACCGGCTTCTCTCTCAAACACACACGCACACACTACCCGACACCGAAGGAGTAGGGTGGCACCTCGATCTTGATAGTAATCTATATACTGCTTCTCTCTCAAACACACACACACTCACTAGTTGTGCCTCTGTGCCTACCGCGCACACTCTCGATATGTCTTTCTCTCCCTGCCCCCCCCACCCCCACCCCAA
Source organism: Triticum urartu (assembly GCF_056163025.1). NCBI lineage: Eukaryota > Viridiplantae > Streptophyta > Magnoliopsida > Poales > Poaceae > Triticum > Triticum urartu. Next base: position 506,803,058 of record NC_141875.1, on the reverse strand, counting down.
CAATGACAGCAGAAGGGTGACAACTCAATCTGATCTTAATCTGTCAATTGGTTTCTGTCTCAAACATTGTGTCTCTGTGCCTCGCTCAGACACACTCGATATGTCTTTCTCTCCATAGCCCCCTCGTAGGCAATGGGTCGGTGATGGAGAATTATGCCGAATGCGGTTCATCATATACAGTCATAACCTAGGGTGACACAGAACTAGCTCCAGTTCATCAATGTAATGTAGGCATGTATTCCGAATATAGTCATACGTGCTTATGGAAAAGAACTTGCATGACATCTTTTGTCCTACCCTCCCATGGTAGTGGGGTCCTAATGGAAACCAAGTGATATTAAGGCCTCCTTTTAATAGAGTAACGAACCAAAGCATTAACACGTAGTGAATACATGAATTCCTCAAAGTACGATCATCACCAGGAGTGGTCCCAATTATTGTAATTTCGGGGTTGACAGATCATAACAAATAGTAGGTGACTATAGACTTGCAAGATAGGATCAAGAACTCACATATATCCATGAAAACATAATAGGTTCAGATCTGAAATCATGGCACTCGGGCCCTAGTGACAAGCATTAAGCACAGCAAAGTCATAGCAACATCAATCTCAGAACATAGTGGATACTAGGGATCAAACCCTAACAAAACTAACTCGATTACATGATAAATCTCATCGGCACTCGGGCCCTAGTGACAAGCATTAAGCACAGCAAAGTCATAGCAACATCAATCTCAGAACATAGTGGATACTAGGGATCAAACCCTAACAAAACTAACTCGATTACATGATAAATCTCATCCAACCCATCATCGTCCAGCAAGCCTACGATGGAATTACTCACGCACGGCGGTGAGCATCATGAAATTGGTGATGGAGGATGGTTGATGATGACGATGGCGACGGATTCCCCTCTCCGGAGCCCCGAACGGACTCCAGATCAGCCCTCCCGAGAGTGTTTAGGGCTTGGAGGCGGCTCCGTATTGTAAAACATGATGAATCGTTCTCCCTGGTTTTTTCTCCCCGAAAGTGAATATATGGAGTCAGGGTTGAGGTCGGTGGAGCGTCAGGGGGCCCATGAGGCAGGGGGCGCACCCAGGGGGGTAGGGCGCGCCCCCACCCTCGTGGACAGGTGGAGGCCCCCCTGACATGGTTCTTCCTTAAAGTATTTTTTAAATATTCCAAAATAATTGTCCGTTGATTTTCAGGTCATTCCGAGAACTTTTATTTCTCCACAAAAATAACACCATGGCAATTCTGCTGAAAACAGCGTCAGTCCGGCTTAGTTCCCCAAGCTTAAAGTGTTTGGAAAAGTAGATACGACGGAGACGTATCAAATCCCCCAAGCTTAAACCTTTGCTTGTCCTCAAGCAATTCAGTTGATAAACTGAAAGTGATAAAGAAAAACTTTTACAAACTCTGTTTGCTCTTGTTGTTGTAAATATGTAAAGCCAACATTCAAGTTTTCAGCAAAGATTATGAACTAACCATATTCACAATAACATTTAGGTATCATGTTTACTCATATCAATGACATAATCAACTAGCGAGCAATAATAAAAAATCTCGGATGACAACACTTTCTCAAAACAATCATGATATGATATAACAAGAGGGTATCTCGCTAGCCCTTTCTGAGACCGCAAAACATAAATGCAGAGCACCTTTAAAGAGCAAGGACTGCCTAGACATTGTAATTCATGGTAAACGAGATCCAGTCAAGTCATACTCAATGTAAACTAACAGTAATGAAAGAAAATGACAGTGATGCCCTCCAACAGGTGCTTTTTAATAAGAGGATGATGACTCAACATAAAAGTAAATAGATAGGCCCTTCGCAGAGGGAAGCAGGGATTTGTAGAGGTGCCAGAGCTCGGTTTTGAAAAAGATATGAATAATATTTTGAGCCGTATACTTTCATTGTCAACATAACAACCAAGAGATGGTGATATCTTCCATGCTACACACATTATAGGCGGTTCCCAAACAGAATGGTAAAGTTTATACCCCCCTCCACCAACAAGCATCAATCCATGGCTTGCTCGAAACAACAAGTGCCTCCAACTAACAACAGTCCTGGGAGAGTTTTGTTCGCAGTTATTTTGATCTGATTTGCATAAAGCATGGGACTGGGCATCCCGGTGACCAGCCATTTTCTCGTGAGTGAGAAGCGGAGTCCACTCCTCCAGAGAATAACCCACCTAACAAGGAAGATACGGACAACCCTAGTTGATACATGAGCTAGTCGAGCATACAAAACAGAATGTTTATTTCAAGGTTTAGAGTTTGGCACATATAAATTTACTTGGAACGGCAGGTAGATACCGTATATAGGTAGGTATGGTGGAGTCATATGGAATAACTTTGAGGTTTATCGAGTTGGATGCACAAGCAGTATTCCCACTTAGTACAAGTGAAGGCTAGCAAAAGACTGGGAAGCGACCAGCTTGAGAGAGACAACAGTCATGAACATGCATTAAAATTAATCAACACCGAATGCAAGCATGAGTAGGATATAATGCACCATAAACATAAATATCGTAGAGGCTATGTTGATTTTGTTTCGACTACATGCGTGACCATGTGCCAAGTCAAGCCACTCGAATCGTTCAAAAGAGGATCCCACCCTATCATACCACATCACAACCATTTTAATAGCATGTTGGCACGCAAGGTAAACCATTATAAGCTCCTAGATAATTAAGCATGGCATAAGCAACTATAATCTCTAATTGTCATTGCAAACATGTTTATTCATAATAGTCTGAATCAGGAACGATGAACTAATCATATTTACAAAAACAAGAGAGGTCGAGTTCATACAAGCTTTTCTCATCTCAATAAGTTCATCATATAATCATCATTATTGCCTTTCACTTGCATGACCGAATAGTGTGGATAATAATAATAGTGCTCGTGCATTGGACTAAGCTGGAATCTGCAAGAATTCAATTCAAGAGAGAAGACAAGGTAATATGGGCTCTTTGTTAGATCAAAAATAATGTATATGAGAGCCACTTTAACATTTTCATCATGGTCTTCTCCTGTAGGATCGAAAGTATGTCTAGAGGGGGGGGGGGTGATTAGACTACTTGACCAAATAAAAATCTAGCCTTTTCCCAATTTTAGTTCTAGGCAGATTTTAGCAACTTAGCACAAATCAAGCAATCAACCTACTCATGCAATTCTAAGAGTATAGCAGCGGAAAGTAAAACAATTGCATATGAAGGTAAAGGGAGGAGTTTGGAGTGTTCAAACGCAATTGGAGACATGGAGATTTTTGGCATGGTTCCCATAGGTGGTGCTATCGTACATCCACGTTGATGGAGGCTTCAACCCACAAAGGGTAACGGTTGCGCGAGTCCATGGAGGGCTCCACCCACGAAGGGTCCACGAAGAAGCAACCTTGTCTATCCCACCATGGCCGTCGCCCACGAAGGACTTGCCTCACTCGGGTAGATCTTCACGAAGTAGGTGAAAGTGCAACTATCCCTGGGTGGTTTTTGTAATTCCTAACAACATATAGCTCATTGAGCTAACATTATTCCAAGATTAATATTTCAGGAAAAGCTCAATGAATGGCATGGCATGGATGAGGAAAGTGGATCCCTCAAAATTCTAAGGACAAAAAGTTTGGCTCAAGCTTGAAGCTCAAGACTCTACATTTTATATTTTAGTGATCCAAGATCACATTGAGTCTATAGGAAAAGCCAATACTATCAAGGAGGGATGAGGTGTTTCTTAATGGCTTGCTTGCTCAAAATGCTTAGTGATATGCTCCAAAATCCTCAACTACCTTCCCACATCCACATATGGCCTAAACGAAAAGTCAAACTCGGCCCCACTGATTCTTTCTATCTGGCGCCACCGAGTTTCAAATGTCATAGCCACTGCCACAAACCCTAGGCAAATCGGTCTCACCGATAGGGATCTCGGTCTCACCAAGATGGGATTGTAATCTCTCTGTTTCGCTTCGTAACGTTTCGGTCTTACCGAGATGAGCGATCGGTCCCACCGAGATTGCAATGTAAACTCTCTGTTTCCCTTTTGTAACATTTTGGTCTCACCGAGATGAGCGAATCGGTCCCACCGAGTTTACCTGACCAACTCTCTGGTTACCTTATTACCAAAATCGGTCCCACCGAGTTTGTGTAATCGGTCACACCGAGATTACGTTATGCCCTAACCCTAACCATATCGGTCCTACCGAGTTGCATCTCAGTCCCACCGAAAATCCTAACGGTCACTAGGTTTGCTGAATTGGTCCGACCGAGTTTAACCATTCGTTCCCACTGAGTTTGGCAAATTGTGTGTAACGGTTAGATTTTGTGTGGAGGCTATATATATATATCCCTCCACCCACTCTTCATTCGTGGAGAGAGCCATCAGAACATACCTACACTTCCAATACACATTTTCTGAGAGAGAACCACCTACACTTGTGTTGAGGTCAAGATATTCCATTCCAACCATATGAATCTTGATCTCTAGCCTTCCCCAAGTTGCTTTCCACTCAAATCTTCTTTCCAACAAATCCAAATCCTGTGAGAGAGAGTTGAGTGTTGGGGAGACTATCATTTGAAGCACAAGAGCAAGGAGTTCATCATCAACACAACGTTTGTTTCTTCTTGGAGAGTGGTGTCTCCTAGATTGGCTAGGTGTCACTTGGGAGCCTCCGACAAGATTGTGGAGTTGAACCAAGGAGTTTGTAAGGGCAAGGAGATCGCCTACTTCGTGAAGATCTATCGCTAGTGAGGCAAGTCCTTCGTGGGCGACGGCCGTGATGGAATAGACAAGGTTGCTTCTTCATGGACCCTTCGTGGGTGGAGCCCTCCGTGGACTCGCGCAACCGTTACCCTCCGTGGGTTGAAGTCTCCATCAACGTGGATGTACGATAGCACCACCTATCGGAACCACGAAAAAAACATCCATGTCTCCAATTGCGTTTGAATCCTCCAAACCCTTCCCTTTACATTCTTGCAAGTTGCATGCTTTACTTCCCGCTGCTCATATACTCTTTTGCATGCTTGCTTGAATTGTGTGGAGATTGCTTGACTTGTGCTAAGATAGCTAAAATCTGCCAAGAACTAAAATTAGGAAAAGGCTAGATTTTTATTCGGTCAAGTAGTCTAATCACCCCCTCTAGACATACTTTCGATCCTACAAGTGGTATTAGAGCTTTGGTCTCCATTTGCTTTGATTTCCATAGATTTTGGCGGTCATAGCCTTGGTTTCACAACCTAGGAGAGTATGGCGTCTAGCGAGGGAAATTATCACTGTAGAGGTCCTTACTTTGATGGCACTAATTTTGCTAGTTGGAAGCATAAGATGAAAATGCATATTCTTGGACATAACCCCGCCATTTGGGCTATTGTGTGTATTGGCTTGCAAGGTGAATTCTTTGACGGGAAAGAACCGAACCGTGAAGCCACCGCGGAAGAGTTGAAAATGCTACAATACAACGCTCAAGCTTGTGATATCCTCTTCAACGGATTGTGCCCCGAAGAATTCAACAAAATCAGCCGTCTTGAGAATGAAAAGGAAATTTGGGATACTTTGATTAATATGCACGAAGGTACCGACTCCGTCAAGGAATCCAAATTGTATGTGCTTCAAAGTCAACTTGGCAAGTTCAAAATGAAGGATGGTGAAGGTGTCGCTGAAATGTACTCTAGGCTTGCTCTTATCACAAATGAGATTGCCGACTTAGGGAGTGAAGAGATGACCGATAGATTCATCATCAAGAAGATCCTAAGAGCCTTGGATGGAAAATATGATACCGTGTGCACATTGATCCAAATGATGCCAAATTACAAAGATCTCAAGCCAACGAAAGTCATCGGAAGAATTGTTGCTCATGAGATGTCACTCAAGGATAAAGAGGAACTTCACAACAAATCAAGTGGTGCTTACAAAGCCTCATGTGAAGCCCCCACATCATCGAGTGAGAAACAAACCTTCAATGAAGAATTGAGCTTAATGGTGAAGAACTTCAACAAGTTCTACAAGAGTAGAAGCAAAGAGAGAAGCTCCAAGTCAAGGTCCTACAATGACAAAAGATCTTCTAGTCGAGAGCGAAATTGCTACAATTGTGGAAGGCCCGGACACTATTCCAATGAGTGTACGGCCCCCTACAAGAGAAGAGATGATTCTCCCAAGAGAAGAAGTAGAAGAGAAGAATCACCATCTAGAGAAAGAAGGAGTAGAGATGATCGCTATGAACGAAGACCCTCACGGAGAAGCAAGGATTCGGAAAGAAAGGACAAGTCATCAAGGAGCTACACAAAACGAAGACATCAAGCTCATGTTGGTGAATGGGTATCCGGCTCCGACTCCGACAACCACTCCGAGAGAAGCTATCACTCCGACTCCGAATATACTCAAGATGAAGGTGTTGCCGGTCTAGCACTTGTGACAACCAACTCCTACGACATATTTGACTCACCAAATGAAGGAGTTGGAACATGCTTCATGGCTAAAGGCCCAAAGGTATCACACCCCGAGTATGTTGATTTCAATAGTGATGAACATGACTTGTTAGGTGATGATGATTTACTTGTTGACAACTCTAGTGATGAATACTGTGATGAAACGTCAATTAAGCATGCTAATCAAGATAAAACGAATGACAATGATAAGGAGAAGATTGAGTCTCTAACTAAAGAACTAAACACTCTTAAGTTAGCTCATGAAACTATCTTAGGAGATCATCGAGAACTTTTAAGGACTCATGAGAAATTACGCTTTGAAAAGCTCAACCTTGAGCAAGAGCATGATTTCTTAAAAGCAATCAATGATGATCTTTGTAAGAAAAGTTCTTCTTACATTTCCAAGCATTTACTCTTATCCACTTACATGCCTCAAGTCAAGTCTAGTAACCAGAACAAGAAAGATTCTTCCTCTAGTAGTAACAATAATCATGCTAAATCCAATATTGTAGCTTCTAGTAGTTCTCTTGATTCCAATAATTATTCTCTTAGCCAAGTTACACTTGAGTAAGAAAATAGCTTATTGAAGGGAATTATAGAGAAATGTGTTTACAAGAGCCTTGCCGGAAGTAAGCAATTCGAGGAAATTGTACGCAAGCAAGGAAGGCACCGGAAGAATCAAGGTGTTGGTTTTGAACGAAAGTTCAATGCCAATGGAGTTGAGTGGGAAGATACCCCAAGACGAAGTTTGTTCCTCAACAAGATAAGTATGATCCTACTTCTTTCAAAGGGACACAAGCTCAAGAGGATCTTCCACCACAAGACCACAAGCAAAAAGGCAAGGACAAGCTTCAAGAGGAAATTGATGCATTTGAAGAAGCTCCTAAGGCCTTGGTCAAGTGGGTTCCCAAGACTACTTCAAGTTCCACTTCATCAAGTACAACTACAACACCGAGGATTCCCATCAAGATGGTGTGGATCCCGAAGAAGAACTAGAGAGTTCTTGAGGGTGACTCCGCCAACATACTTCACTCTTATCATTTTGGCAAGAACAAGTGCAATCAACTTCCACATATTGCACTAGTTCAAGGAGTCACAAACCCTCTTGTTGGTAAGACAAGGGACAAGGTAACCTAAAAGCTTTCATAGACATCATCTTGTGTGTGCATCACTTTATGTCTATGGATATCCTTGTTGTTCCTTGTGGGACTAACCCGTGTAGGTATTGAAAGTGCAACTCACTCCAATGGATAGCTCCAAATGATCTACATCAACATTGAGCATCCACATCTTCAACATCTACATGAAGTCATCATCGACAAAACCCAAGGTTAGTTCATCCCTCTTAGGGGGGATCTCACATCTAGGGGAGTTGTACTCTAAGAATTGAGCTAAAGCAACTCTAATGGTGTGAACACAACAATGCTTTATGTAAAAGTGGTAACCCCACTTGTGCTTAAGATGAGTATGACCTATGATCAAATGTTCTCATTTGACTCCTAAGTCAATATACTCATATATAGATGACCTAGTCATTGCAAATTGTTTGATAGATGCTAGAATTGGTTGTGCATGCTTTGCCATATATTTCAATTGCCATTTTATTGTGTGAGCATGTTGATTGCATATTTTACTCATTCGAGGACATCCACTTGTTGTTTTGATTGATTGGTTTTCTTTTCTTTTGCCAAGTGGATGGACAAGAATGCCTAAGAACCCTCTCTAGCTATCTATGCTTTTCTCGTCTCAAACTCTATTCATGCTACATCACAAAATTTGATCAAGTCAGATTCGAACCACTCTATGTGAGGAGCACTCGGAGTCCCCGATTCGTCATAGACTTAAACTTCCAAAACTTCTTTGTGCATTTCGGTATGACCGATTCATCCATTTCGGTCATACCGAGATCACTAAGTCGATCTAGGTTTTCAATCTCGGTGCAACCGATTTGAACATTTCGGCACACCGAGTTTCAGTAACTGCTTGCAGTTATGAATCTCGGTGCCACCGAGTTGTTCCACTCGGTCACACTGACAGGGTCGAGCCATATATACCCACGGGTCAAATTTTGGAAAACCTTCCGAACCTCCTCGACCCGCGCGTAGCCCACTCTGCCTCCAGGGTCTCCAGATCGTCTTCCTCGTCGCCAGCCGCCTCCTGCCGCTGGTCTCCGCCGCCGTCAACGGAAATCATTCCCGCCTTTGCCGTCGTAGCAAGTTCATCGCCAAACTAGGGTATGAACTTGATCACTGTGCTATCCTCAATCTGATTCCTAGCACATTTTGTTCGCCATGTATCTTGCCACGATTGAGATCATTCTTATCCAGTCAAAACACTCTGTAGTTTAGTCGTGAATTGAAAATTTAGGGTTAGGTTTCCGCCGAAACCATCTCGGACCCACCGAGTTGTGGAACTCGGTACCACCAATTCGGCTCAGGCCATTGCACATGTAATTTTCGGTCTGACCAAGAATTGCAAATCGGTGTGACCGAGTTCAGGACTTTGTGAAACCCTAGCAGTCTCGGTGCCACCGAACTGTGACTCGGTCTGACCGAGTTCACTAGTTTAGGTTCCAACAACTGCTTCGGTATCACCGAGTTTACAAATCGGTTGATCTGAAATGCTTTCTGTGGAAAACTAAAACTAAGTTTTTGACTCATTCTTTTGCAAAAACCTCTGCATTTTGTGATGATCATCCACTCTATCTCATCTATATCTATTCACAGGGTCTGCTGTCAGTGTTTGCAATATGTCTGATCAGAGTGACAGCCAGAACAGGTCAGAGGAGCAGGTTCACCTGAGTGAGGGCACTAGTCCCTCTAGCAGTTCAGATGATGGTAGCAGGAGCACCCCAAGCAACTTACCCAAAGCTGCCCACCAGGGCCAGAAAGAAGAAGACCTCTGAATCTGAGGATGAAGACTATGTGGCAGTTGAGGATGAGCCACTTCCAAGAAGAAAGTGGTTAACAAGGAATATAGCACTGCTGCTGCCACCAAGCCAGGCATGAAGCAAAAGGTTCCTGCAAAGAGAATTCCAATGTCTAAGGCCAGAGCATCTACTCAAGTCCCTTTCGGATCTGAACCCAAAGAGGCTGCTCCAGAAGGGAAGAAGAGGAAGGAGAGGATCAAAAAGACCACTGCTAGAGTGCTTGGGAGATCCTCAATCATGAGAGATTCTGAAGAGGAAGAGGAAGAAGAGGTTGCTACACCAGCACCCAAGGCACAAAAGCTGATGGGTGATGCTATAAAGTCAGGGGCTGCAACATCAAAGCCCAAAGAAGCACCCAAAGCAGCCTCCAAGCCCAAGAGTGCACCTAAGAGGAATACCAGGAGTATACCAGCTGCTGAGAAGAACAAGGCCCCAGTGCCTGAAGTTGCTGCTGATGAAGATGATGAAGAACACTATCCTGGAGTGTATGACAGCTTCAGTGCGTGTGGAGTTGCAGACTTTGTTGCAGAAGCTCACAAACTGGAATGATGAGCTCATTATGCAATTCTACTCCACATCACATTTCTATCCAGATCGTAGAATAGTTTGGATGTCTGAAGGAACGAGATACCAATCAACTATTGAGGAATGGGCCAATCTGATCAATGACCCAAAGGAAAGTGAATATGACTTGGATGTTTATGCCAAGAAAAAGATGGATCACAATTCTATGTCACAGATGTACAAGGAAATCCCAGACTAAGTTCTTGAGACTTTCAAGTTTGGGTCAGTCCATTTTCTTCTATCAGGACTGCTAACAATCAACTGGATCCTAAGGCACACTCTTTTGCCCAAGTCAGGTGACCACAACATGATCAGAGGGCATGCAATTAATTTGCTACACATATTTGATGTGCCACAGAAATTCAAGGTCATGAGCCTCATGGTTGGGACTATCAAGAGGACAGCAGCAGACCAAAAGAGAAGTTGTGGATATGCCCCACAAATTCAGGAGTTGATTAACTCAAAGATGGGCACAGGAAAATATCTGTTGGATAAGGAACACTTTGTTCTCTATCCTGACTTTGAGGACAACCAAGTGGTTATGGATGAAGATGAACCATCCTCAGTACAAGCACAAGCCAAGAGAGAGAAGGCAAAAACAGAAAAAGCTGCAAAGATGCCAATTACTGAAGAAGCATCTCAGTATCTTCTAAAAAGCAAGCAAGATCAGCTTGGCTACTTGATTGCATCCACTCTAAGGATAAAGAAAGGACTGGCTACCCTGACTCGAAACCAGGAGAGCTTGGAAAAAATCATGCAGCAAAAATTCTATTACTTGGATGTGAAGGTAACTGAGATCCAGTCTATTGTGGAGCAGCTACAGGATGACATGCAGGAGAGGAAGGGCAAGACAACCACTGATGCATTTGCCAGGGTGCCTAGAGCTCAGAGGTCTGCTGCAGTTCCTGTTCCAGACACTAGAGCCACTTCATCTGCACCAGCTACAACTTCAGTGCCACCAGCTCCAGCACCTACCCCTGCAGCTCCATCTACTTCGACTGAAGCCTTCGTTCTTGGAGTTATCCGGACACCACCAACTGAAGACCAAGCCTGAGAGACGACATAGTACTATGCATTTTCTAGGAACTTTTTGGTAACTTGTTGCCAAAGGGGGAGAAACATGTATAGATCATAGGCTTCGAGAGAGAGCGTTGCTTTTTATTCTCTCTTGCTTTGGTGGTTGAACTTTGTTTGTCTTTTGATTGCTTGAGATACTACGCTATTATCTGTGAGACATTGATGATCATGTGGTTGATCATAAGCTACACTTATGCTTGTTAGATGATATTATCTTACTTATCCTTATATGATCATTCACTTTGCTTGGTGATGAGTGCATGTATTCAATCTTTATTATTTTGAGTGCTCCACCAAGATGCATGTGACATGGAAGAGTAACCCGTGATCCTAACTCATTGTGCATTTGCAGTCCAAAGCAAATCTTAAGATATGCACAAATTTAGGGGGAGCTCTTGCTTTTCACATACTTCTTAAAGCGACAATATCTTTCACTCTTATTATCATTTGTCCAAGCTTTGATCTATATGTTGCCATCAATTACCAAAAAGGGGGAGATTGAAAGTGCAACTATCTCTGGGTGGTTTTGGTAATTCCTAACAACATATAGCTCATTGAGCAAACATTATTACAAGATTAATATTTCAGGAAAAGCTCAATGAATGGCATGGCATGGATGAGGAAAGTGGATCCCTCAAAATTCTAAGGACAAAAAGTTTGGCTCAAGCTTGAAGCTCAAGACTCTACATTTTATATTTTAGTGGTCCAAGATCACATTGAGCCTATAGGAAAAGCCAATACTATCAAGGAGGGAAGAGGTGTTGCTTAATGGCTTGCTTGCTCAAAATGCTTAGTGATATGCTCCAAAATCCTCAACTACCTTCCCACATCCACATATGACCTAAACCAAAAGTCAAACTCGGCCCCACCGATTATTTCTATCCGGCGCCACCGAGTTTCAAATGTCATAGCCACTGCCACAAACCCTAGGAAAATCGGTCTCATCGATAGGGATCTCGGTCTCACCGAGATGGATTGTAATCTCTCTGTTTCCCTTCGTAACATTTTGGTCTTACCGAGATGAGCGATCGGTCCCACCGAGATTGCTATGTAAACTCTCTGTTTCCCTTTTGTAACATTTTGGGCTCACCGAGATGAGCGAATCGGTCCCACCGAGTTTACCTGACCAACTCTCTAGTTACCTTATTACCAAAATCGGTCCCACCGAGTTTGTGTAATCGGTCACACCGAGATTACGTTATGCCCTAACCCTAACCATATCGGTTCTACCAAGTTGCATCTCAGTCCCACCGAAAATCCTAACGGTCACTAGGTTTGCTGAATCGGTCCGACCGAGTTTAACCATTCGTTCCCACCGAGTTTGGCAAATTGTGTGTAACGGTTAGATTTTGTGTGGAGGCTATATATATCCCTCCACCCACTCTTCATTCGTGGAGAGAGCCATCAGAACATACCTACACTTCCAATACACATTTTCTGAGAGAGAACCACCAACACTTGTGTTGAGGTCAAGATATTCCATTCCAACCATATGAATCTTGATCTCTAGCCTTCCCCAAGTTGCTTTCCACTCAAATCTTCTTTCCAACAAATCCAAATCCTGTGAGAGAGAGTTGAGTGTTGGGGAGACTATCATTTGAAGCACAAGAGCAAGGAGTTCATCATCAACACACCATTTGTTTCTTCTTAGAGAGTGGTGTCTCCTAGATTGGCTAGGTGTCACTTGGGAGCCTCCGACAAGATTGTGGAGTTGAACCAAGGAGTTTGTAAGGGCAAGGAGATCGCCTACTTCGTGAAGATCTACCGCTAGTGAGGCAAGTCCTTCGTGGGCGACGGCCGTGATGGAATAGACAAGGTTGCTTCTTCGTGGACCCTTCGTGGGTGGAGCCCTCCGTGGACTCGCGCAACCGTTACCCTCCGTGGGTTGAAGTCTCCATCAACATGGATGTACGATAGCACCACCTATCGGAACCACGACAAAAACATCCGTGTCTCCAATTGCGTTTGAATCCTCCAAACCCTTCCCTTTACATTCTTGCAAGTTGCATGCTTTACTTTCTGCTGCTCATATACTCTTTTGCATGCTTGCTTGAATTGTGTGGAGATTGCTTGACTTGTGCTAAGATAGCTAAAATCTGCCAAGAACTAAAATTGGGAAAAGGCTAGATTTTTATTTGGTCAAGTAGTCTAATCACCCCCCCTCTAGACATACTTTTGATCCTACAGTAGGAGATCTCCTTGCCCTTACAAACTCCTTGGTTCAACTCCACAATCTTGACGGAGGCTCCCAAGTGACACCTAGCCAATCTAGGAGACACCACTCTCCAAGAGGTAATAAATGGTGTGTAGATGATGAACTCCTTGCTCTTGTGCTTCAAATGATAGTCTTCCCAACACTCAACTCTCTCTCACTAGATTAGGATTTGGTAGAAAGAAGATTTGAGTGGAAAGCAACTTGGGGAAGGCTAGAGATCAAGATTTATGTAAAAGTGGTAACCCCACTTGTGCTTAAACGATGAGTATGACCTATGATCAAATGTTCTCATTTGACTCCTAAGTCAATATACTCATATATAGATGACCTAGTCATCGCCAATTGCTTCATAAATGCTAGAGTGTCTGTGCATGCTTCCATATTTCATTTGCCATTTTAATTGTGTCAGCATGTTGAATGCATATTTTTCTCATTCGAGGACATCCATTTGTTGCTTTGATTGTTTGGGTTTTTCTCTTTTGCCAAATGGATGGACAAGAATTCCTAAGAACTCCCTCTAGCTATCTACTCTTTTTCTCATCTCAAACTCTATTCATGATAAATCACAAAGTTTCATCAAGTCAGATTCTAACCACTCTGTGTGAGGAGCACTCGGAGTTCCCGATTCGTCATAGACTTAAACTTCCAAAACCTCTTTGTGCATTTCGGTCTGACCGATACATCCTTTTTGGTCCTACCGAGATCACTTAATTGATCTAGGTTTTCAATCTCGGTGCAACCGATTAGAACCGTTCGGTCACACCGAGTTGCAGTAACTGCATGCAGTTTTGCATCTCGCTGCCACCGAGTTGTTCCACTCGGTCACACCGATAGGGTCAGGTTATATATACTGACGGGCCAAATTTTGGAAAATTTTCCGAAACTCTTCGCCCGCGCATAACCTACTCTGCCTCTCCGGGTCTCCTGATCGTCTTCTCGCCTCCAGCGACCTCCCGCCGCTAGTCTCTGCCACCATCAATGGCAATCTGCTCGGCCATTGTCGCCGTAGCGAACACTCGCCGCATTAGGGTAAGTGTTCGATCCCTTGTGCTGTCTTTTTCACTCTGATTCCTAGCACAAGGACAATGCCATGTTTCTTGCCACGATTGAGATTCATCCATCCAGCTAAAACTTCCTCAGGTCTAGATTGATTCGAAAGTTTTAGGGTTAGCTCTCCGCAGAACTCATCCCGGACCGACCGAACCGTAGAAATCGGTCTCACCGATTCGGCCTTGGCCATTGCACATGCGCTCTTCGGTCTGACCGAAACACGCAAATCGGTGTGACCGAGTTCAATATTCTGTGAAACCCTAGCAATCTCGGTGCCACCGAACTGTGACTCGGCCCTACCGAGTTCATTAGTTTAGGTTCCAAGTGTTGCTTCTGTAACACCGAGTTTGTCAATTCGGTAGCTCCGAGATCACTTCTGTAGAAAACTAAAACTAAACTTTTTGACTCAATTGTTTTGCAAAACTCCTGTACTTTGTGATGCTCATCTTCTCTACCTCATCTATAATCCATCCACAGGGTCTGCTGACAGTTTGCCTCCATGATGTCTGACCAAAGTGACAGCCAGAACAAATCTGAAGAATAGGTCCAGATGAGTGAGGGCACTAGTCCCTCCAGCTCTTCTGATGATGGAAGAAGGATCACTCCAAGAAACTTACCTAAGGCAGCAACCAGATCCAGGAAAAAGATAACCTCAGAATCTGAGGATGAGGATTATGTGGTTTGGGACATATGTGGATGTGAGAAAGTAGTTGAGGACTTTGGAGCATATCACTAAGCACTTTGAGAAAGCAAGCCATTAGGCAACACCTCACCCCCTCTTAATAGTATTGGCTTTTCCTATGGACTCAATGTGATCTTGGATCACTTAAAATGAAAAGATGTAGAGTCCTAAGCTTAGAGCTTGAGCCAATTCTTTGTCCTTAGAATTTTGAGGGATCCGCTTTTCTCATCCATGCCATGCCAATCATCGAGATTTCCTGAAATGTTTATCTTTAAGTAGCATTAGCTCAATGAGTTATATGTTGTTAGGAATTACCAAAACCACCCAGGGATAGTTGTACTTTCAATCTCCCCCTTTTTGGTAATTGATGACAACATATAGATCAAAGCTTCGACAAATGATAAATAAGATTAAAAAAACATCGTCTCTTTGAGAAGTATGTAATAAGCAAGAGCTCCCCCTAAATTTGTGCATTATTTAAAATTTGCTTTTGAATGCAAATGCACAATCGAGTAGGATCATGGGTTACTCTTCCATGTCACATACATCTTGGTGGAGTGCTCAAAATGATAGAGATCAAAAGCATGCACTCATCACCAAGCCAGTGAATGATCATATAAGGATATAGGAGACGATATCATCCAACAAGCATTAAGGGTAGCATATGATCAAGCACATGATCAACAAGTATCTCACAAGGACATAAAGTATCTCACACAAGCACTCAATAAAGAAGTTCAACCAAAATAGCAAGAGAGATAAAAGACCAACACTCTCTCTCGAAGCCTATGATCTATATATTTTCTCCCCCTTTGGCAACAAGTTACCAAAAAGTTAAAAAATGCATAGTGCTAAACGACTCTCAGGCTTGATCTTCGGGAGGTGGTGTAGAGATAACTCCAAGGACGAAGGCTTCCGATGAAGTAGTTGGAGCTGATGGAGTGGCTGCTGGAGGTGGCACTGGAGCGGTGGCTGCTGGAGCTAATGCTGTAGCTCTAGTATCTGTGACTGGCACTGCAGCAGACCTCTGGCTTTAGGGCACTCTAGCAAAAGCATCTGTAGTTGATTTGCCCTTCTTCTCCTCCACTTCCTCCTGAAGTTGCTCAACTACTGACTGAATCTCAGTTACTTTGACATTAAGATCATAGAATTTCTGCTCAACGATCCTCTCCAAGCTCTCCTGGTTTTGAGTTAGGGTGGCCAAGCCCTTCTCAATCCTCAAGGTGGATTGGATCAGATATCCAAGCTGATTTTGCTTGCTCTTTAGGAAAACCTAAGATGCCTCCTCAACACTTGGCATATTTGCAGCTTTCTCTGCCCTTGCTTTTTCTCTCTTCTCATGTGCTTGAGCTGAAGATGGTTCATTTTCATCCATGACAATAGTGTTGTCTTCAAATTCAGGGTAGATGGGCAGGTGCTCGTTATCCAAAAGATACTTGCCTGTGCCCATCTTTGAGTTGATGAGCTCCTAAATTTGTGGGGCATACCCACAACTCCTCTTCTGATTAGCTGCTGTCCTTTTGATTGTCTCCACAATCAGACTCATGACTTTGAATTTTTGAGGCACATCAAACAAATGTAGCAAGTTGATGGCATGTCCTCTGATCATCTTGTGATCACATGACTTGGGTAGCAATGTGTGTCTGAGGATCCTTTATAGTAGGCAGACCAGACAACAAGAAGTGGACAGATCCAAGCTTGTGAGTATCCAAAGCAGCATCTGGGATCTCTTTGTACATGTTGGCCATTGTGTTGTGGTGTTTCTTCTTCTTAGCATATAAATCCAAGTCATCTTCATGCTTTGCAGGGGCATTGATCAGCTTAGCCCATTCATCAACTGTGGACTGGTATCTGGTACCCTCAGACATCCAAACGATCTTTCCATATGGGTAGAAGTGGCAGTGGAGTAAAAGTGCATGATCCGCTCATCGTTCCACTTGGTGATCTCCTGGGTCACAAAAGGTATTAGCTCCACATACCTTGAAGCTGTCATATACACCTGGATAGTGATCTTCATTATCCTTGATGTACTCCCAGTCAACTGATCTCATGTCACACACAATGGGCTTCTTGTCAAGCAGGATTGTCTCATAAAAGTCTTGTTGTTCCTTGGTGTGAAACTTGTAGTCCACATCAGTCCTCCTCCTGACAGCATATGGATCAGACTATCTCAATAACCTCAGTCCTGCATCCTTCCTGATTTTCATGTTTTCTGCCACGGGGTGTGTATCGCTGTGGTCAGGGATCTTGGGCTTCAGCTTCCTCAACACAACTGAGTCATCTTGTTCTTCAGCAGCTTCAGGCACTGGGCCTTGTTTTTCTCCTCAGTATGAATGTTTATAGTGCTTCACTTGGATTTAGGCTTCTGAGCTGGAGCAGTAGCCTTGGGAGATGCTTTGGGCTTAGATGGAGTAGCCCCTAATCTGATTGCATCTCCCATGAGCTTTTGTGCTTTGGGTGTTGGTGCAGCATCCTCTTCCTCTTCATCTAAACCTCTCATTATTGATGATCTGCCAAGCACTCTGGCAGTGGTCTTCTTGACCCTTTCCTTCCTTTTCTTCCCTTCTCCAACTGCCTCTTCAGTTGGCTTGGAGGTTTCAGCAGTGGATGCTCTGGCCTTAGACATAGGAACTCTCTTTGCTGGTGCCTTCTTATGCATCCCTGGCTTAACTGTGGCAGCTGAGCCATACTCCTTTTTCATCACCTTTTTCCTTGAAGTGGCCTCATCCTCAATGGCCACAGAATCCTCATCCTCAGATTTTGAGGTTTTCTTTTTCCTGGATCTGGTTGCTGCCTTAGGTAAGTTGCTTGGAGTGCTCTTGCTTCCATCATCAGAAGAGCTGGAGGGACTAGTGCCCTCACTCATCTGGACCTGTTCTTCAGATTTGTTCTGGCTGTCACTTTGGTCAGACATCATGGAGGCAAACTGTCAGCAGACCCTGTGAATGGATTATAGATGAGGTAGAGAAGATGAGCATCACAAAGTACAGGAGTTTTGCAAAACAATTGAGTCAAAAAGTTTAGTTTTAGTTTTCTATAGAAGTGATCTCGGAGCTACCGAATTGACAAACTCGGTGATACCAAAGCAACACTTGGAACCTAAACTAGTGAACTCGGTAGGGCCGAGTCACAGTTCGGTGGCACTGAGATTGCTAGGGTTTCATAGAATATTGAACTCGGTCACACCGATTTACGCGTTTCGGTCAGACCAAAGAGCGCATGTGCAATGGCCAAGGCCGAATTGGTGAGACCGATTTCTATAGTTCGGTCGGTCCGGGATGAGTTCTGCAGAGAGCTAACCCGAAAATTTTCGAATCAATCTAGACCTGAGGAAGTTTTAGCTGGATGGATGAATCTCAATCATGGCAAGAAACATGGCATTGTCCTTGTGCTAGGAATCGGAGTGAAAAAGACAGCACAAGGGATTGAACACTTACCCTAATGTGGCGAGTGTTCGCTACGGCGACAACGGCCGAGCAGATTGCCGTTGACGGTGGCAGAGACTAGCGGCGGGAGGTCGCTGGAGGCGAGAAGACGATCAGGAGACCCGGAGAGGCAGAGTAGGTTATGCGCGGGCGAAGGTTTTCGGAAAATTTTCCAAAATTTGGCCCGTCAGTATATATAACCTGACCCTGTCGGTGTGACCGAGTGGAACAACTCGGTGGCAGCGAGATGCAAAACTGCATGCAGTTACTGCAACTCGGTGTGACCGAACGGTTCTAATCGGTTGCACCGAGATTGAAAACCTAGATCAATTAAGTGATCTCGGTAGGACCGAAAAGGATGTATCGGTCAGACCGAAATGCACAAAGAGGTTTTGGAAGTTTAAGTCTATGACGAATCGGGAACTCCGAGTGCTCCTCACACAGAGTGGTTAGAATCTGACTTGATCAAACTTTGTGATTTATCATGAATAGAGTTTGAGATGAGAAAAAGAGTAGATAGCTAGAGGGAGTTCTTAGGAATTCTTGTCCATCCATTTGGCAAAAGAGAAAAACCCAAACAATCAAAGCAACAAATGGATGTCCTCGAATGAGAAAAATATGCATTCAACATGCTGACACAATTAAAATGGCAAATGAAATATGTGACGGAGCATGCACAGACACTCTAGCATTTATGAAGCAATTGGCGATGACTAGGTCATCTATATATGAGTATATTGACTTAGGAGCCAAATGAGGACATTTGATCATAGGTCATACTCATCGTTTAAGCACAAGTGGGGTTACCAGTTTTACATAAATCTTGATCTCTAGCCTTCCCCAAGTTGCTTTCCACTCAAATCTTCTTTCTACCAAATCCAAATCTTGTGAGAGAGAGTTGAGTGTTGGGGAGACTATCATTTGAAGTACAAGAGCAAGGATTTCATCATCAACACGCCATTTGTTACCTCTTGGAGAGTGGTGTCTCCTAGATTGGCTGGGTGTCACTTGGGAGCCTCCATCAAGATTGTGGAGTTGAACCAAGAAGTTTGTAAGGGCAAGGAGATCGCGTACTTCGTGAAGATCTACCCGAGTGAGGCAAGTCCTTTGTGGGAGACGACCATGGTGGGATAGACAAGGTTGCTTCTTCGTGGACCCTTCGTGGGTGGAGCCCTCCGTGGACTCGCGCAACCGTTACCCTTTGTGGGTTGAAGTCTCCATTAATGTGGATGTACGATAGCACCACCTATCACAACCACGCCAAAAATCTTCGTGTCTCCAATTGCTTTTGCACCCTCCAAACTCCTCCCTTTACCTTCATATGCAATTGTTTACTTTCCGCTGCTATACTCTTAGAATTGCATGTGTAGGTTGATTGCTTGACTTGTGCTAAGTTGCTAAAATCTGCCTAGAACTAAAATTGGGAAAAGGCTAGATTTTTATTTGGTAAAGTAGTCTAATCACCCCCCTCTAGACATACTTTCGATCCTACAAGTGGTATCAGGGCATTGTTGTACTCACACAATTAGAGTTGCTTTAACTCAATTGATTAGAGTAAAGCTCCCCCTAGATGTGATATCGCCCCTAAGAGGGATCAACTAACCTTGGGTTTTGTCGATGATGACTTGATGTAGGTGTTGAAGATGTGGATGCTCAATGTTGATGTACATCATTCGGAGCAATCCTTTGGAGTGAGTTGCACTTTCAATACCTACATGGGTTAGTCCCAGAAGGAACAAACAAGGATATCCATAGACATAGAGTGATGTGTACACAAGATGATGTCCATGGAAGCATTAGGTTACCTTGTCACTTGTCTTACCAACAAGAGGGTTTGTGACTCCTTGAACTAGTGCAAGATATGAAATTTGTTTGCACTTGTCCTTGCCAAAATGATAAGAGTGAAGTAGGTTGGCAGAGTCACCCTCAAGAACTCTCTAGTTCTTGTTCTTTGGGATCCACACCATCTTGATAGGAATCCTTGGGGTTGTAGTCGTAATTGAAGTAGAACTTGATGTAGTCTTGGGAATCCATTTGACCAAGGCCTTGGGTGCTTCCTCGAATGCATCAATCTCCTCTTGAAACTTGTCCTTGCCTTTTTGCTTGTGGTCTTGTTGTGGAAGATCATCTTGAGATTGTGTTCCTTTGAAAGAAGTAGGATCATACTTATCTTGTTGAGGAACAAACTTCGTCTTGGGGTATTGATCTTCTTCCCACTCAACTCCATTGGCATTGAACTTTCGTTCTAAACCAACACCTTGATTCTTCCGGTGTCTTCCTTGCTTGCGTACAATTTCCTCAAATTGCTTACTTCCGGCAAGGCTCTTGTAAACACCTTTCTCTACAATTCCCTTCAATAAACTATTTTATTGCTCAAGTCTAACTTGGCTAAGATAATCATTAGTGGAATCAAGAGAGCTACTAGAAGCAACAACATTGGATTTACCATGATTGTTGTTACTACTAGATGAAGAATCTTTCTTGTTCTTGTTGCTAGATTTAACTTGTGGCATGTAAGTAGACAAGAGTAAATTCTTGGCAATATAAGAAGAACTTTTCTTGCGAAGATCATCATTGATTGCCTTTAAAAACTCATATTCTTGCTCAAGGTTGAGCTTTTCAAAGCGTAGCTTATCACGAGTCTTTAAAAGTTCTCGATGCTCTTCCAAGGTAGTTTCATGAGCTAACTTAAGAGTGTTTAGTTCTTTAGTTAGACGCTCAATCTCCTTCTTGTCATCGTTATTTGTTTTATCTTGATTATTATGATTAATAGCAAGCTCATCATAGTTTTCATAACTAGAGTTGTCAACAAGTAAATCATCATCTCCTAGCAAATCATCTTCATCACTATTGCAATCAACATACTCGGGGTGTGGTACCTTTGGACCTTTAGCCATGAAGCATCTCCCAATTCCTTCATTTGGTGAGTCAAATATGTCATAGGAGTTGGTTGTCACAAGTGCTAGTCCGACAACACCTTCATCTTGAGTATATTCGGAGTCGGAGTGATAAATTCTTTCAGAGTCATTGTCGGAGTCGGAACCGGATACCCATTCACCAACATGAGCTTGATATCTTCTTTTTGTGTAGCTCCTTGATGACTTTTCCTTCCTTTCCGAGTCCTTGCTTCTCCGAGAGGGTCTTCGTTCATAACAATCATCTCTAGTCCTTCTCTCTCTTGATGGTGATTCTTCTCTTCTACTCCTTCTTTTGGGAGAATCTTCTCTTCTTTTGTAGGGGCCGTACATTCATTGGAGTAGTGTCCGGGCCTTCCACAATTGTAGCAGTTTCGCTCTCGACTAGAAGACTCTTTTGTCATTGTAGGACCTTGACTTGGAGCTTCTCTCTTTGCTTCTACTCTTGTAGAACTTGTTGAAGTTCTTCACCATTAAGCTCAATTCTTCATTGAAGGTTTGTTTCTCACTCGATGATGTGGGGGCTTCACATGAGGCTTTGTAAGCACCACTTCATTTGTTGTGAAGTTCCTCTTTATCCTTGAGTGACATCTCATGAGCAACAATTCTTCCGATGACTTTCGTTGGCTTGAGATCTTTGTAATTTGGCATCATTTGGATCAATGTGCACACGGTATCATATTTTCCATCCAAGGCTCTTAGGATCTTCTTGATGATGAATCTATCGGTCATCTCGTCACTTCCTAAGTCGGCAATCTCATTTGTGATGAGAGCAAGCCTAGAGTACATTTCAGCGACGCCTTCACCATCCTTCATTTTGAACATGTAAAGATGACTTTGAAGCACATCCAATTTGGATTCCTTGATAGATTCAGTACCTTCGTGCATATCAATCAAAGTATCCCAAATTCCCTTTGCATTCTCAAGACTGTTGATTTTGTTGAATTCTTTGGGGCATAATCCGTTGAAGAGAATATCACAAGCTTGAGCATTGTATTGTAGCATCTTCAACTCTTCCGCGGTAGCTTCATGGTTTGGTTCTCTCCCATCGAAGAATTCACCTTGGAAGCCAATACACACAATAGCCCAAACGGCGGGGTTATGTCCAAGAATATGCATTTTCATCTTATGCTTCCAACTAGCAAAATTTGTACCATCAAAGTAAGGACCTCTACGGTGGTAATTTCCCTCGCTAGGCACCATACTCTCCTAGGTTGTGAAACCAAGGCTGTGACCACCAAAAGCTATGGAAATCAAAGCCAATGGAGACCAAAGCTCTGATACCACTTGTAGGATCGAAAGTATGTCTAGAGGGGGGTGATTAGACTACTTGACCAAATAAAAATCTAGCCTTTTCCCAATTTTAGTTCTAGGCAGATTTTAGCAACTTAGCACAAGTCAAGCAATCAACCTACACATGCAATTCTAAGAGTATAGCAGAGGAAAGTAAAACAATTGCATATGAAGGTAAAGGGAGGAGTTTGGAGTGTGCAAACGCAATTGGAGACACGGAGATTTTTGGCGTGGTTCCGATAGGTGGTGCTATCGTACATCCACATTGATGGAGACTTCAACCCACAAAGGCTAACGGTTGTGTTAGTCCACGGAGGGCTCCACCCACGAAGGGTCCACGAAGAAGCAACCTTGTCTATCCCACCATGGCCGTCGCCCACAAAGGACTTGCCTCACTCGGGTAGATCTTCACGAAGTAGGCGATCTCCTTGCCCTTACAAACTCCTTTGGTTCAACTCCACAATCTTGACGGAGGCTCCCAAGTGACACCTAGCCAATCTAGGAGACACCACTCTCCAAGAGGTAACAAATGGTGTGTTGATGATGAACTCCTTGCTCTCGTGCTTCAAATGATAGTCTCCCCAACACTCATCTCTCTCTCACAGGATTTGGATTTGGTAGAAAGAAGATTTGAGTGGAAAGCAACTTGGGGAAGGCTAGAGATAAAGATTTATGTGGTTGGAATGGAATATCTTGACCTCAACACAAGTGTAGGTGGTTCAATCTCAGAAAATGTATGTTGGAAATGTAGGCATGTTCTGATGGCTCTCTCCATGAATGAAGAGTGGGTGGAGGGGTATAAATAGCCTGCACACAAAATCTAATCGTTACACACAAATCACCAAACTCGGTGAGACCGAATCATGAAACTCAGTCAGACCGATTTAGTTCAAAATGTGAGCATTAGGATTTTCGGTGGGACCGACATGTCGACTCGGTGGGACTGATTTGCTCATCTCGGTTGGACCGAAACGTTACAAAAGGGAAACAGAGAGTTTGCATTGCAATCTCAGTGGGACCGATCGCTCATCTCGGTTTGACCGAAACATTACAAAGGGAAACAGAGACATTACAATCCCATCTCGGTGAGACCGAGATCCCTATCGCTGAGACCGAAAAGACTAGGGTTTCGGGCAGTGGCTATGTCAACTGAACTCAGTGGCGCCAGATAGAAAGTTTCGGTGGGGCCGAGTTTGACTTTTGGTTTGGGACATATGTGGATGTGAGAAAGTAGTTGAGGACTTTGGAGCATATCACTAAGCACTTTGAGCAAGCAAGCCATTAGGCAACACCTCATCCCCTCTTAATAGTATTGGCTTTTCCTATGGACTCAATGTGATCTTGGATCACTTAAAATGAAAAGATGTAGAGTCCTGAGCTTTGAGCTTGAGCCAATTCTTTGTCCTTAGAATTTTGAGGGATCCACCTTTCTCATCCATGCCATGCCAATCATTGAGCTTTCCTAAAATGTTTATCTTTAAGTAGCATTAGCTCAATGAGTTATATGTTGTTAGGAATTACCAAAACCACCCAGGGATAGTTGCACTTTCATCTCCTCTCGACCCCCAAAGAACAAGAAAGAAATAAAACTATTTACACGGGAAAGCTCCCAACAAGCAAAAGAAGAATGAGAAATATTTTTGGGTTTCCTTTTTAATTACTAGTACAAGCATGGAAAGTAAACTAATTAAAAGCTACAACTATTTTTTTTGTTTTTCTTAAGGTTTATTAAACACACAAGAAGAAAGCATAAAAAGGAAAATAAACTAGCATGATACAATGAAAAAGTATGAGCACCGACAACTAGCATGATTGTGTGAACATGAATGTAATGTCGGTGAGAAATACGTACCCCCCCCCAAGCTTAGGCTTTTGGCCTAAGTTGGTCTATGGCCACGGCTGGCCTAGCGGATATACAAAGTTGTAGCTGGGGTCGTACTGAGATGCAACAGCTATTGCCTCATGAGCTGTCGCTTGGAGACGGCCGTCTCCGTCCTCCTCTTATACTCGTCCGCCTCCTCCCTGGTTATAATATATCTCCTTTTTGCCTAAGAGTCGAAGAAAGCAGGAGCAGGGAGAGCGACGTGATAGGTGCATCGTCTGTAAATGATTAGTCGATACTGGATGAACTGATCATTCCTCTCAACAAACTGATGACGAACCATGGCCTCATAATCTAAATAAACAGGAGGCAACTCAATATCATCCCCACGTATGGGTATATCAAGAAAATTAGCTAGACGGGATGCATAAATTCCACCAAAGAAATCTCCATGAATATGATTATTATGCAACCTACGTGCAACGACAGCCCCCAAGTTGTATTGCTTGTCTCCTAATACAACACTCCTGAGAACACTGAGATCAGGGACACACATGTGACATGCTTCATCCTTACCATTTATGCACCTACCTATGAAGAGAGCAAAAATAATGTATAGCAGGAAAATGAATGCTCCCTATGGTAGCTTGTGTTATATCTCTAGATTCCCCCATAGTTATACTAGCAAGAAAATCTCTAAATTCAGATTTGCGAGGTTCACTAGTGCTGCCCCATTGTGGAAGTTTGCAAGCAGTATTAAAATCCTCTAAGTCCATAGTATAAGAATTTTGATAAAGATCAAATAGAACAGTTTGAGAATTGCGTGATGATGAAAATTCAAGCCTCCTCACAAAGAAATCAGTGAGATAGTGGCACTGGCGGCACTTCTCTGCCTCGAAGCTCTCAAGATCAGCATTACGCACATATGCGTTAAATTCTTCCTTGATTCCTGCTTGATCCATAAAGTCCTCTGAAGGCCATTCACAAGCCCGCACTTGAGCTTCCCTCGGTGGTTCATCGTCGGCATCGCGTATTGCGAGCCTGGGTCCTTGCTTCCTTGAAGGACCACCTTGGTACATTTTCTTAAACATATTTCTTCCTCTAAAAAGTTTCTGAAATTTTAGTAACTTCAAAATAAAAGTGAACCAAACTCAACAATATTGATAACAACTACTCCTATAAGTGCCTAGAGGCAATATCATGCATTAAAACTACTTTTGACCATATAAATTTGACATGCAAGCTCAAGAACAGGGTCACCTAAGCAGCAAAAATATGCAATAAATAAAGCACTAGAACAAAAAATAATTGGACCATTGGAGGAGTCACGTACCAAGGAACAATCCCCCAAAGCAGTTTTTTGAATGGAGCTTTGAGCAAGGAGATCGAAAATGGCAGCAAATGAGCTTGGACTCGGGTTTGAGGTGGTTAGTGATGTTTGTGGGAGGAAGAAGGAGTGTGTGGTAGCTGGAATAAGTGGAGGGGAGCTACCGTGGGCCCACGAGGCAGGGAGGCGCGCCTAGGGGGGTAGGGCGCGCCCTGGACCCTCGTGGCCAGGTGCTTGCTCCCCTGCTGTGTTTTCAGTGCCATATATTCTCAAATATTGTAGAAAAATATCATATTTAATTTTGAAGGTATTTGGAGAACTTTTATTTTCGGGGTATTTTTTATTGCATGGTAATTCAGAAAACAGACATAAATTACTATTTTTGCTTTATTTAATATAAGTAACAAAAAGTAGAAAGAGGGTACAGAGAGTTGTGTTTTCTAAATTTATCCATCTCATGCTCACCAAAAGGAATTCACTAACAAGGTCGATCAGGTCTTGTTAACAAACTCATTCCGAATAACATGGAACCGGAGAATTTTCGAATAACACTAGGTTACCTCAACGGGGATATGCATCTCCCCAACAATAAGAATATCATATTTCTTCTTGACAGTAGGAAGAGGAAATTCAAAACCTCCAATAGTAATTGTTGAAATTTTTCCAATAGAATTGATACTGTGGACTTGAGGTTGTTTCCTCGGAAAGTATACCGTATGCTCATTACCATTAACATGAAAAGTGACATTGCCTTTGGTGCAATTAATAACAGCCCCTGCAGTATTCAAAAAGGGTCTTCCAAGAATAATCACTACAACAAACACCCCCCTATAGCAACACTTGTCTAGCAACGACAATAATACAATGTGTTGCTTGATTGAACCCACCTTCCCCACTTGGCGCTAACCTCCCCGTGTCCACCTCCATCTCTACCCACCTCCATCTCTTTTTGCGCTGTCAATGTCCGCGCATGAAGGGTGAAATCTCCCTTCGCTAAAAATGTTCGAGAGGCAAACCCCGCAACCAAGGCTCCCGCCGCCGCCGCCCCCTCGCCCTCGGTAGCCTGCCCTCGTTCCTCCTCCTAGCTTGCCTCCCTCACCAATTTCTTCACTCGTCAGGAACGCACATTGCGCCGTCGCCCATCCTTCTGCCTCGGGAAGGCATCGACCCTGCCATTCCTCCGCGCGACTGGAGATGTAGACGCCGCCGCCACCCCCTCGCCCTCGGCCGCCTGCCCTCGTTCCTCCTCCAAGCTCGCCTTCCTCGCCAATTTCTCCGCTCATCGGGGACGCACACTGCGTCGGGAAGACATCGCCCCTGCCGTTCCTCCGCGCGACCGGAGATGTAGATGCTGCTGCTGTTCGCCCACACAGCCAGGAACGACACAAGTACCAGCGGACCCGTCCTCCTCAACTGCAGCAGTTCAGCAGGCCTGGTTCTGTCCCTCCTGCATCTGCAATTCTTTATTTGTGTCTTTTTTTGACTTGTGCAATTCTTTAGTTGTTTCCTTAAGGATTTGTCCAGTTCGATTTATTCCCCAAAGAGAACCAATCAACACATGTTACTCAGATCCCTTAGGGATTGAATCCCTTGCATCAACTATTCCGCTTTATATAAATACTGTTCGGCTATATAGTTTAGCAGGGATTATTAGTTATTATATCATGATGGCAGACAACAAAACACAGAGGAGACGTTTGGTTCAGATCATGGTAACGCAAATGGTAACGAAATCATAATACATTGGTAATGGAAATGGAATGAGAAAAACTCGACTTTGTTTGTTTTGTCACTGTAACGGTATGCATATACAATATTTCGTTCTGATTTATGACTTGGGGAAGATTTTATCTGAACAACAACCATAGGTCAGCACGAACACTGCAAGCACTGAATCCAAAACCAAAAAGCCGTGCAGCTGGTGATGCTCTTGCGCTACCGTCGATGGCGGCTCACTTCTCTACACAACATACTGCCACCCCATGGACGTCGTGTTGTCCTCCTGGTCCGCTGCCATGAACGGCTTGCCGGTGCCGGCAGATAGGTTGAGCGACACCGCCAGTTAGAGCCGCCTGGTCAGCTCGGCTGCTCTCGGCTGTCGCATCCCACGCGAACCACGACCCCTCCGCCCCTCCCTCGCCCCCTTGTCGGAGATCAGATTTGAGGAGACGAGAAAGAACAGGAGGGATAACCCTGGTATCATTAACTGTTGCCAGTGAGGTTTGAGCGGTATCGACCGTGAGTAACAATGTAATTGGATTACATGGAAAGGGATTACAAGCCATGTAAACCAAACACGAGTAATGTTTTCAAGTTATGTTGTAATCTGGTTACGGGCAAAAATTGACGAACCAAAAACCTCCAGAGATTTCAAGCACAAGTACTCTTATTATAAAAAAATCATGAATCAATGTACGTATAGATATCAATTAATGCATCATCACATTGCTTTTTCTAGACAACCACATGTTTGTTTACCACGATTATTGCTAGTATATATTTTCTCATTTAATAGTAATGCAAGATCTTTTTCTCTTGTTGCTTCACAGTTTAAATCTTCACTGCAAAGGCATTACACAGTTACTAATAAGCAGAGTATACTCTAATAAGTATATTGGTAATCAACTCTAATACTACATTGATTTCACAAATCTGGAAAATGAAAAAAAACAAATATACGCCCACAACAGCCACAACAACTGATTAGTTCGTGAGGAGAATTGAATAATTCAGCCCTAGCCAGGATGTAGCAGGAAACTAGGATCAAGAACCGTCTCAATCTAACCCTAGTCTATAACTTAAGAAGAGGAGAAGAAAGGGAAGGGCGATGTATCTGTGTCGCTGTCGCTGCCGTCGGAAGATGGCTGCCCCGTCCCTGTCACTTCTGCCTCGTGGTGCAGACTCGTAGTGTTATGTTCCTGTTCAATCCATGACGTCTTTCTATGCATGAATGTGTAATGCAAGGAGAAGAGCCTCTAGCCTGTACGAGCGCGCGCCCAATCTAGCGCTGCCGGCAGCAACTACGCCATCATGTCCTTGCTAGGGGGTGAAAGTGCTAGCTAGCAATTCTCTTTCATCTTTTCCATATTTGGTGAGCTAATCTTCTAATTTTTTGCCCCCAACAATTGATTCCTCACAAAATTTACATCACCCTTTTGCTCCTGCTCACCCTTATTCATGTGGAGCTAGCAACTTAAATTGGGCATGGAACAATCGTAAGTGCCATTACTTTACTGTTTGTACCTACAGTTCTGCTTCTTGATTGTCCTGTGTGATTACTTTACCTCACGGCATTGATTTCGGGTGGCTCTTTCAAATTATAAGTGGATATAGAATGAGGTATCTGTGATCTTTCAGTTTTTGTTCTTTCAATTGTTTTCCTCTTACCTTAATGAATTTATTTATCATATAGCTCCTTTAATTTCCTGATTGAACTATATGTGGACCAGTATGTACTTGCCCCATTGCACTACTATCTATAATAGGGAGATATTGTGCCTTTTGCTTTGTAACAAATGAATTCATGGCATGTGTGTTTGGCTCAGCTACTTTGAATTGTATATGTGTTTTTTTGGGAAATGTGTTGTGCAATACACAAATGCTTAACCATGGATTGTTTCTGCAACCAACACAAGTGACCTCTTCTCAAGTTCGTTTTCTTTTCACAATTTTTGTTTAGTGAGTAACTACTCCGTATTTGGTTACTTGAGTGTCCTCTGCTGACAACTGGATATTAGATGTCTCATTGATTGTGCACGCACGCTCGATAATTCTGTCAATCAGGTATACCTAATCTTTCTTTGAAATGGTCGCATGGCTGTGTCCATGAAGCCATGTGCGACTCTCATGTGCAGGTAATAAAATGCGTCTCCGCAAGTAATGGCTAACTAACGATACCGTTGATGTTACATGCTATTTGGTTGCTATGTGTGTCACGAAGCTTGGTTTGAGTACCCAGTGTTACATAGGCACTGCCTAGGTTCTCGAAATTAGTTTAGATGTATCCTCGTATGCTTAAATTTGGCTAGTGTTGAAATGAAATCTCTTAACTATAAGATAACATAGTATACAGAATGTTCTACACTAGATCAGATGGGGTGATGATCTACTTTTTTTCTTTCTTCGTGCTTTTAGTTTGGTTGCCTCTTGCCATGTTTTATTGGAGAGAAAATGTGGCCATGAGTTGATAGCTGAAACTATCCCAAATCTGATGATGCTTTTTTTCATGTTTTTGCTTCTGCAGGTTCTGATAATCTTATTCATGGATCAGGAAATTATAATTTGTGACTTTGTAGTTCTCAGGTAACTACGAAGTTTTGTGTGATGTAGATTATCTAAGGATATTCAAGTTGTTTGCACTGAGATTTTCTCTTAATACACCATAGCAAGCATGGCTAATGAATCATCCCAAGCTGAGTAGTACAGGAGTAATGTGACGCAAAGCTAATTAGTGCAGAGACCTCTGGAAAATGGAGATGTTCAATTTTCGAGTAATCGGTACTATTGGATTTGCCATTAGCTAGTTACTGAATTCATCTCATTGTTAATATAATATTATGTTTGTATAATTTCTAATAGTAAAGACAAGCTGATAGTTTTCACAATGGACATCCACATCCTATAGGTCAAAGGTGCTTGGAGTTTTGCTGATCAATGATAAATAAATAAATTAGTAGACAGATATAGGTTGCATAATCTATAATGTTGTTTAATAAATTCATGTTAAAGTAGTTTTTCTATTCAGATTATTAATTAGCCCCACATCTACGTATAAAACTAAGTCCTTGTTAATCACATTTGTATGGTGGCCATTTAAATTTTACTTCTCTATTAGCCTGATTTCCTCGACTATAAGTTACTCACCTCATATTGTTGTTGTAGATCACCAAGATAAATTGACGATGCATGGGTCAGATGTTCATTGCAAGGATAAGAATGGAGCTACTACAAGATAATTAGAATGCCATTTTAGGATCAATGTTTCAAACATTATAGTTGATTGCAAGGTCAAGAATTGGGCCACTACTAGATATAGATTCACCTCCTGTAATCGTTGGACCATGTTCTTTGTAATGCAACATAGTCGATTTAATATATGAAATCTATAATCTTTGGATCATGTTCTTTGTAATGCAACATAGTCGATTTAATATATGAGATCTTTTGGTTTGTTATACTGTGCTTCCTATGCACTATGGGCATTGACCTAATAATTATGGATGACAATATATAAAATGTCATGAATTGTTCATGCTATATAATGAAGCTTAATGACACCAACGCATATGAAGGGTTGTTGGTCTCTAGCTTTATATGTTGCTACTTAACAACGCTTGTACACGCTATTTACCAATGCATGCATATACGTTGTTGTAGATCCTTCCAACGCCACCAACGGCAACAGATACTAATCCGTTGGTGTAGACCTTAGCAACACATATATGGACATAAGGCAACGCATTGATAAGTTGCTGTAGGGGGGTTCTTGTTGTAGTGAATAGACATATTATCATCCTCAGGAATATCAAGAATAACAAAATCCATTAAAATAGTAACGTTTGCAACCACAACAGGCACATCCTCACAAATACTGACCAGTATAGCAGTTGATTTGTCAGCCATTTGCAAATATATTTCCATAGGTGTCAACTTATTCAAATAGAGTCTACGATATAAAGGGATAGACATAACACTAACATCGGCTCCAAGATCACATAAAGCAGTTTTAACATAGTTTCTTTTAATGGTCACCAAGTTTCTTTGGAATTCCACCCTTAAAAGTATAATTAGCAAGCATGGTGGAAATTTCAGCTTCCGGTATCTTTCTTTTATTAGTAACAATTTCCTTCATATATTTAGCATAAGGATTCATTTTAAGCATATCAGTCAAACGCATACGCAAAAAGATAGGTCTAATCATTTCAGCAAAGCGCTCAAAATCCTCATCATCCTTTTTCTTGGATGGTTTAGGAGGAAAAGGCATGGGTTTCTGAACCCATGGTTCTCTTTCCTTATCGTGCTTCCTAGCAACAAAGTCTCTCTTATCATAATGTTGATTCTTTGATTGTGGGTTATCAAGATCAACAGCAGGTTCAATCTCTACTACATTGTCATTACTAGGTTGAGCATCAACATGGACATCATTATTAACATTATCACTAGGTTCATGCTCATTACTAGATTGTGTTTCAGCATCAGAAATAGAGATATCATTAGGATTCTTAGGTGTATCAATAACAGGTTCACTAGAAGCATGCAAAGTCCTATCATTTTTCTTTTTCTTCCTTTCAAAAGGACTAGGTGCATCAATATTATTTCTCTGAGAATCTTGCTCAATTCTCTAAGGATGGCCCTCAGGATACAAAAGGTTCCTGAGTCATTTTACCACCTCTAATCATAACTCTAACAGCATTATCATTTTTCTTACTATTAAATTCATTGAGCAAATCATTCTGAGCTTTAAGTACTTGTTCTACTTGAGTGGTAACCATAGAAGCATGTTTACTAATAAGTTTAAGTTCACCTTTAATATTAGCCATATAATCACCCAAGTGTTCAAGCATATCAGCATCACATTTTAATTCTCTATCAAAATAAGCATTGAAGTATTCTTGCTTAACCATAAAGTTATCAAACTCATCTAAGCATGGGCTAGCAAACTTAGTAAATGGGATTTCAGCTTTATCATATCTATAGAGAGAATTTACCTTTACTACCTGTGTCGGGTTATCAAGACCATGTACTTCTTCAACATGCGGTAAATTAAGACCATGTATTTCTTCAATAGGAGGTAAATTCTTAACATCTTCAGCTTTAATACCTTTTTCTTTCATAGATTTCTTTGCCTCTTGCATATCTTCAGGACTGAGAAATAGAATACCCCTTTTTCCAGAGTTGCTTATGAGTTGGTTCAGGAATTGGATCAGGAAGTGTCCGATTATTTTCATTAGTCAACATATTATTCAATAAAATTTCAGCTTCATCTAGTGTTCTTTCCCTGAAAACACAACCTGCACAACTATCCAGGTGGTCTCTGGAAGCATCGGTTAGTCCATTATAAAAGATATCAAGTATTTCATTTTTCTTAAGAGGATGATCGGGCAAAACATTAAGTAATTGGAGAAGGCTCCCCCAAGCTTGTGGTAGAGACTATGATAACCCACAAGTATAGGGGATCACAACAGTTTTCGAGGGTAGAGTATTCAACCCAAATTTATTGATTCGAGACAAGGGGAGCCAAAGAATATTCTCAAGTATTAGCAGCTGAGTTGTCAATTTAACCACACCTGGAAACTTAATATCTGTAGCAAAGTATTTAGTAGCAAAGTAATATGATAGTAGTGGTAACGATAGCAAAAGGTAGCAGTAGCAAACGTAATGTTTTGGTATTTTGTAGTGATGATAGAAATAGCAATGGAAAAGTAAATAAGCGAAGAACAATATATGGAAAGCTCGTAGGCAATGGATCGGTGATACAGAATTATGCCGGATGCGGTTCATCATGTAACAGTCATAACCTAAGGTGACACAGAACTAGCTCCAATTCATCAATGTAATGTAGGCATGTATTCCGAATATAGTCATACGTGCTTATGGAAAAGAACTTGCATGACATCTTTTGTCCTACCCTCTCGTGGCAGCGGGGTCCTAATGGAAACTAATGGATATTAAGGCCTCCTTTTAATAGAGTAACGGACCAAAGCATTAACACATAGTGAATACATGAACTCCTCAAACTACGGGCATCATCGGGAGTGGTCCCGATTATTGTCACTTCGGGGTTGTCGGATCATAACACATAGTAGGTGACTATAGACTTGCAATATAGGATCAAGAACTCTCATATATTGATGAAAATATAATAGGTTCAGATCTGAAATCATGGCACTCGGGACCTAGTGACAAGCATTAAGCATAGCAAAGTCACAGCAACATCAATCTCAAAACATAGTGGATACTAGGGATCAAACCCTAACAAAACTAACTCGATTACATGATAGATCCCATCCAACCCATCACCGTCCAGCAAGCCAACGATGGAATTACACACGCACGGCGGTGAGCATCATGAAATTGGTGATGGAGGATGGTTGATGATGACGATGGCGACGGATTCCCCTCTCCGGAGCCCCGAACGGACTCCAGATCAGCCCTCCCGAGAGGTTTAGGGCTTGGCGGCGGCTCCGTATCGTAAAACGCGATGAATCCTTTTCTCTGTTTTTTTTCTCCCCGGAAGCAAATATATAGAGTTGGAGTTGAGGTCGGAGGAGCTCCAAGGGGCCCACCCCCACCCTCGTGGACAGGTGGTGGGCCCCTGGTCTTCATCTTTTGCAAGGATTTATTATTATTTCCGAATAGATATTCCGTGAAGTTTCAGGTCATTCCGAGAACTTTTGTTTCTGCACATAAATAACACCATAGCAATTCTGTTGAAAACAGCGTCAGTCTGGGTTAGTTCCATTCAAATCATGCAAGTTAGAGTCCAAAACAAGGGCAAAAGTGTTTGGAAAAGTAGATATGACGGAGACGTATCAACTCCCCAAAGCTTAAACCTTTGCTTGTCCTCAAGCAATTCAGTTGATAAACTGAAAGTGATAAAGAAAAACTTTTACAAACTTTGTTTGCTCTTGTTGTAAATATGTAAAGCCAACATTCAAGTTTTCAACAAAGATCATGACTAACCACATTCACAATAACACTTAGGTCTCAAGTTTACTCATATCAATGGCATAATCAGCTAGCGAGCAATAATAATAAATCTCGGATGACAACACTTTCTCAAAACAATCATAATATGATATAACAAGATGGTATCTCGCTAGCCCTTTCTGAGACCGCAAAACATAAATGCAGAGCACCTTTAAAGATCAAGGACTGACTAGACATTGTAATTCATGGTAAAAGAGATCCAGTCAAGTCATACTCAATGTAAACTAACAATAATGAATGCAAATGACAGTGGTGCTCTCCAACTGGTGCTTTTTAATAAGAAGATGATGACTCAACATGAAAGTAAATAGATAGGCCCTTCGCAGAGGGAAGCAGTGATTTGTAGAGGTGCCAGAGCTTGGGTTTGAAATAGAGATGAATAATATTTTGAGCGGTATACTTTCATTGTCAACATAACAACCAAGAGATGGCAATATCTTCCATGCTACACATATTATAGGCGGTTCCCAAACAGAATGGTAAAGTTTATACTCCCCCTCCACCAACAAGCATCAATCCATGGCTTGCTCGAAACAACGAGTGCCTCCAACTAACAAGAGTCCCAGGGGGAGTTTTGTTTGCAACTATTTTGATGTGATTTGCATAAAGCATGGGACTGGGCATCCCGGTGACCAGCCACTTTCTCGTGAGTGAGGAGCGGAGTCCACTCCTCTTGAGAATAACTCGCCTAACATGGAAGATTCAGACAACCCTAGTTGATACATGAGCTATTCGAGCATACAAAATAGGATATTTATTTGAAGGTTTAGAGTTTGGCACATACAAATTTACTTGGAACGACAGTTGGATGCACAAGCAGTATTCCCGCTTAGTACAGGTGGAGGCTAGCAAAAGACTGGGAAGCGACCAGCTAGAGAGCGACAACAGTCATGAACATGCATTAAAATTAATAAACACCGAATCCAAGCATGAGTAGGATATAATCCATCATGAACATAAATATCATGAAGGCTATGTTGATTTTGTTTCAACTACGTGCGTGAACATGCGCCAAGTCAAGTCACTTAAATCATTCAGAGGATACCACCCTATCATACCACATCACAACCATTTTAATAGCATGTTGGCACGCAAGGTAAACCATTATAAGCTCCTAGCTAATCAAGCATGGCACACGAAACTATGATCTCTAGTTGTCATTGCAAACATGTTTATTCATAATAGGCTGAATCAGGAACGATGAACTAATCATATTTACAAAAACAAGAGAGGTCGAGTTCATACCAGCTTTTCTCATCTCAGACAGTCCATCATATATTGTCATAGTTGCCTTTCACTTGCACGACCGAATAGTGTGAATAATAATAATAATAATAGTGCACGTGCATTGGACTAAGCTAGAATCTGCAAGCATTCAATAAACATGAGAAGACAAGGCAATATGGGCTCTTTTGTCAGATCAACAATAATGCATATAAGAGCTACTTCAGCAATTTAATTATGGTCTTCTCCTATCGACCCCAAAGAAAAGAAAAGAAATAAAACTATTTACACGGGAAAGCTCCCAACAAGCAAAAGAAGAACATGAAATCTTTTTGGGTTTTCTTTTTAATTAAGACTACAAGCATGGAAAGTAAACTAATTAAAAGCTACGACTAATTTTTTGGTTTTTTCTTAAGGTTTATCAAACACACAAGAAGAAAGCATAAAAAGGAAAATAAACTAGCATGGATGATACAAAGAAAAAGTATGAGCACCGACATCTAGCAATGAGTGTGTGAACATAAATGTAATGTCGGTGAGAAATACGTACTCCTCCAAGCTTAGGCTTTTGGCCTAAGTTGGTCTATGGCCACGGTTGGCCTCGCGGATATCCATAATAATAGTTGGGGTCGTACTAAGATGCAGCGGCTATCGCCTCCTGAGCCGCAGCATGGCCACGAGCGGCTTCCGCCCTCCTCTCGTACTCATCTGCCTCCTCTCTGGTAATAACATATCTTCCTTTTGCCTCCTCACAAAGGAACTAGTGAGACAGTGGTACTGACGGTATTTTTCTTCCTCGAAGCTCACAAGATCAGCGTTACGCAAATATGCGTTAAATTCTTCCTTAATTCCCGCTCGATCCATAAAGTTTTCCGAAGGCCATTCACAAGGACGCACTGGAGCGTTTCTTGGTTGCTCATTATCAGCATCACGCATTGCAAGCCTGGGCTCTTGTTTCCTTGAAGAGCCCCCTTGGTACATTTTCCTACACATATTTCTTCCTCTGAAAAATATCTAAAATTTTTAGTAACTTCAAAATAAAAGTGATCCAAACTCAATAATATTGAGAGCAACTACTCCTACAAGTGCCTAGAGCCTATATCATGCATCAAAACTACTTTTGACCATATAAATTTGACATGCAAGCTCAAGAACAGGGTCACCTAAGCAGCACAAATTTGCAATGAATAAAGAACTAGAACAAAAACTAATTGGACCAATGGAGGAGTCACATACCAAGGAACAATCTCCCCAAGCAGTTTTGTGAGAGGTGCTTTGAGCAAGGAGATCGAAAATGGAAGCAAAATGAGCTTGGACTCGGGTTTGAGCTGGATATTCGTGTTTGTGGGAGGAAGAAGGAGTGTGTGGGTGCAGGAATAAGTGGAGGAGGGCCACCGTGGGCCCATGAGGTAGGGGGCGCGCCTAGGGGGGTAGGGCGCGCCCCTGACCCTCGTGGCCAGGTGCCAGCTCCTCCTGCTGTGTTCTCAGTTCCAAATATTCTCAAATATTCCAGAAAAAATCATATTTAAATTTCAGGGCATTTGGAGAACTTTTATTTTCGGGGTATTTTTATATTGCACGGATAAATCAGATAACAAACAGAAAATACTATTTTTATTTTATTTAATATAAATAACAGAAAGTAAGAGGAGGGTACAGCAGGTTGTGCCTTCTAGTTTCATCCGTCTCATGATCATCAAAAGGAATCCACTAACAAGGTTGATCAAGTCTTGTTAACGAACTCATTCCGAATAACGTGGAACCGGAGAAATTTCGAATAACACTATGTTACCTCAACGGGGATATGCACATCCCCAATAACAAGAATATCATATTTCTTCTTGACAGTAGGAAGAGGAAATTCTAAACCTCCAAATATAATCGATGGAATTTTTCCAATAGAGTTGATACTATGAACTTGAGGTTGTTTCCTCTAAAAGTGTACCATATGCTCATTACCATTAACATGAAAAGTGACATTGCCTTTAGTGCAATCAATAACAGACCCTGCAGTATTCAAAAAGGGTCTTCCAAGAATAATAGACATACTATCGTCCTCGGGAATATCAAGAATAACAAAGTCCGTTAAAATAGTAATGTTTGCATCTACAACAGACAGATCCTCACAAATACCGACAGGTATAGCAGTTGATTTATAAGCCATTCACAAAGATATTTTAGTATGTGTCAACTTATTCAAATCAAGTCTACAACATAAAGAGAGAGGCATAACACTAACACCGGCTCCAAGATCACATAAAGCAGTTTTAACATAGTTTCTTTTAATGGAGCATGGTATAGTTGGTACACCGGGATCTCCAAGTTTCTTTGGTATTCCACCCTTAAAAGTATAATTAGCAAGCATGGTGGAAATTTCAGCTTCCAGTATCTTTCTTTTATTTGTAACAATATCTTTCATATACTTAGCATAAGGATTCATTTTGAGCATATCAGTTAATCGCATATGCAAAAAGATAGGTCTAATCATTTCAGCAAAGCGCTCAAAATCCTCATCATCCTTTTTCTTGGATGGTTTGGGAGGAAAAGGCATGGGTTTCTGAACCCAAGGCTCTCTTTCCTTACCGTGTTTCCTAGCAACAAAGTCTCTGTTATCATAACGTTGATTCTTTGATTGTGGGTTATCAAGATCAACAACAAGTTCAATTTCTATATCATTATTATTGCTAGGTTGAGCATCAACATGAACATTATCATCAACATTATCACTAGTTTCAGGTTCATTACCAGATTGTGTTTCAGCATCAGAGATAGAAATATTATTTGGATTCTCAGGTGTTTCAGTAATAGGTTCACGAGAAGCATGCAAAGTCCTATCATTTTTCTTTTTCTTCCTATTAGAAGGACTAGGTGCATCCACATTATTTCTCTGAGAATCTTGCTCAATTCCCTTTGGGTGTCCTTCAGGATACAAAGGTTCCTGAGTCATTCTACCACCTCTAGTCATAACTCTAACGGTGTTATCATTATTCTTACTATTCATTTCATTGAGCAAATCATTTTGAGCTTTAAGTACTTGTTCTACTTGAGTGGTAACCATAGAAGCATGTTTACTAATAAGTTTAAGTTCACCTTTGACATTAGCCATATAATTACCCAAGTGTTCAAGCATATCTGAATTGTATTTCAATTGTCTACCAAAATAATCATTAAAATCTTCTTGCTTAACCATAAATTTATCAAACTCATCTAAGCATGGGCTAGCAAATTCAGTAAACGGGATTTCAGCTTTATCATATATATAGAGAGAATTTACCTTTACTACCCGTGTCGGGTTATCGGGACCATGCGTTTCTTCAATAGGAGATGGATTAAGGTCATATGTTTCTTCAACAGGCGGTAAATTAAGACCGTGTATTTCTTCAATAGGAGGTAAATTCTTAACATCTTCAACTTCAATACCTTTTCTGTCATAGATTTGTTTGCCTCTTGCATATCTTCAGGACTCAGAAACAGAACACCCCTCTTCTTCGGAGTTAGTTTAGGAATAGGCTTAGGAAGTGTCCAATTATTTTCATTTGTCAAAATATTATTCAATAGAATTTTAGCTTCATCTGATGTTCTTTCCCTGAAAACAGAACCAGGATAACTATCCAGGTAATCTCTGGAGGCATTGGTTAGTCCATTATAAAAGATATCAAGTATTTCATTTTGCTTAAGAGGATGATCAGGCAAAGCATTAAGTAATTGGAGAAGCCTCCCCCAAGCTTGTGGGAGACTCTCTTCTTCAATTTTCACAAAATTATATATATCCCTTAAAGCATCTTGTTTCTTATGAGCGGGGAAATATTTAGCAGAGAAGTAATAAATCATATCCTAGGGACTACGCACACAACCAGGATCAAGAGAATTAAACCATATCTTAGCATCACCCTTTAATGAGAACGGAAATATTTGAAGGATATAAAAGTAACAAGTTCTCTCATCATTAGTGAACAGGGTGGCTAT
This sequence comes from Triticum urartu, assembly GCF_056163025.1. Classification (NCBI taxonomy): domain Eukaryota; kingdom Viridiplantae; phylum Streptophyta; class Magnoliopsida; order Poales; family Poaceae; genus Triticum; species Triticum urartu. Next base: position 506,763,431 of record NC_141875.1, on the reverse strand, counting down.
CACATTTAATTTAGTAAGATGTGCCACAACAGTTTTAGATTCATAGCCATGAAAAGGATCAGATTCAACCAAAGTAATTATATCAGGATCAACAGAGAATTCATAATCCTTATCAGTAACAAAGATAGGTGAAGTAGCAAAAGCAGGGTCAGGATTCATCCTAGCATTTAGAGATTGCTTATTCTAGTTAGCTAATAACCTCTTAAGTTCATAACTATCTTTGCAAGCTAAAATAGCTAAAGAAGCTTCTTTATCAAAAACATAACCCTTAGGAATAACGGGCAAGTCTTCATCATCACTTTCATCAATATTATCAGATTCAATATTTTCATTATCTCTAACCCTAGCAAGTTGCTCATCAAGAAATTCACCAAGTGGCACAGTAGTATCAAGCATAGAAGTAGTTTCATCATAAGTATCATGCGTAGCAGAAGTGGCATCATCAATAACACGCGACATATCAGAACGAATAGCAGAAGCAGGTTTAGGTGTCGCAAGCTTACTCAAAACAGAAGGTGAATCAAGTGCAGAGCTAGATGGCAGTTCCTTACCTCCCCTCGTAGTTGAGGGATAAATCTTGGTTCTTGGATCTCTCAAGTTCTTCATAATGATAATCAGATATAAATCCCAAGTGACTCAAAGAATAGAGCTATGCTCCCTGGCAACGGTGCCAGAAATCTTCGGGCGACCTCTTGAGCACTGCGTTGGATTTCCTTGAAGAGGAAAGGCTGATGCAGCAAAGTAGCGTAAGTATTTCCCTCAGTTTTTGAGAACCAAGGTATCAATCCAGTAGGAGGCTATGCGCGAGTCCCTCGTACCTGCACAACACAAATAACTCCTCGCAACCAACACGATAAGGGGTTGTCAATCCCTTCACGGTCATTTACGAGTGTGAGATCTGATAGATATGATAGAATAATATTTTTGGTATTTTTGTGATAAAGATGCAAAGTAAAATAAAAGCAAAGTAAAAAGCAAAGGAAATAACTAAGTATTGGAATATTAACATGATGAAGATAGACCCGGGGGCCATAGGTTTCACTAGTGGCTTCTCTCAAGAGCATAAGTATTTTACGGTAGGTGAACGAATTACTGTTGAGCAATTGACAGAATTGAGCATAGTTATGAGAATATCTAGGTATGATCATGTGTATAGGCATCACGTCTGAGACAAGTAGACCGACTCCTGCCTGCATCTACTACTATTACTCCACTCATCGACCGCTATCTAGCATGCATCTAGAGTATTAAGTTCATGAAAACAGAGTAACGCCTTAAGAGAGATGACATGATGTAGAGGGATAAATTCATGCAATATGAAAAGAAACCATCTTGTTATCCTCGATGGAAACAATACAATACGTGCCTTGCTGCTCCTACTATCACTAGGAAAGGACACCGCAAGATTGAACCCAAAGCTAAGCACTTCTCCCATTGCAAGAAAGATCAATCTAGTAGGCCAAACCAAACTGATAATTCAAAGAGACTTGCAAAGATAACCAATCATACATAAAAGAATTCAGAGAAGATTCAAATATTGTTCATAGATAATCTTGATCATAAACCCACAATTCATCGGTCTCAACAAACACACCGCAAAAAGAAGATTACATCCAATAGATCTCCACAAGAGAGGGGGAGAACATTGTATTGAGATCCAAAAAGAGAGAAGAAGCCATCTAGCTAATAACTATGGACCCGAAGGTCTGAGGTAAACTATTCACACTTCATCGGAGAGGCTATGGTGTTGATGTAGAAGCCCTCCGTGATGGATGCCCCCTCCGGCAAAGCTCCAGAACAGGCCCCAAGATGGGATCACGTGGATACAGAAAGTTACGGTGGTGGAATTAGGGTTTTGGCTCCGTATCTGATTGTTTGGGGGTACGCAGGTATATATAGGAGGAAGGAGTACGTAGGGGGCCCACGGGGGTGGAGGGCGCGCCGGGGGGGGGGCGGGTAGGCGCACCCCCTACCTCATGGCCTCCCTGTTGGTTGCTTGACGTAGGGTCCAAGTCTTCTGGGTCTTGTTCGTTCCAAAAATCACGTTCCCGAAGGTTTCATTCCTTTTGGAATTCGTTTGATATTCCTTTTCTTCGAAACCCTAAAATAGGCAAAAACAACAATTCTGGGATGGGCCTCCGGTTAATAAGTTAGTCCCAAAAATAATATAAAAGTGGATAATAAAGCCCAATAATGTCCAAAACAGTAGATAATATAGCATGGAGCAATCAAAAATTATAGATACCGTGGAGACGTATCAAGCATCCCCAAGCTTAATTCCTGCTCGTCCTAGAGTAGGTAAATGATAAAAAAGATAATTTTTGATGTGAAGTGCTACTTGGCATAATTTTAATGTAATTATTCTTAATTGTGGTATGAATATTCAGATCCGAAAGATTCAAGATAAAAGTTTAATATTGACATAAAAATAATAATACTTCAAGCATACTAACAAAGCAATCATGTCTTCTCAAAATAACATGGCCAAAGAAAGTTATCCCTACAAAATCATATAGTCTGGCTATGCTCTATCTTCACCACACAAAGTATTTAAATCATGCACAACCCCGATGACAAGCCAAGCAATTGTTTCATACTTTTGACATTCTCAAACTTTTTCAATCTTCACGCAATACATGAGCGTGAGCCATGGATATAGCACTATATGTGGAATAGAATGGTGGTTGTGGAGAAGACAAAAAAGGGAGAAGATAGTCTCACATCAACTAGGAGACGGGCTATGGAGATGCCCATCAATAGATATCAATGTGAGTGAGTAGGGATTGCCATGCAACGGATGCACTAGAGCTATAAGTATATGAAAGCTCAACAAAAGAAACTAAGTGGGTGTGCATCCAACTTGCTTGCTCATGAAGACCTAGGGCATTATGAGGAAGCCCATCATTGGAATATACAAGCCAAGTTCTATAATGAAAAATTCCCACTAGTATATGAAAGTGACGAAATGAGAGATTCTCTATCATGAATATCATGGTGCTACTTTGAAGCACAAGTGTGGTAAAAGGATAGTAGCATTGCCCCTTCTCTCTTTTTCTCTCATTTTTTATTTGGGCTTTTTCTCTTTTTTTATGGCCTCTTTTCTTTCCCCTTTTTTTTATTTTTTGTCCGGAGTCTCATCCCGACTTGTGGGGGAATCATAGTCTCCATCATACTTTCCTCACTGGGACAATGCTCTAATAATGATGATCATCACACTTTTATTTTCTTACAACTCAACAATTACAACTCGATACTTAGAACAAAATATGACTCTATATGAATGCCTCCGGCGGTGTACCGGGATATGCAATGAATCAAGAGTGACATGTATGAAAGAATTATGAATGGTGGCTTTGCCACAAATACGATGTCAATTACATGATCATGCTAAGAAATATGACAATGATGGAGTGTGTCATAATAAATGGAACGGTGGAAAGTTGCATGGAAATATATCTTGGAATGGCTATGGGAATGCCATAATAGGTAGGTATGGTGGCTATTTTGAGGAAGGTATATGGTGGGTGTATGATACCGGCGAAAGGTGCGCGGTATTAGAGAGGCTAGCAAAGGTGGAAGGAAGAAAAGTGCGTATAATCCATGGACTCAACATTAGTCATAAAGAACTCATATACTTATTGCAAAAATCTACAAGTTATCAAAGCAAAGTATTACGCGCATGCTCCTAGGGGGATAGATTGGTAGGAAAAGACCATCGCTCGTCCCCGACCGCCACTCATAAGGAAGACAATCAAAAAATAAATCATGCTCCGACTTCATCACATAACGGTTCACCATACGTGCATGCTATGGGAATCACAAACTTTAACACAAGTATTTGTCAAATTCACAACTACTCAACTAGCACAACTTTAATATCGCCATCTTCATATCTCAAAACAATTATCAAGCATCAAACGTCTCATAGCATTCAACACACTCATAAGAAAGTTTTTACTATTCTTGAATACCAAGCATATCAGGATTATTTAAGCAAATTACCATGCTATTTAAGACTCTCAAAATAATCTAAGTGAAGCATGAGATATCAATAGTTTCTACAAAACAATTCCACCACCGTGCTCTAAAAAATATAAGTGAAGTACTAGAGCAAAAACTATATAACTCAAATGATATAAGCGAAGCACATAGAGTATTCTAACAAATTCCAAATCATGTATGGCTATCTCAAAAGGTGTGTACAGCAAGGATGATTGTGGTAAACTAAAAGTAAAAGACTCAAATCATACAAGACGCTCCAAGCAAAACACATATCATGTGGTGAATAAAAATATAGCTCCCAGTAAAGTTACCGATAGAAGTAGACAAAAGAGGGGATGCCTTCCGGGGCATCCCCAAGCTTTGAATTTTAGGTGTACTTAGATTATCTTGGGGGTGCCATGGGAATCCCCAAGCTTAGGCTCTTTCCACTCCTTGTTCCATAATCCATCAAATCTTTACCCAAAACTTGAAAACTTCACAACACAAAACTTAAAGTAGAAAATCTCGTGAGCTCCGTTAGCGAAAGAAAACAAAAGACCACTTCAAGGTACTGTAATGAACTCATTATTTTTTTATATTTGTGTTAAACCTACTGTATTCCAACTTCTCTATGGTTTATAAATATTTTACTAGCCATAGATTCATCAAAATAAGCAAACAACTCACGAAAAACAGAATCTGTCAAAAACAGAACAGTCTGTAGTAATCTGTAGCTAGCGCAAGATCTGGAACCCCAAAAATTCTAAAATAAATTGCTGCACCTGAGGAATTTATATATTAATCACCTTCAAAAATAATTAACTAAATAACACTTTCCAAATAAAAATGGCAGCTGTTCTCGTGAGCGCTAAAGTTTCTGTTTTTTACAGCAAGATAACAAGACTTTCCCCAAGTCTTCCCAACGGTTCTACTTGGCACAAACACTAATTAAACACAAAAAACACAACCAAAACAGAGGCTAGGTAAATTATTTATTAGTAAAAAGGAGCAAAAAGCAAGGAATAAAAATAAAATTGGGTTGCCTCCCAACAAACGCTATCGTTTAACGCCCCTAGCTAGGCATAAAAAGCAAGGATTGATCTAGGTATTGCCATCTTTGGTAGGCAATCCATAAGTGGCTCTCATAATAGATTCATAAGGTAATTTAATTTTCTTTCTAGGAAAGTGTTCCATGCCTTTCCTTAACGGAAATTGGAATCTAATATTTCCTTCCTTCATATCAATAATTGCACCAATCGTTCTAAGGAAAGGTCTACCAAGAATAATAGGACATGAAGGATTGCAATCTATGTCAAGAACAATAAAATCTACGGGCACATAATTCCTATTTGCGACAATAAGAACATCACTGACTCTTCCCATTGGTTTCTTAATAGTGGAATCCGCAAGTCTACTAGTTCTATGAAGGATAGAACTACCCATAGAAGGCAAATCACCGGCACAAGTAAAGAAATCTTGGATAACTCCTTTTCCAATAATATTAGCACTACCAATACGAATTTTTTTGTATGTAAGATAGGGGGTTCTTCAGCAGGAGCGTCAGAATTTTTCAAGATATTATTATTGTCCATATCGACAATAATTTCCCCAATTTCAGACATAACGGCAGAAAGTGCAAAAGGCAAAAAGAGGCAAATAGAGAAAGAGAGGGAGGATAGAGAGAGAGGGTGAGTAAAATGGCAAGGGTGAAGTGGGGGAGAGGAAAATGAGAGGCAAATGGCAAATAATGTAATGCGGGAGATAAGGGTTGTGATGGGTACTTGGTATGTTGACTTTTGCGTAGACTCCACTGTCACGCGGGTGACCCGGGTTCGTTCCCCGGCAACAGCGCCAGAAAATAGTCTTGATAACCCACAAGTATAGGGGATCGCAACAGTTTTCGAGGGTAGAGTATTCAATCCAAATTTATTGATTCGACACAAGGGGAGCCAAAGAATATTCTCAAGTATTATTAGCAGCTGAGTTGTCAATTCAACCACACCTGGAAACTTAATATCTGCAGCAAAGTATTTAGTAGCAAAGTAATATGATAGTAGTGGTAATGGTAGCAAAAGGTAACGGTAGAAAAAGTAATGTTTTTGGTATTTTGTAGTGATGATAGCAATAGCAATAGAAAAATAAATAAGCGAAGAACAATATATGGAAAGCTCATAGGCAATGGATCGGTGATAGAGAATTATGCCGGATGCGGTTCATCATGTAACAGTCATAACCTAGGGTGACACAGTACTAGCTCCAATTCATCAATGTAATGTAGGCATGTATTCCGAATATAGTCATACGTGCTTATGGAAAAGAACTTGCATGACATCTGTTGTCCTACCCTCCCATGGCAGCGGGGTCCTAATGGAAACTAAGGGATATTAAGGCCTCCTTTTAATAGAGTACCGGACCAAAACATTAACACATAGTGAATACATGAACTCCTCAAACTACGGTCATCACCGGGAGTGGTCCCAATTATTGTCACTTCGGGGTTGCCGGATCATAACACATAGTAGGTGACTATAGACTTGCAAGATAGGATCAAGAACTCTCATATATTGATGAAAACATAATAGGTTCAGATCTGAAATCATGGCACTCGGGCCCTAGTGACAAGCATTAAGCATAGCAAAGTCATAGCAACATCAATCTCAGAACATAGTGGATACTAGGGATCAAACCCTAACAAAACTAACTCGATTACATGATAGATCCCATCCAACCCATCACCATCCAGCAAGCCTACGATGGAATTACTCACGACGGTGGTGAGCATCATGAAATTGGTGATAGAGGATGGTTGATGATGACGATGGCGACGGATTCCCCTCTCCGGAGCCCCGAACGGACTTCAGATCAGCCCTCCTGAGAGGTTTTAGGGCTTGGCGGCGGCTCCGTATCAGAAAATGCTATGAATCCTTCTCTCTGGTTTTTTTCTCCCCGAAAGCAAGTATATAGAGTTGGAGTTGAGCTCAGACGAGCTCCAGGGGGCCCACGAGGTAGGGGGCACGTCCTAGGGTGGCAGGCGCACCCCCACCCTCGTGGACAGGTGGTGGGCCCCCTGGTGTTCATCTTTCGCAAGGATTTTTTATTATTTCTGAATAGATGTTCTATGAAGTTTCAGGTCATTCCGAGAACTTTTGTTTCTGCACATAAATAACACCATAGCAATTCTGCTGAAAACAGCGTCAGTCCGGGTTAGTTCCATTCAAATCAAGCAAGTTAGAGTCCAAAACAAGGGCAAAAGTGTTTGGAGAAGTAGATACGACAGAGACATATCACTCTCTTCTTCAATTTGCACAAAATTATATATTTCCCTTAAAGCAGCTTGTTTCTTATGAGCGAGGAAATATTTAACAGAGAAGTAATAAATCATATCTTGGGGACTACACACACAACCAGGATCAAGAGAATGAAACCATATCTTAGCATCAACCTTTAATGAGAACGGAAATAATTTAAGGATATAATAGTAGCGAGTTTTCTCATCATTAGTGAACAGAGTAGCTATATCATTTAATTTAGTAAGATGTGCCACAACAGTTTCAGATTTGTAGCCATAGAAAGGACCAGATTCAACTAAAGTAATTATCTCAGGATCAACAAAGAATTCATAATCCTTATGAGTAACAAAGATAGGTGAAGTAGCATAAGTAGGATCATATTTCATTCTAGCATTCATAGTTTTTTTGTTTCAGCTTAGCTAATAATTTCTTAAGATCACTCCTATCATTGCAAGCAAGAAAATCTCTAGCAGTTTCTTCATCCATAACATAGCCCTCAGACACAACAGGTAATTCATATCTAGGGGGAGAGTCTTCATCATCACTTTCATCAATATTATCAGTTTCAATAATTTCATTCTCTCTAGCCCTAGCAAGTTGTTCATCAAGAAAATCACCAAGTGGCAAAGTAGTATCAACCATAGAAGTAGTTTCATCATAAGTATCATGCATAGCACAAGTGGCATCATCAATAACATGTGACATATCAGAATTAATAGCAGAAGAAGGTTTAGGTGTCGCAAGCTTACTCAAAACAGAAGGTGAATCAAGTGCAGAGCTAGATGGCAGTTCCTTACCTCCCCTAGTAGTTGAGGGATAAATCTTGGTTCTTGGATCTTTCAAGTTCTTCATAATGATAATCAGATATAAATGGCAAGTGACTCAAAGAATAGAGCTATGCTCCCCGGCAACGGCGCCAAAAAATAGTCTTGATAACCCACAAGTATAGGGGGTCGCAACAGTTTTCGAGGGTAGAGTATTTAGCCCAAATTTATTGATTCGACACAAGGGGATCCAAAGAATATTATCAAGTATTAGCAGCTGAGTTGTCAATTCAACCACACCTGGAAACTTATATCTTCAGCAAAGTGTTTAGTAGCAAAGTAATATGATAGTAGTGGTAACGGTAGTAAAAGGTAATGGTAGCAAAATTAATATTTTTGGTGTTTTGTAGTGATGATAACAATAGCAATGGAAAACTAAATAAGCGAAGAACAATATATGGAAAGCTCGTAGGCAATGGATCGGTGATGGAGAATTATGCCGAATGCGGTTCATCATATAACAGTCATAACCTAGGGTGACACAGAACTAGCTCTAGTTCATCAATGTAATGTAGACATGTATTCCGAATATAGTCATACGTGCTTATGGAAAAGAACTTGCATGACATCTTTTGTCCTACCCTCCCGTGGCAGCGGGGTCCTAATGGAAACTAAGGGATATTAAGGCCTCCTTTTAATAGAGTACCAGACCAAAGCATTAACATAGTGAATACATGAACTCCTCAAACTACGGGCATCACTGGGAGTGGTCCCGATTATTGTCACTTTAGGGTTGCCGGATCATAACACATAGTAGGTGACTATAGAGTTGCAAGATAGGATCAAGAACTCTCATATATTGATGAAAACATAATAGGTTCAGATCTGAAATCATGGCACTCAGGCCCTAGTAACAAGCATTAAGCATAGCAAAGTCATAGCAACATCAATCTCAGAACATAGTGGATACTAGGGATCAAACCCTAACAAAACTAACTCAATTACATGATAAATCTCATCCAACCCATCACCGTCTAGCAAGCCTACGATGGAATTACTCACGCATGGCGGTGAGCATCATGAAATTGGTGATGGAGGATGGTTGATGATGACGATGGCGACGGATTCCACTCTCCGGAGCCCCGAACGGACTCCAGATCAGCCCTCCCGAGAGAGTTTAGGGCTTGGCGGCGGCTCCGTATCGTAAAACATGATGAATCCTTCTCCCTGGATTTTTTCTCCCCGAAAGTAAATATATGGAGTCAGGGTTGAGGGTGGTGGAGCGTCAGGGGGCCCACGAGGCAGGGGGGCGCGCCCAGGGGGGTAGGGCGCGCCCCACCCTCGTGGATAGGTGGAGGCCCCCCTGACGTGGTTCTTCCTTCAAGTATTTTTATATATTCCAAAATAATTCTCTGTTGATTTTCAGGTCATTCCGAGAACTTTTATTTCTGCACAAAAATAACACCATGGCAATTCTACTGAAAACAACGTCAGTCCGGGTTAGTTCCATTCAAATCATGCAAGTTAGATGCCAAAACAAGGGCAAAAGTATTTGGAAAAGTAGATACGACGGAGAGGTATCATCCCCAAGAATTGTAGACTTCTCGTGCGTGCTCAACTGTAGTGACGATGACGCTGAACCAGTGTGCCTTGTTTTTACCGGCCTCATTTGATAGTTTTCACCTTGTTTTCTGTTAAATAACAAGGCAACCTTTTCTTTGTTACTACTAGTGAATCTGAAATCATTTGGGGTAGACATAGAATATATCACTGCAACCCAATTATCGCAGTAACTATTTTAAAAGAAACTAGCTAGATGCCCGTGCATTGGACGGAACATCAAGATGCATTTGTATGAGTAGATTATCTTGTAAGAGAAAAGGATGAAAAAGGGAAGACCTTATTTGCAAACGTGGAGAGGGGTGTGTGTATCTTTTTTTTGCAAAATTGCCATAGTTTCCTTCCTATCCGTTAGATATAAATCCGACGGCCTATATTGCAGGATGGCACGCACACCATCATCACCAACTCTGTTTTCTAATCCATCCGCTCATAATTATTTTGCTTTTTAGAGATTTCAAAAAGTAACTACATATGGAGCAAAATGAGTGAATCTACACTCCAAAATATGTCTACATACACATCCATGTGGTAGTCCATTTGAAATCTGAAAAAGAAAAATATTTAGGAACGGTGGGAGTATAAGAGTAGACATGGAGATATATCTCCAGCATGGTCCTCAACAAAAATGTGCTGGACTGGTTAGCGCCGGATGCTCGCAACGCGATGACCTGAGTTCAAGTTCTGTCTTTAACTTTAGATTTTTATATTATATATTACTTATTTAATATATACTTCTTTCGCTACTATACTGACAGTGGAACCCACAGAGTACTTAGAATACAAGATTAAGGATGGACTTGTTTCTTTTTAACTTTCTGTACGAAGCTGTAGCCACCCTGCAAGTCACGTGTATACTGTACATGCAATCAACTTTTCATAGAGGGAGAATCATACACGCAATTAAGTCAAATGGATTGGATGTGACTATTATTTCTAGCATAAGAGCATCTCCAACGACATCCGACAAATTTCCTCCCGCTTCCTTCCGCGGAGGACGACATCAAACGCCAGCAGCATACATTTTCACAACTCTAACCAACCAGGTGAAATTCGTGCAAACACGGACTGACTTCATATAAGCATGAAGGATTTCGTATAAAAACCGGATCTTCATATAAACATGATTGATTTCATTATATTTACATGAAGTAAGCAGTCCTAATCCGGCTGTATTGGTATAATTAATACTCCCTCCGTCCGGAAATACTTGTCCTAGAAATGGATGTATCTAGACTTATTTTAGTTATAGATACATCCAATTTATCCATTTTTAGAACAAATATTTCCCGCCGGTCGGAGAGGGAGTACCTAATCTAAATGGCCACCCGTGGATCCCTTTGTCTTCCTCATGTCTGGCAGACCATTGCGGGGTCGACAAAGGTCCTTGGAAGAGAAGAAGCAGCAAAGAAACCACCTGAATGCACAGTCGTTGCCTCGGCGGTGGCCTTCATGGGACCCAAGTGGCGGTGGTGTAACACCCTCGATGCGACTATATCTCCCACGTGTCGAGGCACGACTTAGAGGCATAATTGCATTGAAGGTATATGTCGCAAGTTAGGCAATCTTCACAACATCCCATGTAATATAGATAATAAAAAAGGGGAGACAACATAGTTGGCTTACACTTGCCACATCAATCAAGTACATAAATAACATTACATCATCCAAACACTCATGGCCCGACTACGGCGCCAAAATAAAAGATAACCCAACAAGTGACACGGTCCCGATCACCCCCAACTAGGCACCACTACTGATCATCAGGAAAGGAAACATAGTATCGTTGAGAGTCCTCGTCGAACTCCCACTTGAGCTCAAGCGCGTCACCTGGAGCGGAATCATCAGGCCCTGCATTTGGTTTGGAAGTAATCTATGAGCCATAGGGACTCAGCAATCTCGCACCCTCACGATCAAGACTATTTAAGCTTATAGGTAAGGCAAGGTAAAAATATATGTGGAGCTGCAGCAAGCGACAAGCATATATTGCGGCTATCCTGTTCGCAAAAGAGAGCGAGAAGAGGAGGCAAAGCGCGAGCGAGGAACTAGAGAGCAACCTGTGCAAACATTACTCCAACACCGTGTCCACTTCCCGGACTCCGCCGAGAAGAGGCCATCACAGTAACTCACACGGTTGATTCATTTTAATTAAGTTAAGATTCAAGTTATCTACAACCGGACATTAACAAATTCCCATCTGCCCATAACCGCGCACACGGCTTTCGAAAGTTCAAATCCCTGCAGGGGAGTCCCAACTTAGCCCATGACAAGCTCTCACGGTCAACGAAGGAATAGACCTCCTCCCGAGACGTTCCGATCAGACTCGGTATCTCGGTTCTTCAAGACACTTCGACAGGTTAAAACAAGACCAGCAACACCGCCCGAATGTGCCGACAAATCCTGATAGGAGCTGCACATATCTCGTTCTCAGGGCACACTCAGATGAGCTCTCCATACAACTAAAACCAAATCTCGAGTTTCCCCGAGGGGGCGTTGCACAGGACTCTAGTTTGGACCAACACTCAGAGGAGCACTGGCCCAGGGGGGGTAAAATAAGATGACCCTCGGGCTCCAGAAGCCCAAGGGAAAAAGAGGCTAGGTGGCAAATGGTAAAACCAAGGTTGGGCATTACTGGAAAAGCTTTAATCAAGGTGAACTATCAAGGGGTTCCCATTATAACCCAACCGCGTAAGGAACGCAAAATCCGGGAACATAACACCGATATGACGGAAACTAGGGCGGCAAGAGTGGAACAAAACACTAGGCGAGAGGCCAAGCCTTCCACCCTTTACCAAGTATATAGATGCATTAAGATAACATGGAAATATAATGATATCCCAACAAGTAAATAAATGTTCCAACAAGGAACGGTCTCCAATCTTAACCTGAAACTAGCAACGCTATAAGAGGGGCTGAGCAAAGCGGTAACATAGCCAATCAACGGTTTGCTAGGACATGGTGGGTTAGAGGTTTGACACGGAAATTTGGGAGGCTTGAAAGCAAAAGGTAGGCATCGTAGCATTGGCATAGCAAAAGAGCGAGCATCTAGCAAAGCAAAGATAGTAGTGATTTCGAGGGTATGATCATCTTGCCTGCAAAGTTGTCAGAGTTGACTGGATCCTCGAAAGCAAACTCAACGAGATCCTCGTTAGCAAACTCGTCTCCCGGCTCTACCCAAACAAGACAAACAAGCAAACGGAACACAATCAACCAAGTGCAAGGATCAAACAATATGATGCAAACATGTTATGCTATGCGGGATGCGATGCGGGATGCATATGCAAGATTTGACAAGGGATGCATGAACCTGGCCTCAACTTGGAAATCCAAGTGTGCCACTGGAAAGATGAGATGAAATCGCTTGAAAACGATATAAAGAACGCCGGAATCGGAGCTACGGTTTGGAAATGGCAAGCGATTCAAATATGGTCACGTTCGCTGATTTACAGCAAGTAGCCATCTAAAAGCAACAAGATGAACATGCTACAACACCCAAACATGGCATCAAAATACATGGCAGGGTTGAATTCATGATGCTTAACAAAAGTCTAGCACTGCGCTACGGACAATTCATCCATTAACATGTTCAAACAAGCATGGCAAAAATGCATATGGAAAACAGATTTCAGACTGTGAAATTAACACTTGTCTGGAATTTCAGATCGGGTAGCACTCTTTGGAGCAACAAAACTACATACTACAGGACCTGAACATGGCAAAGTAAAGCATGGAATGGAGCTACTCAAAGAGCTTAACAAAAGTCCCTTAGTGACCTTGAGCCAAAAGGGATCAGAAAACACATTTGCAAGCATGTGAACATAGCAAAAGCATAATTAGTTTTTAGACTTAGTGAAAACTGGATCATGCTAAAAACAGATATCAAGTAGGCATGTGTACGAGCTCGATGCACTCACTACGGAGCAAGTCATGACCAACTCAGCTTACATCCATCAATAATACACAAAATGCTAGCTAGACGTGGCAAGAACAATGACATAGCATGCACGGATCAACTACAACATCATCGGCAAAATCGCTAACAAGTAAACAATCTGCTCAGATTCACGAAATAGCAAAAGTAGAGCTCGATTGGCTCAAGCTAGGGTGCTCCATAATTGCAAACAAAGACATGGATGGATAGAGCACTACAAGATTAACAAAACATCCTTACTGATCATCCTCAAAAGAGGCACGGATCACTAGGAAACAACATGAACATATGGCCATATGAGATAAACAGCTCAAGGACTTGGTGGAAATGCAAAGTCCCTGAAATCAGCATTACCAAGTGCCTCACTTTGCAAGCTTGTGCTAGTCACCACACACATTACAAAAATACATGGGTTGCACCTCTGGAAAGATGGCAAAACTCTTAACAAAACATATGTAGAGCTCATGGGCATATCATGCACACAATAATCATGGCAAAAATGACAAATAGCTAAATGGAGCAGCAGATCTGACAATTATCTCAAGTAGCCCTCTTCTAACAGCATTTCGGGCATCAATATGAACTCAAATTAAAATGATGTAATGGAATGAAATGATGTACTCTCTGAGACGAACATTTTGATATGCTATATGCGCAAAACGGAGCTACAGATGCAAAGTTACGGCACGATGAACATGGCAATATGAGCTAGGGTTTCGGGAGAAAGTCAACCGAGTTTTGGATCTAGATCCACAAACACTGTAGCAAGCACGGGAAACGAGGTTCGCCAGGGTTGAGGACGTCGCCGAACTTTATGAACTCGCCGGAGAAGTGGGTCGTCGGAGTTGCTCGGGTGGAGAAGAAGTGGCCGGCGGCGAGGGAGCCACCAGGCGCGGTCGCCGGCGGTGAGGGGGGCGCCCGCGGCGGAGCTGGCGCGGTGAGGAACTCCAGCACGGGGTGGCGGCCGGCTCGGCCGCGGTGCTCGCCGGCGCGGTGCGGCGGCCGGTGAGGGTGGCGCCGGCTCGGGAGCGGGAGGCGTGGAGTCGGGCGGCGGCGACTCTCGATGGGCTTCGGGGGCCAGAAGCGGGCTCCAGCGGGCCGGCGGGATCTGCGGCGAAGTGGGCGCCTGCCCCGACACGTGGCGGCGCGCTATTGGCGCAGGGCGGCGGCGCGGTGCAGGTCGGACATGTCCGCCCTGTCTGGACTTCGTCCGGCGGCGCGAGGAGGGGGAAGACTAGGGTTTCACCCGTGATTTCGAATGGGGGAGATATTTATAGGCATAGAGGGAGCTAGGAGTGTCCAAATTAGGTGCGGTTTTCGGCCACGCGATCGTGATCGAACGCTCTAGATGATGGAGAGGGTTTTGGTGGGTTTTGGGCCAAATTGGAAGGGTGTTGGGCTGCAACACACACGAGGCCTTTTCGGTTCCTCGGTTAACCGTTGGAGTATCAAACGAAGTCCAAATGGTACGAAACTTGACAGGCGGTCTACCGGTAGTAAACCAAGGCCGCTTGGCAAGTCTCGGTCCAATCCGGAAATGTTTAATCCCCACACACGAAAGAAAGGTAGAATTGACCACCGGAGGAGAACGAAGCACCGGAATGCAAAACGGACAACGGGGAAAATGCTCGAATGCATGAGACGAACACGCATGCACAAGCAATGCACATGATGACATGATATGAGATGCATGACAACGACAACAACACACGGATACAAAGACCCAAACCCAAGAAAATAAAATAACTTAAGGCCGGAAATGGCAAGAGTTGGATTACATATTGGGAAAGTCATATCTGGGGTGTTACAACACTCCACCACTACGAAAGGATCTCGTCCCGAGATCTAGGACTGAAAGAACGCCGGGTACTCAGAACGGAGGTGATCCTCGCGTTCCCAGGTAGCTTCACGGTCGGAATGGTGTGACCACTTGACTTTGAGGAATTTGATTGACTTGTTGCGAGTCTTGCGTTCAGTCTCTTCAAGAATAGCAACTGGGTGCTCACGATAAGAGAGATCTTCTTGGAGATCATGAGTGGGGTAGTTCTTCTCATTGGGCTTTAACTGGCGAGAGGTGTAAGCAACAACTTTCTTCTCTTGCATCAACACTGCGCCAAGACCTTGGAGAGAGGCATCACAAAAGACCTCGTACGGCTTGGATTCATCAGGCGGAGTCAGAACTGGAGCAGTGATCAATTTCTCTTTCAAAGTGTTGAAAGCAATGTCACACTCCGGAGACCAAACGTACTTGACGTGCTTCTAGAGAAGATTTGAGAGAGGCTTCGCAATCTTAGAAAAGTTTTCAATGAATCTTCGGCAGTAGCTTGCGAGACCGAGGAAGCTACGGAGTTGCTTCACGTTCTGAGGAGGTTCCCAATTCACAATTGCAGACACCTTCTCAGGATTCACCGCGATGCCCTTGGCAGAGATGATATGACCAAGATAAAGAACCTCATCGAGCCAAAATTCGCACTTGGAGAACTTGGCGTAGAACTGGTGTTCCCTCAGCTTATCGAGTACCAAACGCAAGTGCTTTGCATGATCTTCCTTGTTCTTAGAGAAAACCAGAATGTCGTCGAGATAGACCAAAACAAAGTCATTGGTGTAGGCGTTGAAGATGAAGTTCATCATGCGAGAGAACGTCGGAGGAGCGTTGACGAGGCCATAATACATGACAGTGTACTCATAAGAACCATAGCTTGTCCTGAAAGCCGTCTTGGGAATATCTTGCTCACGGATTCGAATCTGATGATAACCCATACGAAGATCAAGCTTGGAGAATACTTGGGCACCTTTGAGTTGTTCGAACAGCTCGTTGATGTTGGGAAGTGGGTATTTATTCTTGATGGTCTTCTTGTTCAATGGACGGTAATCAACACAAAGTCGGTCCATTCCATCCTTCTTCTTCACAAAAAGAACACCACAACCCCATGGAGAAGAACTAGGCCGGATGAGACCCATTCTTTCTTGAATATCGAGTTGCTTCTTCAGCTCCTTCAACTCTTCAGGTCCGAGCTTGTAAGGACGCTTGCACACAGGTTCCGTGCCAGGCTCAAGATCAATGACGAATTCAACTGGCCGGTGCGGAGGCATTCCTGGAAGCTCTTCTGGAAAGACGTCTTGATATTCGCAAACGACTGGAATTTGCGAGATAGCATCCAGTTCACCCTTCTCACTGAGAGAAAACAGACGGATGGTATCATCACGAGCGGAAAAGACAATTACATCCTCAGACGAATGAGTCAATTGAATCTGCCTGGCTGCACAATCAAGATGCGCCTTGTGCTTAGAAAGCCAATCCATACCGAGAATAAGATCAATATCCGAGTCACCCAGAACAATAGGAGAAGCTAGAAATTTGTAGTCGCCCAACGTGATAGTAATATCCGGGACGCAGAAATTAGCTGTCATTTGCTTGCCCGATGACACGATTTGCAAGGAATTTTGCAGATACTGATAACCGCACTCATACTTTGATGCAAAAGGTTTGGAAATGAAGCAATGCGATGCACCAGTGTCAAAAAGAACTTTTGCTGGAATATCGTTAACAGGAAGGTTACCCATGATGACATCTGATGAGTCCTCTGCCTGGGCTGCATTCATCAAGTTGACCTTGGCGTGCTTGGGGTTATGCTTGACCACAGGTGTACTTGCCGATCTCACAGGAGGAGGAGGAGGAAGACGCCTCTGATTGAGAAACTTGTTGGCATAGTGACCCTTCTATTGGCACTTGTTGCACGTGACCTCTGAAAGCGGACGGTGATACGAAGCACTTGATCTTGGAGCTTGAGACGAAGTCTTGTTCTGAAAGACAGGGTTGGGTGGGTGGGAAGATCCACTGCCACCTTTGCTCTTCTGCTGATACGGCTAACGGAACGGAGGAGGAGGAAGCCAATACTTCTGCTGCTTGGCCACTTGAGTAGAGGAAGAACGAGTAGTGTCTCTAACTCGCTTCTTTGAAGCATCACACCTCAATTGAGCAGCCTCTTGCTTCAGTGCCATGTTGTAGAACTCAATCTACCTCAAGGGCTCAAAGAGAACAAGAGCTAGCTGAATTTCTTCTCTGTGACCACCCCTGAACTGGTATATCATGCTCTTCTCATCAGGTACGTCTTGCTTGGCAAAGCGGGCGAGCTTCTGAAACAACTTGTTGTAGTCATAGACAGACAAAGAGCCTTGCTTCAGGTTGCGGAATTCCTCACGCTTGCTTTCAACCACGCTCTGAGGGATATGGTGAGCTCTGAAATCTTGACGGAATTCATCCCAAGTGATAACACGTCCACCTCTGGAATCCTTGTACTGCTGGAACCATTCTGCAGCTTGATCTTTGAGTTGGAAGGAAGCGAACTTGACGAAGTCCTCAGGCCTGACGTTACTTCACTCGAAATGCTTGCACAGATCCACAAGCCAATCGTCAGCATTAGTTGCCTCAACACAATTGCTGAAAGTCTTTGGCCCGTTAGCAAGGAACTGGTTGAGTGTAGCAAAGTGATTCTGATTGTTGCCTTGGTTCCCTTGGTTGGGCTCTTGTAGAATTTGCATGATCAACTATGTGTTTGCATTGGTTGCGGCCATCACAGCTTGCCATGCCTCCAGAGGAGGTGGAGGTGGTGGCGGATCTTGATTCTGATTCTGATTGGTGCTCTTAGCGGGAGCCATCCTGAAGAGGTCGACCACCTTTAGCACATAGACAGATAAATGAAGCTGAATCCAACGGAATGAAAATTGCAACATAAAGTCTTCACATCCGAACAAAATGAACGAATGCATTCCTCTTGAAATGGTCACATATCCATAAATTGAGAAGCCACGTAGAATTTAGGTAGAGAGATAAATCAACAAGGTACGGATCAAGAACGAATAATCGGTAAGAAATCCCAATCTCAAACCAACTATCCGTGGAAGAAGAACTAGAGCTACAAGAATTCCCACCTATGAAACTCCCGAACATTTCCGGTTATACAATCAGGTGTTGGGGATACAGGGGAAGCATCATATCTCACCCAAATCTAGCAAATCCTACATCCAGCTGTATCCATCCTTCAACACATAACCGAGAAAAACTTCGGAAACCATCTACCTCAACCTTCGAAAAGCATCCGTTATACAAATTATGGCGATACTCCCGAACTCCCGCCGCAGTACTGGGTGGCGTCGAGGTTATCTCACCAACGAACTGCATAAAAGAGATTTTCAATGTCGGCGTTCTAAACTCAGGTATTCCAGAATTGCAACGATAAAATTATGATGACAACACCTCAGAGCTCAACTCCCCGGGACACTTCCACAAAACCCCTGACAGGAGGCACCAAGACAATGTTCTCGTCATAAAACCATCGGAACGATTCCAAGATACCCGCGTGATCCTAAATTTTTTTTAGTGAAATTTGAGAAGAGAAGAGTCAAAACTCTACGTCAGGATGCCTTACCAGAGCGATGAGGAGACTGGGAAGTAAAAAGAATTCCTAAACTCTCCGATATATAATTCCTAAATGACCTAAAACATTTTTGTAGACACAACTCGGCCGCTAAAAATGATCAAGCAATGGGGCTCCTAAGGTCGGGGAAGGCTCTGATACCAACTTGTAACACCCTCGATGCGACTATATCTCCCACGTGTCAAGGCACGACTTAGAGGCATAATCGCATTGAAGGCATATGTCACAAGTTAGGCAATCTTCACAACATCCCATGTAATATAGATAATAAAAAGGGGAGACAACATAGTTGGCTTACACTCGCCACGTCAATCAAGTACATAAATAACATTACATCATCCAAACACTCATGGCCCGACTACGGCGCCAAAATAAAAGATAACCCAACAAGCGACACGGTCCCGATCACCCCCAACTGGGCACCACTACTAATCATCAGGAAAGGAAACATAGTATCATTGAGAGTCCTCGTCGAACTCCCACTTGAGCTCAAGCGCGTCACCTGGAGCGGAATCATCAGGCCCTGCATCTGGTTTGGAAGTAATCTGTGAGCCATAGGGACTTAGCAATCTCGCACCCTCGCGATCAAGACTATTTAAGCTTATAGGTAAGGCAAGGTAAAAATATATGTGGAGCTGCAGCAAGCGACTAGCATATATGGTGGCTATCCTGTTCGCAAAAGAGAGCGAGAAGAGGAGGCAAAGCGCGAGCGAGAAACTAGAGAGCAACCTGCGCAAACATTACTCCAACACCGTGTCCACTTCCCGGACTCCGCCGAGAAGAGGCCATCACGGTAAATCACATGGTTGATTCATTTTAATTAAGTTAAGATTCAAGTTATCTACAACCAGACATTAACAAATTCCCATCTGCCCATAACCGCGCGCACGGCTTTCGAAAGTTCAAATCCCTGCAGGGGAGTCCCAACTTAGCCCATGACAAGCTCTCACGGTCAACGAAGGAATAGACCTCCTCCCGAGACGTTCCGATCAGACTCGGTATCTCGGTTCTTCAAGACACTTCGACAGGTTAAAACAAGACCAGCAACACCGCCCGAATGTGCCGACAAATCCCGATAGGAGTTGCACATATCTCGTTCTCAGGGCACACTCAGATGAGCTCTCCATACAACTAAAACCAAACCTCGAGTTTCCCCGAGGGGGCGCTGCACAGGACTCTAGTTTGGACCAACACTCAGAGGAGCACTGGCCCAGGGGGGCTAAAATAAGATGACCCTCGGGCTCCGGAAACCCAAGGGAAAAATAGGCTAGGTGGAAAATGGTAAAACCAAGGTTGGGCATTGCTGGAAAAGCTTTAATCAAGGCGAACTATCAAGGGGTTCCCATTATAACCCAACCGCGTAAGGAACGCAAAATCCGGGAACATAACACCGATATGACGGAAACTAGGGCGGCAAGTGTGGAACAAAACACTAGGCGAGAGGCCGAGCCTTCCACCCTTTACCAAGTATATAGATGCACTAAGATAACATGGCAATATAATGATATCCCAACAAGTAAATAAATGTTCCAACAAGGAACGGTCTCCAATCTTCACCTGCAACTAGCAATGCTATAAGAGGGGCTAAGCAAAGCGGTAACATAGCCAATCAATGGTTTGCTAGGACATGGTGGTTTAGAGGTTTGACATGGCAATTTGGGAGGCTTGAAAGCAAAAGGTAGGCATCGTAGCATTGGCATAGCAAAAGAGCGAGCATCTAGCAAAGCAAAGATAGTAGTGATTTCGAGGGTATGATCATCTTGCCTGCAAAGTTGTCAGAGTTGACTGGATCCTCGAAAGCAAACTCAACGGGCTCCTTGTTAGCGAACTCGTCTCCCGGCTCTACCCAAACAAGACAAACAAGCAAACGGAACACAATCAACCAAGTGCAAGGATCAAACAATATGATGCAAACATGTTATGCTATGCGGGATGCGATGCGGGATGCATATGAAAGATTTGACAAGGTATGCATGAACCTGGCCTTAACATGGAAATCCAAGTGTGCCACTGGAAAGATGATATGAAATCGCTTGAAAACGATATAAAGAACGCCGGAATCGGAGCTACGGTTTGGAAATGGCAAGCGATTCAAATATGGCCACGTTCTGCGATTTACAGCAAGTAGCCATCTAAAAGCAACAAGATGAACATGCTACAGCACCCAAACATGGCATCAAAATACATGGCAGGGATGCATTCATGATGCTTAACAAAAGTCTAGCACTGAGCTACGGACAATTCATCCATTAACATGTTCAAACAAGCATGCCAAAAATGCATATGGAAAACAGATTTCAGACTTAGTGAAATTAACACTTGTTTGGAATTTCAGATCGGGTAGCACTCTTTGGAGCAACAAAACTACATGCTACAGGACCTGAACATGGAAAAGTAAAGCATGGAATGGAGCTACTCAAAGAGCTTAACAAAAGTCCCTTAGTGACCTTGAGCCAAAAGGGATCAGAAAACACATTTGCAAGCATGTGAACATAGCAAAATCATAATCAGTTTTTAGACTTGGTGAAAACTGGAGCATGCTGAAAACAGATATCAAGTAGGCATGTTTACGAGCTCGATGCACTCACTACGGATCAAGTCATGACCAACTAAGAATAAATCCATCAGTAATACACAAAATGCTAGCTATACGTGGCAAGAACAATGACATAGCATGCACGGATCAACTACAACATCATCGGCAAAATCGCTAACAAGTAGACAATCTGCCCAGATTCACGAAATAGCAAAAGTAGAGCTCGATTGGCTCAAGCTAGGGTGCTCAATAATTGCAAACAAAGACATGGATGGATAGAGCACTACAATATTAACAAAACATCCTTACTGATCATCCTCAAAAGAGGCACGGATCACTAGGAAACAACATGAACATATGGCCATGTGAGATAAACAGCTCAAGGACTTGGTGGAAATGCAAAGTCCCTGAAATCAGCATTACCAAGTGCCTCACTTTGCAAGCTTGTGCTAGTCACCACACACATTACAAAAATACATGGGTTGCACCTCTGGAAAGATGGCAAAACTCTTAACAAAACATATGTAGAGCTCATGGGCATATCATGCACACAATAATCATGGCAAAAATGACAAATAGCTAAATGGAGCAGCAGATCTGACAATTATCTCAAGTAGCCCTCTTCTAACAGCATTTCTGGCATCAATATGAACTCAAATGAAAATGATGTAATGGAATGAAATTATGTACTCTCTGAGACGAACATTTTGATATGCTATATGCGCAAAACGGAGCTACAGATGCAAAGTTACGGCACGATGAACATGGCAATATGAGCTAGGGTTTTGGGAGAAAGTCAACTGAGTTTTGGATCTAGATCCAGAAACACTGTAGCAGGCACGGGAAACGAGGTTCGCCGGGGTTGAGGACGTCACCGGACTTGATGAACTCGCTGGAGAAGTGGGTCGTCGGAGTTGCTCGGGTGGAGAAGAAGAAGTTGCCGGCGGCGAGGGAGCCACCAGGCGCGGTCGCCGGCGGTGAGGGGGGCGCCCGCGGCGGAGCTGGTGCGGTGAGGAACTCCGGCACGGGGCGGCGGCCGGCTCGGCTGCGGCGCTCGCCGGTGCGGGGCGGCGGCCGGTGAGGGTGGCGCCGGCTCGGGAGCGGGAGGCGTGGAGTCGGGCGGCGGCGACTCTCGATGGGCTTCGGGGGCCCGAAGCGGGCTCCGGCGGGCCGGCGGGATCCGCGGCAAAGTGGGCGCCCGCCCCGACACGTGGCGGCGCGCTATTGGCGCAGGGCGGCGGCGCGGTGCAGGTCGGACATGTCCGGCCTGTCTGGACTTCGTCCGGCGGCGCGAGGAGGGGGAAGACTAGGGTTTCACCCGTGATTTCGAATGGGGGAGATATTTATAGGCATAGAGGGAGCTAGGAGTGTCCAAATGAGGTGCGGTTTTCGGCCACGTGATCGTGATCGAACGCTCTAGATGATGGAGAGGGTTTTGGTGGGTTTTGGGCCAAATTGGAAGGGTGTTGGGCTACAACACACACGAGGCCTTTTCGGTTCCTCGGTTAACCGTTGGAGTATCAAACGAAGTCCAAATGGTACGAAACTTGACAGGCGGTCTACGGTAGTAAACCAAGGCCGCTTGGAAAGTCTCGGTCCAATCCGGAAATGTTTAATCCCCACACACGAAAGAAAGGTAGAATTGATCACCGGAGGAGAACGAAGCGTCGGAATGCAAAACGGACAACGGGGAAAATGCTCGAATGCATGAGACGAACACGTATGCAAAAGCAATGCACATGATGACATGATATGAGATGCATGACAACGACAACAACACATGGAGACAAAGACCCGAACCCGAGAAAATAAAATAACTTAAGGCCGGAAACGGCAAGAGTTGGAATACATATTGGGAAAGTCATATCCAGGGTGTTACAGGTGGCCTCCTGTGTTCTACTTCTCCTCAATGTTGGAGGCGGACACGGAGAAGCTGGCCACCGACTCGTCGCTCTCCACACACCCAACTTCTGTCTCTGCCTGCATGGCGCTGCCACAGGCACGGGAGGCGCGGCCTCAGGCACGGGAGGCGCGGCCTCAGGCACGGGAGGCGCGCCCACAGACACGAGAGGCGCGGCCACCGCAGACACTGGTGGCTTGGTACGACGCGGTAGCGACGACGCCCATACCGGCGTGATCGCCGTCGGGCCGGAGTGGAGCAACTCGCCACTCCTCATCGATCTAAACTAGACCAGCAACTTGCTGAACCACGCACCGGCTTGGGGCGGCAACTAGCTCCATCGGGCCAAGCGAGGTTGGTGAAGCACCGAGTGGCCTCGCCCATATTTGGAGGGCTCGGCGGGCCACCCAGCTGGGTAGTATGCCGGAAAACGGCTCCTCGGAAGCCATCAAAAGAGTGGAGAAAATGGTGAAGGAGGAGATGGGGGAGCGGTAGAGGGGTGTGATTCTTGCCCGCTGTCTGTATGGCCTCATTTAAATAGAGGGCGGGCGGTAGGAGCTTGGCCAGCGTCTGGCCTCGTTTAAACTAAGGGCGGACGGGAGGAGCTCGGCCGGTGTTGCGTTTAATTCCGGCCCGCTCATGAACAACCGTGTGGCTGGAGTACGTTTCTTGGTTTGCATGTGGGTTTAATGGAGGGTTTGATGGAGGCGAGGAGGCGTGTTCATCCAGGCGTGTAGCGGGTGGCGCAGTACTATTCAATTTGACAGCGGGCGGTGCAGTTCCCAATACGACTTTAATGCAGACGAGGGAGGGGGTAGCGGTTCTCGAAATGTTGAACGACCAATGATGCATCCTCCTTCAATTATCATGGTGAATGCATGAGGGAAGTAATGGGAGGAGGACCAGGAAAAGAGGTTGCATGATGTGAATGCAATGCAGTTTGCACTCATATAAAGGCGCCCCTCCTTTCCAACGCATCTACCACATCGTATGCACCTAAGCACCTACACTAAGTGCAAAAGTGCTCACTCCAGACCCATGGCGGCGATGCGCGCGAGAGGCCAGCGGCTGTGCCAGATGTTCTATGACGTCGGCCTGTGGCATGGCACCGAGGACCGTTTCCAGACGGTGTTGGCGACCGGCTGGTGGATGGCCGCCGTCGACGCCAACTACGACTCTCAGTTGGACCAGATGATCTCCGTACTCCTCCAGCCCGCGCGCCCGGGCTCCTCATTGCCTACCACCCTAATCGGCCTCCATGGACGGAACCTCTTTCAAGCACTGGTGGTCCTGCGACTACCCGTCAATGCCACGAAGAATGTCCACCTGGAGGTCGCGCTCACCGTGAGGCGCCTTGCCCTGCAAGAATTCGTCTACCTGCACATCCACGTGTACGAGCAAATCGTGTACATAGGTATCTACAAGGCTAGTGAGGACGCTACGATGTTGGCCTTCCTCAACCGGCTGGAAGCCTTGGATGCCTTTGCTGAGAAGCACCTTGACCTCGCCACAAAAGCCGCCGCTCCTTAGCCGCCGATCGGTGGCCTGACGCACTAAGTTGAGGAGGAGGAGGTTGTACGTTGATGGATGCATCTTTCTTCTTGCCTCCTATAACCACCACTGTGATCGCATCATCGTGGCTTTAATTCTTATTGTGCTATTGCATTTTCGTTCCAGTCAATACCGACATGTGCAATCCCTTTGCTTAATTATATGCATCACTGTAACTAGTACTCCATCCATCAATTTATAAGTTGTGATTACCTTTTCCATCAACTTCGTGCAACGCACGTGCATCTTGCTAGAAACACTAGAACATCTTGGACCGCATGTGACCACACCGACGATGCGCCAACCTAGCTACTATGTACCCTGCTTATCTAGCAGAAATAGCCCGGCCCTAGTGTTTCCAATCATTATTTATATCTATCGATCGTGCTAAGGAGAAGAACCAAATGTTACAATTTAGACATGTTTCTCTACTTCTACTCCTATAAAAGACTCAGTTGGTGATGGTGGTGTGTCTGCCATCCGTCATTTCTAACCATTAGATCTGCATCTCACGGCTGTGAGGTAAGTTGCGGAATTTTTGCAACAATAGACCACTTCTCTGCTCCAATTTGTAGAAAACCCCTTATTATCTTGAAAGCAACCACATCCCTTCCTCACCTCATCAAAACAACCTGAGAAATATATTTTGAGTGAAAAGTAATATATTTTTAGTGGTATATATGTATATCAAAACAAGAGTGATTTCTTTCAAGTTTGTGAACAAGTACTACTATTCTACTACTTTGGATCCGTCGCAACGCACGGGCACATTGCTAGTAAAAGGAAAAGGGCTGTCGCATTCGCGTCGCACCCCCACACACCCGGGAATCGGGAGTACTGCACGGCCTGTCTGTCACGCCACATAGCTAGGGAAGGCATGTTACCTGGCATTTTCACTTTCATGTGGGACCGCCGTTGAGTAAACCGACTATTGGCAAACCGCACCCCGCCCATCACCGGGTTGGAAAACAGAAACGAGGGGAAGATCTAGCTATAGCACGGAAGCCAAGAAATTTGGTGTCAGATGGGGCTCGTTGATAGAGTAGGAGCATTTCGTACTACTACTCCTACCGGTACGAAGTTTGTACTACAACTAGTACTACCACTATACAACTAGGTACGTGCACGACACAACATCGTAGGAACAAAAAACAGGAAGATCTTGTTTAGGGTGATTTATCTTTTTTTATTCAACATAGTATGAATAATATGATGTGGGGCACCCATGAAATATATGTGGCTTGGTTGCATGGCTACGAAAGGTTAGACAAAAATAAATAGATAATGTGTTTAGAGTGCATGCTGCTAAATAGATATAATTTGGATCCATCGCAACACACGGGCCAGCAGATTGGTAATAGTAAGAAACAAATTCCGGGTTTGGCATGAGCTCGTACTGCGGGAGCACCACAAGGCCTGCAGTTGGAGTTACATTTCCCTCTCGTTGCCCATGGGACCGAGCTTCAGTGGCTTAGTGCACCGGCCTATGAGTCAATGACATGTGGACCTTAAATGCGGCTAGCCCACATGTCATTCTCATGGTGGTGGCGTGGTTCGTGACTCACTCATTCGAGATGAACCGGCCAGTGGTGGCGTGGTCGTGGCGAGGGTGCCACAGCTAGGCGTTGGGGCGTTATGAGGCGTAGATGGCCACACCGACGGGTACTACCTGTAGTACAGAAGTACTGCAGCTGAGGATTGATGCCCAGGACGAAATGTGTCATAGCTGCCCAATGAAAATTTGATGGTGCGGGAGTACGGATCGGAGCACAGGAGCGGAGCAGGCAAACCGCGTCCAATCGGGTGTGGCTGTGGTAGAAAGTTGATGGTCGCCGCAGTTCAACTGGCCCGCATGTCATGCACACAAATGCAGAGGAGTGGTGGGGCCGAGAGGGATGAGGCGCACATCAGGTTGGGTGGTGTCGTGGGTTGGAGCGGCGTCGTGGGAATCACGTGTGGGTGTGGCAGTGGTAGAAACAAGAAACGTGATGGTCGTCGTGGTTAAACTTCCATGGACAAGCTGTCATGTCTGCTGACACATGCATTGCATACCGCTCAATTCAAGGAGCAGTAGTAGAGGAAACTTGTTCCAAAGATACCATTTTTTAATAAAATTCTCGAGATATCATTAGTTTTTACACATGGGATTACTCCTGCAAGGGTCAATCACAACAGGTGTTTTGTAAAAAAATGCATGTTGATGTTCCCTGCAATGCACGGACATCTTGCTAGTTATAGAATAAGCCCACACGGGCATCTTTCCACAGGGTGTGCCACCAACCCAAACTCAATTTTTTTTCAGACGCTTAGGTGCACCGGATGCCATGCCACGCTACAAAATGTAAAAAATAGCTCCAATTTCTTTAAAACCTATTATCTTCAAACCAGCCACACCCGTCCCTCACCTCATCAAAACAGCCCGAGGAATATATTTTGAGTGAAGCATGATTTATTTTTACTGATATATGTATATCAAAACTAGAGTGTTTATATTTCAAGCCCATGAACAAGTATTATTCTACTACTTTGGATCCATTGCAACGCACGGGCCAGCACATTGGTAGTAGTAGTCTCTATCTCTATCTCTACTCTACTCTTATAAAAAACAGAGTTGTTGATGATGGTGTGCCTGCTATCCCGCAGTATAGGTCGTCTGATTTATATCTGACGGATAGGAAGGAAACTATGGCAGTTTCGCAAAAAGATACCCACACCCCTCTCCACATTTGCAAATAAGGCCTTCCCTCGTTCATCCTTTTCTCCCACAAGATAAACTACTCATATAAATGCATCTTGATGTTCCGTGCAATGCACGTGCATCTTGCTAGTCTACTACTCTCTTATATCTTATAAAAAAATAGAGTTGGTGATGATGGTGTGCCTGCCATCCTTCCATATAGGCCGTCCGATTTATATCTGACGGATCGGAAGAAAACTATGGCAATTTTGCAAAAAGATACCTACACCCCTCTCCACATTTGCAAATAAGGCCTTCCCTCGTTCATCCTTTTCTCTCACAAGATAAACTACTCATACAAATGCATCTTGATGTTCCTTGCAATGCACGAGGATGTTTCCTTGGGGGTCTCTCCAGCGCAGCATGGCCGTAGTTGCAAGTTGATGCCCCTTGAGATGCCGATGTTGAGGGGCACTCGGATTTTGTCCGATGAGCAGGTAAGATGAGTTTGATCACATAGTAAATGCATTCTAAAGACTACTTCCGTGTCCATTTCCTAATTCTCCCCCTGCCCGATGTTTCACAGGTTAGGCTCGGTGCGAGTGGAGATTGGCTTGCATATGTACGAGAGGGTACCAACATCAATTTGTACAACATTTACAACGGTGACACCATTCCCGTAGAACCTTTTTCCAACATTGGGATCAGCTATGCAATGGGCCATCGCCTGAATTGGTACAATGGAACCACAGTGAGATTGAAGAAGATAGCACGAACCGTGCACATGGCAATCAAAGGTGGACCATGCCGTCTGCGGCCGATTTGTTGCCATACGAGTATGAAGACGTTGTGCTCCTTTCTAACCGCATCTTCGCAGTGACAAACCAGGGGACTTGTTTCGTATGGGACACATCCTACGGTATACTCCCTCTCTCCTAGTTTATTTGTTTTGAATTTTTCGTTTTATAAGTTTAAAATTCAAATTTAGAGCTCCCCATCACATGTTGAGATTACAATGTCCATTAAATCATTGCGTGCATGTATAGTAAAGAAACAAATCCCAAGTTTGGCACGAGTTCGTGCAGCTGTAGAACCACAAGGCCTGGAGCATGAGTTACATTTCCCTCTCGGGGCCCTCGGGACTGAGCTTCAGTGCCTTACTACACCTGCCTTTGAGTCAATAACATGTGGACCCGATAGGAGGCTGGTCCACATGTAATGCTCCCAAAGACTGAGGGGCGGTAGGGCCTAGATGGCTGAGCCGTAGGTCGGAGGACGTGTGGTGTTGATGTCTACAACGTATCTATAATTTTTGATTGTTCCATGTTGTTATATTATCAATCTTGGATGTTGTATAATCATTTTTGGTACTAACCTATTGACATAGTGCC
This sequence comes from Triticum urartu, assembly GCF_056163025.1. NCBI lineage: Eukaryota > Viridiplantae > Streptophyta > Magnoliopsida > Poales > Poaceae > Triticum > Triticum urartu. The sequence continues at coordinate 506,734,352 of NC_141875.1, read as the reverse complement.
AAGTGCCAGTTGATGTTTTTTCCATGTTTTTTTACATTGCAGAAAATCAATATCAAATGGAGTCCAAATGCCACAAAACTTTATGGAGAATTTTTATGGGCCAGAAGGAACACAACGGCCCTGGCTGCGCCTAGGGGGTGTCCCGAGGGAGGCACAACCCACCAGGGCGTGCCAGGAGGCCCAGGCGCGCCCTGGTGGGTTGTGCCCACCTCGGGTGCCCCCCGGACTGCCTCTTTGCTCTATAAATACCCCAATATTCCCAAAACCCCAGGGGAGTTGACGAAATATTGATCTAACCATTGCAGAGTCTAGAACCACCAGATCCAATCTAGACACCATCTCGGATGGGGTTCACCACCTGCATTGGTGCCTCTCCGATGATGCGTGAGTAGTTCTTTGTAGACCTTCGGGTCCGTAGTTAGTAGCTAGATGGATTCATCTCCCTCTCTCTCTCTCTTGATTCTCAATACAATGGTCTCTTGGAGGTCCATATGATGTAACTCGTTTTGAGGTGTGTTTGTTGGGATTGCTGAACTTTGAGTTTATGATCAGATCTATCTTTTCATATCCATGAAAGTATTTGAGTTTCTTTTATCTCTTTTATGTATGATCTCTTATAGCCTCGTATTTATTCTTTGATATTTGGGTTTTGTTTGGACAACTTAATATATTTATCTTGCAATGGGAAGAGGTGCTTTGTAGTGGGTTCGATCTTACGGTGCTTGATCCCAATGATAGAAAGGGAACCGACACGTATGTATCATTGCTACTAAGGATAAAACAATGGGGTTTATATCTACATAGATAGATCTTGTCTACATCATGTCATCGTTCTTATTGCATTACTCCGTTTCTCCATGAACTTAATACACTAGATGCATGCTGGATAGCGGTCGATGTGTGGAGTAATAGTAGTAGATGCAGGCAGGAGTCGGTCTACTCATCTTGGACGTCATGCCTATATAATGATCATTGCCTGGATATCGTCATGATTATTTGAAGTTCTATCAATTGCACAACAGTAATTGGTTCACCCACCGCTTTGCTATTTTTCTCGACAGAAGCCACTAGTGAAACCTACGCCCCCCCGGGTCCCTTTCTCATATTATTTGTCTTTGTGATATACTTTTATTTGCATTTATTTTTCAGATTTATTAATCCAAAAATACAAAAATACTTTGTTGCACTTTATTTTATTTATGATCTTTTTATCCAATCTATTACAACCTTTTTCCCGTCATGCACCAATTTCTAGCACCGTTACCCGAAAGGGATTGGCAACCCCTTTAACACGTTGGGTTGCGAGGATTTGTTATCTGTGTGCAGGGGTTGTTTACGTTGTGTTGCTTGGTTCTCCTACTGGTTCAATAACCTTGGTTTCATATATGAGGGAAATACCTACCGCTGTTGTACTGCATCATCCCTTCCTCTTTGGGGAAATACCGACGTAGCTTCAAGCGACATCAAAAGTAATTTCTAGCGCCATTGCCGGGAGTATCTTCAACATATACCAGGTTCCCAATCATAAATCGCGTCTCCTAGCAATTTACATTATTTGCCATTTGCCTCTCATTTTCCTCTCCCCCACTTCACAAAAATTTGCCGTTTTATTCGCCTCTCTTTTCCCGTTCTCCGTTTTCTTGCCGCTCTGTTTTGAGTGCAATCTTGTTGTGTGGTCATCATGACTCAAGAGAACACCACGTTATTTGATTTCTCAAATACCAACAACAATGATTTTATCGGCACTCCGCGTGCTCCTCCCGCCACTAGTGCGGAGACTTGTGATATTAATACTGCTTTGCTGAATTTTATTACGAAAGACCAATTTTCCGGTACTCCTAATGAGGATGTCGCGTCCCATCTTAATACCTTCGTGGAATTATGCGATATGCAAAAGAAAAAATATGTGTATAATGATGTGGTCAAGATGAAATTATTTCTGTTTTCCTTGCATGTTTTTGCAAAAATTTGGTTCTCTTCTTTGCCTCGCAATAGTATCGATTCTTGGAATAAGTGCAAAGATGCTTTATCATTAAGAATTTTCCGCCCGCAAAAATTATTTCCCTTAAAACCCAGATCATGAATTTCAAGCAACTTGAACATGAGCATGTTGCACAATCTTGGGTTAAATCTTTGGATGAAAATGATGCTAAGGAATTGCCCAACTCATGGGTTAAATCTTTGGATGATCATACAAAATTTTTATGAATGGTTGAATTTTGTTTCTCGTAATCTTTTAGATTTCGCTTCGGGTGGTACTTTTATGGAAATTACTTTGGGTGAAGCCACCAAATTGCTTGATAATATTATGGCAAATTATTCGCAATGGCATACCGACAGAGCTCCTACTAGTAAAAAAGTTAATTCGGTTGAAGAAATTTCCTATTTGAGTGAAAAAGTTGGTGCTCTTGTGAAATTGGTTGCTAGTAGAAGTGCTCATATTGATTTTAATGATATGCCTTTGTCTACTTTGATTGAGCAAAATAGTGATGCCATAGATGTGAATTTTATCTCTCAAAATAATTTCAACAACAATGCTTATAGAGGTAATTTTAATCCTAGGCCTTTTCCTAGTAATTCCTCTAATAATTATGGTAATTCCTATGGAAATCAATCTTATAATAATAATAGGAACACCTCTGATCTTGAGAATAATATTAAAGAATTTATCAATACGCAAAAAGTTTTCAACACTTCCATAGAAGGAAAGTTGAGTAAGATTGATGATTTGTCTGGAAGTGTTGATAGAATTGCTCATGATGTGGAAAATCTCAAGATGAAATTTTTTGTGCCTAAGGGTGATGAATCAATTAAAGCTCTTTATGTTTCTATGGATGAAAGTAAGAAAATAACCGCTATGCTTAGAGCTAAAAGAGAATTTTTTAGAAAAAGCGTTTTCTAGTGATTTCTTTCATAAAAGTGAAGAAGATCTTAAAATGATTGGTGTTTCTTCTATTGATTACTTGTTTAGTAAAACTAATATTGATGAAAAATAGACTGGATAAGATTCAATTTTAGGTAGAAGGCGTCCCAATATTTAGGAGGGTGAAAAATCTTGTTGAGAAAATTGATAAAAGTGGGTTTGAAGAGGTCAAAACTTTAGCTAGTGATGTACCCAGTCTTTTGGATTACAAAGACTTTATTTATGATAGTTGCTCTTTGATTGATTGTATTTCTTTGATGCAATCCATGATAAATTCACCCCATGCTTGTGAACGAAATAAAGCTTTTACTAAACATATTGTTGATGCTATGATGAAAGCTTTTGAAGAAAAAATGGAATTAGAAGTTTCAATTCCTAGAAAATTGCATGATGAATGGGAACCTACTATCAAAGTCAAAATTGAAAATTATGAGTGTTTTCCTTTGTTTGACTTGGGTGCTAGTGTTTCTACTATTCTGAAATCTTTATGTGATGTGCTTGGTCTTACGGATCTTGAAGAGTGTTCTTTGAATTTGCACTTGGCGGATTCTACTATTAAAAAGCCTATGGGAAGAATTAATGATGTTATTATTCTTGCAAGTAGAAACTATGTGCCCATAGATTTTATTGTTCTTGATATTGATTGCAATCCGTCTTGTCCAATTATTCTTGGTAGACAGTTTTTACGCACTATTGGTGTTGTGATTGATACGAAAGAAGGCAATATTAAGTTCCAATTTCCTTTTAGGAAGGGTATCTATCATTTTTTTATTGTTCCATGATGTTATATTATCAATCTTGGATGTTTTATAATCATTTTCTATCATTTTTGGTACTAACCTATTGACATAGTGCCAAGTGTCAATTGTTGTTTTCCCCATGTTTTTTACATCGCAGAAAATCAATATCAAACAGATTACAAATGCCACGAAACTATACGGAGATTTTTTATGGGCCAGAAGGAACACAATGGGGAGGCTCTGGCGCGCTCTGGTGGGTTGTGCCCACCTCAGGTGCCCCCCAGACCGCCTCTTTGATCTATAAATAGTCCAATAATCCAGAAACCCTAGGGGAGTTGACGAAATATTCATCCAGCCGCCGCAGAGTCCAGAACCACCAGATCCAATCTAGACACCATCTCGGATGGGGTTCACCACCTCCATTGGTGCCTCTCTGATGATGTGTGAGTAGTTCTTTTTAGACCCTCGGGTCCGTAGTTAGTAGCTAGATGGATTCCTCTCTCTCTCTCTCTCTTGATTCTCAATACAATGGTCTCTTGGAGATCCATATGATGTAGATCTTTTTGCGGTGTGTTTGTTGGGATCCAATGAAGTTTGAGTTTATGATCAGATCTATCTCTTTTTATATCCATGAAAGTACTTGAGTTTCTTTGATCTCTTTTATGCATGATCTCTTATAGCCTCGTATCTCTTCTCCGATATTTGGGTTTTGTTTGGCCAACTTGACCTATTTATCTTGCAATGGGAAGAGGTGCTTTGTAGTGGGTTCGATCTTACGGTGCTTGATCCCAATGACAGAAAGGGAACCGACACGTATGTATCATTGCTACTAAGTATAAAACGATGGGGTCTATCTCTACATAGATAGATCTTGTCTACATCATATCAACATTCTTATTGCATTACTCCATTTCTCCCTGAACTTAATACACTAGATGCATGCTGGATAGCGGTCGATGTGTGGAGTAATAGTAATAGATGCAGGCAGAAGTCGGTCTACTAATCTTGGACGTGATGCCTATGTAATGATCATTGCCTGGATATCGTCATGAGTATTTGAAGTTCTATCAATTACCCAATAGTAATTTGTTCCCCACCGCTTTGCTATTTTTCTCGAGAGAAGCCACTAGTGAAACCTATGGCCCCCTGGTCTCTTTCTCATATTATTTTCCTTTGGGATATACTTTTTCCTTGCATTTATTTTCAGATCTACTAAACCAAAAATACAAAAATACTTTGCCGTACTTTATCTTATTTGCGATATATTTATTCAATCTATTACCAATTTCTGGCACCATTACCCGAAAGGGTTTGACAACCCCTTTAACACGTCAGGTTGTGAGTATTTGTTATTTGTGTGTAGGGGCTGTTTACGTTGTGTTGCTTGGTTCCCCTACTGGTTCAATAACCTTGGTTTCATATCTGTGGGAAATACCTACCGCGGTTGTGTTGCATCATCCCTTCCTCTTTGGGGAAATACCGATGTAGCTTCATGTGACATCAGTGCCTCCTTATTACTCGCAAAATATAAACGATTCCTCCCCCTGGCAGCTGGGACCGGGCAGCTATATCTTCTCATGCAAGGAAGTGTGTCATTATCCTCCCTGGCCGCTGGGACCCACCCGGTCAAAGTGTACGCAGCGTTGTCTGTCTGGTCGTGAACGTGTACGTACATATTGGTCGATCGGTCTCTCTGCAAGTATGAACATTGGCCGAGTAAGTAGCGACACGTGTCGTTGTAGAGCACCCGACATAGCAGTTCATGCAGTCCTGTCGAAGTCCTGTACATGTACGTACAGCCATAGGGCAAAAAATATGGCCACGTACGTACATACGGGAGGGGTGTTGAGCGTGTACTCGCGCATATATATACGGACAGCCAGGGCTTGTGTACATGGAGAGGCAACGGATGGCAGCAACATCGTCCTGTTAATCAGGCAGCGAACCGGCTGGGTCGGAACGGAGAAACAGTGTCATGTTCATCGGGAGGCAACCGATTGGGTCAGAATGCGTCGTGTTCATCGGGAGCCAGCCGGCTTGGATGGAACAAATGATCAAAACGAGGCCTGGCATACCGTAGAACGGAGGAAATGGACTTGTGTTGGAGCGCTACGGTCGAAACGAGGCATGGCATACCGCAAAACGAAGGAAACAGACTTGTGTTGGAGCGCTACGGTCGAAACGGGGGTCCTGTTCATCGGGAGGGGTGTGGCGTACCGCAAAACGGGACTCCATGGGATACTGTTCTTCTCCACCGTCGACTGTCTCCACGGGCTACTGTTCATCCACCGTCGACCTCTTCCAGCCTTCACCTGCGACTATTCATCCACATCGTCTCCCCTCGTGCCTCCACCAACCACTATTCATCCATGGTCTCCTGTTCATCCAGCCTCCACCGCTCCTCCAACGGCTACTGTTCCAACCAGCCCTCTCCACGGGGTCCTATTCAACCACCCCTCCATGGGCTACTGTTCATCTAGCCCTCCACTGGCTACTGTTCAACCAGCCCTCCATGGGGTCGTCCTGTTCATGCAGCCCTCCACGAGGTCCTGTTCATGTAGCAGCAACAGCCGCTACTACCACGAGGTCCTGTTCATCCACCCCCACCGGGAACTGTTCATCCAACCCCCCCCCCCAACAATGCGCGCGGTTCATTAAGGGAAGGAGGCAGCAGGGTTCGATCGACTTCAGTTAGCAACAATAGTGAAGGAATTGCTCGATCTGGTTCAGTTAACAACCAGATCAATCGATCGCTCGGGTTCAGTAACGCGTAGCCTGCAGTGCAATCGCTCGGGTTCAGTAGGCGAACACCTCGCTCGGGTTCAGTTAGAGCCCAACGCCTCGCACGCACATGCGTATGTGTACAAGAGAAACGTGCATCGCTCGGCCCCCGACCACCAACCATAACAGGGAACTCCCCGATATTTTCCTCGCCTTCGCTTCTACCATGGTTTTTCCCATCATGGACGGCCCAAAGAATGTCATGCAACTGCGTCTCCGGCCCGCCCAGGACGAAATGCCCATTTTCTGTCATGATTTTTTTGTCATAGAAGTAGGAGGCCACCACATCTATGATGATACTGGGTTTTGTCACAATTATCGTCATAGAAGTGTCATAAGCATGACAGGAAAAAAATCGTTCGGCCCAAAATGGCATGGGTGTGTATTTTTTTGTAGTGGTGATTATAAAGATGCTCTACATGTATCTTTGAAAGTGTTTTTTGAGTTGGCATGGATCGAGATTAGGATTTGTCACTCCGAGTATCGGAGAGGTATCTCTGGGCCCTCTCAGTAATACACATGATAAGCTTGCAAGAAAACGAGTAAGGAGTTGGTCACGAGGTGATGTATTACGGAATGAGTAAAGAGACTTGCTGATAACGAGATTGAACTAGGTATGAAGATACCGACGATTGAATCTCGGGCAAGTAACATACCGATGGACAAAGGGAATGACGTATGTTGTCATAACGGTTCGACCAATAAAAATCTTCGTAGAATATGTAGGAGTCAAAATGGGCATCCAGGTTTGGCTATTGGTTATTGACCGGAGAGGTGTCTAGGTCATGTCTACATAGTTCTCAAACCCGTAGGGTGTGCAAGCTTAACGTTCGATGATTATATAGTATTATATAAGTTATGTGATTTGGTGATTGAATGTTGTTCGGAGTCCCGGGTGAGATCAAGGACATGACGGGGAGTCTCGAAATGGTTGAGAGGTAAAGATTCATATATAGGACAATTGTATTCGGACACCGGAAGTGTTCCGGAGGGTACCAAGTACATATCGGGTCACCGTAAGGGATTTCGGGCACCCCCGGCAAAAGATATGGGCCTTATGGGCCAAGAGGGGAAACACACCTGTCACACCCTAGCTAGTTCAAGCATTAGAGTGTGCATCATGTTTAAATTCCTTTTAAATTTGAAATGGGGATGACAGAACCCCCAGCACCCCCTGGAACAACTAGGGTTTACTAAAAACTTTTTCAATGAACTTGAAATGCCCTTCTAAAAAGCCCACCCTTTTTGTTTTGGGTTAAAACCTTTGACAAAAATGGTGCACATTTTTCTAGGACATCTAAGGTCATTGGATTAATCCTTATGGTATTTGCATTTGGGCATTTAAATGCTATAAAATATTTTAAATGCTCAAATAATTATAAACTAAAATGTTTGCTGCTGGATATATTCTAAGCAGTGGCCATGATTAATTTTATGATTTTTGGTAATGCCCTGGCATTTTTAATAAAGCCCTGAAGTTACAGAAATTATAATAATAAAAAAACAGAAAGGAGAGAAAGAACAGGGACTTACCTGGCGCAGCCCCCCAGCCCACCCGGCTCGGCCCAGTCCACTGGCTCATGCCAGTCGTCCCCCTCCTCTCGCCAGGAGGACGAGGAGCGCGTGGCCGGCGCCCGCGGCCACACGCCGTCCACCTCCTGCTTCCACCGACGCCCTGGAGGCGTCCACGAGTGCCACGCCGACCCCCACGTCTCCCTCACTTTCTTCCCACTCTCCCCATGGCCTCTCCCCCTCTCTGGCTCTCTCCGCATCTTCCTGTCGAGCGCAGCCGTCGCCGCTGACAAGCTTCACCGCAGCCACCGCCGTCCATTCGTTGCCCCGTCATGCCAGGAAGCTCCGCCGTCGTCGACTACATCAAGTAGGCCGAGCCCCGAGCGCTCGCTCGCCCCAGAGACGCTGCACCGAGCTCGTCCTCAACTCCGGCCACCGGAGATCCCCTTCGCCACCCCGCTCGCTCCAGCCCTTCCCCGAGCTCGCCGTTCACTCCCCTGCAACCGTTGTGAGCTCCGCCACTGTTCCCCCCTCTCCCCGCGCTCGTCCGCGTCCTCTAACCACCTCTGCCATCGAAGCCGAAGCTCGCCGCCACCACCGCACGTCGCCGTCGTGGCCATAGCCACGTTGGGACGCCACCGAGCACGCCTTTGTCTTCCGCGCACTCACGGGAGCCCATAGCACCCCTGCACGCCCCTCGCCGTGCCCCCTAGCGACTAGCTTGACCTCACCCGAGCTCCGGCCGCCACCAAACTCGTCGCCAGCAATGTTTCCGGCCACCCCAGCTCCACCCACTGCCACCACTAGACGCGGCTTCCTCCCCGCATCACGTAGATAGTCTCCGCCGCCCATTTGGTCGCCGGAGTGCAAATCCCGCACTGCTCCGCCGTATCTGGCCTCGCCGGCGGCTAGACGCCGGCGAGTTTGACTCTGTTTGACCCCTGTGTGGGCCCAGGTTGACCCCCCTGAGTCTATGACAGGTGGGGACGGTCTGCTAATTAGTTTAGGATTAGTTTTAACTAATTTTAATTAGTTTAGTCACTGACATGTGGGCCCAGGCCCCACTGACAGCTAATTAGTGTTAATTTAATTCTGTCAATTAGCTGAGTCACTGACAGACAGGGCCCACCAGTCAGGTTTGACCTGGCCGACCCAGTTGACCGCTGACATCACACCTATGTCATGCTGACGCATTAATTCAATTACTGGTTTTATTCCTTAATAGGAAATTCCAGAAAATAGCCAAAACTTCTAAAAATCATAGAAAATCAACCATAGCTCCAAATACAAAGATTTATATATGAAAAATGATCAGAAAAATTCAATCTATCCATCTGTAATGGTTTCATGCATGACAAAACAAGTTAACCTTGCTGTTTAAGCAGAATAAGATAATGCACTAATAAGGCCATGTTAAATGAGCTAACATTTGAATCTTTGATTCAAATGAGTTCATCCCATCCTGTTTTAGCTTGCATTAGGCCAAGACACATTCATTTTGCCATGTCATAGCATGCATCATACTATTGCATATTGTCATGTGTTGATTATGTTCGGTGTATCTTTCGTGGTAGGTTCTGCCTCCGAGGATAACCCCGAGTATTCGTCTGAAGGGCAGTACCCTACTACCACTACAACAGGCAAGCAACCATTGATCATTCCGATACAAACCCATGTTCTTGCTTCTGCTCTTGTTTACTGCATTAAGACAACGCGATTCAAACTGCTGTGTGCTACGGTAGTTGAACCCTTATCCTCTGCATGACCTGTCATTGCCACAGTAACTAGATGAAACCCACTAGCATGTGTAGGAGTTGATTGAGCCATGTATGTGATTCCCACCTTGCTATGCCCGCTATGCTTAGAGTTTTGTCAGGTCTGGTCCATCTGGGTGATGGGCTAGAGTGAAATGGTTATATCGGTAATGTGAGGGATGTGATGAACATGATTTGGTAAAGGTATCGATGAGAGGCCATGTAGGAGTACATGGTGAGTTGTTTCATTGAGGCCGTCCATAAGAACTGAGATCTGTATGTGTGATTTAAGATGCAGTTACTACCATACATTGGGCCCGAAACCAATGGACCCTCTCGGCTTCTTATTCACCCTAGTACTCTGTCCAGGAGTTGCAAATAGTTTCTGGTGTTTGTAGGTTATGTGTTGGCGGCCGTGCGTAGCGCTGATCCTAGGGGTGGGCTATGTTGCGGTAGATACACCGTGGCACGGTGTACCGAGTCGCCCGTTTGGTGTCTCGAGAACCCTGTTCACATCGTTCGGGGCCGTATGTGGAAACCTGGGCCGGACTCCCTGCGGATGGAACCTGGATAGGCGATACACCTGGACTAGAGACTTGAGTGTTTGGGTAGGCCGTGGCCGACACCCTCGTTGGGCTTCCGCTTGAAGGTTACCGAGTACATGTCGTGTAAACGGCGGTAAGTGGTGAAAGCGTGTATGAAGAAGTACACCCCTGCAGGGTATAAAACTATTCGAATAGCCGCGTCCGCGGTAAAGGACTACTTGGTTGCCTATACAGTTCATAGACAAGTTAATTGTTACTACTAAAAGACTCAAGATAAGTATGAGTACTAAGGATGGCCCTCTCGTAGGATGACGAAGGAGGATCCCCGGTGGAGTATTGTGTTGGTGAGTAGTGGACTCGTGTGCGAAAACTATTTTACAAGTGGAGTTCCATAGGATAGCCTAGCCAAGAGTCAAAGCTGGCTTGCTGCAATAACCCCACCACCTTCTTGAGAATGAGCATGTATAGTAGGTTCTGTTGTAAGACTTGCTGAGTACCTTTGTACTCATGTTTGCTTAATTACTGTTTTCAGACGACAACACCGCCCCCTCCGATGGGTTCTATGTAGACCTTGATGTCGACGAGTGACTAGCCACCCAGGTGGTGATCCTGGCCATGGAGGGCCCTATGTAGATAGACAGGCTTCGAAAGCCTTCTTGCTTTCTAGTGTCTGTACCCAGACTATTTACTTCCGCTTGTGCTTGTATGATTGTATGACTTGAGTGTTGGGTCGTGTGACCCCTACTTGTATGAACATGTTATGTATGGCTCTCTGGAGCCTTTAAATAAAGTACTTGAGTTGTAGAGTTTTGTTGTGATGCCATGTTGTATGTACTCATATCGGGCATATTGTGTGTATGATTGAAATGCTTGGTATGAGTGGGATCCGACAATCTAGTTGTTTATCCTTGGCAGCCTTTCTTATGGGGAAATGTAGTCTAGTGTTCCTCGAGCCATAGTAGTCCGCTACAGCCCGGTTCACCGGAGTCCTGCTAGCCCAGCACTACTGCTCCGGACACTTGACTGGCCGGCATGTGTTTCACTTCGTTCCTATGTCTGTTCCTTCGGGGAAATGTCACGCGGTGACATCCAGAGTCCTGCCTAGCCTGCTACAGCCCGGGTTCCCCAGAGTCCTGTTAGCCCAGTGCTACAGCCCGGAATCACTCGCTGATGACCGACATGCTCGATGTGATTCATGTATGCCTGTCTCCATAGGCCTGTGCCGCTTTGTGTTCACGACTAGCCATGTCGGCCCGGGTTCTCCGTCATATGGATGCTAGCGACACTATCATATACGTGAGCCAAAAGGCGCAAACGGTCCCGGGCCATGGTAAGGCGACACCCGTGGGATACCGTGCATGAGGCCGCAATGTGATATGAGGTGTTACCGGCTAGATCGATGTGACATGGAATCGGGGTCCTGACAACACCATATGGGCCGAACCAGGAGGAGAAGGAAAGAGGGGAAGGGAAAGGAAGGGGGACTCGGCTTCCCCCTTCCTTCCCTCCTCCCTCCTCTTTCCTTCCCCCTCCGGCAAATATGGCAGGGGGGCATGATACGTCTCCAATGTATCTATAATTTTTTATTATTCCATGATATTATATTATCTGTTTTGGATGTTTTATATGCATTAATATGCCATTTAATATGATTTTTGGGACTGACCTATTAACCGAGAGCCCAGTGCCAGTTCATGTTTTTTCCTTGTTTTAGAGTTTCACAAAAAAGGAGTACCAAACGGAGTCCAAACGGAATGAAACTTTCGCGATGATTTTTCTTGGACCAGAAGACATCTAGAGGACTTGGAGTACATGTCACGGAAGCCACGAGGCACCCACAAGGACGGAGGGCGCGCCCCCACCCTTGTGGGCCCCTCATGACTCCACCGACTTATTTCTTCCGCCTATGTTGGGGATATAACTATTGGGTATGACCCGCCCAGGAGGGGCCGGGTCATACCACTGGCGACTTAAAGATGAAGATGGTGGGTTATGAAGCAAGCTTATTGAAGGCCCAGGAACCAGAGGCGACTTGACGCCCAAGAGGATGAACTGCCATATGTTTAACTTGTATTTTAAGGCGAGTTTAGTTAGTCACCGAGCCGGACATGTTGTGTATGAACCGGCCGGGACTCTGTAAGATGTCGGGCACCAACCTGTGTATATAAAGGGGTGACCCGGCGGCGGGTTAAGGCAAGAAAACAACAAGGCGAGAACTAGGTCAAGCGTATTTGCTCCCTGGTAATCGAAACCCAAGCAATACAACCTAAAGCAGGAGTAGGCTTTTACCTCGTTGAGAGGGGCCGAACCTGGGTAAAACTCTCTGTGTCCTTTGTCCCGTTTAACCCCTTTAAGCTAACTACATCGCGATGGCTCCACACTAAGTCATTTTGCTAGGGCATCTGCCATGTTAAGTCCACGACAGTTGGCGCCCACCGTGGGGCTAGCGCATAGTGGTTTCGAGTTCTTGAAGGGAAGCTTCACAGGGATCAAGGGATACGCCATGGGTCGGATGACCAAGAGTCGTCGCGACAAGATCCACATCAACGATGCTAGTTGGGGCCCCGGGCCGGCTCAATTGAGTACGGGTACCGGGTCCCCTTCGGTGGAATCCACGTCTTCATCGGCAAGATCGGTGAGTCAGGGCCTGGGCCGGACACCCGCACCGACATCGTCGAGACGGCTCAGTGCGGATGACCTTCCAAGGTTCAGGCCATCGCAAAGCATGCCTTTGATGGTTTCATCCATGGTGCGGATCTTGAGGAAGGATCTCTGTCTAGAGAAGAAACGGTAATCCGCTCTGATGGTGAGTTTTCAAATGGTGAGAGCAATTCAATGTATCAACTGCAGGATGGTAGGCTTGGGGGCTGCTTTGATGGTGACAGTATTCCAGACCCCTATGAGCCGCCGAACAGGGTTGCAATCTTCATGGCTGGTACACAACCGGTGCTCGGTTCAACGACCGCCGCGGCTATGACTTCCAGCTGAACGGCTGCGGCGAGGGCTGGTGCTAGCGACTCTGGGCGCCTGCCGGCTCAGGTTTTGACTGAGTTGTTGCATGCTTTGGCGACTTTAATGGGGGTAGAGGTAACCCCGGAGACACAAGAACAGCATAAAGCGGATGTCGTGAAACTGCATGATGATATAGCTCAAGTCAAAGAAGAAATTGCTGCTGAAAACGCTAGGATGGCGACTGAACAAGCCGCCTTAGACGTGCAACCACAGCTGATACAGGCCGAGTCATTACGGCTCACTTTGGATCAGAACGCTTCAAACGCTGTTATGAGGAGGCACCAGAGTCGCTTACCTCCGGAGTACGATGCAAGAAACCTTTTTAACACACCTGGGGCAGGGACCAGTGATAACCCACAAGTATAGGGGATCACAACAGTTTTCAAGGGTAGAGTATTCAACACAAATTTATTGATTCGACACAAGGGGAGCCAAAGAATATTCTTAAGTATTAGCAGTTGAGTTGTCAATTCAACCACACCTGAAAGACTTAATATCTACAGCAAAGTATTTAGTAGCAAAGTAGTATGGAAGTAACGGTAACAGTGGCAAAATTAATAGTAGTAGTTTTCATATCAATCGTAACAGTGGAAACGGAAAACTAAGCAAAGATCAATATGTGAAAAGCTCGTAAGCAATGGATCGCTGATGGATAATTATGTGAGATGCGATTCCTCATGCAACAGTTATACCATAGGGTGACACAGAACTAGCTCCAGTTCATCAATGTAATGTAGGCATGTATTCTAAATATAGTCGTACGTGCTTATGGAAAAGAACTTGCATGACATCTTTTGTCCTACCCTCCCGTGGCAGCGGGGTCCTATTGGAAACTAAGGTATATTAAGGCCTCCTTTTAATAGAGTACCACATTAACACTTAGTGAATACATGAACTCCTCAAACTACGGTCATCACCGGGAGGCTTCCCAATTATTGTCACTTCGGGGTTGCCGGATCATAACACATAGTAGGTGACTATTGACTTGCAAGATAGGATCAAGAACTCACATATATTCATGAAAACATAATAGGTTCAGATCGGAAATCATGGCACTCGAGCCCAAGTGACAAGCATTAAGCATAGCAAATTCATAGCAACATCAATCTTAAAACATAATTGATACTAGGGATCAAACCCTAACAAAACTAATTTGATTACATGGTAAATATCATCCAACCCATCACTGTCCAGCAAGCCTATGATGCGATTACTCACACACGGTGATGAGCATCATGAAATTGGTGATGGAGGATGGTTGATGATGACGATGGTGACAGATTCCCTTCTCCGGAGCCCCGAACGGACTCCAGATCAGCCCTCCCGAGGAAGATTAGGGCTTGGCGGCGGCTCCATATCATAAAACGCGATGAATCCTTCTTCGTAATTTTTTCTCCCTGAAAGTGAATATATGGAGTTGGGGTTGAGGTCGGTGGAGTCCCAGGGGGCCCACGAGGCAGGGGGCACGCCCTACACCCTCATGGACAGGGTGTGGGCCCCCTGATGCTGATTCTTTCGCCAATATTTTTTATTAATTCCAAAACGTGTCCCTGTGGATTTTTAGATCATTCCGAGAACTTTTATTTCTGCACAAAAATAACACCATGGCAGTTCTGCTGAAAACAACGTCAGTCTGGGTTAGTTCCAATAAAATCATGCAAGTTAGAGTCCAAAACAAGGGCAAAAGTGTTTTGAAAAGTAGATACGTTGGAGACATATCAACTCCCCAAGCTTAAACCTTTGATTGTCCTCAAACAATTCAGTTGACAAACTGAAAGTGATAAAGAAAAACTTTTACAAACTCTGTTTGATCTTGTTGTTGCAAATATGTAAAGCCAACATTCAAGTTTTCAGCAAAGATTATGAACTAACCATATGCACAATAACTTTTAGGTCTCTCATGTTTACTCATATCAATGGAATAATCAACTAGTGAGCAATAATAATAAATTTCGGATGACAACACTTTCTCAAAACAATCATAACATGATATAACAAGATGGTATCTCGCTAGCCCTTTCTGAGACCGCAAAACATAAATGCAGAGCACCCCTGAAGATCAAGGACTGACTAGACATCGTAATTCATGGTAAAAGAGATCTAGCCACAGTCATACTCAATGTAAATTAATAGCAATGCATGCGAATGACATCGGTGCTCTCCAACTGGTGCTTTTTAATAAGAGGATGGTGACTCAACATAAAAGTAAATAGATAGGCCTTTCGCAGAGGGAAGCAGGGATTTGCAGAGGTGCCAAAGCTCGAGTTTTGCAATAGAGATAAATAATATTTTGAGTGGCATACTTTCATTGTCAACATAACAACAAAGAGATCTCGATATCTTCCATGCTACACACATTATAGGCGGTTCCCAAACAGAATGGTAAAGTTTATACTCCCCCACCACCAACAAACATCAATCCATGGCTTGTCCGAAACAACGGGTGCCTCCAACTAACAACAATCCTGGGGTAGTTCTGTTTGCAATTATTTTGATTTGAGCATGGGACCGGGCATCCCGGTTACCGGCCATTTTCTTGTGGGTGATGAGCGGAGTCCACTCATCGTGATAATAACCCACCTAGCATGGAAGATATAGACAACCCTAGTTGATACATGAGCTATTCAAGCATACAAAACAGAATTTCATTTGAAGGTTTAGAGTTTGGCACATACAAATTTACTTGGAATGACAGGTAAATACCGCATATAGGAAGGTATGGTGGACTCATATGAAATAACTTTGGGGTTTATGGAAATGGATGCACAAGCAATATTCCCGCTTAGTACAAGTGAAGGCTAGAAAGAGACTAGGAAGCGACCAACTAGAGAGCGACAACAATCATGAACATGCATTAAGAGTAATCAACAATGAGTGCAAGCATGAGTAGGATATAAATCACCGTGAACGTAAATATCACGGAGGCTATGTTGATTTTGTTTCAACTACATGCGTGAACATGTGGCAAGTCAAGCCACTCGAATCGTTCAAGGGAGGATACCACCCTATCATACCACATCACAACCATTTTAATAGCATGTTGGAACGCAAGGTAAACCATTATAAACTCCTAGCTAATTATGCATGGCATGTGCAACTATAATCTCTAATTGTCATTGCAAACATGTTTCATTCATAATAAGCGGAATCAGGAACGATGAACTAATCATATTTACAAAAACAATATAGGTCGAGTTCATACCAGCTTCTCTCATCTCATTCAGTCCATCATATATCGTCATTATTGCCTTTCACTCACACGACCGAATAGTGTGGATAATAATAATAGTGCACGTGCATTGGACTTAGCTGGAATCTGCAAGCATTTTATACAAGGGAGAAGACAAGGTAATATGGGCTCTTGGTTAAATCAACAATAATGCATATGAGAGCCACTCAACATTTTCATCATAGTCTTCTCCTCTCGACTCCCAACAAGCAAATGAAGAACGAGAAATCTTTTTGGGGTTTCTTTTACTTACTACTAATACAGGCATGGAAAGTAAACTAGCTAAAAGCTACAACTAATTTTTTTATTAAGGTTTTTCAAACACACAAGAAGAATGCTTAGAAAAGAAAATAAACTAGCATGGATAGTACAATGAAAAAGTATGAGCACCGACAACTAGAATGAGTGTGTGAAATGAATGTAATGTCAGTGAGAAATGCGTACTACCCCAAGCTTAGGCTTTTGGCCTAAGTTGGTCTATGGCCATGGCTGGCCTGGCGGATATCCAAAGTCGTAGCTGCGGTTGTATTGAGATGCAGCAGCTACTGCCTGAAGAGATGCAGCTTGGAGGCGAGCTGCCTCCGTCCTCCTCTCATACTCGTTCGCCTCCTCCCTGGTTATAACATGTCTCCTTTTTGCTTGAAAGTTAAAGAAAGTAGGAGCAGGGAGGGCAACATGGACAGTGCGCTGTCTGTCAAAGATTAGTCGGTACTGGAGGAACTGTTCATTCCTCTCAAGAAACTGATGGCGAACCATAGAACTATAATCTAGATAAGAAGGAGGCAACTTCATATCATTTCCATGTACGGGTACACCAAGATAATTAGCTACATGAGTTGCATAAATTCCACCAAACAAATCTCCACTTGTACTGTTAAGATGAAACCTTCGTGCAACAATGGCCCCCAAGTTATATTGTTTATCACCTAATACCGCACTCCCGAGGACACTAAGATCTGGAACGCACAAGTGACAAGCCTCATCTTTACCGTTAATGCATCTACCTATAAAGAGAGCAAAATAATGTAATTTCCCTACATTCCCCCATAGTGATACCAGCAAGAAAGTCTTTATATTCAGATTTGCGAGGTTCACTAACATTGCCCCACTTCGGGAGTTTACAAGCAGTATTAAAATCTTCTAGGTCCATTGTATATGATTTATCATAAAGATCAAATAAAACAGTGTGAGAATTGTGCGAGGATGTAAATTTAAACCTGCTCACAAAGGAATTAGTTAGGTAGCGGTACTGACGGCACTTATCTGACATGAAGTCCTCAAGATTAGCATTACACACATACGCATCAAATTCATCCTTGATGCCTTCCTGGACCATAAACTCCTCTGACGACCATTCACAAGGACGCACTTGAGCTTCCCTCGGTGGTTCATCGTCCGGCTCACGTATCGCGAGCCTTGGTCCTTGCTTCCTTGAGGAACCACCTTGGTACATTTTCCTATGCATTTTTCTTTCTCTGAAAAATTACTGAAATTTTAGTGACTCAAAATAAAAGTGAACCAAACTCAACAAGATTGATAGCTACTACTCCCACAAGTGCCTAGAGGCTATATCATGCCTTAAAACTACTTTGGACCATGTAAATTTGACATGCAAGCTCAAGAACAGGGTCACCTTAGCAGCAAAAATTTGCAACAAATAAAGCACTAGAAAAAACTTATTGGATCATTGGAGGAGTCACATACCGAAGAACAATCTCCGCAAACAGTTTTGTGAATGGAGCTTTGAGCAAAGAGATCGAAAATGGCAGCAAGATGAGCTAGAACACGGGTTTGAGCTATGGGAGGATTTTTTTTCTGGAGGAAGACGAAGTGAGTGGGTGCTGGAATAAGTGGAACGGGTCCATGTGGGGCCCACGAGGCAGGGGCGCGCGCCCTGTGCCCTCATGGCCAAATGATGGGCCCCTCTAGGTGTTCTTAGTGCTAGAAATTATTAAATATTCTACAAAAATTCATATTTCATTTTCAGGATGTTTGGAGAACTTTTATTTCCGGGGTATTTTTATTGCAAGGATAATTCAGAAAACAGACAGAAAATACTATTTTTGTGTTATTTAATCTAAATAACAAAAAGTAAAAAGGGGGGTAAAAAGAGTTGTGCTTTCTAACTTCATCCATCTTGTGCTCATCAAAAGGAATCCACAAATAAGGTTGATCAAGTCTTGTTTACAAATCTTTCCGAATAACATGAAACTGGAGAATTTTCAAATAACACTAGGTTAACTCAACGAGGATATGCATGTCCACAACAATAAGAATATCATATTTCTTCTTGACAGTAGGAAGAGGGAATTCAAAACCTCCAATAGAATTGATAATGTGGACTTGAGGTTGTTTCCTCGTAAAGTGTACCGTATGCTCATTACCATTAACATAAAAAGTGACATTACCTTTGTTGAAATCAATAACAGCCCCTGCAGTATTCAAAAGGGTCTACCAAGGATAATCGACATACTATCGTCCTCGGGAATATCAAGAATGACAAAGTCCATTAAAATAGTAACATTTGCAACCACAACAGGCACATCCTCACAAATACCGACAGGTATAGCAGTTGATTTATCGGCCATTTGTAATAATATTTCAGTAGGCATCAACTTATTCAAATCAAGTGTACGATATAAAGAGAGAGGCATAACAGTAACACCGGCTCCAAGATCACATAAAGCAGTTTTAACATAGTTTCTTTTAATGGAGCATGGTATAGTTGGTACTCCTGGGTCTCCTAGTTTCTTAGGTATTCCACCTTTAAAAGTATAATTGGCAAGCATGGTGGAAATTTCATCTTCCGGTATCTTTATTCTATTTGTTACAATATCTTTCATATACTTAGCATAAGGATTCATTTTAAGCATATCAGTCAAACGCATACGCAAAAAGTTAGGTCTAATCATTCCAACAAAGAGCTCAAAATCCTCATCATCCTTTTTCTTCGATTGTTTAGGAGGAAAAGGCATGGGTTTCTGAACCCATGGTTCTCTTTCTTTACCGTGATTCCTAGAAATGAAGTCTCTCTTATCATAACATTGATTCTTTGATTGTGGGTTATCAAGATCAACAGCAGGTTCAATCTCTACATCATTGTTATTGCTATGTTGAGCATCAACACGAACATCATTATTAACATTATCACTAGGTTCATGTTCATTACCAGATTGTGTTTCAGCATCAGAAATAGAAATATCATTGGGATTCTCAGGTGTGTTAACAATAGGTTCACTAGAAGCATGCAAAGTCCTATCATTTTTCTTTTTCTTCTTCTTAGAAGGACTAGGTGCATCAACATTAGTTCTCTGAGAATATTGCTCAACTCTCTTAGGGTGGCCCTCGGGATACAAAGGTTCCCGAGTCATTTTACCCCCTCTAGTCATAACTCTTACAATATTATCATTTTTCTTATTATTTAATTCATTGAGCAAATCATCTTGAGCCTTAAGCACTTGTTCTACCTGAGTGGTAACCATAGAAGCATGTTTACTAATAAGTTTAAGGTCACCTTTAACTCTAGACATATAATCACTCAAGTGTTCAACCATATAAGCATTACGTTTCAATTGTCTACCAACATAAGGATTGAAGTTTTCTTGTTTAACAATAAAATTATCAAACTCATCCAAGCATTGGCTAGCAGACTTATTACGAGGAATATCACCTTCATCAAATCTATAGAGAGAATTTACCTTTACTACCTATGTCGGGTTATTAAGACCATGTATTTCTTCAATAGGTGGTAAATTCTTAACATCTGCAGCTTTAATACCCTTTTCTTTCATAGATTTCTTTGCCTCTTGCATATCTTCAGGACTGAGAAATAGAATACCCCTTTTCTTCGAAGTTGGCTTAGGAGTTGGTTCAGGAAGTGTCCAATCATTATCATTACTCAATATATTATTTAATAGCAATTCAGCTTGCTCAACAGGTCTTTCCCTGAAAACACAACCAGCACAACTATCCAAGTGGTCTCTGGAAGGATGCTTACCTCATATGGACTAAGTTGGGGAATAAACTGCTTTTTAGTACTACTTGTCACCCCAAACTGATGGACAAATTGAAGCAGTCAATAGAACATTGTCTACTATGCTTAGGGCTGTTTTGAAGAATAATAAGAAAATGTGGCAAGATGCTTACCTCGTTTTTGTCGGGGTTCAAGAATGACAACTGTGGGATCACAGGGAATCCCTACTACGGTTGACGGGGTGCGGGGCTATACAAAGAGCGGGTTTAGAGGATCAACGCGGGGGGGGGGGGATTATCCAGGTTCGGGCCGCAAGCGATGCGTAATACCCTAATCCTGCTTTGGTGTATATTTGGTGTTCTTCAGTTCTTGAACTAGCTAAGGTGCATCCTAGCTCAAAAAGTCTGAATCCATCCTCAGTACGCCTCGGGCCTCCTTTTATATGTGCAAGGGGCTGCCACAGCGCCACACAAGAGGTGGAAAGTGTCTACAATGTACGAGTCTATCTCCAGGAACCGTAGGACAAACACATTTAATGCGTTGCCGACGTGTCCTCTTGCTTTATCAGGGACAACAACGAAGCTCGTCCCGTCTGTCGCCGCCTTGTCTCGCTTCGACGTGCGTCCAAGCTGACGAGGCATGCAGCAGCACGCTGACTAGCTGGCTATTGTGCTGGTGCAGTGGCAGGGTCTTCATGAAGATCTGCATGCCACCACGCAGGTGCTTGCCTGGTTGCCCTAGGAGCTACATGCTGCCACGTAGGTGCGTGCCTGGTTGGCAGGCTGGCTACTGCGCTGGATCGGCCGTGGGGTAGTGTAACCTGGGTAAGTGCGGGTGTCGGTGTCAAAACAGGCGGATCTCGGGTAGGGGGTCCCGAACTGTGCATCTAAGGCGGATGGTAACAGGAGGCAGGGGACACGATGTTTACCCAGGTTCGGGCCCTCTTGATGGAGGTAAAACCCTACGTCCTACTTGATTGATATTGATGATGTGAGTAGTACAAGAGTAGATCTACCATGAGATCAGAGAGGCTAAACCCTAGAAGCTAGCCTATGGTATGATTGTATGTTGTCCTACGGACTAAAACCCTCCGGTTTATATAGACAGCGGAGGGGGCTAGGGTTACACAAGGTCAGTTACAAAGGAGGAGATATACATATCCGTATTTCCTAGCTTGCCTTCCACGCCAAGTAGAGTCCCATCCGGACATGAGACGAAGTCTTCAATCTTGTATCTTCATAGTCCAACAGTCCGGCCAAAGGATATAGTCCAGCTGTCCGGAGACCCCCCTAATCTAGGACTCCCTCGGTAGCCCCTGAACCAGGCTTCAATGACGATGAGTCCAGCGCACAGTATTGCCTTCGGCATTGCAAGGCGGGTTCCTCCTCCGAACACACCATAGAAGAGTTTTGAATATAAGGATAGTGTCCGGCCCTACAAAATAAATTCCACATACCACCATAGAGAGAATATTTCCAAAAATCTAATCTGCTGACACATTTTGACAGCATGTTGTCATGCCATGTCCCGGTCATTATTCAAACCGTTGTTCCCAACCAGCTCCGCACATATCACGAGGCGGTTTTCTTGACACGCCTTGTCAAAGCAGAGATCGTGTTCCCCTTATCATGGGATTCTCATCAATACGGACGTGGGTAACCCAGCCGCGCCATCAATTGCGGTGCCTGGGGAATAAGCGGTTTTGCCAGGCAAGTGGGGATACTTATCGCCTCCTCCGCCCTTATAAAGGGACAAATATTTACTTTCTTTCACCCACACCTTCTTCTTCTCGCTTACCCATTCCCACACACTCAAGCTCCAGTGCCCAAGCTCGCGTTCTCCTTCTCAAACCACTCCAAGCATGTCTGGAGAAGGAGGCAAGTGGATGGTCTCCTCCGTCACGGAGGAGACCATCAAAAAGTTACGAGAAGCCGGATACCTAACTGCAAATATCGCGCACCGGCTGCCGAATGTTGCGCAGATCGTCCCCATGCCCAAACCCCATGAGAGGGTAGTTTTTCTTACCCACTTCGTCTGCGGACTGGGATTACCACTCCACCCGTTTGTCCGTGGGCTCATGTTCTACTACGGGCTGGATTTTCATGATCTGGCCCCTAACTTCATCCTCAACATCTCGACGTTTATCATAGTGTGCGAGGCCTTCCTCCGCATCAAGCCCCATTTTGGCCTGTGTCTGAAGACTTTTAATGTCAAACCGAAGGTGGTGGTCGGCCAGCAGGCGGAGTGCGGAGGAGCCATGGTGGGCAAGATGCCAAACGTCACCTGGCTTGAAGGCTCCTATGTGGAGACCATAAAGGGGTGGCAATCGGGGTGGTTCTACATCACCGAGCCGCGCGACACCAACTGGGTGGCGGCCCCCAAATTTCGATCCGGAATCCCCATGCGGCTCACCTCCTAGAAAGAGAAGGGCATGTCCTGGGGTTCTTCGGCAGAACTAACTGAACTCCAGACCTGTATCCAGAACATGATGAACAAGAAAATTAAACTTGTCAACGTTGTCTAGGTTATGCTCGTCCGCCGCATCCTTCCGTGCCAACGACGGGCATTCAATTTGTGGGAGTTCGACTCGGCCAAGCACCAGATGCTACAAGAGCTCTACGACATGACACACAAGGACGTTTGGAGGGTGTTGTTCATGTGCGCCGAGATCCCTCCCTCTCTCACCGAAGACCGCGGACCCAGCGCAAAGCGCCATCCCAGTCCGGTAAGCATTTATATTTCTTGGGGTATTTATTTGCCCAGGTTTAGTTCTGTGTAGGATCTAAGCTCCCATGTCACTCACAGGACTGGTTAAAGATGGTGGAGCAGCTCGATAGCCCAGCCCACTGCCTGAAGATCTTGCGGACGCTCTTCTAACGAAGATGCTGACTTCGGCACCTTATGAGGTGCCGGCACAGAAGACCAAGAAGAAGACCACGGGGACCCGAAAGGATCTCCGATGTAGGGTCGTAGCGGAGTCATCGGACGATGACTCTGATGCACACTCCTCCCATGGAAACGAGGAGGAGGAGAAAAGTTCTCCCCCCAGCTGGGGGAGACAAGAAAAGGAAGGCCGACCCATCTAGGGAGGCTGAAGGGTCCAAGAAGGGAAGGACCCTCCTTCCGGACTGTGCCACGACAGCCGTCGACAGCGGCGATGAGTGGCTGCCCAGGGACAAGCCCCTGGCGAAGTCGTAAGTGTCCGAACACCATAGTACTTCATGATATGTTTTATTGTACTACCATTCCTCATGCCGAACATTATTATACAGCCCGTCCCGAGCTCATCTCGACGTACCTTCGTCGAGCGGCTCGTTGGGCTCGTCGGATATGAACAGTGGTTCTCTTCCGACCGCTTCCACCCCGCGCCCTATGGACAACGCCGAGGTGCTGTCCAAACAGGCACCGAGCCAAGGGGAGGTGGTCCTGGGGGCGCCTTGTGGTGACTTCCCGGACCCTGGGTACCAAGGGAGCGAAGCTCCTACGGGCTTCGAGTTCGGGCTCCGGCCGGACACTACGCCGGAACCCTCGATGGTTCCAGACTCCGGCAGGCGGTCCCCCGACAAGGGGGGCCAACCATCCATGCCGGTGTCCTCTGTCCAACCAGAGGCACCAGACAACCTGCTGGAAGCGCTTCGTAGCGCTTCCATCGATATAGAGCACCACACTATTATGAGTGTGGTAGTCGAGAAGGTTCATTCCGCCAAGAACGGACTGACCAAAGCTTGCGCCAGCCTACTAACAGGCTTTGAGGTAAGCAATCCAAATATAAGAAAATATTACCGCATAGACAGTAGCCCCTGATGCTCTGTTCGGCGTTCGTGAAGAAAAGCCGAATAGAGGATCAAATGATGACCCAAGAGTCTAATTAGAGTATGTCTATGTGTATGTGCAGGCTTCCCTGCTGGGCACTGCCGTACGTACTGCGGAGGTCTCTGCGCTGAAGCAGGACTTGAAGCGGTCCGAGGACAAGCTCAGCCTAACCAAGAGGCAGCTCGAAGAGAGCAAAGGTAAGAAATACCCCTGTCTATATAGTTAAAAGAGAAGTTCGGGTATAAAGTAATAGGATCATCATGGATTTGTCAGGGGCCATGACCGAGGTGGTGACCCTAAGGAAGGCGTTGTCCGAGGCCGAAGACAAAGCGGCCAAGGAACACATTGAACGGGAGAAACAAGAAGCCCGAGTGGGCATGGTGCAGCGAGAGCTCGAGGCTCTCGCCAAAAAGCATGAGTCCTTGGAGCTAGACTCTAAAACGCGAGAGTCCGAGCTCGCACAGGCACTTGAAAGCGTCCGGTGCGCCAATGCCGAAGCCCACAAGGCCCTCCAGGAGATTGGTGCGGTGAAGAAGATAGTAGCGGGTAAGGCATTCAATATGCAAAGCAAGCATGTGATGGAGAATTTCCTTTTTCTTTCCCGAGTTCGGAGCACTCCAGGAGAGTTTGCAGATCTTCCCCGCAGTGTGCTGGATGCCGCGGAATTTTACCGGGCTTAGGAGGGGAGCTCAACGGAGAAGTTGTTCTGGTCTCAGTATACTGGGACCGAACACCCCGTGGCCTTGAGCGACCACCTGAAGCAGTTGGTTGAACTTCACAAGGTGGCCGAACAGGCCATCAGGGGCCTTATAGTCTGGATGTGGCCTGGTGAGCCCCTGTCCGGCAGGTACTTCGGTCTGGTGAGACGGCTGGTGGAAGCCTGCCCACGGCTTGAGGTCATCAAGTGGTCCGTCTGCATCGAAGGTGCACGCAGGGCTTTTGCCCTGGCGAAGGTGCACTGGGTGAAGCTGGACGCCATGAAGCTTGTGAAGGAGGGGCCGCCGAAGGGCAAGGAACATCGCCGCCCCGAGAATTATTATGAGGGTCTCCTGGAGGTTTCCCGCCTAGTGGCAGATGAGTGTGCCAAGGATGTAATTTTTGAATGAACATGCTCATGTGATCCTGTAATATGAAACGAGTTCATTTGCGCGATGCGACGCTTTCTTCATTTAAAATATTACCTTCTTTGCGGCCGTTTATAAAATCTGAGAGTTGGCCAGTCGTCGGCTTCTGCCCCCGTGTAACTAGTACCAGGGTGGTCGGGATAAACCTGAACACTCTTTACTCCAATTTTGGGTCCTCCAAGGGAGGTGTTCAGCACAACGAACCAGGCAATCGGACTATAATGCTTTATCACTCTCACTTAGCCATAGAAATCTATGATTTTAAATTTTGGCGAAGCCCCTGGTATTCGGAGGGCCAAATTTTGGGGCGCTATACACGCCTAAGCCGGACAAGGCCGACTCCTTGCCTAAAGCGGAAAAAGTATTTAAGTACTTGAGACCTCTCAAACATCGACCGATCTCTCGCATTATCATGACAGTCAGTTTTTGGCTTTCTCTATTGAGGTGCTCGTCCGGAAGAACCGGGACACAATCGTAGTAGTTCTCCCACCGCTACCTTAGCCGATATAGCGGAACGTAAGGTACCAAAGCATGGGAGCCGAGCGACCCAACATTTGACCAAAGACATGATTCGGAGCTGATGCATATAATGCTATAAGTTCGGAGTGCCGCACTGTCGAAAGTGTTCGGACTTCTTGCGCCGTATTACAGGGTAAACGAGAGCCCCTGGCGTACTGACCACACCCGAGCGTGCAGGTGCGAAATGTCGTAAATGGACATGTAAAAGAGAAAAACGTAAATAATGCAATGACAGATTAATAATATGCATTGTTATTTGAATAATACATCGAAGTGTACTCATACAAGTAGTGCAATAAGAATAAAGTAGGACAATTCAAAATGTCCTATCCCAAGGCAAGCTACGTATAAATAGTGAAAAGCGGGTATATCAAGTATTACTAGAGACCACCTAGCGGTTCCCGTGTTCATCTTAGCTTCTTGCCGCCTTGGTTGGTTCTTCCGGAATGTGTCTGGCAATAGGACTGCCGGAAAGGGCTTCCGAAGAGTTAGGCCCTGAAAGGGAAAAGGAATGTAAAAGGTATACAGCCCCTGGCGTGGTTAAGCCACAATGCGGGGTGTGTCCTGATTGTGCCCCCGCTTATGTCCATAGTATTTTCAATGCGTAGTTATGTACACGCGACACGAATTTCGTCGCTGTACTAGGACTTGGACGGGGGCCGGATTGCTAGGCGAGCATTGATCACGCCAGGCGGTCCTGTTGCAGATTGTTCCGGACTCGCTTGAAGGTGTTCGGGGGCTGTAACACCGAATGAGTGGTCTGCCTGAATAGGCTGCTTTGTACCTCTGCTGCAAGTGTCGCAGTGTGCTCTTCTGTACGGAGTGAGCGTTCTGTGTTTCCATTTACTGTTATGACCCCGCGGGGTCCTGGCATCTTGAGCTTGAGGTATGCGTAATGCGGCACTACGTTGAATTTTGCAAATGTTGTCCGTCCGAGCAGTGCATGATAGCCACTTCGAAATGGGACGATGTCGAAGATTAACTCTTCGCTTCGTAAGTTATGCGGTGATCCGAAGACCACTTCCAGTGTAATTGAGCCTGTGCAATGGGCCTCTACACCTGGGATTACGCCTTTGAAGGTGGTTTTGCTGGGTTTGATCCTCGATGGATCGATACCCATTTTTCACACTGTATCTTGATAAAGCAGGTTCAGGCTGCTGCCGCCGTCCATAAGGACTCGAGTGAGGTGAAATCCGTCAATTATGGGGTCTAGGACCAGCGCAGCGGATCTGCCATGACGGATGCTAGTGGGATGATCCCTGCGATCGAAGGTGATTAGACAAGCGGACCATGGGTTGAACTTCGGGGCGACGGGCTCCATCGCGTAGACGTCCCTTAGTGCACGCTTCCGCTCCCTCTTGGGAATGTGGGTTGCGTATATCATGTTCACTGTCTTTACTTGTGGGGGAAACCCCTTCTGTCCTCCTGGGTTCGGCGGCTGGGGCTCCTCCTCGTCGTCACTATGCAGCCCCTTGTCCTTGTTTTCGGCATTTAACTTGCTGGCCTGCTTGAACACCTAGCATTCTTTGTTGGTGTGATTGGCTGGCTTTCCAGGGGTGCCGTGGATTTGACACAAGCGATCCAGTATGCGATCCAGACTGGACGGAGCCGGTGTATTTCTTTTAAATGGCTTTCTCCGCTGACCGGATCTAGAGCCTCTAAATCCGGCATTGACTGTCATATCTTCGGTGTTATCTCCGTTATTGCAGCGCTTTGGTATGTTACGACGTTGCCTACCGTTAACATCTTTGGTATCCGAGGTATCCGGATTCCTTGATGTGTTGTTGCTGCGAGCCAGCCAGCTATCCTCGCCCGCGCAAAAGCGGGTCAGGAGTGTTGTGAGGGCTTCCATAGATTTTGGCTTCTCCTAGCTGAGGTGGCGAGCGAGCCACTCGTCGCGGATGTTATGCTTGAATGCCGCTAGGGCCTCTACATCCAGACAGTCTACGATTTGGTTTTTCTTAGTCAGGAACCGAGTCCAGAATTGTCTAGCCGATTCTCCTGGCTGCTGGGTTATATGGCTCAAGTCATCAGCATCTGGTGGCCGCACATAAGTGCCCTGGAAGTTGTCAAGAAATGCATCTTCCAGATTTACCAAACTACTGATGGAATCTGCTGGCAAGCTATTCAGCCAATGCCGAGCTGGTCCTTTGAGTTTTAGTGGGAGGTACTTGATGGCATGTAGATCATCATCGCGAGCCATGTGGATGTGAAGGAGGAAATCCTCAATCCATATAGCGGGATCTGTTGTGCCATCGTATGATTCGATATTTACGGGTTTGAAACCCTCTGGGAATTCATGATTCATAACTTCATCAGTGAAGCATAGGGGGTGTGCAGCACCTCTGTGCCGGGCTATATCCTGACATAGTTCGTATGAGTCTAATTGTCTGCTGTATTCGGCCCGGCCGGATTTACTCTTGGTGTATCCGATGCGACGATGATCGTTCGATGTGGGTGCACGTGCCCGTGTCCCGTATATTGACCTTATGATTTTTGCCTTACTGTCCAATATGTCTCGCAGGTCCTCTGTGTTGCCCCGGGCCTTAGTATTTTTGACTAAGTGGTGACGGGGTGCGGGCTGAACTTTAGGCTAAAACGCCTTACTGACTCGGCCGCGTAGAGGCCGGTTAGCCGCATTGTACACTAGTGAACGAGGTTTCAATGCTTCCTCCTCGAGGTGAGGCAGCAACCTGCGTTTTGGGTAACTCTTGGACGGGCGCTCGAGTTCATGCTCTTCGGCCGCAAGGACTTCGGTCCACCTGTCTGCTAGCAAATCTTGATCAGCTTGAAGATGCTGCTGTTTCTTCTTTAGGCTGCTTGCCGTGGCCATAAGCCGGCACTTGAAGCGCTCTTGTTCGACGGGGTCCTCAGGCACAATAAACTCGTCGTCGCCGAGGCTCACCTCTTCTTCGGAGAGAGGCATGTAATTGTCCTCCTCCGGTTCTCCATCTACTGCCTGCTCTAGAGGGCTGGCTTGTTCGTCCATCGGCTCTACATCGTGCTGGAGGGGATTGTTGTTGTCTTTGGCACTATCTGGAGTGTTATTATCTCCTGTGCCGGTATCACTACTCCTGCTGTGGCGGGACTTAGAGCGGCGCCGCTGACATTGGCGCTTGGGTTGTTTCTTGGAGGGGCCGTCCTCTACTTTCTCGTCGCCATTGGCTTCTTTGGGGGTGTCCACCATGTATATATCATATGAGGAGGTGGCGGTCCAGTGCCCCGAGGGTGGTGGATCCTGTTCGTCTCCGGCTCCGTCGTCCATACCGTCGAAGTCTTCGGAGCCGAAGTCGAGCATGTCGGTTAAGTCATCGACAGTGGCTGCTAAGTTGGTGGTGGGTGGGCAGCGAATTTCTTCGTCGTCCGCATCCCATTCTAGCCGGATATAGTTCGGCCAAGGATCTCCAGACAGGGAGAGAGACCTTAATGAATTTAGCACATCCCCGAAGGGTGAGTGCTGGAAGATGTCCGCGGAGGTGAACTCCATGATCGGAGCCCAGTCGGATTCGACGGGCACGGATGCGAGCGGCTCGGAGTCCGTGGCCGGAGATGAATCCAGTGGCTCGGCAACAAGGCTCTCGTAAGGGGTGAAGTCAGTATCCAGCTCTATCGCCACTGAGAGTGTGGCCTCCATGGCGGGGTCCATCCCTCCGCTCTCGGATGGCGCGACTTGCTCCGGATTAAAGGCCGGAGTAGCTGTGGACGCGATCTCCCGAACACTATCCGACGGCAGAGTTACGTCATGCTCGTCGCGACTACGTGGCGCGTCCGGCATAGGCTCGAATCCGTCGAAGATCAAGTCTCCGCGAATATCTGCCGTGCAGTTCAAGTTTCCAAATCTGACCTGATGGCCAGGGGCGTAGCTCTCAATCTGCTCCAGATGGCCAAGCGAATTGGCCCGCAGTGCAAAGCCGCCGAATATGAAGGTTTGTCCGGGGAGGAAAGCCTCACCCTGGACCACATCGCTAGCGATGATCGAAGGAGCCATCAAGCCTTATGGTGACGACAAAGTGGAACTCTCAATGAAAGCACCAATGTCGGTGTCAAAACCGGCAGATCTCGGGTAGGGGGTCCCGAACTGTGCGTCTAGGCGGATGGTAACAGGAAGTAGGGGACACGATGTTTACCCAGGTTCGGGCCCTCTTGATGGAGGTAAAACAATACGTCCTCCTTGATTGATATTGATGATGTGAGTAGTACAAGAGTAGATCTACCACGAGATCAGAGAGGCTAAATCCTAGAAGCTAGCCTATGGTATGATTGTATGTTGTCCTACGGACTAAAACCCTCCGGTTTATATAGACACCGGAGGGGGCTAGGGTTACACAAGGTCGGTTACAAAGGAGGAGATATACATATCCGTATTTCCTAGCTTGCCTTCCACGCCAAGTAGAGTCCCATCCGGACACGGGACGAAGTCTTCAATCTTGTATCTTCATAGTCCAACAGTCCGGCCAAAGGATATAGTCCGGCTGTCCGGAGACCCCCTAATCCAAGACTCCCTCAGCGGGCCTAGTTGTGACCCCACGGATGTCCCCAGCGAGGGTCATGCCGGGGTCTTGTGGGCGTCCCTGGCTAAACCTTTGGATGTATTTGCACAGGGTCTCGCCGTCCTTCTGGGGATGACATGAAGATTACATGCCTGGCCAGGAGCTTGGTGGCCTCCGGTAATGGCACCTACAAACTCGTGGCATAGATTCGACCAAGAATAGATAGAATCCACTGGCAGGTGCATCAACCATGACATGACGTTGGGTTTAAATGCCAACGGAAAGTAGTTGGCGAGCACCTTGTCGTCGCAAGCCCCAGCGAATTGCATCGCGATGGTGTAGATGTTGAGGAACTCCGATGGGTAAGTCTTGCCGTTGTACTTTTCCCCAACATCAGGCTTGGACGTGCGGTGGGAGGGCCACTGGAACTGCCGCGGCTCTTGGGTAAAGGCTGGATAACCCACCTCGTAAGGCAGGTCACCGGAGCCCCCCGGTGCTGGGTGGTCCATAGTAGGCCCCGCACACGGATCTGACTATTGGCGCACTTCCCATCGTTGCTCAATGGTGGTTCGAGCATCTTCCTAAGCTCGCTCCCGAAGGATTCGACTTTGGTCGCAATGGGTTCGTGGGTTGGACGACGCCGTGGAAACATTGTCACATACGTCGGCCCAACGAGCCGGTGGCTGCTGTTGCTGGCGTGGGGGAGGAGAGTGCACCATGGTCGCATCACCCCCAGTCCTCCCACCTCCAGCATGCACCGGCTCTACAGAACGCCGACATGAGGGTCCTTCTAACTACGGTTCATCTTTGTTGGCGAAGCTGACGAGGCTCTGGATGGTGGCTCTCCACTCGTCGAGCTTCTCCGCGGCGGGAAGAAACTCGAAGAGCAGTTGCACGCGTGCCAAAGTTTCTGCTGGCATGGGTGGCGGCGAAAGATGCATGGACCGTCACACACTCCGACTTCTAACCACGTTAGAAGGAGCTCTATCACGGTCTTGTGGTCGCACGCCGCCTCCATCAGCGTCCGGGCGTGCACGCCGACCTGGTGCGTCCTGAGAGTGGCGCAAAGGGCTCTTCCCGCGGCGGCGCCCGGGGGCACCGGCATCGCGGTGTTGTTTATCACGCGCGGCCTAGGAAGGTCGCAGCACGGATGCCGGCTGGGGCGTCGGGGAGGTCGTCGCGCCGCCCGTGGGCAGCACAGCCCCGCCCCGTGCCCAGCGGCGTGTGGCCCGTCGTCTAGGAACCGAACGACGCCGCTTGCCTGGCCCCGATTGCTAGAGTGTCGTGGATGCTCGGGGGTCGCGCCTCCGGTGCCGTCCGTGGCCACTTCGTCACCCACCCAAGCTGGTGCGGACGGGCCGGCTCCGGACGACCCGATCGCTGTGATCCCCTTCTTTTTGGGGGCCATAGTGATGATGAAGTCGATGAGCTAACTTCCAAACCGAATTTTCATAGCTTGCGCCCTCTACCTGGCGCGCCAAAGATGTCGGGGTTCAAGAACGACACCTATGGGATCATAGGGAATCCCAACTACGGTTGATGGGGCGAGGGGCTATGCAAAGAGCTGGTTTAGAAGATCAACGTGGGGGCGGGATTTTATCCAGGTTCGGGCCGCAAGCGATGCGTAATACCCTAATCCTGCTTTGGTGTATATTTGGTGTTCTTGAGTTCTTGAACAAGCTGCGATGCATCCTAGCTCAAAAAGTCTGAATCCATCCTCGGTACGCCTCGGGCCTCCTTCTATATGTCCAAGGGGCTGCCACAGCAGCGCACAGGATGCGGAAAGTGTCTACAATGTACGAGTCTATCTCCAGGAACCGTAGGACAAACACATTTAATGCGCCGCCGACGTGTCCTCTTGCTTTATCGGGGACAGCAACGAAGCTCGCCCCGTCTCGCCTCGCTTCGACGTGCGTCCAAGCTGACGAGGCATGCTAGCTGGCTGCTGTGCTGGTGCAGTGGCAGGGTCTTCATGAAGATCTGCATGCCACCATGCAGGTGCTTGCCTGGTTGGCCTAGGAGCTACACACTACCACGTAGGTGCGTGCCTGGTTGGAGGCTGGCTACTGCGCCGGGTCGGCCGTGGGGCAGTGTAACCTGGGTAAGTGCGGGCCTGGTTGTGACCCCGCGGATGTCCCCGGCGAGAGTCTTGCCAGGGTCTTGTGGGCGTCCCTGGCTGCTGGGGTCTTGTGGGCATCCCTGGCTGCCAGGGGGTCCTTCGTCTTCTGGTTCTCGTCTAGTCCTGCAGGCCTCTGTTCATCACAAAGATATGCATCGCACCATGCAGGCGCTCCCGAGCCTTGGTGTTGACGTTGTCGATGGCGTCATAATTCTCAGGCTGAAAGGTGGCAGTCTCGATGGTGTTGAGCAAGTTGCCCCGGCAAGGCTCTTGCCAGGGCAGCGTAGGTCGTTCCCGGCAAGGTTCTTGCTGCGGGAAACCCATCTTGTCCCTTTGCTCTTCGCGCCTCTGGCTTCAGCGCTGCTCGGGTAGTCTTGTATCTTCGCTTCCTCTGGCCCGCCAAGCGTGGTCACAGGTGTTGCTACTACTTCCCGTGCACAAGTAAAGGGGTACAGAAGGCCCCTACTTTTGTACACCGACAGGAGCCCCCGGGCCTGGGCCACACATAAGTGCAGAGCGTTGTTGGGCCAGGCCCAAAACGGTGCGCGGACAGTAGTAGCAACACTTGGTGGAGAGGGTGAATATAGATAGGAGAATGCCCTCGTAAATTTTCAGCTTAAATGAAGCAATATAAAACCTCAAAAAAAATTCAAAAGTGCATTCGTCGGAGAAAATGAAACATCAAAAAATTTCCTTAATAATCTTCTTAAGAAAATTCGTCGGAGAAAACTTCTCTTAAGAAAGTGTTTCCTAAGAAAATTTAGTTAAGAGAAGTTTCTTAAGGAAATTTTCTTCGGAAGCACTTTCTTAAGAAGTTTCTTCGGAAAAGTTTATTCCAATGCATTTTCTAAAGAAGGTTCTTAAGAAGATTTTCTAGTGAAGCACTTTCTTAAGAAGTTTCATAAGAAAGTTTATTCGTCCCGTTTTCTTAAGAAGGCTCTTAAGGAAATTTTATTACTACGAACTTTCTCCCGATGCATTTTCTAACGATCGTCCTTAAGAAAATTTTCTAAGGAAGCATTTTCTTAAGAAGTATCATAAGAAAAGTTTATTCCACCACATTTTCTGAAGAACGGTCTTAAGTAAATCTTCTTAGGAAGCACTTTCTTAAGAGAAGTTTTCTTTGATGCAATTTCTTAGGAAGATTATTAATGAAGTTATCTTAGGATTCAATTGCTCAATAAGTTTTCTTAAGATAAGTATCTTCCGACACATTTTCTATAGAAGTTTCTTAAGAACATTTTGTTCGGAAGGACATTTTTAAGAAATGTTTCTTCTGACTCATTTTCTTAAGAAGTTTATTTCAGAAATCTTCTTAGGAAGCACTTTCTTAAGAACTTTCTTAAGAGTAGTTTCCACTGACGCATTTTCTTAAGAATAATTTTAAGGAAATTTTTGTAGGAATCATTTACTTAAGAAGTTTCTTAAGATAAGTATCTTCCAACACATTTTCTAAAGAAGTTTCTTAAGGTAATTTTGTTACGAAGGACATTCCTAAGAAGTTTCTTAAGAAAATTGTCTTCTGACTCAAATTCTTACTAAGTCTTTGAAGGGAATTTTCTTAGGAAGCACTGTCTTAACAAAGTTTCTCCCTGTGCATTTTCTTAAGACGTTACTTAAGGAAATTTTCCTAGGAGTCACTTTCTTAAGAAAAGTTTCTTCTGCCACATTTTCTAAAGAAGTTTCTTAAGAAAATTTTCTTAGGAAGCACTTTCTGAATAAGTTTCATAAGGAAATATTCTTAGGAAGCACTTTCTCAAGAACTTTCTGTAGAAATGTTTTTTCCGCCGCATTTTGTAAAGTAGTTTCTTATGGATTTTTTTCGTATGAAGCACTCTCATAAGAGAAGTTTCTTCTGATGAATTTCCTAAAGAACTTTCTTAAGATTTTTTTCTTAGGAAGCACTTTCTTGAGAAAGGTTTCTTCCGACACATTTTCTAAAGAAGTTTCTTAAGGAAATTTTCCTAGGAGTCACTTCCTTAAGAAAAGTTACTTCCGCCGCAATTTCTAAAGAAGTTCCTTACGGAAATTTTCTTAGGAAGCACTTTCTTGACAACTTTCTATAGAAATGTTTTTTCTGCCGCATACGGATTTTTCGTAGGACGCACTCTTGTAAGAAAAGTTTCTTCCGAAGCATTTTCTAAAGAAGTATCACAAGGAAATTTTCTCAGGAAGCAATTTCGTAAGAAGTTCCTTAAGAAAATTTTCTTCCGCCACATTATCTATAGAATTTTCTTAAGGAAAGTTTCTTACGAAGCTCTTTTTCAAGAAGTTTCTTATGGAAATTTTTTTGGAAGCACTTTCTTAGCAAGTATCTCAAGAAAAGTTTCTTCCAACGCATTTTCTAAATAATTTTCTTTAGAAAAAAATCGCAACACATTTTCTTAAGATGTTTCTTAAGGAAATTTTATTATGAAACCCTTTCTTGCGAAGTTCCCTAAGAAAAGTTTCTTCTGACATATTTTCTAAAAAAGTTTCTTAAGGAAATTTTCTTAGGCTACGCTTTTAAAGAAGCTTGTTAAGGAAATTTACTCTGGAAGCAGTTTCCTATGAAAAGTTCCTTTTGACGCATTTTCTAAAGAAGTTTGGTAAGGAAATTTCCTTAGGAAACACTTCCTTATGAAGTTTAATAATAAAAATTTATTCTGCCATGTTTTCATAAGAAGGTTCTAATGGACATTTTGTTAGGAAGGACTTCCTTACGAAGTTTCCTAAGATAAGTTTCTTCTGACACATTTTCTTAAAAAATTTCTTAAGGAAATTTTCTTTGGAAGGACTTTTTAAGAAAATATTCTTAGGAAACACTTTAGAAAGAAGTTTCATAAGTAAATTATCTTCGGAAGCACTTTGTTAAGAAATTTCTTAAGAAAAGTTC
Source organism: Triticum urartu (assembly GCF_056163025.1). Classification (NCBI taxonomy): domain Eukaryota; kingdom Viridiplantae; phylum Streptophyta; class Magnoliopsida; order Poales; family Poaceae; genus Triticum; species Triticum urartu. Next base: position 506,698,943 of record NC_141875.1, on the reverse strand, counting down.
CTTCTCACATATTTTCTTAAGATGTTTCTTAAGGCAATTTTCTTAGGAAGCCCTTTCTTGAGAAGTTTCTTAATAAAAGTTCATTCTGACGCATTTTCTAAAAAAGTTTCTAAAGGACTTTTTCTTCGCAGGCACTTTCTTAAGAATTTTCTTAGGAAAAGTTTCATCTGACGCATTACCTAAAGAAGTTTCTTAAGGAAATTTTCTTAGAAAGCACTTTCTCAAGAAGTTTCATAAGAAAGTTTATTCCGTCGCATGATCATAAGGAGCTTCTTATGGAAAAAAATTTAGGAAGGACTTTCTTAAGAAAACTTTCTTTTGACACGTTTTCTTAAGAAGATACTTAAGGAAATTTTCTTAGGAAGTGATTTTTAAAGATGTTTGTAAAGGACATTTTCTTTAGAAGAAGTTTCTTATGAAAATTTTCTTCCGACACATTTTCTTACGATGTTTCTTAAGGAATTTTCTTAGGAAGGCCTTTCTTGAGATGTTTCTTAAGAAATATTTATTCTGACACATTTTCTAAAGAAGTTTCTTAAGGAAATTTTCTTCATAAGCACTTTCCTAAGAATTTTCTTATGAAGTTTCCTAAGAAAAGTTTCTCTCGATGCATTTTTTAAAGAAGGTCCTTAAGAAAATTTTCTAAGGAAGCACTTTCTTAAAAAGTTTCATAAGAAAATTTTCTTAGGAAGCACATTCTAAGAAACTTTCTTAAGAGAAGTTTTCTCTGGCGTATTTTCATAAGAATATTATTGAGGAAATTTTCATAGGAAGCCATTTCTTAAGAAGTTTCTTAAGAAAATTTCTTCGGAAGCACTTTCTTAAGAAGTTTATTAAGGGAATTTTCTTACAAAGCATTTTTTGAAGAAGTTTCTTAAGAAATTTTTCTTCAAAACAACTGTCTTAAGAAGTTTCTTAAGAAAAATTTCTTCTAGCACATTTTCTTATGATGTTTCTTTAGAAAATTTTCTGAGGAAGCCCTTTCTTGGGAAGTTTTTTAAGAAAAGTTTCTTTTTACGCATTTCGTAAAGAAGTTTCTTAATGAAATCTTCTTTGGAAGCACTTTATTATGTAGTTTCTTAGGAAACATTTCTTCCGATGCATTTTCTATCGAAGGTTCTTAAGAACATTTTCTAAGTAAGCACTTTCTTCAGAAGTTTTATAAGAAAAGTTTATTCCGCCGTATTTCCTTAAGAAGGTTCTTAAGGAAATTTTCTTAGGAAGCACATTCTTAAGAAATTTATTGAGAGAAGTCTTCTCCCCGGCATTTGCTTAAGAAGATTATTAAGGAAATTTTCATAGGAATCACTTTTTGAAGAAGTTTTTTTAAAGAAATTTTCTTTGGAAGCACTTTCTTAACAAGTATCTCAAGAAAAGTTTCTTCACACGCATTTTCTAAAGAATTTTCTTAAGAAAAGTTTCTTCCATCGCATTTTAGAAATATATTTCTTAAGGAAATTTTATTAGGAACTTTTTAAAAAAGTTTCTTAAGGAAATTTTCTTAGGAAGAACTTTCAAAATAATTTTCTTAGGAAGCACTTTATGATGAAGATTCATAAGAAAGTTTATTCCGCCGCATTTTCATAAGGAGATCCTTAAGTAAGTTTTGTTAGGAAGGACATTCTTATGAAGTATTTTATGAAAAGTTTCTTCTGACGCATTTTCTTAAAAAGTTTCTTAAGGAAAATTTCTTCGGAAGCACTTTCTTAAGAAGTTTATTAAGGAAATTTGGGAAGCACTTTTTAAAGAAGTTTCTTATGGAAATACTTCTTCAGCAGAAGTTCCTTAAGTTAATTTTCTTCAGGAGAACTTTCCTTAAGAAACTTCTTTCGAAATTGCGTCGGCCAAAGCTTTTCTTAAGTAAGTGTGTCCTAGGAAAATTTCCTTAAGAAACTTCTTCCTAAGAAAATTTCCGTAAGAGACTTCTTAAGAAAATGAGTCAGAAGAAACTTCTTATGAATGTTTCTTCCAAACAAAATTTTCTTAACGAAGTTGTTCAGCAAATGTGTCAGAAGATAGTTATCTTAAGAAACTTCTTTACCAGATGATTCCTAAGAAAATTTCCTTACTAATCTTCTTAAGAAAATGCGTTGGAGAAAACTTCTCTTAAGAAAGAGCTTTCAAAGAAAATTTCCTTACGAACATTCTTAAGAAAATGCGGCGGAATAACCTTTTCTTATGAAACAGCTTAAGAAAGTGCTTCCCAGATTTTTTTAAGAACCTTCTTTAGAAAATGCACCGAAAGAAACTTTTCCTAAGAAACTTCTTAAGAAAGTGCTTCTGAAGAAAATATTCTTATAAACTTCTTTAGAAAATGCGTTGAAAAAACTTTTCTTAAGAAACTTCTCAAGAGAGGGCTTCCTAAGAATATTTTCTTAAGAATATAAAAAATCCTTAAGAAACTTCTTCAGAAAATGTGTTGGAAAAAACTTTTCTTAATAAACTTTTGAAGAATGTCCTTCCTAGCTTAAGTTTCTTAAGAAACTTTTTTTAAAAATGTGTCCAAAGATACTTATCTAAAGAAACTTCTTCAGCAATTGATTCCTAAGAAAATTTCCTCAATAATCTTATTATGAAAATGTGTCCAAGAAAACTTCTCTCAAGAAAGTTCTTTAGAAAGTGCTTCCTAAAAATTTCCTTAAGGACCTTCTTAAGAAAATACGGCGGAATAAACTTTTCTTATAAACTTCTTAAGAAAGTGCTTCCTAAGAAAATTTTCTGAAGGAACTTCTTTAGAAAATCCATCGAAAGAAACTTTTCCTAAGAAAATTCTTAGGAAAGTGCTTCCGAAGAAAACTTCCTTAAGAAACTTTTCCTAAGAAACTTCCTTAAGAATCTTCTTTAGAAAATGTATCGGAAGAAACTATTCTTAAGAAACTTCTCAAGAGAGGGCTTCCTAAGAAAATTTCCTTAAGAAACATCGTAAGAAAATGCATCGGAAGAAACTTTTCTTAAGAAAGTTCTCCCAAAGAAAATTTCCATAAGAAACTTCTTTAAAAAGTGCTCCCTAAAAAAATTTAATTAAGAAACTTCTTAAGAAAGTGCTTCCGAAGAAAATTTCCTTAAGAAACTGCATAAGAAGAAACTTTTACTAAGAAACTTCTTAAGAAAGTTCTTCCAAAGAAAGTGCTTCTCAGGTTCAGTAAGCAAAGCCTCGCTCGGGTTCAATTATAGCGAACACGGCTCGCACAACACGCACGTACGAGAGAGAAACGTGCAACCACACTGCATCGCTCCACCATGATAACCCACCGTAACCGGGAATCCCCTAAAATTTCCTTGCCCTTTCTTCTACCATGATTTTTTACATCATGGACGGCCCGAAGAATGTAATGCAGGTGCGTCTCCGGCCCGCCCGGGACGGAAAGCCCATTTGCTGTCATGATTTTATCTCATAGAAGTAGGAGCCCACCACATATATGATGATACATGTTTTTGTCACAATTATCGTCATAGAAGTGTCATAAGCATGACAGAAAAAAATCGTTTGGGCCAAAATGTCACGGATGTGTCTTTATTTTGTAGTGTTTGTATGAAATTTTCCTTAAGAAACGTCTTAATAAAATGTGTAGGGAGAAACTTTCGTAAGAATGTGCCTTCTAAAAAAAAATTCTCCTAAGAAACTTTTTTAAAAAGTGCTTCCTAAGAAAACTTCCTTAGGAAACTTCTTTAGAAAATGTATCAGAAGGAATTTTGTTAAGAAACTTCTCAAGAAAGGGCTTCCTAAGAAAATTTCCTTAAGAAATATAGTAAGAAAATTCGTCAAAAGAAACTTTTTCTTAAGAAAGTTCTTCCAAATAAAATTTCTATAAGAAAGTTCTTCCTAAGAAAATTTCCTTAAGAAACTGCTTCCGAAGAAAAGTGCTATAACAAAATGTCTAAGAAGAAACTTTTCTTAAGAAACTTCTATAGAAAATGCATCAGAAGAAACTTTTCCTAAGAAACTTTTTTTAAAGTGCTTGCTAAGAAAATTTGCTTAAGAAACATCTTTAGTTAATGTGTCGAAAGAAACTTTTCTTATGAAACTTCTCAAGAAAATTTTGTTATGTAGGACTTGCCTAACAAGTTTCTTAAGAAATTTTTTTCTCACACATTTTATTTAAAACTATCTTAAGGAAATTTTCTTTTGAAGCACTTTCTTAAGAAGTTTCTTATTAAAAGTTTGTTCTTATGCAGTTTCTTAAGGAAATTTTCTTCGAAAGCACTTTCTTAAGAAGTTTCTTAAGGAAATTTTCTTAGGAAGCACTTTCCAAAGAAGTTTCTTAAGGAAATTTTCCTCGGAAGCACTTTCTTAAGAAGTTTCTTAAGAAAAGTTTCTTCTGCCGCATTTTCTTAACAAGGTTCTTAAAAAAATTTCTTAGGAAGCACTTTTTTAATAAATTTCTTAAGAAAAGTTTTCTCCGACTTATTTTCTTAAGAACATTATTAAGGAATTTTTCTTAGGAATCATTTGCTAAAGAAATTTCTTAAGGAAATTTTGTTAGGAAGAACATTCATAAGAAATTCTAAAGAAAAGTTTCTTCTGAATCATTTTATTAAGAAGTCTCTTATGAAAATTTTCTTAGGATGCAGTTTCTTAAGGAAATTTTCCTAGGAAGCACTTTTTAAATAAGTTTCTTAAGGAAATTTACCTAGGCATTACTTTTTAAAGAAGTTTCTTAAGGAAATTTTCTTCGGAAGCACTTTCTTAAGAAGTTTCTTAGGAAAAGTTTCTTCCGACGCATTTTCTAAAGAAGTTTCTTTTGAAAATGTTCTTAGGAAACACATTTTTGAAGAAGTTCCTTGAGGAAATTTTATTACGAAGAACATTCTTAAGAAGTTTCTTAAGAAAAGTCTTGTCGGGGCTCTGGGACTAGGGATACGTAGGCCCGTCTACATGCGGCCTAGCATGTGGCTCAATTGACGGCCTGTTACGGCCCAGCGCCAAGGTTTCTGTTACACTACTTGGGAAAACCCTAGCAGTAGCGTGTGTTTTTGGCCTATTAGTAGCGCGGGTAACTATTTTTAAGAAGGTGCACAACCGAGTATCTTTTCAAAAAGTTTCGGAACGTTTTGGCTGTGGCCCACTCTCAATAGCTTCAATCTTGGCTTTATCAACTTCCATTCCCTATGGAGTAACAACATAGCCAAGAAAAGATACTCGGTCGGTGCAGAAGGTGCACTTCCCAAGTTTACCAAACAAACGTGCATCACATAGAGCAATAAAAACATCACGTAAATGTTCCAAATGTTCCCCCAAAGATCTTCTATAAATCAGTATATCATCAAAATAGACAACCACAAATCGTCCGTTGAAAGCATGTAAAACTTTGTTCATTAATCTCATGAAAGTACTAGGTGCATTAGTTAACCCAAAAGGTATACTTCTTAAGAAAGTCCTTTTCTAAAGAAGTTTCTTAAGAAAAGTTTCTTCCATCGCATTTTAGAAAGATATTTCTTAAGGAAATTTTATTAGGAACTTTTTAAAAAGTTTCTTAAGGAAATTTTATTCGGAAGCACTTTCTTAAGGAAAAGTTTCTTTCGACGCATTTTCTAAATAATTTTCTTAGGAAGCACTTTCTGATGAAGATTCATAAGAAAGTTTATTCCGCCGCATTTTCATAAGGAGATCCTTAAGTAAGTTTTGTTAGGAAGGACTTTCTTAAGAAGTATTTTACGAAAAGTTTCTTCTAACGCATTTTCTTAAGGAAATTTTCTTCGGAAGCACTTTCTTAAGAAGTTTATTAAGGTAATTTAGGAAGCACTTTTTAAATAAGTTTCTTAAGGAAATTTTTCTTCAGAAGAAGTTTCTTAAGGAAATTTTCTTCAGGAGAACTTTCCTTAAGAAACTTCTTTTGAAATTGTGTCGGTCGAAACATGTGACGCCCTCGATTCAATAGTACTCTAATCATACACGCAAATGTGTACGATCAAGATCAAGGACTCACGGGAAGATATCACAACACAACTCTAGACACAAATCAAAATAATACAAGATTTATATTACAAGCCGGGGGCCACGAGGGCTCGAATACATAAGCTCGAATACACAAGAGTCAGCGGAAGCAACAATATCTGAGTACAAACATAAGTTGAACAAGTTTGCCTTGAGAAGGCTAGCATAAAAGCATCTACGATCGAGAAGGCAAGGCCTCCTGCCTGGGAGCCTCCTAACTACTCCAAGTCACCAGCGGCCATCACATAGTAGTAGGCACCCTCGGGGTAGTAGTAGTCATCAGTGGTGTCGTCTGGCTCCTGGGATCCGTCATCTGGTCGCAACAATCGGGTATGGGGGAAAATAGGTAGCAAAGCAACCGTGAGTACTTATCCAAAGTACTCGCAAGACTTACATCAGATCTAAAGTAAGTACGCATTGGTATCAAATGAAAGGGTTGTATCTGTGGACTGAACTGCAGAATGCCAGAAGGGAAGGGGAAAGCCTAATCCTATCGATGACTAGCATCTTCAACATCTTCAGTGGTCTTGTAGCATTAGAAGAGTACATATTAGCATAAAGTAAAGTAGTAGTAGTGTTATCAACCTCGGCCAGAGATCCTTTCTCGACTCCCTGCGAGAAAGCAATCCCAAAGCCATACTATCCATTTCTTATACACAATTCATTTCTCATCACAAGTATCCAGTTCTAGTTGTATCGATCAGGATACAACTCTAAGTCTCCGTTACCGTAGGACAGGCTATCGATAGATGTTTTTTTCCCTGCAGGGGTGCACCAACTTACCCACCATGCTCAATTAACTCCGGCCAGACACACTTTCCTGGGTCATGCCCGACCTTGGCCAAACAATAGGTCGCAACCTGACCTAGGCTTAATAGAGAGGTCAAACACGCCGGACTAAACCTATGCCCCCAGGGGTCTTGGGCTATCGCCCCGGGAACTCCTGCATGTTGCGTGGGCGGCCGGTGAGCAGACCTAGCTACCTCCTTAAAAAGGCAGGAGCTTACTAGTCCAACCCGGCACGCGCCGCTCAATCGCATGACGTCTATTAAGCTTCGGCTGATGCATACGACGCAGAACGCCCGTACAATGCCCACGTGATGGTTAGTGCTATCAGGTCGGAGGCCCCTCGGATCAAATATCCAGACCGTTAGTGCGTTGGCAGTGCGGTCACGAGCAGAGACTCATGAAAGATGTGACCCCGTCGCCCCATCTCAAGTACTTGCGGCAAGGGCTAAGAATGCCCGGCCATGCCTCGTAAGTATCTCGCGGGCACCTTCCAGGTCAACCCGACTCCACATCACTCGCTATTAAGCTCGCGCGTGTACCCCTCAGGGTCGACCCGTCTTTAGTAACCTAGTTTAGTGTAAAGTCATAGTAACCATAGTAACTGTGTGTCTTAACACCAAGGGGAAAACCCGAGGAACCACCCCCCCGGTGAATTCCACTCAATGTAATCATCAAGGTGAACGTAAGAGGATCCACCCTTGAGGTTCACACTTGAGGGGTTGCACGACAGAGCAATATCGGAAGTGGTTAAGGAGGAAATCACCCACGATGACCACGACCAGATAGCTACACTACAGAGATCTCATCGGGAGTGATGTATGAGGTTCCACCCTCGATACTCGATGGTAACTCTACAGAGTCGAGCAACAAAAGGGGAAAGTGATGTGCGGTGCCGGGGCCTGGTCTTCGATGATGAAGTAGGGGCAACAAGGACAAGGTGGGGGTCACTGATGGATCACTAACCAACCTATACTAAGAAGTTTAGGATAAGCAGGTAAGGTAACAATAGGTAGGTAACAAAAGTAGGCTATGCATCAGAGTAGGATCATACAGAAAGTAGTAGCAGTTCTAATGCAAGCATGATAGGGAAAGAAATGGGCGATATCGGAATGCTCAAGGGGGGGTTGCTTGCCTGGAAGCTCTGCTGAAATAGAAGAAGTGTCGTCGACATAGTCGATCAAAGGGGCAGCATCGATCTCGGGGTCTACCGAAGGAAAGAGAGGGAAGAAACAATAAATACAGAGCAAACCATGCACCACAAGGCATAACATGGTAACACGCGGCGCTAGGAGTGTTCTAACGTAGTGCAGCACGATACATGTGAAGGGGGAATTCAACAGGGAAGGTATTCCCAGTTCCGGACCTGTGTCAGAAAAATGACCGGAGGGGGAAAGTTCCACATTCAGATAGTTAGATGCATCTGACAGGAAAACGGATCATGTATTCGGATTCGTTTCGTTTTTCTGAGCAACTTTCATGTAGAAAACATTTTCATCCGAGCTACGGTTTAAATTCTATGAATTTTTAAAGATTAAAGTATTTTCTGGAATTATTTATATTAACAGAAAAGGAAAAATGACGTCAGCATGACGTGTTGATGACGTCAGCAGTCAATAGACTCACTGACCAGGTCAAACCTGACCTGTGGGTCCAGTGGGACCCACATGTCAACCTCTGTTAGTCGAACAGTGCATTAAACTAACAAATCTAGGTTAATTAGCTACTGGACCCCACCTGTTAGTGACTCATTGGTTAAGTAATTATTTTTATTTATAAAAACTTTTCAATTAACTTAATTGTGCGGTGGGGCCCGCTTGTCAGTGACACTGGGCTACCCAGTCAGCAGTTGATTGGGTCAACCCAGTCAACTAGGGCCCGTGGGGCCCACTAGCAGTGAGCCAGGGGTGGGGCCCGGCCAGCCATGTCGGTGGAGGTAGGCGCCTCGCCGCCGATGATTCTAGGACGCAGCGGAGCTGCTCGGGCCTCATCGGAAAATTTCTACAGGCGGCCGTTTCATGCGCGTGAGGGTGCGTTCAAACGGGCGAACAATGCCGCTTCGAATGGTGGCAGAGGCACGGCCGGACTTAGCCGGAAACGGCTCCAGCAACGAGGTTTGTGGCGGAGCGGCTATGGTCGACAGCGGAAAAGATGCTACGGCGTGCTATGGAGGAAAAGGAAAGGATGGGGAGGATCTGCACGGAGCGGCGAGTCCAACGGGCGCGACCCCGTGACCAAAAGGTCACCAGAAGCACGCCAGCGGCGAGAGAAGGTGGCGACGTGTTCAGGCGCAAGCAGGGCGGTGACTACGAGAGCTCAAGAGGCCAGGGGAGTGAGGGAAGAGGATGAGGGGCTCACCGCGCGGCGCAAGAAAGGCCCGTGGGAGGTTTAGGAGCTGCTATGCAGTGGATCGACGCCGGTGAGCTCTAGTGATCCTAAGTGGAAGACGAGGCCGGAGCAGCGTTCGGGGGCACCCGGCATCCTGTGGCTCATCGGGGAGGTGTAGTCGAGGGAGGTGGAGCGGTTGGACACGAAGGCACGTCGAGGAGGGGCAGGTGGCTACGCGGGCGAGCAAACGGAGGAGACGGCAGTGGCGGCCATGGCGGAGAGGGGAAGCAGCAGCGCGTTGGGGAAGGGGGGTCTGAGTGGGGTGGCGGAGAGGGAGAGCAAGGGGGAGTGGGCGAGTGGGGAGGGAGCCCGAGGCGTCGGGGCTTCCCTTATCTCCTCGTCGACGGTGAGGTGGTCCGGCGGCGACCGTGCCCGCGGTCGCTCGAACAGGAAGGCGACCGGGGAGCGTGGGGGGGGGGCTGGGCTGGTTCGGTGGGTTAGGTGGGCCGGCCCAGGTGGGTTCGGTCCAGGGTGGGGGTTTCTCTTTCCTCTCCCTTTTCTCTTTTTTCTTTTTCTTTTTTTAAAGCTTTTCTGTTTTAGCTATTTTAGGCCACATAGGCATTTTGCAAAAATGTTGGTTCACCACCAATATTACCAGGAGAATATTTTACACATGATGAACATTTTAGTTTGCACGTTTGAGCATTTTTGAAACTCACACACAATTTGAAATTGATTCAACTAGAATTTGAAATGGAATATTGATTAAAATGGCTAAGCACTGTTATAGCAAAATGATTAGCTTGATCTCTGGGATTACTGTAGCATCATTACACTGGGGTGTTACAACTCTCCTCCTCTAAAAGATATTCTCGTCCTGAGAATTAAGAGGTAGAAGGGAACAAGTCGGGGTATTCAACACGGAGGTTATCCTCGCGTTCCCAAGTGGCTTCATCTTTAGAATGATTTGACCATTGCACCTTGAGGAACTTGGTAACCTTCTGGCGTGTTCGGCGTTCAGCTTCTTCAAGAATGCAGATCAGATGCTCCTTGTATGTGACATCATCTTGAACTTCAATCAATTCCGGATCCACTTCACGTTCCAGATCATTGAAGCATCGACGAAGTTGCGACATGTGGAAGACATCATGGACATGAGAGAACTGAGGTAGCAAGTCCAACTGATAAGCCACCAGTCCACGACGGGCGAGGATGCGGAAGGGACCAATGTAGCGCGGAGCTAGCTTGCCCTTGACTCCGAACCGATGAGTGCCTCTCAAAGGAGTGACACGCAGATAAGCTTGTTCACCAGGTTGATAAGTTGCACCCAGTGTTTCCGGTCATAGTTGCTCTTCTGGCGGGACTGGGCCGCCTTGAGATTATCCTGGACAATGCGAACCTGCTCTTCAGCTTGTTGAATAATGTCTGGACCAATGAGCGTCTGTTCCCCAGTTTCTGACCAATTCAGAGGGGTTCGGCACTTACGTCCATATAGCACTTCGAAGGGTGCCATCTTCAAGCTAGCTTGATAGCTGTAGTTATAGGAGAACTCCGCATAAGGGAGAGATTCTTCCCACTTCTTACCGAAAGAAATAACACAAGCCCGAAGCTTGTCTTCAAGAATTTGATTGACTCGCTCGACTTGGCCTTGGGATTGGGGATGATAAGCAGTGCTCCAGGTAATATGAGTTCCCATTGCCTCTTGGAAACTATCCCAGAACTTTGAAGTGAATATACTGCCACGGTCTGAACTAATCTACTTCGAAATGTCGTGGAGTGACACAATTCGGGAGATATACAAGTTTGCTAATTGACTAGCAGTGATAGTCTCCTTGACTGGCAGAAAGTGAGCAACCTTCGAGAATTGGTCGATGACGACAAAGATAGCATCGTTACCTTTCTGTGACTTGGGAAGGCCAGTGACAAAGTCCATCTGAATCTTATCCCATTTCCATTCAGGAATAGGGAGAGGTTGCAGAAGTCCAGCCGGTTTCTGAAGTTCTGCTTTGACGCGACGACAAACGTCACATTCTTCGATATATCGAGCAATATCTTGCTTCATCTTGGACCACCAATATTTATAACGAATGTCTAAGCTCTACAAAAAAAATACACTTCTGTGATGATACGTGTTTGTCAAAGTAGGTCGCCTTTTTGGTCATGCATGTACATCCATGACAAATTTATGATAGAATCAAGATAGTCATACATGTGCTGTCGTAGAAGTGTTCCATGACATTACCAAATTATCATCACGGAAGTGTCCACTTCCATGACGATAAATCGCGCATCACAGAAGTGCTTTCATCAAGGGTGACCGACACGTGGCATCCACCGTAACGCAACGCCGTTAAGCTATCGGGTCGGATTTTGGATCTGATAACCCGTTAACAGCCCTGACCAATGGGAAATTTCCACGTGTAAAATTCTGATTGGCCGAAGGAAACATGTGTTGCCTCACCGTTGGGACATATGTCATCCACTCACTGGACAGGAGCCACCTATGATAGGTCGACACATGGCACGGCCCAACAGTGGCCCATTCCGGTGAAAAAGGCCAGCCCAGTAAAAATTAGCAGGCCGGCCCATATAAGGCCTACTTGTGTCAGGTCCATTTAAGACCACGGCCCATACGAGATGTGCCAATTCGTCCCGTCAACGGACCATTAAAGATTTGACACCATTGTAGCCCATCGACAGTACGAGCCCATTAACAGCCCGCTATATATTTGGGCTCAATATCGGCCCGATGAGATTTCGGCCTGTTAACGGCCCATTTAATGGATGGGCAAATTTCCAGGATGTACATCTTTCGGCCTTTTAGCGACCCATTTAAATGTTGGGCTAATTTCCGGCCCGGTGTGTCTTTCAGCCTGTTGACGGCCCATAAATCTGATGGGCCATTTTAGTCGGACCTGGGTTTCGGCCTTTTAGCGACCCATTTAAGTGTTGGGCCAATTTCTGGCCCGGTGTCACTTTCAGCCTGTTGACGACCCATAAATCAGTTGGGCCATTTGTAGTCGGACCTATGTTTTGGCCTTTTAGCGACCCATTTAAGTGTTGGGCCAATTCCCGGCCCTGTGTGCCTTTCGGCCTGTTAACGGACCATAAATGAGTTGGGCCATTTGTAGTCGGACCTTAGTTTTGGCCTTTTAATGGCCCATGCCCTTCATGGTCCAATACCAGCCCGGTTTCTCTTTCGGCCTGCTAAGGGCCCACAACACAGTTGGGCCGTTTACAATATGACCTGACTTTCGGCCTCTTTGCGGCCCATGCTCTTCATGGTCCAGTACAAGCCCACTGTCTCTTTCGGCCTGCTGAAGGCCTACAGTATAGTTGGGCCATATGTAGCCCAAACTTAGTAACGGCCTGTTAATGACCCGGGAGGTAAGAGGGCCGACCATTAACTTTTGGCCTAGTAACGGCCCATTAACTTAATGGGCCCACTAAAGTTCGTTCATGTATTTAGGCCAAATTAGATAATTTGAGCCCATTACAACGATAAATTATGCACATGACCAAAATCGATCAAGCAAAGGTACGACATACAGGGAATAACGTTGCACATCCAGCATATATTACAGGAAATTACATCCACTAGGCAATCAAAGATTGATGCCAGTGCAAATAAATGAGCAGAACCTAACCATCTACAATGTCACAATCTGCAACCTCAGCACAGATGACGCCCATAAGCATGTGGGCAAGTTCTTGCTGCTTTGCTACACTGTTTCTAAAAACATTGATTCGTTGTTGTGTCACACGACTCTTCACCTCTGATTCATCCACCATTTCCATCATTGCTTCAGCCATTAATTGGTTCACAAACATACATTTATTCTGTTGCATTCGAGACAGAGGATACTGAACATATTCAGATGGCGATTTTGGCAGGCTTGTATTATTGATAGTGGAGAGTGTCTCGACCACTGCATCATAACATAAATTAGGACGGGAACCAAATAGATTAATAATGAGTTATTGCCATATTACCTAGCCTAGATTTACTGGAAAGAAACAATGGGGTTGCCTTGCTGTTTTCAGAGTTTGTCTTCTTATCTTCAGCAGCCTGCACAAAATTAACACACTAGCATTGCTATCATTGGCCAAGTCAGATGATAGGAAAGCAACATTGACACAACGAACGTTTGGGCAACTAGCCTACACCAAATTAACACAATATGGCACATCTATCATCAGCTAGGTAAGGTAATACGAAAGCAACATTGACACAATGAATGAATGGGCAACCAGAGAAGCACTACAATTCAGTAATGTGCGTGATATGAGATAGTACATTCATGCAGCTCAGTATGCAAAATGACCATGCAGTTTTCCTTACAAAAATCAACATTTGCGCCTTTAACATTTTGCTACAACTAATTTTAGATCAGATAAAGGATAGATTCACGCCGATTAACAAAATACATGCTGATGTAAAAATATAGTGATATACAATAGGTACTTACATCAGCATTGGAGCACAGAGAATTCCCGCAAGATATTTTCCTCGAATACGATCCCAATGGAGGAAGTCTTGTATCGTTTAACCTTATTTTCGAAAAGAGAGATGGGTAAGAAACATGTAGAAAATATGATCAGAATGCTATAAAATTTCATGATGCGAGGATACACACACGCTTCTTAGAATGGAGTTGACATTATTTTGCTAGACTGGAGCGGACTAGTTCTTTGGCCACTGGAATCTGCTTATTATCAGTGGGAGTTGGGTTTCTCTGTGCTGGAGCAGTATCTATGAAAAATGGAGTTCGTTTATTATCTCCTAGCGTTTGGATCTTTTGCAAAGACCTGGTTTGTAACCCTTCAGATTCTAACATAGCCGTCTTCCCCTGGCATGCCTTATATAGAAGAATGGTGATTCAGTTATAAAACATGCTACAGTAGAGATAGAATAGGTACTGAATAATAGAAAGGCATGACATATTGACATGTATTCCCTCCATCCGGAAATAAATGGATGGGTCTAGGCATATTTCAGTTCTAGATACATCTAGTTTTATCCATTTCTGCGACATTTAATCTGGATGGAGGTTGTATGATGTAAGAGCTAGGGATACGATAGGACAACACAGTAAAAAAACACTGAAAAACCCACTGCAGAAAAAGTATTCAAACCCACTGATATGAGATAGTACACTCATGCAGCTCAGGATGCAAAACTACCAGGCAGTTTTCCTTGCAAAAATCAACATTGTGGCCTTTAATCATACATTTTGCAACAACTAAATTTAGATCAGATAAAGGTTGGATTCACGCCAATTAACAAAATACATGCTGATGTAAAAATATAGTGATATACAACAGGTACTTACATCTACATTGGAGCACAGATAATTCCTGCAAGAATCTTTCCTCATAAACGATACCATTGTAGAAATTCTTCTATCTGTTAAGCTTATTTTCTAAAAGAGAGATGGGTAAGAAACATGTAGAAAATATGATCAGCATGCTATAAAATTTCATGATGCAAGGATACGCACACGCTTCTTAGAATTGAGTTGACATATTTTTGTTGGACTGGAGCGGACTAGTTCTTTGGCCACTAGAATCTGCTTATTATCAGTAGGAGTTGGGTTTCTCTGTGTTGGAGCAGTATCTATAAAAACTGGAGTTGGTTTATTATCTCCCAGCGTTTGGATCTGTTGCAAAGGCCTTGTTTGTAACCCTTCAGATTCTAACATAGTCGTCTTCCCCTTGCATGCCTTGTATAGAAGAATGGTGCTTTAATTATAAAACATGCGACAACAAAGAGATGGAATAGGTACTGAAGAATAGAAAGGCATGACATATTGACATGTATTCCCTCCATCCGGAAAAAATGGATGGGTCTAGGCGTATTTCAGTTCTAAATACATCCTTTTTTATCCATTTCGGCAACATGTAATCCGGACGAAGGGAGTATGGTGTAAGAGCTAGGGATACGACAGGACAACACAACAAAAAAAACACTAGTTGAATGTAAAACTGTATGCTAGCGGAATACGTACAGAAATAACTAAGGCAACATACTCGTGTATGATTGGGAAAATAAGATGGCATTGCAACAGAGCACTAGAACAACACTTCAATGTAAAAAACATGGTATGGTAGACAGATGAAGTACATACTGATGAATAACAATGCATAAGATATTCAGAAGCATGATGTCCAAATTAAGCAGATGGCATTGCGATAGAGTAGAATGGCAGTACCTGAATTTGAAAACATGCTATCATGAATGGAATAGGTACTGAAAAACAGGAAGGCATGACATATTTACATGCATGATCAGCATGCTAAGCACATGGCATTGCAACAGAGTAGATACACTCCAGGACATTATATGCATGTTGTACCCATATCACAGGCCAAGTTAGAGCAAGGAACTTGTGGGGTGAAGAGGATTCATCATCTTTCTACAAGTTTTCTAAAGAACTGCCTTTACATGTTCCATCATAATGGGCATCATTGACATCAAGTTTATTGGCCTTTACATTGCTCCGTGAGGTTCTTGTGGATATATCAGTGTGTGAAATTATATCTGACATGCATGGAAGACAACTAGTAGTTAGATTTATGTAATGAGTGCCTGTAGGAGACGACATAAATAGTAGGACTGGGGTTAACTAGCAGCAACAGGTCTCATAAACTAAAGGGAGAACATAGATGAAAGCTTCAGAATATGTATCGTTTGTACTCAAGATTAACTAGATGGCACAGAAAGGTATTAAAGAACAACATATGTAATACTAGAAGTGGTATAATACTACAATCACCAGCCTGTGGGATAGCATTGGCTGATGGATGATAACTATGGAACAGCGTTACCTAAAGAACAAGTATCTTAGCTGAACTATGGAACAACGTTAACTCCTGAACAAGACCCGTAAGAGATCAGCGTGAATATACAGTGAAATGTGATGATCTATTTTCCATGCTTAGATGAATAACAAAGCCATAAATATTGCACACAAGTAAGATGAGGGTACAACCTATCTGGCTGCCATCCATAGGAGTGAGCATCATGTGCTGACTTGTCGATGGCCCTGCAGTTGTTGTGGTTGTCCATGTCGGGCACGCGCATTCGATGTAGGGAACTATTGAGTGGGGACTATAGCTCCCTTCTGGTGTATGCTTCCCTTGTTGGAGCAGCTGCGGTGAGTCGGAAGACGGTGTGTCTGAAGATGCATATAACGCATAATGTTAAGAACGACATATCTCTTTGATCTGAAGAAATACACTAAGAGATCAACAGCAAGGTACGAGAGTGGTCACACGTCTGTTGACTGAAGACTAAATTGGGGTCACACGATTTTATTTTATTTTGGTACTGTCCGATCTACGCCGGATGGCTAGCCGTCTTGTGCCTCCCGGCTAACACTGTTCGGAATCTTCCTTGAAGAGCCAGCGACCAACGGCAGAGCAGCCTGCCTCCGCCGTCCGTGGCCCCGGCCAAAACCCCGCTCCCCGCCCCACCGCACTGCCGTGGTTGCGCTGCCCCCGGGCAATCTTCAAAGACTCCCCATCATCCAGATCCGGTGGCGGCAGTACCTTCAACCCACGCAACTCTAAATGATATCCATCTAAGCGCTGCTTCCGCGGCGAACTTGCGGCCCTGCACCCTTATGTTAGACACCAGCCAACCGGCAGCCTAGGAGCTCTGCCGCCTCGAGGGGTGCTGCTTCCCATTGGGAATCGATTGGCCCAGAATAAAAATTCAGACAACTGACGCCTAAATAAAGTTATTTGAGATGAGGGTGCGACCTATCTAGCGGCATGGTGAAGTAGGCATGTCCAGCTGCCGAGTCGGTGAGGCCGACGCGGTTGCGGTGGCGACCGGCGGCAGGGAAAGAGCGATGTCGCGACGGTCGATGGCTACGCGGAAGTTGGAGCCGCTCCGGCGCCGTGAACAACGGCGGGGGTGAATCGGCTCCGGTACGGTTCACGCAGCCGTCGTCGAGGCAGCACCAGCAACACGGAGTAAGAGGCACACGGCCCAGTGCACGACGGCAAATGGATAGCGTCTCCGGCATTAGGGAGGAGGGCGGCTGTGAAATTGGTGCGGTGGGGGGCGCCATGGAGGTGGGGCTGAGGTTTCGCGGCTCGGGAGAAGGGAGCTTCCCGGGGAGAAGGTGATTTGGCACCCACGAGGTATGAATGGGGGCGGGCGGGCGGGAATTGGGAGGGAAGTGGAACCATGTCTTACGGACGCATTTGTCTGAAATGTGAGGGGGAGTTACAGTTCTACCCTTGCCTATAGGCTTCTCGGCTTGGGTCTGTGTACTGAGGGCCGGGGATTGTAGAGTAACTTTTCTTCTCCGCAAATAGTGGGCGGGAGCGATTTCGGGCGAGGAGGGCGTGTTTTGAACTATAGTGGGCGCGAGCGATTTCGGGCGAGGAGAGCCTGTTTTGAAATAGCGGGCACGAGCTATTTCGGGCGAGGAGAGCATGTTTTGCCGACCATGGTTTATGAATTATTCGAAACATGTCATTTCGGCTGAGGAGAAGGCGCGCTTGGATGAAGTTACGAACGTACCCTCGATGTACAACGGGCCAATTGACACGTGTCCCACATAGGACGGTAATTTCGTGTCTCCCATTTAGTTGCTCGGGCGAATTCCACCGAGCAAAGAGGATGTTTAAAGGTTCGTTCAAATTTAGGGAGAACGAGCATCCACGTCTACCTTACCAAGTCGATTCGGATCAAACTTTGAAATATTAGCTTGCCACTTCTTTTTTAGATGGAGAGATGATGCTCGGGAGTAATGTGTTTTTACATGCTCGTTGCTAGCGATTTACTATATGAAAAATAGTTGACCCACTCAAAAACGCGAATCAAACCCAAAATGAAATATCTCGATTCAATGAAATAGCTCGTTCAGTAGGTCAAAATAGTGAACTAAATCCAAAATTGAACACCTCAATCGAGTAGCATGTTGTACAGTATTATAGTACTCCATGAACATGTTGAAAGTCAAATTAACGAACTTGTTTGATATACGCATATATCCGTTTATGTGTTGATTGCAGACAACATGTTCTCCAATTTAAATATTTGAATGCAAGTTTATATCGAAACATGGTTTATAAGTCTTTGATGCATAAAACGCGACCTCCCCCTCTCCTGGACTCATGTTCTCTGTCTCTCTCTCTCTCTCGCCGACAATCTTCAATTCTGTCGCATGCATCCGACATAAAAACCTTGCTGGTCCCTCTCCCTTTCTCTCCATCTCTCTCTCTTTGTGTGTGTGTGTGTGGGGGGGGGGTATTTCTAGTTCACATGCATATATACACCATGTATAGGTCTCTCTCACACACTATGTATGATACTCTAGCTAGTCCAAGCAAGATATCTTGGGTGCACTCATCGTACGCATGCAGATTCCTTTGCTCTTTGCCCGTAACTCTCTCACGCACCACTATGTCGTCTCGGAGCTCTCCCCGCTCTCTCAAACTCTCCATCCACCTGGGTCACACATACACATGCATATCTCACTCGCACTCGATAGGCCCATCTAAAACTCTATCTAAACTCTATCTCTCCCCCTCGTTCTCTCTCCATCTCACACGCGCACACACACAATCTCATGCCCAGCTAGCCAAGTATGATGGTCTCTCACTAAATTGTAGGCACACGCAGTCCCCCCTATATGTATATGACTAGCTAATCTTAGTCTCCATCACAAACATGTGCATGGTCTATCTCGATTTCTCTCGGGGCATCTTTCTATCGCGCACGCACTCCCTCGATCTTCCACCCATATAGTCCCCTCATGATCTCCACGGGATCTCTCTATCACAAACACACCCTCTCTCCCTCCCCATGCGTCCATGCCATCCATGTGTCCCTCTCGACATTTTTTCCTTGTTAGCTAGACCTCTATTGGACATGTGCTACAAGGGTGTCTCTCTTCGCTGCAAACAATCACACACTAGCTATCTTCGTGTATCTCCTCGCCTCGCTTTTCCATCTCGGAGATGCATGCGTGATATGTTTGCATAAGAAACGAAAAAACACACTCTCTCTCTAATTTATCATTTGTTGTCACTTTCTCTTTCACACACATACTCTTTTTGCACACTTACTCATTCTCCTTCACACGCACTTGATCTGTCTCGACTGAGGCACTCTCCTCGGTCCATAGCATATAGATTTATTGAAAAGTCAAACATCACAAAGTTTGACCATGTACGTGGAGAAAAAGCATTACATCTAGTATGGCAAACATATACCATTAGATTCACCATGAGATGTTGTTTTGTATGATGTATCTTTGGTATTGTTGATATAAATAACATTTGCGTAAACCTGATCAAAGTTTCCAAAGTTTGACTTCTAAAAAATTTACATGCACTGCATTATCGAACGGATGGAATATCTCTTTCCCCCTCTCAGCTATCTGACGCACCACTCACCCTTATCGGGGCTCCTCAATCTCTCTCAAACTTTATTGGTCAGTTTGGTTCGTGACCTAAACCTCATGCCTTGATGGCCGGTACTGCCTGGTGTGGACGTGAGATGTAAAATATTTCTGCCTGGCCAGGCTTGTGTGGTGCTGAAGCGTTTGGTTCATGCCTGGGCCAGGCAAAGCACCAATGTCCCATCAATCAATCCATGCATCAATTATTTAACGCTAATATCCATCCACATTGCTATTAGCCTTGTGGCCACACGATCAGGCACGGCCAGTCGTTCGAAATCTGTCACCTAGGCCAGGCTACTTGTAGTGTCTGGAGTTCAGCCAGGCTAATTAAAGTGCAAGGGAACCCAGGCCAGGCGGGCTTTCTTTTTCACAGGGTAGCAACCAAACAAGTGTGCACGAAATCCAGCCACAACCCCAGGCCAGGCAAAAGATGCTCAGGACGCAAGCCAAACTGGCCTTATATCTCCCTGGTTCACACATACACATGTCTCGCTCGCGCTATACATATAGACCCATCCAACACTCTCCGCCCTTGTTCTCTCTCCATGTGACATGCACCCCCTAAGTACCATAGTCCCTCACTCCATCATAGGCGCAAGCACCCCCCTCCTAAGTATGATTATCTCTTACTAGCCATCAGGAACACACGTATTGTCTCCTTCCATCCATACGTCTATTTCGATATCTCTCGGGGCATCTTCTATCGCGCACACACCTTGTCACTCGATCTCCCACCCATGTAGTCCCATCACGATCTCTAGGGGATCTCTCTATGACAAACATACACTCTCTCCTCCCCATGTCTGCATTTTCTCCGTACGTCTCTCTCGACCTCTCTCCCTTGTTTGTCAGACCCCTCTTGGCCACGTGCTAGGGGTCTTGCTCTCTCGGTTCCAAACAACCACACACTATCTCCTCACCTTGCCTTAGTTGTCGAAGATGCATGTGTGATATGTTTGCATAAGACACGCACGCTTTTTCTCTACTTTTATCGTGTGTTGTCCATGTCTCTTTCACACACGCACACACACTTTTTTCACTCACTCACTCTCTCTCTCCCTAGTTAGGGACTCTGTCACGTCCATAAGCATATGGATGTTTTGAAAAGTCAAACCTCAGAAAAGTTTGACCAGGTATATGTGGAGAAAAACATTTACATCTGGAACGATCATTAGATTCATCACAACATGTACTTACTTCATACTATCATTTATCTTTGATATTGTAGATATAAGTAATTTCTTTATAAACTTGGTCAAAGTTTCAAAAGTTTGACTTAAAAAAATGTTGGAACTACATTATCGAACGAAGGGAGTAGCTCTTTCTCTCTCTCTCTCTGCTATCTCTCACAGGCCTCCCCTCTCACTCGAACTCTCTATACCGACGGATTATACGCTCACTGTGTCAGCGTATAGCTCTGTATATTGTTTAGTTGACCGGTCAACCAATCCACATGCTGCCTTGTCAGCTCGTGTTATGTATCTTCGTGTGCTGGCCCATGTGGCAGTGGGTGAAAATAAGTAAACTAGAGGCCCATCTGACACTCGGTGAAGTAAACAAAGTTGAAACCACTTGGGCTAGCACCCCGCACGCTAGTAAATTGAGGGCGCATTGAGGACAAACTTCTTGCGCGCGAAGGACGCACTCGCGCACAATTCATCACTGCGCGGCCGCATGCACAGAAGGACGCACTCACGCACACCCAGCACACAACACACACCAGCACACGTGTACACCGGCGTTGCCGCCGGTTGAGATGGACGGCAAGGTAGCCAACAAGAGGAGGCGGCTCGAGCCAAAACCGCATCCGGCGAACCTGGACTTCATCAGCAGCCTCCCCGACGAGATGCTGCTCGTCACCATCGGCCTCCTCCCCAGAAAATCTACCGTGCGGACCACCCTGCTCTCCCGGCGGTGGCGCCCGCTCTGGCGTTGTGTCCCCCTCAACCTCACCGTCGACAGCTGCCTATGCGACGGGGATTGCAAATGCATGGCCGCAGTCTCCAAGATCCTTTCATCGCACCCAAGGCCAGCCAGACGCCTTGACATCCGCATGTTCAGTACCAACTTCAAGGCCCAACCCAACTTCGACGAGTGGTTCTTATCCCCCGCCCTAGATCAGCTCAAGGAGCTCAGCTTTGAAGCTGGATGATGTCGCTCTCTGCCGCCATCCGCGCTCCGCCTCACGCCAATGCTGCGCCGTGCCAGCTTCAGCTCCTGCTATCTTCCCCAGATTAATGCCGCGCCCGCCCTTCTTCTCCATCAACTCAAGCAGATCGACCTCTTCGACGTTGTCATCTTGAAGAAGGCTATAGAGCACCTGCTCCACCGCTGTACTGCGCTCGAGTACCTTCGTCTTGAGCAGATCCACGGGTTCATAAGCCTCCACATCGCCTCGACGAATCTCCGATGGATTTATGTGTCTTGCTGGCCCCGCAACAAGACATCAATTGGGAAGAGATCACTCTAGTTGTTCCATGTTATGGTCATTGAGAATTTGCCTTTCCTTGAGAGATTGCTTGTATCGGATCTAGAAGGTCCAACAAAAATCAGGGTCATTGACGTGCCGAAATTGACATCGTTGGTGTACTCGTCTGCCAAATTCTCCGAACTCTTTATTGGATCCGTAATCGTTCAGGTACAACACTCATCTTCTTCTCCGTCTTCTTGAAATTCACATTTTTTTAATTTCTTCTTGATGTATTTACGACCGTCTTCCAGAAAATGATTCCCACAAGGTTGACCCAGTCCATGCGCACAGTGAAGATCTTAGCACTAAAATCTATCTGCCCCAATCTGGATTAAGTTGTTGGATTCCTTACATGCTTTCCGTGCACGGAGAAGCTACTCATGAGGTTAAACTTCTTTCCTATAAGTAAACGGTAATCACAACGTAGCTCAATTTTTTTTAATTTTCCCAAATTACGATGACAAGTGTAGTGTTCAAAACTGCATCTACGCACTACACCGAAAGAAATGTTTTTAGTATTTTTTCTCACGTGATCACCTGCATCGTTTTTATGTTGTACTACTATAGTAGCCTAGGCTAGTCATAGTGGAAAGTAACTTAGACTACTCCAGTAACTCTATGGTTACCCTAAGAGCAAGTACTACCTCCGTCCTGGTTTACTCTTCCAATTTTGTAGTGAAAAAATATCACTAGTCAGCCAACCCTATCGTATGAGCGAATGATATTGGTACCTCTTGATGACACGGCAATCTTATGCAGCCATCTCCTCTAATATGTTCTCTTCTTTTTCAGATAAAAAAAGACCCGAAAGTGAAAAATGTGCTGCACTATAACAATCTCATCGAATGCCTTGATCTCCATCTTATAGAAATTGATTTGATCGACTACCGAGGCAGCACATCTGAGATTAAATTGGCCAGGTTCTTTGTTCTGGAGGCAAGTGTGCTCAAGGTAATGAGGTTTGGCGTTCTCTAGCGCAACAATGAATGGCGTGCTGATCACCGCAAGCGTCTAAGCCTAAATGACAAAGTCTCCGCAGAAGCTGAATTTGTTTTTGAAACATCAAGTGGCCAGAGACTCGAAAACTTATTTTCCCATTAGTGACTTGTCAGGGCGGTGGATTTTAGTTTGTACGATAATGCTGCATCCACCTGAAGTAATGAAAGTTCTTACGTAAACTTCCTAGTAATTCCCTCTTCGTAGGTGCAACATTACTCCTAACATTTGTAATATCAGTTTGAAACTTGTAATATTGTCGTGTCCTATTCCTGCGTTTTCAAAATCTTGTGAATCAAACAGGTCCTGTGTTGGTGATGATGTTGTGCCTCCCATCTTTCACCAATAGCCGTCGGATCTAGATCTGACGCATACAAACCAAGCTTCTCCATTTTTGCAAAAAGATGCCCGCACTTGCTCCCTATTTACAAACAACTCCTTGTCTCTCACAATCAGCCTTATCTCCTCCCCACCACAGATAGAAGTCCGTGGAAAAATCTGGCGTGATGGCCGCTGCCGGAGCCGTCCACCCCCAATCTTGGTGTTCCGTGCAATGCACGGGCATCTACGCACGGGAAATTATGTTGAACAGGGCTAGTTGTAAGCAGGCTAGCTCTACAGCATGATGATAGTGACTGCAGACAGTGAGGCTGACTATGGTATGCCGAACACGGCGCCTATACTCAGGTGTCATCTCCGGCGCAGGGTCTTGTCACTTCACTGTGAGGAGCAGCACGTAATAATTTGACCAACGGGTAGTACAATGCTAGTACTCCTACTACTACATTGGTAGTACTAGTACTAGTAGCACCACCGTTTGGATTTAGGAGTACTACCACGTCCATCTTGATTTTAGTATTTGACTAGCAATATCTAGTAATGCATGTCACAAAAAATGTACTACTCCCTCTGTAAATAAATACATGGTGTTTTATTCCTATCAGCGAGAGAACTTAATGTTTTTTTGCTAACTAGAGTACTAATAGGATTACATGCAATGAACTAAACACCGCATGTCATGTTTGGTAGTCTCAAGTCATTGAAAGCATGCACGGCCCACATCTCTCATTGGTTGATATGTCACAAAATAAGAAACAAGGAGGGAGTTAATGCACCGTGCCTAAGTATTTTGGGATTATTTGGTTTTCGTAAGGTGACTTACACAACATTTTTGTTTACATGCATTAACATTTTATTAGTTAAATCAAAGGTCAAACCTTGGCGCAAAATGCAAAGGGGACCAATAAACCAGTAAACATCAAACTTCTTTCGTTTGGCCCCAACTAGAGGTCCGATGAGATGACTATACTGCACCGGCACGGAGGGGGACGCAGCTTCATTGACTTACGGCAACTGCCTTTGGGTGAATGACACATGGGCCCAATGGGTGGCTGGCCCACCTATCATACAGCCAAAGGCAGGTGCAGTAGAAGGCCGAGGAGTAGTACGAAATCCTATGCACCTGCGCACATTAACCAAGGGCAAGAGTGTTCACTCGAATCGCAAGATCAGTTGACTAGAAGCTCAGCTAGACCCATGGAGGCGATGAGCGCGAGCATCAGCCGGCTATGCCAGATGGTCCACGAGGCCGGCCTGCGGCCCGGCACCGAGGAACGTCTCCAGGTAGTATCGCTTGAGGCTGCCAGGGTGAGGGGCCGCTTGGACGACAGCTTCGTCTCCTTGTTCGATGAGGTCCTTGTCGGTTTCCCCGACAAGTTCACCGTCGTCAAGAAGCTTGCGGACGACTTTGACGTAAGCCTCCAGCCGACGTGCCTAGGCTCTGCGATGCCCGCCACCCTCAATGGCCACTGTGGTGACAACCTCTTCGACGCACTGGTGGCCCTGCGACTGCCCGCCGTCGCGCCGGAGAATATCCACCTCGAGGTCGCGCTCGCCGCGCAGCGCCTGGCGTACCAAGACACCATCGACATAATCACCCACATCTACGCGCAAATCGTCCACAAGGACGACTACATGCAAGAGGAGGACGATAGGATTCTGGCCTTCTTGGACCGCAGGGCAACCTTGGACGACACTGTTCAGAAGCACGTTGAGCTCATCGCCAACGCCGCTGCTCCTCATACGTCGGTTGGTGACCCAGCGCACTAGGGCGTGAGGATGTCGTTGATGGATCTATATGTATTTTTATCTTTCTATCAAATCCATGTAGTAGTATATGATACTACAGTAATTATCTTACCTTTCACATCAACTTCATAATTTTCGTATGTACTCCATGCATTAACGGCGCCAGAACCAAACTTCTCATTACTCTAGGAAAAATCGTTATTTTCTATCTATCGGTCGCGCCATGGAGCAGAACCAAATTTTACAAGTTACGAGTTCAAAAGGAAAATCCTGCCATGTTCGCGTCGCACCCCCACACGGTTGGTCCGGCACGCCGCTCAAGCGGGAATGCGTGTGGTGTTGCATTTTCACTTACAAGTGGGACCGCAGTTGAGCAAACCGACTATCGGCAAACCCCCACCCCGCCCACCGCGCGATGGCTGAGAAAACAGGAGGGAGAAGAAATGGCTGTAGCATGGACTCCAAGAAAATTGGTTTCGGATGGGACTCATGTGGGTGGCGTGTGTCGTACTTCTAGACGTGAATGCTGCCCATGCCACCCCACTATATCGAGCCTATATCGAGGTACGTAGAACAAATTTCCTGCTCCCTCAAAAAAAACCTGCAGTCCATGCTCAGCCCTCCTCTATCTCTCTTCTCAGCCAGCCATCGGACGCGTGGCGCCCATCGTCTGTTTGCTCACATGCGGCCCCACATGTCACTGAAAACACAAGAGGACCAACTGAACCTGCACATCTTTCACCTCGACGCGCTGGTGATGAAAAACAAATGCAATAAAGATCTTTGGTGGCCGCTTTTGGAGTTACTCAAGAGTAGTAAGATTCTATTTACAGTTTAACCCAAGATGCACGTCTTGTGGCTTCAACTACCACTCTATTTTCTTTCATGACACGACCTGGATGCTGGATGTCCCACGTGTCGGCAAAAGGAGGAAGAACCCGACCAAATCTTCGGTTGTGCTCTCGGATTAGACTAGTTGTGCTAACTTAAAAAATTTATTGTGTACTCCCTCCGTTCCAAAATACTTGCCTTCCATTTGTCAAAAAATGGATGTACCTATATACTAAAACATGTCTAGATACATATATATTTTGACAAATAGAAGGCATGTATTATGCAACGGAGGGAGTAGAATGGATGCAAGTTTTTGTATTGGGAAGAAGAGTACATCCATATATTGATAGAGCGCAATTTAGTAGATGTTCTATCACTTTTAGCTAGCACAGAGGCTAGAGATGAGATTAGTGCACTTGTTGATACTCCTACTAGAATAGAGGCTAGACATGAGACTAGATGCGAGGAAGCAACGTCTACTTCTTTACACTCGAAGAAGAAAGAAGCACGCAAGATCGAGCCTCCGCAGATCAACAATGAATGCATCGAGAAGGCACTAATCCAACTTAGAGGAGTAGTAAAATGTATTCTTGTGGTTCTTGTTTTCTTTGGTCTTGCTTTTCTAGTCAAAATTATCGTTGGAGTTCGTGCAAAACGGAGGTCCATTTGGGGTCGTGCGTTGGAGTTAGCCTTCCAAGTGGGACCGTAGTTAAGGAAACGGACTATCGGCAAACCCCACCTCGCCCGTCGTGCGATGGCTGAAGTTAGAGAAACGACGAGGTTGAAGAGATTGCTCTAGCATGGACTCCAAGAAATAATATGGTGTCAGATGGATGTCGTGGTGGTGGCGTGTGTCGTACTCCTGGACGTGAATGCTTGTTCTAGCCCATGCCACCCTACTACTCCTACTACTTACTCCTACTATATACTACTAGTATCGAGGATTCGAGGTGCTGGTTATGTACAGCGAACACATTAACATATGGCTATAGTAAAAACACCCGCCCGACACGCGAAGCTAGTACAAATAGTGTACTACTATTGTTGATTGGCCTCATCCGGTAACTTGTTGCAATGCACGTACAATTATGTATTCATAAAATATTTTTTTGCCTCGTCGCACCACTCACTCAGAGAAGCGACTCAAAAGCCATTCATAAATTTAGTAAGTTTATCACAGGCATATCATTTTATTACATACAACAGGTCATCAACCCACATCGACAACGAGGATACATTATAAATACTAAAGTTTTCACCACACAACAAATAACAAGCAATGAAATGAACTTCAACTCAACCATTCCTCGGCGTTGGAAACACTTGCTTTGAACCACAAGTGATTCTCTAGGACAGGCCATCGATTGTCGATCTGGAAACCAACGCAGGACTGATCATCCAGGCTGAAGTGGCCTACTATATCAGTACCAGGGTAGGGAACCACCCAAATGTCCGAGTTATAGACACAGTTGCTTCTCATAAATGGTACTGTTAACGGTGTGTCAACAGCAGTTGGATCTCCTTTCACCATCATTGGATAGTTTTGTCCAAGGAAGAGCGAGTTTTCTCCAAGACTATCAATTCTGTACCAGGGAGAAGGAGTTGGCGCTAGCACACTATTATCCATCCCAAATACCATGCAACGGGTTTTGGAATAGGTCCGGAGAGTGCGACCATGGGAGACTACACCTGCTTCCTTAGCAGTAACATCATTAGTGGGCTGTATACACACAAGAAGAGGTGATCCATCGGAATTATTTGCCAGGCGCCACTGAGTATATAAGATCTGCTCCTCCTCATGCTCGTGATTATCACCATCATCATCTCCCCCTTGGTTATAAAAATTTTCAAGTATAGGTGGTGGGATGTTCACAGGACCTTGGAAACACAAGAAGAAGGTTAATTAGTAAAGGGAAACTTGCTAACCCGCATGCATGTGGATGAAACAATTATAATTACGGTGGAAGACAAACGTACCGAAACTACAAGGATCCCATGCAAAAACAGTGCCACGAGTGGTGGCAGCAAACACAAGGCCCTCGGATTGAATTGCATCACAGTACTCATCTGTGTATAGAAACTGATTTTTGAGCAATATCCACCGAGTCGAACCACGAAGGACGGCAACAAGCTTGTCGAAGATAGCAACAACTTGATAGTTGTTGTAATTCCAAGAGCGGTTGGGAACTCGACAAATTGCTATCTTCCATATAAGACTGTCATCATGATCGTATTTGAACGTGCGTACAATACCGGTGTGCTCAACCTCTGGGCAGTGTGCTGAGATTTTTGGAAGTGGAACCCGGTCACGAGTGTAGACATTCACAAGTTCCCACTCGCAGTTGGACCCATTGTAAACAACCCAATCTCCATTTGCGCCTGCCCAAGCCTTTCCCTCAAGCATGGCATCTTAACATCATACGTATCATTATCAAGCGGCATCAACTGGCACAGGGCGAGGCCTCCGTCGTGCCGGCGCCAGTCATCAGGGTCACGGCGAAGAAGATAGGGGAGATCAAACCGCTCCTTGACTCTTGGGTTCTTTGTAATGATGTTATTAGTTGAGTCGAGAATGGGCCTGAACGAACCTGCCATGCTAGCCAAGGTGATGACATCACACCGATCAATGAGTTCCTCCACCACGTCATCTTTCAGATCGGGGCAAGAATAACGGGGTCGTTTCCGGCATGTTCCCTCCATGGAGAATACGATCGAACAATGGCAGAAGAAAGGGTGAAGGGCTGAAGGAAAATGGAGGAGGGAGAGGAAGAGCGTGCGACAGCAGTTCCAAATCGAGAGGGAAAGGCAGAGAGTCGGTGGACGGTTGCGTGTTTGCTACGGTTCATGAAGAGGCGCCCTGGCCTACACGTCCGTTCGGAAATACTCCTACTACTCGCCATGGTCTCACTGATATGTTGGAATGGGACCACATGTCAACGAAACATGGTGTGTAAGTTCTCGTGCAAAATGCGATCTGGCCGCATTGGCCCGAGGTGCCACATTAGTTATCGACCTTTATTTTTTTAATGGCGTGCCGATCAGTTTTGAAGCACAACTAACTGGTACTGTACACAGAGAAAATATAAACTACTCTACCACTACTCCACCTCCAGTACTAGTAGAATAAAAAAGATATATAGGCTGGAGCTTGAGCGCTTTCTTGCTAAGGGCTGCCCACTTGCTTCTCACACCACCACCCTCTCTCCAGATCTAAAAAAGACGGCCCCTCTCTCCCTCCTCATCGGTGGTCATAGATCCACCGGGGAAGAAAAGGACGTGCAGCATTGACGCACTCGTCGTCGGCGAGCGAGGTCACGCATGAACAACAAGGCCGTCCTCTCAGACCTAGCGCCCGCGCGGGATGGCCTCCGTCCCCAAGCTCGCTGCCATAGTGTGTGCGGAGGACGACGACCATGAGTGAAGCCACTTCCCGCCGACCCTCAGGTATGCTACCTGTTTTCGAACCATAACCTTGTTCTATTGCCCCATCTGCCACGTGGTTGCATGTGGATCTTTTTCCACTCCACCATCTTCCCAATTTGCTATCCTCTCCTCTGCTGGCCATGCAGATGAAAACCATAATTTGCACTATTAAAGGAAACCCTACTTCATGCAGACTAATCCATGTCTGGGTTGAATAAGGAAAGGAAGGGAGACTGTACTGTCCAAGAGAGTAGGCATCGAACCCGCATCTAGGTTGAAAAGGGGAAAATCAGTAGCTAAGGAACGAGTCTCGTGTCTCTTGGTTGAAGAAGGGTAGAAAGGCATGACAACGCAATGGAGAATGACCAGGTCAATCGGTTTGTTGTCCTCGCATAGGAAAAAGGTGGCTAAAGAGAGCAAAAATGGGACGTAATCCACATATGATGCCTGGATATTTGTTGCTCTGGGCAACCATACCTCCCTCACCACTCTGCATCCGTGGAGGTACATCGTACTGGTGCGCCCACTGTCTGAATGGGCCTACCATGCTCTTATTGCCACTTTTTTGCTGTTAGTATAACGCCAGCAGTCAAGTCAAGCAATGCTACTGCTAAAGTGATGCCACATTTAACTAATGTCGCTCTCAGTCTAATGCCACCGATAAATTTAAGCAATGCCATTTAATGTCACTGGATTATTTCAGGGTTAGCTGTTGATTGTGGGTGTATTAAAGATTTTTCAGCTAAGGTATTCTAATGC
Organism: Triticum urartu; assembly: GCF_056163025.1. Lineage (NCBI taxonomy): Eukaryota > Viridiplantae > Streptophyta > Magnoliopsida > Poales > Poaceae > Triticum > Triticum urartu. Next base: position 506,668,900 of record NC_141875.1, on the reverse strand, counting down.
TGTTGCACAACCAGTATACCAACGATGAAACTTGTTACTACCTTCAGATTTTTGCACTGTTAATGCTTATAGATTACATACCTCACTTTCATGAGATAAGTTAATTTTTTGGTACAGTGTCACCAAAATGCCAAGGCACTGATGTCATTTTATTTTGGTTAAACTGCACAGACAATTATGAAGACAAGAGGAAAGGTCAAGAGTGGGCACCTCCTCCTCCGGCTGTTCTCTTGATTCATTCGATCAAGTTTTTATTTTGATCGATTATCAAGATTGGGATAGAAATTTTTAAGGTCCCCCCGAGTTTGAAATGATATTTACCTTGGAGGTACATGGTTTCCAATTTTTTATACTGTCATTAGTTAATAATGCTAGTTACCTTCAGACTTTTCTATTTGGTTTAATGCTCATGCACAACTAGTATACCAATGCTGAAACTTGTTACCTTTACATCTTGTATTGTTAATTCTTATAGAAACCTTCCAGTGCTAGAGTTTATTGAAATATGTTCAGTAAAACCATTGTACTGTACCCTGTAATAAACTAACTACTCTACTGTTGCACTAGCCACTGGATTAGTGTATATTTGTAGTATTCGAATGGTGTTGCACTAGCGTATGGACATAAATAAAGTGTGGCAAGCTTTCCAAGATATGTGCTCAAGAAAACTACTACCTGTTGTTTTCGCAAAAAAAATAAAACTACTACCTGTTTTTCTAAATACTAGAAGTTTGGGTACTTTAAATTGAACCGCAAAAACGTCTTATATTAAGGAACAAAGGGTGTAGAGTTCACTCAAATTATCCCGGTAAAGCTAGTCACGCCTTTGTTAAAATTAATGTTCATTATGTTATGGATGAGGTCTGTATGTTTGTCTCTAATGCCTGTCGACAACATACCTGACATCATGATGTAATGTTAAGTCATTTCCTTTTGTATAGTGTCACTGAATTGTCAAGGCGGTGATGGCATTTTATTTTAGTAGAACTACACAAAATTTGCTTAAAAGAAGAGGAAAGGTCAGGAATGGCTCAGTTTTTCAGAAAAAACTATGTATGCCTTCCTGACATGGCCGCTATTGCTTTATTTATTCCTTCAAACAGGTGGTTAGAAACAGTCTTGCTACCTTTTCCCATTAAGAAATTGGAATGCTTATATTTGTGAGTCTATGCTTCAACTAGTGCCACTTTTAGAGTAATCACACTTTCAATATCTATGCAAATAGGGATGCTCGATTTTAGTGGAACTGCACAAAAAGTCCAATTGGTTCAACATTAGGAGCATGTTTTTTTCCCAAACCTTTATATCCTATTGGTGGCACTATGAGCTGTTCATTACGAAGGTACATGGTTTGCTACTATCTTGCTACTCTTTTTGTACTGTCATTATATAGTAATACTAGTGGTTTGCATGTGAATTTATTGGCGGGGTGGACCTACATTGGAGGTGCAGGACAGGATTCAATGATTGGATGCTCAATTTTGGTTGTATCTATTTCACCTCTTCCATCACTGCGAACATGGATATCCTTGGTCTGATGAAGAATAGGCCCTATATTTCTGCTCTGAACCAGCAAATCAATTCCGTATGAAATTTTCCAGGGCAAAACATAACTGTATCAGATTGTCCAGTGCAGAACATGACAGATGCTAAGCGGAAGAGACATGTTTAAACCGAAAATACAAGGTGTGGTATATGTTTACTAGCTGCTTGATATTTTTGCAGACAAAGATGTCTGCCGGTTGCTATTTGTCAAACAAACAAAGTGTCCGCAATTTTGGTTAAACTGCACAAGAGAATAGTATAGTCACTGCATGCAGTGCCATTTGAAAATAGACACATAAAGATTGGATAGTCACTTCATGGACTGCAGAAAAGTAGTACTGTACTATTTATTGGCCAACACTAGGTGCTTCATTGCTTTGGTCTGATTATACAATGGGCATCATTTTGCCTAATTTAAAGTTTATATTCCAAAAATAGTCTCGCGGTGTGATTGAGAGAAGACCAAATCATATTGCAGTGGATGTTCCTCCATCATGTGTGGTTCATTCTCATGGTTCCAGCTATTAGTGAAACCACTTACGTTTGCAAGAGGAATTGTAGACTTCACAAACAAATTTGTCTTTCAGTCTGTACTGAATGTTGGCCAAGAGAAGCATCCATGTTAGTAGGAAGAACATATGTTTTTTCTAGATCTCTGCTTTTGGAGCTACATATTTGTATATGATCTGTGAATCATTGAGATGCATTAACATGTTGATCTTATGTATGGGAATCGTACTAGTTAGTTTTAGTTGCGACGCAAGATCCGAAGTGGCTGATCTTTGCTTTTGGAGCTACATATTTGTATATGATCTGTGAATCATTTAGATGCATTAACAGTTACTTATTTCTGTTCACTCAGTGTTTAGAAGTTACTGATCGATCACTAGCTAGCCTACAAATGTGCTCCTGGCAGTTTTATTTGCGACGCAAGATGCGAAGTGGCAGTTTTTTGAATAAAAATGCCTACCTCGGAAGAAACTGACAAGCTACACTATCGATCCTACACGGATAAAAATGCCTACCTCTGAAGAAGTTTAAGCCTAATTAATTCTGTGAGCAAAGCAGCAAGACCAAGGCATGGCAATAATTAACGGCATGCAGAAGTTTAAGCCTAATTAATTCCAGCGATTTAAGTGGCTGCATGCGTGCCCTCGGGTGCGACTCGTTGCATGCTGCTTCGCATACTGCATGCGAGCGATTCTGAGTGCCTGCATGCAGCTGGCCGTAATTAAGGCAGCTAACTGGTGCGAAAAAAATATGCTTTAATTGTTACGGGCTTTTTAAATCCGTGGAATCATTATTGACAAGGAGGGAGATGATTCGAGTGCACTCGTTTGACCGCCATGCCGGCGTGCGACCCAGACGGGACGAGACGGCACAATCATAATTTCAGTTTCTCTAGTTTTCCACGGCAAGCTGGCGCGCTAAGCCATTATGCATTGAATTCCGATGACTGTCGCGCTACCTTCCGCCTATAAGTACTGCTTCCCAGCCTTCTCCGGTGCCACCATGACCCAACTTGCCATATCCTAATAAACCCCCATCAGCCCGACGTCGCTCGCCACGTCCGCCATGCCCCCGCCCATCCGCGGTAGGCGACGCCGGAGGCGGTCACCACCGGAACTAGTGTTCGGGTTTTCACCGGAAGGCAGACAAAGGGAGGAGGCATTCTATCTGTCTTTAGATGGCAATGCGGAGATCGAGGAGTTGTTGGAGCACGACCGCATGGCGGAGGAGCAGGAGTTTTTGGAGCACGACCGCCTAGCGGAGGAGCAACGTATCGCCGATTTGCGCCGGCAGCGGGACATGGAGAAGCAGCGCACTGACGCTCTGAGTCGCGAGCAGAGCGCCCGCAACTGGGCCGACTACATGGAGGCCGGCGCCCGGTAAATAGCCCTGGAGGCTGTCGGGCACGCACACGTTCGCGACGCCGATTTTTACTACCAGCTCGTCAAGTGGGTTTCCCGCTTGGAAGCCGAAGCTTCAGTGGACCACGCCGACATGGAAAGGGCCAATGCGCGCGAGCAACGCACCCTATCGCACCTCTTGCAAGTCTGAGGCGAGGTATATGACGCTGGTGCCGGCGTTTAGCGTGTACCATAGATGGCGGTCGGCATTGTCTAGTTAGCTAAGAGTAAGTTAGTACTTGTACACTACTAGAGTATTAGTGGGAGCAGATAGTTAACTTGGCTATGATGGTTGTCAACGTGGAAGTTCAGTACTCTATATGTGGATCAGACCTGTTACTTTGCTCTGAATGTTGAACTTTCCGTTTGAACGTATGGAATGGGCTGTTATTTTTTAAATGGGTTGTATTTGTCCTCCACGGGTTTAGAGGCTGACTTGTGGGCCTAGCAAGTTGACGCGTACACAATCAGGAGATGATTGTACGTGGAGAGGATGACAGCAGGGACCCGCCAAGGTCATGGCAGTACACAAGCAAGTGCCTCCTTATTTCAAGCCAATAAAAAATGGCTCCTCCTAGTGGATTTCTGACATCTGGGTCCCATGCCATTGTCAACATAGTCAATAAACGAGAGAATTGCACAACAAGCGGCTAATACTAGGGACCCAGCAGCTCGCCCAGTTATTTTTGTTTTGGGTTAAATTGATAAATGCCACTCCAAATCTGGTGTATCCGAGAAATGCCACTGCAATTTCCAAACATTGAAAAATGCCATTTCATGCCATTTCTAGTGGCATTTTTCGAAGTCTAGAGTGGCGTTTTTCAAAGTTTGCAAACTGCAGTGGCGTTCTTCAAAGTTTGCAAAAATTGCAGTGGCATTTTTCAAAGTTTGGAAATTGCAGTGGCATTTTTATGAAATGCCATAATTGGAGTGGCATTTATCTAAATTTTTTTTGAGACGGAAGCAGGGTGTCAACTGGGCTGTGCAGGACACTCTGGCCTGTCTAGACAACCTTTTATTTTATGTTTACAACAGACCAGCCCAGCAGTTTTTTTTCTTTCTGAAAATGGCTAGCCCAGTTTTTTTGTGATTTGTCAAGTAAGTCGCTTTATTAGGCCTGTTGGGCTACAAATCTTTCGAGACGAGGAGAGCTTCATTCGGCTGGCCGAGAAAATGGCCTATCAATAATGAGAAATGGGCTGTATATTTTTAAAACACATCAAACTGGCAATTAGTTTCAAATATCTTTTTTCCATTTCGAGGTTTTAAATTGCATTGATTTTTATGCATGGACAATTTATTGGATTTTATATTGATATACATTTATTTTTAAAATCAGTCTGAATGTGACTCGAAATTTCGAGATTAAAAACACTTCAGACCGCACCGACATATGCAAACTTTCGTATAATTTTTTAACCGTGGCCACAATACGGGCTGTAATGCTAATAAAAAGAATATGGGCTCCAAAAAACCCAGTAAGAATTAGCAAATGGGCTGTAAATTATTTGAAATAATGGAAGATGGGCTGTATGCTGTTTTCCACAGATTTGAGGCTTTCCACAGATGGCCTGTATACTGTTGGATGTCCATCCAACGGCCATCGTGCTTCTTCAATCTCTGCTCTTCCTGCTCCAGCCGCTCAAACAAGCACCGGCGGGACTGCCTGCTCCCTCCTCCCCGCGGTCGGCTGTGCTGCCGCGTAGGCCTCACCGCCCCACCGTACTCCCATCGCTGACCTAGCCATCCCTCTAATCACCCACACCTGCTGTTATTCTCCGGCGGCGGTAGACGAACCAGTAAACCCTCGTACAGTCATACTCCCCTCCGCGTGGGAAACAAAAACAACTGTCGAGTCTTCTCTACCTCCGTGTCATTCCCTTCCTAGGCCTCGCCGTCGTCCACCGCCCTGGTGCTCTCGGCGTGGCGTGGTCAACGACCTACATGCATCTGAAGTGGACTGCACGTGGAGAGGCTGACAGCTGGGTCCTCGACCGCACGCAAGGAAATGCCTCCTTATTATGCGCAAAATAATGATTCCTCCACCTGACATCTGGGACCCACCGAAAGGGCCTCTATATTTCGCGAATAAAACGTTACCGCCGCTGACAGCTCGGACCCACCAGCTATATCTTCGCACGCAAGGAAGTGCCTCCTTATTACGCACAAAAAATGAATACTCCCCCTGATAGCTAGGACCCAGTATAGTGGGACTATTAAGTTGACGGGGACGAAGGGCTTTGTCAACTTAGTCAATATTCAGGATTCTAGCTCGACTGACCGTATGATGTCCATCCAACGGCCATAGTGTTTCCTCAACCTCTAGTCTTCTTGCTCCAGCCGCCCAAAGCAGCGCCGGTCATGCCGCCTGCTCCTGCCTCCCGTGGCCGGCTGTGCTGCCACGGAGGCCTCACCGTCCCCATACTACTCCCACCGCTGGCCAGCCATCCCTCCACTCCACTCATCCACACCTCCTATTATTCTGCGGTGACGGCAGCGCAGCCAAACTAGTGAACCCTCGTACTCCTCTCCGTGTGGGAATCCACTGCCGCGTCTTCCCCGGCTCCGTGTCGTCCCCTTCCTAGGCCTCGCCATCGTCCACCGCCGTGGTGCTCTCGGCGTGGCGTGGTCAATGTGGTAAATGACCGAATTCCATCAGAAGAATACTGTACTTGGAGAGGCTGACAGCTGGGTCCATGGTAGCCGCAAGGAAGTGCCTCCTTATTACGCGGAAAATAATTATTCCTCCACCTGACAACAGGGACCCATCGAACTCCCACCAGTATTTCGCGAAAAAAAACGTTTGCCCCTGACTGCTGGGACCCACCCGAGGGCCATCGTATTTCGTGAAAAAAACGTTCCCCCTGCTGTCAGCTCGGACCCACCGGAAGTGCCTCCTTATTACGAAAAAAATGAATCCCCCTGCTACCTGGGACCCACCTTGGTGGGAGGCTGACTTGTGGGCCTAATAAGTTGACGGGGACGGAGGGCTTTATAAACTTAGTCAAAATAAATCATTCTAGCTCTAGTGACCGTACGATGTCCATCCAACGGCCGTAGTGCTTCTTCAACCTCTGGTCTTCTTGCTCCAGCCGCCCAAAGCAGCGCCGGTCGTGCCGCATGCTCCTGCCTCCCGTGGCCGGCTGTGCTCCCGCGGAGGCCTCACCGCCCCCTACTATTCCCACCTCTGGCCAGGCCCTGCGGCGACGGCAGCCTCACACCGCAGCCGAGCCAGTGAACCCTCGTACTCCTCTCCGCGCGGGCTCCCACTGCCGCGTCTTCCCTGGCACCCCGTCGTCCCCTTCCTAGGCCTCGCCGTCGTCCATCGCCCGGGTGCTCTCGGCGCGGTGTGGTCAACATGGTCAAGGAATGACTTCCATTAGATGTGGAATGTACGTGGAGAGGCTAACAGTTGGGTCCACGACTGCAACAAGGAAGTGGCTCCTTATTACGTGGAAAATAATGATTCCTCCACCTGACAGCTGGGACCCACCGGACGAGCCACTGTATTTCACGAAAAAAACGTTTCCCCCTGACTGCTGGGACCCACGAGCTACATCTTCGCACGCAAGGAAGTGCGTCCGGACAAAAAAAATGATTCGCCCCTGACTGCTGGGACCCACCAGCTACATCTTCGCAGGCAAGGAAGTGCCTGGCAATCGGGACCCACCTGGTCGAAGAGTACGTAGCATTGTCATTCTGGTCGTGAACGTGTACGTACATATATACTGGTGGATGTAGAGGCGCGCACGTGTCGTAGTAGAGGCGCGTACGTGTCGTAGTAGAGGCGCACACGTAGCATGTACACGTACGTACAGCGGCCAGGGTGCAAGAGAGAAAATACGGCCACGTATGTGTACATACAGGCGGGGTCTCAAACGCCTACTCGCGCATACGTACGGCCAGGGCTCGTGTACATGGCTGGGTCAGAACGGAGAAACAACGTCGTCGTCATGTCCATGGGGAGGCAACGGAATGCGTCGTGTTCATGGGGAGGCAACGGAATGCGTCGTGGTCATCGGGAGGCAACGGAACGCGTGGGAGCCAACCGGCTAGGTCAGAACGGAATGCGTGGTCGTGTTCATCGAGAGGGCTTGGACGGAATAGGCGATGGAAACGAGGCCTGGCGTACTACACAACGGAGGAAACGGCCTTGTGTTCGACCGGCCACGTTCGAAACGGGGGTCCTGTTGATCGAGAGGGGTGTGGCGTACCGCAAAACGGAGGAAATAGACCTCCTACGGTCGAAACGGGGGTCCTGTTGATCAGGAGGGGTGTGGCGTACCGCAAAACGGATGAAACGGACCTCCTACGGTCGAAATGGGGGTCCTGTTCATCGAGAGGGGTGTGGCGTACCACAAAACGGGACTCCACGGGATACTGTTCATCTCCACCGTCGACCTCCTCCAGCCTCCACGGGCTCCTGTTCATCCAGCCTCCACCGCGCGCTACTCCACCGGCTACTGTTCAACCACCCCTCCACCATCTACTGTTCATCCAGCCCTCTACACCATGGGGTCCTGTTCAACCACCCCTCCACGGGCACCCCTCCACCGTCTACTATTCATCCAGCCCTCCACCACACCACGGGGTCCTGTTCATCCAGAGGCAACGCCACCGCTCACTATTCATCCAAACCTCCTCGCAACGCTCACTGTTCATCCTAGAGGCAGCATCGATCGGCTTCAGTTAGCAGCAGTAGCGAAGGAATCGCTGGACCGGGTTCAGTTAACAGCCATCGATCGATCGCTCGGGTTCAGTAACACGTAGCCTGCAGTGCAATCGCTTGGGTTTAGTTAGAACCCAACGCCTCGCTCGGGTTCAGTTAGAGCCAACGCCTCGCACACACGTGCGTACGTGTAAGAGAGAAACGCGCATCTCTCGGCCCCCGACCTCCCACCGTAACCGAGAACTCCCCGAAATTCCCCCCCTCGCTTCTACAATGGTTTTTTCCGTCATGGACGGCCCAAAGAATGTCATGCAGCTGCGTCTCCGGCCCGCCCAGGACGAAAAGCCCACAAAATCTATGATGATACTGGGTTTTGTCACAATTATCGTCATAGAAGTGTCATATGTATGACAGAAATTTTTTTCGTTAAGCCCAAAATGTCACAGATGTCTTTTTTTGTAGTGAAGTACATCTTGGTACTTCCCGGATAAATAGAGAGAGGGGTGTCATGCGCTTCTTTCATCACCTCCTCTATCATAAACTCGAATCAGGGTACCACAATGCAATCTCTGAAGTATAAGGTTCCATCTTCACTAAGTGAAAAATCTCTGGATTTCTCTAAGGCAACATCCTTTTTCATCCGATCAACATGAGCATCTTTGGCTTGAGCAGACTTAATTGCTTTCAAAAGAGTTGGTTCTAAGACAAGGTTATTCAGAGAACCCTGTGGAACTAGTTGAAGGTTCAGCTTGCATAGCTCTTCATAAAGGCGGGGTTGAGCCTTGTAGACCATGTGGTTATTGCAATATGACTTACGGCTCAGGGCATCGACCATTACATTAGCCTTACCAGGGGTATAGGATATACCGCAGTTGTAGTCCGCAATAACTTCCATCCATCGCTGCTGATGGAGGTTCAGATCTGGCTGAGTAAACAAATACTTCAGACTGTGATGATCAGTGAAGATCTCGCAACGATTACCGAGAAGGTACTGCCGCCATAGCTTCAGTGCATAGATAACCGCAGCAAGCTCAAGGTCATGAACTGGGTAGTTCTCTTCGTGAGGGCGCACTTGACGGGAGGCATAAGCAATCACTCTGCGCTCTTGCATTAGGACACAGCCTAATCCTTGTCATGAAGCGTCGCAATAGATGACGAAGTCCTTGGAAGAATCAGGGGAGCAATCACTAGGGCAGAAGTCAGCTTGTCCTTGAGTGCCTGGAAACTTTCTTGACACTTTTCAGTCCAATCAAACTTAACGCCTTTGTGTAGCAGATTGGTCAGTGGCTTGGCGATCTTGGAGAAGTTCTCGACAGAGCGGCGACAATAGCTGGCTAGACCGAGAAAGCTTCTGACTTGCTTGACAGTCTTCGGAGGGGTCCAGTCAAGAATAGCCTGAACGCGCTCTGGGTTGATGACAATACCATCCTTGGAGATGACATGACCAAGGTAAGTGACTTCGGGTAACCAGAATTCAAACTTGGAATACTTAGCATAAAGTTGATGTTCTCGAAGCTTCTCTAGAACAGGACGAAGATGTTCGGCATGTTCTTCTTTATTCTTCGAATATACCAATATATCATCCAGATAGACTACAACGAACTTGTCGAGGTAATCCATGAATATATAGGTCATCAGGCGAGAGAATGTGGCCGGAGCATTGGTGAAACCAAAAGACATGACGGTGTACTCATAAGAACCATAACGAGTGACGAAAGCGGTCTTTGGAATATCCTCTTCACGAACACGGATCTGGTGGTAATATAACCTCAAGTCGAGTTTAGAGAATATCGATGAACCAGCTAGTTGATCATACAGATCATTGATCCGAGGAAGGGGATATTTGTTCTAAATTGTAGCTTGGTTGATAGGACGATAGTCTTGGACCAAACGATTCGTTCCATCCTTCTTCTTCACAAAGAGGGAAGGTGCTCCCCAAGCTGAGGAACTTGGACGAATGAATCCACTGCGAAGAGATTTATCGATTTCCTCCTTAAGTTCAAGGAGCTCATGAGGTGGCATCTGGTAGGGTCGCTTGGCGATAGGAACGGTGCCTGGTTTCAAATCGATGACGAACTCGACATCTCGGGCAGGGGGTATTCCTGGAAGTTCTTCCGAGAAGACATCGAGGAAGCCGCAAACAACTAGAATCTTTTAAATTCCCTCAAGAGGTGATGCGTTCAACGCATTCAACGCATAATGTCGTGCTTCGGCGTTTTGAACAATCTGAGCATGGTGGCTTACTATCTCATAGGAAGGATGTAGGAGATGAACGACTTTGGTGGCACAAACGATAGAGGAAGTATGTGCTTTCAACCATTCCATTCCCAGAATGAGGTCAATGTTGGAAGACTCCAGAATAATGGGAGAAACATGAAATTCCAACCCTTCAATTTCAACGGGGACATCGTGACCAATCATGGTAGTTCGACACTGACCAGCAGGGGTGCGTACCACAATCAGAGTGTTCATGGGCTCGCATCGAATGTCGTGTGCATATGCAAAATTGTCTAACATGAATGAATGGGATGCTCCTGAATCAAATAAAACAGGTGCTGGTACTGAATTAACAAGGAGAGTACCCATCACATTGGCGGGCTGGTCTTGAGCTTCATTCATATCAACATGATTAGCTCTACCACGACCATAAGGTCTGGCATTGTTGTTATGGGGCTGATTGTTACGGCCAGTTGAAGGCAGAGCTAGCTGGTTCCTTTTCTGATTGCACTCTTTGGCAAGGTGACCTGGACGGCCACATCTGAAGCACAGACCATCATTGGGATTGGTAGCCGGCGCTTGGGGTGGTACAACTCGAAGAGGCTGCCTCGGCGGTGGAGGAGGCAGACAAGGTGCAACATAGGTCTGTCTTGGTGTAGGTGCAGCTAGACGATACATGTTATGGGGAATCCATATCCGACGCCTCTGCGCCAACGGGCCCGAAGATGAGCCAGTGTCACGGCTGCGCCTAAGGGATCCCTGGTGTTCCTGAAGACCAGACTCAACTTGAATAGCCTTGTTCACCAAGGTGGCAAAGTCGGCAAAGTCATGAATGAGCAGTGCTAGATTGATATCAGGGTGAAGTCCATCATGAAACTTCTCTTGCTTACGAGCATCAGTTGAAATGTCTTCTTCGGCATAATGTGACAAGTCCAGAAATTCCCACTGATAAGCATCTACAGACTTGTTGCATTGGGTGAGGTTGCGGAACTCGCGCTTCTTCTTGTCCATGGTTCCTTGAGGAATGAAGCGGGCACAGAAAGCATCTTGGAAATCCGGCCAAGTGATGACTATTCCAGTAGGCAGGATATGCCTGTGGCTGTCCCACCATTGAGCAGCGGGACCCTTCAGAAAGAAAGATGCAACGGTGACATAGCTAGCAGGGGCCACACTAGCAGACTCCATTTCATACGTGATGTCGCGTAGCCAGTCATCAGCATCAAGGGGTTGAGTTGAGCTGTGGTAAATAGTTGGGTTGAGAAGCATGAAGTCCTGCAGAGTTACTAGGGTTGGCTGTTGATTCATGTTCAGACGAGGAAACTGAGCCATCATTCCTTCCATGAACTGACGGTTCAGCTCAAATTGTTGCATCATTCCAGCAAAGAATTCGGGCGGTGGTGGAGCGTTGCCACCACGGCCACGACCAGCGGGCCTAACCATCCTACTAACATGTAATAGGGGGTAGTCCAGCATTGAGCATTTGGAAAGACAAGGATCATTCATGATGGAACATGCATAATGAAAGAGGTACGATGGATACCACTTCGTAGTCAACACGACAGTGTGTGTACTATTTAGAATACTATTCTAAGAACTATGGCTTATCCAACTTTGGGGTGAATGTGGTCACGGGATCCTAATGTCAGAGTTAGTAAATTTGTTTAACCCGAATGGAAGAGAGATCAGAATCCCAGAGTATAGACGAGGAATAAAAGATCCTAATACCACCCATATGGCGACATGGGCCCGTAAGCCACAAAACCAATGTTAGTAAAAGTTTTTTAGTGAGTAGACTCAACTTCGGCCAAGGAGTTGGAAAGGGGGCTACCTACAGGCAGTCGGCTCTGATACCAACTTGTGATGCCCTCGATTCAATCGTACACTAATCATACACGCAAATGTGTATGATCAAGATCAAGGGATCACGGGAAGATACCACAACACAACTATAGACACAAATCAAAATAATACAAGATTTATATTACAAGCCAGGGGCCTCGAGGGCTCGAATAAGCTCGAATACACAAGAGTCAGGGGAAGCAACAATATCTAAGTACAGACATAAGTTGAACAAGTTTTCCTTAAGAAGGCTCGAACAAAAGCATCTACGATCGAAAAGGCAAGGCCTCCTGCTTGGGAGCCTCCTAACTACTCCAAGTCATCAACGGCCATCACGTAGTAGTAGGCACCCTCAGGGTAGTAGTAGTCATGAGTGGTGTCGTCTGGCTCCTTGGATCCGTCATCTGGTCGCAACAATCGGGTATGGGGGAAAACAGGTAGCAAAGCAACCGTGAGTACTCATCCAAAGTACTCGCAAGACTTACATCAGATCTAAAGTAAGTACGCATTGGTATCAAATTCAAAGGGTTGTATCTGTGGACTGAACTACAGAATGCCAGAACGGAAGGGGAAAGTCTAATCCTATCGAAGACTAGCATCTTCAACATCTTCAGCGGTCTTGCAGCATTAGAAGAGTGCAGACTAGCATAAAGTAAAGTAGTAGTAGTGTTATCAACCATGGCCAGAGATCCTTTCTCGACTCCCTGTGAGAAAGCAATCCTAGAGCCATACTATCCATTTCTTATACACAATTCATTTCTCATCACAAGTATCCAATTCTAGTTGTATCAATCGGGATACAACTCCAAGTGTCTGTTACCATAGGACAGGCTATCGATAGATGTTTTCTTCCCTGCACGGGTGCACCAACTTACCCACCACACTCGATTAACTCTGGCCGGACACACTTTCCTGGGTCATGCCCGACCTCGGCTAAACAATACACTGCAACACGACCTAGGCTTAATAGAGAGGTCAAGCACGCCGGACTAAACCTATGCCCCCAGGGGTCTTGGGCCATCGCCCCGGGAACTCCTGCACGTTGGGTGGGTGGCCGGTGAGCAGACCTAGCTACCTCCTTAAAAAGGTAGGAGCTTACCAGTCCAACCCGGCGCGCGCCGCTCAATTGCATGACGTCTATTAAGCTTTGGCTGATGCATACGACGTAGAACGCCCATACAATGCCCACGTGATGGTTAGTGCTATCAGGCCAGAGCCCCTCGGATCAAATATCCAAACCGTTAGTGCGTTGGCAGTGTGGTCACGAGCAGAGACTCACGAAAGATGTGACCCCGTCGCCCCGTCTCGAGTACTTGCGGCAAGGGCTAAGAATGCCCGTCCACGCCTCGTAAGTATCTCGCGGGCACCTTCCAGGTCAACCCGACTCCACATCACTCGTTATTAAGCTCGCCTGGGTACCCCTCAGGGCCGACCCGTCTTTAGTAATCTGGTTTAGTGTAAAGTCATAGTAACCATAGTAACTATGTATTAACACCAAGGGGAAAACCCGAGGAACCACCCCAAGTGAATTCCACTCGATGTAATCATCAAGGTGAATGTAAGAGGATCCACCCTCGAGGTTCACACTTGAGGGGTTGCACGACAGAGCTGTATCGGAAGTGGTTAAGGAGGAAATCACCCTCGATGACCACGACCGGATAGCTACACTACAGAGATCTCATCAGGAGTTATGTATGAGGTTCCACCCTCGGTACTCGATGGTAACTCTGCAGAGTCGAGCAACAAAAGGGGAAAGTGATGTGCGGTGCCGGGGCCTGGTCTTCGATGATGAAGCAGGGGCAACAAGGACAAGGTGGGGGTCACTGATGGATCACTAACCAACCTATACTAAGAAGTTTAGGATAAGCAGGTAAGGTAACAATAAGCAGGTAACAAAAACAGGCTATGCATCAGAGTAGGATCATAGAGAAAGCAGTAGCAGTTCTAATGCAAGCATGAGAGGGAAAGAAATGGGCGATATCAGAATGCTCAAGGGGGGGGGTTGCGTGCCTGGAAGCTCTGCTGACAAAGAAGAAGTGTCGTCGACGTAGTCGATCACAGGGGCAGCATTGGTCTTGGGGTCTACCGGAGGGAAGAGAGGGAAGAAACAGTAAATACAGAGCAAACAATGCATGACAAGGCATAACATGGTAACACACAATGCTAGGAGTGTTCTAACATAGTGCTGCACGATACAGGTGAAGGGGGAATTCAACCGGGAAGGTATTCCCGGTTCCGGACCTGTGTCAGACAGATGACCTGAGGAGAAAGTTCCATGTTCAGACAGTTAGAGGCATCTGAAAGGAAAATGGATCACGCATTCGGATTTGTTTTGTTTTTCTGAGCAACTTTCATGTAGAAAACATTTTCATCCGAGCTACGGTTTAAATTCTATGAATTTTTAAAGATTAAAGTATTTTCTGGAATTATTTATATTAACAGAAAAGGAAAAATGATGTCAGCATGACGTGTTGATGACGTCAGCAGTCAACAGACTCGTTGACCAGGTCAAACCTGACCTGTGGGTCTAGTGGGACCCACGCGTCAGCCTCTGTTAGTCTAACAGTGCATTAAACTAACAAATCTAGGTTAATTAGCTACTGGACCCCACCTGTCAGTGACTCATTGGTTAACTAATTATTTTTATTTATAAAAACATTTCAATTAACTTAATTGTGTGGTGGGGCCCGCTTGTCAGTGACACTGGGCTGCCCAGTCAGCAGTTGACTGGGTCAACCCAGTCAACTAGGGCCCGTGGGGCCCACTAGCAGTGAGCCAGGGGTGGGGCCCGACCATCCAGGTTGGCGGAGGCAGGCGCCTCGCTGCCGGCAATGCTAGGACGCGGCGGAACCGCTCGGGCCTCATCGGAAAACGTCTACAGGCAGTCGTTTCACGTGCGCAAGGGTGCGTTCGAACGGGTGAACAACGCTGCGTCGAATGGTGCCAGAGGCACGACCGGACTTGGCCGGAAACGGCGCCGGTGATGAGGTTTGTGGCGGAGTGGCTACGGTCGACGGCGGAAAAGATGCTACGGCGTGCTACGGAGCAAAAGGAAAGGATGGGGAGGATCTACACGGAGCGGCGAGTCCAACGGGCACAACCCCGTGACCAAAAGGTCACCGGAAGCACGCCGGCGGCGAGCGGAGGCGGCAACATGTTTAGGCGCAAGCAGAGCGGCGGCTATGAGAGCTCAAGAGGCCAGGGGAGCGAGGCGAGAGGATGAGGGGCTCACCGCGCGGTGTAAGAAAGGCCCGTGGGAGGTTTAGGAGCTGTTGTGCAGTGGATCGACGCCGGTGAGCTCCGGTGATCCAAAGTGGAAGACGAGCCGGGGCAGCGTTCGGGGCACCCTATGTCCTGCGGCTCGTCGGGGAAGCGTAGTCGAGGGAGGCGGAGTGGTTGGACACGATGGCACGTCAAGGAGGGGCCGGTGGCTACGCGGGCGAGTAAACGGAGGAGACGGCAGTGGCGGCCATGGCGGAGAGGGGAAGCAACAGCGCCTGGGGGAAGGGGGGTCTGAGTGGGGAGGTGGAGAGGGAGCGCAAGGGGGAGTGGGCAAGTGGGGAGGGAGCCCGAGGCGTCGGGGCTGCCCTTATCTCCTCGTCGATGGCGAGGTGGTCCGGCGGTGACCGCGCCCGTGGTCGCTCGAACAGGAAGGCCACCGGGCAGCGTGGGGGGGGGGGGCTGGGCAGGTTCTGTGGGTTAGGTGGACCGGCCAAGGTGGGTTCGTTCCAGGGAGGGGGTTCCTCTTTCCTCACCCTTTGCTCTTTTTTCTTTTTCTTTTTTAAAGCATTTCTGTTTTAGCTATTTTAGGCCACATAGGCATTTTCAAAAACATTGGTTCACCAATATTACCAGGAGAATATTTTACACATGATGAACATTTTAGTTTTCATGTTTGAGCATTTTTGAAATTCACACACATTTGAAATTGATTTCAACTGGAATTTGAAATGGAATATTGATTAAAGTGGCTATGCACTGTTATAGCAAAATGATTAGCTTGATCTCTGGGATTACTGTAGCTTCATTACATGGGGTGTTACAAAACTTTTCTTAAGAAAGTGCGTCCTAGGAAAATTTCCTTAAGAAACTGCTTCCTAAGAAAATTTCTGTAAGAGACTTCTTAAGACAATGAGACAGAAGAAACTTTTTTTAAGAAACTTCTTATGAATGTTTCTTCCAAACAAAATTTTCTTAACGAAGTTCTTTAGCAAATGTGTCGGAAGATATTTATCTTAAGAAACTTCTTTACCAAATGATTCCTAAGAAAATTTTCTTACTAATCTTCTTAAGAAAATGCGTCGGAGAAAACTTCTCTTAAGAAAGTGCTTCCAAAGAAAATTTTCTTAGGAACATTCTTAAGAAAATGCGGCGGAATAACCTTTTCTTATGAAACATCTTAAGAAAGTGCTTCCTTAGAATTTTTTTAAGAACCTTCTTTAGAAAATGCACTGGAAGAAACTTTTCCTAAGAAACTTCTTAAGAAAGTGCTTCTGAAGAAAATATTCTTAATAAACTTCTTTAGAAAATGCGTTGAAAAAACTTTTCTTAAGAAACTTCTCAAGAGGGCTTCCTAAGAATATTTTGTTAAGAATATCAATAAAAATTCCTTAAGAAACTTCTTTAGAAAATGTGTTGGAATTTTTTTCTTAATAAACTTTTGAAGAATGTCCTTCCTAGCTTAAGTTTCTTAAGAAACTTTTTTTTAAAATGTGTCGAAAGATACTTATCTAAAGAAACTTCTTCAGCAATTGATTCCTAAGAAAATTTCCTCACTAATCTTATGAAGAAAATGTGTCCAAGAAAATTTCTCTCAAGAAAGTTCTTAAGAAAGTGCTTCCTAAAAAATTTCCTTAAGGACCTTCTTAAGAAAATACGGCAGAATAAACTTTTCTTATAAAACTTCTTAAGAAAGTGCTTCCTAGGAAAATTTTCTTAAGGAATTTCTTTAGAAAGTGCATCGAAAGAAACTTTTCCTAAGAAAATTCTTAGGGAAGTGCTTCCGAAGAAAACTTCCTTAAGAAACTTTTCCTAAGAAACTTCCTTAAGAATCTTCTTTAGAAAATGTATCGGAAGAAACAATTCTTAAGAAACTTCTCAAGAGAGGGCTTCCTAAGAAAAGTTCCTTAAGAAACATCGTAAGAAAATGCGTCGGAAGAAACTTTTCTTAAGAAACTTCTTAAGAAAGTTCTCCCAAAGAAAATTTCCATAAGAAACATCTTTAAAAAGTGCTTCCTATGAAAATTTCCTTAAGAAACTTCTTAAAAATTGCTTCCGAAGAAAATTTCCTTAAGAAACTGCATAAGAAGAAACTTTTAGTAAGAAACTTCTTAAGAAAGTTCTTTCGAAGAAAGTGCTTCTCTGGTTCAGTAAGCAAACGCCTCGCTCGGGTTCAATTATAGCGAACACGGCTCGCACAGCGCGCGTGTACGAGAGAGAAACACGCAACCACATTGCATCGCTCTGCCCCGATAACCCACCGTAACCGGGAATCCCCTAAAATTTCCTCGCCCTTGCTTCTACCATAATTTTTTCCATCATGGGCGGCCCAAAGAATGTAATGAGGAGCGTCTTCGGCCCGCCCGGGACGAAAAGCCCATTTGCTGTCATGATTTTGTCTCATAGAAGTAGGAGCCCACCACATATATGATGATACATGTTTTTGTCACAACTATCGTCATATAAGTGTCATAAGCATGACAGGAAAAAAATCGTTTGGGCCAAAATGTCACGGACGTGTCTTATTTTTTAGTGTTTCTAGGAAATTTTCCTTAAGAAACGTCTTAATAAAATGTGTAGGGAGAAACTTTCGTAAGAAGGTGCCTTCTAAGAAAGTTCTCCTAAGATTTTTTTTAAAAGGTTCTTCCTAAGAAAATTTCCTTAGGAAACTTCTTTAGAAAATGCATCGGAAGAAATTTTGTTGAGAAACTTCTCAAGAAAGGGCTTCCTAAGAAAATTTCCTAAAGAAATATAGTAAGAAAATTCGTCAGAAGAAACTTTTTCTTAAGAAAGTTCTTCCAAATAAAATTTCCATAAGAAACTTTTTAAGAAAGTGCTTCCTAAGAAAATTTCCTTAAGAAAGTGCTTCCGAAGAAAAGTGCTATAACAAAATGTGTAAGAAAAAAACTTTTCTTAAGAAACTTCTTAAGAAAGTGCCTCACCAAAAAATTTCTTAAGAAACTTCTATAGAAAATGCGTCAGAAGAAACTTTCCTAAGAAACTTTTTAAAAAGTGCTTGCTAAGAAAATTTGCTTAAGAAACTTCTTTAGGAAATGTGTCGGAAGAAACTTTTCTTATGAAACTTCTCAAGAAAGGGCTTCCTTAGAAAATCTTAAGAAAATGCGTTGGAAGATATTTTCTTTAGAACCTTCCTAAGAAAGTGCTTCCAAAATTTTTTCCTTAGGAAACTTCTTTAAAAAGTGCTTCCTAAGAAAATTTCCATAAGCAACTTCTTTAGAAAATACGTCGAGAGAAACATTTCCTAAGAAACTTCTGAAGAAATTTTTTTTCCGACGCGTTTTCGAAAAAAGTGTCTCAAGGAAATTTTCTTAGGAACCACTTTCTTAAGAAGTTTAAAAAGAAAAGTTTATTCCATCGTATTTTCATACAAAGGTTCTTAATGAAATTTTGTTAGGTAGGACTTGCCTAAGAAGTTTCTTAAGAAAATTTTCTTCTAACAGATTTTTTTATAACTATCTTAAGGAAATTTTCTTCTGAAGCACTTTATTAAGAAGTTTCTTAGTATAAGTTTCTTCTTATGTAGTTTCTTAAGAAAATTTTCTTCGGAAGCAGTTTCTAAAAAGTTTCTTAAGAAAAAAATTTCTTAGGAAGCACTTACCAAAGAAGTTTCTTAAGGAAATTTTCCTCGGAAGCACTTCCTTAAGGATATTTTCTTAGGAAGCACTTTTCAAAGAAGTTTCTTAAGGAAATTTTCCTCGGAAGCACTTTCTTAAGAAGTTTCATAAGAAAAGTTTCTTGCGCCGCATTTTCTTAACAAGGTTCTTAAGAAAATTTCTTAGGAAGCACTTTTTTAAATAAATTTCTTAAGAAAAGTTTTCTCCAATGCATTTTCTTAAGAACATTATGAAGGAATTTTTCTTAGGAATCATTTGCTAAAGAAATTTCGTAAGGAAATTTTGTTAGGAAGAACATTTTCTTAAGGAAATTTTCTGAGGAAGCCCTTTCTTGGAAAGTTTCTTAAGACAAGTTTCTTTTTACGCATTTCGTAAAGAAGTTTCTTAATGAAATCTTCTTCGGAAGCACTTCCTTAAGAAGTTTTATAAGAAAAGTTTATTCCGCCATATTTCCTTATGAAGGTTCTTAAGGAAATTTTCTTAGGAAGCACATTCTTAAGAACTTCCTTGAGAGAAGTCTTCTACGACACATTTGCTTAAGAAGATAATTAAGAAAATTTTCATAGGAAGCACTTTTTGAAGAAGTTTTTTTAAAGAAATTTTCTTTAGAAACACTTTCTTAACAAGTATCTCATGAAAAGTTTCTTCACGTGCATTTTCTAAAAAAGTTTCCTAAGAAAAGTTTCTTAAATCGCATTTTAGAAAGATATTTCTTAAGGAAATTTTATTAGGAACTTTTTAAAAATGTTTCTTAAGAAAAGTTTCTTCGGACGCATTTTCTAAAGATGTTTCTTAAGTAAAAAAATTCACGAAGCACATTCTTAAGAAGTTCCTTATGAAAAGTTACTTCTGACGCATTATCTATAGAAGTTTCTTCAGGACATTTTCTTAGGAAGCACTTTCGGAGAAGTTTCTTCAGGAAATTTTCTTGGGAAGCACTTTCTTAGCAAGCATCTTAACTCAAGTTTCTTCCGACGCATTTTCTAAAACACATTTAAGAAAAGTTTCTTGTGAAGAATTTCTTAAGGAAATTTTCTTAGGAAGCCTTTTCTTGAAAAGTGTCTTCAGAAAAGTTTCTTAAGGAAATTTACCTAGGCACCACTTTTTAAAGAAGTTTCTTAAGGAAATTTTCTTCGGAAGCACTTTCTTAAGATGTTTCTTAGGAAAGGTTTCTTCCGACGCATTTTCTAAAGAAGTTTCTTTTGAAAATTTTCTTAGGGAACACTTTTTTTAAGAAGTTCCGTAAGGAAAATTTATTAGGAAGAACAATCTTAAGAAGTTTCTTAAGAAAAGTTTTATCGGGGCACTGGGACTAGGGATACCCAGGCCCGTCTGCCTGCGGCCTAGCATGTGGCTCCATCGACGGCCTGTTACAGCCCAGCGCCATGGTTTCTCGCACATTACTATGGAAAACCCTAGCAGTAGCGCGGGTTTTTGGCCTATCAGTAGCGCGGGTAACCATTTTTAAGAAGGTGCACGACCGAGTATCTTTTCAAAAAAATCGAACCGCTTTGGCTGTGGCCAACTCTCAATTGCTTCAATCTTGGCTTTATCAACTTCAATTGCCTATGGAGTAACAACATAGCCAAGAAAAGATACTCGGTCGGTGCAGAAGGTGCACTTCCCAAGTTTAGCAAACAAACGTAAGTCAATAAAAATAGCACGTAAATGTTCCAAATGTTCCCCCAAAGATCTGCTATAAATCAGTATATCATCAAAATAGACAACCACAAATCGTCCAATGAAAGCACGTAAGACTTTGTTCATTAATCTCATGAAAGTACTAGGTGCATTAGTTAACCCAAAAGGCATGACTAACCACTCATATAACCGAAACTTAGTTTTAAATGCTATTTTCCATTCATCTACCAATTTCATACGAATTAGATGGCTACACAAATCAACTTTGGAGAATATTGTAGAGCCACTCAATTCATCAAGCATGTCATATTAATGCCTCAACAATCAACACACATATGCGACGTACGTATCGTCCTTTTTTGTCACTAGTATAATAGGAACAGCACAAGGACTAAGGGATTCGCGTCTATAACCTTTGTTGAGCAGCATCTGTACTTGACGCATAATCTCCTTCGTCTCCTCTGGATTGGTATGGTATGGCGCACGGTTAAGCAGCGAAACATCGGGAATTAAGTCAATCTAATGCTCAATCCCTTGAATAGGTGGTAATCCCGGTGGCACGTCTTGTGGAAAGACGTCAGCGAACTCATGCAAAATGTTAGTGACAGCTGGAGGCAAAGAGGAAGGTACATCCTCGAAAGAAAATAATGCCTCTTTGCACACAAAAGCATAGCAAACAGATTTGCTAAAATCTAGATCATCAATATCAGATTTGGTGGCAAGTAAAGATGCACTTTTCAACTTAATTTCAAAAGAAACACTAGATGGTTTATTATTAGGCTTCATTTGCTGCTCAAATTCTTTTGCCACAATCTGATTTTCACTCTTATTTTTCTCCTGTTTTGCTTTGTTAGCTCTATTAATATCATCTTTCAAAATGGAATCAGGAGTCATAGGAAGCAAAGTAATATTTTTATCCTTATGAACAAGAGTATACTGATTGTTTCTACCATGGTGTATAGAATTTTTATCAAATTGCCATGGTCTACCAACTAATAAGGAACATGCTTGCATAGGTACCACATCACAATCAACATAACCAGCAAATGTAGAGATACTAAATTTCTTAGCCACTTTTGGAGAAGTTTATGGGCTAAGTTGGGGAATAAACTGCTTTTTAGTACTACTTGTCACCCCAAACTGATGGACAAACTGAAGCAGTCAATAGAACATTGTCTACTATGCTTAGGGTTGTTTTGAAAAATAATAAGAAAATGTGGCAAGATGTTTACGTCATATTTGTCGGGGTTCAAGAACGACAACTATGGGATCACAGGAAATCCCTACTACGGTTGACAGGGCGCGGGGCTATGCAAAGAGCGGGTTTAGAAGATCAATGCGGGGGGGGGGGGGGGTGATTTATCCAGGTTCAGGCTGCAAGCGATGCGTAATACCCTAATCCTGCTTTGGTGTATATTTCGTGTTCTTCAGTTCTTGAACTAGCTGCGGTGCATCCTAGCTCAAAAAGTCTGAATCCATCCTCAGTACGCCTCGGGCCTCCTTTTATATGTCCAAGGGGCTGCCACAGGGGCGCACAGGAGGTGGAAAGTGTCTACAATGTACGAGTCTATCTCCAGGAACCGTAGGACAAACACATTTAATGCATTGCCGACGTGTGCTCTTGCTTTATCAGGGACAACAACGTAGCTCGTCCCGTCTGTTGCCGCCTCGCCTCGCTTCGACATGCATCCAAGCCAATGAGGATGCAGCGCCACGCTGGCTGACTGGCTGGCTGCTGCGCTAGTGCAGTGGCAGGGTCTTCATGATGATCTACATGCCACCACATAGGTGCTTGCCTGGTTGGCCTAGGAGCTACATGCTGCCACGTAGGTGCGTGCCTGGTTGGCAGGCTGGCTACTGCGCCGGATCGGCCATGGGGCAGTGTAACCTGGGTAAGTGTGGGCCTGGTTGTGACCCCGCGGATGTCCCCGGCGAGGGTCTTCCCGGGGTCTTGTGGGCGTCCCTGGCTGAACCTTTGTATGTATTTGCGCAGGGTCTCGCCGTCCTTCTGGGGGATGGCATGAAGATCACTTGCCTGGCCAGGAGCTTTGTGGCCTCCGGTAAAGGTGCCAACAAACTCGTGGCACAGATCCGACCAAGAAGAGATAGAATCCACTAGCAGTTGCATCAACCATGACATGACGTTGTGTTTAAACACCAACGGAAAGTAGTTGGCGAGCACCTTGTCGTCGCAAGCCCCGGCGAATTGCATCGCGATGGTGTAGATGTTGAGGAACTCCGACGGGTAAGTCTTGCCGTTGTACTTTTCCACAACATCAGGATTGGAAGTGCGGTGGGAGGGCCACTGGTAAAGGCTGGACAACCCACCTTGTAAGGCAGGTCACCGGAGCCCCCCAGTGCTGGGTGGTTCATAGTAGGCCCCACACACCGATCTGACTATTGGCGCGCTTCCCGTCGTTGCTCAATGGTGGTTCGAGCATCTTCCTGAGCTCGCTCTCGAAGGACTCGACTTTGGTCGCAGTGGGTTCGTGGGTTGGACGACACCGTGGAAACATTGTCACAGACGTCGGCCAAACGAGCCGGCGGCTGCTGTTGCTGGCGTGGGGGAGGAGAGTGCACCATGGTCGCATCACCCCTAGTCTTCCCACCTCCGGCGTGCATCGGCTCTACAGAACACCGACATGAAGGTCCTGCTAACTGCGGTTCATCTTTGTTGGTGAAGCTGATGAGGCTTCAGATGGTGGCTGTCCACTCGTCGAGCTTCTCCGCGGCGGGAGGAAAGTCGAAGAGCAGATGCACGTGCGCAAAAGCTTCTGCTGGCATGGGTGGCGGTGAAAGATGCATGGACCGTGACATGCTCCGACTTCTAACCACGTTAGAAGGAGCTCTATCACGGTCTTGTGGTCGCATGTCGCCTCCATCAGCGTCCGGGCACGCATGCCGACCTGGTGCGTCCTGAGAGTGACGCAAAGGGCTCTTCCCGTTGCGGCGCCCGGGGGCGCCGGCGTCGCGGTGTTGTTCATCATGCGCGGCCTAGGAAGGTCTGTAGGATCGAAAGTATGTCTAGAGGGGGGTGATTAGACTACTTGACCAAATAAAAACTTATCCTTTTCCCAATTTTAGTTCTTGGCAGATTTTAGCTATTCTAGGACAAGTCAAGCAATCATCACACAATTCAAGCAAGCATGCAAAGAGTATATTGGCAGCGGAAAGTAAAGCATGCAACTTGCAAGAATATAAAGGGAAGGGTTTGGAGAATTCAAACGCTATTGGAGACACTGATGTTTTTCCCGTGGTTCGGATAGGTGGTGCTATCCTACATCCACGTTGATGGAGACTTCAACCCACGAAGGGTAACGGTTGCGCGAGTCCACACAGGGCTCCACCCAAGGGCAACGGTTGCGCAAGTCCACGAAGGGCTCCACCCACGAAGGGTCCACGAAGAAGCAACCACCCACAAAGGGTCCACGAAGAAGCAACCTTGTCTATCCCACCATGGCCATCGCCCACGAAGGACTTGCCTCACTAGCGGTAGATCTTCACGAAGTAGGCGATCTCCTTGCCCTTACAAACTCCTTGGTTCAACTCCACAATCTTGACGGAGGCTCCCAAGTGACACCTAGCCAATCTAGGAGACACCACTCTCCAAGAAGTAACAAATGGTGTGTAGGTAATGAACTCCTTGCTCTTGTGCTTCAAATGATAGTCTCCCCAACACTCAACTCTCTCTCATAGGATTTGGATTTGGTGGAAAGAAGATTTGAGTGGAAAGCAACTTGGGAAGGCTAGAGATCAAGATTCATATGGTAGGAATGGAATGTCTTGGTCTCAACACATGAGTAGGTGGTTCTCTCTCAGAACAAATGAGTTGGAATGATGTGTGTGTTTTGATGGCTCTCACACTGAATGAGAAAGAGGTGGAGGGGTATATATAGCCTCCACACAATATCCAACCGTTACACAGTTTTCCAATCTCGGTGGGACCGAATCATAAAACTCGGTCGGACCGAAAATGTAAACCTAGTGACCGTTAGGAATTTCGGTGGGACTGACATGCAACTCGGTAGGACCGATTCGGTTAGGGTTTGGGCATAACGTAATCTCGGTGAGACCGATTACACAAACTCGGTGAGACCGAATTTGGTAATTAGCTAAACAGAGAGTTGGTCAGGCAAACTCGGTGGGACCGATTTGCTCTTTCGGTGAGACCGAGTGGAACTCGATGAGACCGAAAAGTTACAAATGGGAAACACTGAGTTTACATTGCAATCTCGGTGGGACCGATTCGCTCTTTCGGTGGGACCGAAAAGTTACGAAAGGGAAACAGAGAGTTTGCAACCCCATCTCGGTGGGACCGAGATCCTTATCGGTAGAACCGAATTTCTAGGGTTTGGCAGTGGCTAATGACAAGTGAAACTCAGTGGCGCCGGATAGGAAGAATCGGTAGGACCGAGTTTGGCTTAGAGTTTAGGTTATATGTGGATGTGGGAAAGTAGTTGAGGGTTTTGGAGCATATCACTAAGCACATGAAGCAAGAGGCTCATTAAGCAACACCTCATCCCTCCTTAATAGTATTGGCTTTTCCTATGGACTCAATGTGATCTTGGATCACTAAAATATAAAATGAAGAGTCTTGAGCTTTTGAGCTTGAGCCAATCCATTGTCCTTAGCATTTTGAGGGTTCCACTTTCACATCCATGCCATGCCAATCATTGAGCTTTCCTGAAATAATCATCTTGGAATAGCATTAGCTCAATGAGCTATATGTTGTTATGAATTACCAAAACCACCTAGGGATAGTTGCACTTTCAATCTCCCCCTTTTTGGTAATTGATGACAACATATAGATCAAAGCTTCGACAAATGATAATAAGCATGAAGTATATCGTCGCTTTGAGAAGCATGTGATAAGTAAGAGCTCCCCCTAAATTTGTGCATATTTAAAATTTGCTTTGGACTGCAAATGCACAAAGAGTTAGAATCATGGGTTACTCTTCCATGTCACATACATCTTGGTGGAGCGCTCAAAATGATAAGATTGAAATACATGCACTCATCACCAAGAATAGTGAATGATCACAAATGATAGATAGAATGATAATATTTAGCAAGCATTAAGCAAACATTAAGTGTAGCTTATGATCAAACACATGATCATCGATGTCTCACAACTAATGACGTAGTATCTCACACACACAAGCAAACAAAGTTCGAAGAAACCACCAAATAAAGCAAGAGAGAAAAGCAACACTCTCTCTCTCGAAGCCTATGATCTATACATCTTCTCCCCCTTTGGCAACAAGTTACCAAAAAGTTCCTAGAAAATGCATAGTGCTAAGTCGTCGCTCAGGCTTGATCTTCAGGTGGTGGTGGAGTCCGGATCACTCCAAGGACGAAGGCTTCTGTAGATGTTGAAGTAGTCGCTGGAGTTTGAGCTGAGGTAGACGCTGGAGCTGAGGCCGTAGCTGGTGCTGAAGTAGTGGCTCTGGTGTCAGCAACTGGCAGTGTAGACGACCTCGGACCTCGTGGCACCCTCGCAAACGCATGAGTCATGGTCCCGCCTCTCCTCTCATTCATGTCCTCCTGGAGCTGCTCCACTGCAGACTGAACTTCTGTTACCTTGATGTCCAAGTCATAGAACCTCTGTTCCATGATCCTCTCTAAACTCGCCTGGTTCTGAGTCAGGGTGGCTATACTCTGCTCAATCCGCAGGGTGGACGCAATCAAGTAACCAAGCTGCTCTTGTTTGGTCTTCAAGAAGTATTCAGATGCCTCTGCTTGAGTAGGCATCCTGGCAGCTTTTTCCTTCTTCGCCTTCTCCTTCTTTGCATATGCTTGTGCAGACGATGGCTCATTCTCTGTCATCACAACTTCATTGTTCTCAAAATCTGGACGGATGGGCAGGTGTTCCTTATCCAACAAATATACGCCCGTGCCCATCTTGGAGTTGATGAGCTCCTGAATCTGAGGGGCATATCCACAGCTCCTCTTCTGATCTGCCGCAGTCCTTTTGATCATTTCCACTATGAGGCTCATGACTTTGAATTTCTGAGGCACGTCAAAGACATGAAGCAAGTTGATCGCGTGACCTCTGATCATCTTGTGATCTCCAGACTTAGGCAACAGAGTGTGCCTTAGTATCCAATTGATAGTGGGCAGACCTGACAGAAGATAGTGCACCGAGCCAACTTTAAAAGTGTCAAGTGCTTCATTCGGGATCTCCTTGTACATGTTGGACATTGAGTTATGATCCATCTTCTTCTTGGCGTAAATGTCCAAGTCATCTGCTTGTTCCTCTGGAGCATTGATCAACTTCGCCCATTCCTCAACAGTGGATTGGTACCTTGTACCCTCTGACATCCATGTGATCCTTCCATCCGGTTAGAAGTGTGCTGTGGAGTAGAATTGCATGATTAGCTCCTCATTCCACTTTGTGAGCTTCTGCCCAACAAAGTATGCAACTCCACACGCACTAAAGCTGTCATACACTCCAGGGTAGTACTCTTCATGTTCCTTCATGTAGGTCCAGTCGACCCATCTCATGTCACAAACGATTGGCTTCTTGTCAAGCAAAATAGTCTCATAGAAATCTTGCTGCTCCTTGGTGTGAAATCTGTAATCCACGGCAGTCCTTCTCCTAGAAGCATACGGGTCCGCTTCTCTCCATTTCCTGAGCCCTGAGTCTCTCCTGAGCTTCATATCCCCAGCCACAGGATGAGCATCGTTGTGGTCTGGGATCTTGGGCTTGAGCTTTCTAAGGACACTCTCTTCCTCTTCTTCAGTAGCTTCAGGCACTGGGGCCTTGTTCTTTTCTGCAGCAGGTATACTCCTTGTGTTTCTCTTTGGTGCTGTCTTAGGCTTAGATGCAGCCTTGGGTGCTTCCTTGGGCTTGGATGTAGCTGTTCCTGACCTTATGGCATCTCCCATAAGTTTGGCTGCCTTGGGCGCTGGTGCAGCTGCCTCTTCTTACTCCTCCTCTTCTACCATGATGGAGGCCTTGCCAAGGACTCTAGCCACAGTCTTCTTCACCCTCTCTTTCCTCTTTTTGCCCTCAGCAGCAATGGGCTCAATGGGAGCAGGTGCAGGCTTCTCAGTTGAGGCTCTAGCCTTTGACATTGGCTGCCTGCCTGCTGGCCTTTTGATTTTCAGGCCCGGCTTTGAGCCTTGAGCTGGCTCAACTCTCTTGGAAGTGGCCTCTTCCTCTGCCACATAGTCCTCATCTTCAGAATCAGACGTTCTCTTCTTCCTTTGACGTGTGGCAGCCTTAGGCAGATTGCTGGGGGTGCTCCTGCTGCTATCATCTGAAGAACTTGAGGGGCTAGTGCCCTCACTCATCACCACTTGCTGCTCTGAGAGGTTCTGGCTGTCACTTTGATCAGACATGTTGCAAACTGACTGCTGACCCTGTGAATAGATTATGGATGAGATAGAGTGGATGAGCATCACAAAATGCAGAGATTTTTGCAAAAGAATAATCCAAAAACTTAGTTTTAGTTTCCCACTGAAATCATCTCGGATCTACCGATTTTCAAACTCGGTGATACCGAAGCAGTGTTGGAACCTAAACTAGTGAACTCGGTAGGACCGAGTCACAGTTCGGTGGCACCGAGACTGCTAGGGTTTCACTGAGTTCAAAAATCGGTCACACCGATAAGTAATTCTCGGTCAGACCGAGTCTCACTTGTGCAATGGCATAAGCCAAATCGGTGGGACCGAGTTTTTCAACTCGGTGGGTCCGAGATGGTTTCGGCGGAAACCTAAACCTAGAATTTTTGAATCAAACCTAATCTATGAGCGTTTTGACTGGATAGAAGTTTATCAAACGTGGCCAGAATCAATATGATCACAATGTGCTAGGAATCGGATTGAGGAATAGCACAAAGATCAAGTCCATACCCTAGTTCGGCGGGGACTTGCTACGGCGGCAATGGCGGGGCAGAAATCCTGTTGACGGTGACAGAGA
The DNA here is from genome assembly GCF_056163025.1 of Triticum urartu. NCBI lineage: Eukaryota > Viridiplantae > Streptophyta > Magnoliopsida > Poales > Poaceae > Triticum > Triticum urartu. The sequence continues at coordinate 506,640,301 of NC_141875.1, read as the reverse complement.
CCAGCGACTGGAGGCTGCTGGCGGCGAGAAGACGATCCGGAGACCTCGGGGGCAGAGCAGGCTATCGCGCGGGCGAAGGGGTTCGGAGAAATTTCCAAATTTTGCCCGTGACTATATATAGCCTGACCCTGTCGGTGTGACCGAGTTGAACAACTCGGTGGCACCGAGATTCATAACTGCGTGCAGTTACTGAAACTCGGTGAGACCAAAAGGTTCAAATCGGTTGCACCGAGATCGAAAACCTAGATCAACTTAATGATCTCGGTAGGACCGAAGGTGGAGTATCGGTCAGACCGAGAATCATAAAGAGGTTTTGGAAGTTTAAGTCTATGACGAATCGGGGACTCCGAGCGCTCCTCACACAGAGTGGTTCGAATCTGACTTGATCAAATTTTGTGATGCAGCATGAATAGAGTTTGAGACGAGAAAAGCATAGATAGCTAGAGGAGGTTCTTAGGCATTCTTGTCCATCCACTTGGCAAAAAGAAATAAAACCGAACAATCAAAGCAACAAGTGGATGTCCTCGAATGAGTAAAATATGCAATCAACATGCTCACATAATAAGATAGCAAATGAAATATGTGGCAAAGCATGCACAACCAATTCTAGCATCTATCAAGCAATTTGTGATGACTAGGTCATCTATATATGAGTATATTGACTTAGGAGTCAAGTGAGAACACTTGATCGTAGGTCATACTCATCGTTTAAGCTCAAGTGGGGTTACCACTTTTACATAAAGCATTGTTTTGTTCACATCTTTAGAGTTGCTTTAGCTCAAGTCTTAGAGTAAAGCTCCCCCTAGATGTGATATCCCCCCTAAGAGGGATGAACTAACCTTGGGTTTTGTCGATGATGACTTCATGTAGATGTTGAAGATGTGGATGCTCAATGTTGATGTAGATCACTTGGAGCTATCCATTTGAGTGAATTGCACTTTCAATACCTACATGGGTTAGTCCCACAAGGAACAAACAAGGATATCCATAGACATAGAGTGATGCACACAAAAGATGATGTCCATGAAAACCTTTAGGTTACCTTGTCCCTTGTCTTACCAACAAGAGGGTTTGTGACTCCTTGAACTAGTGCAAGATGTGGAAGTTGATTGCACTTGTTCTTGCCAAAATGATAAGAGTGAAGTGTGTTGGCGGAGTCACCCTCAAGAACTCTCTAGTTCTTCTTCTTTTGGATCCACATCATCTTGATGGGAATCCTTGGAGTTGTAGTCGTACTTGATGAAGTGGAACTTGAAGAAGTCTTGTTTCTCACTTGATGATGTAGGGGCTTCACATGAGGCTTTATAGGCACCGCTTGATTTGTTGTGAAGTTCCTCTTTATCCTTAAGTGACATCTCATGAGCAACAATTCTTCCAATCACTTCCGTTGGCTTAAGATCTTTGTAATTGGGCATCATTTGGATCAATGTGCACACGGTATCATATTTTCCATCCAAGGCTCTTAGGATCTTCTTGATGATGAATTTATCGGTCATCTCTTCACTTCCTAAGCCGGCAATCTCATTTGTGATGAGAGCAAGCCTAGAGTACATTTCAGCGACACCTTGACCATCCTTCATCTTGAACTTGTCAAGTTGGCTTTGAAGCACATCCAACTTGGATTCCTTGACGGAGTCGGTACCTTCGTGCATATCAATCAAAGTGTCCCAAATTTCCATTGCATTCTCAAGGCGGCTGATTTTGTTGAATTCTTCGGGGCACAATCCGTTGAAGAGAATATCACAAGCTTGAGCATTGTATTGCAACATCTTCAACTCATCCGCGGTAGCTTCACGGTTTGGTTCTCTCCCGTCAAAGAAGTCACCTTGCAAACCAACACACACAATAGCCCAAACAGCGGGGTTATGTCCAAGAATATGCATTTTCATTTTATGCTTCCAACTAGCAAAATTAATACCATCAAAGTAAGGACCTCTACGGTGATAATTTCCCTCGCTAGACGCCATAGTCTCCTAGGTTGTGAAACCAAGGCTATGACCACCAAAGCTATGGAGATCAAGCAAATGGAGACCAAAGCTCTGATACCACTTGTAGGATCGAAAGTATGTCTAGAGGGGGGGTGATTAGACTACTTGACCAAATAAAAACTTAACCTTTTCCCAATTTTAGTTCTTGGCAGATTTTAGCTATTCTAGGACAAGTCAAGCAATCATCACACAATTCAAGCAAGCATGCAAAGAGTATATTGGCAGCGGAAAGTAAAGCATACAACTTGCAAGAATATAAAGGGAAGGGTTTGGAGAATTCAAACGCTATTGGAGACACGGATGTTTTTCCCGTCGTTCGGATAGGTGGTGCTATCCTACATCCACGTTGATGGAGACTTCAACCCATGAAGGGTAACGGTTGCGCGAGTCCACACAGGGCTCCACCCAAGGGCAACGGTTGCGCGAGTCCACGAAGGGCTCCACCCACGAAGGGTCCACGAAGAAGCAACCACCCACAAAGGGTCCACGAAGAAGCAACCTTGTCTATCCCACCATGGCCATCGCCCACGAAGGACTTGCCTCACTAGAGGTAGATCTTCACGAAGTAGGCGATCTCCTTGCCCTTACAAACTCCTTGGTTCAACTCCACAATCTTGACGGAGGCTCCCAAGTGACACCTAGCCAATCTAGGAGACACCACTCTCCAAGAAGTAACAAATGGTGTGTAGGTAATGAACTCCTTGCTCTTGTGCTTCAAATGATAGTCTCCCCAACACTCAACTCTCTCTCATAGGATTTGGATTTGGTGGAAAGAAGATTTGAGTGGAAAGCAACTTGGGAAGGCTAGAGATCAAGATTCATATGGTAGGAATGGAATGTCTTGGTCTCAACACATGAGTAGGTGGTTCTCTCTCAGAACAAATGAGTTGGAATGATGTGTGTGTTCTGATGGCTCTCACACTGAATGAGAAAGAGGTGGAGGGGTATATATAGCCTCCACACAAAATCCAACCGTTACACAGTTTTCCAATCTCGGTGGGACCGAATCATAAAACTCGGTCGGACCGAAAATGTAAACCTAGTGACCGTTAGGAATTTCGGTGGGACTGACATGCAACTCGGTAGGACCAATTCGGTTAGGGTTTGGGCATAACGTAATCTCGGTGAGACTGATTACACAAACTCGGTGAGACCGAATTTGGTAATTAGCTAAACAGAGACTTGGTCAGGCAAACTCGGTGGGACCGATTTGCTCTTTCGGTGAGACCGAGTGGAACTCGGTGAGACCGAAAAGTTACAAAGGGGAAACACTGAGTTTACATTGCAATCTCGATGGGACCGATTCGCTCTTTCGGTGGGACTGAAAAGTTACGAAAGGGAAACAGAGAGTTTGCAACCCCATCTCGGTGGGACCGAGATCCTTATCGGTAGAACCGAATTGCTAGGGTTTGGCAGTGGCTAATGACAAGTGAAACTCGGTGGCGCCGGATAGGAAGAATCGGTAGGACCGAGTTTGGCTTAGAGTTTAGGTCATATGTGGACGTGGGAAAGTAGTTGAGGGTTTTGGAGCATATCACTAAGCACATGAAGCAAGAGGCTCATTAAGCAACACCTCATCCCTCCTTAATAGTATTGGCTTTTCCTATGGACTCAATGTGATCTTGGATCACTAAAATATAAAATGAAGAGTCTTGAGCTTTTGAGCTTGAGCCAATCCATTGTCCTTAGCATTTTGAGGGTTCCACTTTCACATCCATGCCATGCCAATCATTGAGCTTTCCTGAAATAATCATCCTGGAATAGCATTAGCTCAATGAGCTATATGTTGTTATGAATTACCAAAACCACCTAGGGATAGTTGCACTTTCAAGGTCGCAGCACGGACGCCGGCTGGGGCATCGGGGAGGTCGTCGCGCCGTCCGTGGGCAGCACAGCCCCGCCCCGGGCCCAGCGGCGTGTGGCTCGTCGTCTTGGACCCTAACGACGCCGCTTGCCTGGCTCTGATTGCTAGAGTGTCATGGATGTTCGGGGGCCGCGCCTCCGGTGTCATCCGTGGCCACTCCGTTACCCGCCTATGCTGGTGCGGATGGGCCGGCTCTGGACGACCCGATCGCTGTGATCCCCTTCTTCTTGGGGGCCATAGTGATGATGAAGTCGATGTGCTAACTTCCAAACAGGATTTTCACATCTTGCGCCCTCTACCTGGCGTGCCAAAGATGTCAGGGTTCAAGAACGACACCTATGGGATCACAGGGAATCCCTACTACGGTTGACGGGGCGCGGGGCTGTGCAAAGAGCGGGTTTAGAAGATCAACATGGGGGGGGGGGTTTATCCAGGTTCGGGCCATAAGCAATGCGTAATACCCTAATCCTGCTTTGGTGTACATTTGGTGTTCTTGAGTTCTTGAACTAGTTGCGGTACATTCTCGCTCAAAAAGTCTAAATCCTTCCTCAATACGCCTCGGCCTCCTTTTTATGTCCAAGGGTCTGCCACATCAACACACAGGAGGTGGAAAATGTCTACAATGTATGATTCTATCTCCAGGAACCGTAGGACAAACGCATTTAATGCACCGCCGATGTGCCCTCTTGCTTTATCAGGGACGGCAAGGAAGCTCGTCCTGTCTGTCGTTGCCTCGCCTCACTTCGACGCTTGTTCAAGCTGATGAGGCATGCAGTGCCACGCTGGCTGGCTGGCTACTGCGCTTGTGCGGTGGCTGGGTCTTCACGAAGATCTACATGCCACCACGCAGGTGCTTTCCTGGTTGTCCTAGGAGATGCACGCTGCCACGTAGGTGCATGCCTGGTTGGCATGCTGGCTGATGTGCCGGATCGGCCATGGGGCAGTGAAACCTGGGTAAGTGCGGTCCTGGTTGTGACCCCACGGATGTCCCCGGTGAGGGTCTTGCCGGGGCCCCGGCAAGGATGTTGCTGGGGTCTTGTGGGCGTCCCCGGCAAGGGTCTTGTCGGGGGGGCCTTCGTGTTCTAGTTCTCGTCTAGTCTTGCAGGCCTCTGTTCATCACAAAGATCTGCATGGCACCATACAGGTGCTCCAGAGCCTTGGTCTTGACGTTGTCGATGACGTCATAATTCTCAGGCTCAAAGGTGGCGGTCTTGATAATGTTGAGCAAGTTGGCCCGGCAAGGCTCTTTCCTTGGCAGCGTAGGTCGTTCCCGGCAAGGTTCTTTCCGAGGGAAACCCATCTTGTCCCTTTGCTCTTCGCGCCTCTGGCTTCAGCGCTGCTCGGGTAGTCTTGTATCTTCGCTTCCTCTGCCCCGCCAAGTGTGGTCACAAATGTTTCTACTACTGCCCGTGCACAAGTAAAGGGGTACAGAAGGCCCCTACTTTTGTACACCGACAATATTGAATTTTCTTATAACCGTTCATTGCATTCTATCACTAAGATGTGCCCTTTTAAAATTTGTATGGTTTCCTACCTCGTGCACCTATTGATTTGTTGCCTCTTCCATCTTCAGAGAAGGTTAATTTTGATGCTAAAGAACGTGCTGAACTGATTTTAAAAATGCATGCGTTAACTAAGGAAAACATTGAGCGTATGAATGCTAAATATAAAGTTGCTGGAGATAAGGGTAGAAAACATGTTGTGTTTGCACCGGGAGATCTTGTTTGGTTACATTTGCGTAACGATAGATTTCCTCATTTGCGCAAGTCAAAGCTAATGCCACGTGTTGATGGTCCTTTTAAGGTGTTAGAGAAAATAAATGATAATGCATATAAACTTGAGCTGCCTGCAGATTTTGGCGTTAATCCCACTTTTAACATTGCATCTTTGAAGCCTTATTTGGGTGAGGAAGATGAGCTTCCGTCGAGGACGACTTCATTTCAAGAAGGGGAGGATGATGAGGACATCAATGCCATTGTTACACCAACAGCCCCTACTGCTATACATACTGGACCAATTACTAGAGCTTGCGGACACCAATTAAATTACCAGGTACTTTTGTTTCTTGGTAAAGATTCTAATGTTCATGAGAATATGATGCTGCCTAAATTGGATACATTTGTTTTGCTTACAAATGAAGGCCCTAGCTTGGACAAGAAAGATGAACCTTGGAGCAAGTTCAAGCATGGAGATGATGGCATGCGCAACGGGAACAAGAACGGAGTTACAAGTGATGATTTCAGGACTTTGAAGCCACCATAATGAGTGCATGAAGCCTTGGACGAAATATACAAGATGACACTTCATAAATTTCGTCCGGAGGCTATTCTAGGTGCCGCGTCACCTTATTTTTGGGCCAGGCCCATGTAATTTCGAAATACTTGATTATAGGCTGTTTTTAGAGTCCGTATGTGTGGGGAAACAACAGTTAGGGTTGGTTTCGGACCCCTCCTCCAAGGGCCACAAAATTCCCCCCTCTCTTCTCCATATATACAGCCCTTAGTACATCATTTAGACTTTGGGTTTTGTTTAGATTATAAGTTCACCATAGCTGCAACTTCGCGTACTTTGTTTGTGTTCAATGACCAGACAAAGGCGTAACAGAACCCCACCTTCATTAATAAAGCTTTCCTCTTATATTCGCAATATGCAGATTGCAATCTCAGTTTCTTGCTTGTTCTTCATTTGCTCGTAGGAAACAGACCATCATGGTCAGGTTGATCGTGCTCCGGCATATGAGAAGTTTCTTATGAAAAGTTTCTTCCGACGCATTTTCTTACGATGTTTCTTAAGGAATTTTCTTAGGAATGCCTTTCTTGAGATGTTCCTTAAGAAATGTTTCTTATGACACATTTTCTAAATAAGTTTCTTAAGGAAATTTTCTTCATAAGCACTTTCTTAAAAAGTTTCTTATGAAGTTTCCTAAGAAAAGTTTCTCCCGATGCATTTTCTAAAGAAGGTCCTTAAGAAAATTTTCTAAAGAAGCACTTTCTTAAGAAGTTTCATAAGATAATTTTCTTAGGAAGCACATTCTAAGAAACTTTCTTAAGTGAAGTTTTCTCCGACGCATTTTCTTAAGAAGATTATTGAGGAAATTTTCATAGGAAACCCTTTCTTAAGCAGTTTCTTAAGGAAATTTCTTCGGAAGCACTTTCTTAAGAAGTTTATTAAGGGAATTTTCTTAGAGTTTCTTAAGAAAATTTTCTTCGAAAAAACTGTCTTAAGAAGTTTCTTTGGAAAAGTTTCTTAAGGAAATTTACCTAGGACCACTTTTTAAAGAAGTTTCTTAAGGAAATTTTCTTCAGAAGCATTATCTTAAGATGTTTCTTAGGAAAAGTTTCTTCCTACGCATTTTCTACAGAAGTTTCTTTTGAAAATTTTCCTAGGAAACACTTTTTTTAAGAAGTTCCTTAAGGAAATTTTATTAGGAAGAACATCTTAAGAAGTTTCTTAAGAAAAGTTTTTTCGGGGCTCTGGGACTAGGGATACCCACGCCCGTCTGCCTGTGTCCTAGGATGTGGCTCCATCGACGGCCTGTTACGGCCCAGCGCCAAGGTTTCTCTCACACTACTAGGGTAAACCCTAGCAGTAGCGCGGGTTTTTGGCCGATCAGTAGCGCGGGTAACCATTTTTAAGAAGGTGCACAACTGAGTATCTTTTCAAAAAGTTTCGGACCGTTTTGGCTGTGGCCAACTCTCAATAGTTTCAATCTTGGCTTTATCAACTTCAATTCCCTATGGAGTAACAACATAGCCAAGAAAAGATACTCGGTCGGTGTAGAAGGTGCACTTCCCAAGTTTACCAAACAAATGTGCATCACGTAGAGCAATACAAACAGCACGTAAATGTTCCAAATGTTCCCCCAAAGATCTACTATAAATTAGTATATTATCAAAATAGACAACCAAAAATCGTCCAATAAAAGCATGTAAAACTTTGTTCATTAATCACATGAAAGTACTAGGTGCATTAGTTAACCCAAAAGGCATGACTAACCACTCATATAATCCAAACTTAGTTTTAAATGCTATTTTCCATTCATCTACCAATTTCATATGAATTTGATGGTATCAACTACACAAATCAACTTTCGAGAATATTGTAGAGCCACTCAATTTAACAAGCATGTCATATTAATGCCTCTACAATCAACACACATACACGACGTACCATCCTTTTTTGTCACTATTATAATAGGAACAACACAAGGACTAAGAGTTTCGCGTATATAACCTTTGTCGAGCAGCATCTGTACTTGACTCATAATCTCCTTCGTCTCCTCTGGATTGGTATGGTATGGCGCACGGTTAGGCAAAGAAACATCGGGAATTAAGTCAATCTAATGCTCAATCCCTCGAATAGGTGGTAATCCCGATGGCACGTCTTGTGGAAATACGTCAGCGAACTCATGCAAAATGTTAGTGATAGCAGGAGGCAAAGAGGAAGGTACGTCCTCGAAAGAAAATAAATCCTCTTTGCACACAAAAGCATAGCACACAAATTTGCTGAAATCTAGATCATCAATATCAAATTTGGTGGCAAGTAAACATGCACTTTTCAATTTAATTTCAGAAGCAACACTAGATGTTTTATTATTAGGCTTCATTTGCTGCTCAAATTCTTTTGCCACAATCTGATTTTCACTCTTATTTTTCTCCTGTTTTGCTTTATTAGCTCTATTAATATCATCTTTCAAAATGTAATCAGGAGTCATAGGAAGCAAAGTAATATTTTTATCCTTCTGAACAAGAGTATACTGATTGTTTCTACCATGGTGTATATAATTTTTATCAAATTGCCATGGTCTACCAAGTAATAAGGAACATGCATGCATAGGTACCACATCACAATCATCATAATCAGCAAATGTAGAGATACTAAATTTCTTAGCCACTTTTGGAGAAGTTTATGGGCTAAGTTGGGGACTAAACTGCTTTTTAGTACCGTTGTCACCCCAAACTGGTGGACAAACTAAAGTAGTCAATAGAACATTGTCATGCAGGTGCGTCTCCGGCCCGCCCGGGACGAAAATCCCATTGAGGAAACTTTCATAGGAAGTCCTTTCTTAAGAAGTTTCTTAAGGATATTTCTTCGGAAGCACTTTCTTAAGAAGTTTATTAAGGGAATTTTCTTAGGAAGCATTTTTTGAAGAAGTTTCTTAAGAAAATTTTCTTCCAACACATTTTCTTATGATGTTTCTTAAGGAAATTTTTTGAGGAAGCCCTTTCTTGGGAAGTTTCTTAAGAAAATTTATTTTTACGCATTTCGTAAAGAAGTTTCTTAATGAAATCTTCTTCGGAAGCACTTTATTATGTAGTTTCTTAGGAAACATTTCTTCCGATGCATTTTCTAAAGAAGGTTCTTAAGAAAATTTCCTAAGTAAGCACTTTCTTAAGAAGTTTTATAAGAAAAGTTTATTCCGCCGTATTTCCTTAAGAAGGTTCTTAAGGAAATTTTCTTAGGAAGCACATTATTAAGAACTTTCTTGAGAGAAGTCTTCTCCCACGCATTAGCTTAAGAATATTATTAAGGAAATTTTCATAGGAAGCACTTTTTGAAGGAGTTTTTTTAAAGAAATTTTCTTTGGAAGCACTTTCTTAACAAGTATCTCAAGAAAAGTTTCTTTAGACGCATTTTACAAAGAAGTTTCTTAAGAAAAGTTTCTTCCATCACATTTTAGAAAGATATTTCTTAAGTAAATATTATTAGGAACTTTTTAAAAAAGTTTCTTAAGGAAATCTTCTTCGGAAGCACTTTCTTAAGGAAAAGTTTCTTTTGACGCATTTTCTGAAGAATTTTCCTAGGAAGCACTTTCTGATGAAGATTCATAAGAAAGTTTATTCCGCCGCATTTTCATAAGGAGATCCTTAAGTAAGTTTTGTTAGGAAGGACTTTCTTAAGAAGTATTTTACGAAAAGTTTCTTCTGACGCATTTTCTTAAAAAGTTTCTTAAGGTAATTTTCTTCGTAAGCACTTCCTTAAGAAATTTATTACGGAAATTTAGGAAGCACTTTTTTGAGAAGTTTCTTAAGGAATTTTTTCTTCAGAAGAAGTTTCTTAACGAAATTTTCTTCAGGGGAACTTTCCTCAGAAACTTCTTTCAAAATTGCGTCGGCCAAAACTTTTCTTAAGAAAGTGCGTCCTAGGAAAATTTCCTTAAGAAACTGCTTCCTAAGAAAATTTCCGTAAGAGACTTCTTAAGAAAATGAGTCAGAAGAAATTTTCTTAAGAAACTTCTTATGAATGTTTCTTCCAAACAATATTTTCTTAACGAAGTTCTTTAGCAAATGTGTCGGAAGATAGTTATCTTAAGAAACTTCTTTACCAAATGATTCCTAAGAAATTTTTCATACTAATCTTCTTAAGAAAATGCTGTAAGTGCATCTAGTGCCACCCCCAGTTGGTTTTGGTGTATTGACGACAAACCTGGTTGAGGGACTAATGTGTTTGTGAGAATTGCAGGATAACACATGTAGTGGTCCCTCATTAATTCGGTTTACCTACCGGAGATGACCCCTAAAAATGTATGAAGACATTGAAGACAAAGGTGGTATGTGAAGATATTCACATTGAAGACTATGACAAGAGAAGACATCGCGTGAAGACTATGGAGCGCGAAGACTTAGTTGTTTCGTTGTTTCCTTGTCTTCTTTGTTGAGTCATAGGGACCACCGTACTGTTAAGTGGGGTCCCAGTGAACAAAGTCAGAGTGACTGAAGTGATGCTTAACCAAAATCCCATGTCTTCAAGCGAAGACAATGAGAGCAAAACTTATCTAGAGCTGGATAAGTCAGCTTTACTTGTAGCCCAAGTAAAGTTGCCGCGTGTGTTTGAAATCTGACCTTTGGAACACGGGTTAGTTCCTTAGTGACCCAGGGTCATTTCAGACAAATCAGGTCAGGTTGCCTAGTGGCTATAAATAGCCCACCCCCTACACCATAAATTGGTGGCTGCTTAGAGTTAGTGCACGACTTTTGTCGTTTCAGAGCAACCCACCTCCGAAGCGTTTGAGAGAAAGAAATCCTTCGAGGACAAAGCCCTAAACACCCAAAGCCAAAGAGTGTTAGGATTCACTGAAGTCTTCCGGTCTGTGTGATCTGAAGACTTGTTACACTTGAGGACTATGAATCCTCCAGCCGGTTAGGCATCGCGTTCTGAGCATCCAAGAGTCATTGTGGATCGCCGGTCAACGATGTTTGTGAAGGTTTGGAAGTCTACCTTGAAGACTTACCTGAGTGATTTGGCGAGGACTGGGTGTCCTTAGCTCAAGGGGAATAAGGTGAAGACACGGTCTTTTGAGTTAAATCTCAGCCTCCCTGACCAGACGTACAGTTTTCACAGCAACTGGAACTGGTCCAACAAATCACTGTCTTCAACAAGCAACTGGTTCTATCCTTCCCATCTCTTTATTTACAGTCGGTCCTTGTGAAGTCATTGCCTGTTTGCATTATCTATTAGTCTTCACTGTGTGACTGTTTGTTCTGATTGGTTTCATACTATATTCCATCCTGATCCGTACTTCCTAGCTGCTATTAGTCTTCATGCTTTCACTTCATTGAATACTTGACTATGGCTTGCCTAGTGTAGTCTACCTTCCGCTGCATGTTTATAGGTTCATTTCTATCGTTTGTCTTCGAAACTCCCATGTTTTGAAGACTTTCATAAAAATCGCCTATTCACCCCCCTCTAGTCAATAACTAGCACTTTCAATTGGTATCAAAGCAAGGTGCTCCCTTGTTCTGTGTGATTCGATTTAACCACCTGGAGTTTTAGCTATGTCGACTGCAGGGATAATCAAAGTCTCCGCTGTGTGCCCCGTCTTTGATGGAACTGAATATCCCTACTATAAGAATAAGATGCGTATGCATCTTGAAGCCATTGATGTCGACCTCTGGTTTGTCGTCAAGAATGGCGTTCCCAAGACTGGTGAAGGTGTCACCCCTGCTGATGTCAAGAAGTTTGTTCAACTGGATTCTACTGCCAAGAACATCATCTGCGGTCATCTGACCAAAGGATAGTATGGCCATGTGAGTGCTCTGGAAACATCAAAGCTAGTCTCGGACTAGCTCTCCAAGGTCAACGAAGGCGTCTCAACCCAGAGAGATCAAAGGATCAGTGTCCTTCGCAACCTCTTCAACCGCTTCAAGAGAAACGCAATGAGAATGTTTAGCTCATGTTTGATTGCCTCACTGACATCACAAATGAGCTTCAAGCTCTCGGCGCTACTGAGATCACCAAGCATGAAATTGTCAAGACACTCCTGAGATCACTTGACAGCTCGTTTGACACCCTAGCCCTGATGATTCAAGAACGTCCTGACTTCAAGACACTCGATCCGTCGGACATACTTGAAAGACTCAACACACATGAGTTTCAGCTTTCTGAGAAAAGAGATATCTACGGTCCCAACTATGGCTGAACTCGCGCCTTGAAGGCAAAAGTTGTTTCCCCATCTAAGGAAGAATCTGACTGCAGTTCTGATGATCCTGAAGATATTGGAAAGGAGCTTGCTATGCTAGTGAAGAAGTTCCAGAAATTCACTAGGAAGAAAGGCTTCAGAAAGTCTTCACGATCCAGCTCAAGGAATGATGAAGCTTCTAATCATGACTACAAGAAGAGAACATGCCACAAGTGCAAGAAACCTGGTCACTACATCTCTAAGTGTCCGCAATGGGACAATGAGAACAACAAGAAGAAGAAGAGCAAGGAATATGATTCTGACGACAAGAAGAAGAAGAAGAAATACTCAAAGTCTTCTTCCAAGTCTTCCTCAAAGTCTTCATCACACAAGAAGAGTTCATCTGGCAAGGCTCGTGCATTTGTTGGCAAGGAAATGGATTCAGAGCAGGAGTCTACCTCTGAGGAGGCGGAGGCGGAGTCTGAGGAGGAGTCCGACTCTGGCGTCGCAAGTCTGGCTACAGCCTACGTTGCCAAGTCCATCTTCAACACTGAGGACAATGGTTCCATCACGCACGCTGATGACAAGGACGACTCCGCTCCCACCTATTGCTTCATGGCACGTGGTGTCGAGGTAAACTCATGCAATGCTCACTATCAAACATCCAGTGAAGATGACTCTGATTGTGAATCCAAACCCAGCTACAAAACACTTGCTAAAATTGCAACTGAACAACAGAAAGCTATGGAACATATTCAAAAACTGTTAGACAAAAGCGATGACCTGTTGGACGCAGAAATGACTCAATCTCAGTCCTTAGTTGAAGACATAGAAAATCTTCATGTTAAGTATGAGGAACTTGAAAGTTGTCATGAAATGCTCTCAACAACTCATGAAAAGCTTTCCTATGATTATCTTCAAAGGAAGCAAGAACTTGAGAAATTGAGAGCAATTCATGAAGATCTTCAAAAGGAAAACGAGTCACTTCGCGCTCAACAGATCAGTCCCGCTCAGGAAGGATTTGAACCACCATGTCTAAAATGCCTTGAGCGTGATAACGCTACTTCTGTTGCAGAATGTTCTACTACTGCTAGTGTAGCAATATCTTCAACTGTTGATGTGGTAACTAACCCCTCTGCTGAGGATGCCACTGCTATTGCTGATGAAAATGCTAGGTTGAAGACATTGCTTGAAACAGGGATGTACAAAAGTCTCAAAGGGCATCAGACACTATGTGATGTCCTCAAAAGGCAGATTCCGAACCGAAACCCTAGGAAAGAGGGTGTTGGGTTCGAAAGGAAAATGAATGTTGATGGCTCTTACTGTAAGCCTGAGTAGTACCCCAAAACCACATGGGTTGCTGCAAAGGAACCTTCAGTGGATCCATCCACCCTATCTGGCTTCACTTGTGCTAACCCTATTGTCATTGATGAATCCTTTGGTGCAAACTATAAAGTACCTCAAAACCAGAATGGTGAAGTGTTTGCCAGGTATATTGGTACTAACTACAGGAATGGGCCACCCATGAAGAAAGCCTGGGTGCCCAAAAGGTGTTTGGAGAATCTTCTTGTGAATGTCATCATGACACCACAAGGTAAGAAGACAAACCCCAGACCACAGGCTTCATATGGTCCAAAGGCTTCATACAGACCGAGGACTCACCTGAGTCGCACTAACACAAATCTTTTGCAGGGAAACCATACTCAGGCCTATGAATATGAGCGTGTTTCATCAAACCGCCATTTTCATAAGACCCAGAACTACTCTGCTTATTCTGATGAGTATTATTCACCACTTGCAAGACTATTTGCTAGGGCTCCAAAGCCAAAATTCTCAAATGCTGCACTTAGACTCATTGCTTCGAAGCCACCCCTGAAGATGTGGGTGGCTAAGAAAACCTAACTCTCTTTTGCAGGGAATGGTCTCCAGCCGGAAATCAGAGGCGTCTAATGCTATTGCTGGGCACCTAAAACATCTTGTGGAGCACAAGATAAAATGCCCAAATGATCTTATCATGTATTTCATTTTTGAGTCGCTTAACATGCATCCTATCAGTTCTAACCTGGGTCTGAGCTTTCATAATTCACTTGCTCATCAAATACTTATGCTTCACAATACTCTTCGTGAAGCCTATCCCCCTAACTGTTCTTTAGGGTATGACACCAACTGCTTCAGAATGGATCATCGATAGTGGATGCACTAATCATATGACTGGTCATCAATGTCTTCTCATGGACTCAACCTTACGTCCATCTAAGAGGAGTCACATCACATTTGCTGACACTGGTAAAAGCAAGGTATTGGGTCTAGGTAGAGTTGCAATCTCAAAGGATCAACACATGGATAAAGTGATGCTTATTGTATCCCTTTGTTTCAACTTAATGTCTGTCTCAATGCTTTGTGACTTGAACATGATTGTGATATTTGGAAAATATTGTTGCCTTGTTCTAATGGAATCTGACAAGTCTCTAGTCTTTGAAGGGTATCGCAAAGATGATTTGTACACGGTAGATTTCTCAGCAGGACCACAGCTTGCCGTATGTATTCTTGCAAAAGCTTCAGAGTGCTGGCTCTGGCGTCAGAGGCTAGGGCATGCTGGCATGAGGAACTTGCATACTTTCGCAAAGAAGAAGCATGTCATAGGCATCGAGGGCGTCAAGTTCAAGAAGGATCACTTATGCGGTGCCTGCGAAGCTGGAAAGATGACGAGGGTCAAGTATCCCTCGAAGACAATCATGACAATGACTCAACCCTTCGAATTGCTACACATGGACCTCTTCGGCCCTACTCACTACTCTACTCTTACTACTACTGCTTGTCTCTATGGTTTCTTCATTGTTAATGATTATCCAAGATATACATGGGTACACATAATCCTCTACAAGACTGAAGTGCAGGATGTCTTCAGACGCTTCGCCAATCGAGCCATGAACAACTATGGCGTCAAGATCAAGCACATCAGAAGTGACAATGGCACTGAATTCAAGAACACCAGCCTCGACACATATCTTGATACATTGGGCATTACTCATGAGTTCTCAGCTCCGTACACGCCGCAGCAGAATGGCATCATGGAACGCAAGAACAGAACACTCATTGAGATGGCTCGGATGATGCTCGATGAATACAAGACACCAAGAAAGTTCTGGCCTAAAGCTATTGATACTGCATGCCATGTCATCAACCGTGTTTATCTTCACAAGCTTCTGAAGAAAACATCCTATGAACTCCTCACTGGTAAGAAGCCAAATGTCAGTTACTTCAGAGTATTTGGTGCTAGGTGCTGGATCAAGGATCCACACCACACTTCAAAATTTGCATCGAAAGCACATGAAGGTTTTATGCTTGGTTACGGAAAGTATTCACACTCCTACATAGTCTTCAACCTCTTTCACTATAAAGTGGTTGAAACTGTGGATGTGCGGTTCGATGATACTAACGGCTCGCAAAGAGAGCACCTTCCAAATGTGCTAGATGAAATCCCACCCAGTGAATCCATCAAGCTTATGAGAACTGGAGAAATCATACCGTCTGAAGTATAGCCTGAAGAGGAACTTATCATTTCTACACCTAATCAACCTGAAGACAATGCTCAGCCTGAAGACAATCCTTCAAATGATGACAATGATCAGCAAGAACAAAATCTTCGTCCAGTTCATCCTCGTGTTGCAAATGAAGTACAGATTGAGAAGATAATTGATAGCATCAATGCACATGGTCCACTCACTCGTTCAAGGGCAACACAGCTAGCAAATTTCTGTGGGCACTTTGCATTTGTCTCAATATCTGAACCCAAGAAAGTTGATGAATCCTTCATGGAACCTGAATGGATTCAAGCTATGCAAGAAGAGCTTCAACAGTTCGAGCTGAATAATGTATGGGAACTAGTCAAGCGTCCTGATCCTCGTAAACACAATATCATAGGCACTAAATGGATATATCGCAACAAGCAAGATGAGCATGGTAAAGTTGTCAGAAACAAGGCTAGTCTCGTTGCTCAAGGATACACTCAAGTTGAAGGAATTGACTTCGATGAAACATTTGCTCCTGTGGCTAGGCTTGAAGCTATTCGCATACTGCTAGCCTATGCAAATCATCATAACATCCTTCTGTATCAAATGGATGTGAAGAGTGCCTTTCTCAATGGCAAGTTTGAAGAAGACGTGTATGTTAAACAACCACCTGGTTTTGAAGATCCAAAACATCCTGACATGGTTTACAAGCTCAACAAGGCACTGTATGGCCTCAAACAAGCCCTCGTTCTTGGTATGACACACTCAAGGGCTTCCTGAAGAGCAAAGGCTTCAAACCTGGTTCCCTGGATCCCACACTCTTCACGAAGACATATGATGGTGAACTGTTTGTGTGCCAAATATATGTGGATGAAATTATCTTCGGCTGCACTAATCAAAATTACAGTGATGAGTATGGACACATGATTCAAGAGCAATATCAGATGTCCATGATGGGTGAGCTGAAGTTCTTCCTTGGTCTTCAAATACGGCAGCAACGCAACAACATCTTCATATCTCAAGAGAAATACCTCAAAGATTGCCTGAAGAAGTTTGGAATGCAAGACTGCAAAGGTTATACGACGCCAATGCCAACCAAAAGTCATCTGGGTCCTGACGCTAATGGTAAAGAGTTCGATCAAAAGGTATACCACTCCATGATTGGTCCTTTGCTTTATTTATGTGCATCTAGGCCAGCTATCATGCTTAGTGTTTGCATGTGTGCCCGATTCCACGCGGCACCAAAGGAATCGCATCACTTAGCTGTGATGCGAATTCTTCGATATTTGGCTTACACCCCAACATTAGGATTATGGTATCCAAAGGGCTCAGAGTTTGATCTAGTTGGATTATCGGATGCGGATTATGCTGGTGACAAGGTGGATCACAAGTCTACGTCAGGCACATGTCACTTTTTGGGACGATCACTTGTGTGTTGGTCTTTGAGGGAGTCCTGGATTAGGGGGTCTCTGGACAGCCGAACTATATCCTTTGGCCGGACTGTGGGACTATGAAGATACAAGATTGAAGACTTCGTCTCGTGTCCGGATGGGACTCTACTTGGCGTGGAAGGAAAGCTAGGCAATACGGATATGTATATCTCCTCCTTTGTAACCGACCTTGTGTAACCCTAGCCCTTTCCGGTGTCTATATAAACCGGAGGGTTTTAGTCCATAGGATAACAGACAATCATACTATAGGCTAGCTTCTAGGGTTTAGCCTCTCCGATCTCGTGGTAGATCAACTCTTGTAATACCCATATCATCAATATTAATCAAGCAGGACGTAGGGTTTTACCTCCATCAAGAGGGCACAAACGTGGGTGAAACATCGTGTTCCCTGCCTCCTGTTACCATCCGCCTTAGACGCACAGTTCAGGACCCCCTACCCGAGATATGCCGGTTTTGACACCGACATTGGTGCTTTCATTGAGAGTTCCTCTGTGTCGCCGCCGTTAGGCTTGATGGCTCCTACGATCATCGATAGTGATGCAGTCCAGGGTGAGACTTTTCTCCCCGGACAGATCTTTGTCTTCGGCGGCTTCGCACTGCGGGCCAACTTGCTTGGCCATCTGGAGCAGATCAAAAATTACGCCCTGGCCACCAGGTCAGATTTGGAAGCTTAAACTACATGGCCGATATCCGTGGAGACTTGATCTTTGACGGATTCGAGCCCCTGCCTTGTGCGTCACACGGTCACGATGAGTATGATTTAGCTCCACCGTCGGACAGTGTCCAGGAGATCGCACCGGCAGCCGCTCCGACCCTCAATTCGGAGCCAGTTGCGCCATCCATGGACGGGTGGATGGACCCTGCCATGGAGGCCTTATCCTCAGCGGCGATCGAGCCGAACATCGCACTTACCCCGCACGAGAGCCGTGTTGTCAAACTGCCGGATCCTTCTCCGGCCACGGACTCCGAACCGCCTGCGCCCATTCGTAGCGAATCCGATTGGGCGCCGATCATGGAGTTTACCTCCGCGGATATTTTTCAGCACTCGCCCTTTGGCGACATACTGAACTCATTAAGGTCTCTCTCCTTGTCAGGAGGATCCTGGCCGAACTATGTCCGGTAGGATTGGGATGCGGACGACGAAGAAATTCGCTGCCCACCCACCACCCACTTAGTAGCCACTGTCGATGACTTAAAC
Organism: Triticum urartu; assembly: GCF_056163025.1. NCBI lineage: Eukaryota > Viridiplantae > Streptophyta > Magnoliopsida > Poales > Poaceae > Triticum > Triticum urartu. The sequence goes on along the minus strand of NC_141875.1, from coordinate 506,621,890 downwards.
GACATGCTCGACTTCGACTCCGAAGACATCGACGGTATGGACGACGATGCAGGAGTCGAAGAGGAACCACTGCCCACAGGGCAATGGACAGCTACCTCATCATATGATATATACATGGTGGACACACCCAAAGAAGGCAATGGCGACGAGACAGCGGAGGATGACCCCTCCAAGAAGCAACCCAAGCGCCGATGTCAGCGGCGTCGCTCTAAGTCCCGCCAAAGCAAAAGTGGTGATACCGGCACAGGAGATAATAGCACTCCGGATAGTGCCGAAGATGGCAATAATCCCCTCCAGCACGATTTAGGGCACGAGGATGGAAAGGCCAGCCCTCCTGAGAGAGCGGCAGATGAGGAGGACGATAATTACATGCCTCCCTCCGAAGACGAGGCAAGCCTCGACGATGACGAATTCGTCGTGCCAGAGGATCCCGTCAAGCAAGAGCGCTTCAAGCGCCGGCTTATAGACATGGCAAATAGCCTTAAGAAGAAGCAGCATCAGCTTGAAACTAATCAAGATCTGCTAGCTGACAGATGGACTGAAGTCCTGGCGGCCTAGGAATATAAACTCGAACGCCCCTCCAAGAGTTACCCAAAATGCAGGTTGTTACCCCGACTGGAGGAAGAAGCGTATGATGCGGCTGATCGGCCACCTCATGGCCGCGATAGAGAGGCATTCCAGCCAAAAGCTCAGCCTGCACCTCGACGCTATTCAAATAAAAAGGCATGGGGAAATACGCCAGACCTGCGAGACGTATTGGAGGACAAAACAAAACACCCAAGATCGATCTACGGATCGCGGGGGCGCGCCACTACGCGAGAGGATAGCCGTCACATCGGATATAGTAAAAGTAAATCCGGCCAGGCCGAACACAGTAGACAAAACTCATTGGAGCTGCGTTGCGATATAGCCCAGTACAGAAGCGCCGCACACCCCTTAAGCTTCACAGACGAAGTAATGGATCATCAAATCCTAGAGGGTTTCAAACCCGTAAATATAGAATCATACGACGGCACAACAGATCCTGCGGTATGGATCGAGGATTTCCTCCTACATATTTACATGGCACGCGGTGATGATCTACACACCACTAAATACCTCCCACTCAAACTCAAAGGACCAGCTCGGTATTGGCTCAATAGCTTGCCAACAGAGTCCATTGGCTGTTGGGAAGATCTGGAAGCTGCATTCCTCGATAAATTTCAGGGCACTTATGTGCGACCACCAGATGCCGATGACTTGAGGCACATAATTCAGCAGCCAGAGGAATCGGCCAGGCAATTGTGGACACGGTTCCTAACAAAGAAAAAATCAAATCGTTGACTGTCCGGATGCAGAAGCCCTAGCAGCTTTCAAACACAACATCCGCGACGAGTGTCTAGCCCTGCACCTTGGTCAGGAAAAGCCGAAATCTATGGCAGCCCTCACGACACTCATGACCCGCTTTTGTGCGGGAGAAGACAGCTGGCTGGCTCGTAGTAATAACATATCAAAGAACCGTGGTACTTCGGATACCAAGGATGACAATAGCAGGTCACGTCACAACAAACATAAGGGGCGCATTGATAGCGACAATACTGAGGATACGACAGTCAATGCCGGATTCAAAGGCTCTAAACCCAGTCAGCGGAAAAAGCCATTCAAACAAAGCACTCCAGGCCCGTCCAGTTTGGACCGTATACTCGATCGCTCGTGTCAAATACACGGCACCCCCGACAAGCCAGCCAACCACACCAACAGGGATTGTTGGGTGTTCAAGTAGGCCGGCAAGTTAATTGCCGAAAACAAAAATAAGGGGCCACATAGCGATGACGAGGAGGATCCCCGGCAGCCGAATACCGGAGGACAGAAGAGGTTCCCCCCACAAGTGCGGACGGTGAACATGATATACGCAACCCACATCCCCAAGAGGGAGCGGAAGCGTGCGCTCAGGGACGTATATGCGTTGGAGCCAGTCGCCCCACAATTCAACCCATGGTCCTCCTGTCCGATCACATTCGATCGCAGGGACCACCCCACTAGTATCCGTCATGGCGGATTTGCCGCACTGGTCCTAGACCCAATCATCGACGGATTTCACCTCACTCAAGTCCTTGTGGATGGAGGCAGCAGCCTGAACCTGCTTTACCAGGACACAGTGTGCAAAATGGGTATAGACCCCTCAAGGATCAAACCCACAAAAACGACCTTTAAAGGCATCATTCCAGGTGTAGAGGCCCATTGCACAGGCTCAATTACACTGGAAGTGGTCTTCGGATCCCCGGATAACTTCTGAAGCGAAGAATTAATCTTTGATATAGTCCCATTCTGTAGTGGCTATCATGCACTGCTCGGGCGAACCGCATTTGCAAGATTCAATGCGGTACCGCATTATGCATACCTCAAGCTCAAGATGCCAGGACCTCGAGGGGTCATCACAGTTAATGGAAACACAGAGCGCTCTCTTCGCACGGAGGAGCACACTGTAGCCCTCGCAGCAGAAGCGCAAAGCGGCCTCTCAAGCCAATCCACCAGTTCGGCGTTTCAAGACCCGGACACCTTCAAGTGCGCTCGGAGTAATCGGCAACTAGACCGCCTGGCATGATCTGATCTCGCGTAGCAATGCAACCCCCACCCCAGTCCCAGCCAAATGGCAAAATCCGTGCCACGTGTACATTATTACACATTAAAAATACCATGGGCACAGGTGGGGAGAGGGGCACAACTACGGCACGCCCCAAGACGCGGCTTAAACCGCACTAGGGGCTTCCCGCTTTGTTATCTTTCTCTTTTCAGGACTTTAATCTCTGAAAACCCTGTCCGGTAGCATGATTGTCGAACACATGATGCAGCAACCAAGGAGGCAGAAAGCTACATCACACCACGGAACTCCCAGGTGGATTACGATAGCGAGTGAAATATTTGCCTTAATACTATTCCTCAGCTTGCCCTTGGAAGGGACATAGTCCTACTTTTTGCTTATCGCACTATCTGTATCATTCTGCTTTAACGCACCTTTTTTGAATAAACAATGCATAACATTAAGACTATTATTGCATTCTTCCTTTTTATATATATATGTGTTCATTAATGACGCCTTGCAATCGTACACTTTGGTACGGCCAATACACCAGGGGCTTAAATACCCCACAATATGGTGTGAGAAGCCCGAACACTTTCACAAGTGCAGCACCCCGAACTTATAGCATTATATGCATCAACTCCGAATCATGTCTTTGGTCAAATGTTGGGTTTGCCCGGCTCCTATGTTTTGGTACCTTACGTTCTGCTCTATCGGCTAAGGTAGCACTAGGAGAACTACTACGATTGTGCCCCGGTTCTGCTGGGCTAAGCACCTCAGTAGAGAAAGCTAAAACTGACTGTCATGATAAGGCGAGAGACTGGTCGCTGTTCGGCGAGGTTTCGAGCCCTAAAGACTTTTGCCGCTTAGAGCGAGGAGCCGGTCCTGTCCGGCTTAAAGGCATGTATCGCGCCCCAATTCGGCCTTCCGAATACCAGGGGCTTCGCTGAAATTTAAAATTATAGAATTCTATGGCTAAGTGAGAGTGATAAAGCATTATTAGTCCGGTTGCCTTGTTCGCTGTGCTAAGCACCTCCCTAGACGGACCCAAAAATGGGAACAAGAGTGCTCAGGTTTATCCCGAACACCCCAGCACTCGCGGCATGGGAGCAGAAGCCGAGGACTAGCCATCTCTCAGATTGGATAAAACAGCCAAACAGAAGGTAATATTTTAAATTCAAACAAGCGTTGCATAGCGCATATGAACAAGTTTTCATAAATACAGGATCACACGAGCAAGTTCACTCAAATATTACATCTTTCGTGCACTCGTCCGCTATGAGACGGGCACCCTTCAGAACACCCTCATAGTACATCTCGGAGTGGCTATGCTCCTTGCCCTCCGGCGGCCCTTCCTTCATCAGCTTCACGGCGTCTAGCTTGACCCATTGCAACTTCACACGGGCGAAAGCCCGGCGTGCACCTTCGATGCAGACGGATCGCTTGACGACTTCCAGCCGTGGGCAGGCATCCACAAGCCGCCTCACCAGGCCGATGTAGCTGTTCCGAAGGGCGTCGCCAGGCCACAGCCGGACTATAAATCCCTTCATGGCCTATTCGGCCACCTTGTGTAGCTCGACCAGCTGTTTCAGCTTGTCGCTCAGAGGCATCCGGTGTTCGGTCCCAGTATACTGAGACCAGAAAAGCTTCTCCATTGAGCTTCCCTCCTCGGCCTGATAAAATTGTGCGACATCCGACACACTGCGGGGGAAATCTGCGAATGCTCCTAGAGAGCTCCGGATTCAGGTCAGTAACAAGTAATTTACTTTCACATGCTTGCTTTGCATATAGAATGCCTTACCCGCCGCTATCTTCATCATCGCATCAATCTCCTGGAGGGCCTTTTGGGATCCGGCCTTCGCATTCTTGGCGCTCTCAAGGGCCGCGGCAAGCTCAGACTCTTGCGTCTTCGATTCAAGCTCCAACGCCTCGTGCTTTGTCACGAGAGCTTGGAGCTCTTGCTGCACCTCGCCCACCCGCGCCTCCTTCTTTTCTCGCTCGGTGCGCTCCTTGGCCGCATTGTTTTCGGCCTCGGATAGCTCTTGTTTCAGGGTCGCCACTTCGGTAGTGGCCCCTGGCAAATTTATGATGGTCCTGTCATTTTGCAATCGCATCTTTTTTATATATACACATCTATAGACTAGGTATTACTTACCTTTATTCTCCTCGAGCTGCCTCTTGGCAAGGCCAAGCTCTTCCTGGGACCCTTTGAGGTCCTGCTTCAGTACGGCGACATCGGCAGTCAGTGCGGCAGAGGCCAGCAGCGAAGCCTGCATACGCATATAGACATACTTATATTAGACTCCTGCGATATTGTTTGATCCTCTGTTTGGCTTTTCTTGGTGAACACCGAACATAGCATCAGGGGCTACTGTCTATGTGGTAATATTTCTCCTATATTTCAAAAACTTACCTCAAAGCCTGTTAGAAGGCTGGCATAGGCTTCAGTCAGTCCGCTCTTGGCGGACTGAACCTTCTTGATCACCGCACTCATAATAGTGTGGTGCTACTCGTCGATGGAAGCGCTGTGAAGCGCTCCCAGCAGATTGTCCGGTGCCTCTGGATGGACAGAGGTCACCGGCACAGGCATCTTGCCCCTCTTGGAAGGGGGCCGCCTGCCCGAGTGCGGAACCACTGGAGGTTCCGACATGGTGTTCGGCTGAGGGCCGAACTTGGAGCCCTCAGGGGCTTTGCTCCCCTGCTCCCGGAGTCCGGAAGGTCGCTTTGAGGCGCCTCCGGGATTGTCTCCCCTCGACCTAGTGCCTCTTGAGACAACACCTCGACATTGTCCGTAGGGCAAGGGGAGGTGGCAGTCGGAAGTGGATCGCTATCCATATCCGACGAGCCCAGGGAGCCGTCCGATGATACGTCGATACGGGCTCGTGGTGGTCTGCATAGCCATAATTCGGCATTAGGAGAAGCAGTGCGGCAAAGGAATGCTATGAATTACTCTGGTATACGAATACTTACGACTTCGCCAGGGGCTTGGCCCTGAGCAGCCACTCGTCTTCGCCATCGGCGGCGGTGGTGGAGTAGTCCGGAAGGAGAGTCCTTCCCTTCTTGGAACCTTCGGCCCCCCCAATTGGGGCGGCCTTCCTTTTCTTGTCTCCCCCGACTGGAGGGGGAGCATCTTCATCTTCCTCCTCATCTTCGTGGAAGGAGTGCGTCACGGAGTTATCGGACAATGAGTCCGATACCACCTGGCGTTGGGCACTCTTTCGGGTTCCCTTGGCCTTCTTGGTCTTCTCCGGCACCTTGTAAGGAGCCGGAGTCAGCATCTTCATTAGGAGAGCATCTGCTGGGCCTTCGGCAAAGGAGCCGGATAGTCGATCTGCCCGGCTGTCTCCTGCCAGTCCTGTCAAAGGTATGGGAGCTTAGATCCCACATAGAGTCAAACTATGAAAAGCATGTATCCCGTAAAAGGTAAAACAGCTTACCGCGCTAGCTTGGCACTTCACGCTGAATTCGCGATCCTCAGTAGTGGGAGGGGGAACCTCGGTACCCTTGAATAGCACCTTCCAGGCATCCTCGTGTGTTGTGTCAAAGATCCTGTTCAGAGTTCGGTGTTGGGCCGGGTCGAACTCCCACAAGCTGAAAGCCCGTTTTGGACACGGGAGGATCCGGCGGATGAGCATGACCTGGACTACGTTGACGAGTTTGAGCTTCTTGCTCACCATGTTTTCGATACATGTTTGGAGTCCGGTCAGCTCTCCTGAACTACCTCAGGACAGGCCCTTCTCTTGCCAGGAGGTGAGCCGCGTGGGGAAGCCAGATCGGAACTCGGGGGCCGCTGCCCATTTAGGGTCACGCGGCTCGGTGATGTAGAACCACCCCAATTGCCACCCCTTTATGGTCTCCACGAAGGATCCCTCGAGCCATGTGACGTTGGGCATCTTGCACACCATGGTGCCTCCGCACTCCGCCTGGCGGCCGCTCACTACCTTCGGCTTGACATTAAAGGTCTTCAGCCATAAGCCGAAGTGGGGCTTGATGCGGAGGAAGGCCTTGCACACGACGATAAATGCCGAGATGTTGAGGATGAAGTTCGGGGCCAGATCGTGGAAATCCAGGCTGTAGTAGAACATGAGCCCCTGGATGAATGGGTGGAGAGAGAATCCCAGTCCGCGGAAGAAATGGGTAAGGAACACTACCCTCTCATGGGGCCTGGGGCTAGGGATGAGCTGCCTTTCATCTGGGAGCCGGTGCGCGATGTCGTCGGGCAGGTATCCGGCTCTCCTCAGCTTCTTGATGTGTCCCTCCGTGAAGGAGGAGACCATCCACCTGCCTCCCGCTCCGGACATGGTTGGAGTAGGTTGAGGTGGGAAATGCGGACTTGGGTGCTAGAGCTCGAGTGTGCGAAAATGGATGAGCAAAGGAGGAAGAAGGCGTGGATAAAAAGGTGGATCCTTATCCCTTTATATGGGCGGCCGAAACTATGCGCCCCCACTATCCTGGTAAAACTCGCTTATCCCCCAAGCGCCGTAATCGATGGCGCGGTTGGGCTACCCACGCCCGTATTGATGAGAATCCCGTAATTAGGGGACACGATCTCTGCCTTGACAAGACATGTCAAAGAACTGCCTCGCGTTATGTGCGGGGCTAGTTAAAGGAAACAGTTCGAATAATCACTGGACCATGGCATAACGCTATGTTGCCGAAACGAGTCAGCAGATTAGATTTGTGGAAATATTATTCTCTCTACGGTGGAATGTGGAACTTATTTTGCAGGGTCGGACACTATCCTTGTATTCAATTTTTTCCGTGGTGTATTCAGAGGAGGAACCCGCCTTGCAATGCCGAAGACAATACTACGCGCCGGACTCATCGTCATTGAAGCCTGGTTCAGGGGCTACTGAGGGAGTCCTGGATTAGGGGGTCTCCGGACAGCCGGGCTATATCCTTTGGCCAGACTGTTGGAATATGAAGATACAAGACTGAAGACTTTGTCTCGTGTCCGGATGGGACTCTACTTGGCGTGGAAGGCAAGCTAGGCAATACGGATATGTATATCTCCTCCTTTGTAACCGACCTTGTGTAACCCTAGCCCTTTCCGGTGTCTATATAAACCAGAGGGTTTTAGTCCGTAGGACAACAGACAATCATACCATAGGCTAGCTTCTAGGGTTTCGCCTCTCCGATCTCGTGGTAGATCAACTCTTGTAATACCCATATCATCAATATTAATCAAGCAGGATGTAGGGTTTTACCTCCATCAAGAGGGCCCGAACCTAGGTAAAACATCGTGTTCCCTGCCTCCTCATCCGCCTTAGATGCACAGTTCGGGACCCCCTACCCGAGATCCGCCGGTTTTGACACCGACAGTCTTCAAAGAAGCAGAACTGTGTATCTCTCTCCACTGCTGAATCTGAATACATTGCTGCTGGATCTTGCTGTGCTCAGCTTCTATGGATGAAGCAAACACTCAAAGACTATGACATTCATCTGAAGCAAGTGCCACTCTACTGCGATAATGAAAGCGCCATCAAGATTGCCAACAACCCAGTTCAGCACTCGAAGACAAAGCACATTCAGATTCGTCATCACTTTCTCAGAGATCATGTCATGAAGGAAGATATTGATATCATTCACGTCAACAATGAAGAGCAACTGGCAGATATCTTCACAAAACCCTTGGATGAGAAAAGGTTTTGCAAGTTGACGTGTGAGCTAAATATCTTGGAATCCTCAAATGTCCTGTGATGAGGCACACATCCTAACACTTATGCATGTTGATGACTTAGATGTGCAACAAACGAAGTAATGTATATCTTCAATTAATGAATACTTATACTCTGAGTGTGAATACATTAACGCAGAATTTGACTTCGGAGCGCCATGATAATTGTGCGTCATGTCTGGGTCTAATACTTCCTATACAGTGGGTAACGCCACCACTAAACTTTTGTTTGGAGTGTTTTCTGTTGGCGTTACATTTGCTATGTCTTCACATTTGGTTTGTTTTCAAATTTCAACATGACTTCATGTTTATCTTCATTATATTGATTTGGTCTTCTTCGGATATATTCATATATTAGCGTTCTGTCCTCTACAGCATTCACTTATAGCTATGTCTTCTTGTTTGAATCTTTTGAACTAAGTGAATGTGATCGGAGCCTAACCTCTCTATGCTTTCTACCTCAAACTCTATCTATCCAAATCATATGCATTCTATTGAAACTATCGAATGTCTTCTCTGCGTCCTTGTTAGCAGAAGACACAGAGATAAACATTAAATCTGATTTAAATGCTCAATCCTTTTTGCCTGAAACCCGGAGAAGTGGGAACGACCACCCGATAATCCAGGCGTGCATGGGAACATGGAACAACCTCCAATGTGTTGCATGTTCGCCACGTGTCCTTCAGATGTGAACCGCTAGGGGCACCTGCGTAATAACGTTGCACCGTCCCTGTCCTTATAAATACATGCCACACCCTAGTCATTATCTCTTCTTCCACTTCTCCTTCTCGCACAAACCCTAGTGCCACCGCTAGCTCTCGACGACGCCGGCGATGAAGCGCTTAGCTGCCGCAAACTCACCGACGCCATCCTCACGCCGTCCACGAACATCGTCTTCTCCGCCATCGCCGTAGGTGTCCTCCGTCGCCAAGATAGGGCACGGAAGATTGAACTGCTCGGCCTCATCTTCGACTCCGTCTAGCAGTTCTTAGTGTGGTAAATAAAACCTCTTTTTACAGTCCTTTTGATCCGATAGATTCATCCTTTTCAACCACAAATGGTTTCTATCCCTACAAAGTTGGATCTATCCTGTTCTGCATCTCATAACTTGCCTAGTATATTCACTTATGCTTCACAAAGTAGTTAGATTCCTCACTTGTACTTATTCTTGGATTCGTACAAATCTGGAACCAACTCTCAACATATGAGTGAATGTCTTCGCACTATGAGGACAATGTCTTCTAAACTGATTTATCTTCAAAATCTTCTGAGAATGCATATGACCTCTTCCCCTTCCCTCGCATCTCTAATGCTGTCACAGGTACATGTCCGTGGGAGATTCCCTTGGTTCTCAAAGTCTGCATTCATTTGCAGAGTTCTTAAAACATCACATCAATTCTCCCGAAGCTAATTCATGTCTGACCAGCAGAAGGAAGCCTTTGCACGTTCTGAAGCCATTCGGTCTGAACTTCATGGCGACCGAAAAATCAGTCAGGAAGGGCGACAGACAGCACCGTGAAAACACTGCTAAGGACCTGCCACCGGATCTCTATGAGCTGTACAAGTCAGATCCAGAAGAGACCTATGGAGAACGCAAGAACCGAATCGACATTAGGCAGAGGAATGGTTCAAGTACAGATTTGTCACTGACGAATATGCTGAAAAGAATGCCATCAAGGGCCCCTGGGGAGATATTATATACAACTTCAGCCCAAGTTGAAGTTTGAAGCTATTGCTCAAGGCTTCTACCCTTGCATGATCCATGGACCTCAACCTGCTAATGCCGACCCATCCTCTCTGTTATGGTGTCGTGAAGACAATCTCTTTAAGCGCAACTTCCAGTTTGCCAAAACTTCTGCCAAAGAGAACAAGAAGTCACTTGGGTTAGACTTCAACCCCGGTCCCTCTGCTCCTCGTGCCAATGGCACACGCGATGCTAAACCAAATATTGTTGGGCCCTTCTACAACCTTGAAGGTCTCATCACTCACATTCAGGTTCAAGGGGCTGTCGTGGATCACTCTGTAGATGACGTTGATTCTGACCAAGCGCCTGTACCACCGAAGCCTGTGAAGCAAAAGAAACCAAAGGCTTCAAAGCCCTCCTCTGCACCGAAAGTCTCGCGGGCGAAGCCTCTGGCCACTGCACTGCCTGAAGCCAGTGTGCAGTCTGAAGATCTCTCTCGCATCTCCAAGTCTGACAAGATGAAGAAGCCCATGCAACCAACTTGTCAAGCATTGACCCCTGCTGCCGTTCTGAGGAATGAGAATGAAGCAATTGATCTGTCTAGCGACGACGATCTTGGCGATGATGCTCTTGAGGTGCTTATAAAGAGCAAGCAAGAGGCGGAAATCTTGAATGATCTTCCCCTCTTTGATGTGGAGATCCTGTACAAGTTCATTGATGAGTGGTTCGACAACCTAGACCTCAGTTTTGATGATCTTCAACTCCCCATTAGCCTCAGTGTCTCCTTCCATGGAGCCATTGCTCCTGAGCTGGCTCTTGCACATAGAATTGTTGAGCTGAAGCACAAGATTGATTATGAAAAGGCTCGGTTCAAGAAGCACATGGCCAAGCTCAACGTGGAAGACGTCCAAAACTTCAAGGTCATGTTGCATGAGCTCAAGGAGGCGTTCCACAAGAAACATGAAGAAGCTAAAGGTTCTCGAGAGCGCATGAAACACCTGGCTGCCAAATGTGTTCAAGGCTACAATGAAGCTGAAAAGCGCAAGGCTCTGGGGCGACCTGGCATCGACCCCAGAATGGCTGCCAAGAAGAAGAAGAAGAAGCCTGCTGTGGCCCAACCAGAAGCATCAAGGCAGGAAGAACCTCGCATTGTCTTCCCGGCCAGTATGACAGGCTCGAAGCCTAAGGTCCCCACAGTGGCTTCGGAGCTCAAGAAAACAAGGGCAGCTGAAGCCGAAGCCCGAAAGCGCAAGACCAAGGCCACCACTGACGATGCTCCACCGACCAAGAAGAGAAAAACCAAGAAGAAAGATCGGGCTGCTCCCATAGAGCCCCTTGTCATCGAGCCAATCTTAGTTCCTCATCCTGCGTCTGAACACCGTGAGCGCCAGTTGATAGTTCATGAGCATGCTTCCACAGAGGCTCCAGAAGTTGAAGACATTCCAGCTGTTGACCCCACCGCAGCTGAAGACATTGGTCATCAAGACAATGTTGAAGATGATGAAGTCCTTCGTCAGATCGAACACAATGTGGTATCATCGCCTGTTCTCACGAACAACGAACTCATCAGCATTGGTTGTCCATTGACGCCAATTGCTTAGGATGACTCATGGGCTGATCACCCACAAGACCCCCCCCCTCCCGTCAAGAAGAATCACCAAGTACTCCCCCACCTCAAGTCACCACTTTGGTGCTTGAAGAAAATGACTTTGTGGCCCAACCAACTCCATCTTCACAAGCGTCGCCAGCGTTCCGCAGGCTTCGCAAAGGACCATGACCACAGGTCAATCTATCAAGTGTTCCAAAAGGAGAAGAGCATCAATCCGTTTCATGCCAAGTCTTTCCTGAAGCCTCTCCTACTACGAACATCCCCGAGTCTGAAGCCAAAGCGGCTGAAGATATTCCGGCTACATCAGCCGATGAACAAGAAGAACCAAGAGATGAAGAATGTGTTGCTACACCCCCGTCCAACCCTGAAGTTGTTCTCGAGGAGAATGTGTCCGACCCTCCAGCTACTCGAGTGGAGGTTGAAAACTCTGAGGCGGCCACTAACACCAACACTGAATCCAATGACGTTGTCATGGCCGAAGCTAATGTGGCGCCTGAAGCTAATGTGGTGCCAAAAGTAATTGCACCTGAAGCCAATGCTGCTCCTAACACAAATCTGCAGCCAGAAGTCAATGCCACTGCTCCTGTACCGCCTCCACGGCCACACACCCTTGAGCAAGCATTCTATCAAGGCCAACTTACCACTGTCTGCTGGCCCATTCTGGTTCCTCCACCTGCTGTTGGTCCGCAATTTGACTATCATGTGGAGCACAGGCCTCAGGTCCATAAGCCAAAGCCAAGGCTTCCAAGGTTTCCAGGTACTGCAACTTCACCAGGATCATTTAATCTGAATGGCTTCAAGGTACACAACACATTCTTTGATAGTGCCAAGAACCCCTACACAAGGCCAAGAATCTCATCAGATCGATTCTGGAGTTATCAGCAGTGCAGTTACTATTCCTGCATCTTATACAATCAGGGGCGCATTTTCCCTCATATGCGTCTAGACAGCGAAGCCATGGTTGGCCTGCCTTGCCTAGAAGAAGCCCTTGACTTCTTCAGAGATGCTAGCCTTCTACAGTTTGTGACTGCCAAAGAACATTGGAATGAAGAGCTTCTGCTACAATTTTATGCTACCCTTCACATTCACGGCTACAACAGGGATCCGAAGACTTGGATCCTTGAGTGGATGACTGGCGATGTACACCATGAAGCTAAAGCCCAAGACATCATTGAGCTTACTGCCCTGCCCACTCCTGGTGAACATTATGAACCAGGTTGTCAGCTACACCATAATGCGTTGGAAAGCATCTTCCAGAAGCTAGAGCCAAACATGAGCCAAATGTTGAGCAGGATGAAGCCACTGCCACAAGACGTTGACTACCCTAAGGAGTTCTTTGTTGAAGACCTAGAGTATCTGCCCCGCACCATTTATCATATTATCAGGCGAACTCTCTGGCCGGTCAAAGGACATTCTCCTGCAGCGAAGCTTGAAGGAGCAATGAACACATTGGTTTTCTATATCTTCAATGGCATCAGCTTCAAAGCGCAAGACTTCTTCATCAGACAATTGGCTGCATCTGGCTCCGATATCTTTGGTCTAAAGTTCTATGCTCCATGGGCAAGGTTGGAAAAAGCGGTAGGCGTAAGTGGGGCGGTTGGCCTTTGCCTAGTGCCTAGGCGGTGCCTAAGCGCCCTAGGCGCGGCCTAGGCGGTAATATAGTTTTTACTCGAAGTGTATTTGTGACTTTTATATGGGTGTTTAAATTAATTTAGGGCATATGAATAAGGTAATTACTGGCTACTCCCACTGGAATATAACTTGCTTGGAATATATGTGCAGTATGTGGCATAATTTCTTGCTTGGGTAGGCAATTCTTTGCTTTCCCTGCCTAGACCTCCATTTATGCCCTAGGCGAGGCGTTTGGCCATTGCCTAGCGCCTAGGCGTGCCTAAGCGCCTCCTAGGCACTGCCTTTTCCAACAGAGTCCATGGGTAATGCGCCTCATCAAGCTTCACTCTGCTATCAACTATCAGTCGTCTGCGCGCAATCATCTTATATTCTTGCCAGAGGTTGATCTGTCTGTCGAAGCCATTTACCCAGAGCCTGCAAAGGAGCCAATTTATCTTCACAATGTCGATCATCAAAGCTTCACATAGCCCATTGAAGGAGTTCAGGCTGTTTCTCGTGTTTATCCCTTGGCTGGCAATACATGTGCCCCTCGCACCCAAACTGAAGCCACTGCAAGCACCATTGCCCAAAGGCCTTGGAAGCGATCTCGTGTTCTCAATGACCGAGAGCTTCTCGTCGTTCTACATCAGAAACAGGAAAAGCATCATGACTGGCTTAAGCGTCAGATGCAAAGCCTCTTGGTGGACGTCAATCGCATTTGCAATCTTGCCACCAAGAATGCCTTTGTTACACATGAAACCTGTCGGAGGTCATGGAAGAGCTTGACATTGCTCAGTGCTGAAGCTGATCTTCAAGACGATGGCTTCATAGAGAGATTCAAGTTTGACTCAACTCCTCCAAGGAATGCTCACTTGCGTCATACTCCCTCACTCGAAGACTCTAACTATTCCTCCTCAACTGCAATGGTGAATGCTAGAGTCATAGATGATCAAGATGATGCTACCTCACCACCTCCAACTTCAGCGCGTGTCGACACTGCACCAAGTTCTTCTGCACCACCGAACCTCAACGACGACCCTGCTGCTTCGCCTACTCCTCATGGGAACAAGTAGAATCTCTATGTCTTCAAACCTTTTTGGTCATTACTGACAAAAGGGGGAAAACATATGAGTTGATAGTCCTCAAGCGGGTCCATATGGGTGGTTGCTATACTTTTGCTACATTTGCCAAGTGCTTACAACTCTCGCTTTTGATACATTTGGTTCATTTTGAGTTGTAACACTTAAACTTGATGGTCGTCTTCTAACTTTTCGTCAACTATGTGATGCGATGATAAATTCCGCATGTGCGACGATAAATTCCGCACGAAGTCATTTTGCAGACGTCCATTTTTCATTATGCATGTCATTATCTTCATTATATCCTTCCATGCATGATGAATTGTCTTCATAAGTAGAAGAGGAGCTCCGCAAGTACAACCTTCCATGTGCATTTGCATTCAAAAGCAAAATACTTATATGCACATCTTTAGGGGGAGCCTTTCTGCTACTTACGAAGACACTACCTAAATCCTTTACAATTTCACATACTTTTATCCCCGTTGAAAACTTCAACCAGTTTGTCATCAATCACCAAAAAGGGGGAGATTGTAAGTGCATCTAGTGCCACCCCTAGTTGGTTTTGGAGTATTGACGACAAACCTGGTTGAGGGACTAATGTGTTTGTTAGAATTGCAGGATAACACAGGTAGTGGTCCCTCATTGATTCGGTTTACCTACCGGAGATGACCCCTAAAAATGTATGAAGACATTGAAGACAAAGGTGGTATGTGAAGATATTCACATTGAAGACAATGACAAGAGAAGACATCGCGTGAAGACTATGGAGCGCGAATACTTAGTTGTTTCGTTGTTTCCTTTTCTTCTTTGTTGAGTCATAGGAACCACCGTAATGTTAAGTGGGGTCCCAGTGAACAAAGTCAGAGTGACTGAAGTGATGCTTAACCAAAATCCCATGTCTTCGAGCGAAGACAATGAGAGCAAAACTTATCCAGAGCTGGATAAGTCAGCTTTACTTGTAGCCCAAGTAAAGTTGCCGCGTGTGTTTGAAATCTGACCGTTGGAACACGTGTCAGTTCCTTAGTGACCCAGGGTCATTTTGGACAAATCATGTCGGGTTGCCTAGTGGCTATAAATAGCCCATGCCCTACACCATAAATTGGTGGCTGCTCAGAGTTAGTGCACGGCTTTTTTCATTTGAGAGCAACCCACCTCCGAAGCCTTTGAGAGAAAGAAATCCTTGCGAGGACAAAACCCTAAACACCCAGAGCCAAAGAGTGTTAGGCATCACTGAAGTCTTCCTATCTGTGTGATCTGAAGCCTTGTTACACTTGAGGACTGTGAATCCTGCAGCCGGTTAGGCGTCCATTCTGAGCATCCAAGAGTCATTGTGGATCGCCGGTGAACAAAGTCTGTGAAGGTTTGGAAGTCTACCGTGGAGACTTACCTGAGTGATTGGGCGAGGACTGGGTGTCCTTAGCTCAAGGGGAATAAGGTGAAAACACGGTCTTCTGAGTTAAATCTCAGCCTCCCTAACTAGACGTACAGTTGTCACAGCAACTGGAACTGGTCCAACAAATCACTGTCTTCAACAAGCAACTGGTTCTATCCTTCCCATCTCTTTATTTACAGTCGGTCCTTGTGAAGTCATTGCCTGTTTGCATTATCTATTAGTCTTCATTACGTGACTGTTTGTTCTGATTGGTTTCATACTATCTTCCATCCTGATCCGTACTTCCTAGCTGCTATTAGTCTTCGTGCTTTCACTTCATTGAATACTTGACTATGGCTTGCCTAGTGTAGTCTACCTTCCGTTGCATGTTTATAGGTTCATTTCTATCATTTGTCTTCGAAACTCCCATGTTTTGAGGACTTTTTCATAAAAATCGCCTATTCACCCCCCCTCTAGTCGATAACCAGCACTTTCAAATGCGTCGGAGAAAACTTCTCTTAAGAAAGTGCTTCCAAAGAAAATTTCCTTATGAACATTCTTAAGAAAATGCGGGGGAATAACCTTTTCTTATGAAACAGCTTAAGAAAGTGCTTCCTCAGAATTTTTTTAAGAACCTTCTTTAGAAAATGCACCGGAAGAAACTTTTCCTAAGAAACTTCTTAAGAAAGTGCTTCTGAAGAAAATATTCTTAATAAACTTCTTTAGAAAATGCGTTGAAAAAACTTTTCTTAAGAAACTTCTCAAGAGAGGGCTTCCTAAGAATATTTTCTTAAGAATATCAAAAAAATTCCTTAAGAAACTTCTTCAGAAAATGTGTTGGAAAAAACTTTTCTTCATAAACTTTTGAATAATGTCCTTCCTAGCTTAAGTTTCTTAAGAAATGTTTTTTAAAAATGCGTCGAAAGATACTTATCTAAAGAAACTTCTTCAGCAATTGATTCCTAAGAAAATTTTCTCACTAATCTTATTATGAAAATGTGTCCAAGAAAACTTCTCTCAAGAAAGTTCTTAAGAAAGTGCTTCCTAAAAAATTTCCTTAAGTACCTTCTTAAGAAAATACGGCGGAATAAACTTTTCTTATAGAACTTCTTAAGAAAGTGCTTCCTAAGAAAATTTTCTTAATGAACTTCTTTAGAAAATGCATCAAAAGAAACTTTTCCTAATAAAATTCTTAGGAAAGTGCTTCCAGAGAAAACTTCCTTAAGAAACTTTTCCTAAGAAACTTCCTTAAGAATCTTGTTTAGAAAATGTATCGGAAGAAACTATTCTTAAGAAACTTCTCAAGTGAGGGATTTCTAAGAAAATTTCCTTAAGAAACATTAAGAAAATGCGTCGGAAGAAACTTATTAAGAAAGTTCTCCCAAAGGAAATTTCCATAAGAAACTTCTTTAAAAAGTGCTTCCTAAGAAAATTTCTTTAAGAAACGTCTTAAGAAAGTGCTTCCGAAGAAAATTTCCTTAAGAAACTGCATAAGAAGAAACTTTTATTAAGAAACTTCTTAAGAAAGTTCTTCTGAAGAAAGTGCTTCTCGGGTTTAGTAAGAAAACGCCTCGCTCGGGTTTAGTTATAGCGAACATGGCTCGCACAACACGCGCGTACGAGAGAGAAACGCGCAACCACATTACATCGCTCCGCCCCGATAACCCACCGTAACCGGGAATCCCCTAAAAGTTCCTTGCCCTTGCTTCTACCATGATTTTTTCCATCATGGACAGCCCAAAGAATGTCATGTTGGTGCGTCTCCGGCCCGCCCAGGACGAAAAGCCCATTTGCTATCATGATTTTATCTCATAGAAGTAGGAGCCCACCACATATATGATGATACATGTTTTTGTCACAATTATCGTCATAGAAGTGTCATAAGCATGACAGAAAAAAATCATTTGGGCCAAAATGTCACGGATGTGTCTTATTTTGTAGTGTTTCTAGGAAATCTTCATTAAGAAACGTCTTAATAAAATGTGTAGGGAGAAACTTTTGTAAGAAGGTGCCTTCTAAAAAAATTCTCCTAAGAAACTTTTTAAAAGGTTCTTCCTAAGAAATTTTCCTTAGGAAACTTCTTTAGAAAATGCATCGGAAGAAATTTTGTTAAGAAACTTCTCAAGAAAGGGCTTCCTAAGAAAATTTCCTTAAGAAATATCGTAAGAAAATTCGTCAGGAGAAACTTTTTCTTAAGAAAGTTCTTCCAAATAAATTTTCCATAAGAAACTTCTGAAGAAAGTGCTTCCTAAGAAAATTTCCTTAAGAAACTGCTTCCGAAGAAAAGTGCTATAACAAAATGTCTAAGAAGAAACTTTTCTTAAGAAACTTCTATAGAAAATGCGTCAGAAGAAACTTTTCCTAAGAAACTTTTTAAAAAGTGCTTGCTCAGAAAATTTGCTTAAGAAAGTTCATTAAGAAATGTGTCGGAAGAAACTTTTCTTATGAAACTTCTCAAGAAAGGGCCTCCTTAGAAAATCTCCTTAAGAAATATCTTAAGAAAATGCGTCGGAAGAACTTTTATTCAGAACCTTCCTAAGAAAGTGCTTACGAAAAAAAAATTCCTTAGAAAACTTCTTTAAAAAGTGCTTCCTAAGAAAATTTCCATAAGCAACTTCTTTAGAAAATGCGTCGAGAGAAACATTTCCTAAGAAACTTCTTAAGGAAAGTGTTTTCCGACGTGTTTTCGAAAAAAAATTCATAAGGAAATTTTCTTAGGAAGAACTTTCTGAAAAAGTTTAATAAGAAAAGTTTATTCCATCGTATTTTCATCTGAAGGTTCTTAATGAAATTTTGTTAGGTAGGAATTGCCTAAGAAGTTTCTTAAGAAACTTTTCTTCTAACACATTTTATTTAAAACTATCTTAAGGAAATTTTCTTCTAAAGCAATTTCTTAAGAAGTTTCTTAGTAAAAGTTTCTTCTTATGCAGTTTCTTAAGGAAATTTTCTTCGGAAGCACTTTCTTAAGAAGTTCCTTAAGGAAATTTTCTTAGGAAGCACTTTCCGAAGAAGTTTATTAAGAAAATTTTCCTCGGAAGCACTTTCTTAAGAAGTTTCATAAGAAAAGTTTCTTTCGCCGCATTTTCTTAACAAGGTTCTTAAGAAAATTTCTTAGGAAGCACTTTTTTAATAAATTTCTTAAGAAAAGTTTTCTCCGAAGAATTTTCTTAAGAACATTATTAAGGAATTTTTCTTAGGAATCATTTGCTAAAAAAATTTCTTAAGGAAATTTTGTTAGGAAGATCATTCATAAGAAATTCTAAAGAAAAAGTTTCTTCTGAATCATTTTATTAAGAAGTCTCTTACAAAAAATTTCTTAGGAAGCAGTTTCTTAAGGAAATTTTCCTAGGAAGCAATTTGTTAAGAAAAGTTTCGTCCGACGCAGTTTCTAAAGAAGTTGATTAAGGAAATTTTCTCAAGAAGCACTTTCTTAAGAAGTTTCGTAAGGAAATTTTCTAAGGAATCACTTTCTTGAGAACTTTCTATAGAAAAGTTTCTTCCGTCGCATTTTCTACAGAAGATTATATAGGATTTTTTCTTAGGAAGCACTTTGTTAAGAAAAGTTTCTTCTGACACATTTTCTTAAGAAGTTCCTTATGAAAAGTTACTTCCGACGCATTATCTATAGAAGTTTCTTAAGGACATTTTCTTAGGAAGCACTTTCAAAGAAGTTTCTTTAGGAAATTTTCATGGGAAGCACTTTCTTAGCAAGCATCTTAACTCAAGTTTCTTTCGACACATTTTATAAAAGACATTTAAGAAAAGTTTATTGCAAATAATTTCTTAAGGAAATTTTCTTAGGAAGCCTTTTCTTGAAAAGTTTCTTCAGAAAAGTGTCTTAAGGACATTTACCTAGGCACCACTTTTTAAAGAAGTTTCTTAAGGAAATTTTCTTTGGAAGCACTTTCTTAAGATGTTTCTTAGGAAAAGTTTCTTCCTACGCATTTTATAAAGAAGTTTATTTTGAAAATTTTCTTAGGAAACACTTTTCTTAAGAAGTTCCTTAAGGAAATTTTATTAGGAAGAACATTCTTAAGAAGTTTCTTAAGTAAAGTTTTGTTGGGGCTCTGGGACTAGGGATACCCAGGCCCGTCTGCGTGTGGCCTAGCATTTGGCTCCATCGACGGCCTGTTATGGCCCAGCGCCAAGGTTTCTCCCACACTACTAGGGAAAACCCTAGCAATAGCGCGGGTTATGGCCTATCAGTAGTGCAGGTAACCATTTTTAAGAAGGTGCACGACCGAGTATCTTTTCAAAAAAATTCGGACCGTTTTGGCTGTGGCCAACTCTCAATAGCTTCAATCTTAGCTTTATCAACTTCAATTCCCTATGGAGTAACAACATAGCCAAGAAAAGATACTCGGTCGGTGCAGAAGGTGCACTTCCTAAGTTTACCAAACAAACATGCATAACGTAGAGCAGTACAAACAACACGTAAATGTTCCAAATGTTCCCCCAAAGATCTGCTATAAATCAGTATATCATCAAAATAGACAACCACAAATCGTCCAATGAAAGCACGTAAAACTTTGTTCATTAATCTCATGAAAGTACTAGGTGCATTAGTTAACCCAAAAGGCATGACTAACCACTCATATAACCCAAACTTAGTTTAAAATGCTATTTTCCATTCATCTACCAATTTCATATGAATTTGATGGTATCAACTACATAAATCAACTTTGGAGAATATTGTAGAGCCACTCAATTCATCAATCATGTCATATTAATGCCTCTACAATCAACACACATACACGATGTACCATCCTTTTTTGTCACTAGTATAATAGGAACAACACAAGGACTAAGAGATTCGCGTATATAACCTTTGTCGAGCAGCATCTGTACTTGACGCATAATCTCCTTTGTCTCCTCTGGATTAGTATGGTATGGCGCACGGTTAGGCAGCGAAACATCGGGAATTAAGTCAATCTAATGCTCAATCCCTCGAATAGGTGGTAATCCCGGTGGCACGTCTTGTGGAAAGACGTCAGCGAACTCATGCAAAATGTTAGTGACAGCAGGAGGCAAAGAGGAAGGTACATCCTCAAAAGAAAATAACGCATCTTTGCACACAAAAGCATAGCAAACAGATTGCTGAAATCTAGACCATCAATATCAGATTTGGTGGCAAGTAAACATGCACTTTTCAATTTAATTTCAGAAGCAACACTAGATGGTTTATTATTAGGCTTCATTTGCTGCTCAAATTCTTTTGCCACAGTCTGATTTTCACTCTTATTTTTCTCCTGTTTTGCTTTATTAGCTCTATTAGTATCATCTTTCAAAATGGAATCAGGAATCATAGGAAGCAAAGTAATATTTTTATCCTTATGAACTAGAGTATACTGATTGTTTCTACCATGGTGTATAGAATTTTAATCAAATTGCCATGGTCTACCAAGTAATAAGGAACATGCTTGCATAGGTACCACATCACAATCAACATAATCAACAAATGTAGAGATACTAAATTTCTTAGCCACTTTTGGAGAAGTTTATGGGCTAAGTTGGGGACTAAGCTGCTTTTTAGTACTACTTGTCACCCCAAACAGATGGACTAACTGAAGTAGTCAATAGACCATTGTCTACTATGCATAGGGCTATTTTGAAGAATAATAAGAAAATGTGGCAAGATGCTTACCTCATATTTATCGGGGTTCAAGAACGACAACTATGGGTTGACGGGGCGCGGGGTTGTGCAAAGAGTGGGTTTAGAAGATCAACACGGGGGGGGGGGGGGGGGATTTATCCAGGTTCGGGCCGCAAGCGATGCATAATACCCTAATCCTGCTTTGGTGTATATTTGGTGTTCTTTAGTTCTTGAACTAGCTGCGGTGCATCCTAGCTCAAAAAGTCTGAATCCATCCTCAGTACGCCTCGGGCCTCCTTTTATATGTCCAAGGGGCTGCCACAGCGGCACACAGGAGGTGGAAAGTGTCTACAATTTATGAGTCTATCTCCAGTAACCGTAGGACAAACGCATTTAGTGTGCCGCCGATGTGTCCTCTTGCTTTATCGGGGACGGTAAGGAAGCTTGTCCCGTCTGTTGCCGCCTCGCCTCGCTTCGATGCTCGTCCAAGCTGACGGGGCATGCAGTGCCACGCTGGCTGCTGCACTGGTGCGGTGGCAGGGTCTTCACGAAGATCTACATGCCACCACACAAGTGCTTGCCTGGTTGGCCTAGGAGATGCACGCTGCCACGTAGGTGCGTGCCTGGTTGGCAGGCTGGCTGCTATGCCAGATCAGCCATGGGGCAGTGAAACCTGGGTAAGTGCGGGCCTGGTTGTGACCCCGCGGATGTCCCCGGTGAGGGTATTGCCGGGGCCCCGACAAGGATGTTGCTGGGGTCTTGTGGGCATCCCCGGCAAGGGTCTTGCCGGGGGGCCTTCGTGTTGTAGTTCTCATCTAGTCTTGCAGGCCTCTGTTCATCACAAAGATCTGCATGCCACCATGCAGGCGCTCCAGAGCCTTGGTCTTGACGTTGTCGATGGCGTCATAATTCTCAGGCTCAAAGGTGGCAGTCTTGATGGTGTTGAGCAAGTTCCCCGGCAAGGCTCTTGCCTTGGCAGCGTAGGTCATTCCCGGCAAGGTTCTTGCCGAGGGAAACCCATCTTGTCCCTTTTCCCTTCGCGCCTCTAGCTTCAGCGCTGCTCGGGTAGTCTTGTATCTTCGCTTCCTCTGCCCTGGCAAGCATGGTCACAAGTGTTTCTACTACTACCCGTCCACAAGTAAAAGGGTACAGAAGGCCCCTACTTTTGTACACCGACAATATTGAATTTTCTTATAATCGTTCATTGCATTCTATTACTAAGATGTGCCCTTTTGAAATTTTGTATGGTTTCCTACCTCGTGCACCTATTGATTTGTTGCCTCTTCCATCTTTAGAGAAGGTTAATTTTGATGCTAAAGAACGTGTTGAATTGATTTTTAAAAATACATCAGTTAACTAAGGAAAACATTGAGCGTATGAATGCTAAATATAAAGTTGCTGGAGATAAGGGTAGAAAACATGTTGTGTTTGCACCTGGAGATCTTGTTTGGTTACATTTGCATAAGGATAGATTTCCTCATTTGCGCAAATCAAAGCTAATGCCACGTGTTGATGGTCCTTTTAAGCTGTTAGAGAAAATAAATGATAATGCATATAAACTTGAGCTGCCTGCAGATTTTGGGGTTAGTCCCACTTTTAACATTGCATCTTTGAAGCCTTATTTGGGTGAGGAAGATGAGATTCCGTCGAGTACGACTTCATTCAAGAGGGGGAGGATGATGAGGACAACAATGCCATTGTTACACCCACAGCCCCTGCTGCTATACATACTGGACCAATTACTAGAGCTTGCGGACACCAATTAAATTACCAGGTACTTTCATTTCTTGGTAAAGATTCTAATGTTCATGAGAATATGATGCTGCCTAAATTGGATACATTTGTTTTGCTTACAAATGAAGGCCCTAGCTTGGACAAGAAAGATGAACCTTGGAGCAAGTTCAAGCATGGAGATGATGGCGTGCGCAATGGGAACAAGAACGGAGTTACAAGTGATGATTCTAGGACTTTGAAGCCACCATAATGAATTCATGAAGCCTTGTACGAAATATACAAGATGACACTTCATAAATTTCATCCATAGGCTATTCTAGGTGTCGCGTCACCTTATTTTTGGGCCAGGCCCATGTAGTTTCGAAATACTTGATTATAGGCTGTTTTTAGAGTCCGTATGTGTGGGGAAACAAGAGTTAGGGTTGGTTTCGGACCCCTCCTCCAAGGGCCACGAAATTTCCCCCTCTCTCCTCCATATATACAACCCTTAGTACATCATTTAGACTCTGGGTTTTTGTTTAGATTATAAGTTCACCATAGCTGCAACTTCGCGTACTTCGTTTGTGTTCAATGACCATACAAAGACGTAACAGAACCCCACCTTCATTAATGAAGCTTTCCTCTTATATTCGCAATATCCAGATTGCAATCTCAGTTTCTTACTTGTTCTTCATTTGCTCGCAGGAAACAGACCATCATGGTCAGGTTGATCGTGCTCCGGCGTATGAGAAGTTTCTTATGAAAAGTTTCTTCCGACGCATTTTCTTATGATGTTTCTTAAGGAATTTTCTTAGGAAGGCCTTTCTTGAGATGTTTCTTAAGAAATATTTCTTCTGACACATTTTCTAAAGAACTTTCTTAAGGAAATTTTCTTCATAAGCACTTTCTTAAGAAGTTTCTTATGAAGTTTCCTAAGAAAAGTTTCACCTGATGCATTTTCTAAAGAAGGTCCTTAAGAAAGTTTTCTAAGGAAGCATTTTCTTAAGAACTTTCATAAGAAAATTTTCTTAGGAAGCGCATACTAAGAAACTTTCTTAAGAGAAGTTTTCTCCAACGCATTTTCTTAAGAAGATTATTGAGGAAATTTTCATAGGAAGCCCTTTCTTAAGAAGTTTCTTAAGGAAATTTCTTCGGAAGCACTTTCTTAAGAAGTTTATTAAGGGAATTTTCTTAGG
Source organism: Triticum urartu (assembly GCF_056163025.1). Taxonomy (NCBI): domain Eukaryota; kingdom Viridiplantae; phylum Streptophyta; class Magnoliopsida; order Poales; family Poaceae; genus Triticum; species Triticum urartu. Next base: position 506,597,796 of record NC_141875.1, on the reverse strand, counting down.
AAGCATTTTTTGAAGAAGTTTCTTAAGAAAATTTTCTTCGGAACAATTGTCTTAAGAAGATTCTTAAGAAGAGTTTCTTCCAGCACATTTTCTTATGATGTTTCTTAAGGAAATTTTCTGAGGAAGCCCTTTCTTGGGAAGTTTCTTAAGAAAAGTTTCTTTTTACGCATTTCATAAAGAAGTTTCTTAATGAAATCTTCATCGGAAGCAATTTATTATGTGGTTTTTAGGAAACATTTCTTCCGATGCATTTTCTAAAGAAGTTTCTTAAGAAAATTTTCTAAGTAAGCACCTTCTTAAGAAGTTTTATAAGAAAAGTATATTCCGCCGTATTTCCTTAAGAAGGTTATTAAGGAAATTATTTTAGGAAGCACATTCTTAAGAACTTTCTTGAGAGAAGTCTTCTCTGACGCATTTGCTTAAGAAGATTATTAAGGACATTTTCATAGGAAGCACTTCTTGAAGAAGTTTTTTTAAAGAAATTTTCTTTGGAAGCACTTTCTTAACAAGTATCTCAAGAAAAGTTTCTTCACACGAATTTTCTAAAAATTTCTTAAGAAAAGTTTCTTCCATCGCATTTTAGAAAGATATTTCTTAAGGAAATTTTATTAGGAACTTTTTAAAAAAGTTTCTTAAGGAAATTTTCTTCGGAAGCACTTTCTTAAGAAGTTTAATAAGAAAAGTTTATTCCATCGTATTTTCATACAAAGGTTCTTAATGAAATTTTGTTAGGTAGGACTTGCCTAAGAAGTTTCTTAAGAAAATTTTCCTCTAACACATTTTGTTTAAAACTATCTTAAGGAAATTTTCTTCTGAAGCACTTTCTTAAGAAGTTTCTTAGTAAAAGTTTCTTCTTATGCAGTTTCTTAAGGAAATTTTCTTCAGAAGCACTTTCTTAAGAAGTTTCTTAAGGAAATTTTCGGAGGAAGCACTTTCCAAAGAAGTTTCTTAAGAAATTTTCCTCAAAAGCACTTTCTTAAGAAGTTTCATAAGAAAAGTTTCTTCTGCCGCATTTTCTTAACAAGGTTCTTATGAAAATTTCATAGGAAGCACCTTTTTTAATAAATTTCTTAAGAAAAGTTTTCTCCGACGCATTTTCTTAAGAACATTATTATGAATTTTTCTTAGGAATTATTTTCTAAAGAAATTTCTTAAGGAAATTTTGTTAGGAAGAACATTCATAAGAAATTCTAAAGAAAAGTTTCTTCTGAATCATTTTATTAAGAAGTATCTTACGAAAATTTCTTAGGAAGTAGTTTCTTAAGGAAATTTTCTGAGGAAGCACTTTGTTAAGAAAAGTTTCGTCCGACACAGTTTCTAAAGAAGTTTCTTATGGAAATTTTCTTAGGAAGCACTTTCTTAAGAAGTTTCGTAAGGAAATTTTCTAAGGAATCACTTTCTTAAGAACTTTCTATAGAAAAGTTTCTTTCGTCGCATTTTCTACAGAAGATTATATAGGATTTTTTCTTAGGAAGCACTTTGTTAAGAAAAGTTTCTTCGGACACATTTTCTAAAGATGTTTCCTAAGTAACTTTTTTCACGAAGCACATTCCTAAGAAGTTCCTTATGAAAAGTTACTTCCGACGCATTATCTATAGAAGTTTCTTAAGGACATTTTCTTAGGAAGCACTTTCGAAGAAGTTTCTTCAGAAAATTTTCTTGGGAAGCACTTTCTTAGCAAGCATCTTAAGTCAAGTTTCTTCTGACGCATTTTCTAAAAGACATTTAAGAAAAGTTTCTTGCGAAGAATTTCTTATGAAATTTTCTTAGGAAGCCTTTTCTTGAAAAGTTTCTTCATAAAAGTTTCTTAAGGAAATTTACCTAGGCACCACTTTTTAAAGAAGTTTCTTAAGGAAATTTTCTTCGGAAGCACTTTCTTAAGATGTTTCTTAGGAAAAGTTTCTTTCGACGCAATTTCTAAAGATGTTTCTTTTGAAAATTTTCTTAGGAAACACTTTTTTAAGAAGTTAATTAAGAAAATTTTATTAGGAAGAACATTCTAAAGAAGTTTCTTAAGAAAAGTTTTGTCGGGGCTCTGGGACTAGGGATACCCAGGCCCGTCTGCCTGCGGCCTAGCATGTGGCTCCATCGATGGCCTGTTACGGACCAGCGCCAAGGTTTCTCGCACACTACTAGGGAAAACCCTAGTAGTAGCGCGGGTTTTTCGCCTATCAGTAGTGTGGGTAACCATTTTTAAGAAGGTGCACGACCGAATATCTTTTCAAAAAGTTTTGGACCGTTTTGTCTGTGGCCAACTCTCAATAGCTTCAATCTTGGCTTTATCAACTTCAATTCCCTATGGAGTAACAACATAGCCAAGAAAAGATACTCGGTCGGTGCAGAAGGTGCACTTCGCAAGTTTACCAAACAAACGTGCATCACGTAGAGCAATAAAAACGACACGTAAATGTTCCAAATGTCCCCCCAAAGATCTGCTATAAATCAGTATATCATCAAAATAGACAACCACAAATCGTCAAATGAAAGCACGTAAAACTTTGTTCATTAATCTCATGAAAGTACTAGGTGCATTAGTTAACCCAAAAGGCATGACTAACCACTCATATAACCCAAACTTAGTTTAAAATGCTATTTTCCATTCATCTACCAATTTCATATGAATTTGATGGTATCAACTACATAAATCAACTTTGGAGAATATTGTAGAGCCACTCAATTCATCAATCATGTCATATTAATGCCTCTACAATCAACACACATACGCGATGTACCATCCTTTTTTGTCACTAGTATAATAGGAACAACACAAGGACTAAGAGATTCGCGTATATAACCTTTGTCGAGCAGCATCTGTACTTGACGCATAATCTCCTTTGTCTCCTCTGGATTAGTATGGTATGGCGCACGGTTAGGCAGCGAAACATCGGGAATTAAGTCAATCTAATGCTGTTTTGAAGAATAATAAGAAAATTTGGCAAGATTCTTACCTCATATTTGTCGGGTTCAAGAACGACACCTATGGGATCACAGGGAATCCCTACTACAGTTGACGGGGTGCGGGGCTGTGCAAAGAGCGGGTTTAGAAGATCAACGCGGGGCGCGGGGATTTATCCAGGTTCGGGCCGCAAGCGATGCGTAATACCCTAATCCTGCTTTGGTGTATATTTGGTGTTCTTGAGTTCTTGAACTAGCTGCGGTGCATCCTAGCTCAAAAAGTCTGAATCCATCCTCAGTAAACCTCGGGCCTCCTTTTATATGTCCAAGGGGTTGCCGTAGCGGCGCACATGAGGTGGAAAGTGTCTACAATGTACGATTCTATCTCCAGGAACCATAGGACAAACACATTTAATGCGTTGCCGACGTGTCCACTTGCTTTATCGGGGACAACAACGAAGCTTGTCTCATCTATCGCCGCCTCGCCTCACTTTGACGTGCGTCCAAGCTGACGAGGCATGCTGGCTGACTGGCTACTGCGCTGGTGCAGTGGCAGGGTCTTCATGAAGATCTGCACGCCACCACACAGGTGCTTGCCTGGTTGGCCTAGGAGCTACACGCTGCCACGTAGGTGCGTGCCTGGTTGGCAGGCTGGCTACTGTGCCAGATCGGCCATGGGGCAGTGTAACCAGGGTAAGTGCAGGCCTGGTTGTGACCCCGCGGATGTCCCCGGCAAGGGTCTTACCGGGGTCTTATGGGCGTCCCTGGCTGCCGGGGGGTCCTTCGTCTTCTGGTTCTCGTCTAGTCCTGCAGGCCTCTGTTCATCACAAAGATCTGCATCCCACCATGCAGGCGCTCCCGAGCCTTGGTTTTGACGTTGTCGATGGCGTCATAATTCTCAGGATCAAAGGTGGCGGTCTCGATGGTGTTGAGCAAGTTGCCCCAGCAAGGCTCTTGCCGGGGCAGCATAGGTCGTTCCCGGCAAGGTTCTTGCCAAGGGAAACCCATCTTGTCCCTTTGCTCTTCACGCCTCTGGCTTCAGCGCTGCTTGGGTAGTCTTGTATCTTCGCTTCCTCTGCCCCTCCAAGCGTGGTCACATGTGTTGCTACTACTGCCCGTGCACAAGTAAAGGGGTATAGAAGGCCCCTACTTTTGTACACCGACAGGAGCCCCCGGGCCTGGGCCACACATTAGCGCAGAGTGTTGTTGGGCCAGGCCCAGAACGGTTCGCGGGTAGTAGTAGCAACACTTGGTGGAGAGGGTGAATATAGATAGGAGAATGTCCTGGTGAATTTTCAGCTTAAATGAAGCAATATAAAACCTAAAAAAAATTCAAAATTGCATTCATCGGAGAAAATGAAACCTCAAAAAATTTCCTTAATAATCTTCTTAAGAAAATTCGTCGGAGAAAACTTCTCTTAAGAAAGTGTTTCCTAAGAAAATTTAGTTAAGACAAGTTTCTTAAGGAAATTTTCTTCGGAAGCACTTTCTTAAGAAGTTTCTTAGGAAAAGTTTATTCCAATGCATTTTCTAAAGAAGGTTCTTAAGAAGATTTTCTAGTGAAGCACTTTCTTAATAAGTTTCATAAGAAAGTTTATTCGTCCCATTTTCTTAAGAAGGCTCTTAAGGAAACTTTATTACAAAGAACTTTCTCCCGATGCATTTTCTAACGATCGTCCTTAAGAAAATTTTCTAAGGAAGCATCTTCTTAAGCAGTATCATAAGAAAAGTTTACTCCACCACATTTTCCGAAGAAGGGTCTTAAGTAAATCTTCTTCGGAAGCACTTTCTTAAGAGAAGTTTTCTTTGATGCAATTTCTTAAGAAGATTATTAATGAAGTTATCTTAGGAATCAATTGCTCAATAAGTTTTCTTAAGATGAATATCTTCCGACACATTTTCTACAGAAGTTTCTTAAGGACATTTTGTTCGGAAGGACATTTTTACGAAATGTTTCTTCTGACTCATTTTCTTAAGAAGTTTCTTTCGGAAATTTTCTTAGGAAGCACATTCTTAAGAACTTTCTTAAGAGTAGTTTCCTCTGACGCATTTTCTTAAGAATAATTTTAAGGAAATTTTTGTATGAGTCATTTACTTAAGAAGTTTTTTAAGATAAGTATCTTCCGACACATTTTCTAAAGAAGTTTTGAAGGGAATTTTGTTACGAAGGACATTCCTAAGAAGTTTCTTAAGAAAAATATCTTCTGACTCAAATTCTTAATAAGTCTTTGAAGGAAATTTTCTTAGGAAGCATTGTCTTAACAAAGTTTCTTCCTGCGCATTTTCTTAAGACGTTACTTAAGGAAATTTTCCTAGGAGTCACTTCCTTAAGAAAAGTTTCTTCTGCCGCATTTTCTAAAGAAGTTTCTAAAGGAAATTTTCTCAGGAAGCACTTTCTGAATAAGTTTCATAAGGAAATATTCTTAGGAAGCACTTTCTTAAGAACTTTCTATAGAAAAGGTTTTTTCGCCGCATTTTGTAAAGAAGTTTCTTATGGATTTTTTTCGCATGAAGTACTCTCATAAGAAAAGTTTCTTCTGATGAATTTTCGAAAGAACTTCTCAAGATTTTTTTCTTAGGAAGCACTTTCTTAAGGAATTTTCCTAGGAGTCACTTTCTTAAGAAAAGTTACTTCTGCCGCATTTTCTAAAGAAGTTTCTTAAGGAAATTTTCTTAGGAAGCACTTTCTATAGAAAAGTTTTTTCTGCCGCATACGGATTTTTTCGTAGGACGCACTCTCGTAATAAAAGTTTCTTCCGAAGAATTTTCTAAAGAAGTATCACAAGGAAATTTTCTCAAGAAGCACTTTCGTGAGAAGTTCCTTAAGAAAAGTTTCTTCCACCGCATTATCTATAGAAGTTTCTTAAGGAAAGTTTCTTACGAAGTTCTTTTTCAAGAAGTTTCTTATGGAAATTTTCTTTGAAAGCACTTTCTTAACAAGTATCTCAAGAAAAGTTTCTTCTCACGCATTTTCTAAATAATTTTCTTTAGAAAAAAATTCCCAACGCATTTTCTTATGATGTTTCTTAAGGAAATTTTATTATGAAACCCTTTCTTACGAAGTTCCCTAAGAAAAGTATCTTCTGACATATTTTCTAAAATAGTTTCTTAAGGAAATTTTCTTAGCCTACACTTTTAAAGAAGCTTCTTAAGGAAATTTACTTCGGAAGCATTTTCCTAGGAAAAGTTTCTTCTGACGCATTTTCTAAAGAATTTCTGGCGTGTTTTCATAAGAAGGTTCTTATGGAAATTTGGTTAGGAAGGACTTCCTTATGAAGTTTCCTAAGATAAGTTTCTTCTGACACATTTTCTTAAAAAGTTTCTTAAGGAAATTTTCTTCGGAAGGACTGTCGGTGTACTAGAGTAGGGGTACCCTAGTATCCCGAACTTGTGCACGGGCAGTCGCAGCATCCCGCGGCAAGGCTTGCCGGGTGACCGCCAAGGTCCTCCGTGATCCCTTTGGAGCCATTCAAGAACAAAGTATCCAAGTCAAAGAGACAAGACCCCGGCAAGAGGAGCTTGCCGGGAAGGCCAACCAAGGCACTTCAAGGAACTTGCCGCGGCGCACAACGCGTCCCGGCAAGGCCCGGCGAGCGACAAGCTCCCGGGCGCGACAAGACAACAACCGCGGCAAGGCGCTTGCCGCGGCAAGACACCACTGTGCCCACGCTCCAGCACATCCACCAACGTGTCGCTCTGGGACCCCCCCGGGCGTACGTGGCGGGAGGCTGTGCAGCTTGCGGTGCGCGGTGGCAAGCGGCGCTGACAAGATCGCCATCGTGGCGAGCGGTGGCGCCCCTGACGGTCCCTTTCTGCACTGTTTAGGCGACATGGACGGGCATTTAAGGCTCTTGTCCCCTGCCGTCAGGGTTAGGTATGATACACTGTAGCAGGTAGCTGTGCCTACCGCAGCACCTTTCCATTTTTTCCCTTTGCCTCCATTGCCACCTGTCGGTGACCCCTTGAGCATATAAAAGGAGGCCCATGCGCAATGTAGAGGGGGGGTTAGCTAGTTCAAGGACACTCACGCTCGGTCTCGCTAGCTGCTGGTGTGTACTGTAGCACTCCGCGCTCCCGAGCAAGAAATCAATACAAACCACAAAGCAAGAGTAGGGTTTTACGCATCCGTGCGGCCCAAACATGGGTAAATCGCTCACGTGCATCGCCTCGATTTGCTCTTTGCATGATCTCCGTCCCCCCCGAACCGAAAGGGACTCGGTCCGCCGGTCCCATAGGTGCCCGTGGATCAGTACCCCAGCATCTTTGGCGCGCCAGGTAGGGGGCGTCGAAGTTGTGTGAACCAGATCCGGCGTTCTCGCGAGCTAGATCTTCATCATCTTCATCAACATGCCGCCGAAGAAGAAGATTTTGGAGGCGGCTGCTCCATCCGCGCCGAACCCACCATCGCCGGAGCAAACGGCTGATGGGGCAGGCGCCGGCGGAAGAACGCGCGTCGACGAGGGAGCTCACGGTGCTACCAGGTCCAAGGACAAGGCCGCGCTGCCCATCGGCGGCGTAGCCGGCTCCCACAACGACCGGGCGCACTCCAAGACCTCGGCGTCCGTACATGCACCGCGCCCATCTCAGGAGGCGCGGGACCGGCAGTGTCATGGTCATCACAGTACCATGCGTTTGCTAGACCAAGATCGAGCTGGTGGATCTCGAAGCGCTCAAGACCACCATGCACGTCAACATGCTGGCACGAGCGAGGCACGGTCGCCTGGACGGGATACTGCTCCTTCTAACATAGTTAGAAGTCCGAGCATATCCCGCTCCTCGCACCGTTCGCCACCACCACCCGCCACTGCAGCAGAAGCTTTGGCGTGAGCTCAGCTGCTCCTAGACTACCCTCCAACGACAGACAAGATCGACGACTGGAGGGCCACTATCCAGAGTCTCATTGGCTTCGCCAACGGCGACACTCCACGGCAGCCGAGCACGTCGTAGCTGCAGCGAGTCAGCCAGGCACGAGCCGGTGACGACAAGACCGGTGGGGCTGCAACCTCTGTGCACTCTCCACCCCGAAGGCCAAGATCGCCGACTCGCTGGATCCACCTCGACAGCGACTCCACCGCGTCATCAGATCCACGAGCTCGCCGCGATCAACGCCAAGTTCTTCACGAACGACAGCAAGAGGACGCTCGTACTCGCATCGAGCGCCGAAGAGAAGCGCGACGTCAATCAGACCAGCGCGCTGGGCCCTCTATTGACATGCATGCGCCCGGGGAACCAGGCGACTTGCCGTACGCGGGAGGTTGCCCTGTGTTTACTCGTGAGCTGCGGCAAGTCCAGTGGCCCAGCATGAAGAATTTCAAGCCAGATGTACCAGAGAAGTACGACGGCAAGTCGCATCCGTCGGAGTTCCTCAGCATCTACACCATCGCGGTGCAGGCTGCTGGGGGGCGAGACGATAAGATCCTTGCCAACTACTTCCCGCTGGTGCTCAAGCCCAACGTCAGGTCCTGGCTCATGCACTTGCCGGACAACTCCATATCCTCCTGGGCAGACCTATGCCATCAGTTTGTTGGCGCCTTTACAGGCGGCCACAAACCTCATGGCCAAGAGAGTGACCTTCACCTGCTCGCCCAGAAGGAAGGAGAGCCTCTGCGCAAGTATATTTAGAGATTCAGCCGTGTGCAGCACAACATCCCAGATGTCCACCCTGCCGCAGTTATCAGCGCGTTCCAGAACGTGCGTAACCGCAGGATGCGGGAGGAGATGGCGATGTGCAAGATCAGAGACGTCAGCGAGCTGTATGCCCTAGCCGACAAGTGTGCACGTGCTGAGGAAGGGAGGGAACTCCACGGAGAGAATATAGGAGCAGGAGGATCTGACAGTGAGGATGCTGCCCCGGCATAGAAGAACCGGCGGCGAAACAGGAAGAAGAAAGGCAAAGAGGTACTAGTCGTTGAACAGTCCGGCAATGAAAGTGGTGCCAAGAAGGCCAAAGTTGGTAGCTCCGGCAAGGAAGTTGCCGCATGCACCAACTGTCAGGCTGTGGCGGTCGCCGACAAGCAGGACGGCACCGACAAGCAGTACTGCAAGATTCACCGCACCAAGGGCCATGACCTCCAGAGCTGCAAGAAGGTCGAGCAGCTTGTCCAGCAGCAAAAGGCTGAGTACGAGCGGCGAGACAAGGAGAGGGCCCAAGGTGGCGCTGGAGAATCTGGCAAGAAGCGCGCCGGCCGGGGAGGACGCCGCGGCAAGGCTAAGCAGCGGCAAGGAGATAGACCTCCCCGCGGCCGCGACAACGATGAAGACGACGACGACGACGAAGACATGGATGATGTCGAGACCAGTGGGCAGGAGTTCTAGAAAGCCACAGAAGTCTTGTGCGTTGACGGCGGTGCTTCCCTGCATACTTCGCACCGCCAACTCAAGCAGTGGGTGCGGGAAGTCAATGCAGCGGAACCACCTATCGAATCGCGCAAACTTCTGAAATGGTCCAGCACGCCTATCATCTTTGACATTGAGGACCACCCTGATCGCACAACTACGGTCGGGTGTTTGCCGATGTTGGTTTCACCAACTATCCGCAACCTCAAAGTCACCAAGATGCTAGTTGACGGCGAGGCCGGCTTAAATCTGATCTCCTCCGCTGTACTCCAGAAACTCCAGATCCCCGACAGCGAGCTTGAAGAGACCGGCACATTCCAAGGAATCAATCCGGGAAGGAGCAAGCCGAGGGGGAAGGTCACGCTGCCAGTAACATTTGGCAGCAAGCTGAACTTCAGGACTGAGAGGGTCACTTTTGACGTTGCCGATATTCCATTGCCTTACAATGGGATACTTGGCCGTCCAGCACTCGCCAAGTTCATGGCAGCCTCTCATTACGCATATAACATGCTGAAGATGCCAGGCCCGATAAGCGTCATCTCTGTCCCCGGCGACAAGAAGGATGCACTTATCTGTGCCGACAAGATCTACCGGGAAGCAGCAGCCGCAGCAGATCGCAAGTCACTTGCCGCTGAAGCTCCCGGGGGGAAGAAGAAGACCAAGTCCGGCAAGAGTTCTGATGCACATTCCGGCAAGCGCACCTCTTCGGAGTGCTGCACTACCGTCGAGGACGCACCATCGAGCTCCACCGGCAAGTGCAAGAAGACAATGGCAGCTCCGCCAGAGACGAAGAAAGTGTACGCCAAGGAGGACGGCACTGGTGATACCTTCACCATCAGTGCCACTCTCGACCCTAAATAGGAAAGCGCGCTCATTGCTTTCCTGCGGGTGAATGTCGACGTGTTTGCATGGCAACCGTCTGACATCCCTGGTGTTCCCAGGAAAGTGATTGAGCACCACCTTGCCGTTTGTCCTCATGCGCGGCCCGTCAAGCAGAAGGTCAGGAAGCAGGCAGTGGAGCGCCAAGAATTCATCGCAGAAGAAATCAAGAAGTTGGAAGCAGCAGGCCTTGTCAGAGGAGTGCTCCATCCTACGTGGTTGGCCAATCTTGTAGTCATGCGCAAAGCAAACGGGAAATGGAGACTTTGTATCGATTTTACCGATGTTAACAAAGCTTGTCCCAAAGACCCATTTCCTTTGCCGCGCATTGACCAGATTGTTGACTCCACAGCCGGATGTGATTCGCTTTCATTTCTTGACGCATACTCAGGATACCATCAGATCTTCATGGCAGAAGAGGATGAGGAGAAGACTGCATTTATTACTCCATGTGACACGTACTGTTTCGTACGGATGCCTTTCGGATTAAAAAATGCTGGTTCGACATTTGCGAGAGTAGTCCATGTCGCTCTTGAGCCGCAAATACACAGAAATGTGGAAGCCTACATGGATGACATAGTGGTCAAGAGCAAGGACAAGGCAACTCTGATCCAAGATTTAGAAGAGACCTTTGCAAATTTGCGCAAGATCAGCCTCAAGCTCAACCCAGAGAAGTGTGTGTTTGGAGTTCCCTCCGGCAGGCTTCTCGGGTTCTTCGTATCTCAGCGGGGAATTGAGGCCAATCCCGACAAGATCAAGGCCATTGAGCAGATTGAAGCACCAAAGCGTGTCAAGGATGTGCAAAGACTTGCCGGTTGCGTGGCTGCTCTCAGCAGGTTTATCTCTAGGTCTGCTGAGCGTGCCCTGCCATTTTTCAAATTATTGAAAAAGGCAAGTCCAATGAGATGGACTCCGGAAGCGGAGGCTGCGCTGCAAGACTTGAAGAGATACCTGTCCTCCCCTCCAATACTTGTCGCACCTAAACCACAAGAGAAGTTGCTGCTATATATAGCGGCAACCAATCAAGTGGTTAGTGCTGCGTTAGTAGCGGAGAGGGAGGCAGATGACGAGCCAGCAACCACGACAAGCGCATCCAGCGACAAGCAACAGGCTTCCCCGGCAAGCTCTGGTCCTGACAATGATGGATCTGCGCAGATACACGAGGAGACACAGAAGAAAATGGTGCAGCGCCCAGTTTACTTTGTCAGTTCCCTCCTGCAGGGGGCTAGGTCAAGGTACTCTGGTGTACAGAAATTGCTTTTCGGCCTCCTCATGGCCTTGAGAAAGCTGCGCCATTACTTCCAAGCACATAAGATCACAGTTGTCACTCGCTTTCCGCTGAAGAGGATACTGCAGAATCCAGAAGCGAGAGGCAGGATTGTTGAGTGGGCACTGGAACAGTCAAGCTTTGGCCTCAAGTTTGAGAGCACTTGAACTATTCAGAGCAGAGCATTGGAAGAATTCATAGCAGAATGGACGCCAACACCAGATGAAGAAATTCCAGAGACGAGCATCCCCGTCGATGAAGCAAGCAAAGAGTGGCTGATGTACTTTGATGGTGCCTTCTCGCTGCAAGGCGCCGGCGCTGGCGTGCTGCTTGTCGCACCCGCCGGAGAGCACCTCAAGTACGTAGTCCAGATGCACTTTCCCAAGGAGCAAGCAACAAACAATACTGCAGAGTATGAAGGCTTGCTTGTCGGTCTCAGGATCGCGGCAGACCTTGGGATCAAGAAGCTCATTGTCAGGGGTGACTCACAGCTTGTCGTCCGCCAAGTAAACAAGAGTTACAGAGTCCATTGATGGAAGCTTACGTCGACGAAGTGAGAAAGCTAGAAGAACACTTTGACGGCCTACAAATGGAACATGTTCCAAGAGCTCAGAATGCCATTGCCGATGGCCTGTCAAAGTGCGCCGCACTTAAGTTACCTGTGGAACCAGGGATCTTTGTGCTCAAGCTGACTCAGCCGTCCGTAACGCCATCAACTGGACAGAACAAGAAGAGGAAGTTGGTTTCTGGTGACTACTTGCCGGCAGAGCTTCCCGAAGCCGCCGCCAAGAAGGTCCCCAAAATCAACGCCAAGAACGCTGAGGAGCAGTCTGCTCCGGCAAGCCCTAGGGTTTGTTCCGTTGAAGCAGAAGCTCCCGACAAGTTTTGCTCCGGCAAGCTTGCCGGGGAACGTCAAGCTCCGGCAGAGCTGCAGGTTCTCGCCATAGAAGCGGATGTTCCCGCAGCGGCAGATTTGCCTTTAGTCCTTGTTGTTGAGCCACAAGCTCCAGCATGGGCACAGCAGATTGTCCGTTTCCTTCAGACAGGAGAACTTCCCGAAGAGCAAGAAGAAGTGGAAAGAGTAGCCCGGCAGTCAAGTATGTACCAGTTTGTCGACAAGACACTGTACAGAAGAAGACTCAACGGTGTGAAATTAAAGTGTATTCACCGAGAAGATGGACAAAAGCTGTTGGCAGAAATACATGGAGGCATATGTGGTCACCACATTGGTGCAAGAGCACTTGTCGGCAAAGCATTCCGGCAAGGTTTCTTCTGGCCGACAGCCCTCCAGGATGCAACTGCACAAGTAACCAACTGTGAAGCATGCCAGTTCCATTCCAAACAGATACACCAACCAGCTCAAGCTCTCCAGACGATCCCTTTATCCTGGCCATTTTCGGTCTGGGGGCTCGACATCCTCGGCCCCTTTCCCCGAGCAGTCGGGGGCTTTGAGTACTTGTACGTTGCAATCGACAAGTTCACAAAGTGGCCGGAAGTGGAGCCAGTGAGGAAGGTGACAGCACAGTCAGCAGTCAAGTTCTTCAGGTCGATTGTTTGCCGTTTCGGGATCCCTAACAGGATAATCACCGACAACGGTACATAATTCACGAGCCGCACCTTCATGCAGTACGTCCAAGATCTTGGCGCCAAGGTCTGCTTCGCTTCTGTTGCTCACCCGAGAAGCAACGGTCAAGCGGAGAGGGCAAATGCTGAAGTGCTGCGCGGGCTCAAGACCAGAACTTTCGACAGGCTGCACAAGTGCGGAAGAAACTGGATCGAGGAGCTGCCGGTGGTTCTTTGGTCGATCAGGACGACGCCAAATCGAGCCACTGGCCAGACACCTTTCGCTCTAATCTACGGAGCAGAGGCAGTTATCCCCACGGAACTCGTATACGGGTCACCTCGAGTGCTCGCTTATGATGAGCTTGAGCAAGAGCAGTTGCGACAAGATGACGCGCTACTCCTTGAGGAAGACCGTCTTCAGGCTGCTGTGCGAGCTGCTCGCTACCAGCAAGCTTTGCGCCGCTACCATAGCCGCAAAGTTAATGCCAGAAGTCTCGAGGAAGGCGACCTTGTTCTTCGGCGAGTTTAGTCCGCCAAGAATTCCAACAAGTTGACGCCGAAGTGGGAAGGCCCTTACCGGGTGAAACGAGTCACTAGGCCTGGCGCTGTCCGCCTTGAGACCGAAGATGGCATTCCGGTGAGCAACTCCTGGAACATTGAGCATCTTCGTAAGTTTTACCCGTAAGGCGCGGTTGCCGGAACCTATTCTGGCAAACACCTTTTGTACAAGTCTTGCCGCTGTTGCATGTAATCCTTTGTACAAAGCCGGGCGCAGACCCCGTGCATAAGTAAAACTCATGTGCTCCGCGCATTTTGTCGATTTGATGCTTTCTATTTTTGGCATATATGATCTGACACTTTGTGCAGCACGTACCCCACGGTAAGCAATAACGAGCCGTAAAGCTCCATATCTGTATTGTCTCTTCTTTCTCTTGAAAGGAAGATTCCCCTCGCCCACAAGTTTGCCAGGGGAAAGGAGAAGACGATGGTATGGACCAGGCGTTGTTCAAGAAAGTTTCGCCTTGCCGGGAAGCAAACAATAGAAAAGCTAAGTTGACAAAGTTTGAGCAATCAAATTTTTTAAATCCTAAGTTATCTTCCTTGAACGACCGCATTTTGTATGGAAAACCTGTGCGCAGAGGAACCAACTCGTAGCTAGTTGCGCCCTTACTTTGTTTCGAGTCCGCTCAACAACTTAAGTGAGCTGCAACTAGTTGCGACAAGGTTTCTTGTCGGTAGCGGCACCGCCAGCAGGCTGCTGACGTCCCGCACTCAGCGCTCGCGGCTCAGGTGCCTGCACCGGCAAGTTCCCTAAAAGCGTAGGGTAAAAAGACATACAAAGGGAGGAGTCAAGTAAAGGGAATAACGTTGCAATCATTACCCAGAATAAAAGTTATGTTACAGAGATAGTTTGTCGCAGCTCTAACAGATTGTTTTTATGACATGATAAACAGCAACAAGGAAAGAAGAAATGGGCGGCCTAATCTACGCGATCGCCTTCGACCCTCTTGATCCCGCTCACCTTGTCCACGATGGGTGCGACAAGGGCCTTGAGCTCCTCCAGATCAGCATCTGGCGGCAAGGTCCTGAGGACGTTGGTGAGGCGGCGGCCCGGATTGCGGAAGGCCACCTTCATCAACACTTTCTGAAGAGCTCCCGCGTAGATCTTGCGCAACTCGTCGGCCAGCTGCTTGGGGATTCTCTCCCGGAGTCGCTGGAGGGCCGTCGCCATGCCCTTGAAGAACAGGACGAGATTGGCGCTGGGTTGGAGGTTGTCGTCGAAGGGATACCCGAGATCTTCCATCCCTAGCTGCGCCAACTCCCTGTCAATATCTGTGGCAGCATCCACTAGACTCTCCGTCCAATGCTCCACAGTCTCCTTGAAGGCGTTCTGGGTGGCGGCAACACTCTCCAGCAGCGCCTTGTCGGCCTTAATCTCTTCCTTCAAGGCCGCCTCCCGCTTCTTGGTGCCGTCCAGCGTCTTGGTCAAAGCGGTCAGCTTCAACTCAAAACCCGCGTTGGAGTCCTTGGCGGCGCTGAGCTCTTTTCCCTTCTCGGCAAGTTCGGCTTCTAGCTGCGCCACCTTCGTCTCCAACTCCTTCTTGGTGGCCTCGGCGGCAGCGGCAGCGTCCTCTGCTTGCTTGAGGGCTCCGCCAAGTTTCTCCTCACGCGCGGCAAGCTCCTCCTCATGGGCGTCGAGATTGACTTTCCGCTGCGCCAGCTCGCCCTCCTCCGCGGCTAGCTTCACAGCGGCAAGTCGCTGCCGCTCTTCGACTTCGGCCTTCTCAAGGAGGAAGGCCTTCTGTGCTTCAGCGAGCTGCTCCCGCTCCTCCGCCAGGGATCGGAGAGCTTCCCGATGGAAACCCCCGAGCTCTTCCGCGCGCTTCTCGATATCAGCTCCTGCCTTCGCGACAAGCGCCTCGCGGGATTCCAGCTTAGCTTGCCGCGCGCGGTAGAGCGACATCAACTTCCGCAACAGCCGCTCTTCTTCGGGCTCGTTGTTGCTGCTGCTCGGCGCGTCAACCAACGTCAACCCCGCGGCGGCAAGCACTTCTCCGTCGAAGATCTCCCCCTCGACCGGCGCTCTGGAGCTCGACGCCCAGGGCAGGTTGATGAAGACGTCATCGCCGGCCTTCAGGTAGACACCCGGCTAGGGCTCCTCGGTGCTTGGCGCTGCGGCTTCGGCGGACGGGTCGGCGGTCGGCGTAGCGCCTGGCGCTCCTGCGGCCTCTGGGCCGTCAGTACGATCGCCAGATCCCTCGCCAGTTGCTGCGGTGGCAGCCTTGGCGGCCTCGGCGCTGGCGGGATCACCAGTGCCGGCCGTGTCTTCGGCGGCGACCTCGGTCTCCATCTGCTCCGCAGCAGATGGGCCTGACAGACGGCAAGGGGGGAAGAGTAAAGCAAGAATCCAGCAAAAACCCAACAAAAAGAAGATTAAAAGAAGAAGAATTCAAGGGAAGTTCTGAAGCAAGAGGAGTACCTGCGCCAGTTTCTGCAGTCAGGTTCTCCGCCGTCGAAGGGCCGCTGGCGCTGTCCCTTGCCGGAGAACCCTCCCTTGCCGGACACTTCTCTCTTACCGGGAAGCCCTCCCTTGCCGGAGAATTCTCCCTTGTCGGGGGATTCTCCCTTGGCTCCTGGTGGGGCTGCTCGGCTCCTACATAAGTCAACAAGCAGATATCAGCAAAGACAAGTACCCATACGCGCCTCACAGCGGAAAGTAAATCATACACTTACGCTGGGGGCTGCCCTGGAGAAAAGTCGCCGGATCCGGCAAGGTTGTCTCGGGCGCGCCACCTGCTGTCGCAGTGCCCTCGTCCTCGATGACGATCACCGGGACCTTAGCTCTCTTTGCCGCTCTCTGGGCCAGAGTCCTAAAGAGGAACAGGTTCAGAGAAAAGCAAGTCAGAAACAAGAAAAACAGCAAGGATTGAAGAACTACAAGTACAGCAAGAGAAGCTTACTCTTCTTCTTCTTCCTCGTCGGAGCTGAACGCGGAGAAGTCGAAGTCTGGCTCACGTCCGGCGCGAGGAGGCAGAGGAGTGGCTTCCCTTGGCCGCTTGGCGGGAGCGGTGGCGGTGGTCTGAGACGACCCCACTACGGCTGGAGTAGAAGCGGTGGCCCGGGAGGGCCCCGCTCCAGTTGTCGTCGCAGCGTGAGATGCTCCCGCGGCAACAGTGCTTGCCACGGTGGAGCGTGTCGCGCGGAGCGGCGGCTGTTCGCTCACCTGCTGCTCCGCCACGTCACCAACCTTGCGAAGACGCCTTCTTGGTGGGGATGAAGGCTCTGCTTGCGGCGAGCTGCCCGAAGATGAGGAGGAAGAGGAGTTGATTTCCAGCGAGCCGCTCGTGTCCTTGGCGGGCTCGCTCGGCTCGGCGTCACGCCCGGCAAGCTCCTTCTTGCCGGCGGGCTCCCCTCACTCGGCACGGCTTGCCGCCTCTGCTGCATCTGCCTCCTCCACAGTGAACCCAAACTCGCCCGCGGCCGCGGCTGCCGCTGCCTCCTCCAGCCTAGTGGCAATGAGCGCCATCTCCGCATCCGTGGTGTCGCGGGTGAGGCTGTCCTTCTCGTCGGAGCGGATTGGCACTTCCACCAAGTCGTCGAAGAACTGCTGCACGACGTCGTCTGCGGGCTCCTGCCAAGTAGGCACAATTCCATGCGAGTCGCACTCCGGCATCATCGCACGGATGCGGTCGAGCGAGGAATTGTTGCACAACGGAACGACGCCCCCCGGCAACCTGAAGACTTCGGGATGTTGGGAGTCATACTTGAAGAGCTCCTGCAGCATCGCGTTGAGCTCCAGAACTATGAAGTTAAAATTGAGGCCCGGCCGCAGCCTCATGATGTCTGCCGCGTTCTTGAACTCCCAGGTGGGCCTCCCCCGTTCCTGCAAGGGGGCGATGTGGTGGCGAAGGAAGTCTGCTCCAACAGCGCCAACAGTAAGCCCGGCAAGCCTGAGGCACAGGATCCTGGTGACAGCAATCTTCAGCCTGTCGTCTTCCGGGGCCACGTCGCTCCAATCGCTGTCGCGTGCTACTGGGGTTTGGCGCCGGGTGGTGAATGGTTGCGGGCTCTCTTCGTCAATCCAGCACCAATCAGCTCTCCACTCCTCCCACTTGCCGCGGAATTCTCCCTCCAGATAGGTCTCTTTCTTGCCGGGCATTGAGATCCAGGCAATTCCGCGGGATAGAGGCTCTCCTCTCTCTACTCGGGGTATGAAGAAGTGGCGGAAGAGGGCTACGTTGGGAAGGACTCCGACAAAGTTTTCGCAGAGGTGTGCGAAAACTGCCATGGTCAGGACGGCGTTGGGGGTGAAGTCAAGGAGATGGAATCCGTAGGTATTCATGATGTCGCAGAAAAATTCAGAGAAAGGCGGGCAGAGCCCGCAGTAGAAGAACAATGAGAAGAAGGGGTATCCATTCGGAGCCTTCTTCCAGGCGGCGGCGGGGAGTACCTTTGTGCGCGGGTGCGCACGCGTCTCCGCTGACCAGAAAAGGTAGTAGTTTTCCCTCAGCTCCTTCGCGCCAAGCTTGGGGGGGAAGACGGACCGCTCCTTCCGCAGCGCCGCGAGCCGCTGCGCCTCGGTCGACTTCACGACCTTTCCCTTGTCGGCTTTTGGAGCCATGGCGGAAGCAGTGGAGGAGGTCGACGGCGTTGGTGGTGCTGGTGGCGATGGGGGGGCGGAGCGCTGCTCTCTCTCTCTCTCAGCTTTGGGAAGGCGAGGGAGCGGCGGGGATGCCTGAGATTGGAACAGCAATGGGCAAACGGGCGAACTTCCCCTGTTTCCTCTGCTTATAAAGAGGGAGGGGGCGGACGTTCCGCATTTCCAAATAAAGTAACCACCCATGATCTCTCCCACGACGCCGCATTCGACGCGTGTCGTTCGGGGAGGGCGCGGTGGATACGGAGTGAGATACGGCGTAACCTAGGCCGCGCGTGCCCATGCCCTGTTTTGGGCCTGGCCCAACAGCGCTCGGCACCGTGTATGGCCCAGGCCCGGGGGCTCCTGTCGGTGTACTAGAGTAGGGGTACCCTAGTATCCCGAACTTGTGCACGGACAGTCGCAGCATCCCGTGGCAAGGCTTGCCGGGTGACCGCCAAGGTCCTCCGTGATCCCTTTGGAGCCATTCAAGAACAAAGTATCCAAGTCAAAGAGACAAGACCCTGGCAAGAGGAGCTTGCCGGGAAGGCCAACCAAGGCACTTCAAGGAACTTGCCGCGGCGCACCACGCGTCCCGGCAAGGCCCGGCGAGCGACAAGCTCCCGGGTGCGACAAGACAACAACCGCGGCAAGGCGCTTGCCGCGGCAAGACACCACTGTGCCCATGCTCCAGCACATCCACCAACGTGTCGCTCTGGGACCCCCCCGGGCGTACGTGGCGGGAGGCTGTGCAGCTTGCGGTGCGCGGTGGCAAGCAGCGCTGACAAGATCGCCATCGTGGCGAGCGGTGGCGCCCCTGACGGTCCCTTTCTGCACTGTTTAGGCGACACAGACGGGCATTTAAGGCTCTTGTCCCCTGCCGTCAGGGTTAGGTATGATACACTGTAGCAGGTAGCTGTGCCTACCGCAGCACCTTTCCATTTTTTCCCTTTGCCTCCGTTGCCACCTGTCGGTGACCCCTTGAGCATATAAAAGGAGGCCCATGCGCAACGTAGAGGGGGGTTAGCTAGTTCAAGGACACTCACGCTCGGTCTCGCTAGCTGCTGGTGTGTAATGTAGCACTCCGCGCTCCTGAGCAAGAAATCAATACAAACCACAAAGCAGGAGTAGGGTTTTACGCATCCGTGCGGCCCGAACCTGGGTAAATCGCTCGCGTGCATCGCCTCGATTTGCTCTTTGCATGATCTCCGCCCCCGCCGAACCGAAAGGGACTCGGTCCGCCGGTCCCATAGGTGCCCGTGGATCAGTACCCCGGCAAGGACTTTCTTAAGAAAATATTCTTAAAAAACACTTTAGAAAGAAGTTTCATAAGTAAATTATCTTCGGAAGCACTTTGTTAAGAAGTTTCTTAAGTAAAGTTCCTTCTGACACATTTTCTTAAGATGTTTCTTAAGGCAATTTTCTTAGGAAGCCCTTTCTTGAGAAGTTTCTTAAGAAAAGTTCGTTCTGACGCATTTTCTAAAACAGTTTCTTAAGGAATTTTTCTTCGTAGGCACTTTCTTAAGAATTTTCTTAGGAAAAGTTTCATCCGACGCATTATCTAAAGAAGTTTCTTAAGGAAATTTTCTTAGGAAGCACTTTCTCAAGAATTTTCTTGAGAAAACTTTCTTTTGACCCATTTTCTTAAGAAGATACTTAAGGAAATTTTCTTATGAAGTGCTTTTTTAAGATGTTTGTAAAGGACATTTTCTGCAGAAGAAGTTTCTTATGAAAAGTTTCTTCCAATGCATTTTCTTAAGATGTTTGTTAAGGAATTTTCTTAGGAACGCCTTTCTTAAGATGTTTCTTAAGAAATGTTTGCTTTGACACATTTTCTAAAGAAGTTTCCTAAGGAAATTTTCTTCATAAGCACTTTCTTAAGAAGTTTCTTATGAAGTTTCCTAAGAAAAGTTTCTCCCCGATGCATTTTCTAAAGAAGGTCCTTCAATTTTTTTTTCTAAGGAAGCACTTCCTTAAGAAGTTTCATAAGAAAATTTTCTTAGGAAGCACATTCTAAGAAACTTTCTTAAGAGAAGTTTTCTCCGACGCATTTTCTTAATAAGATTATTGAGGAAATTTTCATAGGGAGCCCTTTCTTAAGAAGTTTCTTAAGGAAATTTCTTCGGAAGAACTTTCTTAAGAAGTTTATTAAGGGAATTTTCTTAGGAAGCATTTTTTTGAAGAAGTTTCTTAAGAAAATTTTCTTCGGAACAACTGTCTTAAGAAGTCTCTTAAGAAAAGTTTATCCCAGCACATTTTCTTATGATGTTTCTTAAGGAAATTTTCTGAGGAAGCCCTTTCGTGGGAAGTTTCTTAAGAAAAGTTTCTTTTTACACATTTTGTAAAGAAGATTTCTTAATGAAATCTTTTCTGGAAGCACTTTATTATGTAGTTTCTTGGGAAACATTTCTTCCGATGCATTTTCTAAAGAAGGTTCTTAAGAAAATTTTCTAAGTAAGCACTTTCTTAAGAAATTTTATAAGAAGAGTTTATACCATCGTATTTCCTTCATAAGGTTCTTAAGGAAATTTTCTTAGGAAGCACATTCTTAAGAACTTTTTGAGAGAAGTCTTCTCTAACGCATTTGCTTAAGGAGATTATTAAGGAAATTTTCATAGGAAGCACTTTTTGAAGAAGTTTTTTTAAAGAAATTTTCTTTGGAAGCACTTTCTTAACAAGTATCTCAAGAAAAAAAAAATTCACACGCATTTTCTAAAGAAGTTTCTTAAGAAAAGTTTCTTAAAGATATTTCTTCTAATGCATTTTCTTAAAAAAATTCTTAAGGAAATTTTCTTCGGAAGGAATTTCTTAAGAAAATATTCTTAGGAAACAGTTTAGAACGAAGTTTCATAAGTAAATTATCTTTGGAAGCACTTTATTAAGAAGTTTCTTAAGAAAAGTTCACTCTGACACATTTTCTTAAGATGCTTCTTAAGGCAATTTTCTTAGGAAGCCATTTCTTGAGAAGTTTCTTAAGAAAAGTTCATTCTGAGGCATTTTGTAAAAAAGTTTTTTAAGGAATTTTTCTTCGTAGGCACTTTCTTAAGAATTTTCTTAGGAAAACTTTCATCTGACGCATTATCTAAAGAAGTTTCTTAAGGAAATTTTCTTAGGAAGGACTTTCTTAAGAATTTTCTTAAGAAAACTTTCTTTTGACCCGTTTTCTTAAGAAGATACTTAAGGAAATTTATTTAGGAATTGCTTTTTTAAGATGTTTGTAAAGGACATTTTCTTCAGAAGAAGTTTCTTATGAAAAGTTTCTTCCAACGCATTTTCTTAAGATGTTTCTTAAGGAATTTTCTTAGGAAGGCCTTTCTTAAGATGTTTCTTAAGAAATGTTTGTTTTAACACATTTTCTAAAGAAGTTTCCTAAGGAAATTTTCTTCATAAGCACTTTCTTAAGAAGTTTTTATGAAGTTCCCTAAGAAAAGTTTCTCCCGATGCATTTTCTATAGAAGGTCCTTAAATATTTTTTTCTAAGGAAGCACTTTCTTAAGAAGTTTCATAAGAAAATTTTCTTAGGAAGCACATTCTAAGAAACTTTCTTAAGAGAAGTTTTCTCTGACGCATTTTCTTAAGAAGATTATTGAGGAAATTTTGATAGGAAGCCCTTTCTTAAGAAGTTTCTTAAGGAAATTTCTTCGGAAGAACTTTCTTAAGAAGTTTATTAAGGGAATTTTCTTAGGAAGAATTTTTTGAAGAAGTTTCTTAAGAAAATTTTCTTTGGAACAACTGTCTTAAGAAGTCTCTTAAGAAAAGTTTATTCCAGCACATTTTCTTATGATGTTTCTTAAGGAAATTTTCTGAGGAAGCCCTTTCGTCGGAAGTTCCTTAAGAAAAGTTTCTTTTTACACATTTTGTAAAGAAGATTTCTTAATGAAATCTTTTCTGGAAGCACTTTATTATGTAGTTTCTTGGGAAACATTTCTTCCGATGCATTTTCTAAAGAAGGTTCTTAAGAAAATTTTCTAAGTAAGCACTTTCTTAAGAAGTTTTATAAGAAAAGTTTATTCCGCCGTATTTCCTTAAGAAGGTTATTAAGGAAATTTTGTTAGGAAGCACATTCTTAAGAACTTTTTGAGAGAAGTCTTCTCTGACGCATTTGCTTAAGGAGATTATTAAGGAAATTTTCAAAGGAAGCACTTTTTGAAGAAGTTTTTTTAAAGAAATTTTCTTTGGAAGCACTTTCTTAACAAGTATCTCAAGAAAAAATTCTTCACACGCATTTTCTAAAGAAGTTTCTTAAGAAAAGTTTCTTAAAGATATTTCTTCTAATGCATTTTCTTAAAAAATTTCTTAAGGAAATTTTCTTCGGAAGGAATTTCTTAAGAAAATATTCTTAGGAAACAGTTTAGAACGAAGTTTCATAAGTAAATTATCTTCGGAAGCACTTTGTTAAGAAGTTTCTTAAGAAAATTTCACTCTGACACATTTTCTTAAGATGTTTCTTAAGGCAATTTTCTTAGGAAGCCCTTTCTTGAGAAGTTTCTTAAAAAAAGATCGTTCTGAGGCATTTTGCAAAAAAGTTTTTTAAGGAATTTTTCTTCGTAGGCACTTTCTTAAGAATTTTCTTAGGAAAACTTTCATCTGACGCATTATCTAAAGAAGTGTCTTAAGGAAATTTTCTTAGGAAGGACTTTCTTAAGAATTTTCTTAAGAAAACTTTCTTTTGACCCGTTTTCTTAAGAAGATACTTAAGGAAATTTATTTAGGAAGTGCTTTTTAAGATGTTTGTAAAGGACATTTTCTTCACAAGAAGTTTCTTATGAAAAGTTTCTTCCAACGCATTTTCTTAAGATGTTTCTTAAGGAATTTTCTTAGGAAGGCCTTTCTTAAGATGTTTCTTAAGAAATGTTTGTTTTGACACATTTTCTAAAGAAGTTTCCTAAGGAAATTTTCTTCATAAGCACATTCTTAAGAAGTTTCTTATGAAGTTTCCTAAGAAAAGTTTCTCCCGATGCATTTTCTATAGAAGGTCCTTAAATTTTTTTTCTAAGGAAGCACTTTCTTAAGAAGTTTCATAAGAAAATTTTCATAGGAAGCACATTCTAAGAAACTTTCTTAAGAGAAGTTTTCTCCGACGCATTTTCTTAAGAAGATTATTGAGGAAATTTTCATAGGAAGCCCTTTCTTAAGAAGTTTCTTAAGGAAATTTCTTCAGAAGAACTTTCTTTAGAAGTTTATTAAGGGAATTTTCTTAGGAAGCATTTTTTGAAGAAGTTTCTTAAGAAAATTTTCTTTGGAACAACTGTCTTAAGAAGTCTCTTAAGAAAAGTTTATTCCAGCACATTTTCTTATGATGTTTCTTAAGGAAATTTTCTGAGGAAGCCCTTTCTTGGGAAGTTTCTTAAGAAAAGTTTCTTTTTACATATTTTGTAAAGAAGATTTCTTAATGAAATCTTTTTTGGAAGAACTTTATTATGTAGTTTCTTGGGAAACATTTCTTCCGATGCATTTTCTAAAGAAGGTTCTTAAGAAAATTTTCTAATTAAGCACTTTCTTAAGAAGTTTTATAAGAAGAGTTTATTACGCCGTATTTCCTTAAGAAGGTTCTTAAGGAAATTTTCTTAGCAAGCACATTCTCAAGAACTTTCTTGAGAGAAGTCTTCTCCGACGCATTTGCTTAAGGGGATTATTAAGGAAATTTTCATAGGAAGCACTTTTTGAAGAAGTTTTTTTAAAGAAATTTTCTTTGGAAGCACTTTCTTAACAAGTATCTCAAGAAAAGTTTCTTCACACGCATTTTCTAAAGAAGTTTCTTAAGAAAAGTTTCTTAAAGATATTTCTTTTGACACATTTTCTTAAAAAATTTCTTAAGGAAATTTTCTTCAGAAGGAATCACTTAAGAAAATATTCTTAGGAAACACTTTAGAAAGAAGTTTCATAAGTAAATTATCTTCGGAAGCACTTTGTTAAGAAGTTTCTTAAGAAAAGATCATTCTGACACATTTTCTTAAGATGTTTCTTAAGGCAACTTTCTTAGGAAGCCATTTCTTGAGAAGTTTCTTAAGAAAAGTTCGTTCTGAGGCATTTTGTAAAAAAGTTTTTTAAGGAATTTTTCTTCGTAGGCACTTTCTTAAGAATTTTTTTAGGAAAAGTTTCATCTGACGCATTATCTAAAGAAGTTTCTTAAGGAAATCTTAGGAAGGACTTTCTTAATAATTTTGTTTAGAAAACTTTCTTTTGACCCGTTTTCTTAAGAAGATACTTAAGGAAATTTTCTTAGGAAGTGCTTTTTTAAGATGTTTGTAAAGGACTTTCTTAAGAAGTTTATTATGGGAATTTTCTTAGGAAGCATTTTTTGAAGAAGTTTCTTAAGAAAATTTTCTTTGGAACAACTGTCTTAAGAAGTCTCTTAAGAAAAGTTTCTTCTAGCACATTTTCTTATGATGTTTCTTAAGGAAACTTTCTGAGGAAGAACTTTCTTGGGAAGTTTCTTAAGAAAAGTTTCTTTTTACACATTTTGTAAAGAAGATTTATTAATGAAATCTTCTTTGGAAGCACTTTATTATGTAGTATCTTGGGAAACATTTCTTCCGATGCATTTTCTAAAGAAGGTTCTTAAGAAAATTTTCTAAGTAAGCACTTTCTTAAGAAGTTTTATAAGAAGAGTTTATTTCGCCGTATTTCCTTAAGAAGGTTCTCAAGGAAATTTTCTTAGGAAGGACATTCTTAAGAACTTTCTTGAGAGAAGTCTTCTCTGACGCGTTTGCTTAAGGAGATTATTAAGGAAATTTTCATAGGATGCACTTTTTGAAGAAGTTTTTTTAAAGAAATTTTCTTTGAAAGCACTTTCTTAACAAGTATCTCAAGAAAAAATTCTTCACACGCATTTTCTAAAGAAGTTTCTTAAGAAAAGTTTCTTAAATATATTTCTTCTAACACATTTTCTTAAAAAGTTTCTTAAGGAAATTTTCTTCAGAACGACTTTCTTAAGAAAATATTCTTAGGAAACACTTTAGAAAGAAGTTTCATAAGTAAATTATCTTCAGAAGCACTTTGTTAAGAAGTTTCTTAAGAAAAGTTCCTTCTGACACATTTTCTTAAGATGTTTCTTAAGGCAATTTTCTTAGGAAGCCATTTCTTGAGAAGTTTCTTAAGAAAAGTTCGTTCTGAGGCATTTTCTAAAAAAGTTTTTTAAGGAATTTTTCTTCGTGGGAACTTTCTTAAGAATTTTCTTAGGAGAAGTTTCATCTGACGCATTATCCAAAGAAGTTTCTTAAGGAAATTTTCTTAGGAAGGACTTTCTTAGGAATTTTCTTAAGAAAACTTTCTTTTGACCCGTTTTCTTAAGAAGATACTTAAGGAAATTTTCTTAGGAAGTGCTTTTTAAAGATGTTTGTAACGGACATTTTCTTCAGAAGAAGTTTCTTATGACAAGTTTCTTCCGAGGCATTTTCTTACGATGTTTCTGAAGGAATTTTCTTAGGAAGGCCTTTCTTGAGATGTTTCTTATGAAATGTTTATTCTGACACATTTTCTAAAGAAGTTTACTTAAGGAAATTTTCTTCATAAGCACTTTCCGAAGAAGTTTCTTATGAAGTTTCCTAAGAAAAGTTTCTCCCGATGCGTTTTCTAAAGAAGGTCCTTAAGGAAATTTTCTAAGGAAGCCGTTTCTTAGGAAGTTTCATAATAAATTTTCTTAGGAAGCACATTCTAAGAAACATTCTTAAGATAAGTTTTTTCCGACACATTTTCCTAAGAAGATTATTGAAGAAATTTTCATAGGAAGCCCTTTCTTAAGAAGTTTCTGTCGGGGGACTGATCCACGAACACCTATGGGACCGGCGGACCGAGTCCCTTTCGGTTCGGCGGGGGCGAGTGTCGCACGAAGAGCGGATCGAGGCGAAGCACACGAGCAATTTACCCAGGTTCGGGCCGCACGGATGCGTAAAACCCTACTCCTGCTTTGTGGTTTGTATTGAGTTCTTGCTTGGGAGCGCGGAGTGCTACCGTACACCCCAGCCGCTAACGAGACCGAGCGTGAGTGTTCTCTTCCTCCTTCTTTTTCCGAACCCCCCCCCCCCCACCCCCGCACGTTGCACATGGGCCTCCTTTTATATGCTTAAGGGGTCACCGACAGGTGGCAACGTAGACAAGGGTAAAAATGGAAAGGCTTTGCGGTAGGTACAGCTACCTGCTACAGTGTATCATACCTAACCCTGACGGTAGGGGACAAGGGCATTAAATGCCCATATGCGTCGCCTAAATAGTGCAAAAGGGACCGTCAGGGACGCCACTGCTCGCCACGATGGCAATCTTGTCAGCGCCACTTGCTACCGCGCACCGCTGGCTGCACAGCCTCTAGCCACGTACGCCTGGAAGGGTCCCAGAGCGACATGTTGGTGGATGTGCTGGAGCGCGGACACAGAGTGGTGGCTTGCCGCGGCAAGCGCCTTGCCGCGGTCGTTGTCTTGTTGCGTCCGGGAGCTTGTCGCTCACCGGGCCTTGCCGGGACGCGTGGCGTGTCGCGCCAAGTTCCTTGAGATGCCTTGGTTGGCCTTCCCGGCAAGCTCCTCTTGCCGGGGTCTTATAGATGCCTTGGTTGGCCTTCCCGGCAAGCTCCTCTTGCCGGGGTCTTGTAGATGCCTTGGTTGGCCTTCCCGGCAAGCTCCTCTTGCCGGGGTCTTGTCTCCTTGGCTTGGATACTTTGTCCTTGAATGGCTCCAAAGGAACCACGGAGGACCTTGGCGGTCACCCGGCAAGCCTTGCCGCGGGATGCTGCCACTGCCCGTGCACAAGTTAGGGATACTAGGGTACCCCTACTCTAGTACACCGATAGGAGCCCCCGGGCCTGGGCCATACACGGTGCCGAGCGCTGTTGGGCCAGGCCCAAAACAGGGCACGGGCACGCGCGGCCTAGGTTACGCTGTATCTCTCCCCGTATCCACCGCGCCCTCCCCGAACGGCACGCGTTGAATGCGGCATCGTGGGAGAGATCGTGGGTGGTTTCTTTATTCGGAAAGGCGGAACGTCCGCCCCCCTCCCTCTTTATAAGCAGGGGGAACGAAGGTGGCGCAGCTGGAGGCCGATCTCAAGGTGAGTGGCGAAGAGCTTAGCGCCGCCAAGGACTCCAACGCAGATCTTGAGTTGAAGCTGACCACTTTGACCAAGACGCTGGAAGGCGCCAAGGAGCAGGAGGTGGCCTTGAAGGAGGAGATCAAGGCCGACAAGGCGCTATTAGAGAGTGCTGCCGCCGCCCAGAATGCTTTTAGGGAGAATGTGGAGCACTGGACGGAGGGTCTCGTGAATGTCGCCACCGACATTGACAGGGAGCTGGCGCAGCTGGGGATGGAGGACCTCGGGTGTCCCTCCGACGAGAACCTCCAACCCAGCGCCAAGCTCATCTTGTTCTTCAAAGGCGTGGCGACGGCCCTCCAGCGACTCCGGGAGAGGATCCCAAAGCAGCTGGCCGACGAGTCATGCAAGATCTGCGCGGGAGCCCTTCAAAAGGTGTTGGTGAAGGTGGCCTTCCGCAACCCGGGCCTCAACCTCACCAACGTCCTCAAGACCTTGCCGCCGGATGCTAATCTGGAGGCGCTCAAGACCCTTGTCACACCCATTGTGGACAAGGTGAGCGGGATCAAGAGGATTGAGGGCGATCACGTAGATTAGGCCGCCCGTTTTCTTCTTTTCTTGTCGCTGCTGGTCATGTTATGGGAACAATCTGTTAGAGCTGCGACAAGCTACCTTGTAATATAACTCTATTCTGGGTAATGATTGCAATGTTATTCCCTTTACTTGATTCCTCCCTTTGTATGTTTTTGCCCTACGCTTTTAGGGAACTTGCCGGTGCAGGCACCTTAGCCGCGAGCGCTGAGTGCGGAACGTCAGCAGCCTGCTGGCGGTGCTGCTACCGACAAGAAACCTTGTCGCAACTAGTCGCAGCTCACTTAAGTTGTTGAGCGGACTCGAAACAAAGTAAGGGCGCAACTAGCTACGAGTTGATTCCTCCGCGCACAGGTTTTCCATACAAAGTGCGGTCGTTCAAGGGAGATAACTTAAAAATTTTAAAAATCTGATTGCTCAAACTTTGGCAACTTATCTTTTCTGTTGTTTGCTTCCCGGTAAGGCGAAACTTTCTTGAACGACGCCTGGTCCATATTATTGTCTTCTCCTTTCCCCCTAGCAAACTTGTGGGCGAGGGAACCTTCCTTTCCTTGAGAAAAAAGAAAGAAGAGAAAATAAAGATATGGAGCCTTACGGCTCGTTATTGCTTACCGGGGAGTAGGTGCTGCACAAAGTGTCAGATCACATATGCAAAAAATAGAAATCATGAAATTGACAAGATGTGCTGAGCACATGAGCTTTACTTATGCACGGGGTCTGCGCCCGGCTTTGTACAAAGGATTACATGTAACAGCGGCAAGACTTGTACAAAAGGTGGTTGCCGGAACAGGTTCCGGCAACCGCGCCTTACGGGTAAAACTTACGAAGATGCTCAATGTTCCAGGAATTGCTCACCGGAATGCTATCTTCGGTCTCAAGGCGGACAGCGCCAGGCCTAGTGACTCATTTCACCCGGTAAGGGCCTTCCCACTTCGGCGTCAACTTGTTGGAATTCTTGGCGGACTGAACACGCCGAAGAACAAGGTCGCCTTCCTCGAGACTTCTGGCGTTAAATTTGCGGCTATGGTAGCAGCGCAAAGCTTGCTGGTAGCGAGCAGCTCGCACAGCAGCCTGAAGACGGTCTTCCTCAAGGAGCAACGCGTCATCTTGTCGCAGCTGCTCTTGCTCAAACTCATCATAAGCGAGCACTCGAGGTGACCCGTATACAAGTTCCGTGGGGAGAACTGCCTCTGCTCCATAGACTAGAGCGAAAGGTGTCTAGCCAGTGGCTCGATTTGGCATCGTCCTGATCGACCAAAGAACCACCGGCAGCTCCTCGATCCAGTTTCTTCCGCACTTGTGCAGCCTGTCGAATGTCCTGGTCTTGAGCCCACGCAGCACTTCAGCATTTGCCCTCTCCGCTTGACTGTTGCTTCTCGGGTGAGCAACAGAAGCGAAGCAGACCTTGGCGCCAAGATCTTGGACGTACTGCATGAAGGTGCGGCTCGTGAATTGTGTATCGTTGTCGGTGATTATCCTATTAGGGATCCCGAAGCGGTAAACAATCGACCTGAAGAACTTGACTGCTGACTGTGCTGTCACCTTCATCACTGCTTCCACTTCCGGCCACTTTGTGAACTTGTCGATTGCAACGTACAAGTACTCAAAGCCCCCGACTGCTCGGGGAAAGGGGCCAAGGATGTCGAGCCCCCAGACCGAAAATGGCCAGGATAAAGGGATCGTCTGGAGAGCTTGAGCTGGTTGGTGTATCTGCTTGGAATGGAACTGGCACGCTTCACACTTGGTTACTTGTGCAGTTGCATCCTGGAGGGCTGTCGGCCAAAAGAAACCTTGCCGGAATGCTTTGCCGGTAAGTGCTCTTGCGCCAATGTGGTGACCACATATGCCTCCATGTATCTCTGCCAACAGCCTTTGTCCGTCTTCCCGGTGAATACACTTCAATTTCACACCGTTGAGTCTTCTTCTGTACAGTGTGTTGTCGACAAACTGGTACATACTTGACTACCGGGCTACTCTTTCCGCTTCTTCTTGCTCTTCGGGAAGTTCTCCTGTCTGAAGGAAACGGACAATCTGCTGTGCCCATGCTGGAGCTTGTGGCTCGACAACAAGGACTAAAGACAAATCTGCTGCTACGGGAACATCCGCTTCTACGGCGAGAACCTGCGGCTCTGCCGGAGCTTGACGTTCCCCGGCAAGCTTGCCGGAGCAAAACTTGTCGGGAGCTTCTGCTTCAATGGAACAAACCCTAGGGCTTGCCGGAGCAGACTGCTCCTCAGCGCTCTTGGCATTGATCCTGGGGACCTTCTTGGCGGCAGCTTCGGGAAGCTCTGCCGGAAAATGGTTACCAGAAATCAACTTCCTCTTCTTGCTCTGTCCAGTTGATGGCGTTACAGACGGTCGAGTCAGCTTGAGCACAAAGATCCCTGGTTCCACAGGTAACTTAAGTGCGGCGCATTTTGATAGGCCATCGGCAATAGCATTCTGAGCTCTTGGAACATGCTCCATCTGTAGGCCGTCAAAGTGCTCTTCTAGCTTTCTCACTTCGTCGACGTAGGCTTCCATCAACGGACTCTGATAGCTCTTGTTCACTTGGCGGACGACAAGCTGCGAGTCACCCCTGACAATGAGCTTCTTGATCCCAAGGTCTGCCGCGATCCTGAGACCGGCAAGCAAGCCTTCATACTCTGCAGTATTGTTTGTCGCTTGCTCCTTGGGAAAGTGCATCTGGACTACATACTTGAGGTGCTCTCCAGTGGGTGCGACAAGCAGCACGCTAGCGCCGGCGCCTTGCAGCGAAAAGGCACCATCAAAGTACATCAGCCACTCTTTGCTTGCTTCTTCAACGGGGATGCTCGTTTCTGAAATTTCTTCATCTGGTGTTGGCGTCCATTCTGCTATGAATTCTGCCAATGCTCTGCTTTGGATAGTTGAAGTACTCTCAAACTTGAGGCCAAAGCTTGACAGTTCCAGTGCCCACTCAACAATCCTGCCTGTCGCTTCTGGATTCTGTAGTATCCTCTTCAGCGGAAAGCGAGTGACAACTGTGATCTCATGTGCTTGGAAGTAATGGCGCAGCTTTCTCGAGGCCATGAGAAGGCCAAAAAGCAATTTCTGCACGCAAGAGTACCTTGACCTAGCCCCCTGCAGAAGGGAACTGACAAAGTAAACTGGGCGCTACACCATTCTCTTCTGTATCTCTTCGCGCGTCTGCGCAGATCCATCCTTGTCGGGACTAGAGCTTGTCGGGGAAGCCCCCTGCTTGTCGCTGGATGCGCCTGCCGTGGTTGCTGGCTCGTCATCTGCCTCCCTCTCTGCCACTAACGCAGCACTAACCACTTGATTGGTTGCCGCTATATACAGTAGCAACTTCTCTTGTGGCTTAGGTGCGACAAGTGTTGGAGCGGAAGACAGGTATCTCTTCAAGTCTTGCAGCACAGCCTCCGCTTTCGGAGTCCATTTCATTGGACCTGCCTTTTTCAATATTTTGAAAAACGGCAGGGCGCGCTCAGCAGACCTAGAGATAAACCTGCTGAGAGCAGCCACGCAACCGGCAAGTCTTTGTACATCCTTGACGCGCTTTGGTGCTTCAATCTGCTCAATGGCCTTGATCTTGTCGGGATTGGCTTCGATTCCCGGCTGAGACATGAAGAATCCGAGAAGCTTGCCAGAGGAGACTCCAAACACACACTTCTTGGGGTTGAGCTTGAGGCTGATCTTGCGCAGATTTGCAAAGGTCTCGTCTAAATCTTGAATCAGAGTTGCCTTGTCCTTGCTCTTGACCACTATGTCATCCATGTAGGCTTCCACATTTCTGTGTATTTGTGGCTCAAGAGCGACATGGACTACCCTTGCAAATGTTGAACCAGCGTTCTTTAAACCGAAAGGCATCCGTATGAAACAGTACGTGCCACATGGAGTGATGAATGCGGTCTTCTCCTCATCCTCTTCTGCCATGAAGATCTGATGGTATCCTGAGTATGCGTCAAGAAATGAAAGCAAGTCACATCCGGCCGTGGAGTCAACAATCTGGTCAATGCGCGGCAAAGGAAATGGGTCTTTGGGACAAGCTTTGTTAACATCGGTAAAGTCGATACAAAGTCTCCATTTCCCGTTTGCCTTGCGCACGACTACAGGATTGGCCAACCACGTAGGATGGAGCACTCCTCTAACAAGGCCTGCTGCTTCCAACTTCTTGATCTCTTCTGCGATAAATTCTTGGCGCTCCACTGCTTGCTTCCTGACCTTCTGCTTGACGGGCTGCGCATGAGGACAAACGGCAAGATGGTGCTCAATTACTTTCCTGGGAACACCGGGGATGTCAGACGGTTGCCACGCAAACACGTCGACGTTCGCCCACAGGAAAGCAGTGAGCGCGCTTTCCTATTTAGGGTCGAGAGTGGCACTGATGGTGAAGGTCCCACCAGTGCCGTCCTCCTTGGCGGACACCTTCTTGGTCTCTGGCGGAGCTGCCATTGTCTTCTTACTCTTGCCGGTGGAGCTCGATGGTGCGTCCTCGACGGCAGCGCAGCACTCCGAAGAGGTGCGCTTGCCGGAGTGGGCATCAGAACTCTTGCCGGACTTGGTCTTCTTCTTCCCCCTGGGAGCTTCAATGGCAGGTGACTTGCGATCTGTTGCGGCTGCCGCTTCCCGGTAGATCTTGTCGGCGCAGATAAGAGCGTCCTTCTTGTCGCCAGGGACGGAGATGACGCTTATCGGGCCTGGCATCTTCAGCATGTTATATGCGTAGTGAGAGGTTGCCATGAACTTGGCAAGTGCTGGACAGCCGAGTATCCCATTGTAAGGCAATGGAAAATCGGCAACGTCAAAAGTGATCCTCTCAGTCCTGAAGTTCACCTCGCTGCCAAATGTTACTGGCAACGTGACCTTCCCCTTTGGCTTGCTCCTTCCCGGGCTGATTCCTTGGAATGTGCCGGTCTCTTCAAGCTTGCTGTCAGGGATCTGGAGTTTCTGGAGTACAGCGGAGGAGATCAGGTTCAAGCCGGCCCCGCCGTCAACTAGCATCTTAGTGACCTTGAGGTTGCGGATAGTTGGTGAAACCAACATTGGCAAGCACCCGACCGCATTTGTGCGATCAGGGTGGTCCTCAATATCAAAGATGATAGGCGTGCTGGACCATTTCAGAAGCTTGCGTGATTCGACAGGTGGTTCCACTGCATTGACTTCCCGCACCCACTGCTTGAGTTGGTGGTGCGAAGTATGCAGAGAAGCACCGCCGTCAACGCACAAGACCTCTGTGGCTTTCTGGAACTCCTGCTCACTGGTCTCGACATCATCCATGTCTTCATTGTCGTCGTCATCTTCATCCTTTTCGCGGCCGCGGGGAGGTCTGTATCCTTGCCGCTGCTTGGCCTTGCCGCGGCGTCCTCCCCGGCCGGCGCACTTCTTGCTGGATTCTCCAGCACCTCCTTGGGCCCTCTCCTTGTCGCGTCGCTCGTATTCAGCCTTTTGCTGCTGGACAAGCTGCTCGACCTTCTTGCAGCTCTGGAGGTAATGGCCCTTGGTGTGGTGGATCTTGCAGTACTGCTTGTCGGTGCCGTCCTGCTTGTCGGCGGCCGCCACAGCCTGGCAGTTGGTGCATGCGGCAATCTCCTTGCCGGAGCTACCAGCTTTGGCTTTCTTGGCGCCACCTTCGTTGGCAGACTGCTCAACGACTAGCACATCTTTGCCTTTCTTCTTCCTGTTGTTTCGCCGCCGGTTTTTCTTTGCTAGGGCAGCATCCTCGCTGTCAGATCCTCCTGCTCCTGTATTCTCTCCGGGGAGTTTCCTCCCTTCCTCAGCACGTGCACACTTGTCGGCCAGGGCGTACAGCTCACTGACGTCTCTGATCTTGCACATCGCCATCTCCTCCCGCATCCTGCGGTTACGCACGTTCTAATGGAACGCGCTGATGACCGCGGCAGGGTGGACATCTGGGATGTTGTGCTGTACACGGCTGAATCTCTGAATGTACTTGCGCAGGGGCTCTCCTTCCTTCTGGGCGAGCAGATGAAGGTCACTCTCTAGGCCATGAGGTTTGTGGTCGCCTGTAAAGGCGCCGACAAACTGATGGCATAGGTCTGCCCAGGAGGATATGGAGTTATCCGGCAAGTGCATGAGTCAGGACCTGACGTTGGGCTTGAGTACCAGTGGGAAGTAGTTGGCAAGGATCTTGTCGTCCCACCCCCCGGCAGCTTGCACCGCGATGGTGTAGATGCTGAGGAACTCTGACGGATGCGACTTGCCGTCGTACTTCTCTTGTACATCTGGCTTGAAATTCTTCGTGCTAGGCCACTAGACTTGCCGCAGCTCACGAGTAAACGCAGGGCAACCTACCGCGTACAGCAAGCTGCCTGGTTCCCCTGGCGCATGCATGTCGACAGAGGGCCCAGCGCGCTGGTCCGATTGACGTCGCGCTTCTCTCCGGCGCTCGATGCGAGTACGAGCGTCTTCTTGCTGTCGTTCGTGAAGAACTTGGCGCTGATCGTGACGAGCTCATGGATCTGATGACGCGGTGGAGTCACTGTCGAGGTGGATCCGGCGAGTCGGCGATCTTGGCCTTCGGGGCGGAGAGTGCACAGTGGTTGCACCCCCACCGGTCTTGTCGTCACCGGCTCGTGCCTGGCTGACTTGCCGCGGCTGCGACGTGCTCGGCTGCCGTTGAGTGTCGCCGTTGGCGAAGCCGATGAGACTCTGAATGGTGGCCCTCCAGTCGTCGATCTTGTCTGCCGTTGGAGGGTAGTCCAGGAGCAGTTGAGCTCACGCCAAAGCTTCTGCTGTAGTGGCGGGTGGCGGTGGCAAACGGTGCGAGGAGCGGGATATGCTCGGACTTCTAACTATGTTAGAAGGAGCAGTATCCCGTCCAGGCGACCGTGCCTCGCTCGTGCCAGCATGTTGGCGTGCATGCTGGTCTTAAGCACTCCGAGATCCACCAGCTCGATCTTGGTCCAGCAAACGCATGGTACCGTGAGTACCATGACGCTGCCGGTCCCGCGCCTCCTAAGATGGGCGCGGTGCATGTACGGACGCCGAGGCCTTGGAGTGCGCCCGGTCGTTGTGGGAGCCGGCTACGCCGCCAATGGGCAGCGCGGCCTTGTCCTTGGACCTGGCAGCACCGTGAGCTCCCTCGCCGCCGCCCGTTCTTCCGCCAGCGTCTGCCCCATCAGCCGTTTGCTCCGGCGGTGGTGGGTACGGCGCGGACGGAGCAGCCGCCTCCGAAGCCTTCTTCTTCGGCGGCATGTCAATGAAGATGATGAAGATCTAGCTCGTGTGAACGACGGATCTGGTTCACACAACCTCGACGCCCCTACCTGGCGCGCCAAAGATGTCGGGGGACTGATCCACGAACACCTATGGGACCGGCGGACCGAGTCCCTTTCGGTTCGGCGGGGGCGAGGGTCGCACGAAGAGCGGATCGAGGCGAAGCACACGAGCAGTTTACCCAGGTTCGGGCCGCACGGATGCGTAAAACCCTACTCCTGCTTTGTGGTTTGTATTGAGTTCTTGCTCGGGAGCGCGGAGTGCTACAGTACACCCCAGCCGCTAACGAGACCGAGCGTGAGTGTTCTCTTCCTCCTTCTTTTTCCGACCCCCCCGCACGTTGCGCATGGGGCTCCTTTTATATGCTCAAGGGGTCACCGACACGTGGCAACGTAGACAAGGGTAAAAATGGAAAGGCGTTGTGGTAGGTATAGCTACCTGCTACAGTGTATCATACCTAACCCTGACGGCAGGGGACAAGGGCATTAAATGCCCGTCTGCGTCGCCTAAATAGTGCAAAAGGGACCGTCAGGGACGCCACCGCTCGCCACGATGGCAATCTTGTCAGCGCCGCTTGCCACCGCGCACCACTGGCTGCACAGCCTCCAGCCACGTATGCCTGGAAGGGTCCCAGAGCGACACGTTGGTGGATGTGCTGGAGCGCGGACACAGAGTGGTGGCTTGCCGCGGCAAGCGCCTTGCCGCGGTCATTGTCTTGTCGCATCCAGGAGCTTGTCGCTCACTGGGCCTTGCCGGGACGCGTGGCGCGTCGCGGCAAGTTCCTTGAGATGCCTTGGTTGGCCTTCCCGGCAAGCTCCTCTTGCCGGGGTCTTGTAGATGCCTTGGTTGGCCTTCCCGGCAAGCTCCTCTTGCCGGGGTCTTGTCTCCTTGGCTTGGATACTTTGTCCTTGTATGGCTCCAAAGGAACCACGGAGGACCTTGGCGGTCACCCGGCAGGCCTTGCCGCGGGATGCTGCCACTGCCCGTGCACAAGTTAGGGATACTAGGGTACCCCTACTCTAGTACACTGATAGGAGCCCCCAGGCCTGGGCCATACACGGTGTCGAGCGCTGTTGGGCCAGGCCCAAAACAGGGCACGGGCACGCGCGGCCTAGGTTACGCCGTATCTCTCCCCGTATCCACCGCGCCCTCCCCGAACGGCATGCGTTGAATGCGGCGTCGTGGGAGAGATCGTGGGTGGTTTCTTTATTCGGAAAGGCAGAACGTCCGCCCCCCTCCCTCTTTATAAGCAGGGGAACGAAGGTGGCGCAGCTGGAGGCCGATCTCAAGGCGAGTGGCGAAGTGCTTAGCGCCGCCAAGGACACTTTCTTCGTGGGCACTTTCTTAAGAATTTTCTTAGGAGAAGTTTCATCTGACGCATTATCCATAGAAGTTTCTGAAGGAAATTTTCTTAGGAAGGACTTTCTTAGGAATTTTCTTAAGAAAACTTTCTTTTAACCCGTTTTCTTAAGAAGATACTTAAGGAAATTTTCTTAGGAAGTGCTTTTTAAAGATGGTTGTAAAGGACATTTTCTTCATAAGAAGTTTCTTATGAAAAGTTTCTTCCGACGCATTTTCTTACGATGTTTCTTAAGGAATTTTCTTAGGAAGGCGTTTCTTGAGATGTTTCTTAAGAAATGTTTCTTCTGACTCATTTTCTAAAGAAGTTTATTAAGGAAATTTTCTTCATAAGCACTCTCTTAAGAAGTTTCTTATGAAGCTTCCTAAGAAAAGTTTCTCCCGATGCATTTTCTAAAGAAGGTCCTTAAGAAATTTTTCTAAGGAAGCACTTCCTTAAGAAGTTTCATAAGAAAATTTTCTTAGGAAGCACATTCTAAGAAACTTTCTTAAGAGAAGTTTTCTCCGACGCATTTTCTTAAGAAGATTATTGAGAAAATTTTCATAGGAAGCCCTTTCTTAAGAAGTTTCTTAAGGAAATTTCTTCACAAGAACTTTC
The DNA here is from genome assembly GCF_056163025.1 of Triticum urartu. Taxonomy (NCBI): domain Eukaryota; kingdom Viridiplantae; phylum Streptophyta; class Magnoliopsida; order Poales; family Poaceae; genus Triticum; species Triticum urartu. The sequence continues at coordinate 506,560,935 of NC_141875.1, read as the reverse complement.
TTAAGAATTTTATTAAGGGAATTTTCTTCGGAATTATTTTTTAAGAAGTTTCTTAAGAAAATTTTCTTTGGAACAACTGTCTTAAGAAGTCTCTTAAGAAAAGTTTCTTCCAACACATTTTCTTATGATGTTTCTTAATGAAATTTTCTGAGGAAGCCCTTTCTTGGAAAAATTTTAAGAAAAGTTTATTTTTACGCATTTCATAAAGAAGATTTCTTAATGAAATCTTCTTCAGAAGCACTTTATTATGTAGTTTCTTACGAAACATTTCTTCCGATGCATTTTCTAAAGAAGGTTCTTAAGAAAATTTTCTAAGTAAGAACTTTCTTAAGAAGTTTTATAAGTAGAGTTTATTCCGCCGTATTTCCTTAAGAAGGTTCTTAAGGAAATTTTCTTAGGAAGCACATTCTTGAGAACTTTCTTGAGAGAAGTCTTCTCCGATGCGTTTGCTTAAGGAGATTATTAAGGAAATTTTCATAGGAAGCACTTTTTGAAGAAGTTTTTTTAAAGAAATTTTCTTTGGAAGCACTTTCTTAACAAGTATCTCAAGAAAAATTTCTTCACATGTATTTTCTGAAGAAGTTTCTTAAGAAAAGTTTCTTATATATATATTTCTTCTAACACATTTTCTTAAAAAGTTTCTTAAGGAAATTTTCTTCAGAAGGACTTTCTTATGAAAATATTCTTAGGAAACACTTTGGAAAGAAGTTTGATAAGTAAATTATCTTCAGAAGCACTTTGTTAAGAAGTTTCTTAAGAAAAGTTCCTTCTGACACATTTTCTTAAGATGTTTCTTAAGGCAATTTTCTTAGGAAGCCATTTCTTGAGAAGTTTCTTAAGAAAAGTTCGTTCTGAGGCATTTTCTAAAAAAGTTTTTTAAGGAATTTTTCTTCGTGGGAACTTTCTTAAGAATTTTCTTAGGAGAAGTTTCATCTGACGCATTATCCAAAGAAGTTTCTTAAGGAAATTTTCTTAGGAAGGACTTTCTTAGGAATTTTCTTAAGAAAACTTTCTTTTGACCCGTTTTCTTAAGAAGATACTTAAGGAAATTTTCTTAGGAAGTGCTTTTTAAAGATGTTTGTAACGGACATTTTCTTCAGAAGAAGTTTCTTATGACAAGTTTCTTCCGAGGCATTTTCTTACGATGTTTCTGAAGGAATTTTCTTAGGAAGGCCTTTCTTGAGATGTTTCTTATGAAATGTTTCTTCTGACACATTTTCTAAAGAAGTTTCTTAAGGAAATTTTCTTCATAAGCACTTTCCGAAGAAGTTTCTTATGAAGTTTCCTAAGAAAAGTTTCTCCCGATGCATTTTCTAAAGAAGGTCCTTAAGAAAATTTTCTAAGGAAGCCGTTTCTTAGGAAGTCTCATAATAAATTTTCTTAGGAAGCACATTCTAAGAAACATTCTTAAGATAAGTTTTTTCCGACGCATTTTCCTAAGAAGATTATTGAAGAAATTTTCATAGGAAGCCCTTTCTTAAGAAGTTTCTGTCGGGGGACTGATCCACGAACACCTATGGGACCGGCGGACCGAGTCCCTTTCGGTTCGGCGGGGGCGAGGGTCGCACGAAGAGCAGATCGAGGCGAAGCACACGAGAAGTTTACCCAGGTTCGGGCCGCACGGATGCGTAAAACCCTACTCCTGCTTTGTGGTTTGTATTGAGTTCTTGCTCGGGAGCGCGGAGTGCTACATTACACCCCAGCCGCTAACGAGACCGAGCATGAGTGTTCTCTTCCTCCTTCTTTTTCCGAACCCCCCCGCACGTTGCACATGGGCCTCCTTTTATATGCTCAAGGGGTCACCGACAGGTGGCAACGTAGACAAGGGTAAAAATGGAAAGGTGTTGCGGTAGGTACAGCTACCTGCTACAGTGTATCATACCTAACCCTGACGGCAGGGGACAAGGGCATTAAATGCCCGTCTGCGTCGCCTAAATAGTGCAAAAGGGACCGTCAGGGACGCCACCGCTCGCCACGATGGCAATCTTGTCAGCGCCGCTTGCCACCGCGCACCGCTGGCTGCATGGCCTCTAGCCACGTACGCCTGGAAGGGTCCCAGAGCGACACGTTGGTGGATGTGCTGGAGCGCGGACACAGAGTGGTGGCTTGCCGCAGTCGTTGTCTTGTCGCGTCCGGGAGCTTGTCGCTCACCGGGCCTTGCCGGGACGCGTGGCGCGTCGCGGCAAGTTCCTTGAGATGCCTTGGTTGGCCTTCCCGGCAAGCTCCTCTTGCCGGGGTCTTATAGATGCCTTGGTTGGCCTTCCCAGCAAGCTCCTCTTGCCGGGGTCTTGTAGATGCCTTGGTTGGCCTTCCCGGCAAGCTCCTCTTGCCGGGGTCTTGTCTCCTTGGCTTGGATACTTTGTCCTTGAATGGCTCCAAAGGAACCACGGAGGACCTTGGCGGTCACCCGGCAAGCCTTGCCGCGGGATGGTGCCGCTGCCCGTGCACAAGTTAGGGATACTAGGGTACCCCTACTCTAGTACACCGACAGGAGCCCCCGGGCCTGGGCCATACACGGTGCCGAGCGCTGTTGGGCCAGGCCCAAAACAGGGCACGGGCACGCGCGGCCTAGGTTACGCCGTATCTCTCCCCATATCCACCGCGCCCTCCCCGAACGGCACGCGTTGAATGCGGCATCGTGGGAGATATCGTGGGTGGTTTCTTTATTCGGAAAGGAGGAACGTCCGCCCCCTCCCTCTTTATAAGCAGGGGAACGAAGGTGGCGCAGCTGGAGGCCGATCTCAAGGTGAGTGGCGAAGAGCTTAGCGCCGCCAAGGACTCCAATGCAGATCTTGAGTTGAAGCTAACCACTTTGACCAAGACGCTGGACGGCGCCAAGGAGCAGGAGGTGGCCTTGAAGGAGGAGATCAAGGCCGACAAGGCGCTGTTGGAGAGTGCTGCCGCCGCCCAGAATGCTTTTAGGGAGAATGTGGAGCAGTGGACGGAGGGTCTCGTGAATGTCGCCGCCAACATTGACAAGGAGCTGGCGCAGCTGGGGATGGAGGACCTCGGGTATCCCTCCGACGAGAACCTCCAACCCAGCGCCAAGCTCATCTTGTTCTTCAAAGGCGTGGCGACGGCCCTCCAGCGACTCCGGGAGAGGATCCCAAAGCAGCTGGCCGACGAGTTACGCAAGATCTGCGCGGGAGCCCTTCAAAAGGTGTTGGTGAAGGTGGCCTTCCGCAACCCGGGCCTCAACCTCACCAACGTCCTCAAGACCTTGCCGCCGGATGCTGATCTGGAGGCGCTCAAGACCCTTGTCGCACCCATTGTGGACAAGGTGAGCGGGATCAAGAGGATTGAGGGCGATCGCATAGATTAGGCCGCCCGTTTTCTTCTTTTCTTGTCGCTGCTGGTCATGTTATGGGAACAATCTGTTAGAGCTGCGACAAGCTACCTTGTAATATAACTCTATTCTGGGTAATGATTGCAATGTTATTCCCTTTACTTGATTCCTCCCTTTGTATGTTTTTTCCCTACGCTTTTAGGGAACTTGCCGGTGCAGGCACCTTAGCCGCGAGCACTGAGTGCGGAACGTCAGCAGCCTGCTGGCGGTGCTGCTACCGACAAGAAACCTTGTCGCAACTAGTCGCAGCTCACTTAAGTTGTTGAGCGGACTCGAAACAAAGTAAGGGCGCAACTAGCTACGAGTTGGTTCCTCCGCGCACAGGTTTTCCATACAAAGTGCGGTCGTTCAAGGGAGATAACTTAAAAATTTAAAAAATCTGATTGCTCAAACTTTGGCAACTTATCTTTTCTGTTGTTTGCTTCCCGGTAAGGCGAAACTTTCTTGAACGATGCCTGGTCCATATTATTATCTTCTCCTTTCCCCCCCGGCAAACTTGTGGGCGAGGGAACCTTCCTTTCCTTGAGAAAAAAGAAAGAAGAGAAAATAAAGATATGGAGCCTTACGGCTCGTTATTGCTTACCGGGGAGTAGGTGCTGCACAAAGTGTCAGATCACATATGCAAAAAATAGAAAGCATGAAATTGACAAGATGTGCTGAGCACATGAGCTTTACTTATGCATGGGGTCTGCACCCGGCTTTGTACAAAGGATTACATGCAACAGTGGCAAGACTTGTACAAAATGTGGTTGCCGGAACAGGTTCCGGCAACCGCGCCTTAAGGGTAAAACTTATGAAGATGCTCAATGTTCCAGGAATTGCTCACCGGAATGCTATCTTTGGTCTCAAGGCGGACAGCGCCAGGCCTAGTGACTCGTTTCACCCGGTAAGGGCCTTCCCACTTCGGCGTCAACTTGTTGGAATTCTTGGCGGACTGAACACGCCGAAGAACAAGGTCGCCTTCCTCGAGACTTCTGGCGTTAACTTTGCGGCTACGGTAGCAGCGCAAAGCTTGCTGGTAGCGAGCAGCTCGCACAGCAGCCTGAAGACGGTCTTCCTCAAGGAGCAGCGCGTCATCTTGTCGCAGCTGCAATTGCTCAAACTCATCATAAGCGAGCACTCGAGGTGACCCGTATACGAGTTCCGTGGGGAGAACTGCCTCTGCTCCATAGACTAGAGCGAAAGGTGTCTGGCCAATGGCTCGATTTGGCATCGTCCTGATCAACCAAAGAACCACCGTCAGCTCCTCGATCCAGTTTCTTCCGCACTTGTGGAGCCTGTCGAAAGTCCTGGTCTTGAGCCCATGCAGCACTTCAGCATTTGCCCTCTCCGCTTGACTGTTGCTTCTCGGGTGAGCAACAGAAGCGAAGCAGACCTTGGCGCCAAGATCTTGGACGTACTGCATGAAGGTGTGTCTCGTGAATTGCGTACAGTTTCTTAAAGATATTTCTTCTCACACATTTTCTTAAAAAGTTTCTTAAGGAAATTTTCTTCGGAACGACTTTCTTAAGAAAATATTCTTAGGAAACACTATAGAAAGAAGTTTCATTAGTAAATTATATTCGGAAGCACTTTGTTAAGAGGTTTCTTAAGAAAAGTTCCTTCTGACACATTTTCTTAAGATGTTTCTTAAGGCAATTTTCTTAGGAAGCCCTTTCTTGAGATGTTTCTTAAGAAATGTTTGTTCTGACGCATTTTCTAAAAAAGTTTCTTAAGAAATTTTTCTTCGCAGGCACTTTCTTCAGAATTTTCTTATTAAAAGTTTCATCTGACGCATTATCTAAAGAAGTTTCTTGAGGAAATTTTCTTAGGAAGCACTTTTTCAAGAAGTTTCATAAGAAAGTTTATTCCGTCGCATGATCATAAGGAGCTTCTTAAGGAAATTTTGTTAGGAAGGACTTTCTTAAGAATTTTCTTAAGAAAACTTTCTTTTGACGCGTTTTCTTAAGAAGATACCTAAGGAAATTTTCTTAGGAAGCGCTTTTTAAAGATGTTTGTAAAGGACATTTTCTTCAGAAGAAGTTTCTTATGAAAAGTTTCTTCCGACGCATTTTCTTACGATGTTTCTTAAGGAATTTTCTTAGGAAGGTGTTTCTTGAGATGTTTCTTAAGAAATGTTTCTTCTGAATTATTTTCTAAAGAAGTTTATTAAGGAAATTTTCTTCATAAGCACTCTCTTAAGAAGTTTCTTATGAAGCTTCCTAAGAAAAGTTTCTCCCGATGCATTTTCTAAAGAAGGTCCTTAAGAAATTTTTCTAAGGAAGCACTTCCTTAAGAAGTTTCATAAGAAAATTTTCTTAGGAAGCACATTCTAAGAAACTTTCTTAAGAGAAGTTTTCTCCGACGCATTTTGTTAAGAAGATTATTGAGAAAATTTTCATAGGAAGCCCTTTCTTAAGAAGTTTCTTAAGGAAATTTCTTCGCAAGAACTTTCTTAAGAAGTTTATTAAGGGAATTTTCTTAGGAATTATTTTTTGAAGAAGTTTCTTAAGAAATTTTTTTTGGAACAACTGTCTTAAGAAGTCTCTTATGAAAAGTTTCTTCAACACATTTTCTTATGATGTTTCTTAATGAAATTTTCTGAGGAAGCCCTTTCTTGGAAAAATTTTAAGAAAAGTTTATTTTTACGCATTTCGTAACGAAGATTTCTTAATGAAATCTTCTTCAGAAGCAATTTATTATGTAGTTTCTTAGGAAACATTTCTTCCGATGCATTTTCTAAAGAAGGTTCTTAAGAAAATTTTCTAAGTAAGAACTTTCTTAAGAAGTTTTATAAGAAGAGTTTATTCCGCCGTATTTCCTTAAGAAGGTTCTTAAGGAAATTTTCTTAGGAAGCACATTCTTAAGAACTTTCTTGAGAGAAGTCTTCTCCGACGTGTTTGCTTAAGGAGATTATTAAGGAAATTTTCATAGGAAGCACTTTTTGAAGAAGTTTTTTTAAAGAAATTTTCTTTGGAAGCACTTTCTTAACAAGTATCTCAAGAAAAATTTCTTCACACGTATTTTCTAAAGAAGTTTCTTAAGAAATGTTTCTTAAATATATTTCTTCTAACACATTTTCTTAAAAAGTTTCTTAAGGAAATTTTCTTCAGAAGGACTTTCTTAAGAAAATATTCTTAGGAAACACTTTAGAAAGAAGTTTCATAAGTAAATTATCTTCAGAAGCACTTTTTAAGAAGTTTCTTAAGAAAAGTTCCTTCTGACACATTTTCTTAAGGAAATTTTCTTAGGAAGCCATTTCTTGAGAAGTTTCTTAAGAAAAGTTTGTTCTGAGGCATTTTCTAAAAAAGTTTTTTAAGGAATTTTTCTTCGTAGGCACTTTCTTAAGAATTTTCTTAAGAGAAGTTTCATCTGACGCATTATCCAAAGAAGTTTCTTAAGGAAATTTTCTTAGGAAGGACTTTCTTAGGAATTTTCTTAAGAAAACTTTCTTTTGACCCGTTTTCTTAAGAAGATACTTGAGGAAATTTTCTTAGGAAGTGCTTTTTTAAGATGTTTGTAACGGACATTTTCTTCAGAAGAAGTTTCTTATGACAAGTTTCTTCCGAGGCATTTTCTTACGATGTTTCTGAAGGAATTTTCTTAGGAAGGCCTTTCTTGAGATGTTTCTTATGAAATGTTTCTTCTGACATATTTTCTAAAGAAGTTTCTTAAGGAAATTTTCTTCATAAGCACTTTCCGAAGAAGTTTCTTATGAAGTTTCCTAAGAAAAGTTTCTCCCGATGCATTTTCTAAAGAAGGTCCTTAAGAAAATTTTCTAAGGAAGCCATTTCTTAGGAAGTTTCATAATAAATTTTCTTAGGAAGCACATTCTAAGAAACATTCTTAAGATAAGTTTTTTCGATGCATTTTCCTAAGAAGATTATTGAAGAAATTTTCATAGGAAGCCCTTTCTTAAGAAGTTTCTTAAGAAAATTTCTTCGGAAGCACTTTCTTAAGAAGTTTATTAAGGGAATTTTCTTAGGAAGCATTTTTTTTTGAAGAAGTTTCTTAAGAAAATTTTCTTCGGAACAACTGTCTTAAGAAGTTTCTTAAAAAAGTTTCTTCCAGCACATTTTCTTATGATGTTTCTTAAGGAAATTTTCTGAGGAAGCCCTTTCTTGGGAAGTTTCTTTAGAAAAGTTTCTTTTTACGCATTTCGTAAAGCAGTTTCCTAATGAAATCTTCTTCGGAAGCACTTTATTATGTAGTTTCTTAGGAAACATTTCTTTCGATGCAGTTTCTAAAGAAGGTTCTTAAGAAAAAATTTCTAAGTAAGCACTTTCTTAAGAAGTTTTATAAGAAAAGTTTATTCCGCCGTATTTCCCTAAGAAGGTTCTTAAGGAAATTTTCTTAGGAAGCACATTCTTAAGAACTTTCTTGAGAGAAATCTTCTCCGGCGCATTTGCTTAACAAGATTATTTAGGAAATTTTCATAGGAAGCACTTTTTTGAAGAAGTTTTTTTAAAGAAATTTTCTTTGGAAGCACTTTCTTAACAAGTATCTCAAGAAAAGTTTCTTCACGTGCATTTTCTAAAGAAGTTTCTTAAGAAAAGTTTCTTAAAGATATTTCTTCTCACACATTTTCTTAAAAAGTTTCTTAAGGAAATTTTCTTCGGAACGACTTTCTTAAGAAAATATTCTTAGGAAACACTTTAGAAAGAAGTTTCATTAGTAAATTATCTTCGGAAGCACTTTGTTAAGATGTTTCTTAAGAAAAGTTCCTTCTGACACATTTTCTTAAGATGTTTCTTAAGGCAATTTTCTTAGGAAGCCCTTTCTTGAGATGTTTCTTAAGATGTTTCTTAGCAAGCATTTTCTAAAAAAGTTTCTTAAGAAATTTTTCTTCGCAGGCACTTTCTTCAGAATTTTCTTAGGAAAAGTTTCATCTGACGCATTATCTAAAGAAGTTTCTTAAGGAAATTTTCTTAGGAAGCACCTTCTCAAGAAGTTTCATAAGAAAGTTTATTCCGTCGCATGATCATAAGGAGCTTCTTAAGGAAATTTTGTTAGGAAGGACTTTCTTAAGAATTTTCTTAAGAAAACTTTCTTTTGACGCGTTTTCTTAAGAATATTTAAGGAAATTTTCTTAGGAAACGCTTTTTAAAGATGTTTGTAAAGGACATTTTCTTCAGAAGAAGTTTCTTATGAAAAGTTTCTTCCGACGCATTTTCTTACGATGTTTCTTAAGGAATTTTCTTAGGAAGGCCTTTCTTGAGATGTTTCTTAAGAAATGTTTCTTCTGACTCATTTTCTAAAGAAGTTTATTAAGGAAATTTCTTCATAAGCACTCTCTTAAGAAGTTTCTTATGAAGCTTCCTAAGAAAAGTTTCTCCCGATGCATTTTCTAAAGAAGGTCCTTAAGAAATTTTTCTAAGGAAGCACTTTCTTAAGAAGTTTCATAAGAAAATTTTCTTAGGAAGCACATTCTAAGAAACTTTCTTAAGAGAAGTTTTCTCCGACGCATTTTCATAAGAAGATTTTTTTACTGTACACAGTAGGGCAAAACCCCACTGCAATTTTTAATAAATAAAAAAACAGAGAAAACAAAGGTATCACTATACATAAGGCTTGAGATAAGCCAAAGAGCAAAGAAGAAAAAAGAAAAAAAGAAAAGCTAAGGTCTAGGATTACAGTACAAGATTGTCAAGCCAGGAACAATAAACTCCAGCATAACTCTTCTTAATTCTAAATCTTAGAAGATTTAGCTCTTCCAGGAAAATAGCTTTCCACCTCTGAATGCTAGGTTGTACTGCTTGGAATATCAAGTTGTTCCTTGAGATCCAGATAGCCCAGGAAACAAGGATGATTATCTCCATGAAAAAAGGTACATGTAACTTCTGCTTGAGATCAAGAAAAGCTTCCAGAATTGAAGCATTTGGCTGTCTTGAATGGCAAATCAGGTCCCAACATTGAGCTGCAAAAGGGCAGGTCCAGAAAAGATGGTGAAGAGTTTCTTCCTGTGGACAATTGTTGACAGCACAATTGTAATTGGGCAAATGGAAAGTTTTCCTTCTCAAAAGGTTTCTGGTATTGAGCCTGTCATGCAGCAATCTCCAAAAAAACACCTTATGTTTTGGTTGACAAGAGGAATTCCAGATCCAGTTGAACTGCTGTGGCACAATTTTTACTCCCATCATGACTTTATAGGCCTTAGCCACTGAGAAGTGTGCATTTGCCCAAATGTAGCTCCAAGTATCGGTGCAATCTAGTGTATCAGATGCCCTTAGATCAATACAAATATCTTCCATAGCCTCAAATTCCTGGAAAGCTTGCATAGTCAGGGGAAGGTGGAATAGATCCTCTAAATATTCTACTTGGAGAATGCTGTGGACAGTAGCATTCTTGTTCTTCACAAAAGAGAATAAATGAGGGAACATGTCTTGCAAACAAGTAGAGTGCCACAGATCAGTCCAAAAGAAGGCACTCTTGCCATCACCTATGCTGCATCTGGCCAAAGACTTATAGTTATCAATAAACTTAAGGTTTGCCTTCCACCAAAAAGATCCAATCCAGTTATTACCAGGCAGTGTATCATTGTTGTAATATGATTCCCAAATCAGGTTTACCCAGGGGCTATTGTGTCTGTTATAGAACTTGTGCAGGTTCTGAAGCAGCAGAGCCTTATTTTGGATGCAGATATCCATGACACCCAATCCTCCTTGATTTTTGGGTCTACACACAGTGCTCCATGCCACCATGGCAGGTCTGTGGTCCTCCAGATCAGGGCCTCTCCACAGGCAGTGTCTCAAGTACTTTATGGCCTGGGTCTTGATTGTGACAAGCACATCAAGGCATCCCATGAGATAGATCAACAAAGAATTGAGGACAGATTTCACCAACAACAATCTTCCAGCCATTGTCATAAATGAAGGCAAACCCATAAGTTTCTTTTGCAGTCTTGTGACAAGAGGAAAACATTGCTCAACAGTAGGCTTATGAAGACCTAAAGGTGTTCCCAAATATTGAATTGGAAAAGATTCCTTCTTGCAATGAAAATTATTTACCAAAATCTCCATCTTCTCTTCTGGCACATTTATTGGAATCATACTGGATTTATTGTAGTTTACTTTAAGTCCAGTGGCATCTACAAAAGTATTGAGGAGGGCTTTAAGACAATGAAGTTGCTTTGCATCTGCTTGTAGAATAACCAGGGTGTCATCAGCATACTGGACAATTGGGAAATCAGGGCATGACTACACTTGCAAGGGGGCAGATAACAATCCCATGTGCATTGCCTTGTTGAGAACTGACTGAAGGAGATCAGCAGCAAGCACAAACAGAAGAGGGGATAGGGGGTCTCCCTGTCTCACACCTCTAAGGCAATAAAACTTTTTTCCAGGGACACCATTTAGCAAGATAGCAGATGAGGCAGAAGTGAAGAGCATTTTGATCCATGAAATCCATCTGTCCCCAAAACCTTTGGCCTTTAAAATATCCAGCATTGCCTGATGCTCAATTGTGTCAAAAGCCTTTTCAAAGTCCAATTTAAGCACAATAATCTCATCTTTAGATTTATGACATTGGTGTAGGTATTCATATGCCCAGCCCAAACAATCATGTATTGATCTTTCTTTCAGAAAACCATATTGGTTAATATGTACCAACTTAAGAATCACTTTCTGCAACCTGTTAGCCAGCAGTTTAGTGATAATCTTCAGGAAGCAATTTAGTAGAGATATTGGTCTAAAATCATTTGCTATCAAGGGAGTACTTCCCTTAGGAATGAGAGTAATGTATGAAGTATTTATGCTCTCAAGAGAAATTTGCCCTGTATGAAAGTCATATATGAATCTGAGGACATCTCCCTTAATAATTTCCCAGTAGGACCTGAGAAATTCATTATTAAAACCACCTAGGCCTGGTGATTTGTCTGTTGGAAGATTTTTGACCACATCATCAATTTCCTCTTCAGTAAAAGGCAGTTCAAGATTAGCAAAGATATCTGAGTGTTGTCTCTGCCCAAACAAGGAAGCCAAGTCAAAATGCATTTAGGTATTTTGGGATGTGCCCATTCTTTTTTTGTAAGTGTCTAGAAGGATTGCAGCTTTCCCAGCATGGTCAGATATCTCAACTTGGTCATCATTTTGGAGAACAGCAATATGGTTATGCCTGTAATTAATTGAGGCTTTAGTGTGGAAAAACTTTGTGTTCTCATCTCCAAACTTCACTCCTTTGATTTTTCCTCTTTGTTTCCAATAAATCTTCTGGTTCCTCAAAAGAATAAGCGGATGCTCTTTATGAATATCCCTGCAATTCCATTCATGAATGTCCAACTCTCTAAATTCTTCAAAGAGGTCCGACATGAAAATGAGCTCATTCAGCTTTGCAATTTGAGTTTTCAGACAGGATAAGGTTTTTGCCCACAGCTTCAAAGCTCTTCTTAAGTTTTTAAACTTAGTATTCAAGGTTTTGACAGCATCAAGATTGACCACTGGGATATTCCATGCATTTGCCACTATCTGTTTAAAATCAGAATGTTGGAGCCAGTAGTTTTCAAATCTGAAGACTTTTGCCTTTGGAATAGAAGTACCAACTTTAATTACACATGGCAGATGATCTGAAATAGGTTTTGCAAGGGGTAGCACCATTGTGTTTGGGAAGGTAGTCATCCAAGAGGCAGAAGTGAAAAACCAATCCAGTTTTACCAACAGAGGATCATGCTGCATATTGCTCCAACTAAACTTTCTGCCATGCAAAGGTAATTCAATTAAACCTTGATTGCTTATAGACTCATTAAACAAAAGCATATCATTGACATCTCCCCCAGGTCTGTTCCTATCTGATGGTGCTCTCAGAAGATTGAAATCTCCCATTAAAATCCAGTCAACATTATCAGGCATGTGAATATTTAAGAACCAGTTAATAAACTCAATTTTGTCTTGTGGATCACAGGGCCCATAAATATTAGAGATAATCCAAGACTGGTTGGAGAGTAGACTGGTAAACTGCACTGAAAGTGAAAACCTGTTTTGTGCAATAACTTCTCCGGAGAATTGAGAGCCATTCCAAACCACAAGGAGACCCCCAGAAGCTCCAACAGAGGGTAGGAAGGCAAATTTATTAAGTCTGGAAGGGCAAAAAAAAATTTAAGTAAGCTGTGTCAAAAATCTCCCTCTTGGTTTCTTGAAGACACAATATGTTGCAGTCACTCTCATTAATTTTTTGCCTCAAGGCCAACCATTTGTCCTCAGAATTTATACCTCTAATGTTCTAGTTGAGAATATTCCAGCTTCTGTTTGTGTTATTCATGGAAACACCTAATTTTTTTGTACCAGAGATCAAGTACCAGCACTTGATCTTGCACACATAAAAGAGGTTTAAGCAAAAACCAAAGCCACAGCCAAACACATATCCAGTAGTGCATCCACTCATACAGCAAAGAGGTATTAATAGGATAACATATCACCAGATCTATAGAGTTCATAAAGTTCCAATATCCAAGCCTTACATCAGTCAAAAGCAGCATCAAACTAGGAATGAAGGCACAAACACACACCCTCCAAATAGTATTCCAATAAAAGGCCCTAAACATTATGAAAGGTTGGAGGTGTGTCCTTCTCCTTTGGCCAAGGGCACCTTGTCCAAATCAACCTCTTGCCTTCTCTTGGGCTTCTTGGCCAGCTTGTCCTCCAGCTCCCCCTCAGCAACCTTACAGAAAGAGGCAGTGAGGTTTTTAACAACTGATTTTTGTATGATGGGAGGGACAGCATTGCAAGGTAGACAATTATTATTAGAGCAGGAGTTTCTCTTGTAACCAGCATTGTCATTCTTAATTCTATCACTTCTCCTTACCTCTGTTTCCACTAGTGGAGTCTTTCTACTTCTTCTCTTCCTCAGATTATCTTGACCAAAAGGCTGCAACAGGGCTTAGGACTCCTCATCCTGCATATTGGCTGCCCCACCAATATTTTCTTTGCCCTTGCCCCCATCCTCCATGGCCTGACAAATTGGTGCATGAGAGGTAGGGCACTTGTCAGGTATATGAAACAGAAATGCTTGATCCATATTTTCCACAGCAGTGAACAGTTCCCACATTCCAGATTTTAGCATATTAACAGTCCAATCAAACTTGTCAGGGGACAGAAGCAAGTGAACAATAAAGTTGAACCAACTTACAGGAATGCTGACTGAGAAAGAGCTCCTGTTTTCCAAAGAGTGGTCCTTAAAGTGATGTTTCCACAGGTGCATGCCTTTTTCAGAGACAGAAGAGGCATTAGAAGCAGCAGCAGCCATCTGAATACGTTTTAAACCAAGGAGAGAAGGTGCCATGCTAAAATGCTCATTAATTTGAGTAACCCAATTACCTTGTAACCCAGACTAAAGATCCTCAATGTTCTCCACTAGCTGCAGGCTTCCGCTGGCAGTATTAACATGCTCAGGACTGCAGGCCACAACTTCAGATAAAGGTCCAGCCGTAAGGGGAAACTTAGCTTGAACATCTGAAGACACAGGTGGATCAGAGCCCAATGGAGCCTCCAATGCAACTTCCAGTAGCACAGGTTGTGCAAGATCCAAATGAGAAGATGTAGAAACACCATCAGTAGCATGAGCTCCATCACTGTTGGGAGAAACAAGTTGCAGTTGCTCTGCAACAACCTGAACTTGATCGGGCAAAACAGCATCAACTAATGCAGCAACCTGGAAGTTCTCTTGCAATAAAGGAGGTTCCTCATCATCTGACTGATAGGCTTGGATGATGTTCTGCGGACTATTAGCAATCACCAAGGTAGGGGGATGAGGGATAGCAGGCACTGCCTCCCTTGGAGGAAAAACCTCCACTGCAACAGGGGCCATAAGCATATTTGTGTTGTCACCCTCAGAGAAAGACATATCAGAAGATAAACTGCTATTACTTGGTGCAGGATGCAACTCTTCTCCATCTGCCCAAGCCAATTCTTCCTGCTACACAGCATCCAAGAGATCCTCAAAGACATCATTCTGCTCATTCTGCTGAATCTCTTCCCAGTTATCCCAATTCTCTGCAACTTGAGCATCCATAGCATTATTGTTGGCAGCATCATCATGAAAAATATGAGCCGGCTCGGCATCTTCGGGGAGAGGGTGTGGATCCACATTGGCAGGAGGAATAGGGTCTTCATCTGCAGGACCTCCACCAAGGAGCTCACTTGCCAGCACTTCAATGGAGGAGGACCAGCCATCTTCCTCGAATTCATCTCCTTCAGACCAGCGCATACTTTTAGGAATGATATCCAGGTTCATAACTCGGGCCTTGATCACAATACGGCCCATATGATCATCCTCCTTGTCCCAGGAAATCATGCAGCCAAACTTACTGACAGCACAAGCTAAATCTTCAGTATTACGGAAATCAAAAGAAACTCCCGTCAGAAGCAACCAAACAGTTCGATTGAAATGAACCCTCATGTGATTTCTGCCCTCATCATGCTTCACAAAGGTAATGAACACGTCCCCAAATTCGTGAGGACTATCTAGCACCAATTTATCCCTGTCCCTAACCCTTGTGAGCCGAACATATGCCTCGCCAAATGGGCAACGCTGAACGTCCCTCAATCCTAACTGCCTATGCTCAACAATAAATTCCTCAAGAACATCTCTTACATTGTTGAATGGAGCATCAGCAGGGAGAGGATGGATGGTAGCAATCGCCCAATCTTCATGACGACGAGGACGCTGCGGCAGCACCACCCGAGCCACTCCATTGTGGCCAGGGACTTGCTGAATGTCGAAGCCATGAGGCACGAAAGGACGCGGATCAATCGGGATATTGGCCATCGGAGCTGCGTGATCCTCTCCTGAGGTAGTAATATTGGGCATTGAGGGCACATTAAAGTCTGTGACCACATTATTGCTGGTGGTCGGAATATCCGCTAATCGAGCAAAAACTAACTGCCGGGGTTGCTCGCCGGAGACTCTGCCGGCGACAGCACGCGGACGTGATCCATTGACAACTCTAGTCCAGGAAGCTTCATCCTCATGGTAGTAGAGTTGTTCTTCATGTAACCAATTAGGTCCACCAAAACCCCAAAGATTGAAAACTAAATCAAAATCCTTCTCAGCTATCCGGCCATGGTTATAGATCTCAAAACCCACTGCTTTTGAGGCAACAGAAAATTTGAACGTTCTGTCTTTGAGATGAAGCACACGGAAACCTTGAGGATAGCCACCAAAACATGATTGCAACGTGATATTAACCGTGTGACAATCCAACCGAAAACGAGCACGGCAGAAGGAAACCACCATAGAGAATTCACGTTGACAAAAACTAGGCAAAAACACTATAGGGTGACCAAACTTTTGCCACATGGATAGCTGGAAATCTTTACCTCGAGCAAAGTTGAGTGAAGGAGGATCCATGGCCATCCTAGGAGCAACACTTCCCGCAAAGTAACCGGAGAAGAAAGGTGGCTATCACCCTCAGGGTGACAAGTGGCAGAGGGGAAGTGGCCACCGGCACCGGAGTGGCAGCCGGAGGGAGGAGTGGTGGCCGCCGGGGCCGGAGTGGCCACCGGCGGTGGACACCTAGGGGTCTCCTAGAAAGAGCCCAGGGGAGGAGAAGTGGCCTGCATCGGTATCTCAATCAAGTACCGGAACCGGTTTCGTAAGAAGATTATTGAGGAAATTTTCATAGGAAGCCCTTTCTTAAGAAGTTTCTTAAGGAAATTTCTTCGCAAGAACTTTCTTAAGAAGTTTATTAAGGGAATTTTCTTAGGAAGCATTTTTTGAAGAAGTTTCTTAAGAAAATTTTCTTCGGAACAACTATCTTAAGAAGTTTCTTAAGAAAAGTTTCTTCTAACACATTTTCTTATGATGTTTCTTAATGAAATTTTCCGAGGAAGCCCTTTCTTGGGAAATTTCTTGAGAAAAGTTTCTTTTTACGCATTTCATAAAGAAGTTTCTTAATGAAATCTTCTTCAGAAGCACTTTATTATGTAGTTTCTTAGGAAACATTTCTTCCGATGAATTTTCTAAAGAAGGTTCTTAAGAAAATTTTCTAAGTAAGCACTTTCTTAAGAAGTTTTATAAGAAAAGTTTATTCTGCCATATTTCCTTAAGAAGGTTCTTAAGGAAATTTTCTTAGGAAGCACATTCTTAAGAACTTTCCTGAGATAAGTCTTCTCTGACACATTTACTTAAGAAGATTATTAAGGAAATTTTCATAGGAAGCACTTTTTGAAGAAGTTTTTTAAAGAAGTTTTCTTTGGAAGCACTTTCTTCACAAGTATTTCAAGAAAAGTTTCTTCACACGCATTTTCTAAAGAAGTTTCTTAAGAAAAGCACACATTTTCTTAAAAAGTTTCTTAAGGAAATTTTCTTCAGAAGGACTTTCTTAAGAAAATATTCTTAGGAAACACTTTAGAATGAAGTTTCATAAGTAAATTATCTTCGGAAGCACTTTGTTAAGAAGTTTCTTAAGAAAAGTTCCTTCTGACAAATTTTCTTAAGATGTTTCTTAAGGCAATTTTCTTAGGAAGCGCTTTCTTGAGAAGTTTCTTAAGAAAAGTTTGTTCTGACGCATTTTCTAAAAAAGTAGTGAAGTCTATTTTGAACCTTAAGGTCATAGAGCTGGTCACAAATAAACCCTAACCTCTAAATCCCTGAAGTATGTACCCTGTAGTCTTTGATCCCGGTCAATCTCAACCCCGAACCTTTCTGTACTAGTTTGGCACGCTGGGAAACCAGCTATCACGGCCAGGATCGCACTCTTAATCTCACTGACTGCATGGACCCACATCTCATATTCATCCCCAATCTCTCTCCTGAGAAACTGTGGCAGCTGTGTCTTCGAGTATCTGACGGCCTAGCTGCAGGTCATGCCGCGCGCATCTGCCAGTCGAGCCACCGCGGTTCAGACGAGGCCCTCAACGAGGAGCACGTATAGGACCTCATCGCGGCTGGCCGTATTAGGTAATGCGGAGGACAAGCTCCAGCGTGAACGCGCGCATGTCGGCCGGCGGCTCAACTGCTCCAGCCGATTGATTTCGTTTGCCCGATGTGCCTGGATAAGTAGTAGCCAAACGATCTAGCACCAAACGCTCATATATGTGGTAACCAACTTAATTGATCTTAGCCTGATTGATTGATATGATCGAATATGCGCAGAACTCAGGCACGCAGGAATAAATATGTGTTGTTTCTTAGTGGGGCACTCTGGTGTCATCTGCTACGTGTGCTACGGAGAAAAATATCACAGAGACCAGCGCGTGGCCGCTCAGGATGGGCTAACCGCGTTCGTGGCACTCTGCATCTACAACTTCCCGTCTGCGAGCGTGGCGGCCACGGACTGGGGCCGCTCATGTGCAGAGGTTGAGGCCGCGAACAGCGAGGATGACGATGCGGGACCTGATGGGCCAGCAAGTGTGCGACTGCAAGCTGGTCTTCTCAGGGTACTCAGCTCATCTTCGCGGGCTACACAGCTCACCTTCGGGAGGCACTCGCTCGGCTCCCACACAGCGACACCCATGCCAGTGCTGATGGTGACTACCTGCCACGGCGCCCAGGGCGTGTGCGCGCACTACACACCCCCGTCCGTGGAAGACCCCCGAGGCACGCATCACTGCTCCGCCGCATTGCTGGCGTCCAGGCACCTGCACTGATTTCGGGAGAGAGATGGGACGGGTTGCGGATGGAGGATGGCTCTGACATGTGGGGTAGAGCTGTAAGTGAGAGGTAGAATTTAATCCCTGGCGGGATGGGTCTTTTCCCGGTGCGCCAAACAGGACCAGGGTCAACATTGACCGGGATAAATAAGTACAGGGTATAGACTTCGGGGAAGGTGAGGGTTTGTTTTCAACGAGCTCTATAACTTGAAGGTTTAAAATAGACTTCACTCCTAAAAAAGTTAATTAAGGAATTTTTCTTCGCAAGCACTTCCTTAAGAATTTTCTTAGGAAAAGTTTCATCTGGCGCATTATCTAAAGAAGTTTCTTAAGGAAATTTTCTTATGAAGCACTTTCTCAAGAAGTTTCATATGAAAGTTTATTCCGTCGCATTATCATAAGGAGCTTCTTAAGGAAATTTTGTTAGGAAGGACTTTCATAAGAATTTTCTTAAGAAAACTTTTTTTTGACACGTTTTCTTAAGAAGATACTTAAGGAAATTTTCTTAGGAGGCGCTTTTTAAAGATGTTTGTAAAGGACATTTTCTTCAGAAGAAGTTTCTTATGAAAAGTTTCTTCCGATGCATTTTCTTAAAATGTTTCTTAAGGAATTTTCTTAGGAAGGACTTTCTTGAGATGTTTCTTAAGAAATGTTTCTTCTGACACATTTTCTACAGATGTTTCTTAAGGAAATTTTCTTCATAAGCACTTTCTTAAGAAGTTTCTTATGTAGTTTCCTCAGAAAAGTTTCTCTCGATGCATTTTCTAAAGAAGGTCCTTAAGAAAATTTTCTAAGGAAGCACTTTCTTAAGAAGTTTCATAAGAAAACTTTCTTAGGAAGCACATTCTAAGAAACTTTCTTAAGAGAAGTTTTCTCCGACGCATTTTCTTAAGAAGATTATTGAGGAAATTTTCATAGGAAGCCCTTTCTTAAGAAGTTTCTTAAGAAAATTTCTTCGGAAGCACTTTCTTAATAAGTTTATTAAGCGAATTTTCTTAGGAAGCATTTTTTGAATAAGTTTCTTAAGAAAATTTTCTTCGGAACAACTGTCTTAAGAAGTTTCTTAAGAAAAGTTTCTTCCAACACATTTTCTTATGATGTTTCTTAATGAAATTTTCTGAGGAAGCCCTTTCTTGGGAAATTTCTTAAGAAAAGTTTCTTTTTACGCATTTCGTAAAGAAGTTTGTTAATGAAATCTTCTTCAGAAGCACTTTATTATGTAGTTTCTTAGGAAACATTTCTTCCGTTGCATTTTCTAAAGAAGGTTCTTAAGAAAAGTTTCAAAGTAAGCACTTTCTTAAGAAGTTTTATAAGAAGAGTTTATTCCGCCGTATTTCCTTAAGAAGGTTCTTAAGGAAATTTTCTTAGGAAGCACATTCTTAAGAACTTTCTTGAGATAAGTCTTCTCTGACACATTTGCTTGAGAAGATTATTAAGGAAATTTTCATAGGAAGCACTTTCTGAAGAAGTTTTTTTAAAGAAATTTTCTTTGGAAGCACTTTCTTAACAAGTATCTCAAGAAAAGTTTCTTCACACACATTTTCTAAAGAAGTTTCTTAAAGATATTTCTTCTCACACATTTTCTAAAAAAGTTTCTTAAGGAAATTTTCTTTGGAAGGACTTTCTTAAGAAAATATTCTTAGGTAACACTTTAGAAAGAAGTTTCATAAGTTAATTATCTTCGGAAGCACTTTGTTAAGAAGTTTCTTAAGAAAAGTTCCTTCTGACACATTTTCTTAAGATGTTTCTTAAGGTAATTTTCTTAGGAAGCCCTTTCTTGAGAATTTTCTTAAGAAAAGTTTGTTCTAGCGCACTTTCTAAAAATGGAGTGAAGTCTATTTTAAACCTTAAGGTCAAAGAGCTGGTCACAAATAAACCCTGACCTCTGAATCACTGAAGTATGTACCCTGTAGTCATTAATCCCAGTCAATCTCAACCCCGAACCTTTAAGTACCAGTTTGGCACGCTGGGAAACTAGCTACCCCGGCCAGGATCGCACTCTTAATCTCACTGACTGCATGGACCCACATGTCATATTCATCCCCAATCTCTCTCACGAGAAAGTGCGGCAGCTGTGTCTTCGAGTATCGTGACGGGCTAGCGGCAGGTCATGTCGCACGCATCTGCCAGTCGACCCGCCGCGGTTCAGACGAGGCCTTCAGCGAGGAGCACGTATAGGACCTCGTCGCAGCTGGCCGTATTAGGTAATGCGGAGGACAAGCTCCAGCGTGAACGCGCGCACGCCGGCTGGCGGCTCAACTACTCCGGCCGATTGATTCCGTTTTCCCGATGTGCCTGGATAAGTAGTAGCCAAAACGATCTAGCACCAAATGGTCATATATGTGGTAACCAATTTAATCGATCGTGGCCTGATTGATTGTTATGCTCGATTATGCGCAGACCTCAGGCACGCAGGAATTAATATGTGTTGTTTCTTAGTGGGGCACTCCGGTGTCATCTGCGATGTGTGCTACGAAGACAAATATCACAGAGACCAGCGCGTGGCCGCTCAGGATGGGCTAACCGCGTCCGTGGCACTCTGCATCTGCAGCTTCCCGTCTGCGAGTGTGGCGGCCATGGACTGCGGCCGCTCATGTGTAGAGGTTGAGGCCGCGGACAACGAGGATGATGCTGCAGGACCCGATGTGCCAGCAAGTGTGCGACTGTAAGCTGGTCTTCTCGGGGTACTCAGCTCGTCTTCGCGGGCTACACAGCTCGTCTTTGCGAGGCACTCACTCGGCTCCCACACCGGGACACCCATGGCAGTGCTGATGGTGACTGCCTGCCACGGTACCCAGGGCGTGTGCGCGCACTACACACCCCCGTCCGTGGAAGACCCCCGAGGAGCGCGTCGCTGCTCCGCCGCGTTGCTGGCGTCCAGGCACCTGCACTGATTTCAGGAGAGAGATGGGACAGGGTGCGGATGGAGGATGGCTCTGACATGTGGGGTAGAGCTGTAAGTGAGAGGTAGACTTTAATCGCAGGCGGGATGGGTCTTTTCCCAGTGCGCCAAATAGGACCAGGGTCAACATTGACCGAGATAAATAAGTACAGGGTATAGACTTTGGGGATTTGGAGGTGAGGGTTTGTTTTCAACGAGCTCTATAACTTCATGGTTTAAAATAGACTTCACTCCTAAAAAAGTTTCTTAAGGAATTTTTCTTCGTAGGCACTTTCTTAAGAATTTTCTTAGGAAAAGTTTCATCTGACGCATTATCTAAAGAAGTTTCTTAAGGAAATTTTCCTAGGAAGCACTTTCTCAAGAAGTTCCATAAGAAATTTTATTCCGTCGCATGATCATAAGGAGCTTATTAAGGAAATTTCGCTAGGAAGGACTTTCTTAAAAATTTTCTTAAGAAAACTTTCTTTTGACGCGTTTTCTTAAGAAGATACTTAAGGAAATTTTCTTAGGAAGCGCTTTTTAAAGATGTTTGTAAAGGACATTTTCTTTACAAGAAGTTTCTTATGAAAAGTTTCTTCCGATGCATTTACTTATGATGTTTCTTAAGGAATTTTCTTAGGAAGGCCTTTCTTGAGATGTTTCTTAAGAAATGTTTCTTCTGACACATTTTCTAAGGAAGTTTCTTAAGGAAATTTTCTTCATAAGCACTTTCTTAAGAAGTTTCTTATGAAGTTTCCTAAGAAAAGTTTCTCCTGATGCAATTTCTAAAAAGGTCCTTAAGAAAATTTTCTTAGGAAGCACTTTCTTAAGAAGTTTCATAAGAAAATTTTCTTAGGAAGCACATTCTAAGAAACTTTCCTAAGAGAAGTTTTCTCCGACGCATTTTCTTAACAAGATTATTGAGGATATTTTTATAGGAAGCCCTTTCTTAAGAAGTTTTTTAAGGAAATTTCTTCGGAAGCACTTTCTTAAGAAGTTTATTAAGGGAATTTTCTTAGGAAGCATTTTTTGAAGAAGTTTCTTAACAAAATTTTCTTCGGAACAACTGTCTTAAGAAGTTTCTTAAGAAAAGTTTCTTCCAGCACATTTTCTTATGAGGTTTCTTAAGGAAATTTTCTGAGGAAGCCCTTTCTTCGGAAGTTTCTTAAGAAAAGTTTTTTTTTACACATTTTGTAAAGAAGATTTCTTAATGAAATCTTCTTTGGAAGCACTTTATTATGTAGTTTCTTGGGAAACATTTCTTCCGATGCATTTTCTAAAGAAGGTTCTTAAGAAAAGTTTCAAAGTAAGCACTTTCTTAAGAAGTTTTATAAGAAGAGTTTATTCCGCCGTATTTCCTTAAGAAGGTTCTTAAGGAAATTTTCTTAGGAAGCACATTCTTAAGAAGTTTCTTGAGAGAAGTCTTCTCCGACGCATTTGCTTAAGGATATTATTAAGGAAATTTTCATAGTAAGCACTTTTTGAAGAAGTTTTTTTAAAGAAATTTTCTTTGGAAGCACTTTCTTAACAAGTATCTCAAGAAAATTTCTTCACACGCATTTTCTAAAGAAGTTCCATAAGAAAAGTTTCTTAAATATATTTCTTCTAACACATTTTCTTAAAAAGTTTCTTAAGGAAATTTTCTTCGGAAGGACTTTCTTAAGAAAATATTCTTAGGAAAACACTTTAGAAAGAAGTTTCATAAGTAAATCATCTTCGGAACCACTTTGTTAAGAAGTTTCTTAAGAAAAGTTCCTTCTGACACATTTTCTTAAGATGTTTCTTAAGGCAATTTTCTTAGGAAGCCCTTTCTTGAGAAGTTTCTTAAGAAAAGTTCGGTCTAAGGCATTTTCTCAAAAAGTTTCTTAAGGAATTTTTATTCGTAGGCACTTCCTTAAGAATTTTCTTAGGAAAAGTTTCATCTGATGCATTATCTAGAAAAGTTTCTTAAGGAAATTTTCTTAGGAAGGACTTTTTAAAGATGTTTGTTCTGAGGCATTTTCTTACGATGTTTCTGAAGGAATTTTCTTAGGAAATTTTCTTTGAAGATATTTAAAGTTTCTTATGGAAAGTTTCTTCCAAGGCATTTTCTTACAATATTTGTGAATGAATTTTCTTAGGAAGGCCTTTCTTGAGATGTTTCTTAAGAAATGTTTTTTCTGACACATTTTCTAAAGAAATTTCTTAAGAAAATTTTCTTCATAAGCACTTTCTGAAGAAGTTTCTTACGAAGTTTCCCAAGAAAAGTTTCTCGCGATGCATTTGCTAAAGAAGGTCCTTAAGAAAATTTTCTATGGAAGCCCTTACTTAAGAAGTTTCATAAGAAATTTTCTTAGGAAGCACATTCTAAGAAACATTCTTAAGATAAGTTTTCTCCGACGAATTTTCCTAAGAAGATTATTGAGGAAATTTTCATAGGAAGCCCTTTCTTAAGAAGTTTCTTAAGAAAATTTCTTCGAAACCACTTTCTTAAGAAGTTTATAAAGGGAATTTTCTTAGGAAGCATTTTTTGAAGAAGTTTCATAAGAAAATTTTCTTCGGAACAACTATCTTATGAAGTTTCATAAAAAAGTTTCTTCCAGCACATTTTCTTATGATGTTTCTTAAGGAAATTTTCTGAGGAACCACTTTCTCAAGAAGTTTCATAAGAAAGTTTATTCAGCCGCATGATCATAAGGAGCTTCTTAAGGAAATTTTGTTGGGAAGGACTTTCTTAAGAATTTTCTTAAGAAAACTTTCTTTTGACGTGTTTTCTTAAGAATATACTTAAGGAAATTTTCTTAGGAAGCACTTTTTAAAGATGTTTGTAAAGAACATTTTACTCAGAAGAAATTTCTTATGAAAAGTTTCTTCCGACGCATTTTCTTACAATGTTTCTTAAGGAATTTTCTTAGGAAGGCCTTTCTTGAGATGTTTCTTAAGAAATGTTTCTTCTGACACATTTTCTAAAGAAGTTTCTTAAGGAATTTTCTTAGGAACGTCTTTCTTGAGATGTTTCTTAAGAAATGTTTCTTCTGACACATTTTCTTAAGAAGTTTCTTATGAAGTTTCCTCGGAAAAGTTTCTCTCGATGCAGTCTATAAAGAAGGTCCTTAAGAAAATTTTCTAAGGAAGCACTTTCTTAAGAAGTTTCATAAGAAAACTTTCTTAGGAAGCACATTCTAAGAAACTTTCTTAAGAGAAGTTTTCTCCAACGCATTTTCTTAAGAAGATTATTGAGGAAATTTTCATAGGAAGCCCTTTCTTAAGAAGTTTCTTAAGGAAATTTCTTCGAAAGCACTTTCTTAAGAAGTTTATTAAGGGAATTTTCTTAGGAAGCAGTTTTTGAAGAAGTTTCTTAAGAAAATTTTCTTCGCAACAACTGTCTTAAGAAGTTTCTTAAGAGAAGTTTCTTCCAGCACATTTTTTTATGATGTTTCTTAAGGAAATTTTCTGAGGAAGCCCTTTATTGGGAAGTTTCTTAAGAAAAGTTTCTTTTTACGCATTTCGAATAAGAAGTTTCTTAATGAAATCTTCTTCGAAAGCACTTTATTATGTAGTTTCTTAGGAATCATTTCTTCCAATGCATTTTCTAAAGAACGTTCTTAAGAAAATTTTCTAAGTAAGCACTTTCTTAAGAAGTTTTATAAGAAAAGTTTATTCCGCCGAATTTCCTTAAGAAGGTTCTTAAGAAAATTTTCTTAGGAAGGACATTCTTAAGAACTTTCTTGAGAGAAGTCTTCTCCAACGCATTTGCTTAAGAAGATTATTAAGGAAATGTTCATAGGAAGCACTTTTTGAAGAAGTTTTTTTAAAGAAATTTTCTTTGAAAGCACTTTCTTAACAAGTATCTCAAGAAAAGTTTCTTCACACGCATTTTCTAAAGAAGTTTCTTAAGAAAAGTTTCTTCACATGCATTCTTAGGAAGCATTTTCTGATGAAGATTCATAAGAAAGTTTATTCCGCCGCATTTTCATAAGGAGATCCTTAAGTATGTTTTATTAGGAAGGACTTTCTTAAGAAGTATTTTACGAAAAGTTTCTTCTGAAGCATTTTCTTAAAAAGTTTCTTAAGGAAATTTTCTTCGGAAGCACCTTCTTAAGAAGTTTATTAAGAAAGTTTGGGCCAAAATGTCACGGATGTGTCTTATTTTGTAGTGTTTCTAGGAAATTTTCCTTAAGAAACGTCTTAATAAAATGTGTAGGGATAAACTTTCGTAAGAAGGTGCCTTCTAAAAAAATTCTCCTAAGAAACTTGTTTAAAAGGTGCTTCCTAAGAAAATTTCATTAGGAAATTTCTTTAGAAAATGCATCGGAAGAAATTTTGTTAAGAAACTTCTCAAGAAAGGACTTCCTAAGAAAATTTCCTTAAGAAATATCATAAGAAAATTCGTCGGAAGAAACTTTTTCTTAAGAAAGTGCTTCCTAAGAAAATTTCCATAAGAAACTTCTTAAGAAAGTGCTTCCTACGAAAATTTCCTTAAGAAAGTGCTTCCGAAGAAAAGTGCTATAACAAAATGTGTAAGAAGAAAATTTCTTAAGAAACTTCTATAGAAAATGCGTCAAAAAAAACTTTTCCTAAGAAACTTTTTAAAAAGTGCTTGCTAAGATAATTTCCTTAGGAAACTTCTTTAGGAAATGTGTCAGAAGAAACTTAATTATGGAACTTCTCAAGAAGGGCTTCCTTAGAAAATCTCCTTAAGAAAATGCGTCAGAAGAAATTTTCTTTAGAACCTTCCTAAGAAAGTGCTTCCAAAAAAATATCCTTAGGACACTTCTTTAAAAATTGCTTCCTAAGAAAATTTCCATAAGCAACTTCTTTAGAAAATGCGTCGAGAGAAACATTTCCTAAGAAACTTCTTAAGAAAAGTTTCTTAAGAAATTTTTTTCCGATTCGTTTTAGAAAAAAGTTTCTTTAGGAAATTTTCTTAGGAAGCAGTTTCTTAAGGAAATTTTCCTAGGAAGCACTTTGTTAAGAAAAGTTGTGTCTGACGCATTTTCTAAACAAGTTTCTTAAGGAAATTTTCTCAGGAAGCACTTTCTTAAGAAGTTTCATAAGGAATTTTTCTGAGGAATCACTTTCTTAAGAACTTTCTACAGAAAAGTTTCTTCCGTCACATTTTCTACAGAAGATTATATAGGATTTTTTCTGAGGAAGAACTTTGTTAAGAAAAGTTTCTTCGGACGCATTTTCTAAAGATGTTTCTTAAGTAAATTTTTACACGAAGCACATTCTTAAGAAGTTCCTTATGAAAAGTTACTTCCGACGCATTATCTAGAGAAGTTTCTTCAGGACATTTTCTTAGGAAGCACTTTCGAAGAAGTTTCTTCAGGAAATTTTCTTGGGAAGCACTTTCTTAGCAAGCATCTTAAGTCAAGTTTCTTCCGATGCATTTTCTAAAAGACATTTAAGAAAAGTTTCTTGCAAAGAATTTCTTAAGGAAATTTTCTTAGGAAGCCTTTTCTTGAAAAGTTTCTTGAGAAATGTTTCTTAAGGAAATTTACCTAGGCACCACTTTTTAAAGAAGTTTCTTAAGGAAATTTTCTTCGGAAGCACTTTCTTAAGATGTTTCTTGGGAAAACTTCCTTACGACACATTTTCTAAAGAAGTTCCTTTTGAAAATTTTCTTAGGAAACACTATTTTGAGAAGTTCCTTAAGGAAATTTTATTTGGAAGAACATTCTTAAGAAGTTTCTTAAGAAAAGTTTTGTCGGGGCTCTGGGACTAGGGATACCCAGGCCCGTCTGCCTATGGCCTAGCATGTGGCTCCATCGACGGCCTGTTATGGCCCAGCGCGAAGGTTTCTCGCACACTACTAGGGAAAACCCTAGCAGTAGCTCGGGTTTTTGGCCTATTAGTAGCGCGGGTAACCATTTTTAAGAAGGTGCACGACCAAATATCTTTTCGAAAAGTTTCGGACCGTTTTGGCTGTGGCCAACTATCAATAGCTTCAATCTTGGCTTTATCAACTTCAATTCCCTAAGGAGTAACAACATAGCCAAGAAAAGATACTCGGTCGGTGCAGAAGGTGCACTTCCCAAGTATACCAAACAAACGTGCATCACGTAGAGCAATAAAAACAACACGTAAATGTTCCAAATGTCCCCCCAATGATCTACTATAAATCAGTATATCATCAAAATAGACAAGCACAAATCGTCCAATGAAAGCACGTAAAACTTTGTTCATTAATTTCATGAAAGTACTAGGTGCATTAGTTAACCCAAAAGGCATGACTAACCACTCATTTAATCCAAACTTAGTTTTAAATGCTATTTTCCATTCATCTACCAATTTCATACAAATTTGATGGTATCAACTACACAAATCAACTTTGGAGAATATTGTAGAGCCAATCAACTCATCAAGCATGTCATATTAATGCCTCTACAATCAACACACATACGCGATGTACCATCCTTTTTTGTCACTAGTATAATAGGAACAGCACAAGGACTAAGAGATTTACGTATATAACCTTTGTCGAGCAGCATCTGTACTTGACGCATAATCTCCTTCGTCTCCTCTAGATTGGTATGGTATGGTGCACGGTTAGGCAGCGAAACATAGGGAATTAAGTCAATCTAATGCTCAATCCCTCGAATAGGTGGTAATCCCGGTGGCACGTCTTGTGGAAAGACGTCAACGAACTCATGCAAAATGTTAGTGACAGCAGGAGGCAAAGAGGAAGGTACATCCTCGAAAGAAAATAACGCCTCTTTGCACACGAAAGCATAGCAAACAGATTTGCTGAAATCTAGATCATCAATATCATATTTTGGTGGGAAGTAAACATGCACTTTTAAATTTAATTTCAGAAGCAACACTAGATGGTTTATTATTAGGCTTCATTTGCTGCTCAAATTATTTTGCCACAATCTGATTTTCACTCTTATTTTTCTCCTTTTGCTTTATTACCTCTATTAATATCATCTTTCAAAATGGAATCAGGAGTCATAGGAAGCAAAGTAATATTTTTAACCTTATGAACAAGAGTATACTGATTGTTTCTACCATGGTGTACAGAATTTTTATCAAATTTCCATGGTCTACCAAGTAATAAGGAACATGCTTGCATAGGTACCACATCACAATCAACATAATCAGCAAATGTAGAGATACTAAATTTCTTAGCCAGTTTTGGAGAAGTTTACGGGCTAAGTTGGGGACTAAACTGCTTTTTAGTACTACTTGTCACCCCAAACTGATGGACAAACTGAAGTAGTCAATAGAACATTGTCTACTATGCTTAGGGTTGTTTTGAAGAATAATAAGAAAATGTGGCAAGATGCTTACCTCATATTTGTCGGGGTTCAAGAATGACACCTATGGGATCACAGGGAATCCCTACTATAGTTGACAGGGCGCGGGGCTGTGCAAAGAGCGGGTTTAGAAGATCAACGCAGGGGGATTTATCCAGGTTCGGGCCGCAAGCGATGCGTAATACCCTAATCATGCTTCGGTGTATATTTGGTGTTCTTGAGTTCTTGAACAAGCTGCGGTTCATCCTAGCTCAAAAAGTCTGAATCCATCCTCGTGCCTCCTTTTATATGTCCAAGGGGCTGCCACAACGGCGCACAGGAGGTGGAAAGTGTGTACAATGTACGATTCTATCTCCAGGAACCATAGGACAAACACATTTAATGAGTTGCCGACGTGTCCTCTTGCTTTATCAAGGACATCAACGAAGCTCATCCCGTCTGTCGCCGCCTCGCCTTGCTTCGATGTGCGTCCAAGGTGACGAGGCGTGCTGGCTGGCTGCTGCCCTGGTGCAGTGGCAGGGTCTTCATGAAGATCTGCATGCCACCACACAGGTGCTTGCATGGTTGGCCTAGGAGCTACACGCTGCCACGTAGGTGCGTGCCTGGTTGGCAGGCTGGCTACTATGCCAGATTGGCCATGGGGCAGTGTAACCTGGGTAAGTTCGGGCCTGGTTGTGACCCCGCGGATGTCCCCGGCGAGGGTCTTGCCAGGGTCTTGTGGGCGTCCCTGGGGGGTGATGTCTACTACACAACCTTCTTCTTGTAGACGTTGTTGGGCCTCCAAGTGCAGAGGTTTGTAGGACAGTAGCAAATTTCTCTCAAGTGGATGACCTAAGGTTTATCAATCCGTAGGAGGCATAGGATGAAGATGGTCTCTCTCAAGCAACCCTGCAACCAAATAACAAAGAGTCTCTTGTGTCCCCAACACACCCAATACAATGGTAAATTGTATAGGTGCACTAGTTCGGCGAAGAGATGGTGATACAAGTGGTAGATGGATGGTAGATAAAGGTATTTGTAATCTGAAATTATAAAAACAGCAAGGTAACTAATGATAAAAGTGAGCGTAAACGGTATTGCAATGCGTTGAAACAAGGCCTAGGGTTCATACTTTCGCCAGTGCAAGTTCCCTCGACAATACTAACATAATTGGATCACATAACTATCCCTAAACATGCAACAAAGAGTCACTCCAAAGTCACTAATAGCGGAGAACAAACGAAGAGATTATGGTAGGGTACGACACCACCTCAAAGTTATTCTTTCCAATCAATCCGTTGGGCTATTCCTATAAGTGTCACAAACAGCCCTAGAGTTCGTACTAGAATAACACCTTAAGACACAAATCAACCAAAACCCTAATGTCACCTAGATACTCCAATGTCACCTCAAGTATCCGTGGGTATGATTATACGATATGCGTCACACAATCTCAAATTCATCTATTCAACAAACACAAAGGACCTCAAAGAGTGCCCCAAAGTTCTACCAGAGAATCACGATGAAAACGTGTGCCAACCCCTATGCATAGG
The DNA here is from genome assembly GCF_056163025.1 of Triticum urartu. Lineage (NCBI taxonomy): Eukaryota > Viridiplantae > Streptophyta > Magnoliopsida > Poales > Poaceae > Triticum > Triticum urartu. Next base: position 506,531,374 of record NC_141875.1, on the reverse strand, counting down.
TTCATGGGCGGAACCCGCAAATTGATCACCAAAACATACATCAAGTGAATCACGTGGTATCCCATTGTCACCACAGATACGCACGGCAAGACATACATCAAGTGTTGTCAAATCTTTAAAGACTCAATCCGATAAGATAACTTCAAAGGGGAAACTCAATTCATTACAAGAGAGTAGAGGGGGAGGAGAAACATAAGATCCAACTATAATAGCAAAGCTCGCGATACATCAAGATCGTGCCAAATCAAGAACACGAGAGAGAGATATCAAACACATAGCTGCTGGTACATACCCTCAGCCCCGAGGGAGAACTACTCCCTCCTCGTCATGGAGAGCACCGGGATGATGAAGATGGCCACCAGAGAGGGATTTCCCCCTCCGGCAGGGTGCCGGAATGGGTCTAGATTGGTTTTCTGTGGCTACGGAGGCTTCTTGCGGCAGAACTCCCGATCTACTGTGCTCCCCGATGTTTTTAGGGTATATGGAGATATATAGGCGGAAGAAGTACGTCAGGGGGGCCACGAGGGGCCCACGAGGGTGGAGGGCGCGCCCCTTCCTTGTGGCCTCCTCGTAGGTCCCCTGACGTCCACTCCAAGTCTTCTGGGCTTCTTCTGATCCAAAAATAAGTTTCGTGAAGTTTTAGGTCAATTGGACTCCGTTTGATTTTCCTTTTCTACGATACTCTAAAACAAGCTAAAAACAGAAACTGGCACTGGGCTCTAGGTTAATAGGTTGGTCCCAAAAATCATATAAAATAGCATATAAAACATCCAAGTTTGATAAATATAATAGCATGGAACAATAAAAAATTATAGATACGTTGGAGACGTATCAGGGGGGTCCTTCGTCTTCTGGTTCTCATCTAGTCATGCCGGCCTCTGTTCATCACAAAGATCTGCATCCCACCATGCAGGCGCTCCCAAGCCTTGGTCTTGACGTTGTCGATGGCGTCATAATTCTCAGGATCAAAGGTGGCGGTCTCGATGGTGTTGAGCAAGTTGCCCCGGCAAGGCTCTTCCCGGGGCAGCGTACGTCGTTCCCGGCAAGGTTCTTACTGAGGGAAACCCATCTTGTCCCTTTGCTCTTCGTGCCTCTGGTTTCAGCGCTGCTCGGGTAGTCTTTTATCTTCGCTTCCTCTGCCCCGCCAAGCGTGGTCACAGGTGTTGCTACTACTGCCCATGCACAAGTAAAGGGGTACAGAAGGCCCCTATTGTACACCGACAGGAGCCCCCGGGCCTGGGCCACACATAAGCGCAGAGCATTGTTGGGCCAGGCCCAGAATGGTGCGCGGGCAGTAGTAGCAACACTTGGTGGAGAGAGTGAATATAGATAGGAGAATGTCCTGGTAAATTTTCAGCTTAAATGAAGCAATATAAAACCTAAAAAATATATTCAAAAGTGCATTCGTTGGAGAAAATGAAAGCTCAAAAAATTTCCTTAATAATCTTCTTAAGAAAATTCGTCGGATAAAACTTCTCTTAAGAAAGTGTTTCCTTAGAAAATTTAGTTAAGAGAAGTTTCTTAAGGAAATTTTCTTCGGAAGCACTTTCTTAAAAAGTTTCTTAGGAAAAGTTTATTCCAATGCATTTTCTAAAGAAGCTTCTTAAGAAGATTTTCTAGTGAAGCACTTTCTTAAGAAGTTTCATAAGAAAGTTTATTCGTCCCATTTTCTTAAGAAGGCTCTTAAGGAAATTTTATTACGAAGAACTTTCTCTCGATGCATTTTCTAACAATTGTCCTTAAGAAAATTTTCTAAGGAAGCAATTTCTTAAGCAGTATCATAAGAAAAGTTTATTCCACCATGTTTTCTGAAGAAGGGTCTTAAGTAAATCTTCTTAGGAAGCACTTTCTTAAGAACTTTCTTAAGAGAAGTTTTCTTTGATGCAATTTCTTCAGAAGATTATTAATGAAGTTATCTTAGGAATCAATTTCTCAATAAGTTTTCTTAAGATAAGTATCTTCTGACACATTTTCTACAGAAGTTTCTTAAGGACATTTTGTTCGGAAGGACATTTTTATGAAATGTTTCTTCTGACTCATTTTCTTAAGAAGTTTCTTTCGGAAATTTTCTTAGGAAGCACTTTCTTAAGAACTTTCTTAAGAGTAGTTTCCTCCGACACATTTTCTTAAGAATAATTTTAAGGAAATTTTTGTATGAGTCATTTATTAAGAAGTTTCTTAAGATAAGTATCTTCCGACACATTTTCTAAAGAAGTTTCTTAATGGATTTTTGTTACGAAGGACATTCCTAAGAAGTTTCTTAAGAAATTGTCTTCTGACTTAAATTCTTAATAAGTCTTTGAAGTAAATTTTCTTCGGAAGCACGGTCTTAACAAAGTTTCTCCCTACGCATTTTCTTAAGACGTTACGTAAGGAAATTTTCCTAGGAGTCACTTTCTTAAGAAAAGTTTCTTCTGCTGCATTTTCTAAAGAAGTTTCTTAAGGAAATTTTCTCAGGAAGCACTTTCCGAATAAGTTTCATAAGGAAATATTCTTAGTAAGCACTTTCTTAAGAACTTTCTATAGAAAAGTTTTTTCCGCCGCATTTCGTAAAGAAGTTTCTTATGGATATTTTTCGTATGAAGCACTCTCATAAGAAAAGTTTCTTCTGATGAATTTTCAAAAGAACTTTCTCAAGATTTTTTTCTTAGGAAGCACTTTCTTAAGAAAGGTTTCTTCCGACGCATTTTCTAAAGAAGTTTCTTAAGGAAATTTTCCTAGGAGTCACTTTCTTAAGAAAAGTTACTTCCGCCGCATTTTCTAAAGAAGTTTCTTAAGGAAATTTTCTTAGGAAGCACTTTCTTAAGAACTTTCTATAGAAAAGTTTTTTCTACTGCATACGGATTTTTACGTAGGACGCACTCTCGTAAGAAAAGTTTCTTCCGAAGAATTTTCCAAAGAAGTATCACAAGGAAATTTTCTCAGGAAGCACTTTTGTGAGAAGTTCCTTAAGAAAAGTTTCTTCCGCCGCATTATCTATAGAAGTTTCTTAAGGAAAGTTTCTTACGAAGCTCTTTTTCAAGAAGTTTCTTATGGAAATTTTCTTTGGAAGCACTTTCTTAACAAGTATCTCAAGAAAAGTTTCTTCCAACACATTTTCTAAATAATTTTCTTTAGAAAAAAATCCCAACGCATTTTCTTAAGATGTTTCTTAAGGAAATTTTATTATGAAACCCTTTCTTGCGAAGTTCCCTAAGAAAAGTTTCTTCTAACATATTTTCTAAAACAGTTTCTTAAGGAACTTTTTGTAGCTTACACTTTTAAAGAAGCTTCTTAAGGAAATTTACTCCGGAAGCATTTTCCTAGGAAAAGTTTCTTCTGACGCATTTTCTAAACAACTTTCGTAAGGAAATTTTCTTAGGAAACACTTTCTTATGAAGTTTAATAATAAAAATTTATTCTGGCGTGTTTTCATCAGAAGGTTCTTATGGAAATTTTGTTAGGAAGGACTTCCTTATGAAGTTTCCTAAGATAAGTTTCTTCTGACACATTTTCTTAAAAGTTTCTTAAGGAAATTTTCTTCGGAAGGACTTTCTTAAGAAAATATTCTTAGGAAACACTTTAGAAAGAAGTTTCATAAGTAAATTATCTTCGGAAGCACTTTGTTAGGAAGTTTCTTAAGAAAAGTTCCTTCTGACACATTTTCTTAAGATGTTTCTTAAGGCAATTTTCTTAGGAAGCCCTTTCTTAAGAAGTTTCTTAAGAAAAGTTCGTTCTGACGCATTTTCTTAAAAAGTTTCTTAAGGAATTTTTCTTCGCAGGCACTTTCTAAAGAATTTTCTTAGGAAAAGTTTCATTTGACGCATAATCTAAAGTTTCTTAAGGAAATTTTCTTAGGAAGCACTTTCTCAAGAAGTTTCATAGGAAAGTTTATTCCGTCGCATGATCATACAGAGCTTCTTAAGGAAATTTTGTTAGGAAGGACTTTCTCAAGAAAAAAAAAATTGACGTGTTTTCTTAAGAAGATACTTAAGGAAATTTTTTAGGAAAAGCTTTTTTAAGATGTTCGTAAAGGACATTTTCTTCAGAAGAAGTTTCTTATGAAAGGTTTCTTCCGACGCATTTTCTTACGATGTTTCTTAAGGAATTTTCTTAGGAAGGCCTTTCTTGAGATGTTTCTTAAGAAATGTTTCTTCTGACACATTTTCTAAAGAAGTTTCTTAAGGTAATTTTCTTCATAAGCACTTTCTTAAGAAGGTTCTTATGAAATTTCCTAAGAAAAGTTTCTCCTGATGAATTTTCTAAAGAAGGTCCTTAAGAAAATTTTCTAAGGAAGCACTTTCTTAAGAAGTTTCATAAGAAAATTTTCTTAGGAAGCACATGCTAAGAAACTTTCTTAAGAGAAGTTTTCTCCGACACATTTTCTTAAGAAGATTATTGAGGAAATTTTCATAGGAAGCCCTTTCTTAAGAAGTTTCTTCAGGAAATTTCTTCGGAAGCACTTTCTTAAGAAGTTTATTAAGGGAATTTTCTTAGCAAGCATTTTTTGAATAAGTTTCTTAAGAAAATTTTCTTTGGAACAACTGTCTTAAGAAGTTTCTTAAGAAAAGTTTATTCCAGCACATTTTCTTATAATGTTTCTTAAGGAAATTTTCTGAGGAAGCCCTTTCTTGGGAAGTTTCTAAAGAAAAGTTTCTTTTTACGCATCTCGTAAAGAAGTTTCTTAATGAAATCTTCTTCGGACACACTTTATTATGTTGTTTCTTAGGAAACATTTCTTCCGATGCATTTTCTAAAGAAGGTTCTTAAGAAAATTTTCTAAGTAAGCACTTTCTTAATAAGTTTTATAAGAAAAGTTTATTTCTCCATATTTCCTTCAGAAGGTTCTTAAGGAAATTTTCTTAGGAAGCACATTATTAAGAACTTTCTTGAGAGAAGTCTTCTCCGACGCATTTGCTCAAGAAGATTATTAAGGAAATTTTCATAGGAAGCACTTTTCGAAGAAGTTTTTTAAAGAAATTTTCTTTGGAAGCACTTTCTTAACAAGTATCTCAAGAAAAGTTTCTCCACACGCATTTTCTAAAGAAGTTTCTTAAGAAAAGTTCCTTAAAGATATTTCTTCTAACACATTTTCTTAAAAAGTTTCTGAAGGAAATTTTCTTTGGAAGGACTTTATTAAGAAAATATTCTTAGGAAACACTTCAGAAAGGAGTTTCATAAGTAAATTATCTTCAGAAGAACTTTGTTAAGAAGTTTCTTAAGAAAAGTTCCTTCTGACACATTTTCTTAAGATGTTTCTTAAGGCAATTTTCTTAGGAAGCCCTTTCTTGAGAAGTTTCTTAAGAAAAGCTCGTTCTGACGCATTTTCTAAAAAAGTTTCTTAAGGAATTTTTCTTCACAGACACTTTCTTAAGAATTTTGTTAGGAACAGTTTCATCTGACGCATTATCTAAAGAAGTTTCTTAAGGAAATTTTCTTAGGAAGCACTTTCTCAAGAAGTTTCATAAGAAAGTTTATTCTGTCACATGATCATAAGGAGCTTCTTAAGGAAAATTTTTTAGGAAGGACCTTCTCAAGAAGTTTTCTTAAGAAGATACTTAAGGAAATTTTCTTAGGAAGCACTTTTGAAAGATGTTTGTAAAGGACGTTTTCTTCAGAAGAAGTTTCTTATGAAAAGTTTCTTCCGATGCATTTTCTTGCGATGTTTCGTAAGGAATTTTCTTACGAAGGCCTTTCTTGAAATGTTTCTTAAGAAATGTTTCTTCTAACACATTTTCTAAAGAAGTTTCTTAAGGAAATTGTCTTCATAAGCACTTTCTTAAGAAGTTTCTTATGAACTTTCCTTAGAAAAGTTTTGGTTTTGCAGGTCATAGATTTGAGCTTAGAGGTGCACAATTTTCTCGTGAAGCTTGAAGATCATCTCGCCGATGTTGTCGGCATCCAGCTTGTGTTTGTTGGTGAACTCTGTTATCATCATGTAGTTGGAGTTGAGTCCACGCTCCACCATCCCCTAACACTTGAAAACTTGTTGCTCCATTGCTTCGAGCCTCGTCTCCATGCTTTCCTGTCGTGGAATTGTCACGACAGATGTCCTAGAGCAAGGACTTAGTCGTAGGGCCATTGCACTAGGAAGCTTAAAGGGGTTAATTGGGACAAAGGACACGAGAGAGTTTTATACTAGTTCGGCCCCTTACGATGAAGGTAAAAGCCTATGTCTAGTTGGGTTTGGTATTGCTGAGGTTTTGATCACCAAGAGGCTCAACTCGTGGCATGGTTATCGACTTATTGTTTCTTGCCCTCAGCCGCCACCGGGACGTCCCCTTATATACATGGGTTGACGCCTGGTGGCCTACAGAGTCCCGGCTGGCTCGTAATCATGTCCGGCTCGGTGACTTTCTTTACATGCCTTTCTTTACAAGTCTTTCCTTACATATGGCGGTTCATAATATCAGGCCTTAAACCGCCTTCAGGCCCTTGGGCCTTCTATAATACTTAATAAACTACAATCTTGGATGTTTACTGGGCTTCTTGCGTAACCCTCCATTGGGGCTGACCAGGCCCCTCCTGGGCAGGTCTCAGCTGATAGTAATATCCCCAACATTAGGCCCCAGGTTGACTTTGAACCTTGTTCTCTGTCAATCTTCCATACTTAGCCAAAAAATCCATCTTCTTATCTTTACTGAAATTCCCTTGTAACCCGCCGTGATGTCATCTCTTGAAAACGCAAAAAGATTTTCATGACGTCATCTTCCAACGGATCTTTTATCTTTAATGTTTCCCGAGAATCGAGGCGCCTATATAGCTGGATAACCATTATTCGGTTCTCCCTTGATTTTCGCGCCCGTCTATTCGCATATTTCCTTATAAATAAGCTTGCCCCGACCTTCCTCATTCTTCTCTCTCTCTGTCTTCTTCCTCTTGCGACCTTGCTACTGCTCGAGATTCTCCGCCGCCGCGCCTCATCTCCGTCGTTGACTCTGGCCGCTGCATCGACCTGAACCGATCCAGAGAACCCGCGGCGACCTCCGTAGTAGATCTGCAACCGTAAGCTTTCTTTCCTTCATGCCTCACATCTTCATTAGGGTTTGCAAGCTCATGCGTGTTCTTCATAGTTCATCATAGTTCTTCATAGTTCTTCCACTGCCTCCTCTTTCTGATCCAAACGAGATGTATGTTCCTGCAGTAGCTGTTTGGTGCCTCCTTTTGATATTAGCAGACTCCTTTTTCTGGTACAAGAGCTATGTTTAGATCTGGTGAACTCATCTGGACTATATTTTTAGGTCTAGAATTTTTTTTTCATTTTTTAACATCCATTTGATCTGAAATAATATCAACCATTTTGGGAAACTTGTTTGTCCCAATACTTAGCTGAATCCACTTTCTGAAAGAATATGTAGTCATGGCGGCTTACCACACCAGCTTTCTTCATCCTTTAACTGTTAACCTCATCGTAAAACTGAGCCGGCATGTTGCTTTTCTTTTCAGTTCCTTGCACGTCATGCCGTCCAAAACACCAACCATCTGTAACTGGGTTCCCTCAGCCATAACTGAGGAACATTTAAAAGAGTTCTTCATCATAGGATTTCTGCCATCAAAAGCCATCATGTCTTACCGTGCCCCTGACCCGGAAGAAGAACGACCCAATCCAAGAGACGACGAAGTGATTGTTTTTACTGACCACATGAACCGTGGCTTCTCACCACCCGGCTCAAAGTTCTTCAGAGAGGTCCTTCACTTTTTCAAACTCCATCCTGAGGACATCGGTGCCAATTCTGTATCTAATATTTGTAACTTCCAAGTGCTTTGTGAGGTGTATCTTCAGCAAGAGCCGACCGTAGAGCTGTTTAGAGAATATTTGTATCTGAACCGGCAGAACGAGTACACCAACGGTCTTAGCTTAGAGCTTGGAGGCATCTCAATTCAGCGCCGGCAGGGTGCTGTCTTCCCTCTCATAGTCTTACCAAGTCACCCAAAGGACTGGAACCAAACTTGGTTTTACTGTCAGGACATCTCACCAGCAAACGAGAAGCCATTGCCGGGTTACCGCCCCGATCGTCTTGACTCCAAGTTCGCGCTTCCAGAAAAACTCACTGCTGCTGAACACAAGAGATTGATGCCATCCAACAAAAAGATCAATGCTCTGTTAGGAAACGGGTTGACTGGAGTTGATCTGACCCGCTGCTGGATCTCATGGCGGGTTATTTCTTTAAGCCGTCGGTCAAAGTTGATGTATGAATATGGTGGAGGCCCGGACGACTCTCTTCGTCATAGCCCGGTTCAACTAACCGAAGAAGACATTGCCGGAATGTCAAACCTTTTGGTGAATGGGAAATACAAAGATTGCAGTATTGTTGGGTTAAATCCCTTCTGTAAGCTTAACCCAGTGCCAGAAGTAAGGATATTCTGATATTTTTCCTTTGTATTTTGCCCAGCCGTATTGTTTAGCACTAATCCTTCATCTTGTATTTGCCTGTCTGCAGGCCAACTCCGACTTTTGGAAAGTGAAATATGACCACAAGGCTGCCAAGAAGGCGAAAGCCGCCGCCATGAATGCCAAGAAAACGACCCAGAAGTCGAAGAAGAAAAAGAAGAACACTGCTGAAGATTTGATGAAGCTTGATGACACGTCTGATTCAGAGGTAGCCCTTGATTCCCTTGGCCAATTTTTTAACAATCTTATTAACACTGATCATTACCAGGATGACACTAGGGCCAGTCAGGCCGAGGAAGCAGAGGTAACTATCATTTCCTCTGACTCAGAGCCCATACCAAGACACAAAGTTCGATGAGTGACCCGTAAAGTAAGGTTTTCTAACCCTTTAGCTCACTTGGATCCCAACTTTCGTTTGAAAAAGACACAACATGAAAGCCGCCGTCAAGCTGGGACTGAAGATGAACCAGCCGTCGTTCTTTAAAAAAATCCTCGGAAACGTCCGAATGAGGTTTACTTATTTCTGTCTTTAACTGTGTTTAATGGATCCTTCTCCTTGTATTTCTTTTCATTCTTTTTTATCCTTTCAGGAGGTGTCTCGCTCTTCTGGCGACTCATCGCAAACGCAATTCCCGGCTTTCAAGACTGCTCCCGAGTAATCAGAAATCCTCCTTTCTTTCGGGTTGTTCGATTGTACCTTTATACTAACAATCCTGCAACATTTTTTCTTAGTGGCCAAGCTAAATCCAAAAAAGCGAAGGCAGCTAAAACCGGCGGAAGACCCGCCGGTGCTGGCATCTGACCCGGCTAGGCCGCCTTCTCCATTAGCTGACGCTCCAGAAGACCCTCCTGTTGACAACGAAGCAAATCCTCCTGAGCTATCATTTGACGAAACCACTATGAACCCTTCCACAACCAGACCATCAAGCTCAGCCAACCCGCCATCTCCGTCTGCACAAGATGTTCAGATTACTGGGAGCTGCTTTATTGAACCAGGGAACCCAACCGTGCTGGCTCGATGTACAGCAAAGCAAGAGGCGTTGGAGAGGCAGAAAGTTCGCTTTGACGTTGCCAACTATGACCATCTCAATGCCAATGATATTTTATCCGGCTATCTCAGTCATGTACACTCCAGTCGCGAGTCTGAGATTGAGATGGTCAAGCAGCTGCAGTTAAAATATGGGGTATGTTTTTCCGGCTTATCTGTATTCCTTCAGCCCCCAAGTCTTCGGATTATGAGAGAACCGGAATAACCTATAGACTTTAAAATATAGGCCGAGACTTTTACATTTGAATCTTTTCTTGACTTTAATAGAGCAGAGCTTCACCTATAGTCCCCAAGGACCGACTCATTTTGATCATAGATGAACCGGTACTTTAAATTGTTTTGAGACCGTCTTCAAAGTACTTAATACTCTGTCTTAACCTTCATAAACTTGCTGAACGGCATACATTAGTCCCCAAGTGCCAAGTGCTGTTACTTTGTAAAGTACTTGGGACTTAAATATGTCTGTAGAGTCGTAGAAATTTGATTTGGCATACATTAGCCCCCAAGTGTCAAGTGGTTTTTGAACTTGAACCTTGAATCTTGATTGTTGAACTTGAAAAGAAATCTTGACTCATCTGACTGTTTTGCAGAATGCCTTATCTGAATTGAATTCTCAACTGACTGATGCGAAGACCCGGCTAGCGAGTCAGGAGACAGAAATCCAATCTGCTAACTCCAAACTGCAAATAAGTCTCTCTGCAACGGAAAATTTAAAGACCAGCTTCGCTGCCAAGAAGAAAACTTGGGAAGAGGAAAAAAACACTTCTGAGCCAACGTGCGGAGACGGCCGAGATAACTCTGAAAGAGATTTCAACAGAGTTGAACGGGTTAAAGGGCCGGGTGTCTCAGATGGTAGCCGCCATCTTTGGTGAGCCGTCTGACTTTAACTTTGTGTGCTTTTTGCCGATCTGGAGTATAATCCGCCAACTGACTTTATGTGTAAAATTTATGCAGGCCCTCGAAGCAAAAATCTGAGCCAAGAACCGTTGATTAAACTGAAGGCAGTATATACTTTGGTTGAACATTTGTATATTGGCGCACAGCGGGCTCTGGCTGCCATCTCTCCTACTAATCAAGGATCCAACCGGCTCAGCGATGTCCTGAAGAAACTGTCCATCCTTGCTGCCAGGTTTAAGGAAGTAAAACGCTCCTGCGCTCGAGCCGGAGCTTTGACTTCCCTGAGCCGCTCCAAGGCTTGGGTGCCAGACCTAGACCCGGCAGACGTGGTGTCGGTGTCAAAACCGGCGGATCTCGGGTAGGGGGTCCCGAACTGTGCGTCAAGGCCGGATGGTAACAGGAGACAAGGGACACGATGTTTTTACCCAGGTTCGGGCCCTCTCGATGGAGGTAATACCCTACTCCTGCTTGATTAATATTGATGATATGGGTAGTACAAGAGTAGATCTACCACGAGATTAAGGAGGCTAAACCCTAGAAGCTAGCCTATGGTATGATTGTTGTATATGGAGTTGATGTCCTACGGACTACAACCCTCCAGTTTATATAGACACCGGATAGGGTTAGGGTTACACAGAGTCGGTTACAATAGTAGGAGATCTTGAATATCCGCATCGCCAAGCTTGCCTTCCATGCCAAGGAAAGTCCCATCCGGACACAGGACGAAGTCTTCAATCTTGTATCTTCATAGTCCAGGAGTCCGACTGAAGGTATAGTCCGGCTACCCGAACACCCCCTAATCCAGGACTCTCTCAGTAGCCCCTGAACCAGGCTTCAATGACGACGAGTCCGGCGCGTAGATTGTCTTCGGCATTGCAAGGCGGGTTCCTCCTCCAAGTCCTTCATAGAAGATTGTAAACACCAAGAGTAGTGTCCGGCTCTGCAAAATATGTTTCCACATATTGCCATAGAGAGAATAATTTTAACACAAATCAAATCTGCTGACGTATTCCGCAGTGGGTCACCACACTACGGCCAAGTCCTTTACTCGAATCGTTTTTACTTTTCCACCTCAGCACGTTTTGCGAGGCGGTTTCCTTGGCACGTCTTGTCAAAGCAGAGATCGTGTACCCCTTTTACGGGATTCTCATCAATACGGACGTGGGTAACACAACCGCGCCATTTATCACGGCGCTTGGTAGGCAAGCGAGTTTTACTAGGCTGGTGGGGACGCACAACCGCATCCGCCCATATAAGGGGATAAGGATCCACCTTTTTACCTACGCCTTCTTCCTCCTTTGCCTATCCATCTCCTGCGCGCTCGAGCTCCAGCGCCCAAGCCCACACTTCCCACCTCAACCTTCTCCAGCAATGTCCGGAGCGGGAGGCAAGTGGATGGTCTCCTCCGCTATGGAGGGCCAAGTCAAGAAGCTAAGGAAGGCCGGATACCTGTCTAAGGACATCGCGCACCGGCTTCCCGAAAAGGGGCAGCTTCTCCCCACCCCGAGGCCCCATGAGAGGGTAGTATTTCTTCCCCACTTCCTCCGTGGACTGGGTTTTCCACTCCACCCATTTGTCTGGGGGCTCATGTTCTACTACGGCCTGGATTTCCACAATCTAGCCCCGAACTTCATCCTCAACATCTCGGCGTTTATCATCGTGTGCGAGGCTTTCCTCCGCATCCGCCCTCATTTCAGCCTCTGGCTCAAGACCTTCAACGTCAAGCCCAAGGTGGTGTGCGGCAGCCAGGCGGAGTGCGGAGGCGCCATGGCGGGCAAGATGGCCAACGTCCTATGGTTCGAGGGCTCTTTTGTGGAGACCCTAAAGGGGTGGCAATCCGGGTGGTTTTACATCACCGAGCCACGCGATCCGAACTGGATCGCAGCCCCCGAGTTCTGATCCGGACCCCCCACGCGGCTTATGTCCTGGAAAGAGACGGGCCTGTCGTGGGGTGATGAAAAAGAGGTGACCGGATTGCAAACATGCATCCAGTCCCTGGTGAACAAGCCAATCCGGCTTGTTAATGTAATCCAGGTTATGCTCGTCCGCCAGATCCTCCCGTGCCAACAACGGGATTTTAACCTGTGGGAGTTCGACCCGGCGCAGCACCAAACCCTTAGCAGGCTCTTCAACACGACGTACGAAGATGCCTGGAAGGTGCTATTCAAGGGTGCCGAGGCTCCTGCATCCGCTTCCAAGGACCGCTGATACAGCTCGCAGCGTCACGCTAGCGAGGTAAGCTATCTTCACCTTTTACAGGATGTTAAGCTTTTTTCATAGTTTGACTCTATGCGGGATCTAAACTCCCTTACCTTTGACAGGCTTGGCGGGCGATATCCGGACCGATTAACTGTCCGGCTCCACTGCCCGAAGACCCAGCCCCAGCTCTGCTAGTGAAGCTACTGGCTCCGGGGCCTTATGTGGTGCAGGAAAAGAAGGCCAACAAGAAGAAGACCATGGGGACTCGAAAGAGTGCCTATAACATGGTGGTGTCGGACTCGTCATCCGACGAGTCCGAGACGCCCTCTTCCCATGAAAACGAGGAGGAGGAAGAAGAGAACTCTCCCCCCCCAGCGGAGGGAGGAGAGAAGAGGAAGGCCCCCCCAACGGGGGAGGCCGAGGGGTCTAGGAAAAGGAAGACCCCTCCGCCGGACTACTCCCCCGACGCCGAAGAGGGCGAAGAGGAGTGGCCAAACAGGGCCAAGCGTCCGGCGGAATCGTAAGTTCGGATATCAGAGTAACTCATGATGTTCCTTTGTCGCACAGCTTTCCCTAATGTCGAATGTAATTATGCAGCCCGCCCCGGGCCGAATTCAACGAATCGTCGGGCGGCTCCCTGGACTCATCAGACGTGAACTCAGTTCCACCCACTGTCTCCCCCGGCACTACGGATGACACCGAAGTGGCGTCGCGACAAGCTCCGGGGCAGGAGGAGGTGGTCCCGGAGGCGCTGCAAGGCAACCTCCCGGACTCCAGGAGTGAAGGGGATAAGGCCTCCCAGGGCTCCAAGTCTGGCTTTGTGCCGGACACCGCGCCGGAATCTTCCACAGTTCCGGACCGCGGTAGGCGAACTCCTTCCAAGAGGAGCAAGCGTTCTGAGCCGGCGGCCTCCGTCCAACCGAAGGTGCCGGACAATCTGTTGGAGGTTCTTGACGGCGCCTGCATCGACGAGGGGCACCGTACTATTATGAGTATGGTGATCAAGAAGGTTCAGTCCGTCAAGAGCGGACAGACTGAAGCTTGCGCTAGCCTTCTAATAGGCTTCGAGGTAAGTAAAAATATGTAAAAATATTACCGCATAGACAGTAGCCCCTGATGCTCTGTTTGGCGTTCGGAAAGAAAAGCTGAATAGAGGATCTATTAAATTTCGCAGGAGTCTAACAAAAAAGAGTCAATATGCGTATGCAGGCTTCGCTGCTATCCACTGCTGCACTGACTGCGGAGGTGGGTGTCCTGAAGCAGGACCTCGAGCGGACCGAGCAAGAGCTCGGCCTTGCCAAGCGGCGGCTCGAGGAGAAAGAAGGTAAGAAATACCTTACAGAAAAGGTGCCTATAAAAAGGCGTGATTGCAAAAAAGATAACAGGATTGTACTGCTTATTGTAGGGGCCACAACTGAAGTGGCGACCCTTAAGCTGGCGCCGTCTGAGGCCGACAAGAAAACGGCCGCGGAGCGCACCGAGCGAGACAGACTGGGGGCTCAGGTTGGCGAGGTGCAGCAAGAGCTTCAGGCTCTCATGAAAAAACATGAGAATTTGGAGCTTGAGTCAAAGGCGCAAGCATCCGAGCTTGCGACGGCCCTTGAGACTGCCAAGTCTGCCAAGGCCGAAGCCCAAAAGCCCTCCAAGAGTTGGAGGACATGAGGAAGATAGCAGCGGGTAAGGCATTCTTTATGCAAAGCAGAAATATAAAAGTAAACTACTTGTTACTTACCTGAATCCGGAGCTCTCCAGGGGCATTCGCAGATCTTCCCAGCAGCGTATCTGACGCCACCGCATTCTACCGAGCTGAAGAGGGAAGCTCGATGAAGAAGGTGTTCTGGTCTCAGAATTTTGAGGCCGGACACCCTGTGCCCTTGAGCGACTAGCTGAAACAGTTAGTCGAGCTCCATAAGGCGACCGAACAGGCCATGAAGGGCTCCATAGTTCGGCTGTGGCCCAGAGAGGCCCTGCCTGGGAGCTATTTCAGGCTGGTGCGGCGGCTGATGGAGGCCTGTCCGAGGCTCGAGGTCATCAAGCGCTCTATCTGCATCGAAGGTGCCCGTCGGGCCCTTGCCCTAGCAAAGGTGCACTGGGGTAAGCTGGACGGTGAGAAGCTTGTGAAGGACGGGCCACCGCCGGGGAAGGAGCACCGCAAGTCCGAGAACTACTACAAGGATGTTCTTGCAGGTGCCCGCCTTGTGGCGGATGAATGTACCAAGGATGTGATTTTTGAATGAACTCGCTCGTGTTTGTCCTGTGCACTGAAAACTTGTTCATATGCGCTAACCAATGCTTATTGAATTTAAAATATTACTTTCTGTGCGGCCGTTTATCAAAAAATTGAGAGATGGCCAGTCGCCGGCTTCTGCCCCCATGCCACTAGTGCTGGGGTGTTCGGGATAAACCTGAGCGCTCTTTTTCCCATAGTTGGGTCCTTCGAGGGAGGCGCTCAGCACAACGAACCAGGCAATCGGACTATAATGCTTGAACACTCTCACTTAGCCATAGAACTCTATAATTTTAAATTTCGGCGAAGCCCCTAGTTCGGAAGACCGAGTTCGGGGCGCTATCCACGCCTTGGCCGGACAAAGCCAGCTCCTCGCTCGAAGCGGCATAAGTCTTTAGGGACTCGAAAAACCTCTCGAACAGCGACCGGTCTCTCGCCTCATCATGACAGTCAGTTTTAGCTTTCTCCACTGAGGTGCTTAACCCAGCTGAACCGGGGCACAATCGCAGTGGTTGTCCTAGTGCTACCTTAGGCGATATAGCAGAACATAAGGCACCAAAACATAGGAGCCGGGCAAACCCAACTATTGACCCAAATCATGATTCGGAGCCAATGCATATAGTGCTATAAATTCGGGGTGCCGCACTTGTGAAAGTGTACGGACTTCTCACACCATAATGAGGGGTACTGAAGCCCCTGGCGTGTTTGCCGTACCATGGTGTACGGGTGCAATCATGTCATTGAATAAACATATATGTGAAAAGAGGATAATGCAAAAAATAGACAAAAAGCTATGCATTGTTTATAGAGAGGCTATTTATCAAAGCCGAACGATACAAATAGTGCTATAAGAAAAAAAGATATTGGACTATTTAACATGTCCTGACCAGGGGCAGGCCGCGGAATTGTATTCAAAACAGGTATACTACTCGTAACAGAGACCACCTGGGAGTTCCATAATGCGGCATGGCTTGTCTGCCTCCCTGGATCTTGCATCGTTTATGCGGCAGTCGAATTGCCGAACAGGTCGTCCGAAGTATGGAGTCCTGAAAGTAAGAAAAAAAAGAGAGTTCGGCAGCCCCTAGTACGTTTTAAGCCGTATTTTGGGTGTGCCGTTATTGTGCCCCTTCCCCTGTGCCCATGGTATTTCAAGGGCGTAGTTATGTATGCGAGGCACTGGTTTCGCTATGTCGTGAGAGCTGGGGTTGGGGCCGCATTGCTATGCTTGCTCAGAGCGTGCCAGGCGGTCCTACTGTGGATTACTCCGTGCGCGCTTGGCAGTGCCTGGCTTTTTAACGGCCGGACTGGAGAATTGCCTAAGAAGGCTACCTTGTACTTCCGCTGCGAGAGCCGCCGTGTGCTCCTCTGTACGGAGGGAGCGTTCGGTGTTTCCGTTGACCGTGATTACCCCTCGAGGGCCTGGCATCTTGAGCTTGAGATATGCGTAGTGCGGCACCGCATTGAACTTTGCGAATGCGGTTCGTCCGAGCAGGGCGTGATAGCCACTTCGAAACGGGACTATATCGAAGATTAACTCTTCGCTTCGGAAATTGTCCGGGGATCCGAAGACCACGTCAAGTGTTACTGAGCCTGTACAGTTGGCTTCTACACCTGGTATAACGCCTTTAAAGTTCGTTTTTGTGGGCTTAATCCTTGAGGGATCTATGCCCATTTTCCGCACTGTATCCTGGTAAAGCAGGTTCAGGCTACTTCCGCCGTCCATGAGGACTCTTGTGAGATGAAATCCGTCGATGATTGGGTCGAGAACCAATGCGGAGAAGCCACCATGACGGATGCTAGTGGGATGGTCCCTTTGATCAAAAGTGATCGGGCAGGAGGACCATGGGTTGAACTTTGGGGCGACTGGCTCCAGCGCGTATACGTCCCGTAGCGCACGCTTCCGCTCCCTCTTGGGAATGTGGGTTGCGTATATCATGTTCACTATCCGCACTTGTGGGGGAAAGCCCTTCTGTCCATTGTTGTTCGGCGGCCTGGGCTCCTCCTCGTTTTCGCTATGCAGCCCCTTGTCTTTGTTTTTGGCTCTTAACTTGCCTGCCTGCTTGAACAGCCAACAATCCCTGTTAGTGTGATTGGCTGGCCTTTCGGGGGTGCCATGTATCTGGCATAAGCGGTCGAGTATTCGGTCCAAACTGGACGGGCCCTGAGTATTCTTTTTGAATGGCTTTTTCCGCTGACCGGATTTATAGCCTCTGAATCCGGCATTGACTGCCGTGTCTTTATTGCTGTCACTGCTAACGCGGCGTTTTTGCTTATTCCAACGTGTCCTGCCACTTTTGTCCTTGGTATCCGAATTACCAGGGTTCTTTGATAAGTTGTTACTGCGAGCTAGCCAGCTGTCTTCTCCCGCGCAAAAGCGGGTCATGAGTGTCGTGAGGTCTGCCATAGGTTTCGGCTTTTCCTGTCCCAGGTGCCGAGCAAGCCACTCGTCGCGGATGTTATGCTTGAAGGCTGCTAGGGCCTCTGCGTCCGGACAGTCGACTATCTGGTTTTTCTTTGTTAGTAGCCGTGTCCAGAATTGCCTGGCCGATTCCTCTGGCTACTGAATTATGTGGCTTAAGTCGTCGGCATCCAGTGGTCGCACGTAAGTGCCCTGGAAGTTGTCGAGGAATGCGGTTTCTAGGTCCTCCCAAGAACTGATTGAGTCTACTGGCAAGCTGTTAAGCCAATGCCGGGCCGGTCCTTTAAGTTTGAGCGGGAGGTATTTGATGGCGTGTAGGTCATCACCGCGTGCCATGTGGATGTGAAGGAGATAATCCTCGATCCATACTGCCGGATCTATTGTGCCATCGTATGATTCGATGTTTACGGGTTTGAAACCCTCTGGGATTTTATGATCCATTACTTCATTCGTGAAGAATAGTGGGTGTGCGGCGCCTCTGTACTGGGCTATATCACGACGCAGCTGGGAAGAGCTATGTTTGTTGTGTTCTTCCCGACCGGATTTGTTGTATCCGGAGTGAAGATCATCGTCACGTGCCATAGGGCGCCTGCGCGATCCGTAGATCGATCTTGTTTGTCTTGCCTTATCCTCCAGTACGTCTCGCAGGTCTGGCGCATTTTCCCATGCCTTAGTTGAGCGGCGTTGGGGCATGGCTTGGGTGGAGGGCCAAGAGGCCTCTCTGTCGCAGCCGCGAGGTGGCCGGTCTGCCATGTCGTGCGCTAATGATGTAGGTGCTTCCTCCTCTGATCGGGGTAGCGGCCTGCGCTTTGGGTAACTCTTGGAGGGGCGTTCGAGTTCATACTCTTCGGCCGCAAGGACTTCAGTCCATCTGTCAGCTAGCAAATTTTGGTCAGCTCTAAGCTGTTGCTGCTTTTTCTTGAGGCTGCTTGCCGTGGCTAAAAGCCTGTGTTTGAAACGCTCTTGTTCGGCGGGGTCTGATGGTACGACGAATTCGTCGTCATCGAGGCTTGCCTCGTCTTCGGAGGGAGGCATATAGTTATCATCCTCGACCTCTCGGTCTGCCGCTCTCTCATGAGGGCTGGCTTCTCCATCTTCCTGTGCCGATTCTTGCTGGGGTGGGTGTTCTTCGGCACTATCCGGGGTAGTATTATCTCCCGTGCCAGAATAACCGTTTTTGCTTTGGCGGGATTTAGAGCGGCGCCGCTGACGCCGACGCTTTGGCTGTTTCTTGGAGGTGTCATCCCCCGCTGTTCCATCGCCATCTCCATCTTTTGGAGTATCCACCATATATATGTCATATGACGAGGTGGCCTTCTAGCGCCCTACAGGTGCTGGTTCTTGTTTGTCTCCTACATCGTCGTCCATACCGTCGATGTCTTCGGAGCCAAAGTCAAGCATGTCGGTTAAATCGTCGACAGTGGCTACAAAGTGGGTGGTGGGTGGGCTTTGAATTTCTTCATTGTCCAAACCCCATCCTCGCTGACCGCAGTTCGGCCAGGGCTCTCCTGATAAAGAGAGAGACTTGAGAGAATTTAGGATATCGCCAAAAGGCGAGTGCTGAAAGATGTCCGCGGCGGTGAACTCCATTATTGGCACCCAATCGGATTCGATCGGCAGGGGCGCGGGGGGTTCGGAGTCCGGGGAGGAGTCCGGATCCTCGGAGTCACGGGTCATGCAGAGTGCGGGGCTGGTGCTCGGCTCAATCTCCTTTGAGGTCGCAGCCCCCGAGGTGATGTCCAACCGCTCATCCTCGCTTGGCGCAATAGGCTCCGAGTTAGGGGTCGGAACCGGTGCGTGTGCGGCCTCCAGGACACTGTCCGGAGGCAGAGCTAGATCATGCCCCTCGAGATAGTGCGGCGTGCTTGGCCGTGGCTCGAACCCGTCGAAGATCAAGTCTCCGCGGATGTCAGCCGTGTAGTTTAAGCTTCCAAACCTGACTTGATGGCCAGGGGCGTAGCTTTCGATCTGCTCCAGGTGGCCAAGCGAATTGGCCCGCAGTGCGAAGCCGCCGAAGACGAAGATCTGTCCGGGGAGAAAAGTCTCACCTTGGACCTCATCGTTGCTGATGATCAAGGGAGCCATCGGGCCTAAAGGCGACGACACAGGGGAACTCTCAATGAAAGCACCAATGTCAGTGTCAAAACCGGCGGATCTCGGGTAGGGGGTCCCGAACTGTGCGTCAAGGCCGGATGGTAACAGGAGACAAGGGACACGATGTTTTTACCCAGGTTCGGGCCCTCTCGATGGAGGTAATACCCTACTCCTGCTTGATTAATATTGATGATATGGGTAGTACAAGAGTAGATCTACCACGAGATCAAGGAGGCTAAACCCTAGAAGCTAGCCTATGGTATGATTGTTGTATATGGAGTTGATGTCCTACGGACTACAACCCTCTGGTTTATATAGACACCGGATAGGGTTAGGGTTACACAGAGTCGGTTACAATAGTAAGAGATCTTGAATATCCGCATCACCAAGCTTGCCTTCCACGCTAAGGAAAGTCCCATCCGGACACGGGACGAAGTCTTCAATCTTGTATCTTCATAGTCCAGGAGTCCGGCTAAAGGTATAGTCCGGCTACCCGAACACCCCCTAATCCAGGACTCCCTCACGCGGCAAGAGGTTATCCCACCGTGAAGGAAGACAGGTCTCCTTTTGATCAGGATGACTTCATGGCTTGCGTGCGCGGAGTCCGGCCTCAGGCAACTACCCTTGGAGATGACACCAATGTTGATAAATACCAGCCGGGTTTTGATAGTGAGGATAAGAAGATGGCCACTCCCTCATACAAATAACAGATTTGATCCCACCAGTGAGAGAAGACACATTTGCCCCGGAAGTTGACCCGGTCGGACTGATCGACGATGAAGCCGAATTTGTTGCCGTGAATGGTTTTGATTGGTCAAAACCCAACTTCCAGCCTTGTAATAACTTAGGAACAATGATCATCTTCATGGGCTTATAGAGCCTTGTAATAACTTCGTTGTGAAAACACAGCATGCTCTTCTTATGCCATCGCGCATAAAATACTTTTATGTGACTCTGTGTTTCCTGATGCCAATGTATGCATCATATTTAATGTTTTGTCTCTGTAATGTTTGAACTCTGTTCCTGTAAACACAAAGAAAAGATTGGTTTGGCGGCTTAGAACCAAACGGGTTAAAACACCCAATTTATAGCCAATACGTCTTCCATAATAGGAAACAGAGACAGATATAAATAAAGGACAAGGGCTGAAAACCAACTCTGTAGTTAACGCAGCAGATAAGTGTGTATAAGTAATAACCATACCTTGTCCCTTTTCATCGTTAGACCGCTGGTTTAAATAACCCGGATGATGAATTTTATAATCCAATCTTTATAAGAAGCCAATGCTTTTTTGAATACTCAATGATTACTATACCTTGGTAGGTTGCACCTTTTGATCTGTAAGCCACCGATGTGAATAACCCGGGCGGCTGTGTTGTCAAATAGTCGAGCCAGTGAAGAAGACCAGGCTTATTGTTTGTAATATTGAAACAACAAAATACTAAAAAGGCAAGCAACAGACAATAAGCATAATTTAATCCTGAATTAAAAAAGGTGGGGGTTTCTGATTCGAATACGATCAGTAAACCGGACCAAAGGGGTTAAGCTAAGGTTCGAATACGACCATATAGCCCCCAGTGGCTTTGGCGTTGCGCCGATCAAGAGGGTACCGACAGCTATGTTCTCTTTGGTTCGTATACGACCTATATATGTTTGAACAGGAAGCCCCCAAATGACCTTGAGAGGTTTTTAACGACCCTGATTCGAATACAATCCAAGTCAGACTCAAAGGGGTTAAACTATTATTCGGATACGATCAAGAAGACCCCAAGTGAGTTTGGCCTTGAGCCGATCAAGAGGGTTACGACAGCTATGTTCTCTTTGGTTCCAATACGACCTATGTTTGAACGGGAAGCCCCCAAGTGATCATGAGATTTGCAGCTAGATTCGGATACGATCATAAGCTGGACCAAGAAGGTTAAACTTGATTCAAATATGATCAGCTCCTTAATAGTCATTTGAAAATAAGAAATAACAAAGATGCATAGTCTTTGAAAAGAAAAGAGACCGATGGTCTTACTTTATTTCTTATCATGGTATACACAATGTTAACGTATGTACATGATGAGAGCCGATGGCTCAGGTGTAGTATGGCCAAAGTTGAGCAATGTTCCACGGCCGGCGGGTCTCCTCCTCCGACTTACGTGAGTCTTTGTGCTCTCAAACGTCAATTAGGTAATATGACCAGTTGTTTAAGTTCTTACTAACCACAAAGGGTCCTTCCCAAGGTGGGGATAACTTGTGTGCATCTGACAGATCCAGGATGAGCCGGAGCACCAAGTCGCCTTCCTGAAAAGTCCTAGACTTAACCCGACGGCTATGATAACGGCGCAGGTCCTGTTGATAAATTGCTGACCAGGATACTGCTAAGTCTCTTTCTTCATCCAACAAGTCAAGTGCATCATGTCTGGCTTGTGCATTATTAGCTTCAACATAAGCCGCTTCTGCTCCATAAACCATGAAGAAAGGTGTGTAACCTGTAGACCTGTTTGGTGTGGTATTGATACTCCATAACACCGAGGGTAACTCCTCTACCCAACAACCCGGCGTTCGCTGTAAAGGAACCATAAGCCAGGGTTTGAGCCCTTTCAAAATTTCCTGATTGGCTCTCTCAGCTTGACCATTGGATTGAGGATGAGCTACAGAAGAAACATCAAGCCAGATGTGCTCTCGTTGACAAAACTCCTCCATAGCCCCTTGGGACAGATTAGTGTCACTGTCAGTGATAATACTGTGTGGAAAACCAAAACGGAAGATCACCTTTTTCATGAACTGAACCGCCGTGGCCGCGTCACACTTACTCACAGGCTCCGCCTCAACCCACTTGGTGAATTTATCAACTGCCACCAAGAGATGTATCTTTTTATCCTTAGACCTTTTAAAAGGCCCCACCATGTCAAGCCCCCAGACCACAAACGGCCAAGTGATTGGAATCATCCGGAGCTCTTGAGCCGGCACATACGCTCGTCGTGCAAACTTTTGACATCCATCACATCGACTGACCAGATCTTCTGCATCAGCGTGAGCCGTCAACCAGTAAAAACCATGATGAAATGCCTTGGCCACCAAAGATTTTGACCCGGCGTGATGACCACAATCGCCTTCATGGATCTTACGAAGGATTTCTTGACCTTCTTCGGGGGATACACACCGCTGAAACGCTCCGGAAACACTGCGATGATATAACTCTCCATCTGAGATCATCATTGACTTAGACCGCCGGGTTATCTGTCGAGCCAGGGTCTCATCCGCTGGCAACTCTCCTCGGGTCATGTAAGCCAAGAACGGTATTGTCCAATCTGGGATGACATGAAGAGCCGCCACCAACTACGCCTCCGGGTAAGGAACAGCTAAATCCTCTTCTGTGGGCAACTTGACAGAGGGGTTATGCAACACATCCAAAAAGGTGTTAGGTGGCACCGGCTTACGCTGAGACCCCAACCGGCTTAAGGCATTAGCTGCTTCATTCTTTCGACGGTCAATGTGCTCCACCTGATAACCTTTAAAATGCCCTGCAACGGCATCAACCTCTTGGCGATAAACCGCCATGAGAGGGTCCTTGGAATCCCATTTGCCAGATACCTGTTGAACCACTAGATCTGAGTCGCCAAGACATCTGACCCGGGTCAAACTCATCTCTTTCGCTACTCAAAGACCATGGAGTAAGGCTTCATACTCTGCTGCATTGTTAGTGCAAGGAAACATCAACCGTAACACATAACAAACTTTGTCACCTTGTGGAGAAGTTAACACAACTCCAGCCCCCGAGCCTTCCAACTGTCTGGACCCATCAAAATGAATAGTCCAATTCGTGTTGTCTGGCTTCTCTTCTGGCATCTGCATCTCTGTCCAGTCATTGATGAAGTCAACCAGTGCTTGAGATTTGATCACAGTACGTGGCACATACTTTAACCCATGAGTCCCAAGCTCAATTGCCCACTTGGCGACTTGCCCGGTGGCTTCTCTGTTTTGAATGATGTCTCCCAAAGGAGCAGAGCTGACCACAGTGATCGGGTGACCCTGGAAATAATGTTTAAGCTTCCGGCTTGCCATGAAAACCCCATATACAAGCTTCTGCCAATGTGGATATCGTTGCTTAGATTCAATTAACACTTCACTGACATAATAAACCGGCCGTTGAACTGGATGCTCTTTGCCAGCCTCCTTGCGCTCTACCACAATAGCCACACTAACAGCCTGTGAGTTGGTAGCCACATATAACAACAGCGGCTCTTTCTCAACTGGGGCAGCCAGGACCGGCGGCTCAGCAAGCTGTGTTTTCAGGTCCTCAAACGCAGCGTTCGCCGCATCGCTCCAAACATAAGCATTTGTTTTCTTCATCATCTGATATAGAGGCATTGCCTTCTCCCCTAACTGGCTTATGAACCGGCTCAAAGCGGCAACATGACCCGCCAGTCGCTGAACGTCATTGATGCATGTTGGTTTGGCTAGGGATGTAATTGCCTTGATTTTCTCCAGGTTAGCTTCAATGCCTCGGTCGGACACCAAAAAACCCAAGAGCTTGCCAGCTAGGACTCCAAAAACACACTTGGCCAGGTTAAGCATCATTTTGTAGACCCAGAGATTATCAAAGGTCTCTTTCAGAACTGCGACCAAGGTTTCCTCTTTCCTGGATTTTACCACTATATCATCCACATAAGCATGAACATTACGCCCAATTTGATCGTGGAGACAATTCTGCACACACCGCTGGTAAGTCGCCTGGGCACTCTTAAGCCCAAAAGGCATAGACATATAGCAGAAAGCTCCAAAAGTAGTAATAAAAGCTGTCTTCTCCTGATCCTTGACCGCCATCTTAATCTGATGATAACCGGAATAAGCATCCAAGAAACTCAAACGTGCGCAACCCGCCGTAGCATCAATGATCTGATCAATACGGGGGAGAGCAAAAGGATCAGACGGGCAAGCCTTGTTCAGATCGGTGTAATCCACACACATACGCCAGGTGCCATTCTTTTTTAGTACAAGCACCGGGTTAGCTAACCATTCGGGGTGAAAGACCTCCACAATGAACCCGGCTGCCAAGAGCCGGGCCACCTCTTCTCCAATGGCCTTGCGCCTTTCTTCATTGAACCGTCGGAGAAACTGTCTAACAGGTTTGAACTTTGGATCAATATTAAGAGTGTGCTCAGCGAGTTCCCTCGGGACACGCGGCATGTCTGAAGGTTTCCATGCAAAGATGTCCCGGTTCTCACGGATGAACTCGATGAGCGCGCTTTCCTATTTCGGATCCAAGTTTGCGCTGATGATGAACTGTTTGGTTGAGTCACCAGGCACAAAGTCAACCATCTTAGTGTCATCAGCTGATTTGAATTTCAACTCCAGCTCATGCTCTGTTGTTGGTTTCTTTAATGACGTCATGTCTGCCGGGTCAACATGATCCTTGTAAAATTTTAACTCCTCTGTTGCACAAACAGATTCAGCATAGGCAGCATCACCTTCTCCACATTCCAAGGCTATCTTCCGGCTTCCATGTACTGTAATGGTGCCCTTACGACCCGGCATCTTGAGCTGTAAATACACGTAACACGGCCGAGCCATGAACTTGGCATAAGCCGGCCGCCCAAACAGGGCATGATATGGGCTCTTGATCTTAACCACCTCAAAGGTTAATTTCTCCGCTCTGGAGTCATACTCATCCCCAAAGGCTACTTCCAGCTCAATCTTACCAACCGGGTATGCCGACTTACCAGGTACCACACCATGAAAAACAGTGTTGGATTGTTTAAGATTTTTATCAGTCAATCCCATCCGGCGGAACGTCTCATAGTAGAGGATGTTGATGCTGCTGCCTCCATCCATGAGTACCTTAGTAAACATGTATCCACCAACCTAAGGTGCCACTACCAAAGCCAAGTGGCCCGGATTATCAACCCGGGGCTGGTGATCCTCTCTGCTCCACACAATAGGCTGCTCTGACCAACGTAGATAACGTGGAATCGCCGGCTCAACGGCATTGACGGCCCTCTTGTGAAGTTTCTGGTCCCTCTTACATAAACTGGTGGTAAATACATGATATTGCCCACTACTCAGCTGTTTCGGGTTGCTCTGATAACCGGATTGCTGCTGCTAATTACCTTGGCCGGGTTGCTGATTATATCCTCCTTGGTGACCAGGATAACCCTGACTGTGAAAACCTCCTCCACCTGAACCGGCGCCCGGTCCATGGAAACCGCCTCCTCCTGAACCGCCACCTGGGCTGTGACGTCCATCAAACGCGTTCGAATTTTTAAACGCCTTCATGATCGTGCAATCTTTCCACGGGTGGGTGGCTGGCTTCTCCCAGGTGCCGTGCTTTGGACAAGGTTCATTTAACAACTGCTCAAGGGTGGGACCTGACACGCCCGATCGAGGGGGCTATCTGCCCTTGCGCCGTTGATTACCACCCTGTGCACTAGTGTTAGCAACAAACTCATCAGCCTTACGTTTATTACCTCCCTGATTTGCCGGGTTATGCTGGTGACCCTTGCCGTTGCCGTTCTTCTTTCCCTTCATTGCCTTTTCTTCATCAGACACCGGGTCCTTTGTAGTATCAGAATCAGCATACTTGACGAGAGCCGCCATCAACGTTCCCATGTCATTACAGTCACGCTTGAGCCGCCCCAGCTTCTGCTTCAGAGGTTCAAAACGGCAATTTTTCTCCAACATTAAAACTGCTGAGCCAGCATCCATCTTATCAGATGAATGTATTATCTCGTTGACCCGGCGCACCCAATGGGTTGTGGATTCACCATCCTCTTGCTTGCAATTGGTCAGGTCCACAATTGACATGGGCTGCTTACACGTGTCCTTAATGTTCTGGATGAACCGGGCTTTCAACTCTGCCCATGAGCCAATAGAATTGGGTGGCAATCCCTTCAACCAAGTACGAGCTGTTCCTTCTAACATCATGGTGAAATACTTGGCCATTGCAGCATTGCTGACCTGCAATAATTCCATAGCCATCTCGTAACTCTCAATCCAAGCCCCCGGCTGTAGGTCAGCCGTGTAATTAGGCACTTTATGAGGCCCCTTGAAATCCTTTGGCAAACGCTCATTGCCTATGGCTGGCACCAAGCAAGGCACGCCTCCGGTTCTTGTGGCCACTCCTGCCTCAACCGAGGTTGCTAGATAAGCCGGAAAGGTTTGATGAGCCGCCTGATCTGCTGCCATTTGAGCTGCTCATTCCGCCTCTTGGCGAATCCTCTCCTCGTCCACCAAGTTAAGGGCTCCAGCCCGCACCGGCTCATGCCTGTATGGCCGGTTGTGGCGTTGAGCATTGCTTGACATATTTGCGGACTCCATATGCCTACTGTAACTCGGGCTCCGGCTTGGGCGAGGAGTTGAATGGATCCTATCTCGACTGTAGGAGTACGCATCCTGCTGCGCCGAAGCCGTTTGAAGAAGCTCTCTTACCCTCTGTGTTTCGATTGCTACTGGCGAGTCGCCTTCCATTGGGAGAGCCGCCAAACGAGCCGATGCTGCGATGAGGTTTACCAAGGGGTTGGAGAAGTGACCCGGCGGTGTTGGCACGTAATGAGGTGGAGCGGTAATTATACGAGGTGGCTCCAAGGCCCGTGGTTGAACCGTTGCGCCGGGTGTTGTGATCCGGTTTGTCTTCGGCGGGTTGCTTCCCCCCAGCCCCGGGTGTATGGAACAGGTTCCTCGGATCAAGCGTCAGAGGCAGACGTGACTAAGCTTTCTGATGCCTCCTCCTCATGACCTCGTTTGATGCGTTAAGGTCCATCGAAAGCCGGAAAGTCTCCTCTTGAAGTTGTTGAGCTCGAGCATCCAAAGCCGCTCGCTCTGCTGCCATCCGGGTTTCCTCTGCGGCTAGGTTTTCCTTAGCTTGCACCATCTCCTCATGCACGCATGCCACCTCTGCGTCGTGCTGGGCTTTATCCGCTGGCTCTACCATGGCGGTTAACAGAGTTGTCAATTTATCCATGAGGTCCATTAAATCTGAGCCGGGGGGCGCGGGGTCTCCTGACCTGGCTGCAGCCGACCCGGTAGCTGCTGCTGCCGCTGCGGTAGAGTTCTGCCCGGGCTGTGTTCCTGCCATGAAGACTCCGGCCCAATTCGGCAGCTCAAGGGGGTCCGGAATACTGTTGCCATCGGAACATCCCCGAGCATGCTGTCTTGTAGCTGGTACAAAGAGTCCGTCTCGCCTGTTGATGATGCAGTGTCAGAACAGACGGCTGTCTCACCGCCCTCCACTGATCCTTCAGAGTATTCAGCGCCGTGGATGCAGCCTACGAAGGCATGGTTCACGACAGATTGAACACGGGCGGTCCTTGCGCGCCCAGCCGTTTTGATGAGGTTGGTGTGGAGGTCTAGTTCAGGGCCCGACTCGCCGATCCGGCCGATGAAGACGTGAATTCCGCCGAAGGGGACCCGATACCCGTACTCGATTGAGCCAGCCTCGGGGCCCCAGCCTTCGTCGTCGATGTAGACCTTGCCGCGATGACTCTTGGTCATCCGGCCCACAGCGTATCCCTTGAGCCCTTCGAAGTTTCCCTTCAAGAACTCAAATCCACCGTGCGCTGGCCCCACGGTGGGCGCCAACTGTCGTGGAATTGTCACGGCAGATGTCCTAGAGCAAGGACTTAGTCGTAGGGCCATCGCACTAGGAAGCTTAAAGGGGTTAATCGGGACAAAGGACACGAGAGAGTTTTATACTTGTTCGGCCCCTTACGATGAAGGTAAAAGCCTACGTCTAGTTGGGTTTGGTATTGCTGAGGTTTCGATCACCAAGAGGCTCAACTCGCCGGCTTGGTTATCGACTTGTTGTTTCTTGCCCTCAGCTGCCACCGGGTGGTCCCCTTATATACATGGGTTGATGCCTGGTGGCCTACAGAGTCCCGACTAGCTCATAATCGTGTCCGGCTCGGTGACTTTCTTTACATGCCTTTCTTTACAAGTCTTTCCTTGCATATGGCGGTTCATAATATCAGGCCTTAAACCGCCTTCAGGCCCTTGGGCCTTCTATAATACTTAATAAACTACAATCTTGGATGTTTACTGGGCTTCTTGCGTAACCCGCCATTGGGGCTGACCCGGCCCCTCCTGGGCGGGTCTCAGCTGATAGTAATATCCCCAACACTTCTGGTCCCCTTCGGTCCCTTCGCATCACGGATGTGCAGCAACCCATCACGCATCTCAATGGTTTGAGGGTGTCGCTGCACCTCCGCGAGGTAAGGGTTGATGACCTTCTCGAAGAATTTGTCCTTGGGTGTACTTGGAGACGTCATGATAACTTAGATCTGTCAGAAAAACAGCTCGAAACAAAGACAGGAGATTTTTGCGTGATACGGGAGTCAACACCCCCGGGAGGTTATATAATGAATTTTTACCGACCATAACACGTGTCCTGTAAGAAAACGTAGTCCGGAGAGCACACGGGGTGCCCACGAGGTAGGGGGGCGCGCCCTCCACCCTCGTGGAGCCCTCGTGTCCTTTCCGGACTGCTACTTATTTTTCTATTTTTCTAAATATTCCAAAACGGGTAAATATTGCCTTAAAACTGTTTTGGAGTCGGTTTAGTTACCGTACCACATACCTATTCCTTTTCGGAGTCTGAAACGTTCCGGAAGCACTTTGTTAAGAAGTTTCGTAAGTAAATTATCTTCAGAAGCACTTTGTTAAGAAGTTTCTTAAGAAAAGTTCCTTCTGACACATTTTCTTAAGATGTTTCTTAAGGCATTTTTCTTAGGAAGCCCTTTCTTGAGAAGTTTCTTAAGAAAAGTTCGTTCTGACGCATTTTCTAAAAAAGTTTCTTAAGGAATTTTTCTTCGCAGGCACTTTCTTAAGAATTTTCTTAGGAAAATTTTCATCTGACGCATTATCTAAATAATTTTCTAAGTAAGCACTTTCTTAAGAAGTTTTATAAGAAAAGTTTATTCCGTCGTATTTCTTTAAGAAGATTCTTAAGGAAATTTTCTTAGGAAGCACATTCTTAAGAACTTTCTTGAGAGATGTCTTCTCCGATGCATTTGCTTAAGAATATTATTAAGTAAATTTTCATAGGAAGCACTTTCGAAGAAGTTTTTTTAAAGAAATTTTCTTTGGCAGCACTTTCTTAACAAGTATCTCAAGAAAAGTTTCTTCACACGCATTTTCTAAAGAAAAGTTTCTTAAAGATATTTCTTCTGACACATTTTCTTAAAAAGTTTCTTAAGGAAATTTACTTTGGAAGGACTTTCTTAAGAAAATATTCTTAGGAAACACTTTAGAAAAGGAGTTTCATAAGTAAATTATCTTCGGAAGCACTTTGTTAAGAAGTTTCTTAAGAAAAGTTCCTTCTGACACATTTTCTTAAGATGTTTCTTAAGGAAATTTTCTTAGCAAGCCCTTTCTTGAGAAGTTTCTTAAGAAAAGTTCGGTCTGACGCATTTTCTAAAAAAGTTTCTTAAGGAATTTTTCTTCGGATGCACTTTCTTAAGAATTTTCTTAGGAAAAGTTTCATGCGACGCACTATCTAAAGAATTTTCTTAAGGAAATTTTCTTAGGAAGCACTTTCTCAAGAAGTTTCATAAGAAAGTTTATTCCGTCGCATGGTCATAAGGAGCTTCTTAAGGAAAATTTGTTAGGAAGGACTTTCTTAAGAATTTTCTTAAGAAAACTTTCTTTTCCCGCGTTTTCTTAAGAATATTTAAGGAAATTTTCTTAGGAAACGCGTTTAAAAGATGTTTGTAAAGGACATTTTTTTAGAAGAAGTTTCTTATGAAAAGTTTCTTCCGACGCATTTTCTTGCGATGTTTCTTAAGGAATTTTCTTAGGAAGGCCTTTCTTGAGATGTTTCTTAAGAAATGTTTCTTCTGACACATTTTCTAAAGAAGTTTCTTAAGGAAATTTTCTTCATAAGCACTTTCTTAAGAAGTTTCTTATGAACTTTACTAAGAAATGTTTCTCCCAATGCATTTTCAAAAGAAGGTCCTTAAGAAAATTTTCTAAGGAAGCACTTTCTTAAGAAGTTTCATAAGAAAATTATCATAGGAAGCACATTCTAAGAAACTTTCTTAAGAGAAGTTTTCTCCGACGCATTTTCTTAAGAAGATTATTGAGTAAATTTTCATAGGAAGCCCTTTCTTAAGAAGTTTCTTAAGGAAATTTCTTCGGAAGCACTTTCTTAAGAAGTTTATTAAGGGAATTTTCTTAGCAAGCATTTTTTGAAGAAGTTTCTTAAGAAAATTTTCTTCCGAACAACTGTCTTAAGAAGTAACTTAAGAAAAGTTTCTTCCAGCACATTTTCTTATGATGTTTCTTAAGGAAATTTTCTGAGGAAGCCCTTTCTTGGGAAGTTTCTTAAGATAAGTTTCTTTTTAGGCATTTCATAAAGAAGTTTCTTAATGAAATCTTCTTCAGAAGCACTTTATTATGTAGTTTCTTAGGAAACATTTCTTCCGATGCATTTTCTAAAGAAGGTTCTTTAGAAAATTTTCTAAGTAAGCACTTTCTTAAGAAGGTTTGTAAGAAAAGTTTATTCTGCCGTATTTCCTTGAGAAGGTTCGTAAGGAAATTTTCTTAGGAAGCACATTCTTAAGAACTTTCTGGAGAGAAGTCTTCTCCGACGCATTTGCTTAAGAAGATTATTAAGGAAATTTTCATAGGAAGCACTTTTTGAAGAAGTTTTTTCAAAGAAATTTTCTTTGGAAGCACTTTCTTAACAAGTATCTCAAGAAAAGTTTCTTCACACGCATTTTCTAAAGAAGTTTCTTAAGAAAAGTTTCTTAAAGATATTTCTTCTAACACATTTTCTTAAAAAGTTTCTGAAGGAAATTTTCTTTGGAAGGACTTTATTAAGAAAATATTCTTAGGAAACACTTCAGAAAGGAGTTTCATAAGTAAATTATCTTCGGAAGAACTTTGTTAAGAAGTTTCTTAAGAAAAGTTCCTTCTGACACATTTTCTTAAGATGTTTCTTAAGGCAATTTTCTTAGGAAGCCCTTTTTTTGAGAAGTTTCTTAAGAAAAGTTCGTTTTGACGCATTTTCTAAAAAAGTTTCTTAAGGAATTTTTCTTCGCAGGCACTTTCTTAAGAATTTTCTTAGGAAAAGTTTCATCTGACGCATTATCTAAAGAAGTTTCTTAAGGAAATTTTCTTAGGAAGCACTTTCTCAAGAAGTTTCATAAGAAAGTTTATTCTGTTGCATGATCATAAGGATCTTCTTAAGGAAATTTTGTTAGGGAGGACTTTCTTAAGAATTTTCTTAAGAAAACTTTCTTTTGACGCGTTTTCTTAAGAAGATACCTAAGGAAATTTCTTAGGAAGCTCTTTTTAAAGATGTTTGTAAAGGACATTTTCTTCATAAGAAGTTTCTTATGAAAAGTTTCTTCCGATGCATTTTCTTACGATTTTTCTTTAGGAAGGCCTTTCTTGAGATGTTTCTTAAGAAATGTTTCTTCTGACACATTTTCTAAAGAAGTTTCTTAAGGAAATTTTCTTCATAAGCACTTTCTTAAGAAGTTTCTTTCTCTTTGTTCTTTCTATTTCTTTCTCTTTTCTTTTATTAACTTGGGATCATGGCAAAAATAAGCAAGCCCTTGACACAACACTAACCTTTATTATATAGCTCATGGACTCTATTACATAGAAGGATAATAAAGCAAAACTCACAACTAGATCATACTAAAACTTTTATTCTACTAGATCAAGATATTATCAAAAGGATCGAACTAAGGAAAACGGTAAAGATAAAAGTGATGGTGATACAATACCGGGGCACTCCCCCAAGCTTGGCGGTTCCCAAGTGGAGTGCCCATACCAGATACTCAATTCTTCTTTGTTGGAGGAGACGGTGGTGATGTGGTTGATGGCGTAGGCTTGTCCTCCTTCTTCCAAGGCATAGGCTCACCATCATAGAAGGATGACCGAGTCTCCGGGATCCTCAAATCTGCAGCCAAACTCATCCTTTTGAATCTATATTCATACTCACAGTTTTGGTTTTGCAGGTCATAGATTTGAGCTTGGAGATGCTCAATTTTCTTGTGAAGCTTGAAGATGGTCTCCCCGATGTTGTCGGCATCCAACTTGTGTTTATTGGTGAACTCTGTTATCATCATGTAGTTGGAGTTGAGTCCACACTCCACCATCCCCTGACACTTGAAAACTTGTTGCTCCATTGCTTCGAGCCTCGTCTCCACGCTTCCGGTGCCCTTCGGTCCCTCCGCATCATGGATGTGCAGCAATTCATCACGCATCTCAATGGTTTGAGGGTGTCGCTGCACCTCTGCGAGGTAAGGGTTGATGACCTTCTCGAAGAATTTGTCCTTGGGTGTACTTGGAGATGTCATGATAACTTAGATCTGTCAGAAAAACAGCTCGAAACAAACACAGGAGATTTTTGCATGATACGGGAGTCAAAACCCCCGGGAGGTTATATAATGAATTTTTACCGACCATAATATGTGTCCTGTAAGAAAACGGAGTCCGGAGAGCATACGTGGTTCCCACGAGGTAAGGGGGCGCACCCAGGGGGGTAGGGCGTGCCCTCCACCCTCGTGGAGCCCTCGTGTCCTTTCCGGACTGCTGCTTATTTTTCTATTTTTCTAAATATTCCAAAATGGGGAAATATTGCCTTAAAAATTGTTTTGGAGTCGGCTTACTTACAGTACCACATACCTATTCCTTTTCGGAGTCTGAAACGTTCCGGAAGCACTTTGTTAAGAAGTTTCATAAGTAAATTATCTTCGGAAGCACCTTGTTAAGAAGTTTCTTAAGAAAAGTTCCTTCTCACACATTTTCTTAAGATGTTTCTTAAGGCAATTTTCTTAGCAAGCCCTTTCTTGAGAAGTTTCTTAAGAAAAGTTCGTTCTAACGCATTTTCTGAAAAAGTTCCTTAAGGAATTTTTCTTCGCAGGCACTTTCTTAAGAATTTTTTTAGGAAATGTTTCATCTGATGTATTATCTAAAGAATTTTAAAAGTAAGCACTTTCTTAATAAGTTTTATATGAAAAGTTTATTCCGCCGTATTTCCTTAAGAAGGTTCTTAAGGAAATTTTCTTAGGAATTACATTCTTAAGAACTTTCTTGAGAGATGTCTTCTCCGACGCATTTTCTTAAGAAGATTATTAAGAAAATTTTCATGGGAAGCACTTTTTGAAGAAGTTTTTTTAAAGAAATTTTCTTTGGAAGCACTTTCTTAACAAGTATCTCAAGAAAAGTTTCTTAAAGATATTTCTTCTGACACATTTTCTTAAAAAGTTTCTTAAGGAAATTTTCTTCGGAAGGACTTTCTTAAGAAAATATTCTTAGGAAACAGTTTAGAAAGGAGTTTCATAAGTAAATTATCTCGGGAGCACTTTTTTAAGAAGTTTCTTAAGAAAAGTTCCTTCTGACACATTTTCTTAAGATGTTTCTTAAGGAAATTTTCTTAGGAAGCCCTTTCTTGAGAAGTTTATTAAGAAATGTTCGTTCTGATGCATTTTCTAAAACCGTTTCTTAAGGAATTTTTCTTCGAAGGAACTTTCTTCAGAATTTTCTTTGGAAAAGTTCATGTGACGCATTATCTAAAGAAGTTTCTAAGGAAATTTTCTTAGCAAGCACTTTCTCAAGAAGTTTCATAAGAAAGTTTATTACCTTGCATGATCATAAGGAGCTTCTTAAGGAAATTTTGTTAGGAAGGACTTTCTTAAGAATTTTCTTAAGAAAACTTTCTTTTGCCGTGTTTTCTTAAGAAGATATTTAAGGAAATTTTATTAGGAAGCGCTTTTTAAAGATGTTTGTAAAGGACATTTTCTTCAGAAGTAGTTTCTTATGAAAAGTTTCTTCCGACGAATTTTCTTACGATGTTTCTTAAGGAATTTTCTTCATAGGCATTTTCTTCAGAAGAAGTTTCTTATGAACTTTCCTAAGAAAAGTTTCTCCCGATGCATTTTCTAAAGAAGGTCCTTAAGAAAATTTTCTAAGGAAGCACTTTCTTAAGAAGTTTCATAAGAAAATTTTCTTGGGAAGCACATTCTAAGAAACTTTATTAAGAGAAGTTTTCTCCGACGGAGTTTCTTAAGAAGATTATTGAGTAAATTTTCATAGGAAGCCTTCCTTAAGAAGTTTCTTAAGGAAATTTCTTCGAAAGCACTTTCTTAAGAAGTTTATTAAGGGAATTTTATTAGGAAGCATTTTTTGAAAAAGTTTCTTAAGAAAATTTCTTCGGAACAACTTTCTTAAGAAGTTTCTTAAGAAAAGTTTCTTCCAGCACATTTTCTTATGATGTTTCTTAAGGAAATTTTCTGAGGAAGCCCTTTCTTGGGAAGTTTCTTATGTAAAGTTTCTTTTTACGCATTTCTTAAAGAAGTTTCTTAATGAAATCTTCTTCGGAAGCACTTTATTATGTAGTTTCTTAGGAAACATTTCTTCCGATGCATTTTCTAAAGAAGGTTCTTAAGAAAATTTTCTAAGTAATCACTTTCTTAAGAAGTTTTATAAGAAAAGTTTATTCCACCGTATTTCCTTAAGAAGGTTCTTAAGGAAATTTTCTTAGGAATTACATTCTTAAGAACTTTCTTGAGAGATGTCTTCTCCGACGCATTTTCTTAAGAAGATTATTAAGAAAATTTTCATAGGAAGCACTTTTTGAAGAAGTTTTTTAAAGAAATTTTCTTTGGAAGCACTTTCTTAAGAAGTATCTCAAGAAAAGTTTCTTTGCACGCATTTTCTAAAGAAGTTTCTTAAGAAAAGTTTCTTAAAGCTATTTCTTCTCACACATTTTCTTAAGGAAATTTTCTTCGGAAGGACTTTCTTAAGAAAATATTCTTAGGAAGCACTTTAGAAAGGAGTTCGATAAGTAAATTATCTTCGGAAGCACTTTGTTAAGAAGTTTCTTAAGAAAAGTTCCTTCTGACACATTTTCTTAAGTTGTTTCTTAAGGCAATTTTCTTAGGAAGCCCTTTCTTGAGAAGTTTCTTAAGAAAAGTTCATTCTGACGCATTTTCTAAAAAAGTTGCTTAAGGAATTTTTCATCGCAGGTACTTTCTTAAGAATTTTCTTAGGAAAAGTTTCATCTGACGCATTATATAAAGATGTTTCTTAAGGAAATTTTCTTAGGAAGCACTTTCTCAAGAAGTTGGGCTTCCTAAGAAAAATTCCTTAGGAAACATCATTAGAAAATGCGTCGAAAGAAACTTTTCTTAAGAAACTTCTTAAGAAAGTTCTCCCAAAGAAAATTTCTATAAGAAACTTCTTTAAAAAGTGCTTCCTAAGAAAATTTCCTTAAGAAACTTCTTAAGAAAGTGCTTCCGAAGAAATTTTCCTTAAGAAACTGCATAAGAAGAAACTTTTACTAAGAAACTTCTTAAGAAAGTTCTTCCGAAGAAAGTGCTTCTCGGGTTCAGTAAGGAAACGCCTCGCTCGGGTTCAGTTATAGCGAACACGGTTCGCACAACGAGCCCGTACGAGAGAGAAACACGCAACCACACTGCATCGCTCTGCCCCGATAACCCACCTTAAGCGGGAATCCCCTAAAATTTCCTTGCCCTTGCTTCTACCATGATTTTTTCCATCATGGACGGCCCAAAGAATGTCATGCAGGTGCGTCTCCGGCCCGCCTGGGATGAAAATCCCATTTGCTGTCATGATTTTATCTCATAGTAGTAGGGTCCCACCACATATATGATGATACATGTTTTTGTCACAATTATCATCATAGAAGTGTCATAAGTATGACAGAAAAAAAATCATTTGGGCCAAAATGTCACGGATGTGTCTTATTTTGTAGTGTTTCTATGAAATTTTCCATAAGAAACGTCTTAATAAAATGGGTAGGGAGAAACTTTCGTAAGAAGGTGTCTTCTAAAAAAATTTCTCCTAAGAAACTTTTTTAAAAGGTGCTTCCTAAGAAAATTTCCTGAGGAAACTTCTTTAGAAAATGCATCGGAAGAAAATTTGTTAAGAAACTTCTTAAGAAAGGGCTTCCTAAGAAAATTTCCTTAAGAAATATCGTAAGAAAATTCGTCGGAAGAAACTTTTTCTTAAGAAAGTTCTTCCAAATAAAATTTCCATAAGAAACTTCTTAAGAAAGTGCTGCCTAAGAAAATTTCCTTAAAAAAGTGCTTCCGAAGAAAAGTGCTATAACAAAATGTGTAAGAATTTCTGAAGAAACTTCTATAGAAAATGCGTCAGAAGAAACTTTTCCTAAGAAACTTTTTAAAAAGTGCTTGCTAAGAAAATTTTCTTAAGAAACTTCTTTAGGAAATGTGTCGAAAGAAACTTTTCTTATGAAACTTCTTAAGAAAGGGCTTCCTAAGAAAATATCCTCCAGAAAAATCTTAAGAAAATGTGTCGGAAGAAATTTTCTTTAGAACCTTCATAAGAAAGTGCTTGCGAAAAAATTTCCTTAGGAAACTTCTTTAAAAATTGCTTCCTAAGAAAATTTCCATAAGCAACTTCTTTAGAAAATGCGTCGAGAGAAACATTTCCTAAGGAATTCTTAAGAAAAGTTTCTTAAGAAGAATTTTTTCTGACGCATTTTCGAAAAAACATTTCCTAAGAAACTTCTTAAGAAAAGTTTTTTCCGACGCGTTTTCAAAAAAAGTTTCTTTAGGAAATTTTCTTAGGAAGCACTTTATTAAGAAGTTTAATAAGAAAAGTTTATTCCATCGTATTTTCATACGAAGGTTCTTAATGAAATTTTGTTAGGTAGGATTTGCCTAAGAAGTTTCTTAAGAAAATTTTCTTCTAACACATTTTGTTTAAAACTATCTTAAGGAAAATTTTTTTGAAGCACTTTCTTAAGAAGTTTCTTATTAAAAGTTTCTTCTTATGCAGTTTCTTAATTACATTTTCTTCGGAAGCACTTTCTTAAGAAGTTTCTTAGGGAAATTTTCTTAGGAAGCACTTTCCAAAGAAGTTTCTTAAGGAAATTTTCCTCGGAAGCACTTTCTTAAGAAGTTTCATAAGAAAAGTTTCTTCCGCAGCATTTTCTTAACAAGGTTCTTAAGAAAATTTCTTAGGAAGCACTTTTTTAATAAATTTCTTAAGAAAAGTATTCTCCAACGCATTTTCTTAAGAACATTATTAAGGAATTGTTCTTAGGAATCATTTGCTAAAGAAGTTTCTTCAGGGAATTTTGTTAGGAAGAACATTCATAAGAAATTCTAAAGAAACGTTTATTCTGAATCATTTTATTAAGAAGTCTCTTACAAAATTTTTCTTAGGAAGCAGTTTCTTAAGGAAATTTTCCTAGGAAGCATTTTGTTAAGAAAAGTTTCGTCCGACGAAGTTTCTTAAGGAAATTTCCTAAGGAAGCACTTTATTAAGAAGTTTCATAAGGAAATTTTCTGAGGAATCACTTTCTTAAGAACTTTCTATAGAAAAGTTTCTTCCGTCGCATTTTCTGCAGAAGATTATATAGGATTTTTTCTTAGGATGCACTTTGTTGAGAAAAGTTTCTTCGAACGCATTTTCTAAAGATGTTTCTTAAGTAAAAATTTTCATGAAGCACATTCTTAAGAAGTTCCTTATGAAAAGTTACTTCCGACGCATTATCTATAGAAGTTTCTTAAGGACATTTTCCTAGGAAGCACTTTCGAAGAAATTCCTTGAGGAAATTTTCTGGGGAAGCACTTTCTTAGCAAGCATCTTAGGTCAAGTTTCTTCCGGTGCATTTTCTATAAGACATTTAAGAAAAGTTTCTTGCAAAGAATTTCTTAAGGAAATTTTCTTAGGAAGCCTTTTCTTGAAAAGTTTCTTCAGAAAAGTTTCTTAAGGAAATTTACCTAGGCACCACTTTTTAAAGAAGTTTCTTAAGGAAATTTTCTTTGGAAGAACTTTTTAAGATGTTTCTTAGGAAAAGTTTCTTCCAACGCATTTTCTAAAGAAGTGTCTTTTGAAAATTATCTTAGGAAACACTTTTTTTAAGAAGTTCCTTAAGTAAATTTTATTAGGAAGAACATTCTTAAGAAGTTTCTTAAGAAGAGTTTTGTCGGGGCTCTGGGACTAGGGATACCCAGGCCCATCTGCCTACGGCCTAGCATGTGGCTCCATCGACGACCTGTTACAGCCCAGCGCCAAGGTTTCTCGCACACTAGTAGGGAAAACCCTAGCAGTAGCGCGGGTTTTTGGCCTATCAGTAGCGCGGGTAACCATTTTTAAGAAGGTGCACGACCGAGTATCTTTTCAAAAAGTTTCGGACCGTTTTGGCTATGGCCAACTCTTAGTAGCTTCAATCTTGGCTTTATCGACTTCAATTCCCTATGGAGTAACAACATAGCCAAGAACAGATACTCGGTCGGTGCAGAAGGTGCGCTTCCCAAGTTTACCAAACAAATGTGCATCACGTAGAGCAATAAAAATATCAAGTAAATGTTCCAAATGTTCCCCCAAAGATCTCCTATAAATCAGTATATCATCAAAATAGTCAACCACAAATCATCCAATGAAAGCACGGAAAACTTCATTCATTAATCTCATGAAAGTAGTACGTGCATTAGTTAACCCAAAGGCATGACTAAACACTCATTTAATCCAAACTTAGTTTTAAATGCTATTTTCCATTCATCTACCAATTTCATACAAATTTGATGGTATCAACTACACAAATCAACTTTGGAGAATATTGTAGAGCCAATCAATTCATCAAGCATGTCATATTAATGCCTCTACAATCAACACACATACGCGACGTACCGTCCTTTTTTGTCACTAGTATAATAGGAACAGCACAAGGACTAAGAGATTCGTGTATATAACCTTTGTCGAGCAACATCTTTACTTGACGCATAATCTCCTTCGTCTCCTCTGGATTGGTATGGTATGGCGCATGGTTAGGCAGCGAAACATCGGGAATTAAGTCAATCTAATGCTCAATCCCTCGAATAGGTGGTAATCCCGGTGGCACGTCTTGTGGAAAGACGTCAGCGAACTCATGCAAAATGTTAGAGACAGCAGGTGGCAAAGAGGAAGGTACATCCTCGAAAGAAAATAATGCCTCTTTGCACACAAAAGCATAGCAAACAGATTTGCTGAAATCTAGATCATCAATATCAGATTTTGGTGGCAAGTAAACATGCACTTTTCAATTTAATTTTAGAAGCAAAACAAGATGGTTTATTATTAGACTTCGTTTGCTGCTCAAATTCTTTTGCCACAATCTGATTTTCACTCTTATTTTTCTCCTATTTTGCTTTATTAGCTCTATTAATATCATCTTTCAAAATGGAATGAGGAGTCATAGGAAGCAAAGTAATCCCTCCGTTTCTTTTTACTCCGCATATAAGATTTGGTCAAAGGCAAACTGCACAAAGTTTGAACAAATTTATATAAAAAAAATACGAACATCTACAATACTAAAACTATATAGTATGAACATACGTTTCATGGTGCATCTGATAATATTGATTTCATATTGTGAAAGTTTATATTTTTTAATACAAAGTTAGTCAAACTCTACAAAGCTTGACTTTGACCAAACCTTATATGCGGACTAAAAAGAAACTGAGGGAGTAATATTCTTATCCTTATGAACAAGAGTATACTGATTATTTCTACCATGGTGTATAGAATTTTTATCAAATTGCCATGGTCTACCAAGTAATAAGGAACATGCTTGCATAGGTACCACATCACAATCAACATAATCAGCAAATGTAGAGATACTAAATTTCTTAGCCACTTTTGGAGATGTTTATGGGCTAAGTTGGGGACTAAACTGCTTTTTAGTACTATTTGTCACCCCAAACTGATGGACAAACTGAAGCAGTCAATAGAACATTGTCTACTATGCTTAGGGCTGTTTTGAAGAATAATAAGAAAATGTGGCAAGATGCTTACCTCATATTTGTCCGGGTTCAAGAACGACAACTATGGGATCACAGGGAATCCCTACTATGGTTGACGGGGCGCGGGGCTGTGCAAAGAGCGGGTTTAGAAGATCAACACGGGGGGGGGGGGGGATTTATCCAGGTTTGGGCCGCAAGCGATGCGTAATACCCTAATCCTGCTTTGGTGTATATTTGGTGTTCTTCAGTTCTTGAACTAGCTGCGGTGCATCCTAGCTCAAAAAGTCTGAATCCATCCTCAGTACGCCTCGGGCCTCCTTTTATATGTCCAAGGGGATGCCATAGCGGCGCACATGAGGTGGAAAGTGTCTACAATGTATGAGTCTATCTCCAGGAACCATAGGACAAACACATTTAATGCGTTGCCGACGTGTCCTCTTGCTTTATCGGGGACAACAACGAAGCTCGTCCCGTCTGTCACTGCCTCGCGTCGCTTCGACGTGCGTCTAAGCTGACGAGGCATGATGGCTGGCTGGCTGCTGCACTGGTGTAGTGGCAGGGTCTTCATGAAGAT
The DNA here is from genome assembly GCF_056163025.1 of Triticum urartu. Classification (NCBI taxonomy): domain Eukaryota; kingdom Viridiplantae; phylum Streptophyta; class Magnoliopsida; order Poales; family Poaceae; genus Triticum; species Triticum urartu. The sequence goes on along the minus strand of NC_141875.1, from coordinate 506,490,834 downwards.
CTACATGCCACCACGCAGGTGCTTTCCTGGTTGGCCTAGGAGCTACACACTGCCACGTAGGTGCATGCCTGGTTGGCAGGCAGGCTACTGCGCCGGATCGGCCGTGGGGTAGTGTAACCTGGGTAAGTGTGGGCCTAGTTGTGAGCCCGCGGATGTCCCCGGCGACGGTCTTGCCGGGGTCTTGTGGGCGTCCCTGGCTGCCGGGGGGTCCTTCGTCTTCTGGTTCTCGTCTGGTCCTGCAGGCCTCTGGTCATCACAAAGATCTGCATCCTTCCATGCAGGCGCTCCCGAGCCTTGGTGTTGACGTTGTCGATGGCGTCATAATTCTCAGGCTCAAAGGTGCCGGTCTCGATGGTGTTGAGCAAGTTTCCACGGTAAGGCTCTAGCCAGGGCAACGTAGGTCGTTCCCGGCAAGGTTCTTGCCGAGGGAAACCCATCTTGTCCCTTTGCTCTTCGCGCCTCTGGCTTCAGCGCTGCTCGGGTAGTCTTCTATCTTCGCTTCCTCTGCCCTGCCAAGCATGGTCACAGGTGTTGCTACTACTGCCCGTGCACATGTAAAGGGGTACAGAAGGCCCCTACTTTTGTACACCGACAGGAGCCCCGGGCCTGGGCCACACATAAGCGCAGAGCGTTGTTGGGCCAGGCCCAGAACGGTGCGCGGGCAGTAGTAGCAACACTTGGTGGAGAGGGTGAATATAGATAGGAGAATGTCCTGGTAAATTTTCAGCTTAAATGAAGCAATATAAAACCTCAAAAAATTTCAAAAGTGCATTCATCGGAGAAAATGAAAGCTCAAAAAAATTCCGTAATAATCTTCTTAAGAAAATTCGTCGGAGAAAACTTCTCTTAAGAAAGTGTTTCCTAAGAAAATTTAGTTGAGAGAAGTTTCTTAAGGAAATTTTCTTCGGAAGCACTTTATTAAGAAGTTTCTTAGGAAAAGTTTATTCCAATGCATTTTCTAAAGAAGGTACTTAAGAAGATTTTTCTAGTAAAGCACTTTCTTAAGAAGTTTCATAAGAAAGTTTATTCGTCCCGTTTTCTTAAGAAGGCTCTTAAGGTAATTTTATTACGAAGAACTTTCTCCCGATGCATTTCTAACGATCGTCCTTAAGAAAATTTTCTAAGGAAGCATTTTCTTAAGCAATATCATAAGAAAAGTTTATTCCACAACATTTTCTGAAGAAGGGTCTTAACTAAATCTTCTTAGGAAGCACTTTCTTAAGAACTTTCTTCAGAGAATTTTTCTTTGATGCAATTTCTTAGGAAGATTATTCATGAAGTTATCTTAGGAATCAATTGCTCAATAAGTTTTCTTAAGATAAGTATCTTCCGACACATTTTCTACAGAAGTTTCTTAAGGACATTTTCTTCGGAAGGACATTTATAAGAAATGTTTCTTCTGACTCATTTTCTTAAGAAGTTTCTTTCAGAAATTTTCTTAGGAAGCACTTTCTTAAGAGTAGTTTCCTCTGACGCATTTTCTTAAGAATAATTTTAAAGAAATTTTTGTAGGAATCATTTACTTAATAAGTTTCTTAAGATAAGTATCTTCCGACACATTTTCTAAAGAAGTTTCTTAAGGGAATTTTGGTGGCAACTAAACATGCACTTTTCAATTTAATTTCAGAAACAACACTAGATGGTTTATTATTAGGCTTCATTTGTTGCTCAAATTCTTTTGCCACAATCTGATTTTCACTCTTATTTTTCTCCTGTTTTGCTTTATTAGCTCTATTAATATCATCTTTCAAAATGGAATCAGGAGTCATAGGAAGCAAAGTAATATTTTTATCCTTATGAACAAACTATACTGATTGTTTCTACCATGGTGTATAGAATTTTTTATCAACTTGCCATGGTCTACCAAGTAATAAGGAACCTGCTTGCATAGGTACCACATCACAATCAACATAATCAACAAATGTAGAGATACTAAATTTCTTAGCCACTTTTGGAGAAGTTTATGGGCTAAGTTGGGGAATAAACTCCTTTTTATTACTATTTGTCACCCCAAACTGATGGACAAACTGAAGCAGTCAATAGAACATTGTCTACTATGCTTAGGGCTGTTTTGAAGAATAATAAGAAAATGTGGCAAGATGCTTACCTCATATTTGTCGGGGTTCAAGAACGACAACTATGGGATCACAGGGAATCCCTACTACGGTTGACGGGGCGTGGGGCTATGCAAAGAGCGGGTTTAGAAGATCAACACGGGGGGAGGGGGGATTTATCCAGGTTCGGGCCGCAAGCGATGCGTAATACCCTAATCCTGCTTTGGTGTATATTTGGTGTTCTTCAGTTCTTGAACTAGCTGTGGTGCATCCAAGCTCAAAAAGTCTGAATCCATCCTCAGTAGGCCTCGGGCCTCCTTTTATATGTCCAAGGGGCTGCCACAGCGGCGCCCGGGAGGTGGAAAGTGTCTACAATGTACGAGTCTATCTCTAGGAACCGTAGGAAAAACACATTTAATGTGTTGCTGACGTGTCCTCTTGCTTTATCAGGGACAACAACGAAGCTCGTCCCGTCTGTCGCCGCCTCGCCTTGCTTCGACATGCGTCCAAGCTGACGAGGCATGCAGCGCCATGCTGGCTGGCTGGCTGCTGCGCTGGTGCAGTGGCAGGGTCTTCATGAAGATCTGCATGCCACCACGCAGGTGCTTGCCTGGTTGTCCTAGGAGCTACACGCTGCCACGTAGGTGCATGCCTGGTTGGCAGGCTGGCTACTTCGCCGGATCTGTCGTGGGGCAGTGTAACCTGGGTAAGTGCGGGCCTGGTTGTGACCCCGCGAATGTCCCCGGCGAGGGTCATGCCGGGGTCTTGTGGGCGTCCCTGGCTGATCCTTTGTATGTATTCGCGCAGGGTCTCGCCGTCTTTCTAGGGGATGACATGAAGATTACTTGCCTGGCCAGGAGCTTGGTGGCCTCCGGTAAAGGAACTAACAAACTCGTGGCACAGATTCGACCAAGAAGAGATAGAATCCACTAGCAGGTGCATCAACCATGACATGACGTTGGGTTTAAATGCCAACGGAAAGTAGTTGGGGAGCACCTTGTCGTCGCGAGCCCTGGCGAATTGCATCGCGATGGTGTAGATGTTGAGGAACTCCGATGGGTAAGTCTTGCCGTTGTACTTTTCCCCAACATCAGGCTTGGACGTGCGGTGGGAGGGCCACTGGAACTGCCCCAACTCTTGGGTAAAGGCTGGACAACCCACCTCGTAAGGCAGGTCGCTGGAGCCCCCCGGTGCTGGGTGGTCCATAGTAGGCCCCGCACACCGATCTGACTATTGGCGCGCTTCCTGTCGTTGCTCAATGGTGGTTCGAGCATCTTCCTGAGCTCGCTCTCGAAGGACTCAACTTTGGTCGCAGCGGGTTTGTGGGTTGGATGATGCCGTGGAAACATTGTCACAGGCGTCGGCCCAACGAGCCGGCGGCTGCTGTTGCTGGCATGGGGGAGGAGAGTGCACCATGGTCGCAGCACCCCCAATCCTCCCACCTCTGGCGTGCACTGGCTCTACAGAACACCGACATGAGGGTCCTGCTAACTGCGGTTCATCTTTGTTGGCGAAGCTGAGGAGGCTCCGGATGGTGGCTCTCCACTCGTCGAGCTTCTCCGCGGCAGGAAGAAAGTCAAAGAGAAGTTGCACGCGCACCAAAGCTTCTGCTGGCATGGGTGGTGGCGAAAGATGCATGGAACGTGATGCGCTCCGACTTCCAACCTCGTTAGAAGGATCTCTATCACGGTCTTTTGGTCGCACACCGCCTCCATCAGCGTCCGGGCATGCACGCCGACCTGGTGCGTCCTGAGAGTGACGCAAAGGGCTCTTCCCGCGGCGGCGCCCGGGGGTGCCGGCGTCGCGGTGTTGTTCATCAAGCGCGGCCTAGGAAGGTCGCAGCATGGACGCCGCCTGGGGCATCGGGGAGGTCACCGCGCCGCGTGTGGGCAGCACAGCCCCGCCCCGGGCCCAGCGGCGTGTGGCTCGTCATCTTGGACCCGAACGACACCGCTTGCCTGGCCCCGATTGCTAGAGTGTCGTGGATGCTTGGGGGCCGCGCCTCTGGTGCCGTCCGTGGCCACTCCGTCACCCGCCCATGCTGGTGTGGACGGGCCGGCTCCGGACGACCCGGTCGCTGTGATCCCCTTCTTCTTGGGGGCCATAGTGATGATGAAGTCAATGCACTAACTTCCAAACCGGATTTGCACAGCTTGCGCCCCCTACCTGGCGCGCCAAAGATGTCGGGGTTCAAGAACGACACCTATGGGATCATCGGGAATCCCTACTACGGTTGACGGGGCGCGGGGTTGTGCAAAGAGCTGGTTTAGAAGATCAACGTGGGGGGATTTTATCGAGGTTCGGGCCGCAAGCGATGCGTAATACCCTAATCCTGGTTTGGTGTACATTTGGTGTTCTTGAGTTCTTGAACTAGCTGCGGTACATCCTAGCTCAAAAAGTCGAAATCCTTCCTCAGTACGCCTCGGCCTCCTTTTATATGTCCAAGGGGCTTCCACATCGGCACAGATGAGGTGGAAAGTGTCTACAATGTACGAGTCTATCTCCAGGAACCGTAGGACAAACGCATTTAATGTGCCGCCGATGTGTCCTCTTGCTTTATCGGGGACGGTAAGGAAGCTCGTCCCATCTATCGCCGCCTCTCCTCGCTTCAACGCTCGTCCAAGCTGACGAGGCATGGAGTGCCACACTGGCTGGCTGGCTGCTGCGCTAGTGCGGTGGCAGGATCTTCCCGAAGATCTACTTGCCACCACGCAGGTGCTTGCTTGGTTAGCCTAGGAGATGCACGCTGCCACGTAGGTGCGTGCCTGGTTGGCAGGCTGGCGGCTGTGCCGGATCGGCCATGGGGCAGTGAAACCTGGGTAAGTGCGGGCCTGGTTGTGACCCCGCGGATGTCCCTGGTGAGGGTCTTACCGGGGCCCCGGCAAGGATCTTGCTGGGGCCTTGTGGGTGTCCCCGGCAAGGGTCTTGCCGGGGGGCCTTCGTGTTCTAGTTCTCGCCTAGTCTTGCAGGCCTCTGTTCATCACAAAGATCTGCATGCCACCATGCAGGCGCTCCAGAGCCTTGGTCTTGACATTGTCGATGGCGTCATAATTCTTAGGATTAAAGGTGGCAGTATTGATGGTGTTGAGCAAGTTGCCCCGGCAAGGCTCTTGCATTGGCAGCGTAGGTCGTTCCCGGCAAGGTTCTTGCTGAGGGAAACTCATCTTGTCCCTTTGCTCTTCGCGCCTCTGGCTTCAGTGCTGCTCGGGTAGTCTTCTATCTACGCTTCCTCTGCCCCGCCAAGCGTGGTCACAAGTGTTTCTAATACAGCCCATGCACAAGTAAAGGGGTAGAGATGGCCCCTACTTTTGAACACCGACAATATTGAATTTTCTTATAATCATTCATTGCATTCTATTACTAAGATGTGCCCTTTTCAAATTTTGTATGGTTTCCTACCTTGTGCACCTATTGATTTGTTGCCTCTTCCATCTTTAGAGAAGGTTAATTTTGATGATAAAGAATGTGTTGAATTGATTTTAAAAATGCATGAGTTAACTAAGGAAAACATTGAGCGTATGAATGCTAAATATAAAGTTGTTGGAGATAAGGGTAGAAAACATGTTGTGTTTGCACTTGGAGATCTTGTTTGGTTACATTTGCGTAAGGATAGATTTCCTCATTTGCGCAAATCAAAGCTAATGCCACGTGTTGATGGTCCTTTTAAGGTGTTAGAGAAAATAAATGATAATGCATATAAACTTGAGCTGCCTGCAGATTTTGGGGTTAGTCCCACTTTTAACATTGCATCTTTGAAGCCTTATTTGGGTGAGGAAGATGAGCTTCTGTCGAGGACGACTTCATTTCAAGAAGGGGAGGATGATGAGGACATCAATGCCATTGTTACACCCACAACCCCTGCTTCTATACATACTGGACCAATTACTAGAGCTTGCGGACACCAATTAAATTACCAGGTACTTTCTTTTCTTGGTAAAGATTCTAATGTTCATGAGAATATGATGCTGCCTAAATTGGATACATTTGTTTTGCTTACAAATGAAGGCCCTAGCTTGGACAAGAAAGATGAACCTTGGAGCAAGTTCAAGCATGGAGATGATGGCGTGCGCCACGGGAACAAGAACAGAGTTACAAGTGATGATTCCAGGACTTTGAAGCCACCATAATGAGTGCATGAAGCCTTGGACGAAATATACAAGATGACACTTCATAAATTTCGTCCAGAGGCTATTCTAGGTGCCGCGTCACCTTATTTTTGGGCCAGGCCCATGTAATTTCGAAATACTTGAATATAGGCTGTTTTTGAGTCCGTATGTGTGGGGAAACAAGAGTTAGGGTTGGTTTCGGACCCCTCCTCCAAGGGCCACGAAATTTCCCCCTCTCTCCTCCATATATACAGCCCTTAGTACATCGTTTAGACTTTGGGTTTTGTTTAGATTATAAGTTCACCATAGCTGCAACTTCGTGTACTTCGTTTGTGTTCAACGACCAGACATAGGCGTAACAGAACCCCACCTTCATTAATAAAGCTTTCCTATTATATTCGCAATAAACAGATTGCAATCTCAGTTTCTTGCTTGTTCTTCGTTTTCTCGCAAGAAACATACCATCATGGTCAGGTTAATCGTGCTCCGGCGTATGAGAAGTTTCTTATGAAAAGTTTCTTCTGACGCATTTTCTTGCGATGTTTCTTAAGGAATTTTCTTTGGAAGGCCTTGCTTGAGATGTTTCTTAAGAAATGTTTCTTCTGACACATTTTCTAAAGAAGTTTTTTAAGGAAATTTTCTTCATAAGCACTTTCTTGAGAAGTTTCTTATGAAGTTTCCTAAGAACAGTTTCTCCCAATGCATTTTCCAAAGAAGGTCCTTAAGAAATTTTTTAAGGAAGCACTTTCTTAAGAAGTTTCACAATATAATTTTCTTAGGAAGCACATTCTAAGAAAATTTCTTAAGAGAAGTTTTCTCCAACGCATTTTCTTAAGAAGATTATTGAGGAAATTTTCATAGGAAGCCCTTTCTTAAGAAGTTTCTTAAGGAAATTTCTTCGGAAACACTTTATTAAGAAGTTTATTAAGGGAATTTTCTTAGGAATCATTTTTTGAAGAAGTTTGTTAAGAAAATTTTCTTTGGAACAACTGTCTTAAGAAGTTTCTTAAGAAAAGTTTCTTCCAGCACATTTTGTTATGATGTTTCTTAAGGAAATTTTCTAAGGAAGCCCTTTCTTGGGAAGTTTCTTAAGAAAAGTTTCTTTTTATGTATTTCATAAAGAAGTTTATTAATGAAATCTTCTTCGGAAGCACTTTATTATGTAGTTTCTTAGGAAACATTTCTTCCGATGCATTTTTTAAAGAAGGTTCTTATGAAAATTTTCTAAGTGAGCACTTTCTTAAGAAGTTTTATAAGAAAAGTTTATTCCGCCGTATTTCCCTAAGAAGGTTCTTAAGGAAATTTTCTTAGGAAGCTCATTCTTAACAACTTTCTTTAGAGAAGTCTTCTGCGACGCATTTTCTTAAGAAGATTATTATGGAAATTTTCATAGGAAGCACATTTTGAAGAAGTTTTTTTAAAGAAATTTTCTTGGGAAGCACTTTCTTAACAAGTATCTCAAGAAAAGTTTCTTCACACACATTTTCTAAAGAAGTTTCTTAAGAAAAGTTTCTTCCATCACATTTTAGAAAGATATTTCTTAAGGAAATTTTATTAGGAACCTTTAAAAAAAGTTACTTAAGGAAATTCTCTTCCGAAGCACTTTCTTAAGGAAAAGTTTCTTTCGATGCATTTTCTAAAGAATTTTCTTAGGAAGCACTTCTGATGAAGATTCATAAGAAATTTTATTCCGCCGCATTTTCATAAGGAGATCCTTAAGTAAGTTTTGTTAGGAAGGACTTTCTTAAGAATTATTTTAAGAAAAGTTTCTTCTGACACATTTTTTTAAAAAGTTTCTTAAGGAAAATTTCTTCGAAAGCACTTTCTTAAGACGTATATAAAGTAAATTGAGGAAGCACTTTTTTAAGAAGTTTCTTAAGGAAATTTTTATTCAGAAGAAGTTTCTTAAGGAAATTTTCTTCAGGAGAACTTTCCTTAAGAAACTTCTTTTGAAATTGCGTCGGCCAAAACTTTTCTTAAGAAAGTGCGTCCTAGGAAAATTTCATTAAGAAACTGCTTCCTAAGAAAATTTCCATAAGAGACTTCTTAAAAACATGAGTCAGAAGAAACTTTTCTTAAGAAAATTATTATGAATGTTTCTTCCAAACTTCCTAAGAAAATTTTCTTAAGGAAGTGCTTCCTAAGAAAATTTCCTTCAGAAAGTGCTTCCGGAGAAAAGTGCTATAACAAAATGTGTAAGAAGAAACTTTTCTTAAGAAACTTCTTAAGAAAGTGCCTCACCAGAAAATATCTAAAGAAACTTCTATAGAAAATGCGTTAGAAGAAACTTTTCCTAAGAAACTTTTTAGAAAGTGCTTGCTAAGAAAATTTGCTTAAGAAACTTCTTTAGGAAATGTGTCAGAAGAAACTTTTCTTATGAAACTTCTCAAGAAAGGGCTTCCTTATAAAATCTCCATAAGAAAAATCTTAAGAAAATGCGTCGGAAGAAATTTTCTTTAGAACCTTCCTAAGAAAGTGCTTTCGAATTTTTTTCCTTAGGAAACTTCTTTAAAAAGTGCTTCCTAAGAAAATTTCCATAAGCAATTTCTTCAGAAAATGCGTCGAAAGAAACATTTCCTAAGAAACTTCTTAAGAAAAGTTTTTTCTGACGCGTTTTCGAAAAAAGTTTCTTAAGGAAATTTTCTTAGGAAGCACTTTCTTAAGAAGTATAATAAGAAAAGTTTATTCCATTGTATTTTCATGCGAAGGTTCTTAATGAAATTTTGTTAGGTAGAACTTGCCTAAGAAGTTTCTTAAGAAAATTTTCTTCTAACACATTTTATTTAAAACTATCTTAATGAAACTTTCTTCTGAAGCACTTTCTTAAGAAGTTTCTTAGTAAAAGTTTCTTTTTATGCAGTTTATTAAAGAAATTTTCTTCGGAAGCACTTTCTTAAGAAGCTTCTTAAGGAAATTTTCCTCGGAAGCACTTTCTAAAGAAGTTTCATAAGAAAAGTTTCTTCCGCCGCATTTTCTTAACAAGGTTCTTAAGAAAATTTCTTAGGAAGCACTTTTTAAATAAATTTCTAAAGAAAAGTTTTCTCGGATGCATTTTCATAAGAACATTATTATGGAATTTTTCTTAGGAATCATTTGCTAAAGAAATTTCTCAAGAAAATTTTGTTAGGAAGAACATTCATAAGAAATACTAAAGAAAAGTTTCTTCTGAATCATTTTATTAAGAAGTCTCTTAAGAAAATTTTCTTACGAAGCAGTTTCTTAAGGAAATTTTCCTAGGAAGCACTTTGTTAAGAGAAGTTTCGTCCGACGCAGTTTTTAAAGAAGTTTCTTAATGAAATTTTCTTAGGAAGCACTTTCTTAAGAAGTTTTGTAAGGAAATTTTCTGAGGAATCACTTTCTAAAGAACTTTCTATAGAAAAGTTTCTTCCATCGCATTTTCGGCAGAAGATTATATAGGATTTTTTCTTAGGAAGCACTTTGTTAAGAAAAGTTTCTTCGGACGCATTTTCTAAAGATGTTTCTTAAGTAAAAAAATTAAGAAGCACATTCTTAAGAAGTTCCTTATGAAAAGTTACTTCCGACGCATTATCTATAGAAGTTTCTTAAGGACATTTTCTTAGGAAGCACTTTCGAAGAAGTTTCTTCATGAAATTTTCTTGGGAAGCACTTTCTTAGCAAGCATCTTAACTCAAGTTTCTTCCGACGCATTTTCTAAAAGACATTTAAGAAAAGTTTCTTGCAAAGAATTTCTTAAGGAAATTTTCTTAGGAAGCCTTTTCTTGAAAAGTTTCTTCAGAAAAGTTTCTTAAGCAAATATACCTAGGCACCACTTTCTAAAGAAGTTTCTTAAGGAAATTTTTGCGGAAACAATTTCTTAAGATGTTTCTTAGGATTAGTTTCTTCCTACGCATTTTAAAAAGAAGTTTCTTTCGAAAATTTTCTTAGGAAACACTTTTTTAAGAAGTTCCTTAAGGAAATTTTATTAGGAAGAACATTCTTAAGAAGTTTCTTAAGAAGAGTTTTGTCAGGGCTCTGGGACTAGGGATACCTAGGCCCGTCTGCCTGCAGCCTAGCATGTGGCTCCATCGACGGCCTATTACGGCCCAGCGCCAAGGTTTCTCGCATGCTACTAGGGAAAAACCTAGCAGTAGCGCGGGTAACCATTTTTAATAAGGTGCATGACCGAGTATCTTTTCAAAAAGTTTCGGACCGTTTTGGCTGTGGCCAACTCTCAATAGCTTCAATCTTGGCTTTATCAACTTCAATTCCCTATGGAGTAACAACATAGCCAAGAAAAGATACTCGGTCGGTGCAGAAGGTGCACTTCCCAAGTTTACCAAACAAACGTGCATCACGTAGAGCAATAAAAACTACACGTAAATGTTCCAAATGTTCCCCCAAAGATCTGCTATAAATCAGTACATCGTCAAAATAGACAACCACAAATCGTCCAATGAAAGCATATAAAACTTTGTTCATTAATCTCATGAAAGCACTAGGTGCATTAGTTAACCCAAACGGCATGACTAACCACTCATATAATCCAAACTTAGTTTTAAATGCTATTTTCCATTCATCTACCAATTTCATATGAATTTGATGGTATCAACTACACAAATCAACTATGGAGAATATTGTAGAGCCACTCAATTCATCAAGCATGTCATATTAATGCCTCTACAATCAACACACATACGCGACGTACCATCCTTTTTTTTCACTAGTATAATAGGAACAGCACAAGGACTAAGAGATTCGTGTATATAACCTTTGTCGAGCAGCATATGTATTTGACGCATAATCTCCTTCGTCTCCTCTGGATTGGTATAGTATGGTGCACGGTTAGGCAGCGAAATATCGCGAATTAAGTAAATCTAATGGGTGGTAATCCCGATGGCACGTCTTGTGGATAGACGTCAGTGAACTCATGCAAAATGTTAGTGATAGTAGGAGGCAAAGAGGAAGGTACGTCCTCGAAAGAAAATAATGCCTCTTTGCACACAAAAGCGTAGCAAACAAATTTGCTAAAATCTAGATTATCAATATCAGATTTGGTGGCAAGTAAACATGCACTTTTCAATTTAATTTCAGAAGCAACACTAGATGGTTTATTATTAGGCTTCATTTGCTGCTCAAATTCTTTTGCCACAATATGATTTTCACTCTTATTTTTCTCCTGTTTTGCTTTATTAGCTCTATTAATATCATCTTTAAAAATGGAATCAGGAGTCATAGGAAGCAAAATAATATTTTTCTCCTTATGAACAAGAGTATACTAATTGTTTCTACCATGGTGTATAGAATTTTTATCAAATTGCCATGGTCTACCAAGTAATAAGGAACATGCTTGCATAGGTACCACATCACAATCAACAAATGTAGAGATACTAAATTTCTTAGCCACTTTTGGAGAAGTTTATGGGCTAAGTTGGGGACTAAACTGCTTTTTAGTACTACTTGTCACCCCAAACTGATGGACAAACTGAAGTAGTCAATAGAACATTGTCATGCAGGTGCGTCTCCAGCCTTCCCGGGACGAAAAGCCCATTGAGGAAATTTTCATAGGAGGTCCTTTCTTAAGAAGTTTCTTAAGGAAATTTCTTCGGAAGCACTTTCTTAAGAAGTTTATTAAGGGAATTTACTTAGGAAGCATTTTTTAAAGAAGTTTCTTAAGAAAATTTTCTTCGGAACAACTATCTTAAGAAGTTTCTTATGAAAAGTTTCATCTAGCACATTTTCTTATGATGTTTCCTAAGGAAATTTTCTGAGGAAGCCCTTTCTTGGGAAGTTTCTTAAGAAAAGTTTCGTTTGACGCATTTCATAAAGAAGTTTTTTAATGAAATCTTCTTCGAAAGCACTTTATTATGTAGTGTCTTAGGAAACATTTCTTCCGATGCATTTTCTATAGAAGGTTCTTAAGAAAATTTTCAAAGTAAGCACTTTGTTCAGAAGTTTTATAAGAAAAGTTTATTCCGCCATATTTCCTTAAGAAGGTTCTTAAGGAAATTTTCTTAGGAAGCACATTCTTAAGAACTTTCTTGAAAGAAGTCTTCTCCCCCGCATTTGCTTAATAAGATTATTAAGGAAATTTTCATAGGAAGCACTTTTTGAAGAAGTTTTTTTAAAGAAATTTTCTTTGGAAGCACTTTCTTAACAAGTATCTCAAGAAAAGTTTCTTCACACGCATTTTCTAAAGAAGTTTCTTAAGAAAAGTTTCTTCCATCGCATTTTAGAAAGATATTTCTTAAGGAAATTTTATTAGGAACTTTTTAAAAAAATTCTTAAGGAAATTTTCTTCGGAAGCACTTTCTTAAGGAAAAGTTTCTTTCGACACATTTTCTAAAGAATTTTCTTAGGAAGTACTTTATGATGAAGATTCATAAGAAAGTTTATTCCTCCGCAATTTCATAAGGAGATCCTTAAGTAAGTTTTGTTAGGAAGGACTTTCTTAAGAAGTATTTTACGAAAAGTTTCTTCTGACGCATTTTCTTAAAAAGTTTCTTAAGGAAATTTTCTTCGGAAGCACTTTCTTAAAAAGTTTATTAAGGAAATTTAGGAAGCACTTTTTTAAGAAGTTTCTTAAGGAAATACTACTTCAGAAGAAGTTTCTTAAGGAAATTTTCTTCAGGAGAACTTTCCTTAAGAAACTTCTTTCGAAATTGCGTCGGCCAAAACTTTTCTTAAGTAAGTGCGTCCTAGGAAAATTTCCTTAAGAAACTGCTTCCTAAGAAAATTTCCGTAAGAGACTTCTTGAGAAAATGAGTCAGAACAAACTTTTCTTAAGAAACTTCTTATGAATGTTTCTTCCAAACAAAATTTTCTTAATGAAGTTCTTTAGCAAATGTGTCGGAAGATAGTTATCTTAAGAAACTTCTTTACCAAATGATTCCTAAGAAATTTTCTTACTAATCTTCTTAAGAAAATGTGTCGGATGAAACTTCTCTTAAGAAAGTGCTTCCAAAGAAAATTTCCTTACGAACATTCTTAAGAAAATGCGGCGGAATAAACTTTTCTTATGAAACAGCTTAAGAAAGTGCTTCATTAGATTTTTTTTAAGAAACTTCTTTGGGAAATGCACCGGAAGAAACTTTTCCTAAGAAACTTCTTAAGGAAGTGCTTCCGAAGAAAATATTCTTAATAAACTTCCTAAGAATATTTTCTTAAGAATATCAAAAAAATCCTTAAGAAACTTCTTCAGAAAAAGTGTTGGAAAAAACTTTTCTTAATAAAATTTTGAAGAATGTCCTTCCTAGCTTAAGTTTCTTAAGAAACTTTTTTTAAAAATGTGTCGGAAGATACATATCTAAAGAAATTTCTTCGGCAATTGATTCCTAAGAAAATTTCCTCACTAATCTTATTATGAAAATGTGTCCAAGAAAACTTCTCTCAAGAAAGTTCTTAAGAAAGAGCTTCCTAAAAAATTTCCTTAAGGACCTTCTTAAGAAAATAAGGCCGAATAAAATTTTCTTATAAAAATTCTTAAGAAAGTCCTTCCTAAGAAAACTTTCTTAAGGAACTTCTTTAGAAAATGCGTCAAAAGAAACTTTTCCTAAGAAAATTCTTAGGAAAGTGCTTCCGAAGAAAACTTCCTTAAGAAACTTTTCCTAAGAAAGTTCCTTAAGAATCTTCTTTAGAAAATGTATTGGAAGGAACTATTCTTAAGAAACTTCTCAAGAGAGGGCTTCCTAAGAAATTTTCCTTAAGACACATCATAAGAAAATGCGTCGGAAGAAACTTTTCTTAAGAATATTCTTAGGAAAGTGCTTCTGAAGAAAACTTCCTTAAGAAACTTTTCCTAAGAAATTTCCTTAAGAATCTTCTTTAGAAAATGTATCGGAAGAAACTATTCTTAAGAAACTTCTCAACATAGGTCTTCCTAAGAAAATTTCCTTAATAAACATCATAAAATGCATCGAAAGAAACTTTTCTTAAGAAACTTCTTAAGAAAGTTCTCCCCAAGAAAATTTCCATAAGAAACTTCTTTAAAAAGTGCTTCCTAAGAAAATTTATTTAAGAAACTTCTTAAGAAAGTTCTTCCGAAGAAAATTTCCTTAAGAAACTACATAAGAAGAAACTTTTACTAAGAAACTTCTTAAGAAAGTTCTTCCAAAGAAAGTGCTTCTCGGGTTCAGTAAGCAAACGCCTCACTCAGGTTCAATTATAGGGAACACGGCTCGCACAACGCGCGCGTACGAGAGAGAAACGGGCAACCACACTACATCGCTTCGCCCCGATAACCCACCGTAATCGGGAATCCCCTAAAATTTCCTTGCCCTTGCTTCTTCCATGATTTTTACATCATGTACGGCACAAAGAATGTAATGCAGGTGCGTCTCCGGCCCGCCCGGGACGAAAAGCCCATTTGCTGTCATGATTTTATCTCATAGAAGTAGGAGCCCACCACATATATGATGATACATGTTTTAGTCACAACTATCGTCATAGAAGTGTCATAAGCCTGACAGAAAAAAATCGTTTGGGAAAAAATGTGACGGATGTGTCTTATTTTGTAGTGTTTCTAGGAAATTTTCCTTAAGAAACGTCTTAATAAAATGTGTAGGGAGAAACTTTCGTAAGAAGGTGCCTTCTAAAAAAATTCTCCTAAGAAACTTTATTAAAAGGTGCTTCCTAAGAAAACTTCCTTAGGAAACTTCTTTAGAAAATGCATCGAAAGAAATTTTGTTAAGAAACTTCTCAAGAAAGGGCTTCCTATGAAAATTTCCTTAAGAAATATAGTAAGAAAATTCGTCGGAAGAAACTTTTTCTGAAGAAAGTTCTTCCAAATAAAATTTCCATAAGAAACTTCTTAAGAAAGTGCTTCCTAAGAAAATTTCCGTAAGAAACTACTTCCGAAGAAAAGTGCTATAACAAAATGTCTAAGAAGAAACTTTTCTTAAGAAACTTCTATAGAAAATGCGTCAGAAGAAACTTTTCCTCAGAAACTTTTTTAAAAGTGCTTGCTAAGAAAATTTGCTTAAGAACCTTCTTTAGGAAATGTGTCGGAAGAAAGGGCTTCCTTAGAAAATCTCCTTAAGAAAATGCGTCGGAAGAAATAATCTTTAGAACCTTCCTAAGAAAGTGCTTCCGAAAAAAAATTCCTAAGGAAACTTATTTAAAAAGTGCTTCCTAAGAAAATTTCCATAAGCAACTTCTTTAGCAAATGCGTCGAAAGAAACATTTCCTAAGAAACTTCTTAAGAAAAGTTTTTTCCGACGCGTTTTCAAAAAAAGGTTCTTAAGGAAATTTTCTTAGAAAGCACTTTCTTAAGAAGTTTAATAAGAAAAGTTTATTCCATCGTATTTTCATACGAAGGTTCTTAGTGAAATTTTGTTAGGTAGGACTTGCCTAAGAAGTTTCTTAAGAAAATTTTCTTCTAACTCATTTTATTTAAAACTATCTTAAGGAAATTTTCTTCTGAAGCACTTTCTTAAGAAGTTTCTTAGTAAAAGTTTCTTCTTATGCAGTTTCTTAAGGAAATTTTCTTCGGAAGCACTTTCTTAAGAAGTTTCTTAAGGAAATTTTCTTAGGAAGTACTTTCCAATGAAGTTTCTTAAGGAAATTTTCCTCGGAAGCACTTTCTTAAGAAAATTTGCTTCTGCCGCATTTTCTTAACACGGTTCTTAAGAAAATTTCATTGGAAGCATTTTTTTATGAACATTATTATGGAATTTTTCTTAGGAATCATTTGCTAAAGAAATTTCTTAAGGAAATTTTCTTAGGAAGAACATTCATATGAAATTCAAAAGAAAAGTTTCTTCTGAATCATTTTATTAAGAAGTCTCTTATGAAAATTTTTTTAGGAAGCAATTTCTTAAGGAAATTTTCCTAGGAAGCACTTTGTTAACAAAAGTTTCATCCGACGCAGTTTCTAAAGATGTTTCTTAAGGAAATTTTCTCAGGAAGAACTTTCTTAAGAAGTTTCGTAAGGAAATTTTCTGAGAATCACTTTCTTAAGAACTTTCTATAGAAAAGTTTCTTCCATCGCATTTTCAACAGAAGATTATTTAGGATTTTTGCTTAGGAAGTAGTTTGTTAAGAAAAGTTTCTTCGGATGCATTTTCTAAAGATGTTTCTTAAGTAATTTTTTTCACGAAGCACATTCTTAAGAAGTTCCTTATGAAATGTTACTTCCGACGCATTATCTATAGAAGTTTCTTAAGGACATTTTCTAAGGAAGAACTTTCGAAGAAGTTTCTTTAGGAAATTTTCTTGGGAAGCACTTTCTTAGCAAGTATCTTAAGTCAAGTTTCTTCCGACGCATTTTCTAAAAGACATTTATGAAAAGTTTCTTGCGAAGAATTTCTTAAGGAAATTTTCTTAGGAAGCCTTTTTTTGAAAAGTTTCTTCAGAAAAGTTTCTTAAGGAAATTTACCTAGGCACCACTTTTTAAAGAAGTTTCTTAAGGAAATTTTCTTCGGAAGCACTTTCTTAAGATGTTTCTTAGGAAAACTTTCTTCCAACGCATTTTCTAAAGAAGTTTCTTTTGAAAAGTTTCTTAGGAAACACTTATTTTAAGAAGTTCCTTAAGGAAATTTTATTACGAAGAACATTCTTAAGAAGTTTCTTAAGAAAAGTTTTGTCGGGGCTCTCGGACTAGGGATACCTAGGCCCGTCTGCCTGCGACCTAGCATGTGGCTCCATCGACGGCCTGTTACGGCCCAGCGCGAAGGTTTCTCGCACACTACTAGGGAAAACCCTAGCAGTAGCGCTGGTTTTTGGCCTATCAGTAGCGCGGGTAACCATTTTTAAGAAGGTGCACGACCGAGTATCTTTTCAAAAAAATTCGGAACGTTTTGGCTGTGGCCAACTCTCAATAGCTTCAATCTTAGCTTTATCAACTTCCATTCCCTATGGAGTAACAACATAGCCAAGAAAAGATACTCGGTTGGTGCAGAAGGTGCACTTCCCAAGTTTCCAAACAAACGTGCATCACGTAGAGCAATAAAAACAGCATGTAAATGTTCCAAATGTTCCCCCAAAGATCTGCTATAAATCAGTATATCATCAAAATAGACAACCACAAATCGTCCAATGAAACGACGTAAACTTTGTTCATTAATCTCATGAAAGTACTAGGTGCATTAGTTAACCCAAAAGGTATACTTCTTAAGAAATTCCTTTTCTAAAGAAGTTTCTTAAGAAAAGTTTCTTCCATCGCATTTTAGAAAGATATTTCTGAAGGAAATTTTATTAGGAACTTCCAAAAAAAGTTTCTTAAGGAAATTTTATTTGGAAGCACTTTCTTAAGGAAAAGTTTCTTTGGACGCATTTTCTAAGTAATTTTCTTAGGAAGCACTTTCTGATGAAGATTCATAAGAAAGTTTATTCCGCCGCATTTTCATAAGGAGATCCTTAAGTAAGTTTTGTTAGGAAGGTCTTTCTTAAGAAGTATTTTACGAAAAGTTTCTTCTAACGCATTTTCTTGAAAAGTTTCTTAAGGAAATTTTCTTCAGAAGCACTTTCTTAAGAAGTTTATTAAGGAAATTTTGGAAGCCCTTTTTAAGAAGTTTCTAAAGGAAATTTTTCTTCAGAAGAAGCTTCTTAAGGAAATTTTCTTCAGGAGAACTTTCCGTAAGAAACTTCTTTTGAAATTGCGTCGGCCAAAACTTATGATGCCCTCGATTCAATCGTACACTAATCATACACGCAAATGTGTACGATCAAGATGATGGACTCACGAAGATCTCACAACACAACTCTAGACACAAATCAAAATAATACAAGGTTTATATTACAAGCCAGGGGCCTCGAGGGCTCGAATACACAAGAGTCAGCAGAAGCAACAATATCTGAGTACAACCATAAGTTGAACAAGTTTGCCTTGAGAAGGCTGGCACAAAAGCATCTACGATCAAAAAGGCAAGGCCTCCTGCCTGGGAGCCTCTAACTACTCCAAGTCACCAATGGCCATCACGTAGTAGTAGGCACCCTCGGGGTAGTAGTAGTCATCAGTGGTGTCGTCTGGCTCCTGGGATCCGTCATCTGGTCGCAACAATCAGATATGGGGGAAAAGAGGTAGCAAAGCAACCATGAGTACTCATCCAAAGTACTCGCAAGACTTACATCAGATCTAAACTAAGTATGCACTGGTATCACATGAAAGGGTTGTATCTGTGGACTGAACTGCAGAATGCCACTAGGAAACGGGAAAGCCTAATCCTATCGAAGATTAGCATCTTCAACATCTTCAGCAGTCTTGCAGCATTAGAAGAGTGTAGACTATCATAAAGTAAAGTAGTAGTAGTGTTATCAACCTCGGCCAGAGATCCTGTCTCGACTCCCTGCGAAAAAGCAATCCCAAAGCCATACTATCCATTTCTTATACACAATTCATTTCTCATCACAAGTATCCAGTTCTAGTTGCATCGATCGGGATACAACTCCAACTGTCCGTTACCGTAGGACAGGCTATCGATAGATGTTTTCTTCCCTGCAGGGGTGCACCAACTTACCCACCACGCTCGATTAACTCCGGCCGGACACACTTTCCTGGGTCATGCCCGACCTCGGCCAAACAATACGCCGCAACCCGACCTAGGCTTAATAGAGAGGTCAAGCACGCCGGACTAAACCTATGCCCCCGGGGGTCTTGGGCCATCGCCCCGGGAACTCCTGCATGTTGCGTGGGAGGCCGGTGAGTAGACCTAGCTACCTCCTTAAAAAGGCAGGAGCTTACTAGTCCAACCTGGCGCGTGCCGCTCAATCGCATGATGTCTATTAAGCTTCGGCTGATGCATACGACGCAGAACGCCCATCCAATGCCCACGTGATGGTTAGTGCTATCAGGCCAGAGGCCCCTCGGATCAAATATCCAAACTGTTAGTGCGTTGGTAGTGCGGTCATGAGCAGAGACTCATGAAAGATGTGACCCCATCGCCCCGTCTTGAGTACTTGCGGCAAGGGCTAAAATGCCCGGCCACGCCTCGTAAGTATATCGCGGGCACCTTCCAGGTCAACCCGACTCCACATCACTCGCTATAAAGCTCGCGCGGGTACCCCTCAGGGCCGACCCGTCTTTAGTAACCTGGTTCAGTGTAAAGTCATAGTAACTATAGTAGCTGTGTGTGTTAACACCAAGGGGAAAACCCGAGGAACCACCCCTGATGAATTCCACTTGATGTAATCATCAAGGTGAACGTAAGAGGATCCACCCTTGAGGTTCACACTTGAGGGGTTGCACGACAGAGCCATATCGGAAGTGGTTAAGGAGGAAATCACCCTCGATGACCACGACCAGATAGCTACACTACAGAGATCTCATCAGGAGTGATGTATGAGGTTCCACCCTCGGTACTCGATGGTAACTCTACAAAGTCAAGCAACAAAAGGGGAAAGTGATGTGCGGTGCCGGGGCCTAGTCTTCGATGATGAAGCAGGGGCAACAAGGACAAGGTGGGGGTCACTGATGGATCACTAACCAACCTATACTAAGAAGTTTAGGATAAGCATGTAAGGTAACAATAAGCAGGTAACAAAAACAGGCTATGCATCAGAGTAGGATCATACAGAAAGCAGTAGCAATTCTAATGCAAGCATGAGAGGGAAAGGAATGGGCGATATCGGAATGCTCAAGGGGGGGGGGTTGCTTGCCTGGAAGCTCTGCTGAAAAAGAAGAAGTGTCGTCGACGTAGTCGATCAGAGGGGCAGCATCGGTCTCGGGGTCTACCGGAGGGAAGAGAGGGAAGAAATGGTAAATACAGAGCAAACCATGCATCACAAGGCATAACATGGTAACACGCAATGCTAGGAGTGTTCTAACGTAGTGCTGCACGATACAGGTGAAGGGGGAATTCAACCGGGAAGGTATTCCCGGTTCCGGACCTGTGTCAGACAGATGACCGGAGGGGGAAAGTTCCATGTTCAGATAGTTACAAGCATTTGACAGGAAAACGACCATGTATTCCGATTCGTTTCGTTTTTCCGAGCAACTTTCATGTAGAAAACATTTTCATCCGAGCTACGGTTTAAATTCTATGAATTTTTAAAGATTAAAGTATTTTCTGGAATTATTTATATTAAGAGAAAAGGAAAAATGACGTTAGCATGACATGTTAATGACGTCAGCAGTCCACAAACTCGCTGACCAGGTCAAACCTGACCTGTGGGACCCACATGTCAGCCTCTGTTAGTCTAACAGTGCATTAAACTAACAAATCTAGGTTAATTAGCTACTGGACCCCACCTGTCAGTGACTCATTGGTTAAATAATTATTTTTATTTATAAAAACATTTCAATTAACTTAATTGTGTGGTGGGGCCCGCTTGTCAGTGACACTGGGCTGCCCAGTCAGCAGTTGACTGGGTCAACCCAGTCAACTGGGCCCATGGGGCCCACTGGCAGTGAGCCAGGGGTGGGGCCCGGCCAGCCACATCGGCGGAGGCAGGCGCCTCGCCGCCGGTGATGCTAGGACACGGCAGAGCCGCTCGTCCCTCATCGGAAAATGTCTAAAGGCGGCCGTTTCGCGCGCGCGAGGGTGCGTTCAAACGGCCGAACAATGCCGCGTCGAATGGTGGCAGAGGCACGGCCGGACTTGGCCGGAAATGGCACCGACGACGAGGTTTGCGGCGGAGCGGCTACGATCGACGGTGGAAAAGATGCTATGGCGCGCTACGGAGCAAAAGGAAAGGATGGGGAGGATCTGCACTGAGCGGCGAGTCCAACGGGCGTGACCCCGTGACCAAAAGGTCACCGGAAGCACGCCGGCGGCGAGCGAAGGTGGCGACGTGTTCAGGCGCAAGCAGAGCGGCGGCTACGAGAGCTCAATAGGCCAAGGGAGTGAGGGGAGAGGATGAGGGGCTCACCGTGCGGCGCAAGAAAGTCCCGTGGGAGGTTTAGGAGCTGCTGTGAAGTGGATCGACGCCAGCGAGCTCCGGTGATCCTAAGTGGAAGATGAGGCCGGGGCAGCGTTCGATGGCACCCGACGTCCTGCAGCTCATCGGGGAGGTGTAATCGAGGGAGGCGGAGCGGTTGGACACGATGGCACGTCGAGGAGGGGCAGGTGGCTACGCGGGCGAGCAAACGAAGGAGACGGCAATGGCGGCCATGGCGGAGAGGGGAAGCAGCAGCGCGTGGGGGAAGGGGGTCTGAGTGGGGAGGCAGAGAGTGAGCGCAAGGGGGAGTGTGTGAGTGGGGAGGGAGCCCGAGGCGTTGGGGCTACCCTTATCTCCTCGTCGACAGCGAGGTGGTCCGGCGGCGACCCCGCCCGTGGTCGCTCGAACAGGAAGGCGACCGGGGAGTGTGGGAGGGGGCCTGGGCTGGTTCGGTGGGTTAGGTGGGCCGGCCCAGGTGGGTTCGGTCCAGGGAGGGGGTTCCTCTTTCCTCTCGCTTTTCTCTTTTTTCTTTTTCTTTTTTTAAAGCTTTTCTGTTTTAGCTATTTTAGGCCACATAGGCATTTTTGCAAAAATGTTGGTTCACCACCAATATTACCAGGAGAATATTTTACACATGATGAACATTTTAGTTTTCATGTTTGAGCATTTTGAAATTCACACACAATTTGAAATTGAATTCAACTGGAATTTGAAATGGAATATTGATTAAAGTGGCTAAGCACCGTTATAGCAAAATGATTAGCTTGATCTCTGGGATTACTGTAGCATCATTACACCGGGGTGTTACAACTCTCCTCCTCTAAAAGAAATTCTCGTCCCGAGAATTAAGAGGTAGAAGGGAACAGGTCGGGGTATTCAGCACGGAGGTTATCCTCGCGTTCCCAAGTGGCTTCATCTTTAGAATGATTTGACCATTGCACCTTGAGGAAGTTGGTAACCTTCTGGCGTGTTCGACATTCAGCTTCTTCAAGAATGCAGATCGGATGCTCCTTGTATGTGAGATCATCTTGAACTTCAATCAATTCCGGATCCACTTCACGTTCCAGATCATTGAAGCATCGATGAAGTTGCGACACGTGGAAGACATCATGGACGTGAGAGAACTGAGGTGGCAACTCCAATTGATAAGCCACCAGTCCACGACGGACGAGGATGCGGAAGGGACCAATGTAGCGCAGAGGTAGCTTGCCCTTGACTCCGAACCGATGAGTGCCTCTCAAAGGAGTGACACGCAGATAAGCTTGTTCACCAGGTTGATAAGTTGCACCCTAGTGTTTTCGGTCATAGTTACTCTTCTGGCGGGACTGGGCCGCCTTGAGATTATCCCGGACAATGCGAACCTGCTCTTTAGCTTGTTGAATAATGTCTGGACCAATGAGCATCCGTTCCCCAATTTTTGACCAATTAAGAGGGGTTCGGCACTTACGTCCATATAGCACTTCGAAGGGTGCCATCTTCAAGCTAGCTTGATAGCTGTAGTTATAGGAGAACTCCGCATAAGGGAGAGATTCTTCCCACTTCTTACCGAAAGAAATAAAACAAGCCCGAAGCATGTCTTCAAGAATTTGATTGACTCGCTCGACTTGGCCTTGGGATTGGGGATGATAAGCAGTGCTCCGGGTAATATGAGTTCCCATTGCCTCTTAGAAACTATCCCAGAACTTTGAAGTAAATATACTGCCACGGTCTGAACTGATCTCCTTCGGAATGTCGTGGAGTGACACAATTCGGGAGATATACAGGTTTGCTAATTGACTAGCAGTGATAGTCTCCTTGACTGGCAGAAAGTGAGCAACCTTCGAGAATTGGTCGATGATGACAAAGATAGCATCATTACCTTTCTGTGACTTGGGAAGGCCAGTGACAAAGTCCATCTGAATCTTATCCCATTTCCATTCAGGAATAGGGAGAGGTTGCAGAAGTCTAGCCGGTTTCTGATGTTCTACTTTGACGCGATGACAAACGTCACATTCTTCGATATATCGAGCAATATATTGCTTCATCTTGGACTACTTCTAACGAATGTCTAAGTACATCTTGGTACTTCCCGGATGAATAGAGAGAGGGGTGTCATGCGCTTCTTTCATCACCTTCTCTGTCATAAACTCGAATCAGGGTACCACAATGCAATCTCTGAAGTATAAGGTTCCATCTTCACCAAGTGAAAAATCTCTGGATTTCTCTAAGGCAAGATCCTTTTTCATCCGATCAACATGAGCATCTTTGGCTTGAGCAGACTTAATTGCTTTCAGAAGAGTTGGTTCCAAGACAAGGTTATTCAGAGAACCCTGTGGAACTAGTTGAAGGTTCAGCTTGCATAGCTCTTCATAAAGGCGGGGTTGAGCCTTGTAGACCATGTGGTTATTGCAATAAGACTTATGGCTCAGGGCATCGGCCATTACATTAGCCTTACCAGGGGTATAGGATATACCATAGTTGTAGTCAGCAATAGCTTCCATCCATCGCTGCTGGCGGAGGTTCAGATCTGGCTGAGTAAACAAATACTTCAGACTCTGATGATCAGTGAAGATCTCGCAACGATTACCGAGAAGGTACTATCGCCATAGCTTCAGTGCATAGATAACCGCAGCAAGCTCAAGGTCATGAACTGGGTAGTTCTCTTCGTGAGGGCGCACTTGACGGGAGGCATAAGCAATCACTCTGCGCTCTTGCATTAGGACACAGCCTAATCCTTGTCATGAAGCGTCGCAATAGATGACGAAGTCCTTGCAAGAATCAGGGGAGCAAGCACTGGGGCAAAAGTCAGCTTGTCCTTGAGTGCCTGGAAACTTTCTTGACACTTTTTAGTCCAATCAAACTTAACGCCTTTGTGTAGCAGATTGGTCAGTGGCTTGGCAATCTTGGAGAAGTTCTCGACAAAGCGGCGACAATAGCTGGCTAGTCCGAGAAAGCTTCTGACTTGCTTGACTGTCTTTGGAGGGGTCTAGTCAAGAATAGCCTGAACACGCTCTGGGTAGACGACAATACCATCCTTGGAGATGACATGACCAAGGTAGGTGACTTCGGGTAACCATAATTCACACTTGGAATACTTAGCATAAGGTTGATGTTCTCGAAGCTTCTCTAGAACAAGACGAAGATGTTCAGCATGTTCTTCTTTATTCTTCGAATATACCTGTATATCATCCAGATAGACTACGACGAACTTGTCGAGGTAATTCATGAATATATAGTTCATCAGGCGAGATAATGTGGCCGGAGCATTGGTTAAATCAAAAGACATGACGGTGTACTCGTAAGAACCATAACGAGTGACGAAAGCGGTCTTTGGAATATCCTCTTCATAAACACGGATCTGGTGGTAACCCAACCTTAAGTCGAGTTTAGAGAATATCGATGAACCAGCCAGTTGATCATACATTGTTGGGGACCGTAGCAATAATTCAAAAAATTTCCTACGTGTCACCAAGATCAATCTAGGAGATACTAGCAACGAGAGACAGAGAGTGCATCTTCATACCCTTGAGGATTGCTAAGCATAAGCGTTACAAGAACGCGGTTGGTGGAGTCGTACACGCAGTGATTCAGATCGCGGTCGATTCCGATCTAAGTGCCGAACAACGGCGCCTTCGCGTTCAACACACGTACAGCCCAGGGACGTCTCCTGCGCCTTGATCCAGCAAGGAGAGAGGGAGAGGTTGGGGAAGACTCCGTCCAGCAGCAGCATGATGGCGTGGTGATGGTGGAAGAGCATGGCACGCCAGCAGGGCTTCACCAAGCACTGCAAGAGACGAGGAGGGAGAGGGGTAGAGCTGCCACAAGAGGGAGAGAGACGCGTGTGTTGGGCAGCCCCAAAACCCCCACTATTTAAAGGAGGAGGGGAGGAGGGTGCGCCCCCTCTAGGGTTCCCACCCCTAGGGGGCGCGGCAGCCCTAGATGGGATGCAGGGGGGTGGCCAAGAGGGGGAGAGGGGGCGCGCCCTAGGGTGGTCCTTAGGCCCATCTGCGCCTAGGGTTTCCCCCTTTCTCCTCCTAGCAGCGCCTTGGGCCCTGGTGGGAGGCGCACCAACCCACTCAGGGGCTGGTCCCTTCCCACTCTTGGTCCATGCAAGCCTCCGGGCTTGTGGCCCCTCTCGGTGGACCCCCGGAACCCTCCGGTGGTCCCGGTACATTACCGTGACGCCCGAAACACTTCCGATGGTCAGAACCTCACTTCCTATATATTATTCTTTACCTCCGGACCATTTCGGAACTCCTCGTGACGTCCGGGATCTCATCCGGGACTCCGAACAACATTCGGTAACCACGTACAAACTTTCCCAATAACCCTAGCGTCATCGGACCTTAAGTGTGTAGACCCTACAGGTTCGGGAATCATGCAGACATGACCAAGACAACTCTCCGGCCAATAACCAACAGCGGTATCTGGATACCCATATTGGCTCCCACATGTTCCACGATGATCTCATCGGATGAACCACGATGTTGAGGATTCAAGCAATCCCGTATACAATTCCTTTTGTCAATCGGTACGTTACTTGGACAAGATTCGATCGTCGGTATCCCAATACCTCGTTCAATCTCATTACCAGCAAGTCACTTTACTCTTTCCGTAATGCATGATCTCATGACCAACTACTTAGTCACAATGAGGTCATTATGATGATGCATTACCGAGTGGGCCCAGAGATACCTCTCCGTCATACGAAGTGACAAATCCCAGTCTCGATTCGTGCTAACCCAACAGACACTTTCAGAGATACCTATAGTGCACCTTTATGGCCACCCAGTTACGTTGTGATGTTTGGTGTACCCAAAGCATTCCTACGGTATCTGGGAGTTGCACAATCTCATGGTCTAAGGAAATGATACTTGACATTCGAAAAGCTTTAGCAAATGAACTACACGATCTTGTGCTACGCTTAAGATTGGGTCTTGTCCATCACATCATTCTCCTAATGATGTGATCCCGTTATCAATGACATCCAATGTCCATGGTCAGGAAACCATGACCATCTATTGATCAACGAGCTAGTCAACTAGAGGCTTACTAGGGACATGTTGTGGTCTATATTCACACATGTATTACGGTTTCCGATTAATACAATTATAGGATGAACAATAGACAATTATCATGAACAAGTAAATACAATAATAACCATTTTATTATTGCCTCTAGGGCATATTTCCAATAGTCTCCCACTTGGACTAGAATCAATAATCTTGTTCACATCACTATGTGCTTGTAATGAATCCAACACCCATGGGGTTTGTTCATATCTTGCTTGTGAGAGAGGTTTATTAGTCAATGGGTCTGAACCTTTCAGATCCATGTGTGCTTTGCAAATCTCTATGTAATCTTGTAGATGCAGCTACCACGCGCTACTTTGAGCTATTCCAAATAACTGCTCTACTATAAGAATCCGGTTTACTACTCAGAGTCATCCGGATTAGTGTCAAAGTTTGCATCGACGTAATCCTTTACGAAGAACTCTTTTACCACCTCCATAATCGATAAAATTCCTTAGTCCACTAGTTACTAAGGATAAGTTCGACCGCTGTCATGTGATCCATTCCTGGATCACTCTTGTACCCCTTGACTGACTCATGGCAAGGCACACTTTAGGTGCGGTACATAGCATAGCATACTGTAGAGCCTACGTCTAAAGCATAGGGGACGACCTTCGTGCTTTCTCTCTCTTCTACCGTGGTCAGGTCTTGAGTCTTACTCAATACTCACACCTTGTAACATAGCCAAGAACTCCTTCTTTGCTGATCTATTTTGAACTCCTTCAAAATTGTGTCACGGTATGTATTCATTTGAAAGTACTATCAAGCGGTTTTGATCTATCCTTATAGATATTGATGCTCAATGCTCAAGTAGCTTAATCCAGGTTTTCCATTGAAAAATACTTTTCAAATAACCCTGTATGCTTTCCAGAAATTCTACATCATTTGTGATCAACAATATGTTAACAACATATACTCATCAAAAATTCTATAGTGCAACCACTCACTTCTTCAGAAATACAAGTTTCTCATAAACTTTGTATAAACCCAAAATCTTTGATCATCTCATCAAAGCGTACATTCCAACTCCGAGATGCTTACTCCAGTCCTTAGAAGGATTTCTGGAGCTTTGCATACTTGTTAGCATCTTTCAGGATTGACAAAACCTTCTGGTTGTATCACATGCAACCTTTCCTCAAGAAAATCGTCGAGGAAACAATGTTTTGACATCCTATCTGCAAGATTTCATAAATAATGCAGTAACTACTAACATAATTCCAACAGACTCTTAGCATCGCGACGAGTGAGAAAGTTTCATCATAGTCAACTCCTTGAACTTGTCGGGAAACATCTTAACGACAAGTCAAGCTTTCTTAATGGTGACACTTACCATCATTGTCCGTCTTCCTTTTAAAATCCATCTGCACCCAACAGCCTTATGACCATCAAGTAGTTCTTTCAAAGTCTATACTTTGTTTTTATACATGGATCCTCTCTCAGATTTTATGGTCTCGAGCCATTCGTTGGAATCCGGGCCCATCATCGCTTCTCCATAGCTCGTAGGTTCATTGTTGTCTAGCAACATGACTTCCAAGACAGGATTACGTACCACTCTGAAGTAGTACATATACTTGTCGACCTACGAGGTTTGGTAGTGACTTGATCCGAAGTTTCATGATGACTATCATAAGCTTCCACTTCAATTGGTGTAGGTGCCACAGGAACAACTTCCTGTGCCCTGCTACACACTAGTTGAAGTGAGGGTTCAATAACCTCATCAAGTCTCCACCATCCTCCCACTCAATTCTTTCGAGAGAAACTTTTCCTCGAGAAAGGACCCGTTTCTAGAAACAATCACTTTTGCTTCCGGATCTGAAATAGGAGGTATACCCAACTATTTTGGGTATTCTATGAGAATGCGTTTATCCGCTTTGGGTTCGAGCTTATTAGCCTGAAACTTTTTCACATAAGCGTCGCAGCCCCAAACTTTTAAGAAACGACAGCTTAGGTTTCTCTAAACCATAGTTCATATGGTGTCATCTCAACGGAATTGCGTGGTGCCCTATTTAAAGTGAATGCGGTTGTCTCTAATGCCTAACCCATAAACGATAGTGGTAATTCAATAAGAGACATCATGGTATGCACCATATCCAATAGGGTGCAGTTATGATGTTCGCACACACCATCACACTATGGTGTTCCAGGCGGTATTAGTTGTGAAACAATTTCCACAATGTCTTAATTGTGTGCCAAACTCGTAACTTAGATATTCATCTCTATGATCATATCATGGACATTTTATCCTCTTGTCACAATGATCTTCAACTTCACTCTGAAATTACTTGAACCTTTCAATAATTCAGACTTATGTTTCATTAAGTAAATATACTCAGCATCTACTCAAATTATCTGTGAAGTAAGAACATAACGATATCCACTGCGTACCTCAGCACTCATTGGATTGCACACATCAAAATGTATTACTTCCAACAAGTTGCTTTCTTGTTCCATCTTACTGAAAACGAGGTCTTTCAGTCATCTTGCCCATGTGGTATGATTTGCATGTCTCAAGTGATTCAAAAACAAGTGAGTCCAAATGATCCATCTGTATGGAGTTTCTTCATGCATATCTACCAATAGACATGGTTCGCATGTCTCAATCTTTTCAAAAACGAGTGAGTCCAAAGATCCATCAACATGGAGCTTCTTCATGCGTTTTATACCAACATGACTCAAATGGTAGTGCCACAAGTATGTGGTACTATCATTACTATCTTATATCTTTTGGCATGAACATGTGTATCTCTACGATCGAGATTCAATAAACCATTCATTTTAGGTGCAAGACCATTGAAGGTATTATTCAAATAAACAGAGTAACCATTATTCTCCTTAAATGAATAACCGTATGGAGATAAACATAATCCAATCATGTCTATGCTCAACGCAAACACCAAATAACAATTATTTCGGTGATACTGGCATCCTGCTCCTCTTACCATGTGTTGATCACCAGATAAATCACTTACCCTGTGCCTCGTCAAGCCGCTTGTTGACAAGCACGATGTCGGCATCTGCCGCATCAAGTTGCCGCTTTAGCTCGGCAAACCCATCAGTCCGGCTGGCCACCGGAGCTTCAGCCACCTGCACATAAAGACGGTCGGTTATTACTAGGGACTATGATCCTCTGTTTGCCGCCGTTTTCGATAGAAACCAGAGTCTCAGGGGCTACTATCTGCATAGGGCACACCTAACGTGTGCGGTACTATAAAAAATATACACTATTTCGCGTACCTCAAAGCCTTTCAGCAGACTCATAAAAGCTTCATGCAATCTGCTTTCTGTGGATGAAATCATTTCTATTACCGTACCCATTAGCGTACGATGCGCTTCTGAGATGGCCGCTTGCTCCAGAAGATCCTTCAATGCATCCGACCGCATACTGTATGGTTCCGGAATCTTTCTGTTTTTCTCTTTAGGAGCCGAATACTGAGGACTCCGGGTGGCCAAGGGATTACCCTCTGGCCTTGAAAGATCAGGAGAAACCCTCCGCGACGACATGTCAGGGTCGCCCGCTGTAACGCCCTCGATGCGGCTATAGCTCCCACGTGTCGAGGCACGACTTAGAGACATAACCTCATTGAAAGCAATGTCGCAAGTCAGGCAATCATTACAACATCCCATGTAATACATAATAAAAGGGGGAGAACATAGTTGGCTTACACTCGCCACGTCACATCAGAGTACATAAATAACATCCATCAAACAAACACTCATGGCCCGACTACGGCGCCGAAATGGAAAAGAACCCAACATGCGACAAGGCCCTGAATCAAACCCCAACTAGGCACCACTACTGATCATCGGGAAAGGAAACATAATAACGCTGAGAGTCCTCGTCGAACTCCCACTTGAGCTCGTACTCGTCACCTGGAGCGGAGTCACCTGGATCTGCATCTGGAGTGGAAGTATCTGTGAGCCACAGGGACTCAGCAATCTCGCACCCTCGCGATCAAAACTATTTAAGCTTATAGGAAGGATAAGGCAAGTATATGTGGAGCTGCAGCAAGCGACTAGCATATGTGGTGGCTAACTTGTCCGCAAAAGAGAGCGAGAAGAGGAGGCAAGGCGCGAGCGAAAAACTAGAGGAACACCCTGCGCAAGCATTACTCCAACACCGTGTCCACTTCCCGGACTCCGCCGAGAAGAGGCCATCACGGCAACACACGCAGTTGATTCGTTTTAATAAATTAAGGTTTAAGTTATCTACAACCGGACATTAACAAATTCCCATCTGCCCATAACCGCGGGCACGGCTTTCGAAAGTTCAATCCCTGCAGGGGGGTCCCAACTTAGCCCATGACAAGCTCTCACGGTCAACGAAGGAATAGACCTCCACCCGAGTCACACCGATCAGACTCGATAACCCGGTACAGCAAGACAATTCGACAGGTTAAAACAAGACCAGCAACACCGCCCGAATGTGCCGACAAATCCCGATAGGAGCTGCACATATCTCTTTCTCAGGGCACACTCAGATGAGCAAGACGACGGGTAGGCCAGCCCAGAGTTGCCCCTGGTAGCCCCGGACATCGCTCGGTTGGACCAACACTCAGAGGAGTACTGGCCCGGGGGGGATTAAAATAAGATGACCCTTGGGTCTGCAGAACCCAAGGGAAAGAAATGGCTAGGTGGCAAATGGTAAAACCAAGGTTGGGCATTGCTGGACAAGCTTTAATCAAGGCGAAATATCAAGGGGTTCCCATTATAACCCAACCGCGTAAGGAACGCAAAATCCGGGAACATAACACCGATATGACGGAAACTAGGGCGGCAAGAGTGGAACAAAACACTAGGCGAGAGGCCGAGCCTTCCACCCTTTACCAAGTATATAGATGCGTTAATATAACATGGTAATATAGTGATATCCCAACAAGTAAATAAATGTTCCAACAAGGAACGGCTCCAATCTTCACCTGCAACTAACAACGCTATAAGAAGGGCTGAGCAAAGCGGTAACATAGCCAATCAACGGTTTGCTAGGACAATGGTAGGTTAGAGGTTCAATCATGCAATTGGGAGGCTGACAAGCAAGTGGTAGGCATCGTAGCAGTGGCAAAGCAAAAGAGCGAGCAAACTAGCATAGCAACGATAGTAGTGATTTCGAGGGTATGATCATCTTGCCTGCACAGTTGTCAAAGTTGACTGGATCCTCACAAGCAAACTCAACGGGCTCCTCGGTAGCGAACTCGTCTCCCGGATCTACCCAACAAGACAAACAAGCAACAAGGATACAATCAACCACGTGCAAGACCAAGCAATATGATGAAATGATGACATGCTATGCGGGATGCGATGCGGGATGCAAAATGCAAGATATGACAGGAAATGCATGAACCTGGCCTCAACTTGGAATTCCAAGGATGCCACTGGATAGAGGGGATGAAATCGCTTGAAAATGATATAAAGATCATTGGAATCGGAGCTACGGTTTGGAAATGGCGAGCGTTTTACGAAATGAACCGATCTGCGATATACAGCAAGTAGGCTCCTAAATGCAACGAAATGAACATGCTACAGCCACCAAAAATGAAAACAAAATACATGGCAGTGATATACACAAGATGGTTAGCAAAAGACTAGCACTGAGCCACGGCCAATTCATCCATTATGAGGTTCAAACAAGCATGGCAAAAACGCAAATGCAAAACAGATTCCAGACTTAGTGAAATTAACACTAGCCTGAAATTTCAGATCACGAAGCCCTCTTCGGAGCAGCAAAACTACATGATACATGACCTGAACATGACAAGTAAGAACATGGCATGTAGCTACTCAACAATCTTAACAAAAGACCCAAAGTGACCTGGGGCCAAAAGGGTTCACAAAATACTCTACCGAGGTCACGAACATAGCTCGAACACAATCAGTTTTCGGACTTAGTGAAAACTGAGACATGCAGAAATTTAACTCACGAAGGCATGTAAACGAGCTCGATGCACTCACTACGGTGCAAGTCATTGCAAGGAAAGCATATATCCAGCAAGAAGGCACAATATGCTAGCCACACATGGAAAGAACAATGGCATAGCATGCATGGATCACTAACAATAGCATCGGCAAAATCGCAAACAAGTTGACGATCTGCCCAGATTAACAACGAAGCAAAAGTTGAGCTCGATTGAGTCAACCTAGAGCACTCCACATATGCAAACAAAGACATGGATGGATAGAGCATAACATAAATATCAAAACTCCCTTACTTATCATCCTCAAAAGAGGCACGGATCACTAGGAAACAAGCTGGACATATAGCATCATGAACTAAAATATCCCAGACTTAGTGAAAATCACTAAGTCCCTGAAATCAGCAATCTCAGGTACCTCTCTTCGCAAGCTTGCACAAGACAACACACACATCCTAAAAATGCATGGGTGGCACCTCTGGAAAGAAGTCAAAATGCTTAACAATTCATCCCAAAGGGGCACAGGCATATCATGCACGGATTAAACATGGCAAAAATGACAAAAGTGCATGATGAACTAACGGATCTGCAATTTAACTCACGAAGCCTTCTTCTAACAGCATTTTGGGCATCAAGATGACCCCAAATGCAAATGATGCAATGGAACGAAATGATGTACATGTCGAGGCGATGATTTTGATATATCATACGCCCAAAACAGAGCTACGGTTGCGGAGATACAAGCAGTCAAAGTTGCATAAAATAATTAGACGGGGGAGGGGAAAGTCAACCCCTAGGGTTTCAAAATTCCAGATCTGAGATCCAGATCGAGGCACGGGAACCGAGGCGGCCGGGGTACTGTAGCTCGCCGGAGTCGGAGCTCGCCGGAGACGCGGGCCGCCGGTCGGGGAGGAGGTTGCCGGGGGCGGCGCCGGCGTGGAGGCGGGCGGCGCGGCGCGGCGCCGGGGACGGCGAGGCGGCGGCGGCCGGCTTGGACGGGGAGGCGTGCGCCGGCGGCGGAGTTGCGGCGCGGCGGCGGCGGCTGCTCCGGCCGCCGGAGCCGGAAGGGGCGGCGGCGCTGGAGGCAGGGAGGCGCGGGGCGCCTGGGCCCGGGAGGCGGCGCGCGGGGGCCGGGCGCGGGCCAGGCGGGCCGGCGGCGATGCGGTCCCGCCCTGGGGACAGGTGGCGGGCGCTGGGTGGCTGGCGGCGGCGGGCGGACGTTGTCCGGTCGGATTCGGACACGTCCGTCGGTGGGGGGGGGGGTTGATCTGTTTTTTTTTCAAGGAGGACGGGGAGGAATCTGAGATTAGGAATGGGGGGGTGTATATATAGGCATAAGTGGAGTTAGGAGAGTCCAAATGAGGTGCGGTTTTCGGCCACGCGATCGTGATCGAACGCTCTAGGACATGGAGCAGAGTTTGGTGGGTTTTGGGACAAATTTGGGTGGTGTTGGGCTGCAGCACACACGAGGCCTTTTCGGTCCCTCGGTTAACCGTTGGAGTATCAAACGAAGTCCAAATGACCCGAAACTTGATGGGCGGTCTACCGGTAGTAACCCAAGGCTGCATGACAAGTCTCGGTCCAATCCGGAAATGTTTGAACCCCACACACGAAAGAAAGCTAGAAATGGCCACCGGAGGAGAACGGAGCGCCGGAATGCAAAACGGACATCGGGGAAAATGCTCGAATGCATGAGATGAACATGTATGCAAATGCAATGCACGAGATGGCATGATATGAGATGCATGAAAACGAAAACAACACACGGAGACAAAGACCCGAACCCGAGAAATAAATATAACTTAGCGCCGGAGACGGCAAGAGTTGGATACAAATATGGAAAGTATATCTGGGGCGTTACAACACTCCACCACTACGAAAAGATCTCGTCCCGAGATCTAGGACTGAAAGAACTCCGGGTACTCAGAACGGAGATGATCCTCGCGTTCCCAGGTAGCTTCACGATCGGAATGGTGAGACCACTTGACTTTGAGAAATTTAATCGACTTGTTGCGAGTTCTGCGTTCAGTCTCTTCAAGAATGGCAACTGGGTGCTCACGATAAGAGAGATCTTCTTGGAGCTCAATGTCCTCGAAGTTGACGGTGCGTTCAGGCGTCTTGAAGCACTTTCGGAGTTGGGAGACATGGAACACATCATGAACATTGGCAAAGTTTGAAGGAAGCTCGAGCTGATAGGCGAGGTCGCCTCTCTTGCTAGCAATCTTGAAAGGCCCGACATATCTGGGGGCAAGCTTCCCTTTGATACCGAAGCGACGAGTACCTTTCATAGGAGAGACGCGGAGGTAAACGTGATCTCCGATCTCGAAATCCAGATCACGGTGCTTACTGTCATAGTAGCTCTTCTGGCGGGATTGGGCTGCTTTGAGGTTATCGCGAATGACCTTGCACATTTCTTCTGCCTCTGTGATCAGGTCATTACCCAGCAGCTGACGTTCACCAGTTTCAGACCAGTTGAGAGGGGTACGGCACTTCCTGCCATATAGAATTTCAAAGGGGGCCTTGCCCGAACTTGCTTGAAAACTGTTGTTGTATGAGAATTCAGCATAAGGAAGACAGTCCTCCCACTTCATGCCGAAAGAAAACACACAAGCCCTGAGCATGTCTTCGAGAATCTGGTTGACACGCTCGACTTGACCGCTCGTTTGAGGATGGAAAGCAGTGCTGAAGCGGATGTTGGTGCCCATGGCCTTCTGAAAAGAATCCCAAAACTTGGAGGTAAAGATGCTGCCACGGTCTGAAGAGATCACTTGAGGAATACCGTGCAGAGAGACAATGCGAGAGGTATAGAGTTCCGCCAATTGAGCTGCAGTGATCGACTCTTTGATAGGCAAAAAGTGAGCCACTTTGGTGAGCTTGTCGATGACGATGAATATAGCATCATTGCCATGCTTGGACTTTGGAAACCCAGTCACGAAGTCCATTTCAATGTGGTCAAACTTCCATTCTGGAATGGCAAGAGGTTGGAGGAGACCAGCTGGCCTTTGGTGTTCTGCCTTCACTCTTCTGCAGACATCACATTCGTTCACGAATTGAGCGATCTCGCGCTTCATTCGAGTCCACCAATAAGCTTGCTTGAGATCTTGATACATCTTCGTACTACCAGGGTGGATGGAGAGGAGAGAGTTGTGAGCCTCGTTCATGATCACTTTACGAAGTTCACCTTTGGGCACAACAATTCGATCCTCGAAGAAGAGAGTGTCCTTGTCATCAAGTCGGTAACACTTGTACTTGGACTGACTCTTTGCAATACCAATCTTCACCTTTTTCACCATAGCATCAAGAAGCTGGGCTTGGCGAATCTGGTCTTCTAAGGTAGGAGAGACTTGAAGGTTGGTGAGGAAACCTTGAGGAACAACTTGCAGATTAAGCTTGCGGAAAGCTTCACAAAGCTCGGGTTGATAAGGCTTGAGAATCAGACTGCTGCAATATGCTTTTCTGCTCAAAGCGTCAGCAATCACATTAGCCTTGCCTGGAGTATACTCAATACTCGGATTGTACTCTTGAATCATTTCGACCCATCGAGTCTGCCTGAGGTTGAGATTAGGCTGAGTGAAGATGTACTTGAGACTCTTGTGATCAGTGAAAATGTCCACTTTCCTTCCCAATAGAAGATGTCTCCAAGTCAACAAAGCGTGCACAACTACGGCCAACTCGAGATCATGAGTGGGGTAGTTCTTCTCATTAGGTTTCAACTGGCGAGAGGTATAAGCAACAACTTTCTTCTCTTGCATCAAAACTGCACCGAGACCTTGGAGAGAGGTATCACAAAAGACCTCGTACGGCTTGGTTTCATCAGGCGGAGTCAGAACTGGAGAAGTGATCAACTTCTCTTTCAAAGTGTTGAAAGCAATATCACACTCTGGAGACCAAACGTACTTGACGTGCTTCTGAAGAAGATTTGAGAGAGGCTTCGCGATCTTGGAAAAGTTTTCAATGAATCTTCGGCAATAGCTTGCGAGACCGAGAAAACTGCGGAGTTGCTTCACATTCTGAGGAGGTTCCCAATTCACAATTGCGGATACCTTCTCGGGATTCACGGAAATGCCCTTGGCAGAGATGATATGACCAAGATAAAGAACCTCATCGAGCCAAAATTCACACTTGGAGAACTTGGCGTAGAACTGATGTTCCCTGAGTTTATCGAGAACCAAACGCAAGTGCTTGGCATGATCTTCCTTGTTCTTCGAGAAAACCAGAATGTCATCGAGATAGACCAAAACGAAGTCATTGGTGTAGGCGTTGAAGATGAAATTCATCATGCGAGAGAACGTCGGAGGAGCGTTGGCGAGGCCAAAAGACATGACGGTGTATTCATATGAACCAAAGCTTGTCCTGAACGCCGTCTTGGGAATATCTTGCTCACGAATACGAATCTGTTGATAACCCATACGGAGATCAAGCTTGGAGAATACTTGAGCACCCTTGAGTTGTTCGAACAGCTCATTGATGTTGGGAAGTGGGTATTTGTTCTTGATGGTCTTCTTGTTCACTGGACGGTAATCAACACAAAGTCGACTCGATCCATCCTTCTTCTTCACAAAAGAACACCACAACCCCATGGAGAAGTACTAGGCCGGATGAGACCCAATCTTTCTTGCTCATCGAGTTGCTTCTTCAGCTCCTTCAACTCTTCAGGTCCGAGCTTGTAAGGACGTTTGCACACAGGTTCCGTGCCAGGTTCAAGTTCAATAACGAATTCAACTGGCCGGTGCGGAGGCATTCCTGGGAGCTCTTCTAGAAAGACGTCTTGATATTTGCAAACGACAGGAATTTGCGAGATGGCATCAAATTCACCCTTCTCATTGAGAGAAAACAGACGAATGGTATTATCCCGAGCGGCAAATATAATTGCATCCTCAGACGAATGAGTCAACAGAATCTGCCTGGCTGCACAATCAAGATGTGCCTTGTGCTTAGAAAGCCAATCCATCCCGAGAATAAGATCAATATCTGAGTTACCAAGCACCATAGGAGAAGAAAGAAACTTGTAGTCACCCAATGTGATAGAAACATCTGGAGCCATCATTTTGGTGTTCATGAACAAACCCGGAGAAGAAACCGCTATCGGCTTAGGCAAATCAATAGTATGAACATCATGCATGAATGCAAAAGGCTTCGACAAAAATGATAAAGATGCACCAGTATCAAAAAGAACTCTTGCGGGAATGTCATTAACAGAAAGGTTACCCATGATCACATCTGGTGATTCCTCTGCCTGAGCTGCATTCAGCAAGTTGACCTTGGCGGACTTGGGGTTATGCTTGACCACAGCTGTACTTGCCGATCTGACAGGAGGAGGAGGAGGAAGACGCCTCTGGTTGAAACACTTGTTGGCATAGTGACCCTTCTGTTGGCACTTGTTGCACGTGACCTCTGAAAGCGAACGGTGATACGGAGCACTCGATCTTGGAGCTTGAGACGAAGTCTTGTTCTGAAAGCCTGGGTTGGGTGGGTGGGAAGAACCACTGCCACCTTTGCTCTTCTGCTGATACGGCTGACAGAACGGAGGAGGAGGAAGCCAAAACTTCTGCTTCTTGGCCACTTGAGTAGAGGAAGAAGGAGTAACATCTCTTACTCGCTTCCTGGAAGCATCACACCTCAACTGAGCAGCCTCTTGCTTCAGTGCCATGTTGTAGAACTCATCGTATCTCAAAGGCTCAAAGAGAACAAGAGCGAGCTGAATATCTTCTCTGAGACCACCCCTGAACTGATATATCATGCTCTTCTCATCAGGCACGTCCTGTTTGGCAAAGCGGGCAAGCTTCTGGAACAATTTGTTGTAGTCATAGACAGACAAAGAGCCTTGCTTCAGATTGCGGAATTCCTCACGCTTACTTTCAACCACGATCTGCGGAATGTGATGAGCTTGGAAATCTCGACGGAAATCATCCCAAGTGATAACACGTTCACCTCTGGAATCCTTGTACTGCTGGAACCATTCTGCAGCTTGATCTTTGAGTTGGAAGGAAGCGAACTTCACAAAGTCCTCAGGCCTGACGTTGCTGCACTCGAAATGCTTGTCCAGATCCACTAGCCAATCGTCAGCATCGGTTGCCTCAACACAATTACTGAAAGTCTTTGGCCCGTTTGCAAGGAACTGGTTGAGTGTAGCAAAGTGACCCTGGTTGCTGCCTTGATTCCCTTGACTGCCTTGATTGCGCTCTTGGAGAATTTGCATGATCAGCTGAGTGTTTGCATTGGTTGCGGCCATCACAGCTTGCCATGCCTCTGGAGGAGGTGGAGGCGGTGGCGGATCTTGATTCTGGTTCTGACTGGTGCTCTTAGCGGGAGCCATCCTGAAGAGGTTGACCACCGTTAGCACATAGACAGATAAATGAAGCTGAAACCAACGGAATGAAAATTGCAACATAAAGTCTTCACATCCGATCAAAATGAACGAATGCATTTCTCTTGAAGTGGTCACATATTCCTAAATTGCGAAACCACGAAGAATCAGGTAGAAGGGGTACAACAACGAGGGATAGAATCAGCATATGACGTCGAAGCAAAACGAATGCCACAACTCGAAATAAAACCAAGGGTTGGCTTGCGGAATAAGCCGGAACAAATACATGATAGAAATTTCGTCCGAAGTTTTCGTGGTGGGACCTACACGGGCTCGATCGTACAGCACCATCATGTACAAGGCAGTGCACATGACATACGAAGCGTCCCCGAGTCAGCATAGCCAAGGACTCTTTAAGACACAACGAGACCACTGTAAAATCAACCGTGAATAGGCGAACCACTAGATGTCGAACCCCAATTTCATATCATACATCTGTCGGAAAGATATCCTAAGGCTACTTGAATTCCCACCTATGAAATTCCCGAAATTTTCCCGGTTATGCAATCAGGTGTTGGGGATACAGGGGAGCATAATATCTCACTCAAGCTAGCAAATCCTACATCCAGCTGTATCCATCCTTCAACACATAACCAAGAAACCTTCGGAAACCCATCTATCTCAACCTTCGAAAAGCATCCGTTATACAAGTTATGGCGATACTCCCGAACTCCCGCCCCAGTACTGGGTGGCGTCGAGGTTATCTCACCAACGAACTGCATAAAGGAGATTTTCGATGTCGCGCACAAATCTCAAGTACACCAGAATTGCAACGATAAAATTGTGACGACAACACCTCGGAGCTCAACTCCCCGGGACACTGCCACAACCCCTAAAGACAGGAGGCACCAAGAACAATGTTCTCGTCACAAAACCATCGGAACAAAACCAAGATACTCGCGTGATCCTAAAATTTTTTTTTAGTGAAATTTGAGAAGAGAAGAGTTAAAACTCTACGTCAGGATGCCTTACCAGAGCGATGAGGAGACTGAGAAGTAAAAATAATTCCTAATCTCTCCGATATATAATTCCTAAGGACTCAAAACATTTTTCTAGACACAACTCGGCTGCTAAAAACGATCAAGCAATGGGGGCTCCTAAGGTCGGGGAAGGCTCTGATACCAACTTGTAACACCCTCGATGCGGCTATAGCTCCCACGTGTCGAGGCACGACTTAGAGACATAACCGCATTGAAAGCAATGCCGCAAGTCAGGCAATCATTACAACATCCCATGTAATACATAATAAAAGGGGGAGAACATAGTTGGCTTACACTCGCCACGTCACATCAGAGTACATAAATAACATCCATCAAACAAACACTCATGGCCCGACTACGGCGCCGAAATGGAAAAGAACCCAACATGCGACAAGGCCCTGAATCAAACCCCAACTAGGCACCACTACTGATCATCGGGAAAGGAAACATAATAACGCTGAGAGTCCTCGTCGAACTCCCACTTGAGCTCGTACTCGTCACCTGGAGCGGAGTCAACTGGACCTGCATCTGGAGTGGAAGTATCTGTGAGCCACAGGGACTCAGCAATCTCGCACCCTCGCGATCAAAACTATTTAAGCTTATAGGAAGGATAAGGCAAGTATATGTGGAGCTGCAGCAAGCGACTAGCATATGTGGTGGCTAACTTGTCCGCAAAAGAGAGCGAGAAGAGGAGGCAAGGCGCGAGCGAAAAACTAGAGGAACACCCTGCGCAAGCATTACTCCAACACCGTGTCCACTTCCCGGACTCCGCCGAGAAGAGGCCATCACGGCAACACACGCAGTTGATTCGTTTTAATAAATTAAGGTTTAAGTTATCTACAACCGGACATTAACAAATTCCCATCTGCCCATAACCGCGGGCACGGCTTTCGAAAGTTCAATCCCTGCAGGGGGGTCCCAACTTAGCCCATGACAAGCTCTCACGGTCAACGAAGTAATAGACCTCCACCCGAGTCACACTGATCAGACTCGGTAACCCGGTACAGCAAGACAATTCGACAGGTTAAAACAATACCAGCAACACCGCCCGAATGTGCCGACAAATCCCGATAGGAGCTGCACATATCTCTTTATCAGGGCACACTCAGATGAGCAAGATGATGGGTAGGCCAGCCCAGAGTTGCCCCTGGTAGCCCCGGACATCGCTCGGTTGGACCAACACTCAGAGGAGTAATGGCCCGGGGGGGTTAAAATAAGATGACCCTTGGGTCTGCAGAACCCAAGGGAAAGAAAAGGCTAGGTGGCAAATGGTAAAACCAAGGTTGGGCATTGCTGGACAAGCTTTAATCAAGGCGAAATATCAAGGGGTTCCCATTATAACCCAACCGCGTAAGGAACGCAAAATCCGGGAACATAACACCGATATGACGGAAACTAGGGCGGCAAGAGTGGAACAAAACACTAGGCGAGAGGCCGAGCCTTCCACCCTTTACCAAGTATATAGATGCGTTAATATAACATGGTAATATAGTGATATCCCAACAAGTAAATAAATGTTCCAACAAGGAACGGCTCCAATCTTCACCTGCAACT
Source organism: Triticum urartu (assembly GCF_056163025.1). NCBI lineage: Eukaryota > Viridiplantae > Streptophyta > Magnoliopsida > Poales > Poaceae > Triticum > Triticum urartu. Next base: position 506,450,044 of record NC_141875.1, on the reverse strand, counting down.
AACAACGCTATAAGAAGGGCTGAGCAAAGCGGTAACATAGCCAATCAACGGTTTGCTAGGACAATGGTAGGTTAGAGGTTCAATCATGCAATTGGGAGGCTGACAAGCAAGTGGTAGGCATCGTAGCAGTGGCAAAGCAAAAGAGCAAGCAAACTAGCATAGCAAAGATAGTAGTGATTTCGAGGGTATGATCATCTTGCCTGCACAGTTGTCAAAGTTGACTGGATCCTCACAAGCAAACTCAACGGGCTCCTCGGTAGCGAACTCGTCTCCCGTCTCTACCCAACAAGACAAACAAGCAACAAGGATACAATCAACCACGTGCAAGACCAAGCAATATGATGACATGATGACATGCTATGCGGGATGCGATGCGGGATGCAAAATGCAAGATATGACAGGAAATGCATGAACCTGGCCTCAACTTGGAATTCCAAGGGTGCCACTGGATAGAGGGGATGAAATCGCTTGAAAATGATATAAAGATCATTGTAATCGGAGCTACGGTTTGGAAATGGCGAGCGTTTTACGAAACGAACCGATCTGCGATATACAGCAAGTAGGCTCCTAAATGCAACGAAATGAACATGCTACAGCCACCAAACATGAAAACAAAATACATGGCAGTGATGTACACAAGATGGTTAGCAAAAGACTAGCACTGAGCCACGGCCAATTCATCAATTATGAGGTTCAAACAAGCATGGCAAAAACGCAAATGCAAAACAGATTCCAGACTTACTGAAATTAACACTAGCCTGAAATTTCAGATCACGAAGCCCTCTTCGGAGCAGCAAAACAACATGATACATGACCTGAACATGACAAGTAAGAACATGGCATGGGGCTACTCAACAAGATTAACAAAAGATCCAAAGTGACCTGGGGCCAAAAGGGTTCACAAAATACTCTACCGAGCTCACAAACATAGCTCGAACACAATCAGTTTTCAGACTTAGTGAAAACTGAGGCATGCAGAAATTTAACTCACGAAGGCATGTAAACGAGCTCGATGCACTCACTACGGTGCAAGTCATTGCAAGGAAAGCATATATCCAGCAAGAAGGCACAGTATGCTAGCCACACATGGAAAGAACAATGGCATAGCATGCATGGATCACTAACAATAGCATCGGCAAAATCGCAAACAAGTTGACGATCTGCCCAGATTAACAACGAAGCAAAAGTTGAGCTCGATTGAGTCAACCTAGAGCACTCCACATATGCAAACAAAGACATGGATGGATAGAGCATAACATAAATATCAAAACTCCCTTACTAATCATCCTCAAAAGAGGCACGGATCACTAGGAAACAAGCTGGACATATAGCATCATGAACTAAAATATCCCAGACTTAGTGAAAATCACTAAGTCCCTGAAATCAGCAATCTCAGGTACCTCTCTTCGCAAGCTTGCACAAGACAACACACACATCCTAAAAATGCATGGGTGGCACCTCTGGAAAGAAGTCAAAATGCTTAACAATTCATCCCAAAGGGGCACAGGCATATCATGCACGGATTAAACATGGCAAAAATGACAAAAGTGCATGATGAACTAACGGATCTGCAATTTAACTCACGAGGCCTTCTTCTAACAGCATTTTGGGCATCAAGATGACCTCAAATGCAAATGATGCAATGGAATGAAATGATGTACATGTCGAGACGAAGATTTTGATATATCATACGCCCAAAACAGAGCTACGGTTGCGGAGATACAAGCAGTCAAAGTTGCATAAAATAATTAGACGGGGGAGGGGAAAGTCAACCCCTAGGGTTTCAAAATTCCAGATTTGAGATCCAGATCGAGGCACGGGAACCGAGGCGGCCGGGGTACTGTAGCTCGCTGGAGTCGGAGCTCGCCGGAGACGCGGGCCGCCGGTCGGGGAGGAGGTTGCCGGGGGCGGCGCCGGCGTGGAGGCGGGCGGCGCGGCGCGGCGCCGGGGACGGCGAGGCGGCGGCGGCCGGCTCGGACGGGGAGGCGTGCGCCGGCGGCGGAGTTGCGGCGCGGCGGCGGCGGCTGCTCCGGCCGCCGGAGCCGGAAGGGGCGGCGGCGCTGGAGGCGGGGAGGCGCGGGGCGCCTGGGCCCGGGAGGCGGCGCGCGGGGGCCGGGCGCGGGCCAGGCGGGCCGGCGGCGATGCGGTCCCGCCCTGGGGACAGGTGGCGGGCGCTGGGTGGCTGGCGGCGGCGGGCGGACGTTGTCCGGTCGGATCCGGACACGTCCGTCGGTGGGGGGGGGGGTTGATCTGTTTTTTTTTCGAGGAGGGGGAGGAATCTGAGATTAGGAATGGGGGGGGGGTGTATATATAGGCATAAGTGGAGTTAGGAGAGTCCAAATGAGGTGCGGTTTTCGGCCACGCGATCGTGATCGAACGCTCTAGGACATGGAGCAGAGTTTGGTGGGTTTTGGGACAAATTTGGGGGGTGTTGGGCTGCAGCACACACGAGGCCTTTTCGGTCCCTCGGTTAACCGTTGGAGTATCAAACGAAGTCCAAATGACCCGAAACTTGACGGGCGGTCTACCGGTAGTAACCCAAGGCCGCATGACAAGTCTCGGTCCAATCCGGAAATGTTTGAACCCCACACACGAAAGAAAGCTAGAAATGGCCACCGGAGGAGAACGAAGCGCCGGAATGCAAAACGGACATCGGGGAAAATGCTCGAATGCATGAGATGAACATGTATGCAAATGCAATGCACGATATGGCAAGATATGAGATGCATGAAAACGAAAACAACACACGGAGACAAAGACCCGAACCCGAGAAATAAATATAACTTAGCGCCGGAGACGGCAAGAGTTGGATACAAATATGGAAAGTATATCTGGGGCGTTACACCCGCCTCATGAGGCGGGGTGGCAGGGGGAGGTGTTTTGCTCTCCATCATCTCCGGAAGAAGATCCCCCGAAGACGAACTCTGTCAAGAAGGGCTACGATCCGAACTACAAGATATAAAGCTTTGGTTATTGTCTTCAGAAGTAAGGTAGGATATTTTCACTACTAAGTACTTTTTGATTACTTACAGCTCGGTAGAGGGCTGATTCCCTTGCGGACATTGTGCGGCAAGAGTACCTCCCAAGGCAGGACCCTCTGGCGAAGATTTCTTCCCCCGTTTGGAAACCTTTGTTCCCGGATCTTCAGAGGTGGCCCTCTTCCTTCCTCGGGGAGAGGGAATGTCAGATTCTTCTCCTTGGTTATCCTCCTTCGCGGAGGCGCTCATTCCCCCGGTTGGGACGAGTAGCGAGTGAGGCTCGCTTTCGGCCTCGTTATTTCCCCCTTTATCTTCCTTCGAGGGCACTTAATAAGGCGCCGGCTCCAGCATTCTGTCTAGTACTGGATTGGCCAAGCCCTCGGGAAGGGGGGCCGAACACCTGATCATCTTTGCCTTTGTTATCCAGTCCTGGTCAAAGGGTGACTTTTCAGAATGATGTTATGACTAATAAGAGAAACAGTGTGTTCGGCCATGGGATTACTTACTTGGGTATCCGGGAAATTACAGCTCAGACCCGCATCCTCGGTGGTGTCCGGACACTTTATTCATGGTCCGAAGAACAACTTGTACATCTCCTCGAGCGTCATGCCGAGCAAGTGCTGAATGATTAGCGGTCCCTCCGGGTTGAACTCCCACATACGGAGAGGTCTACGTTTGCAAGGCGGTACCTGGCGAACTAGCATGACCTGCATCACCGTGACTAGGTTGACGTCTCTCTCGAGGAGATCTCGGATGCGACTCTGCAATATCAGCATATCATTTGCTGGCCCCCAGTTCAGTCCCTTGGTGACCCATGACGTCAGTTGTAGTGGGGGGCCCACGCGAAAGGCAGGGGCGTCTACCCACTTGGTGCTTCTGGGAGCGGTGGTATAGAACCACTCCCGCCGCCATAAACTGGACACCTCTGGAAAGGAACCCTCTGGCCATGGAACATCAGTGTTCCTTCTTATTATAGTGCCTCCGCACTCTGCGTGTCGCACCTCGATCATCTTCGGCTGTACATTGAAGGTCTTGAGCCACAGGCCGAAGTGTGGGGTAATGCGGAGGAATGCCTCACATACAATGATGAATGACGAGATGTGAAGGAGGGAATCCAGGGCCAGATCATGGAAATCTAGCACATAATAGAACATGAGCCCCCTAACAAAGGGGGCCAGAGCGAGGCCTAGCCCTCGGAGGAAGTGAGAGACGAACACAACACTCTCGTTGGATTCGGGAGTGGGGATGACCTGCCCTTGGGCGGGAAGCCTGTGCGAGATTTCGGCGGTCAGATACCTGGCCTCTCTCAGCTTCTGGATGTCCTCCTCTGTGACAGAGGAAGGCATCCACCGACATTGGAGGTTGGATCCGGACATGATTGAATGTCCAAAGCGCCTGACCTGAGCCTTGGGTGTTGGAACTCGAGGCGGGGGAAGGATTCGATTGAGCACGAGAGGAAGAAAGGACAGGCCTTGGCCTCTTTATAAAGAGGGTGAATATCAAGCTTCCTCCTTGTGGCTGTTTTGGACTTGCCTAAAATCGAGGAGTCATACCAACGGGCACAAGTGGGTTACCCATGTCCGTATTGATGAGAATCCCGTAATAAGGGGGACACGATCTCTGCTTTGACAGGACGTGTCAAGAAAACCGCCTCGCAATATGTGCAGTGCTGGTTGGGAAAAACGGTTCGGATAATGACCGGGCCATGACGTGACGTCGTGCTGTCAAAACGCGTCAGCAGATTAGATTTGTGGAAATATTATTCTCTGTACGGTGGTATGTGGAAATTATTTTGCAGAGCCGGACACTATTCTGGTGTTCAAAATCTTCTATGGAGTATTCGGAGGAGGAACCCGCCTTGCAATGCCGAAGACAAAACTATGCGCCGGACTCATCGTCATTGAAGCCTGGTTCAGGGGCTACTGAGGGAGTCCTGGATTAGGGGGTCTCCGGACAGCCGGACTATATCCTTTGGCCGGATTGTTGGACTATGAAGATACAGGATTGAAGACTTCGTCCCGTGTCCGGATGGGACTTTCCTTGGCGTGGAAGGCAAGCTTGGCAATACGGATATGTAGATCTCCTCCCTTGTAACCGACTCTGTGTAACCCTAGCCCCCTCTGGTGTCTATATAAACCAGAGGGTTTAGTCCGTAGGACAACATACAATCATACCATAGGCTAGCTTCTAGGGTTTAGCCTCTACGATCTCGTGGTAGATCAACTCTTGTAATACTCATATCATCAAGAACAATAAAGCAGGATGTAGGGTATTACCTCCATCAAGAGGGCCCGAAGCTGGGTAAACATCATGTCCCCTGCCTCCTGTTACCATCCGCCTTAGATGCACAGTTCGGGACCCCTTACCCGAGATCCGCCGGTTTTGACATGGACAGTAGGGGAGATGGTGGCAAGTGCTCGTTGAGCGCCAGTATACAATTGCTCCACCAATGTATAAACCGCCTTCAGTTTGATCACACTGTCTTGGCTTAGATTTTTGCTTCGTGGACCTGCAGAGTGTTTTTTATACAAAGGCTCAGCAGGCAGCTCATATTCCGGGTCAAAAAGAAGGTTTAAGTGATTAAACAAAGATAAGTTACCAAAGAGGGTGGAGAACATTTGAGACACCTGGTTCTTTAAGCCGGTGAGCTCGGTGGTAACCTCCTCAAGAGCCGATTTAGC